>NW_026892564.1:7529193-8786290 GCF_033815535.1 Pezoporus flaviventris
AAACACTTCCAAAGACCCTTTGGATTATGTTTATCATACTGCAGTCTTCAGCAATAGCATATATATAGGGCATCCCATTTCCAGCCTGGACCCATTTTCTTCAGGCAAAATCAGTAACCACAGCTGTATTTCCTTTAGCTCCGTGAGCCTGACTACCTATGAAGTAACAGAAGTGCTTTCCTGCTCTGGGAGAATGTATTTGTTTAAGAAGCACTGGAATAATGCTAATCCTCCACACCAAGCCTCAGGCCAGTTCAAATGTTGCAAGGTCACACAAGACTCCTTAGAAATATGTACTTTATAATTCCAGCATAAGGTATTAAGTTTTTCATGAAGGTAAGATCTTTAAGTGCCAATGCCTCTTCTGCAGGCACCTCACTTCCTGAGGACATGCAGGAATTTCACACCAAATTAAAGAAATAGGCCACACATTTATGCTTTCTTACAAAGCAAGTATAGCTCTACATGTCTTTGGACATGATGTGCTGGGCTGCATTAAAAGGAGCGTGGACAATAGTTCGAGATTAGGTGATTCTCCCCCTGTACTCCACTCTTATGAGACCACACCTGCAGTACTGCATTCAGCTTTAACGGCCCCCAGCATAAGAAGGAAATGGACCTGTTGGAGTGAGTCCAAAGGGATGAATATGATCAGAGGGCTGGAGCACCTCCCGTATGAAGATAGGTTGAGAAAGTTGGGCTTGTTCAGCCTGGAGAAGAGAAGGCTCAGGGAGACCTTAAAGCAGCCTTCCAGTGCCTAAAGGGGGCCAACAAGAAATCTGGAGAGGGACTTTTTACAAGGGCATGTAGGGATAGGACAAGAGGAATGGCTTTGATGAAAGAGGGTAGATTTAAATTAGGTATTAGGGAAAAAAAATTCACTGTGAAGGTGGTGGGGCACTGGCACAGGTTGCCCAGAGAAGTGGCTACCCCATCCCTGGCAGTGTTCAAGGCCAGGTTGGATGGGGTTTTGAGCAACCTGGTCTAGTGAAAGGTGTCCCTGCCCATGGCAGGAGGTTGGAACTGGATGAGGTTTAAGGTCCTTTCCAACCCAAACCATTCTATGATTGTGACGTCTGAGTGACATAGAATAAACTATGCTGCAAAGGATGTGTGGGAAGAGAAGTTAGATAAACTTCAGTAGTGCTGTCAAGTACTTGTAATGTTGCATATTACCACACCATAAGCATAGAAAGTAAAGCAGCTGCCTTTCTATTAATATTCAGAGCTAGGGATTTAAACACGTATGCAAAATTGAATATTTGAATTCCATTCCCTACTAAGCCAAACTCTCTCAGCCTGGCCCCTTTGCAGTGCACAAATCCCCAGAGGAGTCCATGCAAGTAAGATCACTGTATTGCTTCTATCTTTTGTGATTTTGTAGTACATATATTTGAAATGCTGCTAAGACAGTGATGAATTGCCAAGGAATAACTGAACCACAAAGGCTGTAGTAATAAAGGAAGACAGAGCAAAACTGAAGCTGTAATTCCAAGATTTCCTTGTTATGTGGGAATGTAAGCAAATTTTAATACTACATTAGCATAGTCCTGTCTAATTTGTATTTCAGTGCAGCTTGTTGCTGAGAGCATTCTTTTGTGTTTCACTCAGTAGGAGGCAGCTGAAAGTATGTTGTTAAATACTGGGGGAAAAAAAAGACTTTTGAATGACTGCTTTTTCTGTGCCACCACCACAGTGGGGTTTTATTCCTGCTCCAGGAATAAAAATGTCTGGTCAAATGGTTGAATATGCTTAATCTCGAACATTTTTCCAATAGCCTAGCTGACTGGCCTATACATAACTACCAAATATTTCATACCACTGTATTAAAAGTATGTTTTAAGCTTTGAGAAGGATGTTTTACATATATACTCACTGCATGCCAGAGAAGCTGCAGATGCAGGAATTTGATTGTTATATGATCGACTCAATAGAACTATATCTATGTATATGTATAAAATTTAGAAACCACTTCAATCTATAATTATGAAAATGTATACATCAGTAAAGCACATGCATTTCTTCCTTATATAAGCAATAATAATAAAAAAATCTAACATGGAGCTATCAGAGATACAACCAACCATTAATTAGCCATGAATGGCTTATTTAAGATGTAAAGTAGTTGTACTCAAGACACCCTTGAATTGTACACAGCTGGTCCAGCAAGTTTAGTGTTTCAAACACTCAGACTTGGCAGTGTTACTTCCATGCTTCACTCAGATCTGGAGGTTGGCAATCTGGGGAGTTTCTGGCCCCTTACCAGACCAGAGCTAAGCTAGCCTCAAGAGGAATCCCTCAGTTTTCTCTGTTTGCTAATGTCTTCTATTGTATGTGTGATCCTTATATACAGGGTATGCCAATTCTCTACTGCTTCAGCTAAGAACAGACAGAAACCTTGCCTTTCGTATGTTGGGTGTTTAAAGGGATGTCAAAGTGCACCAAGAGGAAACAATTCGAAAGGGGAAGGAAACCACCGGTGTTTTCTGTGTCTTTTCTATGCCTGTCATCGTGATTCACTGTTGTTACCCTTAACAAAATGACACGGTTGCGTCTATATTGTCCCTGCACATACCTCTGCGTATTTAACCTTTTTTGATCCATTTTTAGACACGAACTTCTGGAAGAAGCTCGGAGAAAAGGTTTGCCTTTTGCACAGTGGGATGGGCCAACAGTGGTTGCCTGGCTGGAGGTAAGTGTTGGCCGTAACTTGGAAACGTAAGTCACTTTTGCAAACTGCTGTGTTTGTCCTTCCAGATTCATTAAGAGACTGTGAAATCTCCTCCTCCCTCCCGTCTGCACAGAGCCGTGAGCATTAAGCAGCTTTTGATACTGGATGGTGTAAATCAGAGGGTAGAGCTGAAAAAAAAGTAAACTAGGATTGCACAGGAAGATGAGGACAGGCAAAAAGGCTTATCAAGTGCACCTGAATCCCCAAATTTTTGAAATCTGATAATTTCTCAGTCTCTAAATATCTAGGAACTCCACAGACAGTATATGTAGGATGATATGCAAAGGAAAAAACAGAAATTAGCTATCAGATTTTATTGGAGGTTAACACAGAAGCTACATCTTCAAGATTTTTAATAAACTTAAAGAATTTGTAACTTTCTGTCTTTTAAAATGTAATGGGAAAGGACTGATTGACCTGGATATCACTCAGAACATGATAAAAAGGTGTTCATCACTGCACTTTCACCTGGGATGTGGCAGACCTAAACTGAAATGTCTCTGATATGACAGACAGTGCCTCCATCTCTGAAATCCAGTCTGTAGACAGCTCTTTCATTTGGAGCACCTAAATGAATGGATTTTGGAACTGATCCAGAGAAACATTCAGCAGAGCTATCCATTTGACAAAAAAAAAAAATCAATAGAATTATTATTATTAATTAGGTGATGGAACTATTCAAAAACATTTACCCAGATACCAAGGGGAGGAGAGGAGTATGTTCTTATACAAGTACACAGTCACTTTGATATGGCAAGGTTGTACCATTTCAGTAGAGGTGCAAGATTTTGTTGCTTCAAGGAATAGGTGTCTATTTGTTGTCTATACCGGGCATCTCAATGTATTCTCATCTGTTCTCATGTCTGCTGTAGTTATCATCCATTGACCATGAGAATTTGCCAGTTTTCCCCTTCCATTCAAAAAAAAAAAAGGTCCCTCTTTAAAGCTTTAATAGGACTATATTCAGGGAATAAATGAAGGGCGAAGAATGAAAAAAAGCTGAATTTCTGCAGAATTTCTGCTTCATATTGGAATCCCTGAAGGCACCTACTGAAAAAGAATAAATGAAAATTGCAGAAAGGCAGTTCAAGTGTTTGCACATGACCTTGGAAAATGGGGTTATATCTTTCTTCCAAAAAATCACTGTTAATATGGAATGTTCATTACTTTGGCTACTATGTGACTTTTTTCATATGACTTTTGGGAGCTCTTTAACCAGATTTTTATCAGGTGGAAATATTTAATCTTACAGTCAAAGCCGATTTGCTGGAAATGTGACCATAAAAAGGTCTATACAATTCTGAATACTGAGAAAAATTTACCCTTGATATCCTCTGGGGTGATCCAAAATTTGAACACATTTCTGACAAGTTAAGCCCTAATCTTTTTTTTTCCCGCTTGATTCTTAGCTGTAGAACAGGATGTGCTTCCCACTGCCCCAGAGAGTGGCTGTAAAGAGAAATTGATGTTTATGAACTTCTTGGGAAATATGATTCGAGTAGCACAAGAAAGCCAATGAGGAAGTTTATGTTGCAGTATTAAATGCAAATTGAATATTGATGATAAAAAGAGATGACGGCAGAAGTACTCTATTTATTCAGCGAGCATCAGTGCATTCAGTCGGCACATGGACACTGTCTGCATTTCATACTGTCCTGGGGACAATATAACATGTGACCCTTTGACTAAAAACCAAAATGAAAGTTAAAGGAGACAAAGGCCCAAATTAAAAGTACGTGTGATCACAGTTCTGACATTGCCAGATTTTTCAAGGCTTAACTTTTCAGCCTTTGTGTTTATTCTGGTCATTTATACATAGCACAGACAGCTGAGAACTGTGGGTTTTCTGAACTAATCCTGGGAAAGTTTATCAATCTTCATATCTGGGTTCTCTTCCTGGAACAATTACTGTACCTTCTATTTAGGGACGGTTTTCACCTTAATTTAATCTTCTGATAGACAGCTGTTTGTTACATAACTAATGTACCTAATTTGGTCAAGAATTAATTTACTTAATGAGCAGCAAGTATTTGAATCCATTTCTGCAGCGTAAATAACTCAGAGTATTTATGCTTTCTAGCTTTTCAACTGCATGTATAAAAAGAAAAATAAAGTAAAATTAAATGGGAATATTTAATAGAATCATAGAATAATTAGGGTTGGAAAGGACCTTAAGATCATCTAGTTCCAACCCCCCTGCCATGGGCAGGGACACCTCGCACTAAACCATGTCATCCAAGGCTCTGTCCAGCCTGGCCTTGAACACCGCCAGGAATGGAGCATTCACAACCTCCCTGGGCAACCCATTCCAGTGCCTCACCACCCTAACAGGAAATAACTTCCTCCTCATATCCAATCTAAACTTCCCCTGTTTAAGTTTTAACCCGTTACTCCTTGTCCTATCACTACAGTCCCTAATGAAGAGTCCCTCCCCAGCACCCTTATAGGCCCCCTTCAGATACTGGAAGGCTGCTATGAGGTCTCCACACAGCCTTCTCTTCTGCACCCTGAACAGCCCCAACTTTCTCATCCTCTTTTCATACAGGAGGTGCTCCAGTCCCCTGATCGTCCTCGTGGCCCTCCTCTGGACTTGCTCCAACAGTTCCATGTCCTTTTTATGTTGAGGACACCAGAACTGCACACAATACTCCAAGTGAGGTCTCAGGAGGTCAGAGTAGAGGGGCAGGATCGCCTCCTTCGACCTGCTGGTCACACTCCTTTTGATGCAGCCCAGGATACGGTTGGCTTTCTGGGCTGCAAGCGCACACTGCCAGCTCATGTTCATTTTCTCATCAACCAACACCCCCAAGTCCTTCTCTGCTGGGCTGCTCTGAATCTCTTCTCTGCCCAACCTGTAGCTGTGCCTGGGATTGCTCTGACCCAGGTGTAGGACCTTGCATGGTTAAACTTCATGAGGTTGGCATCAGCCCACCTCACAAGCGTGTCAAGGTCCCTCTGGATGGCATTCCTTCCCTCCAGCATATCAACCGAACCACACAGCTTGGTGTCATCGACAAACTTGCTGAGGGCGCACTCAATCCCACTGTCCATGTCAGCAACAAAGATGTTGAACAAGACCGGTCCCAACACCGATCCCTGAGGGACACCACTCGTTACTGGTCTTCAGCTGGACATTGAGCCATTGACCACAACTCTTTGTGTGCGGCCATCCATCCAGTTCTTTATCCACTGAGTGGTCCATCCATCAAATTGATGTCTCTTCAATTTAGGGACAAGGATGTCATGTGGGACAGTGTTGAACGCTTTGCACAAGTCCAGGTAGATGACATCAACTGCTCTACCCCTGTCCATCAGTTCTGTAGCCCCATCATAGAAGGCCACCAAATTGGTCAGGCAGGATTTCCCCTTAGTGAAGCCATGCTGGCTGTCACCAAGCACCTTGTTGATTTTCATGTGCCTTAGCATGCCTTCCAGGAGAATCTGCTCCAAGATTTTGCCAGGCACAGAGGTGAGACTGACCGGTCTGTAATTGCCAGGGTCATCCATTTTCCCCTTCTTGGAAATGGGGGTTCTATTTCCCTTTTTCCAGTCATCGGGAACTTCACCTGACTGCCTTGATTTCTCAAATATGATGGACAGTGGATTAACAACTTCATTTGCCAGCTCCTTCAGGACCCACAAATGGATTTCATCAGGTCCCGTGGACTTACACATGTTCAGATTTTTAAGATGGTCTCGAACCAGATCCTCTCCTACAGTGGGCGCAAGGTCTTCATTCTCACAGTCCCTGTATCTGCCTTCCAAGACTTGGGTGGTGGTGTCAGAGCCTTTGCCAGTGAAGACCGAGGCAAAGAAGTCATTCAGAACCTCAGCCTTCTCCAAATCCTGTGTAGCCAGTTCTCCTGAGAGCTTCCAGAGCGGGCCCGTGTTGTCCCTAGTCTGTCTTTTAGTTGCTACGTACCTAGAGAATCCCTTCCTGTTATACTTAACATCCCTAACCAAGTTTAATTCTAACTGGGCCTTAGCTTTCCTAACCTGATCCCTATGTTCCCAGACAACATCCCTGTACTTTTCCCAGGCTGCCTGTCCTTGCTTCCACCTTTTATAAGCCTCTTTTTTCCCTCCAAGTTTCCTCAGCAGCTCCTTATCCATCCAAGGAGGTCTCCTGGCCCTCCTGCTGCCCTTCCCTGTAGTCGGGACACAACACTCCTGTTTGTAGCAGGTGATCCTTGAATATCGACCAACAGTCTTGGGCCTCCCTGCCCTCTAGGCTATATCCCATGGAACCTTACTAAGCAGGTTCCTGGAGAAGAAATACATTTTAAAGTTGTGGTCAGTCTCCTTCTGGCCCTTTGTTTAAATGCAGCTGGATATAATCTACATAATTTTGGTTTACATTTTTTTTACTTTCATGAAAGTTTGTATTTTATTACAGTTAGTTGGAATTTGCTCATATTTTTAAGATTCAGACTAGCATTGAATGGAAGGCAGTGCCTCATCCCATCAGTGGAAAGGGTTGTCTCTGCTTTCCAGATTTGCTGGTGAATATACTGATGGCGTATTTTGACTCATTTCCTTGACACTGTGTCCTCTTTTAGTAGGCTATTATTAAGAGAAAGAATTAATGAAATCAGATAATTCTGATGTCCTATTCAAGATGCACAAAGCTATGCCTGTCTGTTTTCGATGATGTTATCCCCGCATTCTCAGTACTTACGGCATTCACTGCTTATGTCCTTCTCACAGTTTTTGCTATAGCATAATGTATTTAATACTGTGACAACAACTTCCCACACATGTGTATCCCTGCTATGGAATTATCTCCTTTGGGAGCAAAGAGCTGTAGACAATGACAGTCATTAATGAGGCAGCACAAAATGAGACAGCTGAGAAACCCCCCAAAAAATTTATACTCAGTAGGTCCCAGGAAAAAACTGCTAGGAGTAGAGAGTACCTCTTACAAGAAAAGACTGTGGTGGAGCAAGGGGCTTTACTGACCTAGGCTGGTAAAACTAACATAAGGAGTGGAAAAACATGAAGTCAGAAGCACAGAAGTATCATCTAAATCCTCAGGTAATGTAGTTGGGCTTATGTTTTGCTGCAGCTTCTAGCCAATATTTCTAGCTAGGATGTGACACCATACCAGACTCTTCCCAAATTCACAGTCTTCACTAGATTGGTATCTGGACTGTGCTTGGTTTATTTCTACTAAGCAACCAACAGCTGAGAAGTCTAAGATTGTGCCACATGAGTACACCATGGGGACTAACACGGGAAAAGAGTAAAAAATGGTTTAGTACAGAAGTAGAAAAATCACATAATCAGTTCCTCTTAGATTGTTTTCGCTATATGGTAAGACTATCAAATGGGCAGTGACATTGACTTGTGCCACTACTTACTCATTGAAGGCCTGGGAAAGGACGAGCCCAGATGATAGAGACACACAGCTCTGAAATTATTCAAAGCAACCTTTGCCTTAAAGTTCTGGGTACAATAAAAGCAACAAAAAGATTTCACATGAAGCCATGGCAATTGCAAAACTCAAGAAACAATTTTGTTCTGTTAAAGACTGTGATATTCATAATAATTTTTGTGTATTACCAGGCTTATTCAGACTGATAGGTGCCTTGATGGTTGATTTTGTTTGAGAAATGAATGCGTCCTTTCTCTGAACAGCTCTGGCTAGGCATGCCAGCCTGGTATGTTGCTGCCTGCCGTGCCAATGTGAAGAGTGGAGCTATTATGTCTGCTCTGTCTGATACTGAGATCCAAAGAGAAATTGGGATCAGCAATCCTCTTCATCGGTTAAAGCTCCGATTAGCAATCCAGGAGATGGTATCACTGACGAGTCCATCAGCACCTCCAACATCCAGAACAGTGAGTCCTGTTCAGATAACTTTTTATTTCCCTGCAGGAGTCTGCAGAAAGTCTTTTCATAGTATGAGGGTGGCTCTGTGGTAACACACACTTCACAATCAGCAGGAACTGTCCTACACAGACTTAGAAGGACCTGTTCGTCACTCACTTGATTATTGATAGCAGATATTCTGATTTTTTTTGTTGTGCTTTTGATTAAGCTTGGTGTTCTCTAAACAACCGGTATTGAGTGTCATATTTGTAATTTTACCTGCATTTTCACCTTCCTCTTCCTTCAAGTCATCCAACCAAATCAGATTGTGTTTCTCTTTGTTTATTTCTCTTTTTTGTTTGGGGGAGTGCGGTGGTGGCAAGGCAGGAGTGGGGAAAGGTTACATAGGAGCGCAGCTCTTTTGAACCTTGTTCCTATTCCCCTTTTTTGCATCCTTTCAGGTGTTATCTAATCTGTGTAAGCAGATTTTAGTTCTTCATGCTTTTAAGAGAAATGATTGGAGGTGTAAAAGGAGAACTGGAGCATGTGCATTTGGTGAGGAAGGGAGAGAGAGTAGCAGCAGACAGTAAGGAAGAAAGAAGAAGCAGATAAAGTCTGAAAGGAAAAAAGGGTATATATGAAAAAGAGCAAGAAAGTAGATTAGGGGAGAGTAAGAATTTATGTAGTATAAATAAAAATACCTTTTAGTGGAAAATAAAAAATAACAGGCCAAACTGATGAGATAGAAAAGAAATAAGATGATGAGAGCTTCATGCTGAGAGGCTGATGGTGATGGCTGTGAAAGAGGCAACAGGGACTGAAAAAACAAATGAATTGGGCTTGATCAAATGGGAAATATGGCATAGATGTGAAGGACAAAGACTACTACTTAAGAGTGCAGCCCAGAATTCCAATAGTAAGATAATAATAGTTATTTTAGCAATATTATTCATGTTTTCTAATCTGTTATCTTCATGGAATTCATGGTGAAAATTGGAACTGAGATACCTTTGAGGGGTACCAGATCCACTGAGCTGTGTAAGCAATGGGCAACAGGACTCTAATGTTTCTATTGACTGGCCTTTTATCTTTAACTTGCTAAGTTTCTTCAAATATTATAGTTCCCCCATCTGATATTTTCTCCCATCAGCACAGCTGTATATGTCATAACCATGGTAATAGTATGAATCGTAATGAATTTCACCGAAATAAAGCAGTATACACTCAATATCATGTTGAATTACTAAACAAAAATCATTTTTATTTTAAAAGCACAAGAGCATATTTCAAAGCATAAGAGCATTGACACTGAGACAGCAGCACATTCAACCTAGAAACACGGCTAATAATTTTGCCTTGCTTTTTTTTAATACTCCCTGAGTAACTGGCAGCACAAAGCTGCCCTGCACTGGAATGTGGATTTCTGAGTCCCAGGTCTTTCTGTATCCTCTCTTTCTCAGGAAAGGAGTTAATTTACTTCAGCTCTCAAGAAAATAACAGCAGACTTTCACACCCCCTGCCTGCCTCATCAGAGTGTCCTAGTAATAATCTAACTGAAAACAACAGGATGAGGAAAAAGGGTTTTACAAGTGAATTCTCTCAACAATTTCAATTTACAGAAACATGTTAGAAGTAATCATTATTTAGATTACAATAGGAGCATGTGATGTGTGCAGAATATTTAGGCTGGAAAATCTTTGATGATCTAAGCTTACCTCGAGACAGAGCCATGAGCTAAAGGTTGTATGTGCCACTTGTGTGTGAAATGCAACTTTAATTATTATTCTTTTTTTTGTGATGGTGCTCTGCCAGATTTCATCCATCCATTCGAGTTGAAATACTCCATCATGTCTGCTCAGAACCCTCTGATGACAGATACAAAACAAATTCTATGAAGTTGTCTTTAGTTGCAGCTCAGTAGAGGCAAGAATGTGGTTGTGCTGATGGTGATGCTATGCGCTGTTAACTTACAGTGGTGCTGCCTTTCTTCTTTACCACTGCTTACCTAATGTGGATCCCACCTGCCTTCCTGCGGGCCTTGTCCATAGCCCTCAGGCAATGTTTGGGTGACCCATGAAGAAATGGAAAATCTTGCTGCTCCAGCTAAAACGGTTAGTCTTTCCAATTTAATTTAAAATGGTTTCAGTGCTTAAAAGAGAACTAGGATGTATCTTTTGTATCACAGATGCCATATCTTCTGTAGGATGCTTCCCAGGCATGCCATTAGGAAGTCGCAGGGAGTAGTGAAATTGAATTTAAAGAACTGTTACATCATTTCTCAGCAAAGGAAATTACACACTGTACTGTGATCACAAAAATTGTCTTAACCTAAAACCAGTACTGGAGTTTTACAGTACATAATGGTTTCACTGCCAGCGTGAAGCCTCATTTAATGAAATGAAATCATTGTGGTTACAGGTGCAACATTTCCCCTATACTCCATAGTACGTCTTCTAAATACAGCTTTATATCTGCTGAAATAGAAAAAAAAACAAAAGGCTTCAGAATGGTGAACTGCACAACTCAGTGTTTTCATTATGCTAAGACTATGTATAGCCTTTAGTGTCCATACTTGTGTATTCATGCTTTTTGATTCAGGGTTCATGGAGTGTATCATTTATGTATTGTTTTTTTTGTCAAGCTTCTCCCTGTTTCGGGGGGGGGGGATGATGACATAAATATTAATAGATTTTATTCAATAATTCTGACTTTTATCTGTCTTTTACTTGGAAAGTATAGGGTTTTGTGTTTTTCTTTTAGCATTACATCATAGACTCCATAACAGTGCATATAAAACATGATACAATCCTACAAATCCTACAGTGAGATGTCTGAAAAGCCTATCTTCAGTTTAGGAAACTTTATAGTCAGCCCCATCCACAAATGTTGATACAATAAAGACTTATTTCTTAGAAATTTGTGCTTGCTATACTATTATAAGTTTTCTCAGGAACACACATAAAGCAAATTCTCATCAATATTTTTTTTTTCCAACTGATCTCATTTTCAATTTTATTATTCTTGGTAAAGATAATACAAATACAACAGCACTGCACTGACCAGAAGTAGAGCTGATCCTGTTTAACTAGCCAGCCAGAAAAATACAGTTTTGCCATAAATAGATTTATAGAAAAACCTACGTTACAATACATTGACAAGAAGACAACTTCTTACTGCGAATATTTTAACACCTATCTAGAAATGAAAAATGGCATCTGTAATGCCCAATTTTATAAGTAAATGGTTGTGTTTTGATTGTGGAAGCATAAAAAGTGGTTAAAATAATGCTGTAAAGTTAAACAAACTCTAATTACTTTATATCATCTTGAAAATTAGCTAGACATGCCCTAGTAAGATTTTACTGGTTTGGTACTGTAATTGCAAAGGTAGTTTAGCCCAGGACACTCCCACTGACTGGAGTTATTTTACTGGTACATTTTACATGTATGCTTTCATTTGTAAAAAGATTAACATATACATGAAAACCACATCTTTTTATAAATAATTTTTATTGTCTTTTTACGTGCTTTACTAATTGCTTCCTGCTGATAACACAGAAAGAATCTGAAGAAGGCAGCTGGGCTCAGGTATGACCCTTTCGCATGATTTTTTTGAATGGAATATTAATTAAGAGCATTATCCATATGCATAGAGGAGAATAGTATTGTGCCAGTATCTCCATGATTAAATTATGATTTATACATTTTAGAGTTCTAATATAAAGAAAATATTCTCTGGACAGGTTTGCTAGGTTAAAGCACAAAGAAGTACATATGCTGTAAATATTTTTCTTAAAAGAAATGGCTATATTCCAGAGACATCTTCTACTTCCCAGCTAAATCTAGGAAAAATATCTTCCTCATTTTGGAGAATAGGCTCATAAAATATGCCAAGAGTTTGAGATCTAACATTTCTAAAATTGCACCAGATTTTTCTAGAACAATTGTATAAATCATACCCAACTATCATTGTACAAATAGTCGTGTAAAATTAGGAGAAAATTTTTCACTTTAGTTAGGCTATCAATTACTTATATTTTTCAACTTCTCTCTGTAATATATGCACTGTTTCATACAGTCTTACTGGCTTTACTTATAGCATTCTTTTTCTCTTCAAAATCTCACAAGAATGAGAGATGAAAGGACTATATTTTCCCCCATAGAAAATATATCCAGCTTGCACTCTGTTATCCTTTTGTCTAGAATGACAGGAGACATTAAAAACAAAACCAAAAAATGGGTAGGCTTGAAAGTGATGCTGAAATCTGAGCTCAACCCTACTGAAGAAGTGTTAATCTTGCAGTTTGAGTTCATTTCTGTTAAGTTTTAGTGGTACAATATAATTGACAACAGTGAGATGAAAAATCTATTTTGCGCAACCCATATAAAAATAGCTTGTGTTTTTTTTCTTCACCCCATCAAAATTCAGCTGAACAATGAAGTAGCTTAGTGCCTGAATGCTAGGAGGAATCTGGTTTGCTCTTGTCTTAAAGAATTAATTTATTGAGCTCCACTTATGATACGATAGTTTTAAGCTGTTCACAGCTGAAAATATCTCCTTAATGAATTGTATTCGGTCACCTGCTGTGATGGATGATGAATGATGGTGAGCATAAGCTTGTCTGACAAATATAATAATGTTTTAGTCTCAAAAGGATTTACAGGGGTGTAACCATGAAGTGTCATTAGAGCCTGTTTACAAAATCCTAGCTCCCACTAAACTGTGACACAAACTTCAGTTGAATCCCTGAGGCCATGTTTGTATTACCAAGTAGGAATTGTCTATCAAACATAAATATTCTAGAAGGTCAATTGAAAGCAAGTAAAATTATAAAACACATTTCAAGTGTGTAATTTTGCTTACATTTAAAACTCAAAACTGAACATATGATTTCCTGTTACAAAAAAAAATTGCTTAAAGTCTACAAATATAAAATAAGACACAATGGGCGAAACTGCTATTAGTGACAAATATCTCATAGTGGTTTCCACCTCCAATGTCAAAACAGAATGTGGCGTTTTTTAGACATATTTATAAGCTAGGATGTCTCACTAGAAACAAGCATAGCAGATATTATGTTTTCAGTCTGTGGTGCAACCTTGAAGAAACTAAAGAATATATTTCCCCTGTCCTTTCTCTTTCCCCTGTAGACCCTGGCTTATGGTGACATGAACCATGAATGGATAGGTAACGAATGGCTTCCCAGTCTGGGTTTACCTCAGTACCGAAGTTATTTCATGGAATGCCTGGTAGATGCAAGGATGTTAGACCACCTGACAAAGAAAGATCTGCGTGTGCACTTAAAAATGGTGGATAGCTTTCATCGGTATGTTGGAATAAAGACTACACCTAAAAAGAGGTTTATGTGTCTGATGTAGTGATCAGTACTGCACAGAATAAAACTACTTACTTACTTTCTGTTGTTCTGGTGTGGAAAACCACACAGAAAAGTGCGTGCTGAGTGTCAGAAATCTGAATTGTGAGAGATTCCTTTAGTAATAGCAACCACATTGAAATTATGTCTCTTAGAACTAAAGATACTGGTACAGATAAATTTCATAACGAGCGGGGCATTATTAATGCATAAATAAAGCCTTGACAATACAGAAGCAGTAATAATTTATTAAGTGGTTTAAAGTATCAAACAGTGGTAGACTAAGATTTGAAGCCCTAAGATCTCATAATAATGAAAAGCTATTGTGTGTAGCGCATAAAAGCTGTTAAGGGTACAAGCAAATTGAGAGTTGTTCAGGTTATCTAGGGATATAACCTGGAAACTAAATTGGAAATATGGAAATAAAGGCATTTAGACTTCAGAGAGAATGATGTTTATGTGACAAGAAGTGGATTTTTTTTAATGTACTCTCTGATTTGTCACTTTCTTAAGGTCTGATTTGACAAAACATTTCGCGGCTCACAAAGGCTGACCTTTCCTGAGTACCATTTTTAATGTTTTGCGTTTCTTATACTAGAACATTTATTTCAAACATATTCATTTTGGTTTAATTCATTTCGTATTTTTGAAGTCCATGGAGATTTTTAACTGGTTTTGCTCTCCCCTCTGTCCGCAAGATTTGCTACATGGGCACCATGAAACACCTCATGTGAAATGCAGCAATTACATCCTACATGTATTCCCATCTTCAAGATTATCTTTATTAACTCTGTAAATGTTTCTCTTTAAATAACAGAACAAGCTTGCAATATGGAATCATGTGTTTAAAGAGGTTGAATTATGATAGAAAAGAACTGGAAAAGCGAAGAGAAATGAGTCAGCATGAAATAAAAGGTGATAGTTCATGGGAATAAGTACTGGGAATGTTTCTTCTTCTGAAGCTTGGCACTATTAACCCTTTGTCAGGCCATTTTAGCAAAGCATTTAACCATGTGCTTTAAGTAAAACTAACCTAAGTCCACCTATCTTCAGAACACACAATATCTCCCTAAATTATGTACAGTTAAGTACTTTGCTAAATCCAGGCTGCAAGTACAAATGCTGTTTTGATTCATACATTTTGCTAAATTGGATTTTTGAACAGATTTTATCTTATTCTAGCCTCTTCCAGTCTCAGAAGCAGAAGGCCAAGTATCCTGCAGCTTAGAGGGAGGTGCTGGGGGTACCATGGGGAAACGGGAGCACTCAGGACCCTAACACTGATCTCCTGATATCCAAAATCATTGCCTTTGATTTCTTACTTCAAAATGTGTATCATAGAAAATGTTGCTTAGAGGGGTGGCCACTGAGACGGTTGGTATATAATAATAGTTCCTAACAGAACTGGTGTTACTAAATTTAACAGCTGATTTTAAGTTATTTTTCTGTGCAAAGCTCTCTAGAGCATCACAGAATATTTTTCTGCATATATACTTCCTGTTATACATATATATACACATATACAAATATATATATATAAAAACAATTAGGGTTGTTGGATTTTTTTCCATCATCAGAAGTGAATTTTTTGATTTCCAACTCTAGTGACTACAGCAGTTAGCTAAAGAGCTAAAGAAAAAGGAATTGGAAGGGGAAATGGCTACAGTGAAAGCCATCTGCTCAAGGCAGATGATGGCAGGCAGTAACACAAAGGCTATTGTCAGTCAACCTGAGTGGGTACAGCTGGAGACCGAAGGGTAATTGGGTACTGGTCTCAAATTCTGGTGAGTCTTCAATGCCAGTCACTGCTACGACATGGGCAATAATCCATAGCCTCATTCACCCTGATGCACACATCAGGATGTGTGCATCCATCAGTTTGACTCAGTCCCAAGTGGGATTTTGTCTCAGTGATCCCTGGCTGCCACACCGTGTTTCAGATGATCTTGACCCCAGCCTGGGATGCTCTTGGTCAGGCAATTGCAAATGCCTGAACACAGAAAAGCAACCTTAGCTGTACGTCCAAGGATTCAGGAAAAAGCCTCATCACTTACTAACACAAAGCTCAGTGTTACGTTTTCCACTCGCAATTATAAAGATCACTATAATTAACTTTCTTTTAATCTTACAGACAGGGTAGGCTACTTCTTTTATAACAGCCAAATCCTCAAAAATGGTTTCCTAGTCCATTTGTTTTTCCTTAGCTTTATAACTGGCATGGGCCTTGACAGCTCAACCAGCTTTCTGAAATAAAAATAGTATTAGTCTCTTACACTGTAAACTCATCGTTTGCTTTATGGCATGTCATAAAATGGCAGGTGCTCACCCAACTCTCAGAATGTTTAATACAAAATTCTAAGGTGAAGCCTTGAAGAAAAGGTATTTCTCCTGTGTCCATTCACTGTTAGACTGTAAAACCTTGCGTAAGAATTGACAAGGCTAGCGATAGGAGGTGGGAGGAATTGCATTCTGAAAATGCCCTTTAGAGGCATCTTTCTCGTTTGGAAACATTTAACTTGCAGGTAGCTAAAATGACACAGGATTTTGAATAGGTGTTATTAATTCTATATGAATAGTTTGCTGGCATTCCTCATTTAAGAAATGAAGCAGTAATCATGTATGATAACATGAAGTTATCATGTATCAGCAGACTGAACTGATGTTATGTCCTTACAGATGTGCTGGTGTGGAGCAATGACCGAGTCATACGCTGGCTCCAAGCTATTGGCCTCCGAGAATATGCAAATAATATTCTAGAAAGTGGTGTACATGGTTCACTTATAGCACTGGATGAAAACTTTGATTACAGCAGTTTAGCATTATTATTACAGATTCCAACACAAAACACCCAGGCAAGTTTGCTCATGCTACTTCTGATTAATCTGTACACATTATTGCCTTTTATTCATATTCAACCATTTTAATTTTTCACTTTGGTATCTCTAGGCACGTCAGATCCTTGAGAGAGAATACAACAACCTTTTAGCACTAGGAACTGAAAGACGACTTGAGGAAGTAATTAATTTTATTTTCAGTATTTATAACATATCACAGTAAAATATAAAAATTAAATTGAATGCATGAAGACATTTAGTTTGCACATTGTTAAAAAGACTCAGTTACAACTTTAAGAAAAAATTAGGAAATGCCAGTCATGGTATCTAAAGTAACCTCATTTTGGCTACATATTCATAGCACTTTGGATGCTAAATTTGGCACTGCACTCTTACCTTAAGATGAACATTCTCCATAGAGGAAACATGCAGAAAGGACTGGAAGTTTCACTGGCCAGAGAAAGTGGTGATGGGAGGAAGGTGCCTGTGCAATCTATTCTTTAGGACACACTTTTTCTTCAAAAATAAAGAAGACAGAATAAAAGTGAGGGCTTGGTGGCTTGTTTTGAGGTAGGTTTCTTTTGGTTCTTCAAAGTTAATCAGTATGTAATAGAGTGATATTTGGGGCAGTTACCTAGGGTAGGGAATCTTAAAAAAAAAAAAATTCATCTTTAGATAAGAGTCCAGTGCAAAAACAAAAAAAAAAAAAAAAATCAAATCTTTGACCTCTGCACATAAGAAGGAATAAAACTTTAAGGACTTAAGATGCCTATGAATTCTGTGCATGCACATGAGTGTTTAATGCTTTATTAGCACTCTACATAACCCTCCTAATGCAGTGACAAACCAATGCACTTTCTGTAACAGTATCTGGTAGATATCTGATTTTTAAGGAAGTTCTACTTTAGCTGATACAAAAACCATCAACAATATTGAGCCAGAGATTTACGAAGAGTTTTCCACCCTAGCATTTAACTTTTCTAAAGCGTTTACCTTTACAAGAGTGTCTCAAATGCACTGCAGTTACTGGATGCACTGCAACAGACCAGGGTGGTTGTTGTGGAAAACATTTGTCAGTGGGGAGAGGCGGCACACAGCAGGACAAGGATCAAAGGGTTAAAACTTAAACAGAGGAAGTTTAGATTGGATATAAGGAAGAAATTCCTTACTGTAAGGGTGGTGAGGCACTGGAATGGGTTGCCCAGGGAAGCTGTGAATGCTCCATCCCTGGCAGTGTTCAAGGCCAGGTTGGACACAGCCTTGCGTGGCACGGTTTAGTGTGAGGTGTCCCTGCCATGGCAGGAGGGTTGGAACTAGATGGTCCTTTCCAGCCCTAACTATTCTATGATTCTATGATTTTGCTTTACCAAATACAACTCTGTGTTAACAGAGTGATGACAAGAACTTCAGACGTGGCCCCTCCTGGCGACGACAGTTTCCTCCACGTGAGGTTCATGGGATCAGCATGATGCCGGGCTCCTCAGAAACACTGCCAGCTGGGTTCAGATTAACCACAACATCAGGGCAGTCACGGAAGATGACAACTGACGGTATGCAGTCATTCATGCACTTACTGTTGAAAAGCAAGGGACTTATTCTGCATGCTAAATTGACTTCTATTGCATGTCTGTCGCACATCAGAACGGCTGTGTTCATATCATTATAGGATGAATAGTCTGGGAGAGCTGAATTAGGGAATGGAAAAGAACTGACTTGGCATACTGTTGATCTTTTCAGGTTAGCTTCAGACTCTCAGTGTTTGAAAAAAAAAAAAAAAAAGAGGGGGTGGGCATCTAGCAATCCTAGATCTGGAAAGGAAGCATTCAGAAAGAGAGGAATTAATTTGCTAACTTTTATCTGAGATTGCATATAATAGCTAAGCAAATTTTTCAGTTTATTAGCCTTTCTAGCAGGTAGAATGTATTTTAGAGAATGAACTTAGAAAGGACTATCACATTTATTTTCCCAATTTACATTCCAACTACCTAGCTCATCCTTGACCATCAAATAACTCAAGCTGCCAACAATTAGTTATAATCAGACAGGTAGTGTAGTTAGCAAGTACTGAATTTCATCTATATTTTTTCATCATACTAATTGAGTTACTGTATACCAGTCTTAATTTTCTCTGGAAATCTTTTTAGTTTCCAAAAGATGCACTAACTCAGCAGTGATTGGAAAAGTAACAAATAAATCATAATTAAAAAAATATTTAAAACTTAAAAGTCATTGTAAGAGGGCAGGGAGAAAGGACAAATCCCAGTGCAGCTATTCCCTTTGGTATATGGATGCTAAAGCCACGTATACCTGTTTGAAGTTCTGAGAAGTACAAATACACAGACTGGCCTCTTCCAAATACCGTTGCTTATTTCCTCATGAGAGAATTCAGGTCTAGGAATAGATTTGTCTCAAAGTAATTTAATATCCTGCTTGTAGTGATTACATTCTGTAACTCTTGAATGAACTTGGTATGACAGTATTGCCATCTAAATTCCATTAAAACCATCTAAATTCCATTAAAGTTTCTCACTTTTAAAAACAATTCTTTATAGTTGCAGTTATAGATGGAATAATTTAATGATTGCATCATTGAATTTCATTGGCTCTGCTGCTCATCTGCACGCTTTGCTTTTAATCCTGCACTTTTCAGCAACAATGAAGCTGTAAGACAAGAGACCATTCCAAGGCAAATTCCATGTATAAATAAAGGTACTAGCTCCCTAGGCAATTCCATGGCCTACATTACTGTAGGAGCTAAGAACCTTACAAACATTCATGGATTTCATTTTCTAGCCATGCTATGATGTAGAACATATTATTCTCATTTTATAGATGGAGAACTAAGGCACAAGGGAGATTTAGTGATTTACTTGAGGTCTTCCAGATAGTAGACTTGAATACAGGTAGCTTTGAAGACCTACATCTTCATCCAGGATTTGGCTTCCTATCTCCCAGTGCTAGGAACACTATAGTATTTCAACAGCATAATAGGTACAGTATTAGCAGTTTCAACAAAAGAAGGACAAAATTGAGTTTTAAACTGTATTAACTTACGGCAGACTTCAAGAGTGCACCAGACATGAGTGTAAACACTTGAGTTCTGAACTAGACTATGCCCAGATAATGTCACAGAAATCCGCAGAGCAATTTAATAGCCACCCTTCCAGTGGGAAACAGACTGGTTTATTTCCTTCATGATTCTAAAGAGGTTCTGGTTTGTTTCTTTTTTGCAATTTGCAGTTGCTTCATCACGACTGCAGAGGTTAGACAGCTCAACAGTTCGCACATACTCATGCTGACAAGGCCTAGCAAAGAAGCCAGCACTGAATTATTGTGAGTATTCATAAGAGGCCATCATGAAAGCTCTTTATAACTGTACCCTACACCAAATATTCCTTGGCATTATTCAAGCAAGAGCCAGCATGGAGCAGAAGACCTAACTCAGGCTCACTAGAGTGGTCATTAGATCATGACAACAGCCTCAAGTTCAGTCCAGGGGACACCACACTGTTCTTTTTCCCAACTCAAACACCAGGTTCTTTCTGCTGAAACCACTTTAGCAAAAGAGACAGAAGTTTTCAGACAACTCTGTTCAGTTGGTAGCTCACCAACCGCACTGTATTCTGTAGGCTTTCAAACTTAAAGCTGGGGAGACAGCAATAGGCACAGGTACTGAATATACCAGGAGCTAGGAAGAGGAATGAGAGAAAACTAGTAAAGCAAGAGAGATTTACCTTTTTCAATGAGAAATATGTCTAAATTTAGAACATGAGATACCTGCATAAATCTGGAACAAAACTTCCCCTTCACAGAAAATCTTCTGAACTTATCTGTTACAGAGATTCTTGCACTTCTCAAATCATTCAGAACTCACCAGTGAAAAAGAAAGGATATTCTGAGCTGGATGCAACTTTGACTCAAATTTAGTACCAGAATTCATTTCTCACCACTTCTCTTTCCAGTATGGCTATGAATCTCACAGATTCACTCTTCCAGAGTTCTGTGGAAATACACTGTTTTCTGCTACATCACAAGTTTTGTAATAAATCCTAACTTGATGAGCGCTTTCATCAGTACGGCACCATTTCATGCTAATATTTTCTCAGTAAAAGTTTGTTGTTCCATTTCGTTACTCAGAGGATTCTAGGGGAACTGTAAAGAATATCTGGATAGCACCAAAACTTCACCAGGCATTGAACGTGCTTGAATAGCTGTTACATATTGTAGGCAAGACATTCCAGGGCCTGTGAGAAAGTAATTTTTTTTAGATTCCCAAGACTGGGAGAGGATTGAGGCCATTGAGATTTTACTAATTCTGGGCAGGTTCAAAAAGTGCTTAGTGTAGATATTATCAGTGGAAAACATGGATTGCTCAGGATCCTACTGAGGACATGAGCCTTACTTCATAGACCTTCAGAATGTGTATCTTTTCTCCTATATGCTTCAGAATTGCAATGTTGACAGCAATAACTTATGACCAAGAAATTACGTTCAAACACCAAGCTATCTATTAGGCCAACAGTGATGAGCCAAGAACATAAGGTGATGTTTTCCAATAGGTTTGAAGAGTGCCACAAGGGCAGAAAATTAAAATTGGTATGTTAACAAAAATTGGTGTAGGACTATCTGAACTGTTTATTCCCACTGTATTCAAAAATTGTCTAAAACGTAGCAATCCACAAGCAGAAGTAAATTAGCAAACTTTTCTTGCACTAGGTGGTAGTTATATATTTTGAGCAAAAAAGCTGTTTATACAAAGTTATACAAGCTATACAAGTTAACTTCAATTTCTATAGGAGTATTAGCCATATTTCAAGTATCTGATACTTACATTGGTACTTGTCCACTGTTCAGCTAATTACAATCTAATCTTAAATGCTTGAGAGCTCTATAAGCATCAGATTTACATCTAAATGTAGAACCAAATATATAAGAATGACTGACATTAACATACTTAATTAATATTTATTTTCGCTTACCATATATTCCTTTTAGTAAAGCAACAAGATGGTGTGAACTAGATGCACTCTTCATAAGTGCAGTTTCAAAACATCACTGCAGGTTAGAAACCAGAGCAAGTTAAAAGTATTTTTGGCTTTCAGTGAATGACATCAAAAATATGCAGAGAGAAGATTTCCTTCATTAAGATATCAGACTTGAAAAGCTAAGAAAATTACCCGAATCTTAGGGATGAATGCATAAAAAAAAACACTCCTATGGGGAATTTGAAGTTGGTTGAAGGGCAAGCGAAGAGTTTTCTGAATTATGTGATCACAGTTCCTAACAGTTTCTTCATGGAAGGAACTGATTGATACTTGGACAAAAGATTATTTATTACAACATGCCTCCTGAAATTTTCCAGATCCAGGTCAAACTGTGACCCAGGCTTTTAACACCTTTCCTAGTTGACTTACATCAATAGTTGTGTCACCCTGGTGACTTAACTACCTGCACGCATAGAATCAGGAACTGATTCTAACTAGGTGGCAGAGGGGATAGATAGCTGGATGAGCTATCACACGATACAATATAAGACAATTTTTAATATAGTAAAGGGGAATATGCATATAAAAAGCAGACTGAATAGAGAGCTGCGAACAGGTTGCACATGGAACAAATGAGACGGCCTGTGATCACAGCAGGCTGCAGACCTTTCATTCTGCTACTTGCCTTTCCTACAGGTAATGTCAAAGCCTCTTATTTCAAAACAGTGTATGCCAACAACACCAACTGGGTACAACCTTACAGTGTCTTATGGTGTTTCTTCACAACAGCTGGGTTCAGTTCATATGTTTTCAAGTTGCATTTCAGATATTTTTTGCAAATATTTGCTAAAACCACCATGTTAAGCTGCCAGAAACGATGCACTGATATTCTCAGAACAGTCACATGAACATATTCCATGCAGCCCAGTTTGAGTGCACTCTCCAATCAGGAATTTAACAAAATTTAACACTCCTGGTGCCTAGCCATTTTATCATGAAAAGAAGTTTACCATAAAGCACATTGGACAGGTCAAGCTTTCTGCTTGGTGGCCTCATTTTACCCAGCTGAACATCTGCAATGCTATTACACAGCCAGTGGATTTGGCAGTCACACAGTCTAAGCTTTCCTAACACTTTTCTCTACCAAAATACTTGTCACCACCAAGTCAGAAGGCTCAGCCAGAAGAGTTTCACTGCTATAGGCTGAGGCAGTAGAACACAGTAGCTTCATTTTTATTCTAAAGAAATGTCAAAGGGTATTTGGCAAAATCAACAATGTACTTTATCAATGAGGGGTTCCAAAGAGGATTTGTAAAGACAGAGAAGAGTTCCAAAAAGATGTGAATGATAATCTGGAAACAGCTGGTCCATAGCAAAGAAATAGTCAGGGTGAAAAAGGTAAATGCTGTCAAACTGCAGTGAACAAGAAGAGTCACAGAGTACATCAACAAAGTCTATATACTTTAAAATGTGTGTTCCACCTTGTACCAAGTGTTCCACCTTGTACCAAACAGGCAAAGGTCTCCAGATCCACTGCTGAACCCAAATAAGAAAACAAATGTAAAATGAATATAAGCAGGCATCTGTTTGATCTAGGACAAAAATCAGTATACATTAGTAAAAGATTAAAATGCATTATTAATAGGTTTATGTTACAGATCTAAAATTAAACAACAAATGCATGTCTCCCTTAGATACTCAAAATCCATGTTTTACTAAAACATGCAATAGCTTAGTGCTATAATATTTTCTGGTGTCACTGCATCCTAGACTAAATTGGAATCAAAGAATCTCACTAATTAACATTCGTTTATTTTCTTTCCTTAGATGTCATCTCTTACTTCTACTTTACCTGAAGTGCACTACCACTACTTAGGAAAAAGAGCATTAAAACTCTCTGCAAGAACAGGGTAATAGGGAAGAGAACACATAAGTTTTATCAAAAGATATGATATTCCTTTCATGTATTGATTAGTTTAAAACAAGAATTACTACAAAAATAAAAGAAAAACAAAACAACCTCCCCGCTTCCTCTCAGCATCTCTGTCATCAGAAGTTTGGCAGTAGTGCACATCCAAAGCTTTTATCAAATGAAGCCACTCATTTCTACATTGTTCCATCTGTTTTATTGTAAAATACTAAGACATTTACGTATTTACTGTGTATGTATTTCTTTTAAAATGTGTAAGTCTTATGTAAATGGATATAAATATGATTTTTTTAAAATAAAATCTATGGTACATGGGGTCTCAGTGCAAACACTTGACAATACAGTGTCAATAATACTGTTTGTATCTTTCCATTCCACCATTTTTACAGTTTTTGGATTGTAACAGTCAAATGAATATGTTTAGCAGCGTTAGAAGCTTCAACATGTTCCTACTGAGAAAATCTGTCAATATTTAAAGCTGAACACCTGCCTCTGATGATGTATAATAGAATAACGTAACCTGGAACTGGAGCCAAAATGGACCTCTAAAAACAAAACGGAAATGTTAGATCTCTATAGAGAAGAATCATTCATTTTAAGAGGCTCACATCTTAAAAACTAACAAATAAACCTGGAAGAACCATTTACAAAAAACAAAAAAAAAAAACAAAAAAAAAAACAAAGCAAAAAAAAACCAAACTAAAAAAAAAACATGACAAAAAAAGGCAATTTAATAAAACATGATTTATACAAAAAATCAAACACTTTCTTCTATGTTACCTGTGGACCAAGAAGAATCTTGCCTTACCAGGAGCCACCTTTTTATTCCAGGATCTACAGACACCAGCCAGCATTGGAAAATTAAATTTAATATTTGCATAGAATCAGATTCTCACTTCCAGATATATTCAACAAAGAAAAAGAAAGAAACAAGAAGCCAAACCCCACCATTTCTTCATTATAACAGGGCATTAGACAGGCTCCTGTCTAATGTTATGCTTTTAGCCAATATGGCCTTGCTGAGACTTCACAGAAGTCAGTTTTATCAGAGGAAATAACTGAAAGACAGAGTGATTAATATATAGTGTATAAAAGTTTAGAAGAGCAACTATTACCTGCTGTGGCTTTATTTGGTGGTGTTATTGTCGTTTATTCTTTGTTTAAATGGGAAGTTTCAAAGTAAGACCTACTTAATAGTCATTTACCTATTTGCTATTTTTCTGCTGCTTGATCTTAGCTCAAGACCTGTCTTTTAGTTATTTCTTTTAGCAGTTTGATCTGCAATGTTTGCACGTACATAAACATTTGTTTTGTCTATTTTCATTTGGCAAACTTCAGTCAATCAGATGGTGAAAGATTTTGCTCCCCCAATGTCAATAAAAAAAGAATTCAGTGCTATTTGTGTTTAAAGTCTATTAAGCTTGGTACATAGTAGCATTAAAATAGTTTGGATGCCAGATACTTCTCATAGCTAAGCATAAGCATATTTTGCCACTAACAGGTATAAGTTATGAAGGACCTACAGGTGAGAATCTGCCACGAGAGGGAGCACTGAACTTGCTAATGGGTGAGATATGATGACTCCGGTTAAGACACAACTGTATAAAGACATGGCTCTCTTACATACAGTTCTTCAGGCTTAACCAGCATCACTGCTGGTGGTCCTTCTTTTCCTCCCTCAACCTCCTTTTAGATTATTTAAATCCAGAATGTCACAACGTAACACAGTTCCATTTTCAGTGGTTGCAGTATCATTTGAATATACTTCCCCTTGAAAACACCAGCTCCCATTTTAAGAATTTCTTCTGCAGCCTACACTATCCACACAGTCCACACTCAAATTCAAGGGACACAAAGGAATGAAGTGTGTTGGGGAAAACAGTGAGCAAGATCTTGCAACCACAGCTGCAGTTATCCTGCCCCAGATGTACAGTACCCCCAAATTATTTATTTCACAGTGGAAAAAAACAGAGCAGAAATATTAAAAGTATATTTTAAAAAGAGAATTTTTGTGACTTCAGTTGTGCTCTCAGGCTAACATAAAAAATCCTTTAGTGCATCCCTGTCTCCTCCATATAAGCTGGAGCTGTACACTCTACACAATAGCTAAAAATTGTGGGTATGTGCAAAAATTATCTAGTTGGCTGCAACACTTTCAGTACACTGGAAATAATTACTACGTCAATCTCTCCCAGCCAAGTTTCAATAACTCCCTGACCATTAAAATCTACCCACATACCGCTTCTCTCTAAAACCAAAATTAACAAAATCGGTGCTCTCCTACCACGTGTTGAATAAGCAGTTCTTCCTCGATGGCACACCAGGTTGCTGGGGAGCAGCACCAAAGCCATGCACAAGAATGACTACTCCTGCTCCCTTTCTCCAGCTTGGCACAAAGCTAAAGCTGTAAACAAAGCACTCTCTTTCTGCAATCACAGTTCCTCAGCAAAAGGCTCCTCTGGAAAACAAAAGGAATGCCCATGAAACAACTGTTTTTCCATACTGTACTGCTGCAGTAAGGTGGCTTTCTTTGTCTGATTTCCTGAAAGTTGATGAATGAGACATTTGGCATTCCTGGAATCCTCCCCATTACCAGGGTGGTAGCAGAGTGAGTACAGCTGGCCACTCTGCCCTTCTGCTGCAGTCTTGATCTTAAATGATTCCTACCAAAACAGGTTATTACAACTATTTTTCTTCTGGACACACTTTAAGAATGTTAACTATTCAAGCTCTTCACAAACAGTTCAGAGGATAGACAACTGTTTCTTGTCAATATTAATATGAGCAAATAGCCCCCACAAAAGTAAGTGTTTAAATCTCCATTACTAATGTTGTGGTTGGTTTGCTGTTGGTTTTAAGTCTGATAGTAAGTCTTTCTTCCTTAACAAAAGAGCCCCAAAATAGAAAACAGCTTACCTTTCCTTACAAATGGAGAAACTGGTATAGGAACATGAGATGTCATTGGGAAAACTATAAATGATCTAGGAAATTAATTCTCTTCTACATCCTGTTGCAGCATTCTTACTATATGACCTGTGTTCTCACTAATTACCTCTGCTTCCCTGCTTCTACAATTATAACTTGATGCTGCAGCCAGGATAATTACAGCAACATTCACAACATCTCAGCTTTCATTGTGCAAAAAAACGTAATGGCCATGTACCTCGTGAATGTGCCTCAGTTTTCTCTGACAAGACCCTTGTGGTTTCTCACCACTTTTAAAACAAAACCAAACAAAACAAATACACACACAAAAAAACCCCACCCCATCAGTGACAACTCCCAAGATCTCTCTCTTGCCCTGGCTCAGCATACATTGCTAAATTGTGGAATTGTGAAACTGAAAAATACTCAGAAGTCTCTGCAAGGCACTCCATTATCTGGCATAGGCCTTCTATTAAAGCCCTGGCACATCCAGAAAAAAACAGTACCTTTGACTAACTGCAACTTATATAAGCAGTATTTCAAGAAAGTCTCAGGACATCTCTGAGAAGCAAAATTACTCCACATATAAATCACTAATCTGTACAGTTAGCATATCTACCATGAAGCATCATTAGGACTTAGTCTTTATATGCTTCCACTCCCTGTCCAGACTGGGATTTTCAGCTAAATCAGATAGCTGAGCAGGGTGACTACCTTGTGCAATAATCTGGCAAAAAGCAAGTACAGCACAGACTCAGACTTGGCTGGTTTATTATACAACTGTATGACCTGGCTCAACACAGTTGCATGCAGTCCCCAGTGAAAAAACACCCAGAAATTGTTTCAATTTCCTATGTAACTGGTAGAGCTCATTGACTCTACAAAAAAGTCACAAGCATGAGGCAACACTGCATATGGCTCATGTTAATTAGCACCTATCTATCACCTTTTAGCTCCTACCTCAGCCTGCTGAATTATCACTTAACATCCTTACCTCTACCTAAAAGAAGTTAACCTATTTCTGGACTCTTTTGAGGACACTGCCATAGAAAAATATGTCTAGACTTAATTTCTGCCTTACTTTGGCCTAAGTATGGAACCTCTCTTTTATACCAACATCACCTGAATTTGCATATTGCTGACTGTTTTTTCCTGTGGAAAGTATTGCCAAGTTTGAGTAACTTTGCTGCTTTTAAGCTTTTCTGTGAATGTATATTTTTTAAGGTATTTTTACATTTATTGTTCAATTAAAACCTGCAGCTTGAGAAGTAATGCATGTAGAGAGAGTATCCTCCAGCCCCTGGGCTTGCTGAGAACCCCGTATTTTGAAATGGCCAATAAAGTCAAGAATGGGCTGCCTAGTATCTGTATTTGCTAATTTTCTTGGATATACATATCTCAGTGATCCCGTAACATCTAATTATGTCAGCAAAAGCACATTCTGGTTATCCTTATAAGTGGTACAAACCACAACAACAAAATTATGAGAAAATGCAAAGGATAAATGCTTGCCTTTATTTAGAATACATGGGTTTTACTGAATATTACTATGGACAAATCCAGATTTTCACAGATTCAAAAGCCAGAAATTGCCTATCATTCTACAAAAAGACACTTCAGAAAGTTATTGAGTAAAAAAATCATAGAAATCTAATTTACAGCAAAAAGACTTAGGAAAAAATTATCAGTGCAATAAAGAAAACTCATTTTAAAATTTATAAAAATTTCAAAGACAGAATCGTAGGATAGTTTGAGTTGGAAGGGAACTTAAAGCTCACCGAGTTCAAAGGCCCACAAAGGCGCATAATTTGCAAGTAAGGACAATTTATGTCTGCAATAATTTCACATCAGAATTACTATTTATTACTGTCCTCAGTTCGTGACTTACATTTTGTAAGCTATTTTAGACAAACTCAAGTTACTGGTCACTTTATACAACAACAGACTGAAAAGTTAATGCTATAGAAATATATGAATTATATTTGCAGTTTTTAGCAGTCTTAATATCCAGCATATAATAACAAGAAGCAGAGATTTTAGTCTGCTTCATTGGCTGTGACAATATGGTAAACACAGTAATATTTCTAAAGTAAAAAATCAGTCCCACATCATTAGGAATTTTTATAATGTGGTGGTTCCTAGTCTCTTTGTATACTTCATTAACTGACCCATTTGTTACCAACAATTATCCCATTTACTTTTTCTTTAGCACTTCTTCAAGGTGTTTAAACGTGCTAGCATCTTCAATGGTTGGTGTTATCTGAAAAGGAAGAATACACAGAAGCATGTGATAGTAGATTGCTGTCCTTCAACAGTAAACCAGAATTTAATTCAGAGAATCTCCTAACTCTAGCTCTCAAAAACAATCAAGAAAAAAGTACCTGGAAAGCTCTGGAACATGAAAACCTTTTGGGGAAGCTACAGTAGAAATAAAATATACAATGTGGTACCTGAAATCACAGAACACTTGCAGAATGGCCTAGAGAATGGAAACCATGATGTTGTGTCTTTGGATGTGCACATGTGCCCAATTCATTAAAGTATACATCTCCAGCTTACCTTATATGGCTTTCCACTGACAAGTGCAGAAAGAGCTGAACGCGGGATCTTGCCAGAGCGCGTTTTTGGCAGCTGTTTCACAAACACCCCCTTCTGAAAAG
This sequence comes from Pezoporus flaviventris, assembly GCF_033815535.1. Classification (NCBI taxonomy): domain Eukaryota; kingdom Metazoa; phylum Chordata; class Aves; order Psittaciformes; family Psittacidae; genus Pezoporus; species Pezoporus flaviventris. Next base: position 7,558,442 of record NW_026892564.1, read on the forward strand.
CTGCTACTGGACCTATGTTAGTTCGAACTCGCTCAACAATCTCTTTCAAAATCTTTTCCTCTTCTGTCTTTATACCTAGGGTATAAAGAACTTCTTGTTCATGTCCTTTAGCTTTTCTGGGACTTTTGCAAGTCTGAGTAACGTCAGTGTCAGTGAGCTCTCACCTTCTCTCAGTACACACAATGCAAAAGGAACATGTCCTTTTAAAGGATCCTCCTGGCCCACAACAGCACAGTCAGCCACAGCACGATGGAAGAGAATACACTGAGGGACAGAGAACAAAACTGAACAGAACTGATAATAACTGAACTTTCAGTGAGAAAAATCCATAGGCATGGCCAAAAAAATAGGCTTATTTCTTACGTTTTGACAGCACAAAGTACTTAGTAGACCCTGGGATTCCAGTTACACATGTTGCAGATGCACGTGTGTATACTTTCATACACTCTTACATGCAGTTTTCAAACAAACATAAATAATAACTATGGTGGTACAAAATACAAATATAGAACAATGTTAAAGTGACTTACAGCTTTGGAAGAGTATCACATCTTTGTTTTTGTTAGTGAGATCTTTGCTGGAACAAGTAACAGTAGTCTAACATTATGAATAACATAGAGTTAAGTGGACTAAGGACCAAAACCATAGAAACACTCTGACTACAGGGCTATAAAGTCATAGTGGTTTGTTCTGACTCCTATTTTTTTTGATTCTTCACTGCAGAAAGGCAGTGTTTCAACAAAAGCCAAATACAGGCCCAGTCTCAGCTTGCAGCCAGTCTAGTTCCATTCACTCTCTTGGAAACATTAGGTCTTGTTCTTCTTAGATTAAAAAAAAAAAGGGAATTAATCCAGAGTTGCCTCCTTTCTACTACACATTTATACAAGTGATGGACAGTGCCACTACTATCTCAAATTATCTTTTAAGAAAAAAAGTGAGAGATTCTCTTTTCTTTCCAATTAGCCAGCTGAGGATCTCACTTTCTAGGAAAAAGTCACCAAGATGTCTCAGTACATACTGAAATGTGTGTCACTAAGTCTGGGACAAAGTTGGACTTAAGGTAACAGTAGCCGTGAAACCTTCTCCAAAGTAATTGGCTCTTTTTGTGAAAATACCTGTGTCCCTGGGGGTACCTTGCGGTCAACACTGCTTTCAACATGTCCTCTGTACTCAACCACAAAGAGGACCTAAAGTGACCTTACACAAAGGCCACACTCAGGCCTCGTAATGTGACTGTGCATATTAGTTTATCTGTGCATACAAAGATGACATGTTTGCTAAAAAACAGATCTTCACATCCCATGTTGTCAAAATCAAAGGCAGTGGGATGACCGAAAGGGAGGTGAACTGAAAGCAGTTTCAAGAACAAAGGCATTTTTTAAGTGTTGCATTGGTTACTCATACAAGGGCAGAAGCATGAGGAAGACTACAGGAAAGGTACACAGGCAGCAGGAGAAAAACTCTTGAAGGAACAGAAAGTTGAATCAACGCTGCTCCAATTAACAGAAGGGATGCTCTTGTGTGACCTGGTTGTGAAACTGATGGTGGCAGGAACAATTCAAAGCGCTTCCCATAACCTATCCTCAAAACAGATGATTTGTAGTCAAAATAAGCAAGAGGAACTGTCTCTCTGTGCCATGGTCATATGCATCAAGTAGCTTTTATCAAAACAAACCTGCACAGTGTTTCTCACATACTCTTTTTGACAGAAGCTATACTTATTTCACAAACTATGATCCTAGAAAAGTCCCATACTACAAAAAAGCAAATGGGAAATATGTAGCTCAGAAGTAGAGGCATACTCTGTCAAAGTACAAAAGCATGACGATATACGCACAGGTTTTTAAACTGCGTGTTTTTCACAGGAATTAAATCGGATGTGCACAAGCCATATCAATAGTAACACCTACTGCACAGCAGTAACGATGGAGCGCCAATGATAATAATGGATAAATAAACTATTTGTTTGGAACACAATAAAGCTGAAATTCTTAGCCAAAGTACTATAGAAAATCTTTTTAAGCTTGTAATGCAGCTATAATGTAAATGCAGATAATACACTTGTTCAACAAGGTGACTGTCACTTCATTAGATGGCGATTCAATGAACCTCTAATTCTGTATTTACAGATCTTACTGAAGGGCAAATTGTGGTCTCATTAATGCTTTCTCATTTAACTAGCAATTTGCTGTGCATGCATTAATAAAATTTATTTTTCAGCTTTGTTCAAAAGGTGAATAGAAAAATATATAGGATTTTATAGTGATGAAACACTTTTTCTTTCTAGGGAAAGACTTAAGTAGCAGGGAGGAAAATAGAGACACTGAACCTGGGATGAAGGATACAAAGGTAATATAGCTGAGGAGGTGATTCAATTCAACGTTTGCATACTAGTTCCGCATTCAGCCTGAAGTGCAGAAACAATGCCTAGCTCAGCCCCTGAGCAGTAGAGCAGGTGAGCAGTAAGAGCAGTAAGGGGTGGGATGAGACTCCCTGCTGTGCTTTAGTAGAGAAACACAAAAAAAATTACTTCAAAAGGAAAGAGGTTTAATCAGCCTGAAAGCCACCTTTAGGTCTCCGCAGACCTGAGTCAGGGCAGTGGCTGGTTCAGCTCCCTGGATGACCAATGTTCAAAGGATTGCCTGTGTTTGCATGAATTTGATCACTTCTGTGTAATCAGAATTTCTTTCATTCTCTTTCAAGTTTTCCAGCTTTTTTAAAAAAAACAGTCACTAGACTAATAGACACTATAAGGCAAAAAATGACTAACAGATTAGTTCACCATTCCATGAACAGTTAAATTCAGGGTTCTTAAAGTGGTATTTTTCCCTTGTACATGCCCAGCACACCTTTTCCTATACTCCCTGAATAAGCATTTGATATGTAATCAGGGAAAATTGTAACTGGCAATCAATCGCAGTGGTTCCAGAGAAGTGAGGGAACAATGACATGAAACTGAGACACTATTATGAACTGCACTATTTTCAACTTTTTGAGTTGCATGTGTATTATATTAATGACTTTCAATTTAACAGCAGGGTTGTGGGTTTCTTACAGAAATTTTCATTACCATTTAGCACTGCTCATGCAATAAGAGAAAAAAAGCTGTCAAGAAACTGTGAAGGAGACCCTTCATATTAAGAAAAAACACTGAATGTGAGTCTATGTGAAGTCACCCAACACCAAGCACTTTAAAGAAACAATTAAAACTGTATTTTAGGAATAAAAGTTTCTCCTCCTAAATAGGCGGTAAAACCACTTGGCACATTGACCCTACATTATTTTAATGTGTTCCCAAATAAATATATCATCAGGACTTACAGGGATGCTTCCCATGCTACATATTGACCCTTAACTCTAACTTCAAATGTCAAATCATACCTGTCTTATCAATCCCATGGTACAAACTGCTTACTGTTGACTAAATTTATTATGGTTCTGGAAAGCACCATAACAGGAAGGACTTAAAACAATTAATGTTTTGCTTAAAACTACCAACAGAAATGCAATCAAAAAAGGAGAAAGAAAATTAAAGGGTTTAGTGAGATTTTCAATCTCAGCTTACTTTATTTATCTTTCATTCTTCTATTTTTACTGTCAAGCAATGCTAACCTCTTCAATTGCACCTGCTGAAATCCTGTGTCCGGCAACATTGATCACATCATCAGCTCGAGACAGGACGTACAAATAGCCATCTTCATCCATATAACCTGCATCCATAGTATCATAATATCCCTAAATGCAACACAACCAAAAATAAACTCAGAAGTAGTACTAGGAACATGCATTAATTTCCTATGAAAACAACACACAAAACTTATTGTTTCAAATTAAATACGGTTTTGGTGCCCAAAAGATTTAATTCTGTAGTATTTTTCACTATTCTTCTGTCAGAGTATACTGTGCACCTTCCCTTCCAGACTGGTTTTGTTGTTTCTGATAGAAAGAACAGAGGACATTACATAAATATGGATTTTTTCCAACTTTGCTTACATTGATCCCTGACAGCTTGGAGAAGGATATTGCCTGAATCTACACAAGGAAGATGGAACTGTTACAATATAATCATAGTTGTCAAATTGCTCCTAAAGATATTCTTGTTTGCTGAATCTAAAGATACATCCTCATCACGATGCGAGTGTCCACAAAAAATAATTTGTCTGATTAATTCACTCATTTACTTTTATTGAAGCAAACCTTCCATTTTGGACATTCACATAGGAAAGGAAGAAGCCAGTCCCTGGACAGTGAATCTAACCAGGAAACATAACTAATGCAATAAGGAGCCTTCCACGTATTTAGGTGCGCACTGGGCAAGTGTATATTTCTGAGCTGCATGTCAACAGCAGCAGTATATTTGAAGGTATGCTAGTCTAAGGTTGTGAGGCTTATATCTTTTATTAAATCAAATGACATAAAACAACTTTTAGGTTCAGAGGCTTGCATTTACTAATTCTGTTTCAGAGCTTAAAAAAACCAAAACAAACCAAAAACAAAAACCAGAACCAACAAAAACAAAAAAACATCCACAGTGTTGCCAAAAGCTTAAAGTATGGATAAAGAAAGATCTCTGATTAAAATAAGTTACAATCATTTTGACTGCTATCGAGTTTAAATTTACCATGATTCAGTTCTGCAAGATTACCAAAGGTTTATACAATTCATTTCAGAATTCTTACTGGATATTTTTTGAAATATAACCTCTGGAACATTTCCTGATTTTCCCAAAGACCTGAGAATGCTCCAGGAGGCAAAGGCAACCTTAAATTAAAAAGAACAAAGTGTTAAGAAACACAGGTATACCAAGTACAACTTATGTTCTCCATTCATGCTTCACATCCACATAAATAATCATTGGCTATACAATCAGAAAACATTTCAGCTTAATATGCAGATAACAGATCAAAAAGACCACGTGTCTGTTGTAATCACACGCATGTAGCTCTGAACTGTATCCAGGCCATACATTAATATAACATAAGCATCTCTGTCAGTAAAAAAGTGTTTGGTCTAGTAAACACTATATACCAACTATGATATCAGCATTCAGCTTTCAACATTCCTAAGGATTAAGTGTCTGAAATGTCATATGGGACACTTCACACACATACCTGCCAGAAGAAGAGAAGCTACAGAAGTCTCAGCTAACAAAGAAGTGTTTGTTTCTTCCTTTAAAGCTCTGACAGGGTTAAATATAGGTTTACCTGAACTAGGAGGTACATATTCAGGCATATCAACACAAGTTTTATGAAGCTTAACCTAGTAACAGAGAGAACAATCATGCAAGCATTTTTATACCGATAAACCCATAAATGCCTCATACAGATTTTACTAGTATATGCCTGCATTCCTAACCAGCAAATCTTTAGCCAGGAGTACTCTATTTTCTACTGTGATAGTGTCCTTGTGACGCAAGACGGCAACACCTCTAGCAGTGAAACACCCCTCTTCAGCATAGCAACACTGGTATCATTACTAGTCTCCTATGGTGTTCAGGTCAAAAGAACAGGTGTTACCAGCTCAGTAACATGTACATTTCTAACACTACAGGCCCCAGAAGAATATTTATATATCTATATAGAGATATAAAATATACATATATATATATATACACAACACACACACATTTCTTTCTAACTGAATATGGTATAAATAGTACAAGCTACACCGAAAAGGCCATATCATGTAGTAATGATTTCAATCCATGGTTTTTCTTACAATCCCAGTTTTTTTTGAACTTAATTCAGCTCAATTAGCATAAAGAATATCTACTATAAGTATTACTTTCTCTGAGGCTTCGGGCTCAACACATCCTATAAATCACATTCCTTGAAAGTATGGTTGAGGTAAGGCCAGAAATGCCAAGACACTTCCAAAGTAGTCACCCAGGCTTCACGAAGGCAGATTGGCTTCTGCCCAGCTGAAGTGAATTCACTGGCCTATTTTAAGCGTTTCAAACTTAGTAAACATCCTTGTGACACACAAAAATGATCTATAGGGTATTTAACTTGAAAAAAAAAAAAACAACAATATATTGATCCCGGTGTTTGTGGACATAGGAGTTTAAAAGAAAAATCTCTTGTTTAGATTCTAGAAGAAACACTAGAGAATGGAAGTTACTATGGTTGTTGCCTGGTTGCTAATAGCATGGCAATTCATAACAGCCTCAGCCATTGCAGGTTTTGAACTTTAAATTTCTTTCAGTCTGAAACATCCTTGTGATGGGAGAGAAAGGACAATTCAGATTGACAAAGTCCTTAATTTCTCCACAGCTCTACTCAGTAGTTTGCACTTATTCATTAAATAGAAAGAACAATTTTACTGCTGAAATCAGAAAAGCATTTTCATTCCTGCTACTGTAATTGTTTATAAATCTAAACACAGAAGTGTGTGACATCACAAAAATGCAATCCCTGCTCCCAACATTTGTTATTGTTTGGTTTTGTGCCTATTTTGTCTGTTTGCTGGTGAGGGGGTTTGGTGGGGTTGGTTTGTTTGCTTGTTTGCTTTTGCCTTTTCTTCTGGGGGTGCTGTTTTTCTTGCGGTTGGTTTTTTTTTTTAAAGGAAAATTGCACTGATAAGTACATCTACAGTGCTTATTTTGTGAGGCTATGGAAACCAGACTGCTAAACTACTGGCTGTCACAGGTATCGCCAGTGACAAATCATATCGCACAAATCACAGCATAAGAGACACAATCTGACAATGTGCTTCCAAGGCTTTCTGTAAAATATTACTTGCTGTTAGGCTTCCAGTCCATCTACTAAGCAAAAACTGAATGCCATCCTACATGTGTCCATCTTTCAAGCAAAGTAATTCCAGAGGAATAGGCACATAAAATTCTTCCATGACAGTAAAGCTCTTAGCATCATTACCGACTAGAATTTCTAGGTGCTGTGCAAACACAAGTAATTAGTAAAATCAATAAAGGTAGAATTCAGCTTGCCAAAACATAATTATGTGTATTGGAATTTTGCCAGGACATGAGAATTAAAATGCCCAGAGACAAAAATACCTCCATCCCACTGCTGTCAATGGGAATGCTCCCATGAATTCCATAGGAAGCAGACCTGGATCATAAGTATGTGCAAAGAGACAGAAGAGAGAAAATGAGATAGTCTTAAAATAACAGCAACCTGAAAACAAACATCTCTGCCTTTCCTCAGTCATAGAATGGTTTGGGCTGGAAGGGACTCTTAAAGGCCATTTAGTTCCAACTCCCTGCCATGGGCAGAGACATCTCCCACCAGACCAGGTTGCAGAAAGCCCCTTCCAAACTGACCTTGAACACTGCCAGGGATGGAACATCCACGTCTTCTCTGGGCAACCTGTTCCAGTGCCTCACCACCCTTACAGTAAAGAATTTACTTCACCAGACTGCCATGACTTCTCAAATATAATAAATAAGGGCTTGGCAATCCCTCCATTAAAAAAAAAAAAACACCAAACAAACAAACAAAAAAAAAAAAGCCACAAAAAAAAACCCAAACATTTTGAGATGTTTGGTTTGGGTCTGTTCTCCCTAGGAATCACAACACAAAACACCTGCAAAAGTCCTGTATTTAAAAAAATGTTGCCTCCTTGTCCCAGCACTGAGTTGATATTCAAGGCCTTTTGGGGTTATTTTTACCACGAGGATATATTGACCAAAAAATGTCTGGTATGCATAAGTAAATAGGATTGCCCCAGAGATGGTCCTGCTTTCCTTTCACAAGTGACAGTACCACAGAAGACCAAGGAGGAGGTAGGCTCCTTCATTGTCATTTCCATGATACAAAAAGAAGCTGCTTTGATTGGTTTCCCCTTGGGACATATACTGTATTTCTCTGGCTGTCTGTTAACTTCTTTCTCTCATCCTGCATGGCAAGCCACAAACCAGCCAGTATTGAGCCTTTGCATCTGCTATCAGTTCAAAGATAAGCCCTCCCTTACACTACTCGTGCGTTTTGTTTTATATGTATTATATAAATATTTTATATGGTCATAACTACAGTAGCATCTTCTATCTCATCATTCCTTTTTCCTTCTGTAAAGAACAGTCATGAGCTTCAACAAAGACAAATACAAGATAAGCTTGCCATCTTTTTCTGAAATATGAATGTATTACCAGCTATTCTGGATCAGGCTACTGAGAATTCTAAATCAGTCAGCTCATCCCATTAAACAAGCAAACACTAGGAAAGTTTCAAACCTAAGCTGAGGTTTAAGCCAAAAACCTACTCTGAGGTGAATCAAAACACGTGAACTTGGGAAAAGCTGACCTTTGGATTTCAAACCTCAAAAAAGATGTATAGGTCCAAATTTTGATCTTGATCATGCCTATTTTTTACCAGTACAGGAGCAGCAGTACAAATGACGCAATTCTCAATTCACTCTAGTGCAATTCAAATGACGATTGTAGAACTACAGGAATAAAAATCCAGGCCCATTTCTCATTTCAAGGTTGAATGCATTTAGGACAACATTAGGAAAACTAGGTAAACTGCGTAAATTCATTATGTAAATTATATGGGTTCATTTTACAAAGACCTATTCTGGTTCCATTTTACAAAGATAAGAAGGTAGTTTCATTATAAATTGGAGAAACTAAGACAGCTTAGGTGAGCTTGGCAGCATTATAAAAACATTCTGAAGTGCTTTCACAGCAGCTGTTTTCTGCTAGACAGTTTTAAATCACAACCATTATCTGTTTTTTTTAGCAGTTTCACTGTTCATTTATTTTTCATACAATGCTGGCTGACCTTTTACAGAACAGCCCACCTTTACCTTTGTCCATGAAAATCTGACTCTGTGTGTCACATCCTTTTAGGATGCCACTCATCCAAATGGTGTAAGATTCCTTGTGGTTGGAATTTGTTCCAATTTGTGGTTGGCAATTATAGACACAGCACTCAAAAGATAATTTACACAGAAAAGCAGATTTCTGAAAGTACAAATGAAAGTCAAAAGCTGTTAGAGGTGCTACCTTGTCTAAATTTCAGAAAAGTCACCCTGTTATTTTATGGTAGACATTGGTACTCACAAGCTGCTCATTAAAGCCAGTCAAAGCAAGTGTAAACCATTGTTAAGTGAGTTTGCGCGTGTGAAGGGAGCTAAATCATCTTGACTGACAGCTGTAATTATTACTCAGCATTTATGTAGCACCGTGCATAAACATCACTCAAAACATTTTTTTGATTGCAAGTTTGAAAGCCATCTGGAGTCTAGAAGCTTTTTCAGACACCGGGAACAACAGCACAGGAAAAAGGGTGAAGAGGTAAGAGTAGGGGATCTCAAACACTCATCAGTTTGCATGAAATACTACTTTAGTTAGCTGAAAGGGGACAACAGTAGTCGGTCTCAGTGTGAATTTTTCAGGAAAAAAAATACAGTTAGTAGGGAAGCGAGAAACCCACCAAAATCTAGTGAAAGCACTGGAAAAAGTTCAAATGCTACTTACATGTGCTCAGCCAGACATCTGTTAGAAAACTCATCTTTGCACAGATTGCTCTCACACTGAAAGCCCTACTCACTGTTTTGCTTGCAAAAAGACAAAGCCAGTAAACATGTGGAAGGCTAGCAGAGAGAGATCTTTCGCACAGATTTTTCATGATCACATGATCTGACCTCCCATATAACACAGGCTAAAGAATGCCATCTACTAAATCCTGCCTCAATCCCATAACCTTTGGTTAAAATAGAAACCCAGGCTTGACCTAAAGGTGTCAAAGAAAAGCACCATATTCCAAAGAATTTGTACCAGTGATTTAAAACTTTCCCTGTTAAAACTGTTTTATTTCTCATCACAATATATCTAGCTTCAGCTTACAATCTCTTTATGGTAGACTAAACAAGACATCTCTCAGAGATGTCTTTTCCTGGGGGAATTTTCTGACCTTGATGAAGTTACTTAACTCATCTTGGACAAGCTACATTCCCCAAGTTACACTGTAAATTTAAGCCAAGCTTTCCAGCACTGTAGACACTCTCATTTTCTCTAAAAACCAGTCACTTTATCAATAGTCTTTTGAAATACAGACATAAGAACTGAACATAATGCATTAATGATTTTACTAACATCATATCCACACAGTAATAATAGTTTCTTTTCAGTTGTCCCTACTGAATAACAAGGAATCATATTGCCTGCTTAGTTACACTAGCAGCTTTCATTTGCAGGTCTTAGGTGTTCAGAGGTTTATCCACTGTAACATAAAAAGTTCCTTTGAAAATCACTGCCTTCTAGGGTACAGTCCTTCATCTTATAAATCTAGCAAATTTTCACTATTCCTACCTGTATGACCTTTGCTAAAAAGAAGTATTGCAAGTGGTCTATGCAAGATGACACACTTGCTTCACATGATTCTGCAAGCATTTTTCTCCCTCAAGCAATCTTCCCTGAGGCCAAGCCACTCAGAATGGTCTGCAACATGTCCTTCCTGGAGTTGTCACAGAGTTTCAAAACAGAAAAATGGACAACATTAATTACGGAGACTAGATTAGATCTTCACTGGCTATTTTGGTATCTCAGGTAGCTTCTATCTGCATTTCCTCTGAGCTAAGGCCATATACCCCTCACTTTTGGCTTTGGGTGGATTCTCCCCTTGTTTTCACTCTCTGAAACCACTTTTCTTCCTGGGAAGAGGAAGAGCATAAAGGAGAGCTGTGACCTTTCTTATATGCTTATCCCAAATTAGAATGCCCAAATGTTGACCCACTAAGTCTTACAAGATTTTTCTTTACTTTCTTCAATGGGATACCAAGGTATTACCCTTTAAGCTCTCTTGCTTAACATTTCTGTTATGCATCTTGATTACATTCCTGGCTACAGATTGCTTCAGACTTCCACACAGATACTGATTTTTTTCAAAAATGCATTATAAGAAATATTAAATGACTATCCTTTTTGTTGAACATCTATTTGCTCTCTAAATACTGTACAAAGATTGAGCAGAGTACCACAAACCATGAAACTGTGAATGAGTTGCTTATTTCTGAACATCTCTTCCACTAAAGCATACTAACTTTATAGTATTTGCTTTAAAAGTCCTATTTCTATTCAGTTAACTTAAAATCTAAAATGATAAAAACCTGTAAACTTGTCATGACCCTTTCTGTATAAACCTCATGAATAAATATTATTTTTCAATACTTTACAGTCTTACAGCATTGTACATGAAGTTTTGCATTATTTTACCCTATATAATGGGGTGGGTTGCCATTTGAATCATTTCAACGTTATAATTTTCCTCCCTCTTCCCCACTAATCCCAAATTGATGAAAAAAAAACCTCACAATATTAATGGTCTGCAGAGCCTCGCACACAGTCACTATTCTTAAATGCAATTTAAACAACACAACCAAAACATTGCAGAATTGCTGTCTATTGTACTACATTGTCTCATCTCTTTCTGAATATGAAGCAGAAATATTTATGTGATTCTGTGGAGATCGATAAAACAAATTTGTAAATACTTATCCTGCAAAACTCCATTATTATGCATAAAATTAACTATACAAATATACTAGATGAAGTGTCTAGCTGGAAATTTACTGGCAGCCATTACTCTCTGGTTAGAATGAGCATAAAGCAAATTTAGTCCTCTTGCTATTGTGGGTGAATATAAAGAATAATGCTAGCTAATGAGAAAGTTCTGACAACTGCTTCATAGAATCATAGAATCATACAATCGTTAGGGTTGGAAAGGACCTTAAAATCACCTAGTTCCAACCCCCCTGCCGTGGGCAGGGACAGCTAACGCTAAATCATATCACCCAAGGCCAAGTCCAACCTAGCCTTGAACACTGCCAGGGATGAAGCATTCACAACCTCCCTGGGCAACCTATTCCAGTGCCTCACCACCCTAACAGGAAAGAATTTCCTTCTTATATCCAACCTAAACTTCCCCTCTTTAAGTTTTAACCCGTTACCCTTTGTCCTGTCACTACAGTCTCCAATGAAGAGTCCATCCCCAGCATCCCTATAGGCCCCCTTCAGATACTGGAAAATAAACATTATGGGTTTGCAGTCTTTATAATGTACAAGGAGAAAACAGAGCTTCCCACTGCACTGGAACTTAAATGGGATTTCTCTTTGCTAAGGTTCGTTGTAAGAACAGAAAACTTGGAAAATTCTCACAGCTAATCACAATTACATCAGGCACACACACATTTTCAAGTGTGTATTAATCACAGGCAGGTCAGAACAATGCAAAACTGTGTCACTAAATCAGACCAGTCATTGCTAAGGGAAATGGAGGTCATCCCTACTGTAATTTTCACTTTGGAATAAATCTTCATAATCTTTCATGTTCAAAGATTTTCCACAAAAAAAAAAAGATAAAAAACAAGTAAATTTAGAAACAATTCACACAAGCCAAACCTCATGAGTTTTTGTTTCCTTTTGGTTTTGGCTTTTTTATTTGTTTGCTTGTTTGGTTTCCCCTTTGTGGTTTTGGGATTTTTTTGTTTGTATTATGTTAAGATGGAGAATTAATTTAAAAGAACCTATTGGCTCAAAAGATTAAGTCAGAAAAAAGGCTGGAAGGGAAAGAAGGGTGACAGTTACCTTAGAATTGGTTTCATATTGACTAATGCTACAATGTAATTTCTTTCCCCACTTCCCCCCCCCCCAATTGCAATAAATATGGACATGATAAAAATAATAATGTCCCTGTGCCATTACTCGTTCTTGCATAATCCAATGCAAAAAAGCAAAACAAAACAAGAATTCCCCTTTTACCCCTGACAATTTATTCAACTGCAGCAAAAGTCATGAGGGACAAGTTAAACAAAACCAAAACAAAACCAGCAATAAAATCAATAGATAAACACACTTGTAATCACTTAAGATAAATGCCTAAATGTTGAGCCACATTAGGGAAGATAAATTCTGGCCTTAAGAGTTTGACAATAACAGCAAACAGGGCCATCTAATATAGTAAGTGCTCCTGACAGGCACTTAATCATAGAGTCATAGAATTATAGAATGGTTCAGGTTGGAAAGGATCTTGAGATCATCTAGTTCCAACTCCCCAGCCACGGGCAGGGACACCTCCCGCTAGATCAGGTTGCTCTAAGCCCTGTCCAACCTGACCTTGAACATTGCCAGGGATGAAACATTCACAACCTGCTTGGACAACCTGTTCCAGTGCCTCACCACCCTCACAGTAAAGAACTTCTTCCTTATATCTGACCTGAACTCCTCCTTAAAAGTTCAGATTTAAATGGGTTTAAGTTTGAACCATTTACACAATGTCCTATCGCTACAGACCCTGATGAAGAGTCCCTCCCCAGCATCCTTGTAGGCGCCCTTCAGATACTGGAAGGCTGCTACGAGGTCTCCCCGCAGCCTTCTCTTCTCCAGGCTGAACAGCCACAACTTTCTCAGCCTGTCTTCATACAGGAGGTGCTCCAGCCTCTGATCATTGTTGTGGCCCTCCTCTGGACTTGCTCCAACAGCTTCATGCCCATCTTATGTTGAGAACACCAGAACTGCACACAATATTCCAGGTGAGGTCTCATGAGACTAGAGGGGCAGGATCTCCTCCTTTGACCTGCTGGTCACGCTCCTTTTGATGCAGCCCAGGATACGGTTGGCTTTCTGGGCTGTGAGCGCACACTGAAGCCGGCTCATGCTCATTTTCTCATTGAAATGACAGTAATGACTCAAACATATGCACACATCTACTGACAGTACCCCTTAGTAGATGTAATTCAGCCAGTTTGGCAGAGTTGCTAAGGATGGAGTCCACTTCACTTGTCTTTTGGCAGACAACCAAAAGGTACCTACCCTAAGCTAACCATGTCACCTTTGCAGTCACTGGAGAGACATGAGCCCATCTGTAAGGCTGCTAATTTGATCCCAGCTGAATGGCTGAAAGCTGCGATCAATTTTCTTACAAAGTACCTTTCTCTCTCTTCATTGATTACAAGCCTAAGTTTTATCAGGTATCAGGCATGAGAGAGCTTTGAAAGATGGCCCTTCACTCCGTCCAGGGTTACTGACACGCAAACCACACTCTTTATTAAAGGCTGGAGCAATTTTCATTACTCAGACTCAGCAATGGAATGAATGCACAATCTTACATGTGTCACACGACAACTATGTCTAAATATGAGTCTGCTGATCCAGGGAAGATTGTGTGTGCATTTAAACACATGGTTGTGTGCCCTGGTGGCTTAGACCTAAGGTGCTGAAAATTAGGTAGGGTATAAACTTCATCCTGAAAGCACTCATCTGTGTCAAACAGTACAATAACTTCATGTGATACCTCCTCGGTCTCCACAGTGGCCTAGTTACATTAGACCACTAATACAGCTGAGCAAAAAAAACCTCCACACTTTGGTAATTCCGACTCCCAAGCAAGCACTATGAGGCCAGCCAGCCCACACGCCTGCAGCAAGGTCCAGTGTCTGGAGCTTTTATGGCCAGTTCATGTGGCCACAGCCTCAGTCCTCAGCCAAATTCTCTAACAGCTCATCAAAATCGCTACATCTGTCCCAATCTTTTGGCTTTTGGCAGAGTTTCAATTCACTGAAGGTTAATGCTAATCTTGATATTTTCTTTCATTCATCTAAAAAGCAGCAAAGATTGAGCTACCAAAACTCTCCCAGATTTTACCACAAAAGTGGATGAATGCATTTCTTTCAGGTCCTGTAATTGCTGGCAGTTTGGAAGTGTTCATAACTGAAATTCTGTGACTGAAGATGGAGGTGGCTACAGCTAGCGTGTTAATCACAAAGCAGGTATCTGTCTGAGGAAAATACCATTTGCCTAAAACCCTATGAAACACCCAGAACACAGGGTTGGCACGTACTGTGGCAAGCAGTAGTCTATCAGTCTTTACCTAACTAAGGAAATGTTCTGCCAACAGTGAGGCTGCAGAGGCAACTGATGTTATCTAAACAGAGGCCTCTTTATCTAAGAAAAACTTACTTTGAAAATAATTTTAAAGCTTATGGGACTCATCTTGCAGGAATCTGGTCAGTGGTACTAAAAATCACCCACATGATGCAAAGCTGAAGTTTTTTTCTTTTTTTTTTCTTTGCTGGAGTCTTTTCCTGTATGTATTTTGTCCAAGTACTACCCTAACTGAACACTGTGCGTTTCATGCAAAGCACAGGCAGAGACAACACACATTCTCCCTCTAAGATTATACACCAATTGGGATTCAAAGATAGTGAAAGAGGAGGCAGCATCACACCCATAAATCAAAGCATGTCAATCTGCCCCGCTGTAGTGTTTCACTAAACTGAAAGATAAAGTAGTGAAGAGAATACTTCAGTATCTTGCTCACACATCACAACAGAAAGACCTCATCCTGTGCCAACAGATGGTAATTAAGAAAATGGTAAACTCTGCTGTCTAACAAAAGAACCAAACCAGCAACGGACACTCATTCACTCATACAATTTCATCTGTGATTTTCAATCTTTCAGTATTAATGGACATTAAAAGTTCTAGCAGTTTGATATCAGTATCAGAGACAGCCATACTTTTCAATTCTCATTACTTCAACTACTGTGTTATACATAAAAACTTCAGTCAAAAGACAACCCATGTAGGAAGATTCTCTTAACAGTAAGATACTTAGCTTGCTTACTTTACCACAATATTTCCTAAAGTCTTTGCCTTCACTGGTTCCTTATTTTCATCTAGAATCATCACTGTAAAAAAGAAATATAGGAAAAGAACTCCTGATTAGTGTATTTTTAGGTGGAGGACAGTGTCTTTCTTCATTATGTCACGCTTCAGAACAGCAATACACCAAGCAACAAAAGGAATTAAGTAATTTGGGAATGCCAACTGGATAATCTTTTAACCTTATTAACACTGAGCCTTAAGTACAAAAAGTCTTAAATAATACTGCACTTTGGGAGCAGAAATAGCACAAAGACCCAAAAGGGAAAAACTGAGAACTGAAAATCAGATGACACCTTCATAGTGGAAAATTTAAACTTCCAAATAGCAAAGGACCATTAAGATACATGACAATACAGGAAAAAAACGTGCAGGTAACATGAGTGGGAAACAACAACTAAGATTACTGGAGGCTAACCCAGTTAATATGAGAAATACCATTAGCAGTAATATGTCTAGAGACACAGAAAAATGCTCCCCAGCTGACATGGCTTATTCTAATCTAGCACAAAGATAAAGTAGCTCATGAACCTCCCAGAGCTGCACAGCGGGGTAATGCCAGAGTACAACAAAGAATCCAGACCTTCCAATGAAAGCCCTTTCCCTGGGTGACACTGGCCCATCACTTTCAGTGGAAGCATTGTACCCTGGTACTGAGGTTTCTGAGGAAAACCACGTGAAACTGCCTCTTCCCTGCAGTCATCTGGGAAATCTACTACAACCATTCCATCTGAAGGTGCAGGTATAAGAAAGGAACAACAGATAGCAACTTGGTAAATGGAATTAAATAAAGTGAAATGACTAAACCATGGAAAAATGGAGAGAAAGTTTTGTCAGACTCAACAGACATTGATTTAAAATCATAATTTTTGAAACCTGCCCAAGCAAAGAAAGCAATGTTCAGCTGGATCTAAACTACTACAAATAATCATACATTTACTGTCCGTCTTGCAAGTAGTGTATTTCAATATACAAAAATTTGGGGAAGGGAGATCTACTGCTCACCCCTGAATTACTGAAGAACTGACTTAATTCTTCAAAATGTGCTGTTGCCTCAGTTTGAAAACAATGCGATTAAATTATCTGGTAAGGCATCAAGTAGATCAAAAATAAAGTACAATATAATGTCTGATTTAAGACAACAAAGCTAGAAATCAGTACGCTATCTTGACTCACTTTTAAATGGAATTTCTGCCACTGCACTTTGGTATCATAGCTAAATACGGCTTTTATTCTTCATATTCTAAAAACTTAGCAAGGAAATCAGTTTATTCTAGCAATACTGTAGCAGGAAAGAATTTGGCTGTGATTAAAAAAAAAGGAGAAAGAAAAGAAAAAGATTTTGTAACTTCCCATTCATATCGCAGCATAAATACAACATAATTTAGCGATGTCCAAAATCATTAACAGTTGCATGTACAATCTAAAAATACACAATCTAGTTTCTAAAGGGCGTGAGGATCTCTTGCAATTAACATAGTAGCAGCAGCAAAACAATATCAAAACAGAAGTGGATGACAGCAAGAAAGCCGCCAATACTGATCCACTGCTTTATAAATGGCTGCATTACAGGAGGACATAAGTGGCCTGAAAGAAGTAAAGTTTTTCATAAAGCTTTAACGAATTTTAGTGCTATTTTCATGTTTCAGTTTTAGGGCATGCTAAAGGCATTTCCTTCATTCTATTTAAAGAAATTCTTCACTACTAGGCCCAATGTTCAAAAGAATTTGTAGGAAATGCTTATATTCTTGCTATTCATACTTTTTTCTAGGCCTATCATCTGATAGCACATGCAATGCAATTACATTCTTCTACTCTTCCCTATTTATTACAGCTGTGGACAAACTTGATGGCTGTGGGTTTTTAATGTTGTTTTTAAGCTATACCATAACTATAAATGCCAGAACCCAGAGGTGCTGAAAATTAGTATTTTCTGTAATGTTCACATTCACTTGCACGCATTAGGAAAAAACCACAATTTAGCTCTTTCTGCTCAACGATGTGAGGACTTTTCCTGAAGATGGTTTGATTTCTAATGTAATTATTTTTTGGACATCAAATAATTATTGAAAACTGTGTTAAAAAACAGGGATCCTAGGTATGAAAATATTTTTCAATTCTTAATCCTGTAGCTGAACCCTCTGCATGCAAATACCTTCCAGACAATGAGAGGTCATCTTTTTAACGTTTGTCCATAGCCTAGCATATCTCCCACCTGGAAATAAAAATGATCCACAAGTACTGAAAAATAATGTACTTAAAACTCTAGTAAATATGAACTCTGCATTATATGTACCTGTACAAAAAAAAAGCAGAAAACTGAGTTTGATTTTCTTGAAAAACTATGAGATGAGTTCACATAGAGATTTATAACCTTGACAAGCTGCTTACTAGCTCACTAAGACTTCTTTGTGGAGGAGACAGACCTCAGTGAGAATTTTCTTAATGCTTTTCAGAATAATTCTCATATAAAATTGTACAGCCAAAAGAAAATCATAGAATGGTTCAGGTTGGAAAGGAATTTAAGATCATCTAGTTCCCACCCCCTGCCATGGGCAGGGACACCTCCTGCGAGACCAGGTTGCTCTAAACTCTGAATTTCTTCTTCACAATCGCATTCCACAACACACAAAAGAGCAGAGCTTCCTATTAAAGGAAGGAAGAAAATGTGTTAATAAGACTCTAACTTGCTTTCTTTAAAAGGTATGAAAATTAAAGAGAATTCACTTAGGAATATAAGTAATATCCTTTCCTACTAGCAAGTTTAGCACAGTCTTACCATTGTATCCTGGCACTGGTTTTCCTGCCTGTCCGGGTGGAGGTGTTGTAGAGTTCCCTAAACCAATACAGGAAGCAGTAATTGCAGAACCAGATTCTGTTAAGAGAACATAGGTATTGTTAGTTAAGTTTGTTCTTAGTGTCATTAAGTGTTTATTGGTTCTAAGTTTTGCCTTCTAGCTCAGCACATCAAAATAATAGATTAAAAAAAAAATCTCAGACAAATAATGGAAGTTTCAGAATTCAAGAGATTTTACGTATCATCTAATGAATATAAGTCCATCGCAGAAATTTGCATTCCTCAAAATGGAACATTTTTCAGCCCATATAGAAATAGTTCAGTGTCGTAGTTTAAGCCCAGGCTGTAAATCAGAACCACGCAGTCCTCTCGCTCACTCCCCCGCTTTCTTCCTCTACCCCTGGTCCTGGAGCAATGGGGAGGAGAATCGAAAGAATGTAACTCCCACAGGTTGAGATAAGAACAGCCCAGTAACTAAGGTATAACACAAATCGCTACTGCTACTACCAAAAATAATAATGGTAAGGGAAATAACAAGGGAAGTGAATACAATACCACCCATCAATACGCAGGCCCATCGAACAGTGAGCCAGACCTTCCAGGTAACTCCCAGTTACCTCCTGGGCATGACATGATGTGGTATGGAATACCTCTTTGGTCAGTTTGGGTCAGGTGTCCTGTCTCTGCTTCCTCCCAGCTTCCCCTCCTCCCTGGCAGAGCATGAGGCTCAGAAAGTCCTTGGTCAGTCTAAACATTTGAGCAGTAACTAAAACCATCGGTGTTATCAGCGCTGTTCCCAGGCCAAAAGTCAAAAACACAGCACATCACTGCACCAGCTACTAAGAAGAAGAAAAAATGACTGCTACTGCTGAACCCAGGACACCCTGAATGGAAGGCAGGTCTGAAATCCCGTCTGAAGCACCAATATAAAATACCTCATTCAAAGTTTCCAAATGAGACTGCACAAATATCCCCTGGAATGTCTTTGCCTTCCTAATTACCCTCACAATTAGGCAGCTAGAAATTCCTTCCTCCTCACCTTCCTCTTTTTTTAAAGAAAACTCAGTTTCATACAATATTTTTATACTGCAAGAGTTGCTATTATAGAAAAGGAATAAAAACTATCAAGTCACGTAACAGAGCCTAAATTTGAAAAAAAACACCAACCAACCAAATGAGTTGATATTCCTCTTTTTCTCTAAGAAAAAAAAATCTATAGAAATTACTTTTAATGCTGCTGTAAGTCTGAGCCATAGAAAGCAAAGTGTAGGTGGTTGCAAATACTAGCAGGAACACAGTATGATACCATTACTTTAAAAATGTGGCTTTATCATTCTGGGGATGTCCCAACTCTCGGGTTACTTGGCCTGGAATTCATAGTCTACACCACCCTCAAGTATCACCACAACAAAGTGGGTTTGTCTTCAGCTCTATATTTATATCTGATAAGTATGGTCAGAACTGTTTTCAGTTCTCTTGCATTAGGAAATTACAGTTGTTGTTGCTGTGAATTTTCTGAGCTTCCACAGCATATGTCTGCCACTTCAGGTGTTGTTAAATGACTGTTCAAGTGCTAAAAAAAGCAGGAACAAGATGAAAATTACAGAAACTTGTGGTGGTTTTACATTAGGTGTTAATGAATAGCTGAAAATTAGCATTAACAGCATATTTAAGCTAGGGCCTAACACCAGCTGTGGGACACAGAATGATAATTATCAAGCCTCAATTCTAATAAAGACAAGCTAAAAGGTTTGCTTACTTGTTTCTCCATCTTTCTCTGTTCCTTCCTTTACATGATGCACATTTCCCACACAAATCACAGATCCTGATCTTCTATTCCAACAAGCAGAACACCCAAGCTACAATTACAGTGGTGACACAATATCAAAATGATCTAACATGTCCCATCTCTGATCACACTGAAAGTTGCAGGAAAAGAAACTTGAAAATTACTCAACAGTTTGGAAGCTTTATTTTCTGCACAGTGTATGTACTGAAGACTTTTTCTCACTTCTCCCCAGAACATAATGAAAAATGTTTTTTTTCTTAGAGAATGGTGAATTGGAAAAGACAGTGGAGGGGACACTTTCTTTTTTTGACTGTGTTAGGAGGAGAAGTGGTAGCCCAGAGTATGTCTTACTTTACATATCGCAGGGCAAGAGCTAAATATCATCTAACAGATGAGGTGAGAAAGGTGTTCTCCTATCACTAAAACACAGTGATTAGGTTTGCTACCAAGAAGCAGGGAACAAAGCGTCACTGTTAACCTGATGCACCCATGAGATCTGCAAGAACTGGGAATTGACAAATATTTCTAATCAAGAGTGCTCAACTGAAAAACCCTGAGGGAAAAGAGAGAAATGAAATATCTGAAAATTAGTTTTGATTGTTTGCCTCTCTGATACACAGCTAACGAAAACAACAAAAACTAGAAAGGAAACTTCATCATACTAATTTGTCTGTATTTGCCCCTGCTTTTTGGATAACTGTGAATAAGACTGAATGAAAATCTGCTTATTCTAAACAAGAACCACAAGTTCTAAAACTTTGTGAATAGCTCTCTAATTGCTATTTCTTCTATTATCTTCTCAATTACCAGTGGATATATTATTTTCATATTTACCCAGTGCTCTAATCTCCAAGCTGTACATTCAGTTCCCATGGGTCAATAAGATTTCTTAGACTCATGAAAAAAAAAAAAAATTCTGTAATTGACCAGATATTAATTCAGAGAGGGAATCCCAAAAGCATCTCCTCTTTGTGTTCAGTTAACAGTTCCCGAATGATAAAGATTCCCATACAATGCAGAAGCACAAAGGAGTACTGTCAAAGGATGACAGGAATCTTTGTGCTGTACATGTCTTGGGAAATCTAGTGTATCTTCCCAACAGGATCCTGGATTGAAATATCAATTTCTCAAAACTATCAGGAAACAGCACCCCTTTGTAGGAGAGGATTTTTAAATCGCAGAAAAAACAGTCTGACTTGAAAGTAGAATTCAATTCAAAATCCTGCTGAAAAGAAATCACTGTTCAGAAGAATACAGAAAAATAAGCACTGATGAGAAATATCCTTTACCAGTTTTGTGTAATACAAGTACTGTCTGGCCCTTTTATATATTTCCAATAAATAAAGTTGCTTAAGAATCTTTGGTTTCAATTAAGGTTGATTTCTTTAAAATTCAAGTCAGGACCTGTATGCAGATGCTTGTCAAATGGACATTGCATTCCACCTACCCCTTACAGCAGGCTTCTGAATGCACAAATGGACATACCTGACCTGACATTCGCTTATAGTCATAGATTCATTGAAATTAATGCATAGTGTCTAGATAGATTCCTAATTCTGAAGTCTTTAAAAACTTTAACGTTTTTAATATAAGGAACAGAACAGTAAATCTGTCTTCCTGTCAAGCATTTAGGTGCTAACCCTTCACTCACTACGCTAGTAACTTAGCTCACCCTCCGGCTATGGAAGGCTTTTCAGGGACAACTGGATCATAAACCAAATTTCTGCATAACACCTTAATGTGACAATGAAACAGTTATCTAGAAGAGCAATGTTTCGTAACTAGTCTGGTAGCTACATTCAGCATCTGCTCTGAGTTATAATGGAATGAATGTACATCTGAGAATAGCAAAAAGCACTTCACTGAGACTTGGAAAAGAGAATTAATGAGAGGCCATTTTAAAATCATAGCTGTTAGAGTGTCTCAAGTCCCTCACTGCATTTTTACTTTCAGGATAAGGGCTGATGTAGAGAAATAGCCCTTGAAATTCAAAGATGTGACCTTCTTCATTTTGTCCTACTCTACATGTAAGTGAAAGATATTATTTTAAAGATATTGAGACATTATTGAGATATATTGGACAGCTAATTAACAGTCCAATACAGGCATTTTTGTTGCATTTGAGCCATGAAAGCAGTTCTTATGTCAGAGAAGATGCTGCTGATGCAGTAGCAAAAAAGTGCACTCTCTTACAAGTAACAAGTACTGCCTGACTTTATTCAACAGAAATCTTCCGTCTACCCATGTGCCTAACTTGCAGAAGCTGTGCTCTACCAAATGATGCAGAGCAACAGCTAGTAAGTTCTGTGCTCAAAATTGTCTTGCTTATTCACAGTCAACAGTCAAGTTCAATCAAAATAAACAGTTTTGAAATGACCCAGGAATTTAAATACGGAAAATGCCCTGTGCCACTTACATTCCTGATACATTATGGTTTCTAGACTGTCTCATGTTCCTCAACATAATAGACTGTCACGCTGCTGGAATACTTTATTTTCTGGCAGGATGTACTTAGGGAAAATACACTGCATTAGTATTTGAGTTTGGGTTGCACTAAATGAGTAATGTAAGGCTGTCTGCTTTGAATTTCTTAGGATGCGTGGATAGACACCGGAAACATGCAAAAGAGGTGGGAAGTTGTTATATAGGAGGAGACAGAAAAAAGAGAATTAAAAGGAGCAATTGTCATATGTTAACATACACATTAATAACACTAAGTTCTCAGTATGGCAGTGCTGTTTTGAGCCATTCTCCTGGCAAAGCTGTCATTCTGGTTGAGGGGAATGGAAGAAGTTACTACAGCAGAAGACAGCACTGATAAACTGGGGAGTAGGGTCTATGGAAGGGAGAAAGCTTAGGCAGAAAATCCACACACAGAACAAGAATGCAGCTCTGAAAAGACTCCTTGCACTTGCTCCCTCCACACTGTGGTCATTTTAATTATGCCAGAAAAAGTGAAATTAAAAGTTCAATAAAATAACATCAACATGCTTTCCAGTCTGGCAACAGCTACTGGGCATCCAGGAACAGAAAACTACAGTACCAGACAAATTCTAGCATTCAAAATCTGCATCACAGCATACAATACTGCTTCCTTTTAATATATTCCTTATAATAAAACCAAATGTAACACATCACAGAAATAATATGTACTGGGAGAGTCCTGAAGATTCAGTGCCCAGATCACCAAGTATTCATACAGACCTCATTTCCCTCACCTTCCAGCATATCACAGCAAAGAAGTCAGTTTCCCATGCAGTTCTTCACTGTGAAAACCCAAACAGGTTTCTAAGTCTCTGACTGCACTAGCGGTAGGTGGCCTCACTCACAACTTGTGATTTAGAACTGTTAACCCTGATAAATTCTGTCCAGACAGTCATGCTGCAGGCTGGTAGCTCAAGCACCAATTTAGTCTTATGCTTTCTCGTCTTGGAAGACAATTTCAGATAATTGTTTTAGCCTCTGTACAGTACAGCCATGCCATGATTTCAGCAAGGAGTCCAAATTATCCATTGTATAATTTTGTCATGAAGTTTTCTTCATCTCTTCCAAGGAAGAGATCTCCACTCTGCAAAGCTCCAGGGTGGCACATGAGACATGATACAGTATTAATGTCTTTCTTAGAAACACTAAGTACACCTGGCTAGTGCTGGCTATTTAACTACAAATACCCTGACGCTAATTATTCATCAAAACTAAAATAAGGAGATGACAACCAGCCACTATAATCCACTACACCAGAAGGCACAGAGGAGAACAGTTTGGGTAATCCCAATGCAATGTGATGTATGATGCTGGGCTGTCAGCTGGCAGACTGCCATAAAAGTCCATGGTACAACTGTACCTACATTGTTAGCATATGTCGATATGTCATGACTTTTACTATCTTTCAAGAGTAAGTCTAGCGAAAATTACTGTTCAATTCTATCATATTTATAACATTAATTTCCCCATCCATTTTATTTATTTTCTCTTCCTTTGGCTTAAGTCTGTTGTCAAATGGAGTAAAATTTAATGACATCTTATACTTACCAAAATTCTGATATTCTAATACATTTAGCAGGGTAATGCAGCAAACTGTAACAGAAAAGTGGGCAAAGCCACAAGAAAACAACAGTGACTAAAGAATCTGGAGAACTGTAAATTCTTAAGGATTCCCTGATTCAGTTTTTCCAACTGTCAGAAAGCAAGTGTGAAATTAAATACAAGGCACACATTACACACAATTAGGTTAAATTAAAGACAATCTGTTATCCTAAACTGTGAAAGGCTTTGCTGGCTAGTAGTGCAAATTCAAAACCTCATGCACTGTTTGGTAGACCATTTCACCCCTTATTTCTGAGTATGACAGATGCAGCAGAAAAATTTTTGAACACTGATGGCAATTATCATTTATTTTTCCTCCACCTGACTGCATTCTTAACTTAACCTTCTTGTGAGTTAAGCATACGCAGTTTCAACACAATACCAGGAGCATACAGAATGCCAAAATATGGTAAGTAGCAGTGGTTTATCTTTGCAAAACCCACAAGAAGTATCAAATTTCAAGTGAGGTCTGCAAGTTGAAAGATTTCTATTCAAGAATTTGTTTTACAAGCAGTTTATCAACTTCTTGATGGTCGAATTTGAGATCCTCAGGACAGTGAGAAGAGTGTGCAGCAAGCTCACTGCCCTGGACTTCAAAAGAGCAGACTTTGGCCTCTTCAGGAACCAGCTTAGTAAGGTTCCATGGGATATAGCCCTAGAGGGCAGGGGGGCCCAAGACTGTTGGTTGATATTCAAGGATCACCTGCTACAGGCTCAGGAGTGTTGCATCCCAACTAGAAGGAAGTGCAGCAGGAGGGCCAGGAGACCTCCTTGGATGGATAAGGAGCTGCTGAGGAAAATTCAAATAAAAAAAGAGATTTATAATAAGTGGAAGCAAGGACAGGTGGCCTGGGAAGAGTACAGGGATGTTGTCCGGGAAGCTGGGGACCAGGTTAGGAAAGCTAAGGCTCAGTTAGAATTAAACTTGGCTAGGGATGTGAAAGATAACAGGAAGGGATTCTACAGGTACATAGCAAATAAAAAACAGACTAGGGAGAATGTAGGCCCCTCAGGAACCTCTCGGGAGAACTGGCTACCCTGGATTTGGAGAAGGCTGAGGTTCTGAATGACTTCTTTGCCTCAGTCTTCACTGGCAAAGGCTCTGACACCACCACCCAAGTCGTGGAAGGCAGATACAGGGACTGAGAGAATGAAGACCTTGTGCCCACTGTACGAGAGGAACTGGCTTTCCCTCAGGGATCGGTGTTGGGACCGGTCTTGTTCAACATCTTTGTCGCTGATATGGACAGTGGGATTGAGTGCGCCCTCAGCAAGTTTGCCGATGACACCAAGCTGTGTGGTTCGGTTGATAGGCTGGAGGGAAGGAATGCCATCCAGAGGGACCTTGACACACTTGTGAGGTGGGCTGATGCCAACCTCATGAAGTTTAACCATGTGCAAGGTCCTACACCTGACTCAGAGCAATCCCAGGCACAGCTACAGGTTGGGCAGAGAAGAGATTCAGAGCAGCCCTGCGGAGAAGGACTTGGGGGTGTTGGTTGATGAGAAAATGAGCATGAGCCGGCTTCAGTGTGCGCTCGCAGCCCAGAAAGCCAACCGTATCCTAGGCTGCAGCAAAAGGAGCGTGACCAGCAGGTCAAAGGAGGTGATCCTGCCCCTCTACTCTGCTCTTGTAAGACCTCACTTGGAGTATTGTGTGCAGTTCTGGTATGCTCAACATAAAAAGGACATGGAACTGTCGGAACAAGTCCAGAGAAGGGCCACGAGGATGATCAGGGGACTGGAGCACCTCCTGTATGAAGACAGGCTGAGAAAGTTGGGGCTGTTCAGCCTGGAGAAGAGAAGGCTGCGTGGAGACCTCATAGCAGCCTTCCAGTATCTGAAGCGGGGCTATAGGGATGCTGAGGATGTACTCTTCATTAGGGACTGTAGTGACAGAACAAGGGGTAACGGGTTAAAACTTAAACAGGGGAAGTTTAGATTGGATATAAGGAGGAAATTCTTTCCTGTTAGGGTGGTGAGGCACTGGAATGTGTTGCCCAGGGAGGTTGTGAATGCTCCATCCCTGGCAGTGCTCAAGACCAGGTTGGACAAAGCCTTGGGTGATATGGTTTAGTGTGAGTTGTCCCTGCCCGTGGCAGGGGGGTTGGAACTAGGTGATCTTAAGGTCCTTTCCAACCCCAACTATTCTATGATTCTATGATTCTTACAAACTTAAGTGAAGCTAAGGTAGAGAATATGCAAGTAAACCAACTGGAAAGAATTTAAGTTAAGATATTCTTTCTCAAATATTATTTAGAGAGATTATCACATCTGAAACATCACCTTGTCCATCATGCTGCTTACAATTGAGATTACATTCATTTGGCAGATCAGAACAACTTATTACCTTGATGGGATGGCTGCAAAACACATCTCTCTATAGAACAGAGTGTAAAACCCCTACAAATTACCTGTAAGCCTCATGGAAAAACAAGTGGTTTTCACCTCTTCTTCACCTCCAAGTAAAATTAAATTTGACCTTTCTCACTTGGTTAAATTCTACACAGAGCCTTGAAAAATCTCTACTTAACTGCTTAACTTTCTCTACTCAGAAACTGTAACGTAGAATCTTGACTCAGAAAACACAGAAAAGTGATATAAACAGGAAATGAACCAAACAATATTTTAAAGGGTTACAAACAAAACCGAAATATCCATTAATTAAACAGACTCTCCAGTACAGATGTATTTGTACAACAGGATCAGAGTGTTGCACAAAAATCTGCTTATTTGCTTTTTTTCTGGTTATGACTTCTTGCTGTTCAGTATTCACTTCCACTTGAAGCTCTCCTTATTCTCTATATTCTTTATTGTACAGTAGCACCAAGAGCACTCAATCAACATCAGGGCCATACACTACGGACACCTTAGTGTGTGCTTACTGTCTGAAAGACAGCACAGGCAGTAGCTAAAAGGGACAAGAATGTGACAGCCATATTCATTTTCATTATCCATTATATGAAGAAGGATGATTTTGTAATTAAAATGCATAACCGGACACTGCGCAGTTGACTTAAGCTAATTTAAATGAACATCAGTGAAGGTAATTGTGAAGCCTCATTATTCTTCAACACCTTGGATGGACATTCCCATGTTCCTTCTTCCCTAGTTTTTACATTGAGTTGGATTGAATTGATTTAGATCAGCCAGTTTAGTTTTTGTCTGAATCTGATCCTGCCTGCCATGTGGCAACATGGGTTGGGGATAGGGGTGGAGAGAGAGACTGCGTGGCTGACTTGCCAACAGGGAACCACGACAGTTACACACTACCACTGCTGAGCTATTTATATCAGTATGTTTCATTTAAATAGTATCACAAGTACTTCCTCCTCTGCAATCAATTTGTCCATGTAGTCTAAGCCATACTTTAGGATATCACTTTACATTTTAAATGTCAGCTGCAACACAGGTACACATTTAAGTGTTTTCATAAGCTAGGCAATTTTTCTTAAACAGAGCTCTAGCCACAAATAACTACCTGAAAATTCATCTATGTAGTTAACTCTGTTGGTTTAATTTTATATCAGATCCTAACCTGCAGTGGTATCAACCAATGCCTCCCACGTCAGCTGGGACACTATTTTGTATCTTTAAAAGCAAACACTGCATTGTATTGTGTTGCACAGATTTAAGTATATTCATATTCCAATAAATGGGCAAGCATTCCCATATTATTATGCCCATATACAGCACTGAGAATAACAGTTTCAAGCTTGTTTGTGCTATCTAGGAATTATGATGTTAGTATTATCTTGACTGTGAAGCTATATTAATGCGTGTACAAGAACAGCTGAGCACAGCTAGGCAGAAACAGAGCATTTCCATCATTGTGAACGTATAGAAGCACAGTGGGGAATAAAATAAATCACAAAATAAGCTAAAGGTATCTGAAAATCTGAAGCCTGAACCTCAAAATAAAATCCATTTTGCTTATAAACTAACATATTTTCTGAAGGACCTGACTTTCCATGCTTATTCTTAGATATTAACATCAGAAAAGAAACCAGCAATTCTTTAAGTATTTTTAAATACTTCAAAGTAATTTTAGAAATAAAGCATCTATTACCATGATTACATCTTACACTTGTGAAGGCTTAATACTGCTTGTGCAATAACTCTATTGCTATATTCAATCCACTCATTTGAAAACAAAATTAACTGCCAAACCCATTAAAATTCCCCCAAGGCTCCCTTTCACAATATTACCCAAACACAGAAAGCATCCTACTTGTGGTAATGTGCATGTACAGAAGGCCTCTGAATATTTCAGAGCGCATCCAAATAAAATCTCCAGAATAAATGTACAAAATTTAACCATAAAGAAGATCTAACTAATTAGTTAGAGGTTGGTGGTCCATGACAAATATTAAATCCAAAGAAGAAAGTAAGCTCAGCTATCACAATTCGGCAAGCTAGTCACAAAGCTCCAGAAGTTTATGCATTCTTTTTGTAAGAATACCAGGCTCTTTTGCCTACAAATGGTAGTTTATAATGTACATCTTATAAGTTGCCTATATCAAAATGACAGCCAAGATAACCAGAGGACACTGGAAAGTTTTCTGGCCTTTTTTTGAAGATGTCACATGGCATGTTGAAAGATGTATTAAGTTGGGCAATGCACTGAATTATAATATATTTTCAGACTAAAAATTAACTTCAAGCTTTTATTTTCCTCCTACTGTAACATCATAACTGAGACATGATGAAATTCTAAGAGATAAATGGAGATTATAAAAAGTAATTACACATCTCAGTGCTAACCATTTACTGTTTAATCACTTTGGGGAGCCTTAGTATATTGTATGGATAGTGACAGTGCCAAGTTGGAAAAGACAGACAAAAATACTACTAATTCACATATTTTTGATTTATCAGTGTCTAACCTTTTAGAAACTCCTGTTCTCTTTCTACCTTTACTGGGCAACCCTGAATCCTGCAAAGGTTTATTCCTTCCACGCACCAGATCCGTGCAGCTTACTACTAGCTTTTCTGTCCTTAAATCAGCAGGAAAATCATCTGCTTTACACTAATGAGGACTTTATTCTCTTTATTCATGAGCAATGAAAAAAAAGCAGTCGCCATGTGACAAGGAGATCAGCAACCTGTAACAATTTCACAAATGTAGACTGGAGAAGCTGTCACAGATTGTCTCCTTCAGGTAGATGAGACTGCTCTATTCGTATTTAGCATACCCATTCCTAATGGTGCCCCCTCTTCTTCTTCATTTGCTTATTCAGTGTACACTAAACATTGTTGACGGCTGAACTCCGTAACTTAAGACTGCTTTACAGTTCCTTTATTTTCAGTCATCTAAACCACATCAATGAAATTTTAAAAAGGAGGAAAACATCTATAATGCTTCATTCATATTAATGCATGCGCCCAGCTGCATTTGGAAAGACTGAGATTAATAACCACTGAGAAACTGAAGTTAAATGGGAACAGAAAAGCTTAATACATCCACACTATCAATTCTAAGTTAGAAAATGTCAGTGCAAATGAGACAGAGTGGCACTGGCACAGTGGATACTGATTTTTTACCAACACAGAGGAGGTGCTGACAAGAGTATAGTCAGGAGAAAAAGAGAACCTTTACAGCAATTTAAAGAACAGAGGTGTATGCTTTTTTTCTTTTCACTAGAAGGACCTATTGTGCTTACTGACTTAGACAAGCCCACACTTCAACCAACTCCAGAAATAAAAACAAAAGAGATCAATCTGTTTTTCAAACCACAAAACTCTTGCCATCTCTGACCCAGTATGATCTTTGCAACATGGCACATTTCCCAAACTGCATGTGAGAACTGAAAGCCACGTGAATTGCACATCTGAAATAAAAGTCAAAAGATAAACATTTTTAGAGGAGAAAACACACTTCATGAAATGGAGGAGACAATGAATAGCACTGAAGATCACAATAAACCTATGCACCTGTAATAATTCTTTCAAAGTAAAAATGCCTTAGAGAATATGTATATAATCCAGTCATGCATTCTTTCACATCCAACACCTACATAAGCAGTACATAGTAATAAAAAACACATTTCTGTAAAACACTTTCTCAGCTAAGCAGCTACTGCTTAAATTGCTAAAGGAGAATCATGTTCACATGGGTTCTGCAGAGAAAACTCATGAAAGTTTAAGACTGGAAGATGAGTATAGATGACTAAGACTGAAATTCTACAGAGGCAACACAGCAGAGAAACCATTTTACTAAGTCGTGTCACACATCATATATGATGGAGATGGTAAACAGCATGAGTGCAATAATTCAGTATTTTACCATTAGATTAACAAGGATTAGACCAATCAAATGCCCAGTTCTGAGCACCAGCAGTTTTCAATGTTTCCCTCTCCTCCTTACCCTCCCAGAAACACAGTGCTCCAAAGTAGGGTTTTCACAAATAAACAATTTTATCACATTTCCAAATACACACTCATTTAAGAAACTTATGCAAGTCTGATGTTCAATGGGACTGCACGTCTAAAGGCCCAAACAGTTTACATCATAATGAAACACCTTTAGCAACAACAACACAAAAACGTTGGGTGGAAGGAGAGTGAGGCTGTGGGTATTTTTGCTCCGCAACTATAGCACATTTCTGGGATGTACACACAGATTGAGGGATCCAGTGCTCCACATGAGGAGAGGCACGTTTCCCCACTCTTCCTCCACGTCTGAGTGGCAGGACTTGAATACTTCAAAAGAGAGGCACAACTGCTTTTCACAGGTTTAAGAGACAGGTTGGATCCCTCAAAGCAATTTAGCCCAAATTACTTGGCTTATTAGAAAACATGAGTGTCAAATCCTAATTTAAATCCATGTCACTCCTTTAAGTTAAATTGTTGTAAGATAAAAATTGCAAGGACTGCAATTACTCCAACCTCAAGAGAGAAGCCAATCATCAGGAATAATTAGGAATGCTCCTGGATTCTGACACAGGTTGACCAGACAGACAAAATAAATATGTAAAAGTTCTGTTCTTTTTCATTTCTCTGAAGCTAATGATAAAGGGCATTGTACAAAATTAGACAGCTACACACTACTGAAAGCTCAGTCTCTGCATTGGCAACGTCCATGGCCCCTAAAAGAATTTCCTCCTCTCTTTCCTCCAATAAGGACAACCAAAAACTTACTTAAACAGGGTGTCCTAACATGACATTGAAGGAATGACAAGCTACTGTAACTAATGACACTCAGTCCACATCTTCACAAGTCTGATTACTAAACCACAAACAATGACTGAAATGATCCATGTTCATACACTTAAAGGAGAGAATGCAAGCCCCCAGGTAGAGACATGATAAATGACCACTTTTCACATCCTATTCTACATGAATACCTGTTGTAAATTCAGTTATCCAGAAAATTATGCTCAGAGAATTCTGTAATTCAGGGCTGTGGAGCTGTATAAGTTTCTGCAGAGTAATCTCCACTTCTGTAGAACTGCTCTGCTGGCTATCAGCTTTCACTAATAAAAAATATGATCCCAGTATTTACAGGATACACAGGTCTTTAAAAAGCATGAACTGCATCTACACTGAGGCACCACCTGGCAACCTAGACCAGGAGCCTGGACTTCGAAAGAAATTTGTTATGTATCTTTCATCTCAGCTCCAGACTCTTGGGCTCCATAAGTTCAGAAGTGAATTTTTGACACTCAAAAGAAAACCAAACAAAAAACAACCAAAACACAAACAAACAAACAAACAAACTCCTTACTTTAATTACTACAAATTAAACAGCCACCCTTTGTTTCTTTGTTTAGTTTACCTTTCCTGCTGCCTCTTCATCTGAAAATGCCACCATATTAAAGCAATGCACTGGTTTCATCTGCATGGTTTTGAATGGGACAAAGCACGTAATTGTCAAAGAACAAAATCTGTAATCCAACTGTCAAACGTGGGGAGATGGAGGTCTACATTGACAAGGTAATTCACCTAAAGAACAGTTATGTAGTGGAAATCTGGAAAAATTAGCTAGCAATTCAGCTGCAAAATCCATGTTTCCAGATACTCCAGAGAAGATTCTGCAGAACGTTGCCAGGACAACACAATAGAAACTGAAGAGTGGGGAACGTGTCATGCTACTTGGAGACCAGATTAATAAACTCTTCCCCATACACGATTGTGGTAGGAAGTAGCTAACTGAAGTACATTACAGTATGTACACTTAACTATGATTCATATTTTTTACACTGAATTCAGTGACAGTTGTTAGTACAGTTGTAATATAAGATTTGTGTAACTATTAGTCCTATGTGGAATTACACAATAATAGTATGTCTGATATTACCATCATAGCATTTGCATGTTTTCAAGTTAAGACACAGGGAAGGAACAAGAAGAATTTTAAAAGTGATAGAGTATATTAATTAATTGTGCAACAGAACTTGGGGAATTCCTAATAGTAGATTTAATCACACTATGTCACAGAGTATCCAAGATCTCATTACAATGTGTACGTACTACAACCTTCTTTTTCAGCAGCCATAATGTAGTAAATGTAGTAAGCACTGCATGATTTTTTTTTTGTCGTACTCCTGCTGCAGACACCCATTCCTTACTGGATAAGGTAGCTATTTCCATGAAAACAAAAAACATGGGCGATCATCTCATAGTTCTGCCTGCTCACACTCAGGACATAGCAAATATTTCCAATTTATGCCTCCTACACTTGCATGCTCTGGTAGCTTCAATTCCCGCAGTACATGATCAAGAGTTTTATGGAAACATGTCTCTTGACTGAGATTTTGTACATATAGAATTTTATCACTGAATTTAAAGTTTCAGTTCTGTTTCAACTGAATTTTTCTATACATCCTCGAAGATAGTCTCAAAATATTTTTATTTAAAAATATAAAGAGAAAAAACTCTTTACATCCTATACTTATGAAGAAGCATAAATCTGACTTCTTAAGCTTGTTTCTAAATGTCAAAAACAATGTGGTTACTTCTTTTTACTACAAAATACTGAATAGCTAGCATGAAAGCAACACAAGCTTTCAGAGCCCTCATGCTTCCACAATTCATCACAAACTCATGACTGTAACCCAGAATCACATTTCTTTGTCTATTGAGGCCTTTCCCAGGGATGTGGCACAGCAGCTACAACCTAAAAACTGTTTAGGCTATTTCAAAAAGATTTGGCAAGCTGCCCCATAATATACTTACATGGAATACTGAATGAGAGCTACTGTATCATTTCCTTAAAACGTAACTACACAGAGACAGAACAAGGTCCAAAATGTGCATTCCTTTTCCCTTTTAGACAAAATATCACAAAACACACATAAAATATGATCAGAAAATTTATCTCCAATCAAGAAAAACTGTTTTCTAAAACTGAATTTGCAAAGGCTTCCTAGATAGCTCATGGCAAAATACTCATCTTTCCCAATTTAATGTCTGCAAGACTGTATTTTTACTTACTTCACAGGGGTGTGAAAAGAATTGCATGTGCTTGCACAACTACTTTGAAGATGAAAAATGCTATTTAAATGCCAAGTGGCATTTTATATAAATAAGAGGAAAATAAACAGTGCACAAATTCAAAACAAGACTATCCTCTCTCCATGTACAGATTGAGCACTGGATCTGAAAATAGTGTTCTTTCACGCATTGCCGTGTCTCCAAAGAAAACAGAAAGCTCTTACAAGGCCTTACTGCCTCAAATACTACTTTGCCACTCACTGGTATACGTTTCACAGCTTGTAAGATGTGCTAACAATATTTGTAACACAAATATTAACATTTAAAGTAAGTGTTATTCAGGACAGCATATTGACACAAACCAAAGTTTTAATCAATCAGGCTTTCCAGGTGTAGCTGCTTTGAAGTCCCCTAATGAAAGCTTTCTTCTGTTTCAAAGTACTGTTTCAATTCACAGTGATTTCATACACTCCATAAATCTTCTAAAGACAAAATGGAAGAAAATTCTATCATCTGCATTTCTTTGTCCATACTCATTTATTTCTAATTTCAATATACAGCAAAAGGGCCAGGAGCTTTGCAGATACGTTACTAAACCTGAAGCAGAAAGTGGTTTACACTTCCTTTTAATTTTATAATACTTTTGTTTGTTAGCTTTTTGTTTCCCTTCACTCATACTCATTTCCATCTCCAAATAATGACTCAGTTGCTTCTCATTTCTACAAAGCTGATCTTTTCTCTACTCTCAGTCATAAACAAGGGAATAGAAATTACCTCATCATACAAACCCCACTAATTACCCAGATACTGGTACTGGATTTTCCTCATCATCATCCTTTCCTTTAGCTTCAGTTGAAAGAGTCAGCAACTAAGACATAACTGCATAAGAAGGGCTAGAGTCATCAGGTAAAATCAAGGTGCCAACATTTCTCACAGCTTTGTAATGCTTCTGTTTTGGAAAAATGCCGATAAATTTCAAATTGGCGAAGAAGTAACAATTTGCCAGATTATCAAACGTCAAAAGTATTTTCATACCTAGAAATAAGTCAAAGGCTTTCAATCTCAGGCATAATGAAACAGCAATTTATAACTGCAGCTGCAATTCAATTACAAAAAAGGTAATTCATAAAATTCAACAGTTTTGTTAATTTGAATTGAATTTTGTAAAAAAAAAAATTTAAAAAGTTACTAGTTCTACATAAAATAGCCATCTCAACCTCTTCCTGCTGGAAGTGATAAGGGGGTTTTATTCTGTGCTTTTAGTAGCAATTTTTTATTTTAAATATAGTTTGGAAGATTCCTATTTCTGAATTTTTGGGTCCTCTACCCTGTCATCAGTCACTAATCTTGCATATTTCTAATATGAAGTGAAACAGCCAGTTATCTCCTCTATAAAATATTTCACATTTAGTGCATACAACTTTGACCAAGTGCACTGAAATACAGTAATATTGTATTGAAAGGGCATTTCTGGCATAGAAATCCACTTTCAACAATATCTTGCCAAGTGACAGACACTGCTTATTTTTTCACAGTTAATGGGATATGCTTTGCATTCTGCTAAAAATGAGGTGACTGAACGACAGAAGGGAAGGCTGCTACAATTTAATTTAAGAGCATGCTGTGAATATGAAAATCAAGGAACATACTGTACTATGCGTAGGGTTTGTGGCCTTTGGAAAGTCTCTCAGTCTTACCTCTATTCGCTATAAGTACAATTACACGCACATGTTTAAGGTCTCTCACTCATACCCGAGATACATCTATATAAACATGGTATCATTAAAACTTTGCACTAAATGTAAGTCAAAAGTATAAGCAATTATATATATATGTGCACAGATGACAAATAAAAACACATGTAAAATTATGTACAGCAATATTGTTTACTGCCAGTTCAGTAGGCAGTCAAAGACATTGTTTGATCTTTTAGCCTTTTTAAGTTAATTGCTCATTCTGCACAATTCAGGCCTGTTCTTGCCTATAATCTTTAGGATCATAGAGAAGTGACCAAAATGCAGGTCTCATGCTAATTAATTAGCAGATTAAATAAAAAATTACACTATCTTGCAGGACTTTCTTAGTATATACCTAATCCGGGGGGGATTAATAAAAGTGATTCATTTGAAACCTCCTCAACTGATTCCATTACCTAACATATAATAGAGAGGAGCTAGAGTTTCCCTTTTTTTTTCCTAATCTTGTATATCTGCTATCTGACCCATCATGGAGGAATCAAAATGTTTTCCCCCCCCCTAGAGAGAGAGAGAGATCAGAGAAAATCTGCATCTCAAAACAATGATGCACAGAAAATAGAAGAAATATTCTTAGAAGGGAGCGAAGGAGGGAGAGGAGGAGGAAGCTTTTGTAATACTCTTCCTTAGCTTCAATAGCAATAATGTGTGCATGAAGCAAAATCCAAATCTGATCTTGTAACAGTAAAATTTGAAAATCCACAGTTATAGAGATACATTTGATGGAGCCTTAATCCAGAATTCAACTGGCACTTTTGCAAAGTTACACACAGATTGGTACTCTGCTTCACTGATACTTCACTGATACTTCTAAGTATCTAATCCTCCTTCAAGGGAAATATATGGGAGACATTCCAAAATAATCCATTGAAGTTGGATTAGATCCACACAAAACAATATTAAAGACCAAAGCATCTACTCTGTGCTGCATATTTTTTAGGTACACAAAAATACACATGCAAAAAACTTAACTTAAACCTGAAAGCTTCCCTAAATACCAAATTTTCTGTCACAAAGCAGTCACATCTGCAAACCATATAAAAATACAGTTCTACCTGTAGACTAGGGAAACAAGTCTGAAAATATTGCCTCAATGTATTTTACAAGTGGCATTTTAAAACACTCACCTGTTTGCCACCAGTGGTCCAAGACAGGTACTCTGAAGACCTTTTTTGACCATTCTAGTGTGTCCACATCACAGTGCTCACCAGCTACAAATAACGTTCTGAACCTTTAAATGAAAATTAAAGAAAGTGTATGTCTTGATCTGGATGGGGAAAGGAAAACAACAAATTCAGTAAATCACATAATCATAGAAAACCAGGTTGGAAGGGACCTCAAGGTTCATCTGGTCCAACCTTTCTAGGCAACGCATGACCTAGACTAGATGTCCGAAACCCTTTCCAGCCATATCTTAAAAGCCTCCAGTATTGGGAAATCCACCACTTCCCTGGGGAGATTATTCCAATGCCTGGTTGTTCTCATTGTGAAAAATTTCCCTTTTGTGTCCAGTCAGAATCTTACCAGGAGCAACTTGTGCCCATTAAACTCTTGTCTTTACCATGTGAAAAGAAATAAGTACCTCTGCTCCCAGATAAAGAGAAAAGGGGAGGAAGGATTCTTACTCTTTGTAAGCTCCTTCCTACTAAGTAAAAATTAGAATCTTAGTAATACTAATTTATGCTACTTAATAATCATGTAAAAGAGCTTTATTTTCTGAATGCAAAGACCTTGGGAGAACAGAGGCAATCAACTGTCAGTGGAAGTAAAAGTAATTTAATGCTTTGTACACAGAAACTAGGTAAATATCCTTTAGGCAAAACATGTCAGAAACATACCAGAAAAACTATTAAAGAAATAAACAGAACTAAAGGAAATACTTGTAGCATAACTCTTAGTTTTAAGTTGTTAATAGCGTTCCATTGAAGCAGATTTTAGTATTCTTTGAACTGCTGAGTCATCTTTTTATAGGCATTTTGGAAATTAGTTTTAGGGAAAATTAATGTGACATAGAAACATTTTCCTGTGGAGAGGCAGGCTATATATCCTACTGGATAATGCCAAACAGAACAACATTCAGCAGCCTGGGGTCCCTGATCACAGTTCTAGACTTCAGCTCATTTGACTGGATATTCCCACAGCCAACTTTGGCAGAGAAGAGATGCAATGCCTGGCAGCTCTGACAGATGTGATCTGCATGTTTGTGCTATTAAAACAGGTAGTACTATATAACTGAGCATTAAACTCACAGGAAGACTTCATCTTTAGTATCTTTTACTGGATGCTTAGCCATACTTTATTGCCCTTTACTAAGCATCAGAAATGCACTTCATGCCTTGTTTAGAATGATAAGTTCCTCTATGTCAGTGGTAGCTTTCTTAAATGACTACCAGTACTTAGAAGCTAGACATTACCATGTACTACTGCATGCTAGTAAGGTTCTGATCTTTCTGACATTTGCACCATAACTTTATTCATGTCATAGAAGATTTTCTGCACTTATTCCCTAATGGGCAATTTAAAACTTTGTTAAATTACATGTGGTGCAGCCTCACCTTGAGTACCATATGCAGTTCAGGACAACACAATTTAAGAAGGATGTTAAGGTACTCATATGCAACAAAGCTGGTGAGAGGGCTGAAAGAAATGTCCTATGAGGAGCAGCTGAAGACTTTGGGTTTGTCTAGTTTGGAGAAAAGGACCTCACTGCTCTCTTCAACTTCCAGGGGTAGTTGATGCCCCAAAGCCTGTCGGCGTTTAAGAAGCACTTGGAAAATGCTCTTAACAGTATGATTTGAATTTTGGTCAGCCCTGCAATGCTCAGGCAGCTGGACTAGATAACTGTATAGGTCCCTTCCAACTGAAACATTCTTTTCTATCCTAATTGTCACAGATACTCATGACACTGCCCATACACCATCACCTAGTAAGATACTAAGGAGAAGAATCATTCGCAATCTTGCCACCACACCTCCAACAAAGAAACAAGCTATCTCTTCAGGCAGAGACACACAACTTCTAATTCAGATTCCTGATGTACAGATGAAAATGAACAGCCAACTGTACTAAAATGAACAGCCAACTGTACTCAAATGAACTGCTGATTTATGTTCAACGTATGGTCATTAGTACATGCCTTCTTTTATAGTCCATGTTTTTAACAGCATGATTTCTATTGATAGCAATGCAAGGTATTTATTCTACTTGGTTCTTATTATTAAAAATTAAAAAAAAAGTCCATGCTGAACAGTTCTCTAGACTTCTATAGTCCAAAAAGAACAAAGGGCAACTTTAGAGAGTAATTTATCTCTAAAAGACTCAAAAGAGTAAGGTTTATTTTCTATGTAACAAAATCAAAATGAAAACCAAATGAAACAAAATCCAAGGCCCTAGAGCAACACTAACATATGACTAAGCCGCTGTTTAAAAAAGTGGCAATAGACACAGCTATTAAGTCATTGCAATATAAGTTGGAAGGGATGTTCCTGCATCTCAGAAAAAGGAAATCACGAAGGTCTGAAAGTTTTGGACATTCCTGTTTTTATACACACTTGTTCCTATTTAAGCAAAATTTTGAAACAGAAATCATCTATTTCAGAAATAAAGTCTAAGCCAGAGGGAAATTTAAGACATTAACATTTCTGGTTTCATTTCACAGATAAATCACAATGAAAACCTGCGCCTCCTTCCCCAGAAGAGTGGTGTGGCAGTCTGAAACGCTTCAGCCATGTCAATGAACGTTTGTAACCACCAGGTGCAATCCTGCCACGAGGTACAATGTGAATTCTGGATCCAGAGCTGCCATGCACATGCCATTTCACTACAGACCAAAAAACTTGCTTCCCTTCTGCAGTATCTGCACAGGATGGTCTCATGCCTTTCCTCTCCCAAATCCTCCCTACTTGGCATATTACCAACAAAGACAGAACTTTCATTTCACACAGAGATGCAATTACAAAATTCAGAAAACTGAGGGAAGAGAAGAAAGGTAAAAGGCAAACACGGTCAGACTCCACATCGGAATTCTCTTTACTTCAAAATAACCTCTTTCTTGGAGTGAAAGTGTACATCAATACTCACATTTCCTGAATAGCCTGTCATAAGAGAAACTGCAGAGACACCCTACCAAGTACTCTATCAATCCCCAAGGCTTCTGAGATGACAAAATGCCTAATTAAAATATGAACAGAGGTTCATGTGGCCCACCATCAGATTCTGGGATTAAAATCACCAACGCAGGGACCACTGCACCAGCTAAATATAACAACCTGAGAATGGTCTTTTCTGTGAACTAAGTAGAAGTAACAGTCATAAAGGTAGCCACAAAAGTAACTTTGATACATGAAAATTAATTTCCTGCACATCTAGTTACACACTTATGAAAGTCAGAAGACATCAAAAAATGTTACCATGTTGAACTTTAACATACAGATTAAATAATTCAACTTCCTTAATTGCAGAACAGTGTTTTGGCCAACCTTCCTTTCTGACATCCAAGATGGCTTTGAGTGGCTTCTTTCTTGGAATAGATGGCAGAAGGTCAAATGTATAAGCAGTTTTCATATCAAATAAACATAGTTTTCTGTACTCATAAATATGCTACATCATTTTGGTAAACTGCTTTCTGAGTACATCTCCCACATTAGAAGACAATGATTATAATGAGCGTGACCCCAATCAATACCTTGCCCCCAAATGCTTCTTATTGTAAAGCACAAGTCATTGTGCTTTACTGCTTAGCTGATAATTACAGTTAATAGCTAACTGGAAGTTAAAACACAGATAAAAGCTTACGATAGAAGAGAACAATACATTGGACAAGAAAACACATAAATACATATTTTGTTTAGTTTTTTAAGACTCATGCCGCATGTAGGGCACTCCAGTTAAGCACTGCTCAATTTACATTATATGGAATGTTCTGTAATTAGGCATGTTAAATGCAACATTTCAGCTATGATGTAAACCATCAGATGATGAATTCATTAACTTTATAAATTGCTGAAAAAAAAAATCTGTTAAGTGCCTTTGTTCTAAAAATAGGGCAAGAACTTAAAAGACTTGACAAAAAAGTTAAGACATCATGTTATTCCCTGAGCCAAAAGCAGAATTCCTCTCTTCTGAATTGCCAGCTTTAGTAATCAGATTCAATAATCTGCAGGCTTAAGAGGAGCATTATGTTGCAAGAAAGGGAGGGATTAGCTCTTTGGCAAATTTACAGCACAAAAAAATAAAAAAGAATATCAAAGTGCCACAAGCCTAACAAAGCATAAGAACTGTGGAATTCTTTTCTCCTATCAAACAGTATAGCAAGAGACAGATGGCAGTGGTTACAAAATATCCCACTGAATTATTTTTCTGACAGTCCACTTAAAACTTCAAAGAATGTCAATGCACCCATCCTGCAATCATCTATCCCTGCAATGCAATTAATGGATAAGAAACATCTTAAAGCTTCTCAGTTAAATAAATGTCCCAAGCTGTTGTTCTACAAACCTACATTACTAGCACAAAATTCAGTGCAATCAAGCTTTTAGGACCTATTCAAGAGTCCAGCAAGTGGACTCAAAGTATCATCACCTGTTATATGTCATCATATCATGCCTTGACTTCGCAAACAAAGATTTGGGAAGGCTTTACCCACGCTTACTACAAGCATGCTGATGACTAAAAAGGCCAATGTGGAATAGGCAAATCCGGCTGCAAAAAGCACAGCGAAAGGTCTTGGGTACTATAGGTGGGGTGCAATTCTTTCTACGTTGTCTTTTTTTTCTCCTTGAGACTAGTTCTGCGTGAGTTCTCAAAGGACTCAACAGCATTATGTACGGTGTGTCTCCAAGTCTCCCAATTGGAGGCCAAGGTGGACCACTGATGGTAGTCAATATGGCCAAGGCTAAGGTATTGCTTCAGAGAGTCCTTATATCTCTTCTTTGGGGCACTTCTCTTATGGCTACCAGTGGCCAGTTCACCGTAAAACACGATCTTAGGGAGGCGGTGATCCTTCATCCTAGAGACGTGCCCTGCCCAGTGTAGCTGCAATTTCAGCAATATGGCCTCAATACTGGTGACCCCTGCCCGTTCGAGGACAGTGACATTTGACACATAGTCAGTCCAATGAATGTTTAGAATTGTATGGAGGCAGTGCTGATGAAAGCATTCGAGGAGTCGCAGGTGATGACGGTAGATGACCCA
This sequence comes from Pezoporus flaviventris, assembly GCF_033815535.1. Taxonomy (NCBI): domain Eukaryota; kingdom Metazoa; phylum Chordata; class Aves; order Psittaciformes; family Psittacidae; genus Pezoporus; species Pezoporus flaviventris. The sequence continues at coordinate 7,600,117 of NW_026892564.1, forward strand.
TGATTCAGACCCATATAAAAGAGTAGACAGTACAATGGCTCTATAGACACTGATCTTTGTACTTTTCTTCAGGTGTTTATTGCACCAGACTCTTTTTATGGAGTTTTCCGAAGGCTCTATATGCCTTTGCTATTCTGTTGTCTATCTCTTTGTCGATCGCGGCATCCAAGGAAATAATGCTTCCCAGATATCTGAACTGCTGAACTGACTTAAGCTCTGACTCGCCAATGGTAATGTGCGGATGGTGATAATCTTCTTGTGATGCAGGTTGGTAGAGAACTACTGTCTTCTTCAAGCTGACTTCCAGCCCAAAAACCTCAGCCGCCTCCACAGAGCAAGATGTTAAATGCTGCAGAGCTGCTTCTGTGTGGGCAACAAGGGCGGCATCATCAGCAAAAAGCAGTTCATGGACAAGATGATTTAGGGTCTTAGTGTGGGCCTTCAGTCGCCTTAGATTGAATAGGCTACCATCAGTACAATATCAAATATAAATGCCATTTTGTTCATTGAGGTCTACCATAGCCCTTTGGAGCATCATGCTGAAGAAGATTGTGAATAAAGTTGGTGTGAGAACGCAACCTTGTTTCACACCACTGGTTATTGGGAAGGGCTCAGAGAGTGCATCGCCATATCTGACTTGGCCTTGCTGATCCTCATGTAACAGAATAATCATTTTGAGGAAGTTACATAGAGCCCCTTATTCTGTTCTCTACACTTTTCTTGCAGTTGTCTGAGAACAAATACCATGTCTGTGGTACTTCTATTAGCTCTGAAACCACACTGACTTTCAGGTAGAAGTTCTTCTGTGATAGCGGGTACTAATGTGTTCAATAGTATTCTTGCAAGAATTTTTCCAGCAATGGAGAGCAGTTACACCTTGGTAGCTTGAGCAGTCTGACTTTACACCTTTTTTCTTATACAGAGTGATGATGATTGCATCACAAAAAAATCTGATGGTAATTCAACTTGTTCCCAACAGCGCACAACTAGCTCATGAAATTTAGCATGAAGTGCTTGGCCTCCGTGCTTCCAGATTTCAGGTGGGACTCCGTCAACCCCAGCTGCCTTGCCAGTTTTCACCTGCTGTATAGCCTTAAGAGTCTCTCCCATGGTAGGGGCTAAATTCAATTAATTTTTCACCGGATGTTGTAGAATGTGCTGGATTCCTTCACCTTGGACTACACGGTTAGCACTAAAGACTGTTGGAAAATGTTCAGACCAATGATTCAGGATGGAGATTTTATCTGCAAGAAGCGTTTGGCCATCTGCACTAAGTAAGGGGCTTTGAACCTGAAATGTGGGTCCATACACTGCTTTCAGAGCCTCATAGAATCCTCTGTGGTCACCCAAATCTGCACATAATTGAGCCTTTTCTGCTAGGTTGAGCCACCACTTGTTCTGAATGTCTCGAAGTTTCTGTTGGAGTTTGCTACATGCAAGACAAAAGGCTGCTTTTCTTACATGACAAAGTGGCTGAGCGAGGTGTGCTTGATGAGATCTCTTTTTGTCAGCAATTCCTGGACCTCCTGGTTGCTATCGTCAAACCAGTCTTTGTTTTTCTTTAAGGAGAATCCAATGAATTCTATGGAGGACTGCAGGATGCTATTTTTAATATGTTGCCAAAGTGCTTCAGGAGAAGAATCTATAAGCTGGTCTTCAAGCCTAGTTTGAAGGTTAGCCTGAAAGCTGTCCCTCACTGCAGCTATTTGGAGATTATTAACATTAAGCCTCCTCCTCAGTATGCCGCCACTCTTAGGTTTGGGCTTGAAGTGGAAATTAAGTTTGCAACACACAAGGCGGTGGTCTGTTTGACATTCCGCACACTCGGGTGTGACAGACATCATGAATATTTCTCTGGCACCCTAAGACATAATCAATAAGGTGGCAATGTTTAGATCAAGGATGCATCCAGGTTGTCGTCCGGCTGTCTTTCTGCTGGAAAATAGCGTTGGTGATAGTAAGCTGCTGCTCTGCACAGAACTCTAGTAAGAGGCGACCATTATCATTGCAGCTGCCAACATTGTGCTTGCCTAGTACTCCTTTCCAGGCGTCAAAGTTCTTACCTACTTGGGCATTGAAGTCACCAAGGATTATGATTTTATCTTCTATAGGAACCTTTTGAGTGAGGTGATGCAGGTCGGAGTAGAATTTTTCTTTTTCTGCAGGGTCAGCTTGCAGAGTTGGAGCATATATGCTGAAAAGAACAACATGCTGCTTATTGTGTAGTGGAAGACGTAAGGAGATAATACGATTGGAATGACCTATCGGCAAATTTTCAAGTTTAGAGACGATGGAGTTTTTAATCATGAAGCCAACTCCAGAAAGATGACTTTCAGTTTTGGATTTGCCTGACCAGTAGAGTGTATAGCCAGCACTATGTTCTTTACGGCTACTTTCCTCACGAAGGTGAACTTCACTGAGAGCAGCAATACTGATGTTAAGTCGTGACAATTCATGGGCAATTAGCGCAGAATGGCACTCAGGATGCCCACTGTTTGCTGTATCAAGCATGGTTCTGATGTTCCAACATGCGAATGTCAATCTGGACGCACCTTTGGAGGCAGGTGTATGCCTTTGTCTCTTTGTCTTTAATCGACCGCAAAAGAAGATGCCCACTGGCCGCAGCTAGCCAACCAGGTGGAGGGCTGTCGTGGTTTAAACCCAGTCAGGCAACTTGTTCACTCACTCCCAGTGAGTGGTGCCGGGCTGACAACAATCGAGGCCACCCCCCCACCCCCCACCCCACCAGGGCTCTCCCCTTCCCCACTCCCGAAGGAATGGGGAGGAGGATCGAAAGGGTGCAACTCCTACGGGTTGAGACAAGAACAGTCCAGCAACCAATGTACAACACAAATCACCACCGCTACTATCAACTACAACGATAAGAGAAAATAACAAGGGAAGAGAATACAGTACCACCCACCGAGAAACAAGTCCCACCCGGAAGCCCGTGTCCTTCCGGGTAACTCCCAGTTTCCCCCCACCCCGGGCATGACGTGCTGTGGTATGGAATACCTCTTTGGCTAGCCTGGGTCAGGGGCCCCATCTCTGCTTCCTCACGGCTTCCCCTCCTCCCTGGCAGAGCATGAGCCTCGCAAAGTCCTTGGTCAGGGTAAACATCACTTAGCAACAACCGAAAACATCGGTATCACCAGCACTGTTCCCAGGCTGGACGTCAAAACACAGCACTGCACCAGCTACCATGAAGGAGAAACATGACTGCTACTGCTGAACCCAGGACAAGGGGGAGATGAGCTTTGGTTAGGCCACCTTTTCTAGGCCTCTCTCCATATGGAGCAAGCAGTGTTCTCTTAAAAAAAAGGCTGCCTGGTCATTCAGGATGCTGCCGAACAAGACCGTCATCTCCTGGGTCAGTCTCGAGTGACCAATGTCCTGAACCACCTGCATGCAGGGTTGGGTCTGCGACTTCCAGTGCACCTTATCACCTGCCGTTTTGTCCCTCACCTGTCGCTACAGGGCTTTGCAAGTGTGGGTAAGCCCTTCGGGCCTGCACAGTGGACTTTTTAGGCACAGTGTGCGCAGAACTGGCCCCACCCTTTACACCTGAGGTTTATCTGCCAGGGCCTAGGGAGCTTGGACGGTGACAGCAAAGCCCTCAGGTCATAGGTTTGATTAGAGTAAGTCCTTCTCTTAGATGGATGGCCTTACAGGGCTATATGAGCTCCATCTGCCTGGGTTTGAAGTTAGAGTTGTCCTTCTCCTAGGATGGTTGCCCGAAAGCTAGTGAACCCATTCTGCCCATGGACACACTTTGTCTGACGCTTCAGTTGAGATCTGTCTGGCATGGGAGAACCTACCGGAGGCATAAGCCACCACCAGCATAGCTCCCAACCTCACAAAGGAACGCAAGCTCTTTCCCCACGACAAGGGGGTATCTGTGAAAGAGTATCACCGGATACAGGGGACAGATCAAGGTCCCTAATGGCCCTGATGCAATCTAAATTGCTCAGTACAGCATGTACATTTTGGTTTCACTCCAAGCACAAAAGAAGCCACATCTTCAAACCACTGCCCAAAAGCAGGAGTGTTCACATGGATAATAACCAGAGCTGCACAGCTCAAGACTCCAATAGGAATGGCCATACATGATCTACAGCAGCACAGAGTTGGGGGTAGCACACAGAACTGCATAATGTACTTCAATTGTCCTAAATTCTGGGTCTTAGTCACATGTCCTCTAGCAGCATAGGTGAGATCAATTATACGAGAAGTATTTCACAGTAAAAGTTTTCTTAATTTGCTACTTTAATTTCACATCCTCTTGTTCCGCTGTTATGAGACAAAAAATGGGAGTGTCTAATCTACTTGCTGTTCATTCTTTCTGCACATTTTTCATGTGGTCTCCTATTTTTTAGTAAAGCAAGTGCATTAATATCCGGTATAAGTTGAACAAGCTAAGATCTCTAGATCCTCTTATATAAAATGGCAGAACATTCGCAACTGACTTAAAGTCAAGAAAGCCAAGTAGGCCATTGGACACAAACTGCAAATTATCACTGATCACTGGAGCTGTTGCCCCGTTCCATGCAAAACTGCCAGTTGACAATTATTTGGACATCAGACCTGACCAGCTCATAACAATTATATCAATTAAAAGATGAAGTGTGATTCCAAATATGGGAAGAGTTGATGAGTGATGTTATGGAGTTAAGCTTGTAAAGATAGGAACAAATTCTAAAAGCTGAACAGAATATGCTCAGATATACGAGGGTCATGGAATTTGGATGTTGTTTTTCAAACACAACAGGCAGCAACATGATCAAACATGCTTAGCAACACTGTTTTATCAAAACCTGGTCATTTAGACCCTCTAGCAATATATGCTTGAAAAGGGCTTTTATCTTATAGCATTATAAATCGAATATCTCTTCTGCTGTCAAGCATGAGCAATGTTTAAGACATAGATGACACTTTGTGTCAAAGTCGAACAAATTTCAAGATTTTACTCCAATGGCCAACAGAGTTTGAAGCATACACACTAGAACCTTTGGAAACTTCACGTGCAATTTTGGGCAGAGGCTACTGATGCCTCCAACATCAGCTCTTAATAGAATTTATTTAACTTATGCCATTTCAAAAGAACACACATCTGCTTATAACTCAATTTACTCCTGTAAATCAAGTACTCCCTTGTATACCGGAAGCTGTCATTGCCTACCAACTCTGTACCTTATCAGCAATATTCCTTTTTAACAGAACTTTTAAAAGTGACATTGACTTTTACCAGTTTTAAATAGAACTCCTTAGAAATTAAATGCTCCATGGTGGAAACCCCTTCTGTGACTGCATTCCTGGACATGTGCTTCAGAATCTCTACAGAGTAAGTAAGGATGCATGCCAGCCCAGGCAGCAGAAATACATCTCATATCAAAGATTCTACACCATATAACAAAGAAAGCATCATAGATCAAGTAAATTAGTTAAAAGTAAGACTGATTTCAAACTGAACCAGGCCAAATTCACTTGAGCTTGGATGTGAAAGTCCAGCTAAGTAACATCCAAAAGCAAGGATTTTCCGAAAATGGGAATTTAATCACCTGTTGAACTCCAGTTCTTAACAACTGCACCTACTAGATATTAAATGCTGCACTAGAGAGTTTAGTAAAGAGAAGTCGCATACCAGTGGATGACATGGCCCGAAGCTGAGTGAATTATGATACAACTAAAGCTGAAGAAAATTGAAAAGTTCATTAACTGCACTGAACAGGAATAGCAATGATGAAATACCTCTTTACATCTGGGGCAACTGATATCAACAAGGAGACTCTTATCTGGAGTTCTCATTTGACCAGAAAATGTGACAACTTACAGAGCAGGGTAGCAGATCTTTCATTAAATGAATACTCCAGACTAAGTCATTTTAGTCATTGCCTAAAAAAATGCTGAGGAACAGTAATTAAATTTCCTAGTATCCAAACCACTTTCTTGTCAATAAATATCATAGAATAATAGGGTTTTAACTGAGTCTGTCAATTAGGAGAGTCTGTCAATTCCCCTCAGTTAGGGTCTCAAATGAGCTTGTTTTCTATTTCAAGGAAGAGTAAGGATTGACAACACTCAAAACAGATCAAAGAAAGTAATGATGAACTTGTAATGAATACCTCAGGAATAAATCCAGCTTACTAATAAATAAAACTCGCTTGAACAATTAAGAACGTGTAGGTCTAATGAAGCTACATGGCTTTGCATCTTCCCCTTCTCTTTGGACACGCGTGATAAAAGATGTTCTTATGACTGAATGGTGCCTATACAGTCTGACACAGTCCTTTGATGCTGAGCAAATTATTCAGCTGCAAGATTAGATGAGGTCCAAAATCAAGTTTCATTTTTAGATTATTTTCTGTGTAAGATACAGAAACTTGGTCTGTAGAAGTACTAAACATTCACAGATGCAAGACAATGTGACAGACACTTTATTAATATAGTGCTAATAATGCATTTTTCAACCATATAATGCTAAGAACTCCGAAACGTTGGTAGTTCAGTGGCTCAGATTGGATATTCAAAACCCATAGAAGACTTTGACCTTAATCTCTCATGCCTCAGCTTCCCATCTGCAAAATACAGATAAAACCACTCTCTCATCTCACAGGGGATTTGTGAGGATAAACTCAGTCAAAGCATGCTGACAGTATAGTGATAAACACCTTAAAAATAGTACAAGATAGCACATAACCAGAAATAGTAACTTAATTATGGAGAGATAAACAAAACATTGACTAGCTGCTGATTAAACAAACACAAAATATCCTCTGCACTCAATGAAATGAGAGGTCATGTGGGAAAACAGTACAGGGTCACGTAAGCCAAGACTGTATTACAGGTTATAAGCATAGTGGAGTAAAACTAAGGTTGAGCGAGCAATCCTAACTCAGTAAGAGCTCTTAACCTTAGAGTCATAAACTTCTAAACAGCTTTCATCTTCTCTGAACTAACAACATAAATTTACAAGCAAATACCTGTGTACCTAAACTATCAAGAATACATTTAAATTATGCTATACGGAGTGGGCAAAACCCCAGACACTCTGCTATTCTTAGTTCATCCCGCCTGTTTCTGGAAGAAACTACTTCCAGTGTATCCTTAGTTCACCTTTTCAGAGAGTACTGCTTTCCCAAGGCTGCCTCAGGGTCCTGCTGACGGATTGCTCTAATTGCAGTTGGCGAAGTAAAGAAGGCAGCTACTTCATGCTCTGCTAGCACACGGAAATAGGCCCCAGCATCTGGCGTTCCCACAGGCTTCCCCTATGGAGAGAATAATTTAAAATGTCACAGGATAAAAATACTTCATGATTCCTTGACAGTTCAAAGCTTGAACACGTAACAGGAGTGGTAGCACTGCAACAGAAGTAATTCCTAGTAGGACTTTAAAGAAGGCTTTGTTAAAAATAAAAATACTGTGACCATATTCACTTGTAGAAATAAGTTCACAAGCTTTGGACACAACCTATTTCATGAACACAGCACACACTAGCTGCTATTTAGAAAAACAGGACAAATGGACACATGAATGAAAAAGCAGCCACAAAGAGCTGTTACTACACTGGCAGCAGAGGGAGTAAGGTCTGCATCTACCCTTATTGTGAAGCAACCTGTAAAACACTGAGACCCATTGAACTAGGGGCCTCTGGACACAGTGGCACTGCAGCTACATCCACATGAACAGGCCTACGGGACTTTTTCTTCCCTGGAATTTTCCTCCCAATTCTAGGAAAATTCCCATTTAGCTGCTTATAACTGGCTTCTTGGAATCCTTGTGCTGCTACCCCCTACATGAAGCCTGGAGAGAAGCTGAAGACACCCTTTCTTGTTTAGTGTGCTACCAGACTGCAGTCTTGTTTGTGGTTGGGATTTTTTCTTTTTAAATTACTGGTTTTTTTTAAACAACTAAACATTGTCTTGAGCTAAGGGCCATAGTCAAGAGAGCTCTAAACAGAAGTAATCCGATGTGACAAATTGTCCAACAGTAAGTAATAATAAAATACTATTCTGTGGTGCTGTAAATATGAAAAGCAGTTGGTACAGGATCATATAATCACAGTCTAACTGTTTGTAATCACTGCAATACATGAACTGCTCCACACACGTTCTGAAACCATGAAAAGATGATGTTAATGTGGAATGAGTTTTAGCTCTACAGGTCCTGCCATAACCTTTTCAACTAGAAAGGCCACACTTGGAAGATCAACTTTGACAGAGCACACAAGTTAGGAGAGACATACATTCTATACTGCAAACACAACTTTGTTAATGCTTTACTCAAGATGACACAGGCATGGAGAAAGTTTCACTATTGAAATGCCACCATCTTTCAGCAGCTTACCCATCACAAAACAAATTCATACCTTCACCACCCTTGTGTAAATGCAAATTTGGAATAGAAAGATTAACAGGTCTAGCAGGAAAGAAACAGCATATGAAACTCTAATACTTTTCATCTTACCAAGACACAAAAGGAAGAGAGAGTCATTTGAATATCTTGAATAATTTACTAAATTCAGTATTTTTATTCTGACAATGAGGCACTAGTAACACGAAAACGCCTGTATGAAAATACACACTAATCAAGTTAGTTGACCCATACCAACAGAAAAAACAGCAAGCTGGCTGTGATGCTGGCTCACGGGAATTCACCCCCTTCTCTGTCTTCCATCTGCCCTCCCCACTGCAATCTACCCCACACTTGCTCTGCAACCAGCTGTGCCTAACACTGGCAAGAGCACTGATAAACCATTTGGCAGATTTAAAGAATGCAGCATGCCTGAGGTAAGATATATACAATTGACTTTGGAGCCCTATGGTGAAATACTGCTGGTGAGAGGACACTGGATCACAGCAAAATGAAAAAAAAACCAAACCAAAACAATTACTTTTTTTGAGGATAGAGCAGGCATTGAGAGGCAAATTAAGAGAAAATAAACAAAAGAAACAGTTCCCAGCCCAAGTAGCAGGGAGGAGTATAACCAATGCAAAAAAAATTCCTTTTGCTAATAGCCTATACAAATTATGAAAAAGAAATGCAGAAGAATGCTTTCTGCCTACTGAAGCATCAACCTTGCAAGATTCTTCACCACAATTTTCATGTGCTCATCAATATTTGTACATGAACCTATTTTTTCAAGTTGGATGTCACCTCCCTGCGATGTTCACTATACCTGCAGCTCTCTAAACATCTGGTCAGGAGCTCAAGCCCACATCACTAAATAATGCTAAACAAAATAAATGGTCTCAGACTAAAAAATTCCAAATTTCCATAAACTTCTCATATTAATGAATTACGTAATTGAACTGGTATCAATCATCTTGCACAGCAAATAAACCTACCTGTGGAGAAATCATAAACTGGTTAGTCTGCCAGTAATAATGCAGGGTTTATTTTTAAAGAAATGGAAATGTCCAGAGCCCATAAATGAGCTGTGTCTGGCCCTCATCACACCCACTCCCTGATAGGGCCTTGGCTGCCAGTGCTCAAGGCCAGGTTTGGTAGGGTGCAGCTGTGTAATCTTGGATCAGATCATCAGGAAGACAGCAGTTGTGAGAAGAGCTGAAAGGAGCTTCCCCTTCCTTGAAAGGCAACTTATGCTCAGGCCCTCACGCTTGATCCCTGCTCAAGCTACACTGCAGCTGAGTCCATGCCTCACACTTCCAGAATGCCTAAGCTCAAACCCAAGCCTGAGTCTGAGCCCATATTCAACACAAACAGCTAAGCCTTCAGTAGTATGTGGGTAGGCATGCAGGGATGTGACAGGTTGATATTTATATGTCACACATAAGCTACAGCATCTTTGGTTTGGAGAAGTACCATCCTCAAATCTAGGAGAAAAACAAACAAAACACAAACAGTGGAAGGAAAGGAAGAGACATTTCATCTGACAGATGACAGGAAGTAATATGCAAAGAATAAGACAACACTCAGAATACTCATGTAGGAGAGGAAAAAAAAAAAATTGCCCATTTGTAACATATTCTCACTGGTTCTGCAGAAAAAATTCCCTGGTGCCTCAGCAGCTGGTCACAGTTTAGCAAATGCATAAACAAAAACCTACATGAGCAAAACAAATCTGAGACAGTGCAAATTCATTTCAGAGCCCAAAAAAAACCTACAAATAAAATTGCCAAAGAGAATTATCATTTATTATACAAAACTTGTAAGAAGTACTGCGAGATGCCCTGAGAGGCTTATTACCATATGCAATTCTGATTTTTAAAAAGCAATATAAACAATAAGGCACAGGGTAACTGAATTCACAATGTGTTGACAGATTGCTGAGTCAGTTGGGGACTACAAGCAAGTGAGATGCTTCCACTGGATTTCTGCAGGGATTAGTTCAAGACCTGTTGCTGTTCAGTATTTGCATCAATACTGCAATATTTGCAGTAATATCTGTGATTAGGAGGAACCAAGGGCACAGTAAACAAAAACAAGACAGTCAGAAAGAGTGATCTGCCTCAACTGATTTAAAAAAAGAAGAGTAGAAACAGACATTTGTTGCGTCAGCTAGGAGGATTCAAGTAGAAAAGGCGTTATTTTAATAACCTACCAAGAGACAGACAGGAACATCTTTCTGGAAGTACTTAGATTTAGCATTTATCAGATGTCAAACAGCCCAGCAGCCATCCGGAGGCAGAATGTGCTGACATATAATATATGATTATGAAAGAAGTTTCATAGTCAGGCAGCAAGAATGATAAAGGGGATAGAAAAGTTCAATGGAGAAAATCAGAAGTCACTGGGATGAATTACTTGAGGAAAGACATATAAGAGGAGCTACAATAAAATAACAGCAGCAATTCCCATTCTGCCTGATCCCTAACAAGGGGCTCTTCAATTAAGGATAAATTCAAAATTGTGAGGAGGAAATTCTCTCTGCATAGCAAATATTATACATGGAACTCATTGCCACGAAAACCTGCTGATGCCAAAGCACACTCAAAATCCTGTCATATCAGGATTCAAAAAAGTATGCTCATAGAAATGCTCATTCTTCTGCTGCTGACACTGCTGCCAAACCAAACCTCCACTAGGGACTTGAGATGGTATGTCCTACAAAATTTGTTTCACAAATAAAATCAGTAAGGATGATGGCAGAAAGATCACAAAACTGGCAAACTTCTTGCTTCGTAAGCTGATAATAATGGCTGTAAGGAAGGCTGGATGCCTCCTAAAACTGGGCCAAACGAAACTAATTTAAAGCCGATTGCTGCTGTGTACCCTGCAGATTTGCTGCAACAGCAGGCACTGGGAGGACCCCAGTGAGCGTGGTGAGGATGGTTGCATGAGCACAACAGTGTCTCGAAATAGCACTGTGTGGGACAATAGCTCCTCCTCTGTCCTAGACCACTCAAATGAAGTCCTTAATGAATGGCTCCTTGGCAAGTGTGGGCATCTTTTTCATTACCTTAGCTCCAATTTGAAGTCCTAAGCACTGGAACTACAATGCTGCCTTTTTCCTGACATCACAGGATCACAGGTAGCAGCTAGATTTTCTCTTCATGCTGCCCTGTTGCTTTACAGCTTGTGAACAGCAAGAACAACCCAGAGTGGGCTGTGAGCCTTCAAGTAGCTTATTTATAGCTGAAATGTGTCATGCCTTGGAGAAAACAGCTCAGGATAGATTATACATTTAAAACAAAACAAAACAAAACAAAAACAAACAACCAAAACCAACAAACCTTGCTGTATTCAGAAGAATTCATCAGTGTCTTCACATTCCTGACAATGCTATTACAGCAAGTAAAAACTGCAAGCACAGTTTCCATAGCAATTGTTAAAATGACAAGTTGTCACCTACTAAGTAATTTAAAAATAAACAGATCACTTTAAGAAGTGAGGACATGAACTCAGCACAGTTTATATTCAATGGTGGTTGTCCCTAGGCAAAAGGGATGAGGTGTTCTTTCTCCTAAACAGCATACTGATACTTCCTAACCCAAAACCTATCATTAGACAATCATTTAGGAAACTGACTACAAATTTATGAATACTGTTAAGAGAGTCTTCTGAGCAGAGGAAATATTATACACTATTCTGTTTGTAAATATTATTTCTAACCCTCTAAAAGATGACACTGATGACACATCTTCAGGCACTCATGAACATTCTCTGAAAACTTGCTTGGTGGTACCCCAGAGAAAGAAAAGGGGAAATATACTGTTTAATAATGCGTTCACCAAGAGCAAAAAATCATGCAAACAAAGCAGACCTGTAGGTTAAACAGATATTAACTCTGATTTTTCTTTAACACTGCTAAAGAAATAGGGTTTTTACTCTATTTTCCCAAAGCAGCACATTTTAAATTTAGAGGTGCCTTTATAATGACAATAACCATCTTGATCCCCACGCATTTGCCCAGAGATAAAACTTCACTGTAAGACAACTATGTAGCAGAGACTGCTTAAGGAACTCATCACCTTCCTCACCATTCTCCCTTGTCTTACCCTGCACTTGCTAGAATGAAAACCTTTTCATTGCAGTCATTCTGCCAATTCATGCAATGATTTTAAGGTGGTACCTGTGTACCAGTGGTCAAAAATAGGTACTGCGAAATTGTCAAACTCTTTCCCTTATGTCCAAGAAAGTGCCATTTTTCTCACACTGCATTCCTCTTCTAAACTAGTGTAGTGGTGATAAGTTTATCTCCCTTTGGAATGAAGAATCTAATTAACATCTATTAAGTGTTCAAACATTAATTAGACTATAGTAATTTAATACTCAAGCTAATATATTTGATTCTATAAATGTGCATTTCTGCTACTGCATGAAGTTTTCGCCCTTTGTTATTGAGAATAACAGAGAAGTCAAACTCAGTGGTCCCCAGCCCTAAAATAAAATGAATTTAACGGGAAAACACTCAGGTTTTGCCAGGCAGACTAGAAAATTGAATTCTTTTATAACAGAATTAAACTTGAAAAGGAATAAAAACTATTTTCTGTGATTATTTTACTATTTCACTTCTATTTTTCTAGTGAAACTCATTTATAACTGCAGTTCTCTGTTTAATTATCCATAGAGATCCTGAAGCCACTGAAGCCCCCCCCCAAAAAAAAAAAAAACATACTAGAACTATACTGAGCACCCAGAGATGAAATAAAGATGAAGATGGGGTTTGAAAAGTATCCCACGTAAGGTAAATTGGCTGAGTTACAAAATCAGCCTAGAAAAGAACTCAATTTCTTTCTTCCCCAAATTTCAGCTTAACTCAAACATTTAGTATCAATACATTCAGAACACGGGGAAAAAGAGATTATTACCTATATAGGTATACTTACACACCCTATAGGGTTACCTTTAGAACACCCACCTGCATATGCACATGTATGATACACTGACACTGTAAGGAGCAGCTCTTAGCATCATATGCTGAGATTTTTCACACTCCTACAAGTAAGAATTCAGTCTACAAAGTCTTTAGTCAAAACAGTTGACAGTCTACTATTTCATGCTGCAAAACAAGCAGTGACCCTAACTAGAGGACTATTATATACTGCAGAGTTAATAACAGATGTAGGTAACAGATGTAAGTAATAGATGACCTGAGAAGGTGCAGACCTGTGCTGTCCTTGTCCCTCTCTTAGTTTTGCCCAAAGATCTATTCCATGTGAGTAAATCCAAGCAAAGAAAGAAAGTAAAGATTTTTAACTTGTGTTGAGGCCATACACCAGAAAATTAATGTGACATATTGGTCCATACCATTTAGCACAAAAAAATGTCACCAACTATAAGATCAGCAAAGAACAGATATTCTTTTCCTAGAGTATATTTCTGCTTCATAAATCTCGAACAGACTTATTAATTCTGATTACTTATACAAATAATATAATTTGCTGGTAAAGCAGATTCAAGATTGAAGGATGGCATGTTAGTACTTAATTAAATATAGCTTATAGAAATGTCCACACATCCTCTTAAGCTTTCATTTCTAGGCAAAAGAATGAGGTCAAAATTAGTAGCAGGGTGTTTTTGCTTAAGGATACTGAATTTCCAAAGATTTCACATGGTCTTTACATAACAGCAAAGAGATGTAATAGCAAAGATTGTTACCAACCTGACAGGAGAAGGACAAAAGGACTGATGTGGGATTTCAGTGCAGCACACAACTTGTTCTTCCTCACCCTTTCACCTCAGGAAAAAGCAGGTGAGAAATGCACACTGAATACTTCAGTATGCAAAGCCATGCATACTTCAGTGAGTTTTTCGGAGCCAAAGCTTGTTTGTCTTGTTCGCAGTGATCTCTTCTGCCACCAAAATAATGCAGAAAAGACTATCCAGACTGTTTCACTTCTTCACAAGAAAAATGATGTTTTTATATACAATACAAACATCATTGCAGTGATCACTTTATTTTGTAAGGAGAATCATAGAATCATAGAATAGTTAGGGTTCAAAAGGACCTAAAGATCTCCTAGTTCTAACCCCCTTGCCATGGGCGGGGACACCTCACACTAAACCATGCCATCCAAGGCTTCATCTAACCTGACCTTGAACACCACCAGGGATGGAGCATTCACAACCTCCCTGGGCAACCCATTCCAGTGCCTCACCACCCTCACAGGAAAGAATTTCTTCCTTATATCCAATCTAAACTTCCCCTGTTTAAGTTTTAACCCGTTACCCCTTCTCCTATCACTACAGTCCCTAATGAAGAGTACATCCCCAGCATCCTTATAGGCTCCCTTCAGGTACTGGAAGGCTGCTATGAGGTCTCCACGTAGCCTTCTCTTCTCCAGCCTGAACAGCTCCAACTTTCTCAGTCTATCTTCATACAGGAGGTGCTCCAGTCCCCTGATCATCCTCGTGGCCCTCCTCTGGACTTGTTCCAATAGTTCCACGTCCTTTTTACATTGAGGACACCAGAACTGCACACAATACTCCAAGTGAGGTCTCAGGAGAGCAGAGTAGAGGGGCAGGATCACCTCCTTCGACCTGCTGGTCACACTCATTTTGCTGCAGCCCAGGATACGGCTGGCTTTCTGGGTTGCGAGCGCACACTGCCGGCTCATGTTCATTTTCTCATTGACCAACACCCCCAAGTCCTTCTCCACAGGGCTGCTCTGAATCTCTTCTCTGCCCAACCTGTAGCTGTGCCTGGGATTGCTTAGTAGTTAACTAAGAGCCTACATGACTTAAGATATTAAAATCAATCCCCACATTACTTAGCAAACTTTTAGGAGTTCTCACAGATGTATTCATGCTCGCCCTACATAAAGGAACACCACACAGGAAGAATCCAGTAAGCATGACCTCTGGAACAAGAAAAAGGTATAGGACAGGTGTACAGTATGTACACATGTACTACAAACCATCAGAAAACCACCTCTGCATCTGGAGTTATTTGCATTTTCAGACACACAGTGTATACAGGGCTAGTTCGTCTGGAGATTTTTATCCATCTACACAAATTATGTATGTGAACATATGAACTGTGATAAATTTACTGCACTCCCTTTTCCACATGAAGATATATTTAGTTACAGAGGAATCCTTTCTGCAAAAGAGTCTCCCTCATGAGTTTAACATAATTCTCTCACTTACCTGTTCCTCATGAATTCTGCCTTTTCTTCTTTTCCTAGTATTTTGGCTACTACTTTTAAACAAATGCCTTCCTCCTATTCTGATTACTTTTAAGTCGCAATGTCCTACAAATCACCTTGCTTCCTAATGTCCTTCACGACTTGTATGTGCACTAAGAACCAAGCACCACTCCGGCAATCAGCAAGCTGACACTTGTCATTGACTCGAAAGGTTTCAAAAGTACCACAGTGAGCTGATTTGCAAAGTCACAGAAGCAAGCATATCCCATCAAGATCAGCACATCAGAAACCAGTCAAAAAAAAAAGAGCCATGTATATGCAATACTCAAATGGCTCATTTTACTGCCATAGTTGCACTGCAGATACTCTCTGCGTCATGTATTTCAGTAACACGTTCATTGCAACATTTGATGCTGAACACTGAAAGTAAGCAGGTCAGTAAACTTTACCTGGACAGAAGGTACAATGAGATTCAAACTAAGAACATCAATGTGCTCAAGTTTTCTCCAGCTGCTGCAATCATTGGCTGGGAGCACGATGGCATGTGAGCTTCTCTGTCTTAGTTGTTTACAGAAAAGTAAAACTTGTGCTTGTTGATGTCCTGAATTTGGAAGGTACTGGAAACATTTGCAAAGTGTCTGTCCCACACAGCCTGGTGTCTTTCAGATGACCGAATGTACACTGCAGCTCCATTATGAATTTGGTAAAAGTACAATTATATTAGGCCTATGCATCTCTACCTTATGGTGTGAGGCACAAGGGTATGCAGTTTCTCTCATGGTGCTCACTGGAATTTCACATCCTGCCCCCTCTTGGCAAAAAGGCACTGGAATTATGTTTTGGTTCTGTGACCAGAGACACGGAAGATAAGGGATACAGAAACATTACGGTAGACTTTACTGGCGATGTGCGAACCGACATGCTCCTGTCACCTGAATGAAACAGATGAAATGGACAGTGTGAGACTTTCTAGGAGAGAAGTCCCTTCAGTCAAAAGAGCAAAGATCTGTTGGATAGTTTTCAATCAGAACATTCGGAGCTGCATTTTCAGTCCAGTGAGCAAGACTAAGTCTAGTCTAAAATAAACCTCAAATGACATGTACAGTCATAGAATCATAGAATAGTTAGGGTTGGAAAGGACCTTAAGATCATCTAGTTCCAACCCCCCCTCCATGGGCAGGGACACCTCACATTAAACCACGTCACCCAAGGCTCTGTCCAACCTGGCCTTGAACACTGCCAGGGACGGAGCATTCACAACTTCCTTGGGCAACTGTCATGGTTTAAGCCCAGCTGTAAATAAGAAACATGCAGTCTCTGTCTCCCTCCCCCACCCCCACCCCCGCTCCTGGAGGGATGGGGAGGAGAATCAAAAGAATGCAACTCCCATGGGCTGAGATAAGAACAGCCCAGTAACTAAGGTATAACACAAATCACTACGGCTACCACCAATAATAATAATGATAAGGGAAATAACAAGGGAAGAGAATACAACTGCTCACCACCTGCTGACCGATACCCAGCCCGACCAGAGCAGTGATCTAGCCCTTCCAGGTAACTGCCCCCAGTTCTACATCCTGGGCATGAGGTGCTGTGGTATGGAATACCTCTTTGGCTAGTCTGGGTCAGGTGTCCTGTCTCTGCTTCCTCCCAGCTTCCCCTCCTCCCTTGCAGAGCATGAGGCTCAGAAAGTCCTTGGTCAAAGTAAACATTACTGAGCAGCAACTAAAAACATCGGTGGTATCAGCACTGTTCCCAGGCTGAAAGTCAAAACCACAGCACTGCACCAGCTACTAAGAAGGAGAAAAATGACTGCTACGCCTGAACCCAGGACAGCAACCCATTCGAGTATCTCACCACCCTCACAGTAAAGAATTTCTTCCTTATATCCAATCTAAACTTCCCCTAAGTTTTAACCCGTTACCCCTTCTCCTATCACTACAGTCCCTAATGAAGAGTACATCCCCAGCATCCCTATAGGCTCCCTTCAGGCACTGGAAGGCTGCTATGAGGTCTCCATGCAGCCTTTTCTTCTCCAGCCTGAACAGCCCCAACTTCCTCAGCCTGTCTTCATACGGGAGGTGCTCCAGTCCCCTGATCATCCTTTTGGCCCTTCTCTGGACTTGTTCCAACAGTTCCATGTCCTTTTTCTGTTGAGGACACCAGAACTGCACACAATACTCCAGGTGAGGTCTCAGGAGAGCAGAGTAGAGGGGCAGAATCACCTCCTTCGACCTGCTGGTCATGCTCCTTTTGATGCAGCCCAGGATACGGTTGGCTTTCTGGGTTGCGAGCGCACACTGAAGCCAGCTCATGTTCATTTTCTCGTTGACCAACACCCTCAAGTCCTTCTCCACAGGGCTGCTCTGAATCTCTTCTCTGCCCAACCTGTAGCTGTGCCTGTAGCTGTAATAGAAGAGGGTTCCACTTTTAGTCTGAACCATCTGTGAGTACATCTTTGAGACCTTCCTTCAGACTGAAACACCAAGCATAGATTCTGCAGTACCTGTATGCTCAGTTCTGCTCTCTCTGTGAGGCATCCAGCAA
Organism: Pezoporus flaviventris; assembly: GCF_033815535.1. Lineage (NCBI taxonomy): Eukaryota > Metazoa > Chordata > Aves > Psittaciformes > Psittacidae > Pezoporus > Pezoporus flaviventris. Next base: position 7,618,215 of record NW_026892564.1, read on the forward strand.
TCCACTTGTGTCAGGACCTTGTATGACCCTTCGCTGAAGACTATCATCAGCCCACTGAGCACTCAGGAGTGCATGCAGTGGGACTGGAGGAATACCACTGGTCATCAATATCCTTCAATCTGGTAAATGTTATACAATGATTAAACAGCAGTGCTAACCAGTACTTCTCTCTGTCCTCAGTTTTCCCCTCCACCACACTTGTATGCTTCACATACTCCCTTGCTGCATTCTATCCATTTGTTTTGGGTAAACCTGGCTAATTCAACCATGCCTTACCCTACCTGTAGTGCCCTTCCCTTTAAACATTTGTGGAGTGACTTGGGGCAGAAGAAGGGATAATATATTGCCAACAACCACTACATTACCTACTGCATTTCACAGAAATGGTATCATCCTAAATGGTATTTGCTGTGCAAGTGCAGGGCTAATTACAGGGCAGGAACAGGACACATGTGGCCAGAAGTACCAGCAGCACTACCACATGGTACATCCTTTATACACTTCATTTGAGGAGAAGAGACAGTGTGGCTGGTGTTTTGTACAGAAGTCTAGGACAGCTGTTATCAATGCATGTTATCAAGGACTGTAGGTCCTGGACTAAGGATGTGGATGTCCTCTTGAGCAGTGGCCTTGGTGGACTGCTCTCCCTTCACCTGACGATCTGTTCAAGATCTTTGTGGTAGGGGCACATGCACCATGCCATCTCTGACGTATGGTTTTGCTTTCATCTATTTGAAATGAACACAGCACTGCTTGTCAGTCCTCTCCCCCTCTGCAGCAGGCTTGAAATTAGCAACAGGGTGCTGTATCTGCTGGAGAAACTTCTGGGCCTTTCAGAGCATATGGTCAAGCTCCAGGTTGCCCCTTCAACAATATTCTGGAAGGCCACTGCCAGGGTTGTCACTATGGCAAAATACAGCAGTAGGAAAGGAGGAATAATTTTAATAAAATCGTAAGAAAAGTGTTCAGAAAGGAGGAACAACAAAAGAAATAGCACTGGTTAAGAGGACAGAAGCAATAGCTTGAGAGAAATAAGAGCAGTTGAAAGTCACTAGCAAGCAGGCAGTCATTAGCAAATATGGAGTCGCACATGCCATCCGGCCCTTTTGCAAGCAGTAGAGGTACTTCAGAATAAGGTGGGAACTCTTGACAGTTTTAAAGCTTTCTGTTGGCATGCGTACTTTTCATTTGTCCTGAAAAACTTCTCAGCAGTGCAGTCCTGCTCATTGGATCCTATCCTTTTAACCCACGTGGCAAAACTTCTGCCTTAGCTTTCTCTACAATGTCATTCACATGTCTAAAATCACTCTGGGAACCACATCAATAAGCAAGGACAATCAGAGGACTTATTTCAGAACTGCACTACTGCTGTGATTTGAAATATCATGTAGCTGTCCCCCTAATAACCACTGCTTTTCTGGACTTGAGGATTCTTGACCCACTTCAAGAGGCATCTTGTGGTTGTGAGAATCTCTCTTCTAAGTTTATAAAAAGAGTGAACTTTGAGCAGTAACGTATACCTTTAACTTCCTAAACAGGATGCAGCAAGCCCGTTCTGTAGAGTTTGATGTAGGAACTTCTAAACAATTTTGGAGGCAACCTTACCTTACTACAACTGTCCATTCTTCTTCAGTATCCCGAGGCTTAAGAAACTTATTTACTCAAAAGTTCAGGCACAATCCAGCATCAGCACCCATCAACAGTAGTGTTTGAGTTTGTAACAGTGAAACACATCTCAACCTTTCTGTTCTACTATGGTCATCTTTAGTTATACGGTATAATAGCAGGAAGATGGAGAAAGTTTCATCATAATATCCATTTCCTTATGCAGAACTTTTGCACCTATGATGGTCTGTAAAACAGTATGTTTCCACAATGCCATGCTGACTCCCCTGCTCCGGAAGCACTAGGTACAGATGGTGCTCTACCAATTGCTGTATTCACAGCATCATCAAAGCTTGTTTCACAAGCTTTTTCATGTCCTCAGAATCCAGTACATTCACTATACTTTTGCAGATACTGTACACTATGAGTTACCATTGGATTTCCCTTAACAGTTCACAAGCTTCTAATTACCACTACAACTCAACATGCCATGATGGCAGAATTAAAACAACTTCTGCCTCTAGGAACACTGAAAAACACAGAACAATTACTAGGGGGACATCATGCTGCACAGTGTCAGAGAAGTTGGGATATACCCAGAATGAATGCAGACAACCAAGTCTCAGCATGCTTGAAAGCTAACAATGTCAGTGCTTTTACATAAAATGTGTTTCGCTGTCACTGATGGGTACTGGATTTACTCCCTAAAGAATAAAGAAGATGGTTCAAGCAATACTGTATCTTCTTGCCTGGCAATTAGAGAATCAACAATAACTTCTGAAAAAATAAAACATAACATGATTGGTTTTTTGAGCACAAAAGTTAGGATGCAGCAAGCCACTCTAGTTGGACTACTTTACTCTCCCTCCCCACTGAGATTCATCCCCAAAGCAGAAGGACCAAGTCCTGAATGTCATCTGAGTCTTCACTCAGGTGCCTTAAGTCATAGAAAGAAAAAAGAAGAGAGTCTTCTTAGAAGTTCTGGCTCTAACGATAGAGCTCCCAATTGCCTCCAGCTCAGGTCCAGTAAGAATTTGTCATCTCCAGACATGCAAAACACAACATACTCTCCTAGATCCACAATAAATGTAGTCTAATGGCCTCTGGCTGAAGCATCAGCAACACAGGTACTCTCCACCATCTGCCATTTCTGGGTCTGTTGTTTTGGAGTTCCTTGTCCTCCTGACCATCACCAGTCACACAGATGAAGTAGAAAACTTTGAAGGATAATGATGAATTAAGTTTTCCTTAAGAATTGCTGTAATAGACAGGAGAGTATAAGCACTGAATATATACACACAATTAAAAAATATGTGGCATGAAGAATAGAAAGGTGTAAACAGGATCATTGACTGGAGGAGATGCTGTCTTTTAAGAATGGATCATACCTCATACAAAACTGTAGTATTCCCATGAAGGAGAGGCCCATAGCAAATATAGGAATGACCAACAACCCAGCCTAAATCAGAAGCTGCCCACCACACCTAAAGTGAGAGGAAAAAAAAAAAAAAAAAGTGAGGAGTTTTTAAGAGGAGTTCAAAAACATTTACATGCCATTTAAACAGAATTACCTCACCAGGTTTCAGTCCATATATAGCTGACATTGTCCAGTTCAGCATAACTGCATAGCCACCTGTTGGCCTGACAACACCCTAAATGAAAAATTTGAATATTTAAGATCATTTGAAGGATGCAATGATATTCCTGTCTTCTACTAAATTTTAGGCTTTTAGCAGCAGACTTAAAGTTGCATAGATTCAATAATTCTCATTTAAGGAAAGGATCCATTCCAACAAGTATATGCTTGTGCTAGCATTCCTACTAAAGAAGGTTTTGGAAAACAAGCAAACAAATAAGCAAACATACAACAAAACAAACATGAAAACCCAACCCAAGGTCTAAATGACAATAGTTTTCAGAAGATAACTAACAAAACTAGAATTCTCTCATAAAAATTGGATATACAAATATTTAGTCAACTACTTGACAATCTTCATCTTGGAAGCATGATTTGCCAAAGATGCCTGTCTTCTTCTCTGGACAGAAAACACAGTGAAGTAAATTTCTGAGAACTTTTACCTCCGATATACTGCATTTTCAAACTAATAGCCAAGGAAAATACCTGTTGCAACAAAGGATCTTGTCCTGGACCTTTTGACAATATAATGAATTTAATATATATGTGTTGCTTCAAAACACCCACATTCAAGGAAAAAACAGAGACAGTTTTTTTTGGCAAAACTTATGTTTGTTTTCCTTTACCTCCCCAAAGATTCTGAACTTTATAAGACACATTAAACAATTTTCTAGTAGTAATTTAAGCACTGCCTTATCCAGGGATGTGTGGTACTGCCTCTGAATTTCTGGTGGTGAGTACACTGCTAGAACATTATATTCTGCTTTTCTTTAAAAGAGGATTGTAAGTACCAAGCAAACACTCAAGTTTGCTTTAAAAATAAGCTCTTTTAAAAATAGATCATTAAGACTAATTGACATTTTAGAAGCAAACATTTTCAAAGAATGTCCTATGTTAATTTTCACTTAATCAAAACTTTCATTTTCATGGGAATTATGTTCTCAGAACTGTTCAGTAACACAAGCTTTCAGAACATGCTTAAATCCATTTAATGTGTAATGTCATACACTACATCTTACTTAGATTAGCTAATATGTAAATAATGAATAAGCAAAGACTATTCAGCAATAAATATTATCCCATAAGTGATATATTATGTAATCTTGCCATTAAGTGACCATACTTCGCTCATCCAAAACAAACAGTTAAAACACAGAAGATACTAATGGATAAAAGACATTCTGCCATCCTGAAAAGTTTGTATTGTACAAACATAAACTACATTTACTTAAGATATTACTACTATTTAAATAAACATGATTTATTCATTGACACTGACTGTAAACTAGTGAAACGTGAATAAATGAGATTAAACCATTTCTAGCAATGCTTATCATTTATACCACTGAGCTCCGGCAAACATTTTCAACCTCTTTAATTACATAATTTCTCAAGTGGAACTCAGAAACAGACTACAGATAGTCCTTTACCTTAGGCAAGCCCGTTGTTCCAGATGTATACAGAATATAAAGTGGATGATCCGAGGGAACAGAGACACATTTACAACACTGTGCTTTGGCAAGCTCTTCTTCCCAGTCAAGATCACGACCTGGGGTATGATGAACATGGCCCTGCCCATTGAAAAATAGAAAATTGTTGGAAGAAAGACAGATAGAGTAAATGGAATTGGGTCAAAAACATGTACTATTAAATATTCTGTACCGTAATTTCTCTGCTGCATTTGTTCTATTTATTATTTAAATCTTACGAATATAAAGTTCTCCCATCACATGAAAAAAACAAAGTACAACAAATACACTAAACATTGCACTTGTAGAAGAGAAAAGGCATCTGCACTACATACACATCTGGAAGTTAATGTAAAGGCATAATAACTGTACACCCACCAAATTAGGTCGCGTGTAAATGAGGACTTTATCAGGTTTGCTCTGTACCCTTGCCAGTGCTCCTTCTAGGAGGGATATGTATTCCACCTTCCTTTTCGGTTCTACTCCAAAACTTGCTGTTACAATAAGTTTGGGCTAAAATAAAGAAGTTAGATTGTTAATATATACATTTACAATATATTTTATACATGTAACCTAATAACATGTTTTCTATGAAATTTTTTGATTAATGATGCTCAAAGGATAAAATCTATCTTCACACAATTAGAAACAGGAAACTGATAAAAATCCCTAAGGAAATCAAGCTCATACAATCTTGCTGTCCATGCATCTGTTTTTTCTTCAGGAGCATACTAATAACTTCTGGCACTCTTCACCATTTTCAAACAAATTTGAGTAAGAAATAAACAGTATTAAGTTCTTGTAAGGTGCACAAAAATAACAAAAAGAGAGAAAATCCCACCTCTGACTTAGCCCTTCCATTAAGGAAAAGTGTACAGTGATGCCAACAAATATCTGTTCTGTTTAGCATGCTTTTGAATTATCTGCCTGCACCAAGTGGCGTATTTCAAAACTAGCTGTAGCACTTTGCTGGCTCTTTTCCAACCTGTAATTAAATGGCACAAGAGGGAAAAATCAGAGAAAGAGGAACAAGCAGGCAAACATGATGAGAAGTACAGAAAGAGAATAAGCTAAAGTCATAAGGCACATGAGGGAAGTAAAGCTAGAGTCTTTCAAGCGCTGGTTGCAGGATTCAGGATGCAAAACCTCTAAAAACGAGATTTCCATAGTTCTGGTGAGTTTTTTGAATAATTTATATTTCCAAATGTGGATTTAACATCTTTCCCATTAAATTAACCTCGGGTTTTATGTAAGATTTCCTAAGTCAAGAAATCTGCATACAAATTATTTTGACTTAGGTCCCAAGATCAATAATTTTATTTCATGAATTTTAAGAAATAAGAAGCAGGACCAAAAAAAAAAAAAAAAGTGTTAAAACACATTTTAATGGGTGAAGAATGAGCCTTCAATCTCCTTGCTTTTGGAGTTTCAGAAGTATATTTATCTTATGCCCCTCAGTTTGATCAAGCTAGTTTGCTAATTGTATGCATTTGCATAAATCTCATTAAGTAGGCACAAACCATGATGCCACAGCTAAGGCTGCATTAAATTCCACACAGAAAGCACAGATTAAATCAGTTTCTTAGGCAATAATCAAATGTTTCCTGTCCAAATTTGCCACTTGACAAAGTCTGCTAATAAGTGTGTATGCAAAATAAAGATTTCAGGATTTATTTAAAATTTTAGGAGTTGATTTAGAATTTCAGGATTTATCATCTTTCTCTTTTGGAATGCACTGTTTTTAACAAAAGATGATACAATGCAGTTAAACTGAAAATTCATCTGGATGCTGCTCTGAAATTAGACTGTAATTTATGTAAGATATTAACACAGTTCTAGTTTTTAAGATGAAAGACTGCTGTCAACACCAGGTTTACAGTCATTTGTAACTGGTGCCACTTCTGCTCATCAAATGGTTTGTATGCAGTCTAAAAATAACCAATGCTAAATTGGCTAAGAAGATATATTTCCCAAATAAGAGTTGCTACTTGGAAGTATCATGGATCACTCCGTGCAAATCAAAGGTCTGTTACTGGCTTCAGCTGCTGCTTTCTAGTATTTTGCCTCTCTACCTACTGATACTACTTCCTCTGCATCTCTGCTCCCATGTTGCTTTTATACACCCATTCCCCACTTCTTCTATGGCTCCATGTAGTCCTGCGTGCTAAGATTACATAGAAACAGAACTAGTTTGAAGGAAAACCAGCAAAGTTCAAAAGTTAGCTGGAGAAGGAATGCCAGCAATAGTGAGCTGTAGGGGAAAAGTATAAATTAAGTAGAAATAAGATAAAGCAAGGCCCCATAGCACAGAACCAATAACTTCATACTGTTGTAAAGACTCCTCCTACAAATTTTTCTATAATCTTTAACAGCACATAAGGCAAAGCTTAGAAAAAGGAATAAAAAGATTTTTATTGGGCCAGGTAATAAAGCACCAAAAAGCCCAAAGTGAAAACTAACTAGCTTTGGGGCACAAAATGTCAGGAGTGTAATGAAGATGTTTACTGAGAGATGCAGTGGTCAGCCCATCATTATACAGATATTTTCCAGTGGTCTAAAGAAAGAGACCTTAATCATCCAAGTAGTTAAAAATAAAAACACAAGACACTGCCTTCTAATCTAAAATACATATTCCACAAATAGACAGTGCTTCAAGACAAGAAAATACCTGACTATAACTATTATAAGGCAATTACGCATCTTAAGTATCAGCAGCTAAGCTTGCTGCCTGATCATAGAATCACAGAATTACAGAATGGTTTGGGTTGGAAAGGACCTTAAGATCATCTGGTTCCAACCCCCCCCGCCACGGGCAGGGACGCCTCATGCTAGACCATGTTGCCCAAGGCTCTGTTCACAACCTGGCCTGAAACACTGCCAGGCATGAAGATTTACCACTTCACTCAAAAGGTTTGATTATCTTATGCTGAGTAGTAAGGGTAACCATTCATAGGCATAGCTGTGTGTAGAAACTATGGTCTCTTCGGAATAAAATATTACAAAATACGAGCTCATTTTTTCAAGGAGGAAATTCAGAGGAATGTAACACCTCTTTTATGAAGAACGGCTGAGAGAGTTGGGGTCGTTCAGCCTGGAGAAGCCTCATTGCAGCCTTTCAGTACTTCAGAGGACTTATAAGAGAAGGGGACTAACTTTTTATCAGGGCCTGTTGCAATAGGACAAGGGGTAATGGTTTTAAACTAAAAGATGGGAGATTTAGACTAAATATTATTATGATGAGGACACTGAAACACTGGAACAGGTTGCCCAAAGAGGTGGCAGATGCTTCAACCCTCGTATTCAAGGTCAGGTTGGATGGGGCTTCGAGCAACCTGATCTAATTAAGGATGTGCCTGCTCATTGCAGGGGTTTGGACTAGATGACCTTTGAAAGTTCCTTCCAACCCAAACTATTCTATGATTCAATGAAAGTGTCTATTGTTTCGATATTGTAAACTATATAGTCCCACATTCAGGTGAAAGGAAAGAGAACAAGAAATGTTTGTTATCATGCTCTGTATTACTTCACTGCAATTCACTGTAGAATGCCTGTAACTGCCAATACCTGACACGAGTAGAAATTATCAGCAGGACTTTGTAGCATTCCCAGACCTATTTAAAATTCAAGATAAATGAAGGTAAGCTGGCTAAGTATATGTACCTTTTCACAGGCAGAAAGTGCTTGTTATTTCTTTCACTTAGATCTTCCAATAAAATGTGAAGTTTGACCTTTCTTCCACAAAAGCATCTTGCAGCCAGCTTTCCATTGCACTTTTAACTCTAATTAATGTTACCAACATTAGCTCCTGAACTTCAGCAACTAAACCAATTCATAAACCAATTCACATAAAAGCCTAACAGAAAGGCTGGTTTTTTGATACAGCTTCAATTAACTTCTGAGTTCAGCAGAATACCATCTATCACAACTACTTATATGCATATATCCTAAATGTAATCTCAGTATTATGCAATTCATTTATCAAAAAAGCTTTACTGTGTTGCAAAACAGGGCATGTTTTGAAATTTAGGTTGAGGATGTACCTCTCCTCTGACTTACACTTTCACTGCACATCAAATGGACCAAAAATCATCCATAATATTCAGATGTGCCTTTTAAAGAAGGCAATGTAAATTAGGATTTAATCCATGGCCTGCAGCTAGTAATTCTACAGCTAACACTTCGAAAGACTTGCTATGTGACCTTGGGTAAGTCACAAACTTTCTCTGTTTTTTTTTTAATGCATGAAGCAAGGATTATGACTACTGTGCTGTCTCCCTCTGTTCCTCAGAGAAAATCCATCAGGATTAATTAGTTAATATTTGCAAAATACTCTAAAAGTAAACACGCTCAATAATTTGTGTTGTAACAACTTTCATTTTAAAAGTTTATAATTTTTCCTCTACATTTTTTTTTCTAATTCTATGAGTTACAATTAATTTTTATAGCCTGTTAAAAAGTGAAGGAGTAAGCAGAAAAACGGGGAAAAACTATGGAGCTATCAGCCTTCCCCTAGCTTTCTTTACACAATTCCAACAGCCATTTTATTAACTTTTTCTTTGTTAAAGCATCCAGTCGGGGAGGGGGCATGCGTTCAACTTCCTATTTACAGATATTCATACAATTCAAGCATTGGTGATCTGAAAAGCACTTCTGTACACAACCATCTAAGCAAAAGTTCCACAAATCCTGTGGACTTTACCCTACATAATATTTTGGTTTACACATCTAACCAATGTGATTCAATGATAGACGGCTAACCATGGATGGTCTGAATGATCCAGGTGATTGATCAATATGACAGACATTTTTGTCTTATTCACTAGTAGAAGACAAGAACAGAAGCTTCCAATACAAACACTATTAGCTGGTTTGAAACTAATGCATACACAAGCTACTAATATGCATATATAAACTACTAAGTATATTATTAAAGTACTATTTGCATTTTCAGTTACAAAAACTTACATAATAATTCATAAACACACCCAACTTGTGCTGAACTTGGAAGCCTTTAAAGCATTCGCCTCAATTAACTAAGATCTCTGCAGAGTCACTTACTTAAGGTAAGTGGTTTCCTAGCTGCCTTGATTCACGTAGAAATTAGATGAGGTAGACTCATAGCTGAAAAATCATACAGCCCAGGACATCTAAATGTCAAGCAAACCGATGAAGTCATTTAGGACTGGCAGCATTGCTCTTATACTTCAGGAAAATGCTGAGCAAAAGACCAATTTTAAAGTGATGCTTTCTAGAAAAAGATTGACACAGGGGAAGAGAAAGTATGTTCTAAACAGACAGCAGCATATTAAAATCATGTTACTTTAAAAAGAGGTCATTGTGAGAATGAAGCCTTAGGCCCATAACATACTGGATAAAGAACTGGATGGATGGACACACGCAAAGAGTTGTGGTCAATGTCCCAATGCCTGGCTGGAGACCAGTAATGAGTGGTGTGCCTCAGGGATCGGTGTTGGGACTGACCTTGTTTAACATCTTTGTCGGTGACATGGACAGTGGGATTGAGTGCATCATCAGCAAGTTTGCTGATGACACCAAGCTGTGTAGTTCGGTTGATAGGCTGGAGGGAAGGAATGCCATCCAGAGGGACCTCGACACGCTTGTGAGGTGGGCTGATGCCAGCCTCATGAAGTTTAATCATGCCAAGTGCAAGTTCCTACACCTGGGTCGGAGCAATCCCAGGCACAGCTACAGGTTGGGCAGAGAAGAGATTCAGAGCAGCCCTGCGGAGAAGGACTTGGGGGTGTTGGTCAACGAGAAAATGAACATGAGCTGGCTTCAGTGTGCACTCACAGCCCAGAAAGCCAACCGTATCCTGGGCTGCATCAAAAGAAGTGTGATCAGCAGGTTGAAGGAGGTGATCCTGCCCCTCTACTCTACTCTCCTGAGACCTCACTTGGAGTATTGTGTGCAGTTCTGGTGTCCTCAACATAAAAAGGACATGGAACTGTTTTAACAAGTCCAGAGAAGGGCCACGAGGATGATCAGGGGACTGGAGCACCTCCTGTATGAAGACAGACTGAGAAAGTTGGAGCTGTTCAGGCTGGAGAAGAGAAGGCTGCGTGGAGACCTCATAGCAGCCTTCCAGTATCTGAAGGGAGCCTATAGGAATGCTGGGGAGGGACTCTTCATTAGGGACTGTAGTGATAGGACAAGGGGTAACAGGTTCAAACTTAAACAAGGGAAGTTCAGGTCAGATATAAGGAGGAAGAGCTCTACTGTGAGGGTGGTGAGGCACTGGAATGGGCTGCCCAGGGAAGTTGTCAATGCTCCATCCTCCTTCAAGGCCAGGCTGGACAGAGCCTTGGGTTACACTGCTTACTGTGAGGTGTCCCTGACCATGGTAGTGGGGTTAGAACTTGATGATCTTTAGGTCCTTTCTAACCCTGAGTATTCTGTGATTCTATGATTCTATAAAATTTGTATCTCAATGTCTGCTAAAAAGTTATCAACCTCAGCACATATATAGTACTTTGGTCATATTGCAGTGTTAGGCATCCTAAACAAACTGAGACTGTGTGCCACACAAAAAGAAAAGGTGTCAGGCTCTCTGGGAAAAAAAACAACAAACAAAAACAAACAAAACAATAGGGTTTTGACATTGACTTATCTGAGTAACTAATGCAATGATGTTTGTTTTTCCAAATACGTATTACCTTTGCATGGTCAATGCGAACAGAAAGCTCTTTGGATGCAAATCCACCAAAAATCAGGCTATGGATGGCTCCTATTCTTGCACAAGCCAGCATACAGTACACTGTCTGTGGAATCATGGGCATGTAGATGACCACACGATCTCCTTTCTTCACACCATGTCTGATCATGACATCAGCTAACTTGGAGACCTGTACAGACAAAACATTCACAGTATATTAAAAGTTTCTCCAGATATGTTTTTGCCCCATAAAAAACAACTTTCACACAATCAACCGATGCAGGACATTAAGGAAATAGTCAGTATGATACATGAAGTTTACAAATGATGCAATCAACGAATTTAGGAAAATTTCCTTTTTGCAAAAAACACAATAATACATTTTTCTTTTGTAATATGAGAATGGACTGTGGACTGAAGCCAATTATTTTACATATTACAAAAAAAAAAAAAATCAGTAACAATGTATTCCAAATTTTTAAATGACACTCTAATCATTCATTCTTTTATCCAGAAAACTGCTCATATTTCTTAATTTTACCTTTTAAGAATGGATGTAAACAGAGCATTTCATAATGCAAATTCTGTCCTAAGTAGCTAATGTTGCAGATGGAATGACACACTTCGCTTGTAAAAAAAAAACAAAAAAAAAAAAACAAAAACAAAATAAGAAGTGGAGATATGTTTATTGATATAAAACAATGATTTAACGAAGTTAATAGTAAATGCAACAGTGGTTTAACAAGACTTGTTGGTGAGGTACATGTGATTATTTAATGCACAGAGGACAGGGTAAGACAAAGCTTTCAGGCAGGTGCTCCTGTTGAGCCATAAGGGTCAGAAAGGACCCCTTGCTTTCTAAACTCCTTTCAGAGTTTCTGAGGGGAGTCTAGGTGCAGCCAGAAACAAACTTAGTCCAAGACTTGCTCAACAGTTTACATCTAAAGGATTATACGTGTACAATCAATACTTTATATCATTTAACTAAGGTTTCAAAGCATGCTATTAATCACTTATGCAGAACATCTTGAGCAAGGAATCTCTCAACCACGAGGAGTAACCTTGAGAGGTGTCCCTACCCAAGGGGAGATTCTGGCAGCCTGCTGCCATGCAGGAGAGATCAACAGGCCCTGGGCTGTCAACTATTTATGGATTAGGATGACTGACTTTTGTCATATTTGCATACCAGCCATATTTCAGTTGGTGCATGCTCAACAAGCTGTTGAGCAAGACTTATGGCCCTTAGCTATTGTGCTGTTATCTGTCTCCACAAAGTCCAAAATAAGCCAGACGCAGCATTCACAATCAATACTGGTGGCTATAGCTTAAGCAGAAAAATGGGGGGAAGTGAAGAGCACGCTGCCACAGCTAAGTCTGAAACACAAATCAGTGTGTAGTAATATTTCCCCTACCTCAGTAAATTTCTCGGACTCCAAGACAAGAAATCTTACACCCTGCACCAAATACATTTCAGAAATTTCAGAGAAACACACTTTGGTCTGAGAAGTCTTTTTTCCACTCATTTTCAGATTTTCATTTTTGGCATGAAGGAGCCTGAAGACAGGTTTCAGGCAAAGTGATCACCATACCAAGCTGAAAATTCACACAAACTAAGGTATGTATATGATTTATTTATAATAGACCTCTTATATTAAATGTTACCGATTATCAAAAGAAAGTATCTTTAATTATAGACCTATTCATACTTATCAATACTATATGGAACTGAGATATGCTATCAAAACCCAACAAAAATCAACAAGGCCTGGACACAACTAGAATTTACTGCCATGCCACCAGCATTTACAGTCATTTCTAGATATTTCCCTGCTAAACGCAAAAAACATCACTTAAAAATCATCATTAGTAATTTTGTAATAGAAGACTTCTTATGCCTCTATACAAACTATAGAACATTGGTACCTGGCTACAGGAAGGAGACAGTGAAGAGGTCTGCATGTACTTAAATAATTTTTATTGAAACCAGTCATAGGTAAACTGCACTTAAAGACGAATGCATGTAGCATGCCACAGACAGGAATCACATCTTCCATGCAAACCCAATAATTGCTTGTCTGCACTTAACCTCCCTATCCTAGAGTTTAATGGCACTGAAGACAATAACCCAATATACTACATGAGTACCTATGATATTCCTTGTGGCCTTTCCCTCATCCTTCTCACAGCCAGAGGACATCTGGACTACATATAGATAATACAACACCGTACCTGCAACTATTTGGAAGAGTAGGGAACAGTTTATTTTAAGGGTTTATATTGACCTTAAGGTTGATGTGGAAACCCTGAAACATCCAAGCAATCACTCTTTCTTAAAAAAAAAGGCGGGGAAGATGTCAGTAGTGACATTTCATTACACTGTTAAAGCCATGAAATATTCCTCTTTGTTACAGTGTGTTGTCATTTATGGTTTACTTTAAGACAGCTTACTTTATCACTCAAGATTTTATAGTTGCTATTTTCCTACCAGCATGCTATTTCTCTGCTTGTCTTCAAGTTTAAGATTGCCCTATCACTTTAATATATTTGACACTTCAGCAATAAAAACACTTGAGACCAAGTGATATAATAAGAAACTCAAGTAGGTTTTCAGCTTTGAAGATCTGGGCTTAAATTACACTTCTATCAAATGCAAGCCCCCTGTAAACACGGCTTTATTTTTACCCAGCCACCAAACAAACAGTACATATGTATTAGCAGTTCAGGTCTAGAGAAGTACTCAGTTCTGAAGTAAATCACCAGGCTGCCCCTAGTAGTTAAAAAAAAAAGCAGTTTTGGTCCATGCCAAAAAAATTCTTCTTCAAAGATACTAAAATGGAAATTCCACTCAAAATCCTCAAAAGAGGAACTTCAGAACTTCCTGGGTTGAACAATGGCTGGGTCTCACCAGTGTTCAGTCCTTCAATAGAAGCTGAACACAAGAGAATTCTTCAAATACTGAGAGCTCCTGAAACATCCTGAAATACTTCTTGTAGGGTAAAAAGAGCCATGTCACATACACATTACTCTAAACCAAAGGCAGCAGGTTGCTCTTCACCTTCTCCACTGTGTCATTTTCGCAAGACTACTACAGAAAGTATTCCTTCCTACTCCTCCCATCTCCTTCATCAGCCTCTTCACTCTTCTATTACTCTTCTTTACTGTTCCCAGGGAACCCCCATGAGACAATATGCAGGAACACCCCCTTGGCCCACTGCCTGCTACAGCAGGCAATGCGAACTGCAAAATCACTGACTCAGATGCCCACCTGTGTGTACTCCTTTCCTGTACATGTATCGAGCATGGACTGTATTTAGGAGGTTTCTGGTACAATTAGGACACTGGGCACAGAGCTGTGGAAAGGTGGTGCAGGTCTCTTGATTGACTGTGAGAGCTGTTATGCCTTCAGAGACAATTCCCCAGAGGCTGAGAGAGAAGGTCTATAGAGCAACGAGCTCTGCCCTGTCCCAACTCTGCCTGTGTGCCAGGCACAGCCCTGGCAACTGTTGACGTCATGGATGTGGCATGTCTTGATAACAGCTCTCCTAAGCTTCTGCACAAAACACTAGCCACACTGTCTCAAATGCAGTGCGTAAGGCACTGTGTGAAGGACCTACCTTGTAGTGGTAGTGGTGCTGGTACATTCTTCCACAAATTGCAAGAAAAATAGAAAGCAGAAGGATTGCTAGACAGCTGCTGGGATTGCAGTTAGTTGCAGAAATCTGTCCCTCCTTTTTTCAGACGCCTAGGAGTTCTTTGCATTGAGTAAGTTGGGGATTTTTAGGAAGGGTCATTTTCTTTCCTGGAGATTGGCTGTGGACTGTGTGTCCCCAGGAAGAGACTGGGATGAGATGGAGCATCCTTAATACTTATCAGCTTGGCACGGATTCAGTGTTTGATCAGAAGTGATGCCATGGCATTCACTCTACATGAAGAGATAGGTTCCAGACAACTATTTGCCCAGAAAGTTTCTGGTACGTGTGAAGGATAGCCCATAGTATTAGGAACAACTCCTACAGCACCCGTTCTCCTGAAAGGCCATTATTTAGACAATATTCACTCAGAGTGGGGAGAGAAATCAAACAGCAGTGAGACAGATGAAGGGTGAGCACAGCACTTCATAAAGGAATCCATAAGTCAAGGAAACAAAGATCTGGGGGACAGCTATGTTCAGACATCTCTGAAGTAAGCTATAGGACATTCATTTCAAAGGACGAAACTAAATCTAGTCCAAAGCGAAACTCAGAAACCACATATAGTGGTTTTATCACAGTTAATTCAGCATGGCTTTGCTTCACTGATCCACTCAAGCTGCGCCAAATTATACATTACTATAGGCACTGCTGACATTGACATGCTGCAGTATAACTATCTTCAGTCAGGGGAGATCAAGTTCCAGCCACTTCTTCAGACTTTTACAGTGTCATTTGGAAGTCTTTTGTGCAGAATGTGAAAAACCCAAGACACCACTCTCTGTAAATTCCTGATTAGTCTCATCCTTTAAAGAATACTAATATTGATATTTCTGAAGAGCTACCCCAGAGACATTGCAGTTAAATCTTTCTAGGACAGGCACTGAAGAATGCCATTCAAGATTTAAATAAGATAAGAGCAACCAGTATTAAAGAAGTCCAATACATAGTTTTATCAAGATAATACTGCTTTACCAGACAAAGAGGATAAAGTAGGGCTGTCAGTCTCAGTAGGATTTTCTGTCTGTATTCTAGTTTTAATTCTAAATCAACTCTGAGAGAAGATATGTCTTGAAATGAAAGTAAATATTTCTAAGAAGGAACTGGTCATTTTTCAAGGCCGAAGACAAAGAAAGAAGATGGAGTAAAGCATGAAGAATGAGAAAGACTACTAGAAACAAAAATCTGGGTGATTCTTCAGTCATATATAGAAGATATGAGATGACAGATATATACGATGACAGATATACACATAAATCCAAACTGGCAATAGCCAATACAGCTATTTTGGAAGAAGAGTAATTTTAGGATGAGTAAGTATGAAAAAACCTTCCTCCAGAAGAAATTACATCCAGTCCACTGTTGATAACCTGAAGCCCTTCTTTCTCATCCATGTTCTTGTAATACTCAGTGCTGTCAGAGGCTTGGGGGTTGATGGTTTTACTAATCCTCTCACGTTACTGCACTCAGAAAATATTTATTACAGCACCGAATTCAATATGTTAGCTGCGCATTGTTACTGAAAAGCATCACAGAGAGAAATCACACTGCCTTTGTCTGCATGATCTGTCAAGCATCAACAACTGCCAAAGACTCAGATTCTTGAGATTTCGTTTTAGCAAGTGAGGCATTCTAGAGAATAAACCCAATGATGTAAACAGAAGGGGTTTTTCACCTAACAACCTTTACCTTAACTTGAAAATGGCAGTATTTTCCAACACAATCAGAAAAATTGTTTGTAAATGAACAAAAGGTTATGAACTTATATCTTCTGCTTACTTTTATATTTCTCTAATACTACTCAGACTCAGTAATACTTCTAACAGAATTTGTGTCTCCCTTACCTTTTCCTGCCATCTCACTACTGCAATTAGAGAACCTCCCAAGACATACCCAAAATTTTCACCTACATCCCCATTTCACTGGCTTCAGTCCAACATTCAACCCTCATTTAAGGAAAAAAGACCAATCAGTACATTCTGGAAGACTGTTTATGTCTTAAATTTGGCAAATTCCTCCTGTCTGCATTTGGAAGATTTCATCTGGAACAACGTATAATTAACACACTTAAAATGCAACTGTGTGCACTACATACAGCTTCAGTTTAAGCAACTGTAATTCTCAAGACTTCCCAAGAGACAGTCTAGTTGTGCAGAATATCAACACAAACTGATCTTGTCATTATTTACATCAATAAAGAATAGCTGAAATTGGCCTGCAATCCTTCTAGTCCAGTTCTGACAGAATAAATAACTAACTAAATAAATAGATCCCACAGGTTGGGCACTAAACATTCACAAGCTTCCAACATTTCTCTCAATTATGTGTAGTTCAGTGGTGCTTAACATCAAAATTGCAGCATCACTGTAGCTCTTAGATCTCAAAAGCAGTGCAACAAATAGAAAATATAGGGATAATTTGAAAACAACAGGATTTCTGAGTACATAGCTCAAGCTATCCCACCCTCCTGAAGGAGCCTTATTATCTCCAGCCAAACACCTATGTCATTTTTCTCACCCTTACCATGAGTGTGATCATGGAACAAATGATACAACCTGCTATAAAACTCTGCATCTCCCCATGCTGTGACCCACAGTTATCCTATATAACTTCTGGTAAATCTGTCTATAAACTCTACTTCTGTTAACCAAAAGCCAGAAAGAATTCCACCACTTCAAGTGCTGATGTCTTGTGGAGACACTTTGAACAGGCAGGCTCTCTGAAAAGACATCCTCATTACACTATCAGTCTGTTTGGCATTACTGCCCAGACAGACTACTAAACATTCACTGGATATGGACAGTCTGAACAACAGTGTGACCGCAAATACACACTGTTGGGCTGTTTTAAATTGGGAAAGGAGCTCCAGAAAGAAGGCAAAAGGCTTCTTTCCCTGCCAATAGGTTCATCCACTTTGGTCATAAGCCTGATCTGCACTTACACTGATCTAAAATGAAACATTCAGAGCACTGAAAGTCTATTTCAAAATGACAAAAAATATTACTTTTAGCTTACACTGAGCAGACTGAGAGCACAGTGACAAGCACTGACTGAGGACTTTGAGCCAACATCATCACCCATGCTCCACGGTGGTTTTGGTAGGCCTTATGTTAAAGTCTCTCCTGCACCTACAAGATCCATGACACCAAATACACCAGCCCATGTCACCCATTTTCAGCAGATCTCTTTGTGAATACCTTTGTTATTGGGTGTCCAGTAGTTACCAGGTAAACCACATTAAATTTATTCCACAAGAGTGGACTAGAAAGCTTCAACAGAAAAGACCTTAATCTCAAATGAAGCCTTTCACTCATATTCCCTCCTGAGTAAGGCGAAGAGCAAACTGTAGAGAATTCAAACACAGTATTTAGATAGGACTCAAGTACCAGCAAGATTATAATGAACTTCTGAATGAGTTCAGCTACGTATACCCGGAAAACTTAAACCAGTTCTTCCATTTGGTTTGGTAATGCTGCTGCAAGAGAAAATGTGAAGGAAAGGATGTGGATACCAACTACCAAATTTTCTCATTCTGCACAAATCTGTCATATCCTAAAACAATTCATACACTTCTAAAGAATACAAAGACACAAACTTAGGAGACTTAATACCAACATCAAGCTTAAAAAGCAAAACAAAAGCTACTTTAAAAAGGTTACTTTTCCCTCCTTTTCAGGGGAAATGTCTACAGAAACAGTTCACTTAATATAATTTACATTAAAATGTTGTATAACTTCATTAAAAGAAAACAAGCATGTATTTCAATATACAATTACATATGTATGATTTTATTTATATATATATTGTGTATACATATTAAGTATATATTTATATGGCATATGACAAGATTGTATCTATAAAATTATAATTTCATAAAGGTAATATTATGTATGCTATATATCTACATTAAAAAATAAATAAAATTAGATAAGAAGCTGGGCCCTTTTAAAATCCTCTGATTTCTTAAAACACTGAAGCTAATTGTTCTAGACCCAGCATACTTCACAGTAATTTCCATGTTCTTGTTTGAACTTGGTAAATCAACAGAATACTGATGAAGAATAAGTGATTTACATATTTTCCTTAAAAGATAAAGTGCAGTACAGGTTTATCATTTTTTATAGCTGAATGACTTCTCTTTTCTTGCATCAGTGGAATAAAATCCTCACAAACTGAATTACTGTATTGTGAATTTCATTTCACCTTTAAAACCATAGGTCCACATTACACCAGACACTGCGTGCCTAAGTGAAGTGACTGTAATGTATTTCCATGTGCAAGATGTATTAAGGAAGAACATGAGTCTGACTCCAACATTTCTTTGTACTTAGTGTTAAGTGCAACTGCTATATAAAACTGGAAGAAAAAAGCCAGCTAAACAGAGGAGCAGCGTGATAGCAAAGCACCAGCTGACAGCTGAAAGCATGGAAAACACTGAATAGGGCAGACTGCAAACACCCATGGTGGCAACAAGCCGCAGTCAGGCACTGAGAAAATCTGAATGGGCTGACGCAGAACTGAGTATTCACCACCCCAGCTGGGAGTAAGCTACCCCAGCCAACAGGGAAGTCAAAATCCACACTTTCTGGACAGAAAACTAGCGCAGCACCATAAGCATCTCCACTGCAGCATCCCTACTGCAACATCCCCAGTGCAACATCCCTACTGCAGCCTATAATTGGGCAGGTGAAACAGCTTTCTTTAGAGTTCCTCCCTCCAACTGTAAAACCAATTTAATTTGGTTTAACACTCAGTTATATGCAGCAATAGCATATAACAATAGCAATAGTTCATTTCTGCAGAACTCTATTTTTGTTTATTGTAGCAACTGTCAAGTGACTTGACTAGTATTTGCTTTACTCTTTTAAATATGAAATAAGAACTGTTGGGGGGGGGGGGCGGGGTGGGAGGGAGGGGAGAAATCCAATAGTTAAGTTTCAAATTTAACCCACCAGGAATATAAACTGCAGAAGAAGAACTAAAAGAAGATCAAAACCTCTTAGATGTAGTATAACTAGTACAGGGTACAGGCAGCTAAGCTTACAATTTAATACTGAGCACAGCAAAAGCAGCAAAAGGAACAGCCTAACAAGGTAGAACATTTCTACCTCTGTAGTACCTTCCTGCTGTGAAATATTTACCGCATATTTTCAGTAACAAGGTTATTCTCAAACATACCTGTTCAAGAAGCTCCTTATATGTTATTTTCTCCTTGGTATTTGTTACAGGACTGTCATAAATAATAGCAATTTTGTCTCCTTGTCCATTCTCAACATGACGATCTACAGCATTGTAACAGATATTCAGCTCTCCACCTACAAACCTAAAAAGAGAAGTTGTAAGTATGTAACAGCCAGCCTTCCAAACAAATACCTTTTTTTTTCTTTTTTTTTTTTTTCAGTTTAGGGGGAATGAGAGCACTGAATTAAAATATAGCTCATAAAACATTATACTCAGGTCAGGAAGTCATTTTTTATTCTATAAACTAGCAATTTACTCAACAAGCTAAATAAGCCCCTTACTGACAATATCAAAACTCCTGTACCTTAATTGACTTAACTAAGAATTTGCTAAACTTGGTCTTAATTTAACTGCTTTTGCATCAATCATTCTGATTTTTATAACTAAGGTTTCACAGAAAGAGCATACATTCACATAAAATAACCTGACATTATGAAAATACATTATCGCACTACTTTGTGTTGGCAAGCTCATACCATTTTTAAGAACAGTTTTAGGAATCAAAATGTTCTTATTCATCTCTTAGCAGTAACAGTCAAGCATATAAGCATCTGTATCTAAATGAAACTGAACCCAACAGTTATAAAATCTTATAAATTTGTCTGACATTCATAATCCATTTGACGTTACCATGTTTTACATCAGTGACTCAAAATCCCCTCTAAAGGGACGTGTCATAGCCTCTTCAACAGCCAAAAAATTCTCATCTTCTAATTAAGAAAAAACACTTCACAAACTCAGGTTTCATTTTCATTGTCATTTTACATTGAGGAGGGCTTGAATAAACAACCAAGTGCAGCATAATCCTCAAGTAAAAAAATACAGAAGACATCAGCTACAGTGATGACTCTACTGAGAGATGGCACAATCTAAAAATTAAAGTTCACGCTAAATAATGTTCTGTATTTCTTTTTCTATCTGCACATATCTCTCTACAGCAAAAAAGAAATGGAAAAAACATATTTGAAAGTTTCAGAAAAGTTCTGCGGGGATGCCCTACTGTGACAGTGTATTGTTATAATGTAACTAGAAGTAAAAACAGAGAGCCTAAATTAAGCCACTACTAGTTTAAAAGTATTTTCTTCACCTTTCCTGTATAGTAAATGACTGCTCTAAACTAGAGTATTTTAGGTAGTACTCATATATCCACATGCACACATGCTATGGGATAGTCTTTATTGTCAAAGAATAGCAATTATTGAATTAGGAGTTAGGATGTTTAGGATGCAGCAATCTTTTCCTGCAACTCCTTTGCTACACCACTACTAAGGAGAAAGTTAAGGACCAGGAAACTACCAAAACCACACTCTACTACAAATTGCTTCCTGTAAAAGAGTAACTCTATGAACAATAAAGGATCCAGTTTTGTTTCATGTAATACAGAAAATTCTGTATTACTGTCATAAAAGTTGTGTTCTCCACTGATTTTATAGCAAATCACTGTAGGATGATATCAACGAGGGAACAAGGGAGCACAGAACCTGGGCTACTACTGAGAACAGTGAAAACAGGAGCAAGCACTAGAGCTTAGATTCTTCTAAAGACACATGGCAATATCACACTGACACATAAATTTTTAACTATCACCTGCAAATAAATATGTGGCAAAGATGTGACTGCAGGTCAAAACAGAAATACCCTGTCCTGGGTTCAGCAGTAGCGGTCACTTTTCTCCTTCTTAGTAGCTGGTGCAGTGCTGTGGTTTTGACTTCAGCCTGGGAACAACGCTGATAACACCGATGTTTTTAGTTGCTGCTCAGTAATGTTTAGTCTTACCAAGGACTTTCTGAGTCTCATGCTCTGCCAGGGAGGAGAGGAAGGTGAGAGGAAGCAGAAACAGGACACCAGACCCAACCTAGCCAAAGAGGTATTCCATACCACAGCACATCATGCCCACTATATAAACTGGGGGCAGTTACCCAGAAGGGTTAGATCACTGCTCGGGTCGGGCTGGGTATCGGTCAGCGGGTGGGGAGCAGTTGTATTCTCTTCCCTTGTTATTTCCCTTATCATTATTATCATTGGTGGTAGCAGCAGTGATTTGTGTTGTACCTTAGTTACTGGACTGCTCTTATCTCAACCCACGGGAGTTACATTCTTTTGATTCTCCTCCCCATCCCTCTGGGAGTGGGGGGAGGAAGGGTGGGGGGGGGGGGAATGAGCAAGCAGCTGCATGGTTCTGGGTTGCCAGCTGGGCTTGAACCATGACATACCCTCAAGACTATATGGTTAGTCTGATGAGAGCTCTGCTACCCCATTCAGAAAGCGGGAACCTCTTATGGGATCAGAGAAGCACAGATGCACCTACTGAGACCACAACTGCAAGACTTTTGCTTCTCTACTTTTACCCAAGGATATGCTCAAATACCTCATTCCAGCTAACAAATAAAAGCTGGCTTTGAAAACCTGCCCTGTGCTACTACAAACTTCTGGTGATCCAATTCTCAAGGAGGTGTTACCTATGGGCAACTTTGATTTCTTTGAACAAACTTTAGCTGGAAAGAAACAGGAGCATGAAACCAGGATGCAGTATACTGGTTTTGGCTGGGATAGAGTTAATTTTCTTCCTAGTACCTGGTACAGTGCTGTGTTTTGGATTTAGCCTGAGAATAACACACCAATGTTTCAGCTGTTGCTAAGTAGTGCTTACTCTAAGTCAAGATTTTTCACCACATTTATTGTTGTTGTTTTTATTGTCTTCTACTTTTTCCTTTTATTTTTTTTTTTTCCCCAGTTATTAAACCATTCTGAACTCAACCAATAGCTTTTACCTTTTTCCAATTCTCTTCCATCCCACTGGGGCTAGGGGCGGGGGGGGGGGTAGTGGGGGAGAAATTGAGCAGCTGCGTGGTACTAACAAGGTTAAACCATGACACCCCATCTTGGACTAAGGACATCAATGAGATACTCCTATTTAAAACAGAGGTCTAGGATCAAAAAGAACATATTCCAGTAGACTTCAGAAAGATCAGAGGTGGATCTGCAGGATATTTGTAAGAGCTGCCAGTAAATTTTGCCATAATAAGCAGGACTGCAAAATGCTAATCTGGTGCTAACCAGACAATTATCTCAGTGCGGCTTACCAACTAAACTCAAGTCTGAAGAACCTTATTTTAGGCTGTGATCCCAATGCTGAGAAATTACTAATATTTGATAAACAGAGGAGGAGTAAAACAAATAAAAAGAATACACAGTAATAACTCTAATACATAAAAGAAACTGCATTCAGTTCACCAGCAGTCTCTGAAGAGCTCAAATACCACCCACTCGTGCTGTGGTGGAAAACAAATTATAGGATTCTTCCTGTCAAAACTGACAGAATTTAAAATTGTTTATGGTATCAAACCAGCTTCCTTCACTGTAACATTTATACCAATAAGATTTAAGGAGGAAAAGGAGGTGGCTGCTCTCTTCTCACAAGTAACATGTGATAGGACAAGAGGTAACAGCCTCAAGCTGTGCCAGGGGAAGTTTATATTGGATATTAGGAAAAATTTCTTCACTGAAAGGTTATTCAGGCATTGGAACAGGCTGCTGAGGAAAGTGGTGGAACCACGTTCCCTGGAAGTGTTCAAAAACCATGTAGATGAGGCCCTTAAGTGACATGGTTTAGTGTGGGACTTGGCAGTCCTGGGGTAACGGTTGGACTTGATGAACTTAAAGGCCTTTTCCATCCAGCTGATTCTATGATTCTAACACTCTGACAGCATCTACCTATCCTTTTGATAAGTCTTCTTTCCCACACATCCATGAAAGCAGCAGCTTTTGATTGTCCACATTATGCATAACTTAAATCTAAAAAGGCATCTTTTTAATAATTTGAGTCTGGTTAATCATTAGGACCTTCATGAGCTTCTTTAAAGCTTCCTACAGCAGTCACCTCAGACTTACTGCCTCTCCATCACTGGGGCTCAGCAACTCCAGTCTCATCTCAGCCCGAGGTCTCGCAGAGTTTGCATGTTTTCACAGGAATCTCAAGCACATGCACTTACCTCTTTAATCATATTTTAAAAGACTACTCTGATAACCTTTTAGGGGGTAACAGTAAAAGAGGGCATGAAAGTTCACATCTTCTGTAGCAGGACTCCCATTAAATGCAGCTTAACATCTACCATCTGCAGTCTGGAAGGTTTTTTACTGCATTCGGTATTTTTCTGGGTGTGACAACAGCCTACTTCCTCATAAAGAAATAAGTACAGTAGGGAAGAAGGTAACATGTAATTATGCCTTAGTTTACTCAAATATTCGAAAGCTATGCTTTAATTTCCAACACTACCTGCTATCTTAAGAATCAAAGTAGCTGCATTCAGAGACAATTTTCAGTCTTTAACAGCTCCAAAGCAAAGATAATCAAGAATTAAAAAAAAAAAAGAAAGAAACTAAAGGCTCTGAATAAAGCTGGCATACATGCAAAAGAAAAGAACTACATTAAAATTACTTTGCACCATAAGTATAAAAATGCATATTGCTAAAATCCTTTATGCCATGCAGGGTACACACACTTCCCCAAGCCAGGTCCCCAGGAATCAATTGAATTATTTTCTAGATGAAGTGAGAACAGAAGCTGAATAAAATGTTAGACAAAACCATGTCAATATTAGATATTCTGAGATAATATTATGTTAATTGATCCTGTCTTGTTTTTTAAAAGTGTAAGCAACATTTGAATACCAATCTGTGCAACATTCCTAAAGTTCAGATGGGATTTTATATTGCATTTATGTCTTAGAATAAAAAACCTACCTTGCAAAATTGCCACATGCCTACATGCATTAGGAAAAACCATTTCCACATTCCTAAGGAAATATGTGCTTTAACCTTTACAACAGGGATTCCACAAGATTCAAAAATAATCCATTCAAGTGTTTCACTATCTTTAGCATTGGACTTTTCTTTCCAGCATCTAAAATCTACATCTCCTTTATCGCATTTTAAGGCTTCTAGTTTTGACCCCTTCAAAGCCAACTCAAATAACAGTTTTCCTCTGAACTTTGCCGCCAAATTCTACGAGTTTTAAAACTTCAGTCTCCTTTTTGGCTTTTACACCAGACAATTTTATTCCTTCATCCTTTTCTTGACCATTTATGCTTTTTTGATCTTCTCTTTATTTTTAATGTGCACAAAACCAGATGGTGTTTTGACCCATACCAGCCACTTATGCAGGTTAGTCAATGATACCTGGGATTTCTGCTTCACTCAAGCAACACTGACCACTTACCTTATGGAAATCATTCTGCATCCCACTAACATAATACTGGTATTTCCAATGTCAGAGACTAAAGATGCACTAGGGCATGAAATATGTTTCTTTCATGCTCCTACAGTATTTAGAGGACAAATAAGAATTTGCCTTATAGCTACATTACAACTACATTAACCACCCCCTTCAATTTCTTCAACCAAAGCAAATGAGACTGAAAAATATATGGAAAGTAAGTCTCAGGTTTGGCAGCCAAAAACAAAGATATTGAAAAAATTGTATTTATTAATTAACCAAATAATAAGTCTCCAAAACTGGAGACAAATTCTAACTAAGAAACATATACATGAGCTTCTTGACACTATTTTTAAGGTCTCTGTAAGCTGTTTCCTCAGTAAACCTCAGAACTACAGCTACATCTTTACCCTGTTAGACCAGCAAGCTATGCTTTTCTTGGAATCCTGGACTCCTCCTCAGTTATGTTTCATCCTCTTTGTTTTCTCTTCAGCATGTCCTCTGAAAGAGCCGCTTGTATCCTCTCTCTTATAGTAAGTCTTTTCCTCAAAGAACTTCCTTATCTTCATCCTGCTGAGCATACTGAATGCTGGTTAACTATCTGGTACTTCAGAGGCATTACAGTACTACATTAGTATGACATCCAGCCTGTTATCACTTAAGGGGAACTTAAATTTAAAAAAGAAATAAAATTGCATGTTGCAAATTAATACATTAAAGAGGATTATACAACTTCAAATTGCTTAATGTTTTATTATCCACAACAGTTCAACAGATACCCGGCATGGAAACAATAATTAGGGCCTGTTGTTGAGTCTTCAGAGCCTTGACATCTGACTGAGGGCAGAAGGAACCTCTGGAGGGTACAACCCCCCTGCTCAAGCAGAGCCACCTAGAGCTGGTTGCCCAGGACCATTTTGAGTATCTCCAAGGATGAAGACCCCACTAACTCTGTGCCACTGCTCAGTCACCCTCACATTTAGAAAATGTTTCCTGACGTTCAGAAGAAACCTCCTGTATTACAGTTTGTGCCCCTTGCCTCTTGTCCTGTCCCTGGGCACCACTGAAAAGAGGCTGGCTCCACTGTCTGCACACCCTCCCTTCAGGTATTTGCTCACGTTAACAAGATAATTTCAGTCTGTGGCAATTTGCATCCACAGAGGGAGAAAGATGAAAGTGAGAAGTGAGGACAGAAAAGAACCTTAGAAGACAAGTCTGACTTCAGCCCAGGAAATTCTCTTCAGTTATCCCTGCCATAAGGCCAACTAACTTCCACCTGATAAATCACAATGCTTCATGAAGACCTAACCATGTTACTTTCAGCAGGCAAGCTTATCATGCTCAACAAGTCAAACCACATTTGTTTAACAGAACTGAATAGCAAAACCATTCTCTTGAGCATGTCTTCTATATTATATTCTCATACCTTAGTTCTTATAACATAACCATTGTATTGACTGCTTCATTATTCTCACTATTCTGTTCAGGAATGCAAGAACCAGTGAGCTTTATTGGTCTTTAATCACAGAATCATAGAACTCTTTAGGCTGGAAAAGAGCTCTAAAATCATCAAGTCCAACCATTCGCTTGGCACTGCCAAGCCTGCGACACAGCCATGTCCCTCAGTTGCTACATCTACACATCTTTTAAACACCTCAAGAGAGGGTGACTCAGGACAGCCTGTTCCAGCGTTTGACAACCCTTCTGGTGAAGAAATCGTTCCTAATATCCAATCTAAATCTCCCCTGGTACAACTTGAGGCCATTTCCTCTCATCCTATCACTTGTTATTTGGCAGAAGAGATCAACCCCCACCTCACTACAACCTTCCTTCAGGTAGTTGTAGAGAACAATAAGGTCTTCTCCGAGCCTCCTTTTCTCCATCTAAACAGCCTCAATTCCCTCAGCTGCTCCTCAGAAGACTTGTGCTTCAGACTCTTCTCTAGACCTCTGTTCTCTATTGCTATGCAAGCAATACTACCTACCTGCCCTTTTTGAATAGTGCCGTGACCTAGAAATCAAGGTCAGTGGACTCTATCCATCCATTTTAAGACTTCTCACTGTCACACAGCCCTGCTGACTTCATAAGCTTTAGCCTGGCTGGTGCCATTTAACATTCAGCTTATGACATATAAACAATTTTCACTACTAGAGGTGCCACAGAGTAACATCAGACCGATAAGAAACTAAACTCCATTCAACAGGTTCTGCATTTCTTCATTTGGGCAGATTTAAGAATGATTAATATTTTTAATTCCACTTTTAGAATTATTATTTTTAAATGTCTTTTTAAATTAAACTAGAAATACCTAAAAGTGGCAAAGAATATCAATGTACCAAAGATGATCCTCATTGCCTTTTTTATCTTGCATCAGTTTCTCATTGGAAAAGATCAAAAAGCATGATGTGACCTTACTGAAAACATGTGTTTGTAGTCAACATAAAATTTTAACAGGTAAATTGCCTTTGAGAAAGTACTGGAAAACCTATCTGGTAATTTACAAGAAGGGTGTCATATTCTGTCTTAGTCAGTTTGCCATTCACCACACATATATATATATTACACCACAGATATATGTGTATTACAATGACAGTACTTTCACCAAACTTTATCTTAACCACATCCTCTAAATTATTACCTGCTTAGTGTCTAAGACTAAACACCTCTGAAAGCCACAACTCCTGTGTTTCCATGCACCCACGTCCCCTGGCACCCCATGCCCAGTTTCCTAGGCTTATAGCAGCCAGTCCCTATGCCCAAAAGAGGTCCTATGAGAGGACATCAGGTGCACTCACATGCATCCCTCAGACATACACGGGCTGACACACGTGTATGTCACACCTGCCACACACGACAACTCCTCTCTCACCCCGACACACTCATCCATGCGACTTTTAATCATTAAGCTTAACCAAACGTAATAATTAAACCCCTCCACTCTCTGCAGCCACCTCCTTCATCAGCCATGGCACACTGACCACGCACCACCAGTGCTGGGGCAGTTCTGCGTTAACCGCACGACGCAGCACACCCGCGCCCCCTTCGGCAGGCTGCCCTCCCCGCTACAGCTGAGCGCTGCCCTACCGCGCTCGCCCCGGCCCCGCGCAGAGCAGACTCACCAGGAGGAGCGCCCCGGGCGGCCACTCTCCAGGGCCCGGTCCCAGGGCTTGTACCAGTGTATCTGCTCGGCGGCTGCTCCCCACACCTTCTCCGGCTCCGCCAGCGAAGACCTAAAAACCTCCTCGTACTCGCCCAGCGCCCGAGAGGAGGCGGCTCGGCCGCCAGGCAGCGGGCTGCGAGTAGCGGCAGCCCAGCATGGGAGCGGGCCCCCCGAGCAGGGCAGTCCCGACAGCCGCCAAGCTCCGCCGCCCCGGCCCGCAGCCGCCCCGAGAACTTTTGTCAGTGCCGGCAGCCTGCCCAAGAAGCCCATGTTCTGCGGCCTGCAAGGGACGGGAGCCGCACACGGGGCACTGAGCCTCCACGAAGCCCTCCGACGGGACCGGACCAGGCGGAGCGGCAGCAGCGGCTCCCAGTGGCCAGCGGTGGGCGGAGGGCCTGCCTCCGTCCCGGCGCCCCGCAGGTAGGGGGCGCTGGGGCAGTGCGGAGCGAAGGGATGAGCGCCGGGGCAGGGCGAACGGTGGTCCCGGGTGCACCCTGCGGAGCTGCAGGACGGGAGCTATGTCGGGGGGTGTGCCAGGGCCGCCCTGCATTCCCAGCGCTTGGCAGCGACTCGTCGGCGGAGAGAGGCTGAGAAAGGGAACACCAAAAACTTGGTATTAATTTTGACTTAATAACTTGAGAATAAAAGATCATTCTGTTTTCCAGAAGACGTTCACATTTGTAGTGTTTTATTTTACACATCTTGGCGTATATTTAGAAGCTCTCGCTGAGTTTCGGTGGTAATGTTTCAGAGTGTTATAATGCACAAGTCAGCTAAGACATCAACCAGCTTAAAAGATGTTATTTTGTTCCATACGAAATTATTTTAGTGCTCTAATAGGTCTATCCATTACATGTCTCTCAGGAAATTCTTGCTGCAGTCACATTATAAAAATGTTATATGGCTGAGGAGAACTCTAATATATTCTATATTCATGGTTAACTCAGGCATCTGTTATCTGACTGTTGTTGAATTAGTGCAATGGGAACATAACAACACATTACAGGTAAAGAAATAAATGCATAAGTAGACTGTTTACCCACTACAGTAGGTTTTATATATGAAATAAATCTCTTTTCCTGGTTAAAAAGAAAAAAAAAAAAAGAGCAGTGGAGGATTTGGCCTATAGAGTTCAAGTTCATCAGAACTTTTAAGATCACCTTCAAAACCACTCACAGCCTTTCAGCATAAAGACTGGTTGCTGCTTCTGGTTTTGAGGCAAATATAATCAGCTCAGTTTCCCGTGACTTGCAGAGTCTATTAGTGTTGTCCAGTGCTGTATGAACCA
This sequence comes from Pezoporus flaviventris, assembly GCF_033815535.1. NCBI lineage: Eukaryota > Metazoa > Chordata > Aves > Psittaciformes > Psittacidae > Pezoporus > Pezoporus flaviventris. The sequence goes on from NW_026892564.1 coordinate 7,648,191, forward strand.
CTTATCCTGTGCTGCACTGCAGTTCACCTCTCTTTATATAATATATGTAATATTACGTTATTTTACATTACATACGGTGCTGAATCCAGTGCAGTGACTGTCTACCTGAGGTATGCCACTGGTGGACTTAACAAGATGTATCAGTTGCCCCAGCCCAATTTGTGAAGCCCACTCTCCCTAATCAGATCATTAGAGGTACATTATGTCCACGCCTCAGGGTGTAACCCTTCCTATTAATTGCCTTACAAGCTACGTTTTTTAGATCACCAACACTTGGATGCCCATCTTAATAAGGAAGGGACATACAGAAACTGGATGCAGGCAGCTTCTGGGTGGTGATAGCAATCCGTTTCTCAGGTGGAACATCTCCCTTTTCCCTGCTGGGGAAAAAACTGTCATGGCCAGGCGAGCTAAAATATTTCTGTGTATTCTGTAACGTGTTAGTTGTAGGCACTAGTACTGAAAGAATCATCCTGAGATTTAAACACCTAATGGTCTGTGTCTGATGATGTCTAATATTTCTTGTGGTGTTGAAAAGCAATGCTAACCATTTTTCTGCTCTCTCCATAATGTGTGTTTAATGTGAAAGTATAAGCATTTGGCAAATGAATTTGCATTGCAACAGTTAATTCCCTGGTATTCATTTTGAATACATATCCTACTAGAAATTATATGCTAGAAGCATAGGGGATACAAATGAACTTAATCAGAACATGAAGTGCATGAAATTCCATTTTAGCTAGCATCCTAATATCTGTTTCCTGAAGGAATGTTTCTAATGAGTATCTATGGAACATACTTCATTAATTAAACTCATCACAACCCATACTGATAACTGAAAGGATAAAGAAGGGGATTGCTAGTTCTCCCAATTGCATGCTAGTAATTTAAGGTTCACTTACAAATACTATTATAGCAGATTTCTGAATTGATGAATTTTCTCTCTGAGGCTTTTTTTCTTTATTGCAAAACTTGATGCTTCTGAAATTCACACTTGACAAAGAATTCTGAAGTAATGTCAAGTGATGTGTGTAGCAATTCCCTTTGTAGCTGTAGACTTCATTGAAAAACATATGTATGTGTATAGGCACAGATCTAGCTAAGAGCAAAACCGTGAAACATGGCCTGGCTTCTTATGCAATTGCAAAATTATTTACTTGAAGCCTTTCTTTCATTTAAGAAAAGCATTTTTTTTCCACAATGGTATCCTTTAGTGTAAGGCATGCCTGTTTGAAGATGTATGTATGTTGAAAAAAAATTGGCAGAAAAGTATTATAACTATCATCTCCAGTATACGGAATGCTCTGACTGCCCTAGTCTACAAAACTTCCAAACTTTGGTAATTCAAATTTCACTTAGAGTTCTTTTCTAAGCACAAATTAAAACTGTAGTCAAAGAATTAGTACATACATTAAATCACTTTGCTATGGTACTATACAGCCTTTTGTCCAACTCTTAGACTGTGTCTATCCCAAAGAACTGCCAGTCTTATACGAATAAGTTTCACAGTCCCGTATACCGCTGATGTCTGAAAAATAGTCATAGTTTTCCACAATGCAGAGTTAAATTCAAGTTGATATAAACTTTCACATTTTCCTGAGAGGTGATGGAAGTAGTATTAGTAGTAACTGGCACCCTCTTAAGTACATAAGTAGATACAATTATTCTTCTGTAGATGCAATTATTCTTCCATAGATAAAATTCTTCTTCCAGTTTAATATTCAGTCTTACAACACTGAGCATATCACAGCTTTACTTGAAATCCACTAAAATTAATTAAATTACTACTTCATTGTCGTGGTTTAAACCCAGTCAGGTAACTTGTTCACTCACTCCCAGTGAGTGGTGCCAAGCTGACAACAATCAAGGTCCGTGTTCGTCTCCCCCCCCCCTCCCTGCACCGGGGCTCTCCCCTTCCCCGCTCCCGGAGGAACGGGGAGGAGGATCGAGAGAGTGCAACTCCTACGGGTTGAGACAAGAACAGTCCAGCAACAAATCACCACCGCTACTATCAGCTAAAACAATGATAAGGGAAAATAACAAGGGAAGAGAATACGATACCACCGGCCAAGAAAACGAGTTCCACCCGGAAGCTCCTGTCCTTCCGGGCAACTCCCAGTTACCCCCCACCCCGGGCATGACGTGCTGTGGTATGGAATACCTCCCCGGCTAGCCCGGGTCAGGCGCCCCGTCTCTGCTTCCTCACAGCTTCCCCTCCTCCCTGGCAGAGCATGAGCCTCACAAAGTCCTTGGTCAGGGTAAACATCACTTAGCAACAACCGAAAACATCGGCTTCACCAACGCTGTTCTCAAAACTAGAAGTCAAAACACAGCACTGCACCAGTTAACACAAAGGAAAAAACATGACTGCTACTGCTGAACCCAGGACATTCATAAAATACATATTTTCATGGAACTTTTCAAGTAGATATTTTGACTATTTTTAGTTAATATAAAAGGTGGTTTGTGCGTGATTTGTTCAGCAACAGTGAGATCTGGTCATGGGAACAACCAAATCAAGCCAAGCAAACAAAACCAAAACAAACGAACCCCCCCCCCCCCCCCGAAATACTTGGGCTTGCCATTCTTCTTTGTTTGACTGCTGCCTTCCAGCCTAAAGATGCCTTCAAGTCAAAGGTCTTAGGTATACTTAGCTTTTGCAGCTCTCAGAATAGTGATGCAATGCTGAAATCAATGCATCTATGGTGGATAACCTATCTGCCCACTGAAGGTGCTGGGAATTCATGACCTTCTTTTCATTTCTACCTTCTGGAAGTGGTAATACGGAATGGTAATGTGCTGGGACACAAACAATGAGAACTTATAAAAATGCTAAAATATCTGTCTGTGCAGGCAGAAGCCACTTTGTACAGGCTTCTGGAAAGTGCTTAAATGGAAGTCTGACTCAATCCAGGTGACAATGATTTTGAGATCCTCTGGGATGAAAATGTGATTTTAGTATCAATTATTACTTATGTTATAATTTGATTCCTTCCTGAGGAGGACTGACAGTGCAGGAAAACCTGTATTTCATCCATACTTTTCCAGATCTAAGTTCTGTTTCAGAAAGCTTCTAGGGCATACGCTTAGCTTTATTCTAGGAGTCTTACTCACATAAGACCGTGCTAAATCTGAGTCAAATGTTCAGACAGCTCTGATAAAACTCTGCAGGGCAATAATTTTCATACCTTTAAGGTCTAAGCAGACTTTGAAAATGTGGGAAATAAAACCAGGTAGATAATGGGGAATTCTTAAAGATAAGAAAAAAAAGAAAACCTAAAAACCCCACAACACCACATTACAAATCAAGCACATGAAAGCAAAGTAGATTCACACAAAAGCAAAATTTATATGTTCTTCGGTATTTAGGCATGCTTGAGGAAAAGAGTCCATGGCCAAATCCATGGAGGACAAGTAGAATTTTAGCATTTGCTTTTCATTTCTGCTGTTGGGGATTTAGCTTACAAACTTGATGATGTAACTTTATGAAGACAGTCACTGAACTTTGATTTCCAGGTAACCCATGACCCTGAGCTGCCCGGATTCCTGAAATCACAGGTATTGATTACTTGTCTCTATGAGAGCAAAATCTGCTTTTATATCCAAAGCTATTCCCATTTTTTTTTGATAAGCCTCTACCACTGTTTTACAGATCACTGCATCAGAACCATCACAGGCACAAGCACTGTTATTACAAACTGTTCATCATTCAATATATATTCTTTGGAGGGGACAAAAGAATTTCAAGCACTGGTGTTTTTATTGATGTTCCTTTTGAACTTGATAATGAAAATAACCATGGATTTTGCAACCATTCTTTTACCCAGAAAGTTGTCTTTTCCACAGAACTACAAAAGAGTCCATTAGCCCTCAGTCTAAATGTTAACGTCACTATTGGCATAAAAATTAAGTAATTTTATAGTTACCTGTTATATAAGTATTTCTCACCAGCAAAACTTTCTCAAATTGAGAATACAGCCCAAGAAGTATGAGGAGTTTGGCCACTAGTACAGAAACTCTACGCTTAAAAATTGCAGTGACTCCAAGTCCTATTTTTGACCTTTTTTGCCTAAGATAAAACTGATGTTCCCAAAATTTCCAGACTTGCCTGGGTCAAAGGTACAGAGATCATGTCTCCTGACTTGGAGGATTTGGGGAGGATGAAGAGGATATGTAGATAAAGGTAGAAAGAAAAAGAAAAAACATACACACTCTGGGTGCATTCGGAATGCAAACCCTGCATCATTGGCCAGGCTAGAGACTCCTAGGAGCATGGAGCTAGTTGGCACAGCTTTAGTATTTATATCGTTGCCTGTCACATCCCTCTGGAAGAAGCTATCAGGGTATTGCAAGGACAACAAACTTGCCTAGGAGCCTGCCCCAATGGCAAACTGTGGCTTAGCATATTAACATATACTGAAGGGCCTCTTTCTGTATAACTGACATTGGCTTAGTCTGCTCCATTTCTGGTTATCTCCCAAAGCTTCATTCTTGCAATTCCATTCTCAACAGTTGCTGCATTTTGTCCTTGTTACCTGTTTCATGATACTTATTCCACTACAAAATTATATTCACAGCATGACAAGAAAAGCTAATGCTCAAACACTGGTAATGTGCTGATTGAGTTCATCTACAGAATTATCTTGCAAGCAAACTAGAAATTAACACCTAAATTGACTAAGTACAAAGTCAATACCGTATTTCATTGCAACTGTCATTTACTAATGTGTGCTGTGTTTTTAAGAACGCAAGTTCATCCAGACCCATATAACAATTCTGTGAATTTCTTGAATGATCTCAGTTTTGAGCAGCTCAGGATGAATGAAATTTCACAGCAGCTTAGGGAAGGAATAGTAGCTGTCACTCAGTTTGCCCCAAATAACATGAGTAATAATCTTTGGAAATAGCTTTTTCTATAGCTCATCTTGCAAATTAGCATGTCACAGGATTCTGGAAAAAATCTAAATAAGAAAAATAGGCACAAATTCAGGCCCAAGAATCATTGTATGAAGCAGAAAACCCCTTACTGGTGAGCCAGCAGCAAAATCATATGTCCAAATACATTCAGTTGTACACTCAAGCCCACATTTTCTCATGGCCTCACTCTCTTACAGTGCTGAACTAGAGTGCCAGACATTTACATTTGCACCTTGGAAAGAGGATTCCAGATTTAAATTTTATGGCTATGGAGATTTTAGATTGCAAGGTAAAATTTTAGACTCACTAAATCTAGAGGTCAAAAGTCCCTGATTATAACAGAGCAGAGGCTGCATGCCCACTGTCAAGATACTCTTTTCTTAATAATTTACAGTCTCACTAGTGTAAAATGAGTATAGTACACATCAAGGAGAAATTCAAGGTAAAAGGCAGTGAAGAATCTTCTGCCACCAGATAACCTATTGAAGTAAGCTCTCTGGCACTGGGAAAAGGAAGAAAACCAATTTCTCTGTCAAATCAGTAGATTAGGAGTGGAATTCAATAAGACAGACATTCCGATTTGAAATCTGGTGTCCTGGGTTCAGCAGTAGCAGTCATTTTTCTCCTTCTTGGTAGCTGGTACAGTGCAGTGTTTTGACTTCTGGCTCAGGAACAGAGCTGATAACAATGATGTTTTGGTGTGGCCAAGGACTTTGTGAGCCTCTGCCAGGGAGGAGGGGAGGCTGGGAGGAAGTAGAGACAGGACACCTGACCCAAACTGACCAAAGAGGTATTCCATACCACAGCACGTCATGCCCAGGATGTAAGTGGGAGTGAGCCGGAAGGGCTGGGAGACTGCAGGGTTGGAGGAGGTATGGGTCAGGGCTTGATCGGGCTGGGGGGGGCGAGTTATCGGTTGGCTGGTGGTGAGATGTTGTATTCTCTTCCCTTGTTATTTCCTTTATCATTATTATTATTGGTGGTAGCAGTAGTGATCTGTGTTATACCTTAGTTACTAAACTGTTCTTATCTCAACCCGTGGGAGTTGCATTCTTTTCGATTCTCCTCTCTGTCCCTCCTGCAGTAGGGGGAGGGAAAGAAAGGGGGGGAGGGAGAGGGGGGAGAGTGAGTGAACAAGTTGCCTGACTAGGTTTAAACCATGACATCTGGTCATTTGCCTTATCACTGGTGTCGTATTTTCTTTCTCCAAGCACCCTGAAGTTTACTCAGAGTACCTATACTGTTCTACTTTTTCAGGGTCAAAGGAAGGAATTTCAACATGCACACTGCATGTTCAAATATTTGCTCACTCCTGTTAAATGGAAAGCAGTGAATGATTTCTAGATATATGTTTTAGAACACAGTATTGGATCTTCAGGATTTATTTTTCAGTACTGGCTTTTGGGGGCTTATACTCAATATTTCTGCTCACTGGAATAGCAGGATTACTTATAAATATGAAGAACATTCAGCTGGTTCTTGCTCGGTTATCCAGTGTATGTGTTTGGAATTACATAACAAACGATGTTTTACTATGTAGTTTAATAGCAGAGGCTAAATTCCCCATTCATTTTGAAGGTCAAGATCTGTAGTGGACTCTTCTTAAGCTGTGTAGTTGTTATCACAGCTTTGAGGTGGATGAATTCGTGAATATTTGCTTGAAATGTTTAGATGTGCATTACAGAGGGAAGTTTAAACATCCATTGTGAGCTTGGGAATTTGTTAGAATTTCAGAACCAACTCTTTTACAGGCTATACCTGAGGAGATTGCTTTATTGGCTGTCAGACCCAAAACCACCTATTTAAATTGTCATATCCATGTATAATGGTTTCTATAAACCAGAGTCCAAAGTTTAACTTCTTGGCCTCTGGAAATACTAGGTCAGCAAAACCAGTGTCTAGGCTTTTCATGTCAGGGTAAATATATAATTTAAAAAAAAAAAAATAAAGCCTTGAGTAAAAGCTGAGTCCTTACTTTTTAAATAGATTTGGTTTCCATCTCACATGAAAATTTTATGTTGACTCATTAATAGCTGAGAATCATTTTTATATGCAGTTAATTCTTTGGTACTTTAAAATGGTCTCTTTTCTTGTAAAGAGTCACCCTGAAGTATCCCTCTGTAGAACACTATGGTATTTCATACAAAACAAAGTATCCTTCCTTGTAACAACTGGACAAGCCAGATGGCATCTTCTGTAAAATTCAATTCCCCAAAAGTTGACCTATTTTCTTGACAGCATATTTAATGAAAAAATGAACTCATAGGAGTCTATTTTTAGCAACAACAGTATTTGCTCCTTTTTACATCATTTATGGTTTTCTACCAAGTTTCTTCTTTCCTGTTAGTTAAGTATAGGTAAATGTGGAAAACAAAAGCTAAAAACCTGTCTAATCTCATGCTGGCACTAACATAGATATGATAGTAGATAAAACATCATGAATAAAATATAAAATCTTGCTATTTCTGCTTCCTAACTGCACCAAATATCGCAAGGTTCAGTATTAATACCTATACAAACAATTCAGACCCTGTGGGCTACATAATCTCTGACCAAGCTGAACTACTTCTTAAATTGTAAGAAGAAACTTGTATGAAATTATTGTGGATATTTTCTGAGTCTAATTTATCAGCTCTTACTTTCTATTTCTGGCAATCAGGAGTTCTGAACACTAGGAAAAATGATGAACGTCAAATCACCTGTCCTTCCAAAGTTAACAATATGTATATGTATATTAACTTTTTTAGGACAACGACAGTGTGGTTTTGTGTACCATCAGTACCTAGTTTGTTAGGGGGTTTTAGCAGTCTTAAAAATCTTCAGATCCAAGAATCCTGTCTATGCGAAAACATTCCAATCATACACATTTCTTTAAATTTTAGTAACAAAACAGCCTGACTAAACACAAAGGATAGTAAAATATATGGATAGACTTAAAGAACTAAATTAATTTAAAATAAATTATTCAGAGAAAAAAATACTTCTTCATAAACTTTGTGGCAGTAACAGTCTTATTTTCCTAACAGCTTCAAAGATAAGAAGAAAATCACATTCTCCATACCAACCAATAGATTTATTTCCAGCTGTCATATCAAGGATGTGTTAGGGTAAGGATCAATCCCCTCAGATTTTGGTCTCGATACCTGTAGTGCTAATTCAATCAACAGGCTTGCCTAAACTAAACAGCTGAAAACCAATCATTATCCTCAGCCTTGGTGCTTAGTAAGAAGGCACATGATAATTCCATTGTAATTTCAATTATAATTTTGGGCGGAAAAAAAATCCTTCCTCTTCATGTGCTGAATATTTTTTGCATACATTTTCAAGGCTCTGAGGATTTTTGCAAGGTTACCTCTAGAGCTATGAACATTTTAATGAGAAAAAAAGGTGCTGTAATATATAGAATACAAACAAGTGACAAAATCACAAGCACTAGTTGTCTAATAACTTGCTTGCATCTTAGCCAAAGGAAGAATTATTCCATTATAACATGTCTTCACAGATATTTGCCATCAAATTTTGGTTTCTTTCCATACTTCTATATCAAAAGGATTAGGTAGTGTCACATAATAATAAAAAGATAAAAAGCAGACTCTAGTATAACTTCAGTTTAACACGCTATCCCTAATTTGAAATTTCATTCTCTGTCACAAACTTAGCAACAAAGCAAAGACATTCTAATTCAAAATCAAACAGGAATGCTCATCAGAGATTCATAGAATCACAGAATGGTTTGGGTTGGAAGGCACCTGAAAGACCATCTAGTTCCCACCCCCCTGCTATGGTCAGGAACACCTTCCACTAGAACAGGTTGCTCAAAGCCCTGTCCAACCTGGCCTTGAACATTGCCAGAGATGGGGCAGCCACAGCTTCTCTGGGCAACCTGTGCCAGTGCCTCACCACCCTCATGGTGAAGAATTTTCTCCTAATATCTAATCTAAATCGACCCTCTATCAGTTTGAAGCCATTCCCCCTTGTCCTATCACTACATGCCCTTGTAAAAAGTTGCTCTCCAGATTTCTTGCAGGCTCCCTTTAGGTACTGGAAGGCTGTTACAAGATCTCCCCAGAGCCTTCTCTTCTCCAGGCTGAACGAGCCCAATTCTTAGCCTGTCTTCATAGGACGGGTGTGTTAGCCCTCTGGTCATCTTCATGGCCCCCTGGCCTCACTACAAAAGGTCCACAACCCTGTTATGCTGGATGCAATACTCCAGGCGGCATGTCACGAGAGCAGAGAGCAGAGCAGCTGAGAGTGTACTTTGCTGGCTCATGTTGAGCTTCTCATTAACCAACATCCCCAAGTCCTTCTCCTCAAGTCCACTCTCACATCCTTCATTCCACTCTCTGTATGCTTCCTTTCTGTGTTTTCAGTTTGGCCAGGTGTTCCTTGTTCATCCACACAAGCCTTCTGGCATTTCTGTGTGCCTCAGTAATTTTTTGATTAGAACTGTCTTGAGCTTGGAGGAGATTTCTGGGTTTATTCTATGGGTTTTGTATAAAATCCACAAAAAGGATAAAGCCATTCCTCATCTACTGCCCTGCCCACAAAGAAGACATTCATGTGTGTGGGACACACAGCTGGAGGTACTTGATTCACTTGGCAAATTACACTACCTGTAGCGTTCCCCCACCTTTAAACAGAGGCAGCTCAGGTTTGGAGTTAATTGCCTCATCTATCTAAACATGGATTTAGATATCTCAGAGTTTATTACAAATCTTTTAAACCCATATAGCCCTTATGAGGTTACACTTTAGTCAGTTGAACTGAGCCTGAAGACTTTTAAACACAGTAATCTATGCTTAGGCAGTCTGTTGAACTGGAACTCTCAAAACCTTTGTAAAAAGGTGTGCAACACAAGTCATGTTAGAATGTGTCCTCATTTATACACAGATACCATCTCTATACCTGGTTTACATAGGCCTCATGATTAAATAAAACACAAAGCAATAACAAATAAATCCTCTTTTTGATCTTATGATCTAGAGATTATTCATAGTAGCTCGTTAATCAGGCTGATTTATTTATTTCACTCAATTCTAAGACTTATATTCTAATGAATTGTTTACAAGAAAAACACTGGTTATGTAATATCTGTATGTGCTCGAGAGAGTATTTGAGCTTTGTTGTTGCTTTTTAATCATCTTTAAATTTACTGATCCTTGTAACAGACACTTGTGTATTTATAACAATATTCTGTTCACCCCTTAGATTATCTATGCCTGAGTGGGCCTGAGTGGCAAGCCTACTGCGGAAAAAGGTTTAAAGATTTGGAAGGGGATAGCACTGTAAAAACAGGAAAAATATAAAACAAGTTCCTGAATACTAATGTAAGGCCCTAGCTAAAACATAATAACATCAAGCCTATGGTAACAGACAGTCCTCCCACATGTACCTCATTTTTTAATAGGATACATCCATTCATAAACGTACAGTAACTGCTTACCTAACATCTTTCTAAATGTAGCTAACCATTTCAACAGAGCACACTCTAAAACTTAGATGGTTGCCCCTACCCTGAATCTTTTACTTGTAACAGATCTGTGTGTATTAGCAGGCTCTTCTATTTCACATTTTGACTTTCAGAAAATTCAGCAGCTTTGTCATGACGACAATGGATAACTGCCACAATGAAATCCAATATTGCCATATTCATATTTGAATTAGACACATAATCACATTATTTGTTTGCTTTAATTGTTTTTATTCAGAAAGACACAGATTTCATTTAGCTGCTTATTTCTTATGCTTATTGTTTCTACCGGTGCTAAATTTATAATTAATCTTCGCAACATTTTATCTAGTTGTATTTTCACAGAGGTCAATAACTTTTTTTTTGGTTAAAAGTACAAAATCAGAATGTTGAATTTACCACAAAACTAAAATCTACATGTTCAAACCAGTTGTTTATATTTCATATTTAATTCCTTCTCTCAGTCACCTACAAGGGGTTTGATATTTCTTGAAGATTTTTGTATTTCTGCTCCCTAGAATTCATGAAGTCTTCTCTGACCTCAGCAATGCCTTGAAGTATCCTGCAGTTGGTTTCTACAGTATGTTAAATATGCAATCACAGCAAACTCTTTTGATCCTGCGCTATTGAAGGCTCAATTTTTATCTCTTTTTTCAATTCCTCCTCTGTTAATCTGGCTTCTAATCCTGCTGTCTTTGAAATGTGAAGTTTATCTCCACTGACTGCTAGGCAAAAAGCTTCACAGTGCATGCTGAATCTTCAGCTCTTCTTAAATTCACTCCAGTTTCTCCTGTTTTCTTTTGACCCACAATTTTGAAAATGAACAAAAATGAACAGAATGGAATCACAGTATCCTCATCCAGTAACTGTGGATGTCATTGCCTACCTCTTCTTATTTCCAAAGGCTCTTTGTCTCATTCCCCAGCTCTTCCATGAAACACCTTGAGATTGAGGTTACCCTGTCCCTTGTCCTGGGTTACTGAATGTTTTTTTCTCCCTTGCAAAGAGGCTGGCATTGCACACCTGAAGAAGCAATGCCATGAAAAGCTGGGGAAAAAAAAAATGGAAGTTTTGGTTATCATCTGAGTCTGATACAAGATCTATTGTGCTACTTTCACCACATCTTTTCTGATCCATAATAAGGATTTGTGTATTTATATGTCTAGAGGCTGCAGAGGAAGGCTTTTATTCCACATTGTCGTTATATTGATCCAATAAAAATAACTCATATTACTGAACATAAAGAAAATCAGTTTAAGTAATGACATGTGTTGTATAATCTGTCACGGCCTATTTTATGTAGATCTGGAAAAGTTCGTATTGCTCTATGGATAAAGGTGCCACAGTGACAGAATAGCCAAAGCTTAGCAACAGAAGAACATCACATGGAGACTCCTAACCACCACCCTTTTTTTGCTGGAGACCTTGTTGGGAGTTTGTAAGTTATAGCCTGAATCCTAAGCATTTGTGCAGTGATCCATTCATGGTCCCCCCCCCAAAAAAAAACTAAGATCTCTGTCAAAAGATGCATGCAAAACAGAATGCCAGTTTTCTAGTTGTGGATGAGCACTTGCAGTGGGGGTGCTACTTGCATCTATTGCCACTGCAGGATTGCTATATGTGGCCACACAAAATGAATCCAGGGCCACAGAATCCACAAGCTTAATTAGTCTCGTGAAAGTACTAGCAAGCTACTAACCATCCACAGAGGAATGTCATTCATCCACCATACCTTTGCATTTCTGATGCTTCCCCTCCATCCAAAACCAAATGAATGACTTCTGAATCAGTTCCTGCACTGCATGGGGGAAATGCAAGATTTATAGCCTCAGGGCCCCTACCATTGTTGAAAGTGGTTATGAAAAGATCTGTGTGAGATGTACTGCTGAAAAGGTTTTTTTTTATTACCAGGCTTATCTCTAATAACTTTTTAATGGATTCCTATGCCATGGTATGCCTTAGGAGAACTCCAGAAGAGACATGGCAGTATCAGTAGTATAATGAACAGACAACTGACAGGACTCAAGAGACTGGTGTTTACTACTGAGCTGCTAGCAAGTCACTTAAACTCTGTGCTTCTGCTTCTTCCTCTGTAAAATGCAGTCTTGACAGTTATCTCACTTGGTAATACCTGAGTTATTAACCATTGCTTCTGTGCAGAAGCATGAATGATCACTGTGCCCTCTACCTACAGGTTACAGCATCCTGAATTACCATGGGCCACTGACATCAAGACTGTTTGAATAAGTCATGATAAAAGTTAAGACACCTTTGGCAGCTTTGCTTTCTGTGTCAGTGCTGGTTTTATACCAGTAGTGCTTTCTGATACACAATTTTATCCCTCCTTCCACACTACTCACAGCAATGCAGCCAGTCTTGGGGATAACTAATAACAAATGACTTCTCAGTTGTCGTATTAACTGGCCTTTGCTTCTGCACACATTTAATGCAATAAGCAAAAAAATCTAAGTCAAGAAGATTGAAACACAAGCTAAACAGCAGATCCACCATATTCCTCAGAACCTGCATTAAATAACACAAAGTGAAAAATAGTCAGAATATGGCAAATGTCACAAGAACACAGCCTTCTGCTGGCACAGTCCAGGAAAACTTCTACATGAAGCTTCACTCCAAAATTCATTTCTATTTCTCATCTGGGAATCAAAAAGCTTTAACAGATATTAAGTAGATATTTATAAATTACATGATAAATTACAAACATAACCTATAATCACAAGTGGTTTAATTATAGGGGCAACCAGCCGTAAGCTGTGTGCAGGGCTATGCATATAAATATCCTAAACAGTAATGCATTATTAAAATAGTTTCTAAGACAACCTATATTGGGCAGTAGAGATTACATTTAAATTAGCAAGTCATAAGGCATAATGAGAATGACTATATAGAAGGAAAAAGTTGGTGCGAGAACTTTAGGTTGGTGCTGAGAACTTTAAAGGCTAAAATACACTTTTTTTTTTAAGAAATCTTACTTTGGTTTCTATTTAATCTGGTCCCGAGCATTAAATTGTTATTAACAGTTGAAATGCACTGAGTGCATCTTGGAGCATATGTCCTGCTTTATCATCATCTGAAGGGAATTCTGCTTGCCTGTCCAAGGTCTAGTTGTCATGTGAAATTCCAGGGATTGTTTGTCACAGAACATTCCCTGCTGAATTTCTTGATGAACATGGTAAAAAAGTTTCGAACTGCAGACTGTGCCTTTGCATTCAATGTTAAAAGAAGCTCTTTACAGGTTTTGTGGTACCAGCCTACCTCCTTTCTCTAACATAAGAGAAGTGCAGCCCAAGGCCACATACCGTGACTACAAGCACTACTAGATAGCTGATGCTCAGTCACCTCAAATGTGTAATGTAAGAAGGCACACAGCCAAAATAGTTTAAGAACTGGAATGTGCTGAATTGTTTTCTGAATGCTTAAGAAATACTTTTCTGGTGACAAACAAAAGAAAAAGCAGCTGTTAATTTTACAGTGTGCATTTTCTGTTATTTGTTTAACAGGAATTAGAACACTAGCATGTTAATTTCAGTGCAGTTCTTTAAAAGATTGATGACAAAAGGCAGTTTCTTCCTGTGATTTTCATGTATTATCCACTTTCCTCTTGCTTACTGTTTTTATATCAACCACTGCTCTTCTAGTAACAGAGCATTTGATAGCTGAACTAGTGTTGATAACAATGCAAGAAACGAGATATATTGATCCCTCCAAAGACAGTAGCAAAGAAGAGAGAAAGAACTTCTGACAAATCAGGCAGCTAAAGCTCAAGAAGTCAGTAATTAAGAGAACAGTTAATTGAAAGTATTGAGTTTGAATGACACAGAGGAGAAACCTGGTGATTCTTGTGCAGACATGAACAAGAGGCAATCAGAGGCAGCACATTTGACTCCCTAAGAGCAAAAAAAAGGAGAAGAAATTCAGTCACCCTTCAGCATGTACCACAAAAATCTGCCTAACCACAATGAAAATTAGCATGATCAGAAATAGAATCTTTTTTTCCCTGAAAAACTTTCAAAAAGAAAGACAGACTTCTAAAATTCTTTGTAAAAATGGGGTTTTGTTTCTATCTCCGATTTTAGTATCTAAATTGATGCAATTTGATTCCTATTTGTGAGGGAAATGCTTAACTGCAAAATTGAACATTATATTAAGATAGCTTTATAGCAAATCATGCCAATTATTTCACTCACATTAAATCATCTGCTGCTGGTTTTTTCTACATAGCATTTTTGTAGGCTATCTTTGAAATATTTATTATTCCTAAAAAAGCCCTGATGAAGTGATGTGGCCAGGAGAATATGCAATCAAGCTTGCTTTTGGCTAGTATCTGCAAGATTTCATTTAATCCAAATACAAGAAATGCAAAGCCTGCTCATTTACGAAAAGTAACCTCATTTTCTACTTTGGACATGACATTCAAATGTAAAGTGAATCCCAGCAGTGAATAAACACAAGACTTGCATGGAGCCTATAGCTGCAAATCATTCACATTTCTCCACAATATAAGTACTCAAAGGTCATAACCTTTCCTCATCTCAGACCCAACATAAAAGCTGAGCACTTTCCAAGGCACTAAGTCACTTCCCCAGCAACTTTAGGTGCACTATGCTAGGCAAGAGAGCTCCACTTTCTACCATCTATTACTAATGGTCAAAACTATTTATGTGTTCCAGCTTGTTCACTTCTATGGCCAAAGCACTGTGTTGTATGTTGGAGATCCAAGGAGAGAAAACTCAGAGTTGCACATGAGTGAGTGAAGACCAAATAGCCCACTGCTCCACTAAGAGCTGGGACAGAACTGAGCAGTAGGATTTAGGGCAACCAATACAACCCACTGGATGCTCACCTCAGGGTTCATAGTATTCAGCAGCATCCCAGTTAATTGTAGTACCACTGCCAGTTACAAGAGCTGCACTTGATCTACTTGTAGATGTATGCAAGATACACAGATGGGTCCTCCTCATTTGTGTCAATGAGTCTTACCTACAGAAGAAGTACAGGACCATCCTATACCAGTAATGAACCATAGAGTCATGTGATTTGGTTCAACAAAAGAATAGGATGCATGCATGATGGGCAGAGGGGAGTAGAAACACTGTGACAACCTTGCTGGTAGAAGCCCTTCAATCCTTGCTAATTAGGTTAATCAGGATACAGTAATGGATGGAGGGTATCTCCATTTAAAAGGAAATGTTGTACAGCTGTAGATCATTAAAAAAATGCAATAAACAAACTTCTATCAAAATTAGTTTATGGCATCTTTTATAAGATACAAAAAATGCACTTTTCCTTTCCTATTTTAAATAGAAAACTGTCATGTACTTTATACTAGTGTTCCATATACCAGGTCAATAAAGTATAATCAGCATTCTCTTTATGAAAAAAAATAGAAGTTATCACAAAGACCAGGCATTATTTAAGGTTTTCAGTTAAAAATAGCACAAACCCTAACTTTGAAATAAGAAGTGTCAACAAACCATCCAACTTTGATTAGGTTTTCATTATTTTGCATTTTAAAAGAATAAAAACTTTTGAGATACTGTTTTTCTCATTTGAAATTCTTGAAGAGTTTCCAAGGATGGAGTGGCCTGCTGCTTTGATATTGCTGCTACTTATTCACAGATTTATCAAAACTCAAGCCTTAAAAATTCACTTCTTTTTCTCTAAAACTCACTGTTTGATCACTTTTCATTAAAAAAAAAGAAAAGCAATTTTAATTTAATGCATCAGATTATATTTTTTATATAACACAGCATTAAAGAAGAAGGTAGAAACCAAACAAAACTAGCCTTGGCTTATTTCTAAAATATGCTCCATTATCCAAAAAGGCATCCAAAAAGTGATATAAAAATTATTTGAGAGCATTTTTTCAAATCATTAAAAGGAGAAAAGTCAAAGTAAACTGACTTCATAATACCATTCTTCATTTCTATTCAGTGGTATTAGACAAATTTAAATCTATTTTTGTCCTGTTTTCTTCCAGTTCTTGTGTATTATGTTTTCCTGGTGACTTATCTGTCCTAATTAAAAACTTCCATGCTGCACTCTCCGTGTTCTTTTCACAGAGATGAGTGTCTGAAAGGTTTTATTGAACATCTTGTGAAAAATAGCAATGTGCTCTATTTGGGTTTGTAATTTTCTAGTTATTTATGTTCTTTGCCTTATTTTATGAGTACATCATAGCAGATGGCTTTATCCAGCCTGGCCTGGAACACCGCCAGGGATGCAGCATTCACAGCCTCCCTGGGCAACCCATTCCAGTGCCTCGCCACCCTAACAGGAAAGAATTTCTTCCTTATATCCAATTTAAACTTCCCCTGTTTAAGCCTTACCCCGTTACCCCTTGTCCTGTCACTACAGTCCCTAATGAAGAGTCCCTCTCCAGCATCCCTATAGGCCCCCTTCAGATACTGGAAGGCTGCTATGAGGTCTCCACGCAGCCTTCTCTTCTCCAGGCTGAACAGCCCCAACTTCCTCAGCCTGTCTTCATACGGGAGGGGCTCCAGTCCCCTGATCATCCTCGTGGCCCTTCTCTGGACTTGTTCCAACAGTTCCATGTCCTTTTTATGTTGAGGACATCAGAACTGCACACAATACTCCAGGTGAGGTCTCACAAGAGCAGAGTAGAGGGGCAGGATCACCTCCTTCGACCTGCTGGTCACACTCCTTTTGATGCAGCCCAGGATACGGTTGGCTTTCTGGGCTGCAAGCGCACACTGAAGCCAGCTCATGTTAAGTTTCTCATCAACCAATACCCCCAAGTCCTTCTCCGCAGGGCTGCTCTGAATCTCTTCTCTGCCCAACCTGTAGCTGTGCCTGGGATTGCTGCGACCCAGGTGTAGGAACTTGCACTTGGCATGGTTAAACTTCATGAGGTTGGCATCAGCCCACCTCACAAGTATGTCGAGGTCCCTCTGGATGGCATTCCTTCCCTCCAGCCTATCAACTGAACCACACAGCTTGGTGTCATTGGCAAACTTGCTGAGGGCGCACTCAATCCCACTGTCCATGTCAGCAACAAAGATGTTGAACAAGACTGGTCCCAACACCGATCCCTGACGGACACCACTCGTTACTGGTCTCCAGCCGGACATAGAGCCATTGACCACAACTCTTTGTGTGCGGCCATCCATCCAGTTCTTTATCCACTGAGTGGTCCATCCATCAAATTGATGTCTCTCCAATTTAGAGACAAGGATGTCGTGTGGGACAGTGTGAAACGCTTTGCACAAGTCCAGGTAGATGACATCAACTGCTCTACCCCTGTCCATCAGTTCCATAGCCCCATCATAAAAGGCCACCAAAGTGGTCAGGGAGTATTTCCCCTTAGTGAAGCCATGCTGGCTGTCACCAAGCACCTTGTTGATTTTCATGTGCCTTAGCATGCCTTCCAAGAGAATCTGCTCCAAGATTTTGCCAGGCACAGAGGTGAGACTGACTGGTCTGTAATTGCCAGGGTCATCCATTTTCCCCTTCTTGAAAATGGGGGTTGTATTTCCCTTTTTCCAGTCATTGGGAACTTCACCTGACTGCCATGATTTTTCAAATATGATGGCCAGCGGCTTAGCAACTTCATTCCCCAGCTCCTTCAGGACCCACGAAATCCAGGACCCCTGGATTTCGTCAGGTCCCATGGACTTGTTCACATTCAGATTTTTAAGATGGTCTCGAACCAGATCCTCTCCTACAGTGGGCGCAAGGTCTTCATTCTCACAGTCCCTGTATCTGCCTTCCAAGACTTGGGTGGTGGTGTCAGAGCCTTTGCCAGTGAAGACTGAGGCAAAGAAGTCATTCAGAACCTCAGCCTTCTCCAAATCCTGTGTAGCCAGTTCTCCTGAGAGCTTCCTGAGGGGGCACACGTTGTCCCTAGTCTGTCTTTTATTTGCTACGTACCTAGAGAATCCCTTCCTGTTATACTTAACATCCCTAACCAAGTTTAATTCTAACTGGGCCTTAGCTTTCCTAACCTGGTCCCCAGCTTCCTGGGCAACATCCTTCCCAGGCCGTCTGTCCTTGCTTCTACCTTTTATAAACCTCTTTCTTCCTTCAAAGTTTCCTCAGCAGCTCCTTATCCATCCAAGGAGGTCTCCTGGCCCTCCTGCTGCACTTCCTTCTAGTTGGGATGCAACACTCCTGAGCTTGCAGTAGGTGGTCCTTGAATATCAACCAAGAGTCTTGGGCCCCCCTGCCCTCTAGGGCTGTATCCCATGGAACCTTCCTAAGCAGGTTCCTGAAGAGGCCAAAGTCTGCTCTTTTGAAGTCCAGGGCAGTGAGCTTGCTTCACACTTTTCTCACTGTCCTAAGGATCTCAAATTTGACCATCTCATGATTGCTGCATCCAAAGCTGCCCTGGAGAGTCACATTTCCAACGCGCCCTTCCCTGTTGGTGAGCATGAGGTCAAGCATGGCCCCTCTCCTTTTTGGCTCCTCTATTACTTGCACAAGGAAGTTGTCTTCTACACAATCGAGGAACCTCCTGGATTGCTTGTGCCGGGCCATACCGTCCTTCCAACAGATGTCAGGGTGGTTGAAGTCCCCCATGAGAACAAGGGCCTGCGAACATGAGGCTGTTCCTATCTGTCTATAGAGTGCTTCATCCACAGATTCCTCTTGATCAGGTGGTCTGTAACAGATCCCCACAGTAATATCTCCCATAGCTGTTCTTCCTTTGACCCTGACCCACAAACTCTCTGTGGACTGCTCACCTGTCCCCAGACAGAGTTCCATACTCTCCAGCCTATCCCTAACATAAAGGGCAACTCCCCCTCCCCGCCTGCCGGGCCTGTCTTTTCCTAAAGCGCCTGTAACCTTCCATTCCAACACTCCAGTTATAGAAGCCATCCCACCATGTTTCTGTGATGCCTATTATATCATACCCCCGTAGATGTGCACACATCTCTAATTCCTCTTGTTTATTCCCCATGCTACAGGCATTTGTATGGAGGCATCTGAGCCAAGCTCCAACTGAAGCCAGCTCATTGGCTGGAGCAGCTGGGATATCTCTGCATTGCTCTGAGCATTTATTATAGGTTCTGGCAACTGACTGGGTGTGTTGGAATGGAATGATGCCACCCTCCCCCAACACATCTAGTTTAAAGCATCCTTGACCAGTCCGGCAAGCCTCCTACCAAAACCGCTCGGAGAGCTCCACCAGCCTCCAGTAGACCTGGCCTTCTAAATCGAGCCCCGTGTTCTAGATACCCAAACCCCTGACTATGACACCACCCTTTTAACCATTTATTAACCTGGCTAATCCTCCTAGCTTTTTTTAGGTCCTCCCCTGTATCCTGGAGAATTGACGAAAAGACAGTCTGAGCTTCAGAGCCCCTAGCCACTTCTCCCAGGGCTCTTCAGTCTTTCCTTATGTTCCCCAGGCTACTACTATCTATATCACTAGCACCCACATGGATCACTAGAAGTGTAATAGTCCGTGGGACTTACTAGAGCAGGCAGCCTCTCTGCAACATACCTCATCCATGCCCCAGGTAAGCAACACACCTCCCTTACGACTGAGTCAAGCCGACAGACGAGTGCTTCTGTCCCTTTCAAAGTCAGAGTCCTGTACCACTACAACCTGCCGCTTTTTCCTCTCAGCACCAGTAGAGAACTTTACCAGTGCATCTTTTTTCCCTTCTTCTTTGCATCACTATTATAAAGTGATTTATAGTCTGACTCTTTTGTACAGTACTTGGTCAAGTATTTTCCACTCCTTGTTTTAAAGTAGGGCTTAGTTTTAGAGAAATCATACTTTACAAATGCAAATGCTCTGCACCAGGGGTGGGGAGGCAGAGGAGAGAGATGGTGAAGGAGTTGGAGGAGGATCTCAATAAAAAAGGCCCAACAAAAAATGGCATAATAACATAGTCTTTTTAGTAAGATAGAGTAAAAAGAGGAGTATAGATAGTAAGTAAATCTTTCATCCAATCAGATGCTGGGAAGCCCACTTTCACACAACATCAGACAGACTGCAGATGGATTGTTCCACAGCATGCTGCACAGCTCCCATCTGTGGAAAGGCTTCTTCTCCCTCCCATGCTGCAGCACCCTTAATTTTGTTTAACAGTCAAGATGCTGCATCTTCTCCTGACAGGCTGGGCTGTAATCACTGGCATAACATCCATGAGCATGCAGAACAGGCCCATATGGGGCACTCTAGCACATTCCCATACAGCACCTGCTCATACTAACATATGGACTGCTCCAGCCTTAAGCATAGGGCCAGAGACCAGACATGGCCTGGTCAAGATCATTAATTCCTCAAATGCATTGTTGCCTGCAAGGTTCCCAGTATAATGAAGGACACTCAGTTTAACACTGTTGATTTCAGACCATTTCTCTAGTTTTATCAAAATACTCTGTGTGAGTACCCAAATCAGCTTTTCAGAAGCTGCCATGGCCTCCCCTTCATAATGCTCTCATTCATTCATATGTGAGTAATCATAATCAATCTGCTGAAACATCTTCTAGGAAGAGGCTTGACATCACCTTTATCCACAATGCTTTTATCTCATCAAATATATGCATGGGATGGCTTTCCCTGTCTGCAGAGAACAAAAAGCAAAGTCCACTTTCTCATTTATCGCTTTTGCCCCGAGTTTAACTGTGGTAGGGCGAAGGATTCAGAACTGTGTGATTTTTTTCTTTTTGCTTTGTAGTTACAAAAAAAAAAAATCAAAATAAATATTCAGCTGAACTAAGAAAGACTTCACTTGCTTTCTTAACATCTTGAGCTCCATTAAGTTTCTGTCCTTTCAGACTTTTAAGAATGGCTAGAGATATAGGTCAAAATAATCAGTTGTCATGGTAATAGAATTGCAAGTGTTATTCTTGCTTTTAAGGTTCAGAATATGGGCTCTCTGTTTAGTTTAGCACTCAGAGATGTAAATTACTGCAATAAATAAATTAATAACAAATGACTTCTCTGCAAGTTTCCAAAATACAAGGGTGATCTTTATGTCAAACAGAGGAAATATGGATTTGTCCAGCAAATTCTGTAGTACTGCTGAGAGGATAAGCATGACAGAAACAGGCCTAAAGTTTGTTCTTATTGGGTGCAAATTTCTGTATTAGTCATTGAACTTCTGCTGTTGAAAAAGATGTAATAAAACCTACACAAACAGAAAATGGAAAAGTAGCATGTGTGACTATTTAATCAATTGCAGGGTGAAATATGGAATGGAATAGCTTTGTTTGTTTGTTTGTTTGTAGCTTCAGTCTAGTGGCAAGTCTTCTGCAACTCGGGTCTCAACATACATTTAGTAGAATCAGGAAACAAGCTCAGCATGTATTGTACTAGCATGTATAAAAATACATAGAAAATACTAAAGCAAATGCTAATTAAATGGCGTTACACAAATTAAAATATACACCTCTACTTGAAATATCAGCAGCATCAAAAGATACTAGAAATGAACGAAAGTGCCATATCATAAAATCATAGAATGGTATGGGTCTGAAGGGACCTTCAAAGGTTATCTAGTTCAACCTCCCTGCAACGAGCAGGGACATCTTCAACTAGATCAGGCTGCCCAGAATCACATCCAGCCTGGCCTCGAATGTCTCCAGGGATGGCTCATCCACCACCTCTCTGGGCAACCCGTGCCAGGATTTTACCACCGCTATTGTAAAAAATTATTTGCTCACATCCAGCCTGAATCTCCCCTCTTTTAGTTTAAAACCATCACCCCTTGTCCTATTGCAACAGGCCCTGCTAAAAAGTCTCTCCCCATCAGGGTAAGTGCTACTTAGCAACAACTAAAACATCAGTGCATTACCAGCATTATTCTCAGACTGAAGGCAAAACACAGCACACTGCACCAGCTACCAGGAAAAAATTTAACTCTATCCCAGCCTAAACCACAGCAGTGCTGAAAGGCCACAGTAAGGTCTCCCCGAGCCTTCTCTTCTCCAGGCTGAACAACCCCAACTCTCTGAGCCTGTCCTCACAGGAGAGGGGCTCCATCCCACTGATCATTTCTGTGATGTAATAGTAAAAAGATGTGAATTTTATAATTCAAAGAGAAAGAAAATTAAGAAAGTTGGTGGAAGTATAGAAGAGAATGAGTAATGCAAGTAGGTTATTTAGATGTTCCTATATACACTCTCAGAGTATAAAAATTGGTAATAAGTGTTGAAAGAAAAACACTTATCTTGTTAAAGATCCATTTCATTCTTAACCCTTCATTAAAACAATTTTTGCAGGATAAAAAAAGCCCTATCATATATTTGGTTTTCACATGCTCTTGCAAAAGTAGGTTTTTGTATTTCATCTCAGTTCTGCCCATCCACATGCTTATACTTCAGTATTAGCTCCATAACTGCAATGAAAGATTTAGCAGTAAAAAAGCTGCCCACTGCACCTGATTTGAGACCTCTTTCTGTGGCAAGCAATAGTAACAGCACAGAGAACCCTTTCATCCAATTCTGTAGAGCAAAATGATCAAATTGTAGTTGGCCTGAGGACCAGGTATTTTATTGTTCACCTTCCTTCACATACCTTGCAACCACAACACTCCAGGTGGATGTGTCCAGTTTTTGTTAAAGAATTGAAAAAAGGAACCTGAAAAGACAGCAAATTTCTGTATTTTCAACAGCCTCCTACATTTATCATATTCACACTGTGATAGCACATTGGTCGCCCCAGGTAGCACCTGCTGAAGACCAGAAGGTTTTTTAGATATGAGGCCAGTATTTTTCTATACATGATCTTGATTCAAAAATAATTGAGCCATTTCAATGCAGATTGACAAGATGCTTCTTTGCTTAGAAACCAGAAATAGAAAATTACAACCCAAGAGCTAATGACTCACAAAATCACTCTGTGAAATCAGGTTTTAAAGCAGAAAACATCTTGCAACCTCAGTATCACTATTGCCCATGCAGGAATATAAGTTATTAAAATCAAGAGCATAAGGGAGAGAAGCAGGGCAAGCAAGATAGGTTGTTTTGAACCTAGATATCTGTAATAGCACCACCAAGAGCATTGCACATAGATGTTCTCAGCTGGAAAAAGAGAAAATTGCATGGTGACATAGATTTGCTCCCTCAAAAACTATTCATGTTTCATTGTGGAACCTTTGAATGAACAGCTTTAGCTCTATTTGAGTACGTGTGTAACAAATACAGAGTGAATGAAAGAGAACATTTAGACAGTACCAGTCACAGAGACCCAAAAAAGGATTTAGGTGGCTAACATGGGGTGCAGGCTGAAATGGCAGTCAAACGTATTTGTTGTTATCACTGATCTGCAGGATTTATATAAAAGTGAGAAACTCATACAGACTGGGTACTTTCAATAATAAAATTCAAGCACAGGATAATATCTTTCAATCAAAACTACAGTAAGCTGAGTTACTTCATTCTGCTGTTTCTATATTCAGTCAGTTTATCTTGCTAATACTCCAACACCTGAATCTTAAATATTTTAGCAGTGCTAAGATAATCTTTAGGTAATTTCTGGCATTGTACTAGAAGACTATCAGGAAAGCAAAGTTTCTGCAAAATGATCAAACAAGTACTGAATTCTCATTCACTCAGTGAAAGAAAATTTCAAACACAATACACATCAAAAAGAATTTCAGTCCTTTCACAGAAGGGAATATGATGTAGTATTGATATAAAAGGAGTGTTGAAAGGGGACTGACTAAATGACATTCATTTGTTTTGAAATTAAAAGAAAATTAAACCATTTATCCCTAAAGATTGGTATTTCCACTTCAAGCATGTAGAATAAACATTATGCCATCTTTGAAAGCACTCAAGCCACACAGATGTGAAGCTGCAAGATTTTATACCTCAGTCAAGACACTTCTCTCACTGAAACAAGAAAGGAAAATTGAAGCATGTAGGTGATGCAAAGATGAAAAGGAAGATTCAAGGAGGCCACTGGACAAAGTGCATTCTAGTTCTTAAAATTTCCATTACTTTTCTTCCAGCTTGTGGAGTATAATCATGCAAAGACTCTCATCAAGCTCAGTTGTGCCTGTTACTCAGCCTGTGTATGGAAGAGAAACATTTTAAGCAGTACCTATTCAGGGTATCATAGCTTACCTTTCAGGAACATTTTAAATCTAGGCAACAGTTATGATGTCAGCCTAGACAGGAAGTATATTAATGATGAACAAAAAGTAATATTCCTTGATAACATATTAAAGGGAGAAGTTGCACTGCTTCTGACAAGTGTCAGACAACTCAGTACCTCACACCAAACACTTACTCATCCATTTGTCCAGACATTATCTACAATGACACAGGCAGATATTTTCAGCTCCAGACCAACAGCTGATTGCTTCCATCCCCACCATAAGTCCCTTTAATGATTAAATTAATGAATATATCAAGTTATTTCATTTCTAGGATTTCTGAACATTGTTTCAGAGTGAAAAGCTCCAAAAGAATAATCATGTTACAGAGATCCATGAAATAGTAAAATTCGCTTTATTCAGAGACAGTATTTCCTTACTTCTGGGTCTGGCACTTTCCAATGATGGAATACAACAGATCATAAACTCAATACAATGCTATAAAAATGTATAAATGCAATAACTTTATTTTCTTTCTAATTAGAAAAATCTTCAACCATAAAGATGAGAGGACATGAAGGTGTGCTATTTGCCAGAGTTTGCCTTAGATAGTGACAATATGTATGCTTCAAATAGCTGACTGTTTTGGACCGTTTTCAAGGTCAGCCATTACAACTTTGGTTCTAATTCAGTTATGAGTACTAGTTCTGCTAAAAACCATCAAAATTACTATCAGAAAATTCTGACTTATTTTCACTTCTTTTGAGAACATGTGAAAGCTTTCCCTTTGTTCTTATGACTGTGAATATGAAACTCATTTAAAATTCTGTATCAGTGCAAAGTTATCTGTATGTCAACTTATCAATCTTTCAAATTATTTCAAATGATTTCATTGTTACAAAAGTGTGCAGTAAGCACAGATTTGCTGTATTCTTTGAGTGGTGTCCTGGGTTCAGCAGTAGCAGTCAAAAAAATGTTTACTCAGCTTTTCCACTGAAATTCTCAGAGAGAGAGATGATGAAAGCAATTAAAGGAGAACATAGTCTTATAATTTGTGTAACATGTATGATAAAATGGGGGTTGAGTGGAACAAAGGCCATTGCTATGTCTGAGAATGCATTTCTAGCAGAGAAACAGAAGCCTCTGCTCTCCCATTTACTGAGGATGTGAAGGACAGGGAGAATGATAGTGAGAAGGGTGGTAAGGAAACAGCATTTTTAAGGAAACAGCTAGGCAAGGTAATAGCAATTAGTGGAATGAGTAGATCATATACGAAATTCTCTTTCTTATCTGTTCCCTGTCAATACAAATGCAGTCAGACCTTGATTACTGCTGCAGTGAACAATAAAAGGTTTGAGACAATATAAAACAAAAGCATTCAGTGATACTTTGATGAAGAGACAAGAAACACATTACAGATGCTGAATTTCAAGAAATAAGAACAAGTACATTAAATAATTTTATCTGGATTTTTTCCATGACAAGGATTTTGAAACAGCTAGATTTTAAAAATACTGTGATGTGGAAGTAGAAACCCATAAACAGAGAGAGGTTGAATAAAAGCAAGATGGAAAACGAAGACAGGAGAACCCTGAGCATGTTATGGGAAACTCCTCTGTCTTCCCCCTGGAAGACTAGAAAACAAGGCTGCTTTCCTGCTCTGTTTTATTTATTTTGGCAGCAGATCAGTGTGTCCGGTATGGCTGGGGTGTTCCAGACTCATTAGCATCTGTCCACCTAACATTACTGCTATTACAAGGCCATTCCAGCCTTCCAAACAGGAAGATTAAGCTGCTTTTAGTGGCTTTCTTTTTTTCCCCATGTGTTTTATTTTTTGTTTTCTTTTGGCTACTGATCATTCAACCAGCTTGAGTGCATAACAAGACAGTTCACAGTATTGCTCACAATAGACCATAACCGTATCTTCCTGACGGCACAAGATAGCATTTGCATGAATAATTGCAGTGTCAAAAGCAGCCAGAGGCCTACCCTGTACTTAACTATCATCTTCATGTGTTGGTTTTTTTTCCTAGTTTTCCTTCAGTAACAAAACAAGTCACTCACCACAGATAAAAACTTGACTACCCTGAACTGAAAGGGCTTGGGTGTCAAAGCAGCACTTCTGGTGAACTGCTCCCTATCAACCTCTTTTATAGTTTACACTTAAAATTTCCAGCTCAAGGTTCTCAGTTAAATTGTTTCAGCTGTTCTTCTTGAAAGGCAGCCACTCATGAGTAAATATGACCACTACAAAAATAAAATCCTGACACGAAATTAATGGAATTCATAACTCCCAGCATAAAACTAGTGCTTTATTTTCAAGAGCAGCTTTTTTCATTTATTACTTCACTCTTTCTCCATTAAATAAATATTAATTATAGTGTTATCTATACAAGTGCTTCATACTCTATTACCTGGAATTTGCAGTTATCCTTGGATCTGCAATGAAAAGAAGTGCTTTTAAGAAGAACTGTATTTTTCCATATGCCTTAACAGTTGTATAAAACATAATGAAGAAGGCGGGAATCTGCATGTACCACTCTGTCAGTCCTACAGGATTAACCTTTAATTGTGTTCATTAGATTGTGTGATTGTATTTTATACTGTTACTTTTCTAAACTTAGTAAGTGCTGTAAATAATGTTGTCCATGGCACAGGTCTCCTGTGCAGTATTCAGGTCTCCCTGCAGTACTCAAGTCAGCAGATTTACAGCTGTCCTGTACCATAAATGGAAAATAAATAAATAGATAAATAAGAAGAGGCTGAAAATTCTCCTTTCTAGTGCACACAAAGTTTCTAACTTTAGAAATATATTCAAAAAAGCTGGCTGGATATAGCATGATACTTGTCCTGTAAGAAATTATCCACATCAAACAACTGATACTGTGTAAAAAATGTCTTGCTATGTTAAATCCTTTCTGGTGTTAAAAAACATGCAACAAAAAATGAGGGCAGGATTTATTCCAAGGCTTGTTAATGATATTTGCCTTTATGAGTCAGAATGAAAAGTTTGCTCCATGGTGGCTTAATTTGCCAGCCAAGAAGTGCTCTCAAGCTCTGCTAATCAAAAGATTGAAATGCAGCCTTTGGGATCAGCCTGAGCCTGTTACTCAGAACATGAAAGAATTTAGTTGGGTTGCCAGACCAATACAGTTAGTTTTTACACTTTGCCATTCTGGCAGACTGAAATCAACACAATACAAGATAGATTATACATGCAAATGCCTATTAATAGTAAAGACAGGTAGGTGTGTCTGTTTCACAGTTCAGGCAAATTACCATGGTTTCCAAGAGCCTTATGGACTTCAGAAGCCTATTGCTGAATATGCCATAATCTAGTTATTTAAAGGTTAGATGAGAAATCACTGAGACAGTTGGCTCTATAAAGAATTTTTTTTAAGTGGATGCCTTCTAATGAAATTATTTTATTATCATCTAATATAATTTTTTGGTTTGCCTTGTTTAGAGTGAAAAAACATCACATCTCTCCTCTTACTTGTTCTCTCATGTAATCACATATAAATGTCCTTCAAAACACTCCTAGTGTATGTAGGAAATTACACTGCATCCTCTTCATAATTCAACACTACCAGTTGTGAAGCCTTCCTTTGAATGCTCTTTCTGTCTTCAGCAGTGCAAAGCTAGTCAAATTGGCATTAGCAGTACTATTAACATACTCTTCAGGGGAATATATGTAAATTCATCTATAGCTATGCTTAACTGGTAGAATCAGACTGGTTGAAGTTGAAAGGGACCTCTGGAGGGAATCTCATTAAACACCTTTGCACAGGCAGAGCCACCTGAAACCTGAAGCCAGTTGCCCAGGACCATGTCCAAAATGTCTTTCTGATATCCCCAAGGATGCAGGCTCCACAACCTCTCTGGACAGCCTGTGTAAGTGTTCCATCACCATCACAGTAAGGAAAAATATTTCCTGATGTTCAGAGGGAGCCTCCTGTGTTACAGATTGCCTATGGTCTTGTCACCAGGTTCCATCTTCTTTACATCCTCCTATTGCCATAAGATCCTCCTGAGCCACCCTTTGGCCAGGCTGAACAGCCTCATCCTTTCCCTTATAGGTGAGATGCTCCAGTCAGATAATCATCTTAGTGACCTTTCTCTGGACTCTTTCCAGTATGTCCATGTATCTTTTGTACTGGAAAGTCCAGAACTGGACACAGTATTCCAAGTGTGGCCTCACCAGTAGCCAGCAGAGGAGAAATGTGCCACTGTACAGTATGTCCCACTTCAAATATATACCAGAACTTCCTGAAGTTGTTTTGGTACTTCAGGTCTCAGGACCAGTATTTCTGGATTTGTTTATCAATTTCTGTACTAGATACATTAACAACAGATATTTTAATACAACAGAGTGTATGGTATATTCGCCTATTACATGTAACTGCGTGTATGCGCACATCCATATTTCATACAGGAAAGAGATATTCAGAAGACCCCAGGCATGCTGAATTTTGTTTCATTTTATGCAGACTCTCAGCTTGCTCTATGTTACCATAGGGTTTAAGTCTGCTAAATAATTCAAAACTATACTTTTCACTGTTGGAACTTTCATTTATGCTACTATTAGATTCTTATCTGACAGACAGCTATGGTCCTTGCAACTCTCTTCTTACCTGCAGAAGTAATTTGCCAGCCATGCATATCCTTTCACTTGTCTCTCTTCTGTAAAGACATTTTTCCCAACATTCAGCTTTTGGATTTCTTAATTTTAGAGAAGATTCATGCCAGCAGCTACTTAACTCATCTTCAAGTAAATGCATTCCCCAGCAGCTGTTTCTATTTAACCATGCTTCTTAAACTTCAAGGAATCAACTGTGAGAGACCTGTAAGATTTATTCTTTTTTCTCCTGCTGATCCATAAAATCATGTGCTTACTTGATTTTGAATATCTCCTCTTTCACACTTTCCTGGCTCAGCGGAGGTCTCTCAATATTTCTCTGATAGAGTTTAAAAACAGTTGCAATATTAACATGTAAACGAACAAATAAAATAATACATCTTGTGTACAAAGAAAACTTAACCCTTTCCACAAAGAACCACCAAAAAAAGTCCTGTGAGTGTTATGCAGTTCTAAGGAAGTGATCTGAAACACAAACACTGGGAATTTTTATTTTGAGGACTGCTGTTTGGCATCTATGTCATTCAACAAATGCCCAGACAAATGGTAATGATATGCACTTAAATGTAACCATCATCAAATGAATCAGTATCCTCCTGCCATCTGCAAACACTTAAGCTCTTAACAGGTACCTTTAGAACTCTCAAAAATGCTTTGTTGATTTTTATCACATTTAGATCACCGAGATAAAACTTTATCAGTGATGTGTCAGTAAATATAGCAACAGGTAAAACTGGAATTTTATATCTTTCAGATTATATCTGTCAGTGTTTTATGTTTAAATAGATACTGCATCAACCTGTCTGTGGTGAACTGATGTCCTTTATTACATCAGTTCTATAAGAAATAAAAGCTTGATAGAACATAAAACTTGGATATATTCAAGAGACAAGCATACTAGCCATTCATTCATATTGATTTCAGGGCCATCCAAATATCTACAGGACTCATTGTCTTATCAGAAAATTCCCTGTTGTCAGAAGGTTTTCTTCATATGTTTGCTGCTTTGATTTTATTAATCAAATAACTTTAAAACCCACTCATTATTAATAATATAATAAAATCTGCCAGGAAATTATCAGGCAGGATCTGAATGCTAAACAGAGACAGAATACAGAGGTTTTATATTACAAGTTTCCTTACTTTTAAAAATTAAAAACTTTGGTAATAGAATAGTTCAGAGAAGCATTCATCTGAAATACCCAAGAATAAAATCACCACAATAATTAATACAGCTACTTGTTATGAGGAATATAAATAGGACCAATAAGGAGATGATGTTTTGTTCCCTCATGACAAGAACTGTATCACTGTTGGAACAAGTGCAGAGAAGGGCCACGAGGATGATCAGGGGACTGGAGCACCTCCCGTATGAAGACAGGCTGAGGAAGTTGGGGCTGTTCAGCCTGGAGAAGAGAAGGCTGCATGGAGACCTCATAGCAGCCTTCCAGTATCTGAAGGGGGCCTATAGGGATGCTGGAGAGGGACTCTTCATTAGATACTGTAGTGACAGGACAAAGGGTAACAGGTTAAAACTTAAACAGGGGAAGTTTAGGTTGGATATAAGAAGGAAATTCTTTCCTGTTAGGGTGGTGAGGCACTGGAATGGGTTGCCCAGGGAGGTTGTGAATGCTCCATTCCTGGCAGTGTTCAAGGCCAGGTTGGACGAGGCCTTGGGTGATATGATTTAGCGTAAGGTGTCCCTGCCCAAGGCAGGGGGGTTGGAACTAGATGATCTTAAGGTCCTTTCCAACCCTAACTATTCTATGATTCTAAGATCAGGAATTAGAGGGACCTATACCTCATTAATACAGAAAAAGTAAAGCTACCATACTTCTATTTCCAGAATTGACAATAAAAGTATCAATGGTAATCCTAAAAGTAAGTCATATTGAAAGATGAGAAAAAGTTAGAAAGCATTAAAAATTAAATGTGTTATTAATTGTAATAAATATATATTAATGAAAAAAATTACATTTTAAAGACAGAACCAATTACAGTTATTTCTACTTTGCTTTACCACTTCAGAAAGAACACATTAACCCACACAAACACAACCAATGTACCGTTGAACTTCTTGTTTGAGCCTCCTGCAAGATACACCTTACACTGTGAAATAATACCCCAATGCACTGTGAATTTTACGACCAAGGCATTTTAGGATAGCTGTGATCTTTGTTATGAAAAATTTCTACAATCAGGGAAGAAGTTTACAAATGGCAGATTAAATGTGACTTAAAACCATTGCAGGTATTAGGTACATAAATGCAATCCTGTAACATACAGAGAGCTATGCAGTCAGACCTCCCCACATCCTGCACTGGATTTTTTCATCTGCCTTTAGCTTGACACCCAATCTGGTAGATATTCTCAAACACACATGCAGAACTGGACCTGGGAAAGTGTGAGGTTGACCCACACCTGATCTGAGATCCCTCTCAGGTCTCAGCTGTGTTCTGAGCAGCCAGGCAGCATGAGTACACGTACAGCCATGTTCAGGTAACAAGCAGAGGCTTGGGCACCAAAAAGGTTCAGTGGAGCTCGGACTTCAAGCATTTCATGACACACAAGTAACCCTTTCACCTTCCTGGAGTAGCATATGATTTCCTTGTGGCTCTGTTTTCAACTTCTGAGAGCAGATACGCAGCCCTATAGTCCAAGAAATATGGGATTCCTCCTGCTTGTAGACCACAGTCGTCACACTAAGCTACAAAGACAGACCTCAGGTCTTGTGAGGCTTTGGTCTTGTCCTGGGCAATCTGAAGCCATGGTTTAGTTTGTTTATCTGTAACAGCAATTATTGAACAACCAGCTGGCTACTATTCTGTTAGTTTTTTGCTAAGATTCCGTACAATCATGGAATCATTCAAGATTGGAAACGACCCTTAAGATCACCGAGTGCAGCCATTAACTGAACATTGCCAAATCCACCACTTAATGTCCCTAAATGACAAATCTACATGTCTTCTACATACCTCCAGGGGAGGTGACTCCACCACTTCCCTGGACAGCTTGTTCCAGTGCTTGACAACCCTTTCCATGAAGAAATTTTTCTTAATATCCGAACTAAACCTCCCCCGGCACAACAGTTCTACAATTGTGTGCTGAAATATTCTCATCTATTTCTGTAACTAACAGATGACAATAACAAATTGCTACTGTAAGGGGCGAACTATTTTTTATACAAAAATAATGTAGTATGGAGGAGTAAAAGCAGGAAATGACGGCAGGGACCTTGAAAGTGTGGGCACAGGATGATACTGGAAGCCTTGGGGCAATAAACAACTCACCAACAGTCAACCACTGCTTTCTGAAAGAATGCAACCTCAGGAGCTGTGCGAAACCAGCATTAGACTTACAAAAACTTAACACATATCCAGCATATGTAAACCACAAGACATATTGCAAACCCAGATGTAATGCCACATTGCAGAGCCATGAAGAAAAAGCAACATGTAGCATGTGCTGGCAAACACACGAAAATGAGCCCAGGAGTGAGGAGAAAGAAGCTATTAATATTACAAAACACCTGAGATGCTAGTACCTTGCTGATTTGACTGTTAAAGCTTCAATCAGTTTAACAGTAAGTTCTTCTTAATTTTGCCTATGAGATCCTGCCTTTTGCCTGTACAAGAATTTGAGCACGAGAAGTTGGGACTTCAAGCACCTGCTCTGTAATGCAACAGACTGGGAACAGATTGAGACATTTTGAGATTGCAAAGGGATGAACAGCTGGAAGAAAGATAGATTGCATCAACGCACCATCACAGATTAAAAGGAAGAGTATAGCTGCGATTTTCAAACTTACAGAAATAACTTTTATTACTTTTATAAATTTATTTTAAAGAAGTTGATACATATGTTCCTATATTAATTGGGAAGACATTGTTATATGCCAAAGTAACAAGTATCCTTTTCTTCAAGATCTGGAGAAGAGAAAAATATCAGGCCTAATAACAACATTCAAAACTGATATAAATGATGAAGGGATATGAAAGAAAGGGGGAGGTGATAATAGAATTTATGTCATTTTGCTGAAAGTTAGCCTCACAGCCTGCTCTGCCAATCACTAAAAACAGCAGCAGTCACCAAGCAAGGAGAATTGATTACAGGCAGTAAAAGATAAGGACAAAGAGTTTGTTGGAATTCCTCAGTCCTCAAATGCTGAATATTTATGTTAATTTATCACTGCAGTTCATGTACTTCAAATGCAATCCATAAATTATTCTGTGTGTTACTGAAAAATAAATGGCATTTTCTTTGTAGTGAGTTATTCTGGACACAGTAAGGTAAATTATGGTTAAATATGACGTCTTCGTTGCTGTCTTTTCCTGTGAGTGGTTACTGGGAACAGTGACTTAAATTTCCCATTTTGATGAAACTCTCTTGCCTGTTGACAACAGATCAGAGCATGAAACACACCACTTCAGGTAGCTGCTGTGACAAGCTGCATTTAAGATGGCATCATCCAGTGCTAAAAAGCTACAAATACAAAATATAACAGTGCATATACCTAATCCCTGTCTGCTATTGCCTGAGATTAGGAACGTATGTGTGTTACTTACAGACACTCCAAAGATAATTAAGAAAAAGCTCCCCAGGTGTTTCCTTGCAATTTTTGCTGTAAACAGGTTACAAGATACTTCTCTTTTTTTTCCTGGGAGACTCAGAAATTACTCAGACACTTTCAGAATGAACCCTTAGCAATCCCTTCACTTTCAAAGCTGTCATCCACACAGTTTCTTAAGCCTTTGCTCAAGTTTTCCCCAAACAGTCCCACATTTTTTTAACCTTGTTGGACTGCTGACAGCATGAAATACAAAGCAGTTCACATAGACATTCCTTGCTTCCCATAAGATGTGTGAAGACAGCAGTATAATTCATGTTTCTTGATACATCCCAAAGTCTGACAGTCTCAAATGTTACAGCAGTTGGCTAAAACTGAAGTTTCGCTGTGTTCACAGAGAAGCAAAGGCAGAGGGAACAGTTCTGCAGAATTTGCTTCCTCTGAAACATCCTCCACTACTGATCACTCCTGTTATATTTTAAATGTCTGAGCCTAAGAAAATCCTTTTGGATTAATTCGGTTTCTTGATCTCCAAATATCAGTCAGGGAAAAAAAAACAACAAACCAGCAAACTATGAGTAATCATTGGATCACAGAATGGTTTGGGTTGGAAGGGACCTTGAAGATCACCCAGTTTCAATCCCTTGCCATGGGCAGGGACACCTTCCACTAGACTGAGACAGTTGCTCAAAGCCCTGTCCAAACCTGTCCTTGAACACTGCCAGGTATTGGAGACACACAGCTGCTCTAGGCAACCTGTTCTAGTGTCTCACCACCCTCACTGTGAAGATAATCTAATGTATAAAATAATATTTTAATCAGAAGGTTATAATCAAATGTGAGCTGTCATTGACACAACATTCAAGATAACCAAGCCTCATCCCTGCAACCCAGATAAAAACAAAGGGCCAAAGCAAGCAACTCACCTTGGTACAGCTGCTTCATACATTTGCTACTGATGAGCCATCTGCAACAATGCTTTCTGTAACTAGATAGTCATGACACTCTGTTGGACTGCTGAGTGACCAAGGATGGATCCTTACGGGAAGCCCTATGGGACTGGAGAGGCATGCTAGATCCAGATATCGCAGGAAAAATCAGAGCAGCTTGAATGTGACCTCTAGGCCTAACACTGACCAGTCCAAAGTAGAAAATTGATATTTATAATTTCTGAAATCTCTGGCCATCTGTTCTCTAAAGCTTTACAACATTTAATTTCTGCACATATCTAAGCAACAAGGCCAGCTTTGTAGCTGAGTCATAATCTCACTCCCTGAAATTACTTTATATTAGGAAAGCAGTCAATAAAAATGGGGATGGGAACCCTTTCCCTTTTAAATTTCTACATTTAACATCTGGAATGCACCCATCATTGTTTATGTAGCTCTATATGACTGAAACCAAGCCCATAATGAATATTGTTTAATGCCTGCAGTATCCTGAGATTGCACTGGTAGAAATATTTAAATTCCCATTTTTGAGGTAATTGAAGCTTGGCTTAAACAGGCTCCACAACATTCATTTTAGTCTGAACAAAACAATCATTTTTCTCTTTTTTTTTTTTTCAATTCTCAGTGATGCAAAGCTAAAACGCTTTCAAGCTGCCAGCTACATTTTGTTTGGGGGTTAGTGAAAAATGAAGTAATGCCTTTAAAATGCTTAACAGCTGGTAATGAAAGCCTCACCCAGGAGATTCTCAAAACATGCAGTTCTGCTTTGCCCTAAAGTATTGACCACCTCTGTATTGATTGGAATATTTACTAACTCGCTAGCAGGCAGAACATACCTTTGTTTTGCCTAGACTCTTGGATTTCTTCAGTTCTTCAGTCCTTGTGGATGCTAATAATCCAATCCATTATTAATAACATCAACCTTATAAACTAATGAATGCAATTGATAAATTATGTCTCAAATAGCACTTGCTGTGCTCAGCATAAATGCTAACTGATCTTTAGTTGTCCACAATGTTTTGTTTAGCTAGCCAATAAAATAATTCCTGTTGTATTTTATTTAGCTGCACTCCATGTAATTTGTATTTGCATCAGGGAACAAGAGAAGCGGCTCTGAATAATGTAAGTCCAAAGCCCAAGAGTTATCCATGGAATCATTCCCATACTCAACTTTCCAGGGAATTAGCACAGCTCGATATCTTGCAATACTTGATACTAAAATATCCTTCATGCCTCACTGCAATTCATTTGTTGAGTATACATGTACACAGAGTCTCAGTTCCTGCATGTGTCACTTAAAGTGGTTTTAGATTTAATTTCTCAGGGTTTGAATGCCATAGAAACACAGTTGAAAAGTATTTTCTGCACTTACTACTAACAGAGCCCCTTAGCAGGCCAGTCTCACAGCATAAAATCCATTTAAATACACTATTGAAAACACTGTAGTAAATTTATGGATGTAAATAGCCTTTAGCTTTTACCAGAAATACCAACACAGGCATTAAGAATGGTAGCACTGGGACCTCTAGGTATATCAAACATGGCATCTTAACTGAAGTGGTGGAGCAAGGAATAAAAGCATGACTAGCAATGAAGGGGAGGAGGGGGGGACATCAAGCCTTCACAGTCTCTCTCCAGAGACATAGTCATAGAATTTAATCGTTTAGGTTGGAAAAAACTTTTAAGATCATCAGATCCAACCATTCACATAGCAATGCCACCACTAAACCATGCCCTTAAGTGCCACATCTACATGTCTTTTAAATACCTCCGGGGATGGTGACTCAACAACTTTTCCAGGCAGCCTGTTCCCGTTCTTGAAACCCTTTTGGTGAAGAAATTGTTCCTAATATCCAATCTAAAGCTCCCCTGGCACAACTTCAAGCTGTTTTCTCTCATCCTATGGCTTATTACTTAGGAGAAGAGACTGATCCCCACCTCACTACAACCTCCTTTCAGGTAGTTGTAGAGAGAGATAAGGTCCCCCCTAAGCCTCCTTTTCTCCAGGCTAAACAACCCCAGTTCTCTCAGTTGCTCCTTATCACACTTGTGCTCCAGACCCTTCACTAGATTTGTTGCCCTTCTCTGGACCCACTTCAGCACCTCAATGTCTTTTTTGTAGTGAGGGGCCCAGAGCTGACACAGGATTTGAGGTGCAGCCTCACCAGTGCTGAGTACAGGCCCAGTCCTACTGGCTATGCTATTTCTGATACAAGCCAGGATGCCGCTGGTATTCTTGGCCACCTGGGCACAAGCTGGCTCATGTTCAGCTGGTTGTTGAACAACACCCCCAGGTCCTTTTCTGCCAAGAAGCTTTCTAGCCACTCTTCTCCGAGCCTATAGTGTTGTGTGGGGTTGTTGTGGCCCAAATGTAGGACCCAGCACCGAGTCTTGTGGAACCTTATACCACTGGCCTCAGCCCATTGATCCAGCCTGTCCAGATCCCTCTGTAGAACCTTCCTATCCTTCAGCAGATCAACACTCTTGCCCAGATTGGTGTCATCTGCAAACTTACTGAGGGTGCACTCGACTTCCTGTCCAGATCATTGGTAGATATGTTAAACAGAACTGGCTCCAATCCTGAGCCCTGGGGAGCACCACTTGTGACCGGCTGTCAACTGGATTCAACTCCGTTCACAGCCACTCTTCGGGCTCAGCCATCCAGCCAGATTTTACTCAGAGAACAGTACACCTGTCCAAGCCATGAGCAGCCAGTTTCTCAAGAAGAATGCTGCGGGAAATGGTGTCAAAGGCTTTTACTAAAGTCCAGATGGACAATATCCACAGCCTTCCCTTCATCCACTAAGAGGGTCACCTTGTCATAGGAGGAGATCTGGTCAGCAAGCAGACCTGCCTTTCATCAGCCCATGCTGACTGGGCCTGATTACCTGGTTGAGTGCTGTGTGATGGCACTCAAGATGATCCACTCCATAACCTTTCCTGGCACCAAAGTCAGACTGGCAGGCTGTAGTTCCCTGGATCCTCCTTCTGTCCCTTCTTGTAGACAGGCATCACATTTGCACTCTTAAAGCACCAAGTCATCAGTCCTGACAGAACTAGTCAAGGGATAGTTATTGTGACACAAAAACAGGTTAAAAAAATATTTCTTTATAAGGAAGCGTTTGTTTTTAAGTTCACTTGTTGCCAGACCTTTTCAACCATAGCCACTTTCCAACACCTGTTGTATTAAATTTTGCATCAAATGACCAGACCAGTTGTAGACCATCCTGCTCCTCAGCCCAGAAACATGGTTCTGCAGAAAGAGAATAAGATACCTGTCCTGGGTTCAGCAGTAGCAGTCATGTTTTTTCCTTTGTGGTAGCTGGTGCAGTGCTGTGTTTTGACTTCCAGCCTGAGAACAGTGTTGGTGAAGCCGATGTTTTCAGTTGTTGCTAAGTGATGTTTACCCTGACCAAGGACTTTGTGAGGCTCATGCTCTGCCAGGGAGGAGGGGAAGCTGTGAGGAAGCAGAGACGGGGCGCCTGACCCGGGCTAGCCAGGGAGGTATTCCATACCACAGAACGTCATGGCCGGGGTGGGGGGTAACTGGGAGTTACCCAGAAGGACATGGGCTTCCAGGTGGAACTCGTTTTCTTGGCCGGTGGTATCGTATTCTCTTCCCTTGTTATTTTCCCTTATCATTGCTGTAGTTGATAGTAGCGGTGGTGATTTGTGTTGTACATTGGTTGCTGGACTGTTCTTGTCTCAACCCATGGGAGTTGCACTCTTTCGATCCTCCTCCCCGTTCCTCCGGGAGCAGGGAAGGGGAGAGCCCCGGTGGGAGGGGGGTATGGACCTCAACTGTTGTCAGCTCGGCACCACTCACTGGGAGTGAGTGAACAAGTTACCTGACTGGGTTTAAACCATGACAGATACCTAATAGACCTCTTCCTCCCTGGTGGGAATCCCTTTCAAAGGGGAAGGCCAGTCAACACATGAATTGTGAGCAATGCAGTCTCAGGAAGTGAAAAGTTACCATATTGTAGAGCAAAGAAAATATTACTGCTTTTTGGGTTTCTCAGCCAGGACCAGCTGAGAAGCCTCTGTGGCCTATGACACAGTAATTTAGCTTGTTTCATTACTCCTGTGGGCTTCCCAAATTGTTTAGGGATATTCTCCTTTAATTTTAGAATGCTCTCAATGAGAATCAAAAGCAAGGGGTCCCACAACAGCTCAGCAGCATCAAGCCAATTCCTTCAATACAGAGCTTTCTCATGGCTGGGAAAAAAAAAAAAAACAAAAACACAAAACAAACCAGATGTAATGATTTTTAGGATTTTGGTGTCTCCAGCCCTCAGCGTTGCAACAGCATTCAGCTTTACAGAACTAGCAGAGCAACAGCCACAGAAATGGAGGGGGACAGGGCAGGTCCAAGTGGCCAGGAACATTTCTAGAGACTGTGGGCAGGTGACAAGGTCCCACTCTTCTTCTACTAAATGAAGAAAGGATCTACGCTGCCAACAGACAGCATTTTGTCATATAACACAGATAGGGGCTGCCAGAGGACTGCTGACCAGGACTACTGTCTCTCTCTGCAGTCGTATTCTCCACAGGCAAGTAGGGAGTGTTCATCTTCAAGATCATGAGGTTTAGGGAGGCAGCCATAGGGCAGGGATATGCTGTGCACTGCTCTCTTTGTTTTGTTGCCCTAATTGGTTATGCTTGAAACCAGTTCTGCCTCTACATTACCAGCCTGGAAGATGAGCAGTGTGTTGTGGGAAAAGCTTCTCCTTTAACAGCTCCATAGAGTGAAAATGTAAAGAACACATAATTGATGGAGGATGGTGTTGAAAGGTCTGGATATAGAGGGGAAAATCCTTCCAGCTCCACACCTTATGGTTCTAATCCCACCCCAAAAGATTAATCTGAATCCAGATCCTGAAATTCCCTGCTCTTCTGAAATTGTTGTCTGTTCATAATAACAGTCCTGTTCCCTTGAAAATACTCTGGAATACAGCCAGGTTCAGAAGTTTTGCATAAAGAGAGTTCTGAAATCCCTCACAAGCTAGGAAAACAGACACAGCTTTTCTTTTGCATGGATACTAAGAATCCACAGGTACCTCTGGAGAGAAAAAAGAAAGCAGGCTTTAAATCCCTTACTGGCCTATCTGTGAGATAAAGAGTTTCCCTTCTTGCTGCCAGGGCTAAGTCAAACTCAGAATAGTCTGTGCAGTCCCACTTCAGGAAGAGAAGAAAAAAAAAATAAACTGCAACACTGAGACTGTTTGCAGGCAGAGAGCAAAAGAAAAAATGACACATCTAGCAAATTCCCATCCCACAGCCTGCTGATGGCAGTGCTCTTCTCATGCTATTGTCCTCAGTTTCTGGGCTGTCTGGTGTTCTGATACCCAGTTCTCCCCATTGAAATCTGCTGACATTGCTTTAGTGATGCATAACCAAGTTAAACTCTAACTGCCCATGCAGGTTTCAAACACAGCACTGGAGAGTGCAACACAGAGATGTTCAACCTTATGCTTCAACAGAGCTTATTTTATTCAGTCCTAGTAAATGACAGACATCACGCAGGCCTCATGCTTCATTCTGGTTAGTAACTCATAAAGGGAGGGAATATCAGGGGACATTCCCCAGCAGGCACGGCTGAACTGAATCTGGAGACAGGAGGAGAGCTGCTGGACCCAAACTTAACCTGATTATCAGGACTTATCAAGTTCTTCCTTCTCTCCTAACACATGAGATATCAAGTGATAAAAAGAGCAGCTCACATGACAGTAGGAAGAACTGCAGTAATAGGCTATACTATCAGTACTAGATTGGTTCAGGTGTCTTGTAGCTGCATGTCATCACATATGGAGCCTTTATTCTGCCATGGGTTCAGCAGTGCACACCCGTACTCACTGGCAGACAGCAGATGAGGTCAATGGGTATATCTAGTGGAAGGGATCCTGAACAGGG
This sequence comes from Pezoporus flaviventris, assembly GCF_033815535.1. Classification (NCBI taxonomy): domain Eukaryota; kingdom Metazoa; phylum Chordata; class Aves; order Psittaciformes; family Psittacidae; genus Pezoporus; species Pezoporus flaviventris. Next base: position 7,688,683 of record NW_026892564.1, read on the forward strand.
AAACTAAATGTATTCCATTGATGCAGATAAATGAAATGCAAGTGTAACTGCAGGATGAGTGCTGGACCAAGCTAGATGTGAAAGGCTTTCTCTCAAAGTATGAAATTTCTCAGGTACAGGAAAGGTGAAAATAAAGATCAGCAGCATTTCTGCTTTTCCTTGGAGGAATCCTTTTGAGGATTGTTAGGATTCATTCCCCTATTATATAACCAGTGCTGTTACTTTGCTGATTTTATTTAGGTAACTTTATTAGCTTCATGGTTGGACCAACAGAAGTAGATGGCTATTTTTGCATAATGCAGTATGTAACCAACCATTTAGGGCAGATACTCAACATATTTAGGGCAATTCAATACATGAAGTGCATATGCACTGGCCAGGGTAAAGGTACAGAAAGGCATTGTACCAAAAGAGAAATAATTTAAAAAAAATAAAAATACTTAAGTCAAAGGAGAAAGTTGGATTCAGAAAAAAACAAGCAGAGCAGTATCAAGCCAGGACATGATTTCTCTCTGATAATTTCTCTCCCTTTCCCTGCCACCTCACTCTCTGGCAAAGCCGAAGGCCTTGGTTTGGGATACTCTTACTTGCCTGTGCTACTGCAGGGTACAGACCACAAAGTAATATTGGTTCCTATGCCCATGCTTGAGTTCAGTATGATTCGTAAACTCACATAACTCTCACCAATTTAGTTATGAGTGACTGCGTTGTCTCCTATGTCCCAATTTATCTAGTGTCAGGAATCTAGAGTTTCACAATAGGTCACAGCAGAAGGTCATTTCTGGAAAGATGTTAAACAGGCCTGTGAACCACTGACAAACACTGTGTCCTTGGGGGAGACACAAACAACATGCAGCCTGGGATGCCCTCACATGAATTATCAACAAGAACCAGCTGGCAAGTGTCCAGTGGTCACTATGCTCAGCCCCACTGCCTCCAAGAGCTGCTCATATGGCACAATTAACTATACATCCATGAGAGGAATTTGCTTAACTGGGTGTGTTGGCAGGCTCCCCCAGCAGCCCAAAGCCATAACCACCACTGGGGGCTATAATGGCTGCATCCAGCTTACTCTGGACATTGCAGTACAGATGGAAACATGGTAGCCAAGGGGTGTCTAGAACAATGGCACGATTATCTTGCTGGTATGCAAATATAAGTCAATTATCTTTATAAACAGTGGACACCCCAGGGCCTGTTGAACTATCCTGCACAGCAGTGGGCTGCACGCCAGGACCTCCCTTGGAGCAGGGACACCTCTCAAGGTTACTCCTCAAGATTGAGAGATTTCTTGCTGCAACAGATTCTCAGTAAGTGATTAATAGTATGCTAAACTTTGAAACCTTAGGTAAGTGATATAAAGGATTGACTGTACATGTACAATCCTCTAGACATAAACTGTTGACCAAGCCTGGGACTAGAATGGATCCAGCCACACCTAGACTCATCACTGAGAAGGAGTCTGGCCCCCTTCTTAACCTCATGACTCAATGGGAGGGCCTCCTTGACATGTTTTTTCTGACCCTCTCCTCTATGCAGTAAATACTCAAGTATACCTTACCATCAAACCCTGTTAAACCACTGTCATATTTATCACTGAACTGTGTTATCTCACTGTTTTACATCATTGAAGTTATTGTCACTTTCTCTCTCATGAGTGAAGTGTATGACTCCATCTGCGACATTGTGCCAATGCAGGGAGATGGCACCATCAATCAGAGCTTCAGTATGAAGCACTTCCAGGCTCACGGCAGCCACTGACTAGAAAAGATAGCGCTGACCACTGCTGCAGTGACTAAGACAGACCTGGAGAAAAATTAGAGGCTCATTGTTTTATGATAGCTATTGATGTGACAGGAGTGCTGCTATAGTGGGCCTCGTTCATCATCAGTGGCTGTGAAGAAAGCAGGACAGAAGAGCCCTGTGACCTGGTGTTAATCCCAGCAGTATTTGTCCATTTCTTCAAATATTTTTTCTTGGAAAAGTTAAGATATAAACTGTTGACAGTGCTGCAGCCATTAGAGTGGAAATAAAATCGAGAATTTGTTCTCTGGCCTGGAACGGAACATGGGTCAACTTGTAGGTAAATTTCATGTCTTTGGATGTGAATGAAGAGCACATTTACCAGAATGGTGTCATCTGTGGGTTCTGAGCAGATGGACAACAGCATGCGTTGGAGAATACTGTTAGTATAGTGCCAAGAGGAAATGTTCCTCTGAATATTAGAAATAAGTTACCCAGAAAATCAGCCAAGAACCTTAAATCTGTACATTTCAGACTTCTCTGAAGGCCTTCTGTGAGGAAAATACTGTATATGTCATTTAATTAGATTCTGAACAGACTCGGGCACATGTTCTCACATTAGTTAACTTCACTGAAGCAAGTAAGTTTGCCATGAGAGCAAAGATAGAGCATGCCCAGATGTTTGCAAGATTAGTCTTGCAGACTCTTCAGCTCAGGAATCAAGACTTGAAACTGCCTCCACACAAACAAGTTTACTAAAATACAGGGACTACAAACAGTCATATCAGCATCTGTGCAAACCCAAAACCCACACAGGCCCTGAAGCTGGTTTTGCCCCTGGGATGCACAAGGAAATAGAGTAACTTGGCAAGTGAGCATGACTGCACTGCAGTGACCAGATGTGATGTAATTGTTCACAATGTCACACAGATCAGCTCTGAGGTCATGTTGATTGGAGATGCAGCAGTGATCATTAAACTGCTTCTTAGACCAAGACAACTTAATCATATTTGCCCTTGACTCTCTTTCCTTCTGAAGACAAAGTATTATTCTCAATAACAATCAGCAGCAGCCCTGACATTCTGGTCCCCAGCAGTACTTAAATACTGCCATCTCTTGTGAGCATGTCATTAAAAAAAAACAGAGGAAAGCTTCAGCACAATCATTATCTGTCTTCTGAAACCTAAACCAAAATTAATCTTTTCCTTTTTTTTTTACAAAAAGCAAGACAGAAAGAGAAATACTGCTCATTTTAGTCACAAAACTTCTTCTCCCAGTTGTCATGTTTTTTTATTCTTCACTGGTTTGTTGGTGCTTTTGAACCCTCAGATTGTCAAACATGGTTATCTGTGTAGCTTAATCAAGTAATTAATGATTTCAAATACTTAAGCTTAATTTAAACCTTATATGCCTTTAAACACACCAGTTTTGCAAGTAGCTTCCTTTTCTCCTCTTCCCAATTAAAATCTAAAAATGCACTCTAGATCCCAAAAGGGCTTTTTAATCATATTTTAAATTTTATGGCTCAAAAAGGTACTTACAGAGTATACTAAAATCAGAGTTAATTACAGTAGCTCCTTGAAATCAAGGTCCTACCCCTCTTCAGGTGCATATCAGAATGTCACTGATCACACATGAAAATTAACACAGGACTAATAGTTACAGGAAATACAAAGTTTATAGCCAGTCTTATCTGTTGCACTGCTCACACTTATGAATTAATTAGCTGTGGCAATTTTATGGAACTGTGGTTTGTCCTTGCACTTGTCTCCCCTATGCCTACATATGCACCTCCTTGTAACTGTCACTGTAAGTTCACAGCCATGTATTCTTTCTCTGTCATCATTCTATATAGGTGGCCTGGGTTCAGCAGTAGCAGTCATTTTTCTCCTTCTTGGTAGCTGGTGCAGTGCAGTGTTTTGAATTTCAGCTCGGGAACAGAGCTGATAGCGATGTTTTGGTTTGGCCAAGGACTTTGTGAGCCTCATGCTCTGCCAGGGGGGAGGGGAAGCCAGGAGGAAGCAGAGACAGGACACCTGACCCAAACTGACCAAAGAGGTATTCCATACCACAGCACGTCATGCCCAGGATGTAACTGGGAGTTAGCCGGAGGGGCTGGGAGACTGCAGGGTTGGAGGAGGTATCAGTCGGAGCTTGGTCGGGCTTGGGGGCCGAGTTATCGGTCGGCTGGTGCTGAGGTGCTGTATTCTCTTCCCTTGTTATTTCCTTTATCATTATTATCACTGGTGGTAGCAGTAGTGATTTGTGTTATACCTTAGTTACTAAACTGTTCTTATCTCAACCCGTGGGAGTTGCATTTTTTTTTCGATTCTCCTCTTTGTCCCTCTGGGAGCAGGGGGAGGGCAAGAAAAGGGGGGGAAGTGAGCGAACGAATTACCTGACTGGGTTTAAACCACGACAATAGGGATAGAATTGTTTTGCTGGAGACAATGGGAAACCCAGTGAAGCACAAGCAATAAATATATTCTCATGGACAGGTCTACTTTTTTGGGTTTTTGTTCGTTTTTTTTTTCCTTCACTTAGAGGGTTCTTGTTAAGAAATCACATTGATCCAAAAAATTTTATCCAAAATGTCCATTAATAGACTCAACAAAGAAGATAGATGGATAATTCATTATGCTGGTCTATGAGAAGCGCAAATCAACGCTTCTGTTCAATTCAAATAACTAAAAACACTGTATGAAATCATGCCTTATGGGTATGTTAAGACTGCAGATACAGTGCTTGCATATGAAAAAACCTGATCTGGCATCAAACTAGCTACCTGAAGATGCCTGTGACCTCACAGAGGATAATTTGCACTCTTCTCAAAGGTCCTCAGTACTGACAAACTTTAAGTGATGATCCGATCCTTAAACCAGTCAAAATAAGTAATGGTAACAAAGGGAAATAGATTCAATTTTCAGTTTTCAAAGGTATCCAAAGGTAATCATGGATTGAAAGTCTGATTTGTAACTGCTTCTAAACTACCTCCCTGCCTGAAAGAAAAAGTGGACCCTGCTCACTAGGGCGCAGCCCACTTCCCCAGACAGAAAATATAAGCCTACCAGCAACAGGTTTGCTTTTCTTAGCTTTGCAGTAGCTGTTTTTAAAGACACTACTTAGACTTACAGGCTATAGAATCATAGAATAGTTAGGGTTGGAAAGGACCTTAAGTTCATCTAGTTCCAACCCCCCCTGCCATGGGCAGGGACACCTCAAACTAAACCATGACACCCAAGGCTCTGTGTGACCTGGCCTTGAACACTGCCAGGGATGGAGTATTCACAACCTCCCTGGGCAACCCATTCCAGTGCCTTGCCACCCTAACAGGAAAGAATTTCTTCCTTATATCCAAGCTAAACTTCCCCTGTTTAAGTTTTAACCCATTACCCCTTAGGCAGAAACTCACTGGGCTGAGTAGACTCTTTATCTAAATTTCAATGTAGCCCAAGGAGAATTTCAGCAAAGCTTGATCCTGTTCTCCCTGTTATCAACTGCAGCTGAATCTTTAACAAAACCAAAAAAAAAAAAGGGAAATATTCTGAAAGGCCAAATTGGCTTCAGTGTTTTGGAAAATAGTAATTGCACTATCTATCTGCAAAAAGTCATCCATTATATGATACCAGAATGTGAAATGAGGCCTGTAGGAAAGTATAGTTCTGTAGTACAGGGCAGTACAGTGGAAAAATACCGAACTATATATACACAGCTATGCACTCACAGTAGGACTTTCCAACTCACCTGAAATATTATTTGAGATGGCATGGCTCTCCTGGGACAAAATGAACTGTACTTGTGAGTAATGCATATAGTTCTCAGAAAGCACTAAATCACATTTCTGTGAACTGATGCAGTTCTTTGCCCAATAAACAAACTGCTCTTAAACCATTAGATTTCTCACATAGCAAGTTCTGCCATGGAAACCGCATGGAAATAACCAATAGAATTTTAAAAAAGGAAGGATTCTTTCTCCTGTAGATGCAAAATGTCACTCAAAAGCAAATCTGAATGATGACAAAAATTCTCAGTCTTCCGAGAATTCACAGCCCGTATTACAACACTACCACAATCTCTGCTTTTAGTTGTGCTGAAGTCCAAGGCACAAATGAAGCATAAAAAGGAGAACAGGCTGAATGCATGTTCTGAATCAGTCCTAGAAGGTGATCTATGGTATTGACAGTTCTCTGTACCTGGAATCTTCTCTGAAATAACCTGGTATTTCACACAATATGCAAACATAAACTATATTTAATAGGGGAATGACTGATACAACTGATAATCCTGCAAATTGAGTAAGTGGCATTCCACAGAACCACAAAGTCAATACAGGAACAGTGGAGTAATGTGCTGCATTTAACAAAAGTCATAACTGTACCATAGTAAAAATCTGTTTTGTGGCCTCGAGGTGAAATAAAGTAGCTGTCCAACAAACCTTCCAATGTAAAGCTGGATGTGAAAATTCCTGCAGCATACTAAAATTTCATGGGAAACCTAGGTAGGAACCCAAATGTAAGTACCCAAGGTGAAATTTAGCACTGACAAGACATTTAGTCCAATGACTAATAACCAGAATACGGTTAAAGGCATAAAACAGTGCTGTGTAACTGACACACAGATTTAGCTGTGCCATACCAGCTGCTTGCCACGCACCTCCATAGTTAAACAGGGCTTTGACCTCTGGTAGAGGTGGCTCTGGTGATAAAGTGAATAACTGACTTTACCACATTACTCCAGTTATGGGGCAGCATCTTAATTAATTGAGAAGCTCAACATGACCAAGCGTTGTGCACACACAGCCCAGAAGGCCAACTGGGCTGCATCAAAAGAAGAAGCGTGTCCAGCAGGTGGAGAGAGGTGATTCTCTCCCTCTACTCCGCTCTCATGAGACCCCACATGCAGTACTGCATCCAGCTCTGGGGCCCCCAACATAAGAAGGGTGTGACCCTGCTTGAGTGAGTCCAGAGCAGGGCCATGAAGATGATCAGAGGTATGGAGCGCCTCTCCTATGAAGACAGGCTGAGAGAGCTGGGCTTGTTCAGCCTGGAGAAGACTCAAGGGGGACCTTAAAGCAGCCTTCAAGTACCTAAAGGGGGCCTGCAAGAAATCTGGAGGGCAACTTTTTACAAGGGCACATAGGGATAGGACAAGAGGGAATGGCTTTAAACTGGCAGAGGGTAGATTTAGATTAGATAGTAGGAGAAAATTTTTCACTATGAGGGTGGTGAGGCACTGGCACAGGTTGCCCAGAGAAATTGTGGCTGCCCCATCCCTAGAAGTGTTCAAGGCCAGGTTAGATGGGGCTTTGAGCAACCTGGTTTATTAGAAAGTGTCCCTGCCCATGGGAGGGGGGTTTGAACTAGATGGTCTTTCAGGTCCCTTCCAATCCAAACCATCCTTATGAATGGTTCTATGAATCATCCCATGCAAAGCTTAGAACAAGGGGACATGAGCTATTCTGGCAGCCAGTGAATGCACTCAGAGTGGTGCTGGGTTTTCCCACATTGCATTGCACTGTGCTTTGCAGAAATAACTCTCTGGCCATTGTACCACCAGTTCCTTGAGGGAAGTTAAATGGTCATAAAAGTCGTAAGAGTAATAGATCATAATCATTATCTCATCTAACCTCCTGAATACCTCTGCCATTCCATTTTTCTTTAGAAGTTAGATTAAAGCAAGCCTTTTAGAAAGACTTATGATTTTTGTTAAGATTTCAAACAACAATGAGTAATTGGTCTCTATGTTATCCTTATTGCTCAAATAGTACATCTTACTCAATTTGTTAAACTTCCAGTCATGGGATCACCTTATGACATAAGACTATAAATCTAAAGACTGTAAATCCCTCCACTGTTACTCCTCTTCCATATGCATGGACCTACACACAATAATTCAGTTCCTTCTAACCTTTTTCTTTGATAAGCTTTGACTGCGGTTCTTAAATCTCTTGCCAAAGCTGATTTTCCATCTTGAAAGGCAACACCAGGTCTGGACACAGTATTCCAGTCAGTTGTTTTATGGATGCTAAGTACACAAGACAGATCATTTCTCTAGTTGTACTTCCTATTCCTCATTTATATATTCAAGAATTGCATTAGCCCTTCTGGCAACATCGCACCAAGGACTTTACACTGAGCCTGATATGCAAGTGCACCCCTCCCTGAAACAATCTCCAGTTCAGAAGTAATCATGGCATTCTTCATCACTTGCTAGCTGCAGCATTAGAACATATAATTTTTCAACTGTAACAATTCAATCAACTATTCAGATAATTCTTACCAATAATTTGTGCAGTTTATTACAGAACCATATAATAATTTAGGTTGAAAAGGGCCTGAAAAATACCCAACCTCTTGCTCAAAAGCAGTCAAATTTCCCAGTAAACACAGGCTGCCCAGGCTCTTTCCCAGTCAGGTTTGAGAATCTTGAGGGACTGAGGTTTCACAGCCTCAGTGGGCAACAGCTTTCAAGGCTTACCCACTTTCACAGTGATCCTTTTTATTTTTTAATAATCTGTGTTGTCTAAACTCATAGCCACTGAAGCCTTTATATCCACATTTTAGATCTTTGAATAGCATACCAGATTTTATTTCAAAATTTAGCCACAGAGATTCTACAGCTCTCTCATTAGCAAATAGCCTTGTTCAGTGGCATCTGACCACTGACTACATGTTAAAGATCTATCAATAAGCCAGTCTGCAGTCCATACAATATAAAAATCTGTCAATTTGGTCTAGTTTCCTTGGTTCAGTAAACATCATGTGTAATTTAATTAAAAGCTCCAATACACCCCAAGGAATCTGCAAGAACACTGAGAGTCAGACAAGGTGCTTCTGTCTGAAAAGCATCTTCCAAGATAGCAAACAGGCTAGCAGTCATTCTTCTAACTAGTTCTGCTAACTTTTGCTATTAGAGTTCACTATTTCCCCTGGGAGGTGGCAAAGCAAGGGTTCCCTGCCTCATTTCACACCCTTTATCCAGTCACTGAATTCAGGTGGATAACTTCTGCAGTTTTCACAGTTCAGCCTCCTAAAGTATTCCTCAGCTTGGTCTTTAATGTTCTTGAGCATTAACTATGCAGTTATGCTGATTATGAAATGTTTAATTTCAGCAAATACTGCTTTTCATCTTCCTTGAGTGCAGCTAATACTCCCATTCAAGTCTCTCATCCAAGTGCCAATTAGCCCCTGTGGAAGAGCACACAAAAAATCTGACCAGCCATAGATGAAAAAGGATAAACCCAGAATAAGCTTATTGCTTTCCACAGTCACCCTGCTCAAGCTCAAACATTGATTTTTTCCAAAGCTGTATGTTTCTAAAAAGCTACATATTTGGCATTAACACTATGTATTTATTGACAGAAAAGCTGCTGTTATAACTGCATTTTGTTTCAAAATGTCTATTTGCAAGATGGCAATTTAATAGAGCAAGTCTGAGGGTTATTAGGTCCTATACAGAAAGCAACTTGGATGGCTAATTAACTTGGCACCTTGCTTTTGATATTATTTAAACATACTTTTATATCCGTAATAGATTCTTTTGAAGTGTCATAACAGTTTGAGTGTTGTCACATTAGGTTGTTATAGCTCCAAATGTGTACTTCTTCTCTGTTCAGGACTATGAATCCAATACTGGGTAATGTGACTACTTAAGAGCTGCTGTTACACTTTATGTCAATCCAGCTAATATGCAAGTACATAAAATCTGTGGAATAAAAAATCTTTGTGTTAAGGTTGATTTTAAGAACTGACTGCTGGCTAGTAACTGACTTCTTGACTGGTATTTTAGCCAACTGAAACGTCTTCTCGTCAAGATACCCAAATGGGCTACTGTTTGTTAAAGAACTTCGTGATGAATTAATTTTATCAGAAGTGGGTGGTTCATACATATTATTTTAAATTTCTCTAATTTTACAATGGCCAAATGAATTTTTAATCTGCTCTGAAAACTTTTAATGGCAAAGTTTCCACACTTTCCCTCATTATCTATACTAGTGCTTAAACACCCTTGCAGCTGAAAGATTTTAATTACATACAACTGCACTTGCTGTACTTTCAAGTCATTTGTGGCTTGTCAGGTAGCTGAGTGCCACTCCCCTTTGGAGTAATGCTGCACCCCATCCCAGCGCTCCCTGGGTGAACGCAAGACCACAGGTACTACAGAGGGCAATAAATACTTAAAAAGGATGCCATTCTTCACGCAGTCATTCCTCTACATTGTTGTCCACCGCAGGGAAGGCAGCCGAAACTCTGTGCTACTCTGCCACACTGCTGCACCTTTCCCAGATGGCAGCTGAACAGGTTCCTTTGACTTCATGTGACCAACGAGGGTCAACAACCAGAGGGCTGCCAACAAACCTCGCAGAGCTCTGGGCTGGAATTCCACCTTCACGGATGGTCTTCACAAAGGTCTCCAAGCTCACACAAGCTGCAGCTGATGGGGAAGAGGCGGCCACCATGCATGGTCACCACACAAGGCTTGCTCTGTGAATGTGAGGACTCGACCCCACACTGTGGAGACATGTTGGGTTTGCCTTATGGGAAACTTAGGGTTTCTCGAGGATGTCTAAGCTTTACCCAGCAGTTTGAAAAGAGGTGATGGCCAGACTTTAGGATGAGGCCGACAGTGTCATCCATCCAAAAGGGCCGTTACAGGACACGTCCCTTCGGCCAAGGCCCTTCATAGGGGCCAGATACCTCCTCTCCTGGCTTCTCACGCAACTTCCATCCCCTGCGGCCAGCCCTCCGGGCAGCTCCTCACCCTGAAGCACCGTCCGCTTGCCGCCTGACAGCCCTCCAGCCGCAGCGCAGCTAGGCACGTCCCTCCCCACCGCCCCCGGCCGTGGCGAGGCCGCGCCGCCGGATCCGGCCCCCGCCGATCCTCCCCTCCCCGCCCCGCGGCGCTGCAGAGCTCCCCGCCCTCAGCCTTCTTTCAGCCGCCATCGGCCGCTGCGGCATCCACGGGGCTGTGGGACCGGCGGCTGCCTGCCCCACACCCCCGCGCACGGCCCGGCTGCTGCGGCCCCTGCGGCCCCTGGGACTCGGCCCTGAGGCGAGCGCGGTGAGGCGAGGACTCCCCGCCAGGCCCAGCTCCGGTGGCGCAGCGATGCCGGCAGCCCGCTGCGGGCCCCGCCGGGCCGCCCTGCGCCCGCTACATCGTGGCGCCCCGTCTGTGCCGGGCCGCCCTCCGCTGGGCACCTTCTCCGCCCCGCTCGCCTCCTCCTCCCACGGAGCCACCCTCCTCCTCCGCCCCCTCTCCCTTCCAGCCTCCTCCCCGCCCTTCCCCGCACTCCACGCCGGTGCCGGAGCCGCGCGTCACTCGGGCTCCAGCCCCGCCGCAGACATGGCGACACTGACAGCGGTCCAGCCGCTCACGCTGGACAGAGGTAAGCGCGGTCGCTGCCGCTTCCCGCTGCCGCCGGGCCGCCCGGCCGCCCTACAGTCTTGCGCCGTGCCCGGGGGCCGCCGCGGCGGAGTCGGGGGTCTCTCCCCGCAGTCCCAGCGCGCCGGGCGCTGCTGCCGCGGCGGCTCTGCCGGCAGCGCCGGCTCCAGCGGAGGGCAGTGGGGAGGCGCCTCCCCGCGGGGCTCAGGTGGGTGTCAGGAGAAAGGCTGAAATGGAGGAAATAAAACTTTGTCCGGGCATGGGTTAGCGCTGGCATCCCTCGATATGTGGCTCCGCTGCCAGCGTTCCGCTCCGCGCCGCTTTGCGGGGCGCCGGGAACCCTCCTCTGTGCCCCTCACTCCACTGCTGCCGCCCCACGGGGCTTCCCCTTGGCGGCCCCGCGATACCGGCCCCGCCGGTGGCTGGGCGGTGGTTGCTCCGTGGCGGGGAGCCGGCCGTGCCGGCAGTGAGTTGGGAACGTGCACCTCGAGAGGAGACGGGCGTTTGGTGGCTGTCTGCTTCCTTCTAGGGGGCTGGCGAAGGGGCGAGGAGTGTGGAGAAGAGGTCAGTGACTGTAACTTCCCCGTTCGCTGGCGTTGGTGATGTTCCCCAACCTTGCAGCGCGTCTGTGTATTCTTGTAGACAACTACTCCTGTAGTCCGGGTTTGGAGAGCTGCTGGTGCTTTGCCAGCCTTGACAGTGTGTCAGTAACCTCACCAAGGTAATGCACGAGGGTGCTGAAATCTTGAAGTTATGTTTAAATTCAACTTTTAGCTCCAGGCTGTAAAAATTGGCTCTCTCCCCTGCAGTGCCTTTGTGCCCTTGATAAGGCTCTGCAGAAATGTTATTAGATTTCTGTGGATTACTGAGGAGAGTAATTTACCGTTCTGATTTGGTTTGCTCCTATGGCTCCATCAATTAGAGAGGCCAAACAGCTTCTGATACAGCATCCTGAGCTGTCAGGGTGTCCTTCTAACTTGCATCCAGAGCCTCCGAGAGGCTCCCAGCTCATCTAAATCATGCAGTCTTGAAAGCATGATTGAGGCAAATGCCTTTAGAAAAGGTTTTTAATTTTTTTTATTTTATTTATTTTCTGGAGGATTAAGATGGGCTTTTGAAGCAAGATGGAGAGCTTCTTGCAGTAAAATGTGTGCAAAAGAAACCTGATGAACTCTGTTTCAAAATGGTAAAGGAGAGGTAGGTACCTTTTCTGGAACCTAATTGAGAGTAAGGCACCTCACAAAGTACTCTAAATAGTTTGCTGGATGACTCAAATTCCAACATTAGTAGTGGAGGAGAATCTGAAGTTATTTTTAGTGAAATAACAAAGTGCTTTAAATTAAACGGCTCAGAAATCCAGTGTGTAATCTACAGTTTCACCCTAATACTGTTTTCAGTAAGCGGGACAAATCTATTTCCTGGCAAAGGGTTGAACAGATGGCAATCCATTAGCAAACCTGGCTTTTCAAAGGAAAGTATTACTATTTCAGAATTACACATTTCTTTTCATTAGTAAAACTGTGCTTTAAAAAATCCACAGTACACAGAGATGAAGATGACTCCCAATTTTAATATAAGCATCTCTTATCAGTGTCCAGGATATGTCTAACCATTTGGCAGGGGTGCCAACATCACAGTCCCCTGGTTGTCATCCAGGGCTGATATTAGTGTGAGAGAGATAAAACGTTGCTGAATGATAGGATGTGACGTGCAAAAGGAAAATACAGACAAAAAAAAAAAAAGAAAAAGATACTGCACCTGGCTTGCAGAAGGCTATTTTGTCAGAAGGATGCACTTCATCATCTGTAACATGTTGCTGCTATGTCAACTGAAGAGGGTGGGCTGAAGCAACCCCAGAAGCAATTATACCAAGCGCAGTGCTTCCAGGTATTTCCTCTGTAGTATTTCTTTTACGGAAGGAAAGTTCCATATGGTGAGATTTTCCAGATTTCAGTTGGTTCTATTGAAACAGATACAGCTATGTTTACTGTCACTATGATTTGCACAGATCTGGTGTGATTTAAGCGCAACCCTGAAAAGTCTTGTACACTCATACTCGTTTTGCCATGTCTCATGGAGAGCTCAACACAGCAAGGAAACAGCAGACGTTTTGGGAGACTTGCCATTAATAACCTTGCATTGCTGGGGAAATTGTTGCTTGATATCCATCCAGGAAGTGTTCTGCATTTCCGCTTGCTTAGGGGTCGCTGAAATAGGTACATACAGGTACGTATAGGTACATACATCATATAGCTACACATGTCAGAAATCTGAATTACATTCTGACACGATCTCCTCCTGGATAAAACATATATGCTGTATTCTAGTAAGGAGATGGGAGCTTTCTTAAAGCCTGACATAAATGGCATTCAAACCTGTATGGTAAAATGAATTACCATTTAAAGGTGAAGGGCATGTTTTGTGTGAATGATTGAAAGCCAATTACATTCTGGGAGATTACTTCAGTTCAAAGCACAGGAATTAATTTCCTTAATTCCTGCCATCATGTGCCTTTCTACCTGCTCAAATGTGTGCAAGTTCCATTAGGGCTCTTTAATATGTGGAACAAGTTCACAAAATAATGGAAATTTTAATCACTTACAGTTTAATCTCAAAGGCTTTGCCTGACCTTTGCGTGGTGCTCTGCTGGGAGGAGAGGCAGGAATCAGCAACTGATTCAGGAAGGAAACAAAAATGGATGGACCTGTGTGTGGGTACCACTTAGGGAGGGTGGTCCCAGCATTTGGGACCTTTGGAAGGGAAAAGCTGCCTGACACCTGCCTGATGGGTGTCTTCTAACAGCCAAGTAAGTCTCTCCATAAAAAAGAGCACCCTTCGTCATCTTTACTGCAAATGTCTTGCATCCTGAATCTGTACCACCCCATGAGTAATCTCCAGTGTCCATCAGAGTTAATTGGAGCAATTATTTATGTTGATTCAAAGCTTAAACCCTAAAAGTGTAGGGAACTTTTACCTTGTTCCAGGTTGAGATGGGAAGTTACTGCGCTTTCATAAAATGATGAGCAAAAAAAGTAAGGTTGGGTTTATTTTTCTGTTTGTTTTTTTTTTTCCTTTTTCATTTTATGTTCAGGGTTATGGTTTTTTTAAGTATGTTCCCAGCTTAATTTACCTCCATTAAAAAAAAATAAAGTGGTCACTGAAAACCAAAAGGGAAATGTTTAAAAACACCTGTACACTTATTTTTCACATATACCACAGGTCTGTCTGTAATAAGAACATGGTTGACACTGATTTTGGTCACATATCTGGTTGCAGTTAGTTGGCATTTTCCAACAGTATTTATTTATATTGGCATACCACTCGTCACATCTTGCATCTTGTCCTTCTCTATATGGGCCAGGCAGTGCCGCCTTAGCCTCTCCTCTCAATGTCCTTTGTCTTCCACAGAGGCATTGCCTTAGCCTACCCCACAATCCACAGTTGCTGCCTTCCCCTTCATTGTCCAAAGGCCCACGTGTCCCTTGCATGCTGTCTTCTGTTGCCTTGCTCTTCTCAAAGCTTCAGTGCAGTATCTCTGTGCATTGCTCATAATCCTATCCATTTTCACTGTTCAACAACCCAGTTTTCTCCTCTAATCCTCTTTCTTCTGCTGTCCATGACCATCAGCACCTCACCAGCTTGATGCTGTCTCAAATGCAGCATACACATCCAGCATCAATATTCTGCTTTTCTCCAAGTGCGGCGTCATCTTGTCCAGCCAGCTAAGCTCCCTCATGGTTCTCCGAGGTCCTCCTGTGAGTTCCTGTGTGCTGTAGGTACACATTGTGAGCAATTAGAAATTAAAGGAAGCTTGTTGTGGGTGGGGTCACTTAAAGGGTGTGTTAGGACAGCCTGATGGAAACATTTTCTGCAAGTACCATTGCACTCCCAGAAAGATGTTGGGAGAGAATAGAGTGCTGTGCTTCCCTTGGCACTCATTTCAGGAGTGATATGGAGGTCTGCAAATTGAAGCAGACGTCTTTCTAGCTATGCATAATAGATGTTCCTCTCTACCTGAACTTTCTTATTTTGCTAAACGACTGGCAAATTTTTCATAAAGCTTATCTTACTTTGAATTTTACTTGTGCTTTTCTTTCCAAGATGAAAATCTGCTTTGAAAGAAAACTGCTCAGATTGTTGCAAAACCTCAGTCCCAGTTCTTGTCTGCACAGGACCAGGAAAGCGGCAGCTTCAAAAGGGCGCTTTCAAAAGTTCTTGTTTTTGAAAATGTTATACAATTAGCCTGTGCAAAGACTGTCTCATGATTAAGAGAGAGGGAATATCTTTTCATGTGAAGAAGGGCTTTCAACTGTCTTTTGTTAATAATCCATGACCTATTATGTTTTTCCTTATATAGTTACTATTCATGTCACTGATGGTTTCACATCTTCATGTGACTGAGAATAAAACAAGAAATTTGAATAGGATGAATATACAGTGCCGATATTTTAATCCCTGTGAAGTTTCATCACAAGTTCATAGCTATTGGCTATTGACAACCAAATTTCTCTCACTTTCAAGTATGTCCTTGGAAACTGGAAAGACTTGTTGCTGTTTGGCTGTAATGTAGAAGTAAATTCTCTTGGGCTTTTATGAATGCAAGCAAATAGTCTTCCAGTGGAGTGGGTGTCCCAAAACTCCCTGAAAATCTTTTATAAAGCACCATGTTCGGTAATGATGAACGAGAATACGAATGAGCTTGGAATTTCCATTGGCTGTTAGAGGTGGCAGACAGACTGTCAGATGTGGTAATGCCTGACCATTAATATACATTGGTACTTGCTAGAGTAATCCTTCCTTCCTCTTCATCTCCTCTTGTCATTTTTCTTCTCATTACATCCTCATAGCCTACATGAATGGGGATTTTTTTTCCCCATCTGTGCCCATATGTGTGTATATAACAGAAATTTTATTGAACATAAGTTGTGATAGATTGTGCATATATTAGTAAAATATATATAATACTGGAAAAAATATATAACGTACTCATCAGGAAAGGAAAATCAGGTTCATAAAGTGTGAAATACAGTCCTTGACAGAGGAACAACATAAGGCCAGATCTCTCACATGGGATGAAGCCCTGTGGAGCAGTGCTAAGCGATGTGCTGCTCCCCGCTTGGCTCCCTGTCTGTCACAGGGATATCTTCTCGTGTTTCAGCTTAGCATGCTAAAATTGCGAACTGCTTTGGCAAGTGCTTCATGCATTAAGTCTTAACATTTCTCTGTTTGGTATGCCAACTGAGGACATATAAATATACAAACACATTCTTCCAAGAAAGAAATAAAAAAAAAAGGCCTATTGTTTGTAGAAGCAGAAAAAAGTGACAATTCTGGTCACAGTCTGAAATGTTTGTTTTTTTTTTTACATCAGTGTTTCAACATTTATCAGATTTTTTAAAATGCGTTCTTATGGAGGGATGGATTAAAGTAGCCAGAATAAGCTGGTGATTTATGGGTGGTGACTGGGATGTTTTGTGAGGATCAAAACGTTGGTTAGTTAAGTGTGCAGTTCAGCTCTTGGAGCACTGGAGCTGGAGTAGGGGCAAGTACCTACCTACATGTCATCTCTGGGTTCCATAAGCCGTGTAAAAATATGTGGTTTGAAAACTTAAATGCACATGTACAGCTTAAATGTCCCTGGCAGTATGGGCCTGACCCAGAAGAGATGCCACCATGTGCCCCAGCAGCCAGAAGAGGTGTCACATTTTGGAAGTGTAGAGGGGGAATTACCTTCAATTTCCAGTCATGTTTCCTTCAGAAACACGGAACTAATAAGGCAGATGCTGGTTGTGTGGTCAGGAAGTGTTTGTGTGGCACCTTTGAAAGAGTAGCCAGCCTTGTGGCTGACCAACAACCATGCAGGGACTTGCAGACTTCAGTTTCAACTGATGTCCAAGAGACATTTGTATAATTACAGAAAAAAGGATTAGCCTCTTAATGTAATTGTAGGTAAACAGTTTGCTTAATTCCATCATAGTGCTTGAGTTGGACCCTTCTGATAATGTTATCAGACAGAAACTTATTTTGAAAATGTGACAAATTATCAGCTTTGTGCAGAGCATAATTTGTCCTTGGAGTTTACTGTTTCAGGACATGTACATGCCCATCACTCATTAAAATAGCTGACTCTCAAGCAAGTGCAAAAAGATACAAATGCAAGCTTTTGGCTGACCTGTGTTACTCAGATACAATGTTCTTGTAGGTAATGCAATAGAAATATGAATTGTAAAAAGCCATTGCTTTTAGTTAACTTATTAGAAGCAAAAATAAGAGAAATTGAGGATTTTTAGAGGAAACCAAGCAAAGGCACATAGATTTTTGAGAAGCATGTAACTGTAAATTTGAAAGTCTGTTTTCCATAACACAGGGCTGATATGTTTCAGATATGCATTTTTGACATTAATAAAGTAATACTTACTAATGTGCTGTAAATGGTATGTGCATGTATAAATCCAGACGTTTTCAAAGTTAATCTCAGTGAGTTTAATCTTGAGACATTTGCTGGAGAGTCAGCCTCTGAATGAGAAACATTCAACTGCTAATTCTCTATTCTGATGAAAAAAAAATTGATTTAGAATTGCACGTTTACATACTAACTTTTTTTTTCCTGAGTATTTAAGCCACAAGCTTGGATCATAGATATGTTAAATGTGGAGGGAGGTCTATGTACATATTTGGAAACTTGTTTTACCAGGGACCAAAATGGGGTGGCTAAATAAACCTTAAGTTTCTCAAATGCAACTCAGCAGGAACTGCATACAGCTTCTCATAATGCGTTGTTACCCTAGCGCTACTTCATAAGAAGAAGAGAAAAAATCTGGATTAGAAAACCGTGTCTTGAGAAGAGATTAGAAGAGAATTGTTCTTTATTTGAAAGATGGAATACTGAAATATCCATGAATACATAGAGCAGCAAAGCATTGATTTTGTTTCTGTATAAACATGGATAATTGTTTAACGAAGAGTGTTGCCCAAAATAGGCTTTAGATTTATTTCTTCTGAACCAAAATTAGATTTTTACTGGTTCTTTTCAATAAAAGTATATGTTTAATCACTGATCCTTCACATCTGCTGACTCCTTCTTTTTCAGCCATGTTTTCGGAAAAAGTGTAAATCTCCTAGACCTTAAGGTATCAGTCGCTCTACAATCAGTTAAGCACTGGGGACGAAAGTGCTTGAAATAGGTTAGATGAATGACCTTGGCCATCAGCAGCAGTCTTAGTCCTCAGAAATTTATGTACCATCATCTCTTAACTTATCAATAGATTTGGCAGCAGTGTTTTTGTGAAATGGTATTTACTGAATCAGCGCAGGAACAAAAGGATAACATAGCTGTTCCTTGTTACACACAGAAACTTGTGTAACAGACCAGAGAAACTTGAAGAAAGCATGGTGGCTTTAAAATCTGTGAAGCAGTCTTTGGAAAAAGAGCTGGGTTTATGTTTGATCCCCTCTGAAGCCTGCTAGTCTTGTAACCAAATAGTAATAGCTCCAGAGTTTCTACTAATTTATCCAGCACCTTTTGCATCCTAATGGTACAGCCATGTCAAAGTATGCCAGGTATGCTCCTTGTATCTTAGGTAGATAGATACCTTGTGAAATCAGGCTGCAACCTGAGATGAGTTCCTGATCTCCCGCGCCTATTCTCAACGTCATTCCACATGTAGGACACCAAGGAACAGTACCGCAAAGGGGAGTGGCAGTGCGCTCTCTGTTTCTCAGAGGGGTTTTCTGTTATTTCACAGAAGCATAGAATGGTTTGTATTGGAAGGGACTTAAAAGATCATCCAGTTCCAACCCCCCTGCCATGGTCAGGAGCACCTTCCACTAGACCTCGTTGCTCAAGGTCTGGTCCTTCAAAGTTGTGTTTGTAAATTGCAGTTGCAGTTCAACATAGACACAGCTTTCTTCTATGATCATATTTGTTTCAAAGTTAAAAGTTAACAGTGGTTAGGTGTTGACATCTACCCACAGCATATCTGTACTGTGTAGTTTTGCAGGGATTTATTAACAAAGGATTTTATTTGTATTACTTTCTTCTCACTGTTGTAGCTTTTCACATACGCACTTTCAAAGAGCAGGGTTTTTTTCTTTCCTGAGAAATTACTAGTATGTAGCCAGCTACCAGAGGGATTCAAACTGAAAAAGCAATTTCCTTAAATCCACTAAAATTGAGGAGAGAATATTAACTCTCTTCTTGTTACATGAGCCTGCAGATAGTCATATAGCTATGTCTATGTAACGACTACATTGCATCCATTGCATTGCACAAATGCCATCATTTCACTATTGTCTCACCAGAGTCTCAAACCACCTAGAAAAACAGATGCTAAAATCGCGATGCTTGACTTCAATTGACAATTGAAGTCAATTGTATTGTCACTATGTACCGTTGCCAGTAGCCCACAGCCATGTTTCTCATCTTTCTGGTAATAACAGAAAAAGATTTAAGACTAAGATTAGCTGGAGAGATAAGAACTGAGGAGAGGCAGCAGGAGACTCTAGTAATGACTGAGCAGAGAAGGAAGTGTGAGTTACTGCTTTGGCTCAAACACGGTGCCTGTTGTGAAGGAGAATTAACATCCCTAAGTTAACCTTACCTCCCTTTGCGAGACACCTGTTGGGGCCTTTTTTTACCTCTTCATGTGTTCTTTCCTGCCAACAAAAATCTCTCTGATGCAAACTAAAATCACACACAGTGTGGGAAAAGCATGAGGTTGCCCATATGGCCAATGCTGTTGTTTTGTGATGTGCACATAGGACACATAAATACTTGCTTTCGCTTAGGCAGGCTTGCAGAAGAAGCAAAAACTGTTTTAGCTGAAAAAAAAACCCAGATTTTCATTCTGTTTTTCTTTGTTCAGGCAAGCTTATTCCTTGTCATTATTTCTACTTCTGCTTCTCTTAGTCAATTTTTTAATTCCTTCACTGATTTTAGTGTTTTTCTCTGTATGTTTGTAGTTTAAAATACAAGAGCAAGCATTCTGTTAAATAGGGTCCTTGGGGTATTTAATATACCAGCCTTTTTTTTCTTTTAATATCTGGGATCTGAACCTCTGAAGTGTTTACATCTGTAGTTCCAGCAAAGTGTCCAGTGTGCTTTTGTCTAGTGTTTAAAGCCACTCCACTCCAGTATGGTGAGTGGTGTCTGCTCAGACGTAACTGATCCTACAAGATCAAGTGATGCTGTGATCAGGAGACAGATGTGGCTGGAGGAGAATTACCAAGGCATCTCTTTGCAAGACATCAGTGGCTCCATGAGGCAGTAGACAGCTTCCTTGCTTTCACATAGTTCAACTTGTAGGAACTTACATCATTAAGGCCAGGTCTATTCACTATACTGAATTTCTCAGGGAGTTACAGCTTTGCTTCAAATGATTTGCTTTTTGCATTTCATAGTTTCAGGAAGTCAGACAGAACACCATTTTATACGTGCTATGTAGGCAAATACCTGCTTTAAACACCTGTCTCTCAGTTAAAAAAAGGCTTACAGAAAGACTGAGAATTACAATAAATGACACAAAGCCTGAAACTACAAAATATCCTGCTTCTTGCAGGAAACGGGTTAATTTTTTATGTAAGGAATTAATAAATGCTCATGTGTTCATTATATATAATATATATTTATTTGAATACAAAATAAACTTCTAAATGCATGTTATCCTTTTTATCATAATTTTAGCCAACTGCCCCAGTCAAAAAATGGACCAGAATCATGTCTCATCTGTTCTATTCAGTAGTAAGTGGTTAGCTATAAATCATAGTTATGATCACAAAGATCAGATATAATTAAGCAATATAAAGTCAAAATTACATACAAAGGGGGGGAAGGAATTTTACATTCCTTTCCCCTTTCTCTGCAGCTCATGCAGCGGAAAAAGTATGACATTCTCTTAAGTACTGTGTTCTTAGATGCCATCATTTTCAATAGTCATCTATTCTTTGCATTTTCAGCTTTATTTTCTAATCTTTTCTCTTAAAGGATAATTTGGTAACTTGTTTTCACACCAGTGCTACATTCAATACCTTCTGTACAAAAACAGTGGGTGCTGTCAAACGTAAATGGTTGGTGTATGTGTAATTTCTTGATTTCTCACAGATGGCAAAATCTTCTGGTGAAAATTTTCAAACTCATTTATTACCTCCTTATCCTGATTGCTTTAGAAATGGCAATGAGACTACTAATTTGGAAGAATAAAAAAATATATCTGTTTCAAAATGATTAGATTTTAAGGTTAATTTTAAATGCCTGTCTTTGAAAATTCTGAATTGCATTATTACTCTTCAGGCTTTAGATTAAGCCAGTGAAACTCATTGAAACAATCCTGAATTACCCATTAATTCAAACTCTACTGTTATTTGATTTATTGTTATTCTTTTAAAAAGCAACAATAGAAATGTGACAGTTACCATGCTGCAAGTATCTCATGAGCTCTGAATGGCTTTAGGAGCTCTGTAAATCCATCTCTCTCACACACACACACATATGCGCACACACAAGCAACCAAAGTCTGAAAATTGCTGACAAAGATGCATCTGTGATGTCAATTATATGAAGATTTCAAGGGAAAAATGAGGACAGGATCTAGCTACCTACAGCAATGGATATGCTAAGAAGATTGACCAAAGTAAAGCAAATACAGTTCTCTCAGTTGGCCTTTATGGTAAGTTAAGGCTTTGAAAATCTCTAGCTGAAGAGAATAGAAATCACTAGTTAAGAGAGTGGGAAGTAGGGGAGAGATTACTCAAAATACTGTAGACATTGTCAGGTTCAGAGAACAGAAAGGAGCATGTTTTTTTCACTTAAGGGAACCTGCCTTTTGAATTTTGCATTTGAACAAGCTAAGCAGAGTATTCAGGAGCAGTATGCCTCAAAACAGCAATACTTAAGTATTTCAGGCAGAATGCCTGAAACAGCAGAAGTGACTGAAATTGCTAAGGAGAACCTTGAAGGGCTTTTGTGCTCTTGAAGATGCTGGGTGGAGGGGTCTCCCCACAGTTTGCTGTCTGTGTTTGAATCCCAGGTGGCACTGCTTTCCCTGCAAATAGCTTGTGTCCTTTCTGTAAGTTATTTTGCAAAATGTCTCAGACCTTTGCTGTCATTTTGTGGTGTTGCTGCCAAAGGTGCTGGGAAGACTCATGGTACATAACACTGCCATGGGTTTTGCGTGCAACATCTGGGTCACAGGCTCTGTGTCAGTGAAACAGAGAATTTGGGTGTCTGTGGTGAACCTGAGAAGCTACAGCCACACAGAACCCAAGCGCAGCTCAAACACATAGAAACATATAGACCGGAACATGGTCTGATGAGTAGCCAGAGGAAATGACTCTGCCCCAGACAGTGGAGGAATGTATTTAGAAATCCATGGGGGTATGCCATTAATGTCACTGGGGGCGGGCATCTCACATCAGGCAAAATGAGACAGACAAGAGATATAGTCAGTCATATTTCAGAGTCGATTTTGCTCATACATTAAGAAAAAAAATCTATAAAATCATTGGCTAAGGCATTTTTAAAAGCTTTTATTAAAAACCACATTAGTCTGCCTGCTAACAACCATTCTTGTTAGATGTAAGTGTTTTGAAGTATGATGTCTCCTGGACCACATGAAGGTAAATTTGCATGAGTCATTCGCTGTATATCTGGTCAGTAGGAGTAGGTTTCATCATGCTGATGTAGATGTCTGATATGTAGGATGCAGGCATTTACATCTGAGCCAATCATAGAGTCTCCTTTTCTAGTCAACAAAGGGAACAGGCACTCCCAGCCTATGATTCATCTCATCTAAAATAGGTCAGATGAATTGTAGCCTCAAAGCATCTGTTTTTCCTCATTGACTGTAACAGCAGTATAGGGTGAGTCGTTGAGCTGTCGATGTGTACATCAGAAGTGTTGTGGATTGAAACCCTCATCACGAGGTGAATCATGAGACTTCTGTATGATTGTTCTTTGTTATGTTTATTTGTGCATTCATAGTACTGGTTAGCCACAGGAGTGTAAAGTGCCACAGCATTAAACCTATAACTGCTACCCATATCATCTTAGAATATGAAAGCACTGATAGTAGTATTCTTGCTATAATTAATTTGAATAGACCTCACAGACACACACTATAAAGTGTTGAATGCTACCGCTCTTCTCTGACAGCTTAGCTCATTGCTCCCTGCACGTGAAGTCTGATTTACCATGGTGAAGTACGCCTTGATGCTTCCCGATTAGCGTGAAATTTTGGGCAAGACAAACGTATCAATTTAAATGGGAAAAAAAAAAACAACCTGCACTTTGCCTCAGTGTTTCTGAACTCTCCAGATTAGATTAAATAAAAAATTAATGGGAGAGCTATTGTATTTCAGAAGATCACTGTTCTGATAGTAAGGAACTGAAGAGGTGAATGGAGACATATTGGACAGTCTGGTATTTGACACCAGAGTAAGAATTGGCATGTTGTACAAAGCAGTGACTGGCAGCAGAGCTCTAGTAATACAGACAATTTTCAAAAGATCCACACTGAAAATTTTCCAAAGCTGTTGCTTTAACCATGAAGTCACATAAATAGTTTGATACTAGGGCTACTGGCTATGAATTATGAATGAATTTTGCTAATCACCACAGAATTCTGATTGCCCAGCCATTGATTACCTGCTGTCATTTGATAGTGTTTGGAGAGGATTGCTAAATATAAGAAAGCATCCTGTGTAGGGTTTGGGAATTATGTTAAGAAGTTGGCAGAATGACATGACAAATTGTGGAATGTATTCTCGTGTGCTTAAAGTAGTAACTAAGCCTGAACAAAAGTACTGGAGGAATGAAAAACTACTGACAATTATAAGGACCTGTGCTGTCATGCAAATTATTCACCATATTGTGACCTTTAATCAGGCTGAAGGTGTGTCCTGGGTTTAGCAGTAGCAGTCATTTTTCTCCTTCATAGTAGCCGGTGCAGTGCTGTGGTTTTGACTTTTGGCCTGGGAACAGAGCTGCACCAGCTACTAAGAAGGAGAAAAATGACTGCTACTGCTGAACCCAGGACACACCTTCAGCCTTATTAAAGGTCTTCAAGCACGACAGAAAAGACCTTGAAAATTGAGAGGATTATTATTCAGTAATGCCATGGTGAAGCTAGTGAATATATTAGACACTTCCTGAGTGTCCTTGCTGTCAATTTGTAGTGATGTTCCACCTCTTCAAGATACCAAGTGGTGTTTATGCAGCACATTTACTTTTCCTAGTAACTGGCATACTAATGCAATGAGGATCTCCAGAATTAACATGAATGAGGCATAGAAAGAACTCAAAAAGATTAGAAACCTGTTCTGCAGTATCTTATTAAGAAAAAATTGGTCACCATATTTTGGCTTTGAGAGCAACCTAAGGTGATTCAAGAATATTTATTAAAGAAATACTGTGTTTCTGAGTCATTACTGTTTGAACACAAGCAAATACTACACAGCATTGTAGCTATTATTAATTGCCTAAAAGTCTCCTAAGTCAGGGGGTAATATATTTATTTTAAGGACTGCAAATCAACTGACTCATAGACTAGCACAAGAGAGGAAGGTTAGACACTGGTAGATAATACAAGGGTTTTCACATTTTCTAGTATAAATCATGTGCGGAAGTTCTTTTTGAAGAGGTACTCTGGTATTAAATGGGACATATTTAGCATGCTAAAGTAATTTGCTACATTTTTCCTAATGCTTTTCAACCTGACTAAACTGAAACAAACCGAGCACAAAATATACCAGACTGAAACCCCAGTCTGGACAACTTTCAGAGTGCTGGAGCCTGGTCTACCCAGTTTTAACAGTAATGTGAAAGAGCACTAAGTTCAGACCAGCCAGGATTC
Source organism: Pezoporus flaviventris (assembly GCF_033815535.1). NCBI lineage: Eukaryota > Metazoa > Chordata > Aves > Psittaciformes > Psittacidae > Pezoporus > Pezoporus flaviventris. The sequence continues at coordinate 7,713,654 of NW_026892564.1, forward strand.
TGTCTGTGGATTCACATTTGCTTTCAGATTGTAAAAGCTGAATTGCAAAGTATTGGAAATAACATTTGTTTTTCAGAACATCCAGCAAATCAAACAGGTCAGTCTTTGTTGTGCATTGCTAGATATTTGAACGAAACTCAACAAGTGAAAGCGATACATAACAAAACAAAGTCAGATGACCTTTTTTTCAACTGCATTATGTTATAGTGCTATGTATACATGATTCAACTTTGTTTAGTATACCATGGGAGTGTTCCACTTGTATCACAGATGGTATCTTGCTAGTTCTATGTTCTGGTGATTCCTCTGTTTCATAGGGTATGTATAGTAACCTCCTGCTTGTTTCTTACTAGCAAAGCAATGCAATGAAACTTCATTCAAATAAAAATAACAATACTTTAAGTTTTTTTTCTGAAAATCATACATTTCTTTTGACAAGTGCACTTGATAAAATGTGTTTCACCCAACCAGAGTCCCCTGCCTTCTGTGACCTTTACTGACAACAGGACCCACCATGCTGAAACAGTAGTATTTCCTGAAAGGCCATAGGCAAACACAGTGATGAGAAGACGAAAGAAAGTGAATGTTAAACAGAATGAGAAAGAAAATGTGCATAAGGAAATCAGAAAAACAAAAATGTAACAAGAATATGCGGTTAGAATTGGATAGAATAAGGAGGTAAATAAGTGCATGTCCCTTTTAAAGTATATGCATCATAGAATATACAGAAATGATTCTACCCACGTCATTACTCAGATTTCCCACCAATTTCTGTGGGATATGAATGTGAAAGATGAAGATAGATTTCGATGACATTAGCATGAGTTTAATGTTAGTATAATGGAGTTTGTATTTTGGAAAATGCTTGAGAGTAGGCAAAACAGTCTTTTTCAGGAGTTGTGTCTAAAAATATCTTTGCTTAAAGGAAGAACAAATCAGAAATTAAAAGCAAGTGTATTTTATTTACATAGAACTTAATTTTTGTAACATAATCCCAAGATTTTTTTAAACATGTGTCTATATAAATAGACACACATGCTGTTTTCATCAGCTTGCTCTTTCCATAAGTATGTAAGAAAATGGTATTTAAGAACAATTCCTTGGCAATAATGTTTGCAGGCAAAGCTAGTTATGTTTGGAATCGAAAGAGAATTGGGGGACAAGAAAATGATCCCAACAGAGTTCTTCTCAAACATATGACAATATTCTCATTTACTTCAACAGGGATGGATTCCCTGCTGTATGTTTTTTTTCCACTGCAACTTTGTAGCCTTCCTCATTACCAGTAACATCACTTCTTTGAGCAAGCATTTACTTTAGTTTTAACTTGAACTTACCTCAAGTGAGTACTCGTGCACTGTTAATTTTAATTTTTTAACCTGTCCTAAGGTTACTAAGGCAATTGTTTGTACAAGTCTCCCCTTAAGAGAGTTACTAATGGAAGTAAATACACCCTGTTTCATGAGGTCATATTTTATACACTCATGTTTATACATTTTTAGTCTGCTCAAAATCTTCTGTTTTGTACCAACTGTTACATTTTGCTCCTGAAAAAGCATCAGCTGGTAATAAACAGCTTTGGCCCTGAACACATGCCTCATTTTCATTCTGTAATTTTATCCCATGAAGTGCTTTATTTTCCCGTATTCTCTCTTCTATGAGCAATATCCCACAAGTCATTGCCAGATTGAGCAAGCTAAAGGCTTAATTGTGACAAGAGAAAGAAGACTGCTTACTGTTAACAGATATGGTAGGTCAATAATACAACAAGAATTTGGGCAACAGCATTCATGTATTTTAGCATTGTGAGTGAATTTGAAAGTATGGAAAATGGGAATGCTCTTGGGATATTGTGCTTTTGCTTTACCCCCAGCCGCTTCTTAGTCACCAAGTAATCTAGTATTGGCAAACAACAATTTAGTGCCCATTTTTGCTCATGACACTATTTACTAAGCACCCATGCCAGACTTTTCAACCAGAATATGAATTTGTAATGTGTACTGCAACACTCATCACTTTAGAAGTGATTAATCAAGATTTAGAGTCCGGTCCATGCCCTAGGGAAATGTTTAGACCTTTCCTTAATTCTGTTAGATTGATTAATGTAGCTACAGCTAATTATGTTGCTTTCTGAATCAGAAGATTTCTCAAGCAGTACAATATTTTCATTGAATATTAGTTTACAACCAGCGCAAATGTGGGTGATGCACAGAATCTTCATGTGTGGTGATGAAATTTCTGAGCAACTGCAAAGTAGTTGCAGTTGCAGAAGGTCACCTGTAGCACAGAAGCTATGCCTTCTACAGGTATACTTCTACAGGTATAGCTGGACAGAGGGAAAGACAGTCAGAACTTCTGTGAACTGTCAGGAAAAGATGCCAGTCTTATTTAGAATATTTGAATAGCTGTGTGCATGACATAAATTTCAGAGGCCTTATCCGATCTATTAAGGTAGGCTGTTGAAGCTTCTTCAGAATAAATAATCCTGATGCTTTGTGCTATATGACGTACCAGTTTGCGCCAACTTGTACTAATAACTGGGGAGTGTGAATTTATTGTTTAGCTAACTGCAAGTCTTGGGAGACAGCACAGGCTTTGGACAAAAAAATCCGAGGAAAGTGATTTGGTAGTCTTGCTAGAAAATCATGACATTATTATTACAGAGAACATTAAAAATCATGTTTGTTGCTTCATACTAGGTTTCCATAATAGGTTTCCAACCTAAACAATTCTATGATATTTTATTTAATGCACGAGGTTCTTTTTGCACTCTGTTGAAATGGTTCTTTCTAAAGAGTGTACTTACTTCTTCTTACTTAATTTATTATTTGGCATCAGTCGTATTCTTTCCAGAATCTTACTTTTCCTTGATATCCATGGCCGCCTTATTTCTCAGATCTCCTTACTTCAGTAAGTGCTGTGGAGGGATCTTTCTTGGTACACCTCTACATAATTTCTTCTGTTTATTATTTGCAAATAAAGCTTCAGTTGTTGTCTCTGTACATGCAGCTCACAAAACTGCTTCACTAATACAGACCTTCTCTTTCCCATCACACCCAGCCCTCTGTCTCTCTGATCCCTTGTGAATGATATGGATATATCTCTACCAGCAGATAGTGTGGAGTGGAGAAGGAAAGCAAATAGCAGTTGAAGCACTGCATGAATCAAAACCACACATGCAGTCTTTGAACACAGGGTTAGGGTTAGTTTCATCTGAAAGTTCATGAGTTCCAAAACTGCTCTGTGGTGCAGACTGCACTCCAGTAAGTGGAAATACCTTTCTGAAAGAAACACTGCCTACTTTCTTCTGTGCTTCTCTCATACTTAGAGCTGTCTTTTGGCAGATGCCTATAAAAAGGCATGATAATTATTTGTGTGTTAATTACTGTGGCACAGCCTACTGTGCTGACCAGTCGCCTGCCCCTTTTAATTAAATTTTAGATTTTCTGAGGTGTCTTCTGTTTTCCTAACACTGATGCAGCTGGATAGGAACTATTTTCTTATAAATGCAAATGTGTGATTATATTTTTATTCCTATTACAGCTCATCTACTGTCATCTCTTTTCTATTTCCAGAAAACTTCTCATGGCTTTGTTGTATAAGACATCTGGTCAGTATAGCTCAGCTACAAGCCAAGAACTGCAAGAGCTGTTTCAATTAGCATAACCTCCCAGTCACAAACAGTACAATCTTTGTCATCAGAAAGGAGAATTATATAAGGTTGCTTCTAGCCATTGTAGTCATTTTGGAGTTACGTGCTTGAGGGGAGGGTGTTTATTTCTTCTTTGTGCAGTTAAAGCACAATATTAAAATGCCTCCAGTATTGTTTTATCATTTAGTACTACGCATTCATTTCATCACTAGGATACAGACCAAATTTAGTAGCGTGGTGTAACTGGCCAATAGTTACACTTTTTCATAGCTCTGGTGGCTATGAAAAAGATACTAGGAGATATGAGAATGACCACACAATCAAGACATTGTATGGGTTTTGTGTGGCAGATCAGGTCTTTGCAAACCTAGACAATTTATAAGAAAAGATCAAGTATTTTTCTTAGATGCTGTCATCATGTGAGTGCTTAGATAAGGACTTGACTTCATTCTTTCAGACTTTATGAAAGTAAGCACCATACAGTTCCTGTGCTACTTTCTCTAATGCAGAAAGTGAGAAATCATTTAAGTCTGCTAATATGGATTGGCTTCTTTGAACTGGTGCCTTTGTTCCAATGAATGTTTGCAATTAAGACTGAACCACTGTGTGTGTGTTGTATGTGTGCGTGCATGGTTTGTCCATACTTTGGGATTTGGATCTCTGAACAGCAGTGTCGTTGCCTAGTTGCAGGTGATATAGCATAAGGTTAATACAGTATGTGTTGGTAAAGTGGATTTTAAATTTAAAATGACCATCAGTGTGCCCCTTTTAGTCACTTATTAGTCACTGTTTATACTGATTTTTACTCCCTTTTTTCCCCACTCAGATGTTGCAAGAGCAATTGAGTTACTGGAGAAACTGCAAGAATCTGGAGAAGTACCAGTACACAAGCTACAGTCTCTAAAGAAGGTGCTGCAGAGTGAGTTTTGTACAGCTATCAGAGAGGTATGAAATTGAGACTTTTAGTTATTTCCCAGAATAACATCCTTCTTCTGAAAAGTGTATTTGCCTTTCAGTGCTGAGAAGCAGGAGTACCTTATGTAAAAGATGATGGATGTAAGATGTGTCTGTAGTTGCCTGCTACCATGCAGAATGCTGAAGTTACTGAAGAGCAGACACAGAACAGTTGTGTCAACAAGGCATCAAGGTTGAGGCAATTAGTCTTGCTAAGGGGGAAGGGTGATTAATTAGTACATCAGTATTCTGCTCATACTGTTTCAGGGTCTGTGCTAACCTGTACAGCACTGTGCTGGGATATGGGGACATGCCAAGTTGGGTCAGTGCAGGCTTAAATGCCTGTTCTATGAGTTCGGGTGTGCGATAGGGATGTGCTGCTAAAATCAGAATGCTGTGAGAGGCAGTGCAAGCTCTGAAGTTAACTGAAGCCGACAGGGATCTTGCCGTTGAAGTCAGTGGTCAGGTCCCTATGGGCTTTGCTCCACGTGTCAGAAGTCCTTGTCAGACTGCAGAGAACTGTGATTGTTATGCTGCCAGCTGTGGTCAGGGCCTTCCTAAGCTCTGCCCAACAGTATATAAATTGTGATTTTTTTTTCTTCTAGTTAAGCTAGAGAAGAAGCACCCCACTTCCTACATGCATACAAGCAGTATCTTTAAAGCACTTAAATTTCAAACATTTCTGTTTCAAGTTTCCTAGACAGAAACCATGAGTTAATGCAATAGTGTGTCAGTCTTCTTACCTACTGTACTGAGTGCTGTTAGCCTGAAGACAGAAGCACCTCTAAATGCCTTAAAGAAAGCAACATCTTTGCAGCAGAAAATCTGTAAGGACTTCTGTTTCAGTTTATCTGTCTGCTGCCTGAAACTAATCTGCCTTCATGGAATCAATGGGGAATCTAATGTTCCCTCAATGGCAACAGAACTGGACTTCTGATAACTAGGCAACAGCAGTGCATTGATTGAATGAGTGCTGCATGGCTGGAAGGGAGAAAGAGATGAACAGACATTAGTTTAATAAGCAAAATGCAACAGACTCTGGTTTATGGACTATAGTCTTCAATGTGAGAAACAGAGAGGGGCTTCCACTTCATTAAATGGCAGTTTTCAAAGATTTTTAAAGGGAATAGTGTTCCATGACAGTAAATAATGACACTGTGTACCCTGAAAAGCTGATACTCTGACTAGTCCATTCATTTAACCAACTAAATGCTTCCTTAATTGACCACTGAATATTGAAAAGTTGTGGGGTTGTGTTGCCTTTGGGTTTTATCTCAGATAGCAGAGCCCAGTACTCAAATTGTTAAAAGCAGCTATTAATCTTTGCAGTGTCATCAGTGAAATCTTCATCTCTGGAATATAGTCTTAGCAGTAGCAAACACAAAGCTTGTTGAAACAGATGCAGAGCCTAAGAAATAGGAAAATGGCTTAGACAAATGCGCTCTCAGTTCAGTGAACTGAAAATAGATTTTGTCAAAATCATGTCAGTGGTACAAGAGGTCCTTATAGAGTGTTGTGTAAAGACAACCTACACATGACAGACTAATTACTGTTAGATTCTTACAGCCAAATAATAGTCACTTCCAGAAGCCTGGAGCTAGTTGGTACACAAGAATGTGTAATGTGATGATGAATGAGAGGTTAGATCAGTTCTACCAACTTCATAAACAAAAATATTTATTTATTTTAAAATATTCAATACATTGTGTGTATATAATATAACCTGTCTAGTATATCACTGTAGGAGAATAAAATTTCTACACCCAAAAAAATTGTTAGTGCCATTGGTGACTATATATGTTAGTCTTTTAGTAGAAGAAATCTTCAAATATGAAAGCTCAATTACAAAAATGTTCATTTAGGAAGAGTGGGAGAATTGACATATATACATTGCTAGTACTTAGGGTTGTCCAACATGTTTCTCCTCTTTTCCGTTACTCACATTAAGCACTTGACAAATAATTAGACTGTAACTCTTTTTTTCCACTGGATGAAGAGTTGTTAGAAAATTGCAGAAAACAATTTCTTCCATTTCTTTAAAAAAAATAATAAGAAAAGCATGGGATATTTTGGTCACATTACATTCTTAGACATGTCCAAACACTGCAGCAAGGGCTTGGAGGATATCTGAATTGGGTCATGCCGTTAATCAGGGATGCCCTTCTTGCACTTCCCTGATGTACAATGGAGTTTATGAAACACTGGTAGCTACTTTATTGAACAGCACAAGTTTTTTTCTGAGCATCTTTCAGCTTGCGATAGCTGAGGCTGGACAGAAATCTCCCTGCAAATGCCATTGTTTATCTTCTCTTGCAAGTGCAAGACGTGAGAGTGCGGCGACTAGCTTTTAATTCCCTCTGTTAGCACCTACATAGACTGGAGGAGAAAAGTTGTTGACCTTGCAAAAGAAGGCACAACAGTCAGTTGGAAGTCATGAGAAAAGTGGGTGTTGTTTGGAACGCAAGTGCCTTGCTAGAGTGCAGTGAAGCAGACCGGGTGTGAGCAGTAGATAGGAGTAATCAAACTGGGATGAGGAGCAGTGGCACGCTTTGTATTAGTATGCAAATTCTGGAAGAGGCTGCCTATTATCTGTATGCAGAGATTCAGATCTTCACTGTGGTGTGGTCATTGTATCCTGCAAGATCTGAGCCTCACTTACTTTCCTCAAAAATTTAGCAAAAGAGGTTAAGGCTGACTCCTGTAGTCCTATAAAATCTGTAATGGAGGAGCTTTGGAAAATAGCCTTTTTTTTTTCCAGTTTAAGAAATTATGGACAATGAACTATCCAGTGAGTTTATTAAAATATGTCCCAGAGAAACTAATTTTAATGGAAAGGATCAAAGATAAAATACAATCCACACAGTATCGATTGAATGTGACTTGTCCTTTCTACAAACAGGTATTCTTTAACTACGTAAATAGGAGATTGCTTTTATGATCAATTAGCCTTTCAAAGTATGACATACATTATTAGATTACATATATTTCAGTCTAATGTGTAGGAATCTATTAAATTGCTGTTGTAATGAACTGTATTTGGGGGAATTTATTTAGTAAATCACCCACCAGTTCAAATCCCCACACTGAAATCCTATAGAAATAAAATCTTTTTAAAGTGACTGAGTGTATGAAATTTAAATAGAAGTACTTTGGCATTTTTTTAGGATGCTGTCAGGAAATGGTGATTAATGTTCTCAGTTAGCTAAATATAAGTACCACCAACTGAAATATTCTGTCTGGCACTAGGCAAGAATATGTATTAGCTCTGAAAATAAGGGAAATAATTGAAGTATGTAATGTCCTCAGTACTTCCTTTTCACCTGAAGATCCTAGACCAGAAAACAAATTAACCAAAGTCTTGTCACATTAAAATTGAGTTTTGAGAAGAAGATTTGTGTTTTAAAATTACTTGTTGTAAGCTCCCTGGCTACATAAAAATTAATTAGCTTTCTATAGCCTTGTCGCTTAGCTAAAGATGCCTGAATCCTGTCCATTATAGCATTAAGTCCTTTGCCTGTCTCTGTGTTTTGTTGTATTGAAAGCTGTTGCTATGTTATAGTCTTCTGATTCTCAGGGGTTTTACCGGGAGAGATGAAGGGTAAGGCTGTAAAAGTGAATGCATAATTGCATGACTGAAAAGAGGTATTCACATGCAACATAAAACTAGGAAACCTGGAATGATAAAGTTACTTTAGTTGCTATATGTCAATGAAAAGGATGTTATGAGAACTGTAAGATAAGGTGAACTTCTGCTCTGGCAAAAAAACCTTAAAGAGCTGTAGGTGCAAAAGACAGAATAAACAGCTGAGCAAAACACAGTGAATCATCAACAAGAAAATGTGGCATGCCTTATCAGATTATAGAAATTTCATTTACTGTTAACATCTGGTAATTGGTACTTGAAACACCAGGAGAGTAATGGTACAGCTTGATAAACCCATTTATCTCCTGATGAACAGAAGTTTTCTTTCAGGTGGATTCTTAAGTTTCTATTTTTGTATGTTAAATATGTAAAATTCAGGTGTATCATGCTTTCCTCCCAGCCTTCTTTCACTACTCCATTTTGCATTTCAAAATTAAATCTCATGTTTTAGTTTGCGAATATTATTTAAAAGAAAATCTGACTGGTAAATACTTACGGCAAGATATTTATCAAAACCAAAAGTAATCAGATCAGGAATTCCTTATAATGTGGTACGATGATCAGACACACAAAAATAGCCATTATTTCATTATGTTATCTTATGACTTCCAGCAAAATACTATGTCATCACAGAAGAGCACTTTACCAGGACTAGGTCAGTGACAACATTTTCGTAAAAGGAGGAGCAGTCAACATAAAATTTTCTGCTGTCATGTGTTCTGTATGAAATCAGTTTGTGAAACAGCATGTTGTCATTGAAAATATATTCCATTTCTACTTCAGTAGTTTAAAACTTTTAAACATACTATAAAATTATCTTGTGGACAGGGCATCCTGGACATTTAACTTACAGGCAGTGGCTTACAGGCAGTGTGACTTACAGGCAGTGGCAGAACACTGACCCATTTCTGATGAGGTCTGGATGACCCCGTTTACATTAGAGATATATTTGATTATGTTATATAATATTCACAACATAGTTTCATTATATGCTATGTAGGGTAATTATTTCCTTTAATCAGTAATTTTCATTTTCATGCCATAGCAATCTTAACACCTGGAATCCCAGTGCTGCTCATATGTAATGTGTTATTATCTGGTCATTTCCTCAAGCTGCCTATCTGTGCTTTTCATTATTAACCCTGATGTATGTCTGTGCAAATATTAGGGAACCAGAAGGCTGCTGGGTGGTGAAAGCTGAGTCTGGTGATACTGTGCTCATTACTTTACTGTGATGCAGTGTGGGACAGTATGAGGCTGGCTGGAGTCCTTATCTATTTACTTCAGATATCCCGGTACAGTGGTGTGCTTTTAAAGGCCTGTACTAAATATAACAACCTGGGTATTAGCTGGACTCATGCAAAACTTCTTATTAATTCCATTATTAACATTTCTCATTTAGTATTTTAATGTAGGCTTCATTTAAAGTCCTTGTTTCGTGATGTTTCGAGAATCTCAAGATTTGTTTGTTCAGTTTGCAGTATAATGCTGTTCCTCCACCTCCCAGACCTAGGCTCTGAGAGCATAGTCCCATTGTTTTTTTGCCTGATGAGTCCCATTCTCTGTAAAAACAGAGATTCAACAGGCCAAATTCTCTTGGTTGGCACTATGGGCAGCCTCAGAGTTCAAATCTTGCTCTGAATTATTCTTTCTTTTCACTGGGAGATGAATATTTGTTACAGAAGGAGAAACACAATTCCATTTAGTCTTCCATCTCCACATGGTGAGCCCTGCTTTTGAAGTTTTTAAAGTATAAGATAAGATGCAACTGTCGTGGTTTAAACCCAGTCAGACAGCTTGTTCACTCACTTCTCCCCCTTCTTGCCCTCCCCCTACTCCTGGAGGGACAGAGAGGAGAATCAAAAGAATGCAACTCCCCTGGGTTGAGATAAGAACAGTTTAGTAACTAAGGTATAACACAAATCACTACTGCTACCACCAATAATAATAATGATAAAGGAAATAACAAGGGAAGAGAATACAACACCTCACCACCAGCCAACCGATAACTCGGCCCCCCAGCCCGACCAAGCTCTGACCGATACCTCCTCCAACCCCGCAGTCCCCCAGCCCTTCCGGGTAACTCCCAGTTACATCCTGGGCATGATATGCTGTGGTATGGAATACCTCTTTGGCTAGCTTGGGTCAGGTGTCCTGTCTCTGCTTCCTCCTGGCTTCCCCTCCTCCCTGGCAGAGCATGAGGCTCACAAAGTCCTTGGCCAGACCAAAACATCATTGTTATCAGCTCTGTTCCGGAGCTGAAAGTCAAAACACAGCACTGCACCAGCTACCAAGAAGGAGAAAAATGACTGCTACTGCTGAACCCAGGACAGCAACTTTGGAAAAAAAAAATATATGTATTGAGAAGACTTACTGCTATAATTCACAGTGCAGAACTGTGATTAAGACTCGGTGGGAAACCTGACATCTAAAGTGCCCTACTGTCAAATTTACCCATGCAAATGGAGGTGTTGGTCAGGATGAAGCAAAAGTGGTATGTTGGGTTTACTGATAAGGCAGTTAGTAAACAAAAGGGCAGTAGGACATCTCATAAGAGTAAAATGAGTGTAGTGGTTTAAACCCAGTCAGGTAATTCGTTCGCTCACTTCCCCCCCTTTCTTGGCCCCCCCCCCCCTGCTCCCGGAGGGACGGAGAGGAGAATCGAAAAGAATGCAACTCCCACGGGTCGAGATAAGAACAGTTTAGTAACTAAGGTATAACACAAATCACTACTGCTACCACCAATGATAATAATGATAAAGGAAATAACAAGGGAATACAACACCTCACCACCAGCCGACCGATAACTCGCCCCCCCCAGCCCGACCAAGCTCCGACCGATACCTCCTCCAACCCTGCAGCCTCTCCCAGCCCTTCTGGCTAACTCCCAGTTACATCCTGGGCATGACGTGCTGTGGTATGGAATAGCTCTTTGGTCAGTTTGGGTCAGGTGTCCTGTCTCTGCTTCCTCCTGGCTTCCCCTCCTCCCTGGCAGAGCATGAGGCTCACAAAGTCCTTGGCCAAACCAAAACATCTCTATCAGCTCTGTTCCCGAGCCGAAAGTCAAAACACTGCACTGCACCAGCTACCAAGGGGGAGAAACATGACTGCTACTGCTGAACCCAGGACATTATCCACCCCTTATTCCATACCATTCACGTCATGCTCAGATCCCACATTTTCAATATACCATCACTCTTATCTCGGTGCACTCTTATCTTAGTGCATGGACCAGTCCCTATAAAGCTGCTGCGTCCATCTGGTCCATGTCAGGCTCCATCTCTTGTAACAGTCTTCCAGAGCAGGAGAGACTGTGTGCAGTGTTCACACTCGTGAATAACCTGGGCAATAGTGTCCATTGTTAAGTCCACCCCTCGATCATGAGTCCATCTCTGTGTTGCATCTCTGCTCTGATGGCCTGAAGTGCCATGGGCCCACCAGGCTTAAAATAATTCATTGTCCCCTTAAGCAGTTTCTGCAGCTTGTTGCTGGGGACTCCATACAGCTGCCTTCCATCTCCGACGCTTCCAAAGCACTGGAGGGGCCCAGTGGACTAGATACTTGCCCATACTGTCCCACACACCCTGCGACTCATGACTGTCCAGCCTTGGGGAAAATCTCTTGGTCTCCCTATATTGTTGTCTAACCCCAGACAAGACCCAAACCTGACTCCGCTTAACTTTTGAGATCAGACAAAATGGTTGTGGGTAGAACACAGTCTGTGTGTGTGCCAACATGCTGATCCCCATCGCAATCAGCAGGCAGGTCCCAAGGGTACCCAAAGGCCATTCAAAACCTTCAGAACTCTCAGTTGATGCTGCTGTACTTGTCACTGGGGCTGGTGTAGCTGCTGTGCTTGCCGGCTCTCCCACCGCCAGCTTCTCTTTTCCTGAGTCCAGCTCTTCCTCCTCTGCCTTGCTGGGAAATGCTGCGTGGTCTCCTGCATCCTCCTGGGGCTCCGCGGGCGGCTGCCGGGGAATGCTCTCGGCCGTCGCGGGGCTCGGCTCGGCCGCGGGGCTGGGCTCCTCCGCGGGGCTCGGCTCCTCCGCCGCCTTCTCCCGCTGCTCAGCAGCCGCTTCCTTCTGCTCCTCGACCGCCCCGACCTCCTCCACCGGCAGCCGTCCCCTCGCGGCCTCCGGTACCGCTCCCGCCGCCGCTTGGTCCCCGGGGCCGCTCTCCCGGGCCGCTTCAGCAGCCGCCGGCTCCCGGGGCCGCTCCCCCTCAGGTCCCCGCAGCCTCACGAAGATGGAGAGTAGGGTGAGGGCCAGGACGGTGAAGAGCAGCCGGACGGCCAGGTACAAGTCCACGGCCACGTCCGTCCCGCCCTGCTGCTGGAGCCCACCCGTATTACAAGCCATTGCCATAAAGCACAGTGAGACAAGAACCTTAGCCCAGGCCCCACACTTGATAAACACTAACACAGCAAATACCGGCTCTAAGTAAGTTACAGCATTCTGAAGCTGTGAGATCAACAAGAACAACTCAGAGAACCAATAAATCAGCATTGTGACGAGTGACTATTAATCCAGTCAGATCTGTCGTTATCTCAACCCTTCGTGCCCCACGTTGGGCGCCAAAAAGAACTGTAGTGGTTTAAACCCAGTCAGGTAATTTGTTCGCTCACTTCCCCCCCTTTCTTGCCCCCCCCCCCCCCCCTGCTCCCGGAGGGACGGAGAGGAGAATCGAAAAGAATGCAACTCCCACGGGTTGAGATAAGAACAGTTTAGTAACTAAGGTATAACACAAATCACTACTGCTACCACCAATGATAATAATGATAAAGGAAATAACAAGGGAATACAACACCTCACCACCAGCCGACCGATAACTCGCCCCCCCCAGCCCGACCAAGCTCCGACCGATACCTCCTCCAACCCTGCAGCCTCTCCCAGCCCTTCTGGCTAACTCCCAGTTACATCCTGGGCATGACGTGCTGTGGTATGGAATAGCTCTTTGGTCAGTTTGGGTCAGGTGTCCTGTCTCTGCTTCCTCCTGGCTTCCCCTCCTCCCTGGCAGAGCATGAGGCTCACAAAGTCCTTGGCCAAACCAAAACATCTCTATCAGCTCTGTTCCCGAGCCGAAAGTCAAAACACTGCACTGCACCAGCTACCAAGGAGGAGAAACATGACTGCTACTGCTGAACCCAGGACAATGAGCAAGCTTCATCAGCTCAGATTTGTAACTCAGGTCATAAAAGCAGTATGGTTATATTAGCATTGTGCCTTATTAGACTGGCTGGGAAGCAAAGTTCTCCTTAGGCTAATCTGATAGTTCGTTATACCTTGTTCTGGTATTCCAGATACCTTATTCAGGTATTATTTAGCAATAGTGCTCATGCAGTAGCAAATACAGAATTGTGCAAATTGACCAGATTCATTCAGCTTTTCACATGCTTATGCATGGATTGCTTGGTACCTTTTCCTTAATATTTGCATTCCTGGATGCTAATTTTAAAGTTTCAGCATTTTATCATTTTTTAGATATTGGGGTGGATTATAATGTTGGCTGAACCACTCCAGTTTACCTGAATACTGGGGCTGTGTAGCATTTGCAAGAATCTTTTGCTGTGTTTTTCAATCCCTTTTCCATTACTATTGTCCCAGCAATGAAAAGCCACATGAAATAATGGTAAAAATTTTCACTAAATGAGTACCTCCATCACTGTTCAGAAAGGGCATTACTTAGCTTCATTCAAAGATAATGGTATGGCAAAATAGTAATGTTTTCATGTTTTACAGAGTTTGTTTTCCCTCTCTTGGTTACAAGTACTGTATCTATAATGATGAGTTGACAGAAGGATTTGTAATATGTGTAGATTAGGGCAGAAAAAAAAATTCTAAAGATGGGCTGCCTGCTTTTTGACTATCAGGAAACAAAGAAAATAGATTTTTTTAATATAAAATTACACTACTGTGTTAAAATATGTGCTGGGTTTTTAGGGTGAATGTAACCAGAAATTACACACAGTTTGAAAAACAATGAAGTTTCATTTACCACTTTACTGTATATGACTGAAGCATTACTCTGTTGCTTGCAAGCCTTGGATGGCATGAATGAGAACTTTTAAAATGATTACCTTGTCACTCAGCAGATGGCCTTCATTAATGGCAATTATATGAACTTAGCAAGCTGCCCAAGCATTATCTGAGAGAAGGCATTATTAAGTCTCTGTGCAATCACTGTGACTTTCATGACTTCACTGCAGGAGATTTAAAACAGCTGCTCTTGTCACTTTTTTTTCACTGCCTGTAGCTAAATACATTGATTTCACACATATAGTACCCCAGAATCCAGAGTCAGACTGTATCACTGGTCTTTAATCAGTGTTTTCCCCTGCAGGTTTTGATTAAAGATCAATTTTCAGAGTTGGTTGATGGCTGTACATCTACTCAAATTTGTGCTCTGCTTGCGTAGTCATGGCTTTCACAAAAGAGAAGTTATTTTAGTGCTGCAAGAGTCCTGCAATGTATGGAATCAGAGCGATGACACATCTTGTTCATATTATTGTTTGGCTAGCAGTACCGTATTTACTAAAACTGGTGAGTGTTTCAGGTGAAGTTCTTAGTTCTGCAAATGGCTGCAGTTGGATTGCTACAGGAGGTGACTCCAGCAGAACATGGGTGGTGCATCTTAATATCACTTTTGTTTTACTCACATTATAATTTTAGTTTATTGTTGCACTATCATATTTGATTACATAAAGCTCTTAAGAATAAATAAAAGAGCCTCTGCTGCAGTTCATCTCAAGTCTGCTTCTTCCTCGAGAGACAAATCAGCAGCAAGGTGAACTACTCAGGAATATTTATGCTGACAGGTTGTTGGAAGCGACTGCACCACTGTTTCTACCTTGATGGAGCCTCAGTATTCCCCTGCATCCCTGCTTCCACTTAACTGATGTCACTGATGAGACTCCTGGGAAATGCTGCTTAATCTCATGTTTTTAATTGTTCTTTAGAAAATAAAAGAAATTGTAAACCTGTCTTAAAACTTCATTTTAGCTACATTTTTTTGTTGGTATTTAAAACAAGAAGCATCAACAGTTTCCTTCTGTCTCCCTGCCTCCTAGCTCAATAGGCACGCTTGAGATGACCTTGCATGATGGGCTCAGGTTATCTCATGCTTCATCCAGGTGCTGATTTTGGCAAGGTTTAGCCAAATTTGCTAAGAAGTTTGGAATGTGGCTGTTGCGTAGGGCAGCCCCAACATCTTATACAAACTCACTGAAAAGTGGAAGAAATTAGTGTTTATTAGTGCTTGGTATATTTTTGAACTCAAAAGTAACTGGCAGTGAGGTCTAAGAGAGTTTTAAATAATAAGCTATGAATTCCAAGTGGTTTTATGGGAATTAACTAATCACACATGCTTCTATTTCTTTTGATCCCAGATATTGCTTCTTTAGTAAATATCCTGAGGAACTTTGAAATACTCACAATTAAATTCTGCACCTTTGTACTGAGTGATATTTTGTCCAAGAGATTTTTAGGGGACAGTATTTTGCTAAGGTATAGTAATTGCAAAGAATACACTTTCTGAGACATATGTAATGTTATCTTCAAAGACACCAGGTCACATTTGCCGTTGACTTAGAGCAGAGTATAGAACAGTGTAAGGGACATTAAATAAACTAAATGACCTAATCATGTTTTTTTTGCTCCTGATATAGGTAGTTTTTATTTGCAACTATAAGTCTGTTTTTCATTATTCTTAAAAGGGTGCCAAACAAGTTCTTACTGACTTTACAGTGCAAGAGTGATGTTTCCAGACATTGGAGGGAAGAAGAGGGGGCACACTGAAGTTTTGTGTGTCCTAACAGCAACACCAGGGCTGTTTCAACTGACTCATCCAATACATGCAGAGATGTGACAGCATGCATTTCCCAGTGCATCTGCTCTGTTCTTCTGCTTGTGCAGAAGGGAGGAAAGAGATTCTGGCCCCAGCCTGTAACCCCTGTTGGGTTGTTTCTTGGACAGGCACAGCCTTGTATGTCAGGAAGTCAAATCTTGGTTCAGCTTTCAGACAGCAGCACAGATACTGTCAGAGCAGAGTGTACACCACCCTTTTCCACACAAAAAAATGAAAAAAATGCCAGAGCAAGTAATATTTTGGTAATTTAACGGGAGCCTTCATAAAGTGTTCCACCCTAAATTAAAATGTTATACCCTTATGGTGATTAAACTTAATTTATTTTTAACAGTATTTCAGGCTTGTGCTATTTTTTTTCCTACTGCCTAGGGATAGCTTAATTATGCATCCAAGATTCAAATAAGTTTTTTTCACTTTGGTAAAACTGACCTAGTTTGCTCCCAAAGAAGGAAAGTTTTAAATAAAATATCCTCTTTGAAAATGTTATCTTTTACATTCATAATATTTCTTCCACATGTTCTGAAATTAAAACTGTCTCATCTCCTTGGGTTGTTAAATGAGTTTCATTTACATGTTTGAGCTTTTCAATGAGTTAGCTTCCCTGTTGCATGTGCCAACATCCATACAGTGTTACTTCATGGAAAGCAATTGTTGAGGCAGTTGTGAAAATGATACAGATGTTAGGTTTTGAAAATAGATACCCCATTTTTCCAAATGCAAACATATAACTGCTCACAGGCTAATGAAAACTTATCATGTAAAAATATTCGGAATGCCAGGAAGCTTGAATGACCACATTCTGTCAGATAAAAATAGCTCATTAATACAGACTGGTTTTCACAAAGAAGCCTTTTCTGCAAGGCGTACAAATTCAGTAGCTGCAGGAAATAACTTCTGTAATACAGGTTTTTTGGTACCTTCAGTAAGCTCTATATCACATGCCTTCCTCTTAAAAGTACTTTCCAGCCACTTCAACCTTCACTGTACTCATAGGCATCCATTGACTTGTCCTTTTCACACTGACAAAAAAAGACCTCAGCTTGCTCTCAGGGACAAAATGAAGGTGATGTGTAGGATACACCATGAACATGGATGTGAGATAACCTAATTCTGCTTCTGTTGAGATTAATCAAACATGAGGTGTAGGCCTGTAGCAAAACAGGCCTTTATGATTCAGTTCCTCAATCTTATATGAGAAGAAGAATAATTAAGAATAATATTTAAGAAGAGTAATTATTAAATTTATTGTAACCTTCAAGTTGTGGTGTGTATACATGAACGCAAGTGTTCTTCCACAGCCAATGTTTTTCTGATATTGTCGATGTCCCTCACAGGGACTGCGATTTAGAAAGACAGTTTTCTCAAATTATCTTTCGCTTTGATCATCCAAAATAGTCCCTTCCCCATTTTTTTAAGTTACTACCAAAGATAAAAGTAGCTATTAACACAATGAAAACAGAATCTTAATGTTGGGGGTTGTTTGTCCAACTTGATAGATAGAATCATAGAATAGTTAGGGTTGGAAAAGACCTAAAGATCATCTAGTTCCAACCCCCCTGCCATGGGCAGGGACACCTCACACTAAACCATATCACCCAAGGCCTCGTTCAGCCTGGTCTTGAACACCGCCAGGGATGGAGCATTCACAACCTCCCTGGGCAACCCATTCCAGTGCCTCACTGTCCTTACAGTAAAGAACTTCTTCCTTGTATCCAATTTAAACTTCCCCTGTTTAAGTTTGAGCCCGTTACCCCTTGTCCTGTCACTACAGTCCCTAATGAAGAGTCCCTCCCCAGCATCCTTACAGGCCCCCTTCAGATACTGGAAGGCTGCTATGAGGTCTCCACACAGCCTTCTCTTATCTAGCCTGAACAGCCCCAACTTCCTCAGCCTATCTTCATACAGGAGGTGCTCCAGTCCCCTGATCATCCTCGTGGCCCTTCTCTGGACTTGTTCCAACAGTTCCATGTCCTTTTTATGTTGAGGACACCAGAACTGCACACAATACTCCAAGTGAGGTCTCAGGAGAGGAGGGTAGAGGGGCAGGATCACCTCCTTCGACCTGCTGGTCATGCTCCTTTTGATGCATCCCAGGATACAGTTGGCTTTCTGGGCTGCAAGTGCACACTGCTGGCTCATGTTCATTTTCTCATCATAGAAAGAAAATGGTCCAGATTTCAGCTTCCCCATGAAACTACTGCTTTCCCTACTGGTTTATGACAATGCTTGGTACAGCATCTTAGCTAGAGGTTGGAACTCTGGTGGAGAAAACTTGCTTTTATGATGTAGCTGTGCTTTTCTGAGCATGCTTATCACATGAGATAATTCAAAAAAGCAGAACACAGGCATAAAACCAGAAATTCCACTTGATATACAAAAGACGCAGAACTAAAAATACCATCACTACAGCTTTTCCATTTTCATTGAGCTGCCACAGGTTTATGGCTGAATGGAAGCACTCTGTTACATTGGTTTTGACCTTAAGTAAGAAGCAAAAAGTCATTATGAAAGAGGAAGGGTGGTTTGATAAGCTGCATACCTCAACACTGCTTACATTCACTTTTGGTTGTATTTGACTTGTTTTGCTTCTATTGTGTCCTCATCTGTTCAGGTGTCATCTTAAATGGTCAATTAGATTGGTTTGTGGGTTATTTTGTAGAAAAGCAAATACTGTTTGAAATCTCAATAAACCTATCATAACAGGCATAGATATCCAAAATGAGATAAAGACTTACAAATACTTCCAGTGGAGAAAAAAGAAAGATTACCAAAAGAGATTAAAAAGACCTAATTACATCCAACAGTTGTAATTTGAAATTGGGCACATTTATCTGAGAAATAATCCGCTTTTAATGGAAATGCTGTTAACCGGTTGATCAATTTCTGAAGCAAGCTGGAGGCTTGAAATTCACAGACCTTCCTAAAGACTCTGTAGTTCAAGCAAAATTTAAGATTAGTACACAAATTACCAGATGAGAATCCATGGTTTATGCTTTACAAGAGGTTAAGGGTGACCAGAGTCCTTCCTGGTCTTTGCAGCATGTAAAACATCCTTGTCCACTGATGTGGTAGAAGTATGATCTGAACCGGGTGTTGAAGTACAGCTCTGGGGGTATCTGTCCAGGCATATAAACCAATGCATTTCGCTCCACAGACAAAAATGTATTGTATTAAGAATGGAAAATGCATGCAAGAGGTTGTGGGAAAGGAAAAAATGCCAAACAGAATGTGAAGAGGTAAAAATGATGACAACAAAGTAGAGGGCAAAAAAAGACTCAACCTCTTTGTGTTGAGGAGGGGAGGAGAGAGGCCAGCACCTATGCTGAATAAAGCACATGCACACAGACGTGAGCTCTTCTCTCTATGATAAAAGACCAATTGAGATATTCCTTTCCATTTGGTATTTTCGAAGGGAGAAGTATTAACTTCATCCTTTCCAACGTATGAAGGCAATTAGGAAGACAGGGATTCAGCATAGTTGATGGCAGAAGCATCATACTGAGGTGTAGGTAAATAACAGTTCTCTTTTGTAGCTTAGCCTCAGTTCTGCAAGGATGCACACTTACATATTCCACTGACATGACTACATAAATGCAGTGAAACCAATTATGCCTTCCTTGTACTGGTTATTCTCACACTAGCTTTCCCCTCTGTACTGACTGTCAGGCTTCTGTCTTCCCTTCCTTGAAAGACTTCTTCCAAATATAGATGTACAATTCTATGTTGAAGCAATAAAAAACATGACAGACAAACTAAAGAAACTAAACCCAGATGATGCCAGTGTATGTGTTAAACATCATTTATCAATCTCTTTGCAACTTGCTCCTTCATTGCACCCTTTAACCTGCTTACCTGTGGCACTTAGGTTGTGACTTACTATTTCATCAGGGGATGGAGCATTGAATAACTCTTACAAAGCTAATGGAACAGAGTCATAGAATCATACAATAGTTAGGGTTGGAAGGGACCTTAAGATCATCTAGTTCCAACCCCCCTGCCATGGGCAGGGACACCACCCACTAAACCATGCCACCCAAGGCTTTGTCCAACCTGGCCTTGAGCACCACCAGGGATGGAGCATTCACAACTTCCCTGGGCAACCCATTCCAGTGCCTTACTGCCCTCACAGTAAAGAATTTCTTCCTTATATCCAATCTAAACTTCCCCTGTTTAAGTTTTAACCCATTACCCCTTTTTTCATTAAATTGTCATTTTTAACACAGCTTCAAGAATTCAGTAGAAGAGATGCTGCATCATTCAGGTTGTAAACAGAATTCTGGTTGTAGCCACCTTTATAAAACAGGCTGCTAAGTGCACTGTTATTTCTGGCCCTCCTCCTAGAGCTTCACTTTGACTTAAATAGGCCAGCCCAGTACTTGCTGTATTGTTATGAGTCCGTATGGATTAATTTTTGTTAAAAAGCTAGCTCCTCAAGTACCTGTATGGCAGCCCCCTTCCCATGCTTCAGTAATGCTAAACCAGCTGCTTTGCATCCCAGCTGAATGCATGGAGATGAGGGCCAGCCTCATCACAGTAATACCCACTGCATCTGACTCACTACATCTCCTGCTAGGAGAAGTAATAAAAGGTACATTTCTCTGTGTCAGCAAGAGCTGCCACACTACAAGGAGGAATAATTTCCAAGTTCAGATTTTCTATTTGTAATTTTCCTCCCTCACTTTTTCAGTTTTTGAATACTTTGGGAGAATAACTTGAGATTACAGTGTCTGAGAAGACTACCTGCCGAAGCTGAGAAAGTCTGAGATCTGTATTCCTGCTTGCAGGAGTATTTCTTGATGGGAGCATTGTATTCCTTGAACCACAGGAAGGAGGAAACAAAGCTGAATCCATCTAGCTCCACAATGCAAATGAGATCTGTGTGAACAAACCCGTCTGCAGCATGCTTTTACTCAATGAATGTTCAGTGAACAGGCACCAACAATCTTAGTAGAAATCACTGAAATTATCTGAAACATTACCATTCACCTTCCAGCTGCAGCTTTGCATCTTGAAACATTGACATTTCACCTGTAATTTAATCTCTAAATTAATGAATTGTGGAAACTTTTCCCTAGGCACTAGACCGTCACACTGTGTATGGAGTCTGTCAGCAAATAATACTACTAAACACCCAGGAAGTCTTTTAGACATTCTAAAAAGAAATAGCTGTACGTATGAAAATAGATATACAGCTCCTTTTAAACTAGTAACATATAGTAACCATACAGATACTATCGTGAGCAGCTGGCTGTAGGTGGCCCTGATTGAGTAGGGATGTTGGACAAGATGACGTTCAGAGGTCCCTTCCAGCTGCAACCAGCCTGTTATCCTGTGATACGTTGCTTGTCTTTCCTCAGCATATTTATATTACACAATGATGTCTTTTGAAATGATTCATCTGTCATAGTTAACAAAGATCACTGTTTTGAAAGATTTCTTTAGTAAATATTCTAAGGGGTATTTCGAATACTTATCATTAAATTCTGCATCTTTGTCTTCTTTTGTACCGAGTGATATTTAGTCCAAATAAAGAAATCTCCAGAAGTGCTTACAAGGACAGCTGACGGATGGCATTGTTAGATCCAGGAGAATCACTATATGTTAAAAATGTAAACATGTTGTCTGTAATCAGATGTACAGACAACAGTAAGCACTGAAAGGAAGGATTTTATAAAACCATTTCAGTTACTTGTCCCGTGCAGTGGATTGAACAAGAAGCTGTATCCACTCTGAAAGGATTTAAACACCACCGAATTTAGTTTGAGAACAAAGAGATTTTCAGTTTATCTGTTCTGTGTACATAGAAGAGGCAGCAGAATGGATTCGTTGTGCACAAATCGTGGCTAAGGTGGTGCTGAGAACAGCGTAGATAAAGGGGTTAGTGTGGCTACAGGCAAACAAGGATTAGTGGGCTTTTTATGCATTGCTAGAATGAGCAATGATTAGATATGAACCCTACAAAGAGTTTAAGGGGCTTAGTGGAACAGGTACTATCAATCTGTATTTGGTTGCTTAACTGACTTAATAATATGTTCTGCAGGTGTATGTTTTATCCTTCTTAAACTCAAGTTACATTAAACATTAGGCAATATTTAGATAGGAGAATTAAATTTACAACTGCCTTGAGCAGATATTCGAGACTGGTCACATCTATCTCTTATAGAGAATGAGATTTGGCATGCAAGACTTCTTTTCCTAAGAACTGAGCTATAGATCTGATGATCACTGATAACTCTTTGCAGAACACCATTTTAAATCTGTTAGCACTGAGAATTTACAAATTAACCCAAGGATTATATGACATTATTAGTCATATTTTTCAGAATTTTCGAGTCAGTTTATTCTTTTTTAACATACTAGTTTAATCACACACTAGTGAGTTTGTTCTTTCATCAGGATGCAAATTAGTTATCAGGATATTGGATATTATGAAGCCTACCAGCTAGATACTGGTAGGATGCAGACACTATGGAGTTGTATGACATCAAACCTAAATAATCACATGAACTTGTCATTATTGGCTCATCTTCATGACACTTTGCCTTCATAATCAATATTTTAAAGAACTTTTTAGTACCTCTTCCTATATCTGACATATTATGGGCTGGTTTCAAAGCAATTTAATGTCACAATAGAGCAAATGCATGCTTTTAGACCTGTCGTGGTTTAAACCCAGCCAGACAGCTTTCACTCACTTCCCCCCGTTCTTGCCCTCCCCCTACTCCCAGAGGGACGGAGAGGAGAATTGAAACGAATACAACTCCCATAGGTTGAGATAAGAACAGTTTGGTAACTAAGGTATAACACAGATCACTACTGCTACCACCAATGATAATAATGATAAAGGAAATAACAAGGGAAGAGAATACATCACTTCACCACCAGTCGACCAATAACTTGCCCCTTCCCCCAGCCCGAACAAGCACCGACTGATGCCTCCTCCAACCCTACAGTCTCCCAGCCCTTCCGGGTAACTCCCAGTTACCTCCTGGGCATGACGTGCTGTGGTATGGAATACCTCTTTGGTCAGTTTGGGTCAGGTGTCCTGTCTCTGCTTCCTCCTGGCTTCCCCTCCTCCCTGGCAGAGCATGAGGCTCACAAAGTCCTTGGCCAGATCAAAACATCAGGCCGAAAGTCAAAACACAGCACTGCACCAGCTACCAAGGAGAAAAATGAGTGCTACTGCTGAACCCAGGACAAGACATTATAACAAACCACAGGGTTTCTAGCTGTGCAAGCAAAACCAATGTGTACAGTCAGCTTTCATGCTTTAAGATGAGGAGGAACATGCAGATATCAAGAAAATACAGTAAATTATCAGTCGTTCAGTCCATTATGGGTTTTGAAGTAACAAGTATTTAATGCTTCATTACTGCAATTACACAGTATTCTCATATAACGTAGTAGTTGTTCTTATACAAGAATATGTCCTGCGACATAATGCAATAAATGTTGAAATGATCTGTTCAGGATAATGCTGAGTCTGTAGACTCAACCCATTGTTATGATGGCATCATCCAGTACAAAGACAGAACAAACAAGAGATGCTTTAGAGGCTATAAAAGAACTTTCTTTTTCCATATTTTTAAAATTAAGGGCAAAATTGTGGCCTCTACTGAGGTAGAGGTCAATTTTACCAATGGAAGCAAGATTTAATTTCAAATGGAGAAAGCAGGATACTTTTCAGCTTGTTCCCTTTGTCCCAGTTTTCTTACTGTCCCAGGGTTTTCTGAATTAAGTCCTAGAATGCCTACATCCTGCCAATAGTCAAGACAATCATTTTGCTGTAGTTTGAAAGCGTTTAGCATATTTATGATCTCTAAAATATATTGCATTTGTTACGTCCTTTCGTTTTTTGCCTTTCCCTTGTGTATGCTATTCCTCAAAAAAGGTTTTGGGATGAGTCATCCCAAACTATTTACTCCATAAGAGTGTTTGACTACCATCATGTTTGTCCACTGAGATCAGAAATTAGCCATATGTCTTAATTCCATTTAGATGTTTGTAGCAATATGTTCATCAGTGTTAAAGTTTTATAATACATAACAATACATCATGTTTGGAGATATATTATTATGATACTGCATAACAAACAAGTCATCAGGGCAGGGGAATAGGGAGGTTTTACCTATCAATGGGACAAGCCACTCTTTATAGGTCAGTTAAGTACAGGGTCTGACACCTTTTCCACTGAAGTAACATTTACATTACCAAAGAGGGAAGTTTTGGCATTTCTGCTAAATTATCACCAAGTCAGTGAAAGGTAAATATATTTTGGAAAGTATGATTGAATCTGCACTTCAAAAGGACCCTAAGGAAGAGATTGCTGTAAAAGCTAACACACTTTATCAGTAGAGGTTCTCTCTGAGGAATGCAGCCTGAGTCATAAGGAACATGAAAAGATAAAATTCTGAATGAAGGTGGTCAAGAAAAAGCCCGAAGTAAATCAGCAGTGTATAAGAACATTTCGTTAGGTTTGGTGGCTTTATAAGAAAATTAAATAAAATGTTTTGTTTGTTTGCATTCACCTTTTGTCTCTCAGGAAAAAAAAAATCATATGTTCTATATAAATATTTTTAATTTTTGAGTTTGCTTTCAAAATAGATGGCTAGTGTTAAGGCATTTTTTGATATTTTTTCGTCTAAGAGTGTGATAAATCTAGAGAACAAAGGTGGCATGAGAGATTCTTTTCCTTTCTCTTTACCGAAGATGTTTAAAAGGGAGAGTTAAGGACCAGAGAAAGTGGGCCAAGAGTGTATACAAGGAAAAAAAAACACAAAACCACAACGATAGACAAAGTAGTACATATTGGCAGTGTTGATTTTATGCCATTTATGTGAATGTACAATTCTTTTCTAAAGGATAATCTTACCCATTGTGCCTGTCTGACCTACCAGACTGCTAGCCCTTGTTGCCATTCCTCGCTGTGGTTGGTGGAAACCAGTACTGTGACCTTTCTCCAAAATTTAATTTAATTTAATTTTCGCTCCCATTCTGAGGCAGCTGTATGCTGAACCACCTACTGTTTCTTTTTTTTTTTTTTTTAAATCAATCTCCTATATCTTTAATTCATAGGAAAGTTTGAAGAACAAAGAAGCCATTGTTGGAAATGAAGATACCACTCAAATCAGTTCAGATCATTTGTATTCAAATCAGTTGCCTAGAGGCACTGAGTTTTGATGATACAGAGCCTGGCTGTCCTGGTTTTGGGAAATGACTTGCTAGAAGTGGAAAGGGAATCATGTTGGAAGATGTACAGTTAAGTTTGCAAAGTGTTATGAGAAACACAGATTGATATTCACTGTAAACCTAAGCATGCACAAGTTTAGCAGACACTTGACTATGCAATTGTATGAATACAGCATTAATGAACCATAGTCTAATGAGGGAAAGGAACTGTCCTGTCTGGGTTAATATAAAGTCCTTGTTTTGCTTCTATAATTAATTTAATTTTATTTTCATGAACATTTTAGGTGTATCAATACATGCATGAAACCATAACTGTTAATGGCTGCCCCGAATTCCGAGCCAGGGCCACTGCAAAGGTAGGATATGTGCAGCTGTTGAAATACGTGTTACCAAAGTGACCTAGTAATTGACTGTGCGCGTGTGTGTTTCAGGTATTCGTGTGTACACTGTAAGAAAATTTAGACATCAGTGGCAGCCCAGAGTCTAGAACCAGTGCTACTTCCCAGGTAACAATCATAATGGCAAATTTCAACCTTTATGCTGCTTCTGTAGCTTAAGAAAAGAGAATGATTTCATGAAATTTGATGCTTTTTGAAAAGTTGCTTTGCAAAAGCAAATCTACTGGTTCATTCTGCAGAAGCCTGCCTGCAACAACCAATATTTTAATGGACTATTTTCCCATACATCTCATCCAGAGAGGATACCATGATTTGGGAGATAGAAACTAAACAGTCAAAATCCCACTTTTAACTGATGGGAACAAGTAGGTATTAACCAAGTGGTAAGGCTGAACACTGACAAAAAATATCCTGATCAAGGGACTCCACAGCCAAAAGCAAGCCCATTTTTTCTGATGCATTACCCGTTTTAATAAAATATATTGGCTCTTTGTCCATGTGGACTCACCTTTCTCATATCCTTAGACCATGACATTACTGCTACTACTAAAATGATAATTTTCTAAGGGAATTCACACAACCATGAAAGAACCCATTTTATGTGACCATATGAAATAGGCTCTGTTATTTCCATCACGTGCACAAAGAGAGATGCTTCCAAACAGGGAGATCCACCGTGGTTTTGGTTTTCGCATCATCATTTTGTACTTCACACCATCTTATAGGGTGTTGTAGCAGATTCTCTGCAAGACAGGTAAACCCACAAAAGCCATGAATCTGCTTTAGGCGTATTTTTTATGGGCCTACTCCTGTGAAGCTAGTAACAAAACAACTCCCTGAAATCCTACTGGAACTAAGATTTTAGCGTTATGTATTTATATTAAGAGATTTTAATTTAAAGTTGTATCAGAAGATGAAGGTTAGGAGCGTGTTACGAAATTATTTCTAGAGTGCTTTAGAGAAGCAAGCTGCACAATAGCCAGCAGGTAACCTAACATACACTAAATTGTAGTCTATTTTCCTTACTAAATAGAATATTCTTTTCTGTAGGCTGTTCTGATTTTAACCTTCTTCTAATTGAAAGTTAATGGTGAATGTGAATTTGTAAGGTCTGTGGTTCTATGTAGAGCAATGTGTATGTGAAATCCTGATTTTTCTACACTGCAGGTAAACATAGAAATTTTTGCTATGTTGTATAGTAAACACCACAGAGAAATCCAGTTAGTGTTTGCCATTCTCATTTCTTATTCATATAGAACAGCAGGTTTTCAGAGCAATGTTTCAATATCGCAATATTTCCTGGTTATTTCTGGGCTGTCTGCATTGCATTCTCCTAGTGCATTCATGTCTGACATAAAATGTATGCATGATGACAAGGTCTGCATGTGCAAAAACATGTAACTGACAATGATCCATTATGTCACATCATCCACTAGCTTCTATTAAGCATAACCATTATCAGGATGCTCAAAAAACATCAGCGTAATGCAGAACTGTTTGAGCAGTTTGAAGTACAAACACATGTTGAAAAGGATAAAAGATTTTCATATTGTTTATTTCATGGTTTACTAAGATCCATAAGTAGGAAAACACTTGTAGTAAAAAATAAAGTATAAGATGTAGTATTTTTCTGGATTCCAGCTTTACAGTTTGTTGCTCTTTATTTTTTCTTTTTTCTAAAGTAAGACTAACAATCTAGGATTTTTCTGATTGATTTGTAAATCCCTTTTCTTAATATTTAATTTTTCAACAAACGTTTTGATGCAATTATATTATAAAACCCCATATTCCTGTTTCAGGAATTAGTTCATTTGCAAGATTTCATAAAGATTGTAAATTAAACTTTTTAAAATAAGAATATCCTTTTAAGACTTTTTTTTCTGTGCCCAAAGAATAAAATAAATAATTCCATACCTCTAAAAGCAGAGAAGAGAGTTAACAATGCAGTTCATGCACTTTATTTCAACTAGGAACACAGTAGAGATCACATTATGTTATCCCACAGTAATAATATTTTCCCTGTGAAAAGGCAAATAAGAAATGCACTAGTGATCATAAATGTTCACCATCACACAGTCAGGCTTCCCGGTACCTACCTGTGGCTCTGCTGCTAACTTTCTGCGTTATCTTTGACAAGTCACCTAAACTCTCTATTCCTCTGCTTACTCCTTTATTTCAAAAGCATTGGCATGGAACTTAAAAGTTTTAAAATGCTTTCAGAGAATCAGAAAAAGCCAGAGTAAGATACTGAAATGTTTTCACAGGAATGAATTCTTCCTGCAAATGAACAACAGAGTTGTTTGTTAGCAGTGTTCTCCCTACATAGTCAAATCACTTGTTTTTTTCTTCCAGGCAACAGTTGCTGCTTTTGCTGCAAGTGAAGGCCATTCACATCCACGAGTGGTCGAGCTGCCAAAGACTGATGAAGGCCTTGGCTTTAATGTCATGGGAGGAAAGGAACAAAATTCGCCCATTTACATTTCTCGCATCATTCCTGGCGGAGTGGCAGAAAGGCATGGAGGGCTCAAACGTGGGGACCAGCTGCTTTCGGTTAATGGAGTGGTATGTGGAAATTTGATAATTTTCATTTTCATCTGGATTTTCATTTTTCACAGCTGTTCTAATACTATGATTTAAAATGCAGCCACTTGAAACAAGAATTAGCCCTGTGAGAGATCTTCAGTGTGCATTTGTGGTGCAGTGAAGCAAAGCTGCGTCGACAGCTTTGTGCCACTGTAGTTTTTCTGTTGTAGTGGAGGTGCTTGAAGAGCTTCATTTCAAATCCATATCACATGCTTAATTTCCAGGGAAGCTATGTCTTTCTTAATTGATAATTTTGAAAATTCCTTTTGCATTAAAAGTGTAATAGCAAACTGTCATGCTTGCAGTAGCCTCTGAGGCACACAGCCCTTTCCAAGCACAGTAATGTCTCAGTGGCACTTGTGCAATCTTGTGACCTTCACAGCCTTTGAACGCACAATCAGAAGAAATTTGGTAAGCCCATTTGGTGCTGATTTGCAGTGGAAAGTACATTCCAGATTTCTTTCAGTGACATTCATCCTGCTATGGTACTTCTGTCAGAAAAATTCAGCTGTACAAATGTACACATACAGGTAGCATGTATTCTTATTTAAAAGGTACATTTTTTACATAGTTGTTTGTCATGTAAGTCAATACTTCAGGGTTTTTTTGCAGCACTTTCACTGTAAATGTCAATATGGTGGTAAAAGGGCTGTTGGAATAGAGAGGAAAAATAAGGCTCTGACTACATGATATGGGTCAAATTATGCCTTCCATTTTGCTTTTAGTTCCCTTTTACAAGGGCATGTAAAGTACTAAAAAGGTAAGAATTCATATAACCCTACACTTCCCTTAATGAGAACATAATTCTTTTTCTTGCAAAACCTCCTTCTAAACTTTGTATTTAAATGCACTAAAGGCATGTAAGACCAATTCCTGAATCCAGTCAAAAATGCGAGACTTTCCAACTTAAACTTCTTTGATGCAAGCCCATAAGGAATGGATGAAATACTGTTTTCTGCATGCTTTCATGTTGTCATCTGTTTCTCTCAACAACAGCTATTCCTTTCCTCTTTAAATACAATATCAGTGCAGCACTTCGGACTTTTTGCCACTTCTTTTATCAACCATCATATTCTCAAAAGCGAAATAATAGGTCTGAAAGCTTGCTTTACCTAGTCCACAATGAGAAAGAGAAGATACAAAACAAAAAAGAAAAGCCACTGAAAAGATTATTTAGTCTCAGGGAAAAAGAAATCAATTGAACATTTAATAAAGTAAATTGCCTAAACTTCACGGATTGGAAGTAGATCAAATGATTTTGTTGTTGTTCAGCACTTCTTTCTATAGGTGAATAAAAAGGCAGAGCAAAAGAGTTTATATTCACTAACTGATGGATGGCTCTTGAAAAATCATTTTACTGTCAACAGCATCTAGCAAAGCACCAGGGAGGAAAGTGGTGAACCTGCAGGTGTCATGATATATTGAATCTGACTCTGTTGTGCTGTTTGAAGAAAGTGTCTGTTTCATGATACTCTGTTCAAATAAATAACTTCATGAAGTGCCCTAGAATATATATTAAGCTAATGTAGCAAAAAAACCCCACAGTATAAAATTCCCAATTGTGTGTAGGCACATAAGAAAGTTGAATTAGAGATGCAACAGAAATATTTCTGTGTTCAGAGTCTAAACAACAAAATCTGAAGCTTAAATTACAGTTGCATACTTGAAATAATGCCTGTGAGTAGCTGTTCATAAACCAGTCTTGGGCTGAATTAAGCCCGTACAACGTAATTCGTGAAAAGGCAAAAATTAAAGAAGTGGAAATGTGTTTGCAGACAGCTTGAGACAAGAGGAGAAAGGTCTAAATTTAACATTGTTCAATGGGACTAGTTCACTCTGCGCTTCTCTTAATTTAGCTGCAGAAAAGCACATAATATACAGTATGTACAATACAACAGACAGCTCAGGAGTGGAACATGAAATATCTGTAACTTGTTTGTGCTCAGCAGTTGGTGGTTATCCAACTTCATAATTATCAACATAAAACTAGTGCTGTGTGTTCAGAATCCAGATTCAGTATCCCAGCATGACTGGGATGACTGTTCCTTGAGCTGTTTCACTGGTTGTAAAAAAAAAGTGTTTTCCCATTATGGGAAATGGGGATTTTGTTACATACTTTTGCCCCACACCCCCTGTAAGTAAAGGAAATGAAAGCAGTAAGCTTGCAGATGGCTCAGCAAAGGCACTTGCTGGTGGCTTTTCATATCTGGCAAAGACTCTGCATTTGTCAGATACCTGGTGTGAGTCAGATATAGAAAGGGATGCAAAATAGGTTTATAACCGCTAATTTGTCACCCAAACATTTGTTTACAGATAAGTAATAGAAATATTCTCCTCAGTCTCTCAGCTTTGCGGTTAACAGTCTGATTCTCTTTTTTGTCTGTAAGAGTGTAGGATTAT
Organism: Pezoporus flaviventris; assembly: GCF_033815535.1. Lineage (NCBI taxonomy): Eukaryota > Metazoa > Chordata > Aves > Psittaciformes > Psittacidae > Pezoporus > Pezoporus flaviventris. Next base: position 7,744,336 of record NW_026892564.1, read on the forward strand.
TTTCTTTTATATTTATGACAAGTCTGTGAGCGCGGATGCAGTAATGGTTGGTGCTTCCCCGCACCATATCTGCAGTTCTTTCAGCTCTTCTTGTCTCTGCAGCATTTTGCGTCCTTCTTTTTGATGCAATCTGCCAATGAAATAATGGAAATAAAGGTGTAAGTATATATAAACATGTGTGATCTAAAAATACATATGAAAGATACACATTCCAAAACAAATTCTTAAATCCCATGTTTGGTGGCCAGTTCTAAAGTAACATGTGTCAGCCTCACAATGTCCCCAACCAGAAAAATCCCTTGTATAGGCATGACTGATATCAGCATTGACTGATTATCACCAACACAGACTCAGAGGTTCGGAGAGGTAGAAGAATTCAAACAGCAAAACGACTTCCTTCGCTGACATAAGCTCTTGTCCCTACTCCAAGAGGCTCTACTATTTCAGTTGTGCAGCTACTGCTGTGCAGGTGGAGCATTTGGAATGCCTTGCAAATATGAGTGCAAGCAGCAGTGAAGATATTAAGACCAGGTATAGAGATCATATTAATAGCAGCTGAAAACTGTAGTGCTTTAGACCTGAGTTTGGTATGTTTGGAGAGTAGGATTCATATTTAAGCAGCACTATCTTCTAGTTTGCCTTTTTTGTTTTCCCTTCTGTGAGCAGTAGAGCAATAGGCTTAATTCTGTATCATTACTGTTCAAGCCAGTGGGGGTTTTCCATTGACCTGGATAGCACAAAGTCAAACCATTCATTTCTAATTAGAAAATACTGGCTGTAAACTCGAAGAACAGGGCTAGAGGCAAGTGGAAAACAAAACAGGAAATCGTGAATTAAGTGCAGTTTACTGAGTTGTATGAAATATTAAAGTACACCACCTTCTTGGTCCCCTACAGAACAGATACAATCACAATTGCTTATTAATGTCAGTTAGAACCATCCAACTCTTCGAAAGCAAAGGAGTATTTTAGCTATTTCATGTAGCTTACAACTTTTGTTCATAGCCTGTTGTAAGTGCATACTGTTGCACAACAAAACTGATCATGACAACAATGAATACACTGTCATTTCCTCTGAATGTCCATGCCATTTGTCATACTGACCACAATTAACAAGCAAAAAATAAAATATAAAACAATGCCAGATTGTATACAGTTCCTCTTAAGATGAGAATTGTGTTTCCAAAAGCCAGTCACAAAGCAATGAATTTTGAAAGATGGCTGGTTACAGGATGTGTTAGTTATGATCTCCTCTACCATTGAGCAGTTAGTTAGGTAGGGAATGTGGGGGAAGAGGTTTTGATTTGTGTCTGTGACTTTTTCATTAAAACAATTTTTAAAATATCCTGTTCATCTATAACCTTTTATTTTAGCTTTCTTTGGAGCATTAGACACATTCACTGCTTCTTATGCAACAACAGTTTCCTCTTTTTCAAATATCTGTAAGGAAACTCTCCTTCTCCGAATTACTTTTGGGTAGGAGTGCTTGTTCAGCAGATTTATCCCAGTTACAAGTTCTAATGAACTTGGCCATCACAGATTATTCTTGAAGATCTTTGAATAGGAGTCCTACAGGAGGATTTCTTTGAACACACAGTTCAAATATATGAAGTCATTTATTTCAACAATCAAATGCATATTTACTTCAAATTTTTCTCTGTTTCTAGTAATCATTTCAGCACCTGAAATGACATTATTTCTCTAAATTGAATTAATATTTTCAAAGCATCTTAACAGTTCTGTAAAACCTCGAGTCCAGTTACTTGACCCAGACATGAAATTATTCTGTGTTCATATGTTGAATGCTATTTAAGAGAAGGAAGATAAATAGCAAGGTTATAAGCTTGGATTGTGTTATTTATATAATTTATGTAGAAGTGTATTGTGTATGCTTTTTGAAGCTTTTAAGTCATTATTTCAGGCTCATTGTGCACCGCCACAGAAGTAATTCTTACTCGGTAACTCTTGCACAGTGCTGCTACTCACTCGAATAAGAGGAGTGAAAACAGAAAGAATTTTCTTACAATGATTACTATAACACTGCTCAGTTATTCTTTCTGTATGAATTGAGCTTCAGATATTTTCAATGCTTTGGAAGCCTATGAGAATAGTTTAATTTTAAATAGCATGGTAATCATAAGAGTTTTAAAACACAGCATGTCATAAAACTTCTGTTTCTTTCATGTGGGAAGAAAATCACTTGTTTTTAAATGGTCTAAAATCCATGTGAAGATCGCAGTTGTGCAGGCTGTTTGTTGGTTTGTTGGGTTTTTTTGTATGCAGAGATGATTTTGTTTGTTGGAATGTATCGTACAACACATGTATGCAATCATACACCGCTAGAAAATTTCCTCCTTTCTCTTAAGGTGTGGAATAATTCATATGCTTGAAAAGCACCCCAGTCTACCCACTTAATGGTAGAAATTAAATACTCTTTTCACAGCTCAGTCACCTCCCCCTTTTGGAAATTTACTGATTTAAACAGTGTTAACATAGAGATCAGAGCTTGAGCCCCTTTGGGAATACTTTTGATTTCACAGAAGGTATCATCTTACTATAAAACATTTTCCAGAAAGGGGTGGAAAATGTGTATTCCCTCATCAATAACTTGGAGTGCTTCAGTTGTTAGTGTTTGATTGCTTACAACTAACCAAATAAAGACTAGTTTACTTCCAGTAGAGAATCTGTGTCACATTAATAGTAAATGTGTGAGCAACACCATTAGCGGTCTGAGATGCAGGTTGCTCCTGGGAGCATGGTGTGCATACTCCTTTCAGCAGCTGCTTAATCACATGTTGTTCACTGCGGGATCCCAACAAGAACAAGGCATAAGAAAGGAATTGCCATTTCAAACTTGCAATTTCTTCATTTCTTACCAACATTTAGGTAGGATTTTCTTTTTGTACGTTGCAAATAGTTTGTTTGTGTTCTTAAAGATTATTTTTGTTTACATAAAGGTTGTTGAGTATTTCCCCTGCTTTTCGCACAGGTCAGGAATTAGGCTTGTAACGCAACCTAAAATAGATTTGGGTTATTTAAAACATGGAAATGAACACATTCCCAGCCTGCATAAATCTTCCTTAACACTTTCCCTTAATGGTCCCTTGAAAAATGGAAGGCGTGTAAACTCCCTAAAACCCCAACAGCCTTTCCGTATGAAAAGAGGACAGAGCCCCAGATCAAAGCAGCATTTTTGTTATTAAATCTGTTCTCTCTGCTTCCAGAGTGTGGAAGGAGAACACCATGAGAAGGCAGTGGAGCTGCTGAAGGCGGCCAAGGACAGCGTCAAACTGGTGGTACGCTACACGCCCAAGGTGCTGGAGGAGATGGAGGCTCGCTTTGAAAAGCTGAGAACAGCCCGGCGCCGGCAACAGCAGCAACTGCTCATTCAGCAGCAGCAGCAGCAGCAGCAAACCGCACAGCAAAACCATATGTCGTAGGTGAGAGGATCCATTGGTCTTCCCTAAAGCCCGCTGACAGTACCCTGCGTGGGCCAGCAGTTATCTGGGGCTCAGGGGTCTGTCAGGGCAGGGCCTGGCCACAGGGCCAATCCCAGCCCAGCTGGGAGTAGGGCAGCTGGTTGGGGGGGCACTGGGTGCCAGGCATCTCCCTGGAGACAGGGATAAGATGTGGGCCTGGCTTAGGGACACCCGTGGCAGGGCAGGGCTGCGGGGAGCTGGAGACCGGCCCTGCTGTGGTGTCCCTGAGGCAGGGGCTGATGGCCCCGGGGGGCAGAAATGGGGTGTTGGGCTGTGGGCAGGGTGGGAGATCCCCAAGGGAGATAGTCAGGGGACTGGAGGTTCCCTCAAGGCCCTGTCAAGCATTTACTGCCTCAAGGATGAGGAGAGCTCATTCTTCAGTACATTTCCACATGTTCTGTCCAAGTAAAAATGCATTTTGAAAATAGGAGAAAGGCCCTAAGAAATTCTGGAGCCAGTTTCCAGCTGGCGACCCCACGATTAATAACCACTGTACAGCTCTGGCTTGCCTGCAGGCAAGACTGCGTAAGAAGCCTGTAGTTACTGGGAACATTTTCTAAATTAAAAACCAGAACATTTATGACAAGGAAGAATATGCTACTAGAGTTGGACACAGTTCAACTAGTCTGTTAGCTCTCTGCAGCAGATCATCAAGATTTGCTGCTAGTACGTGAAGAAAAGTCTTCCTAGACCCTTCCCTGCTACAGGAAACCCAAACTTCACTCTGTGGTTAACCTGCAGGGAACCTGCAAGTTCTTATTGCTTGGCTCCGGTTTGGTGGGAAGTATTTCATTCACTCTTGGCTGACATTCAATATGACAATAGCTTCCAAGAGGCTTGCAAGTTTCCCGGTGTAGTCAGAGCACATGGTATGTGAGGTGAAGACATTCTCTGTATATTCAATTTTTTCTGAAATCAGTGGGAGTTTGTGACATGAATGCATTTAAAGATAGGCTCCATATGCACAAATGAAATCAAGTAGGAAGCATGTCCCAGTGACTTATATCACAGTCCTCAGGCAGGATGTATAAACAGTAGTATTTCATGATGTAAGTTTTGGGTTTCCATGTAAAATAAAGCCATTGCAGGAGACAAACATACAAACAGCACAGACTCACGAAGTTTTTCATTTTATTGGTTACCTAAAGCTTTTAATTAGCAAGTAAGATATTTTTACTGATTTCAAATTTTTCTTTAAACTGGAATGGAAGAAAGGCAGGCAGGTACAGCCAGTAACTTCATTCCTTCATTCCTTCAGTTTGCTCTGAGAAATTTGTTTGTTTAATTCTAGGCTATTCTCAAGAAAAAAAAAGCCTCGATCAACAGTTCAGTAATCAAGCAACCAGAGCTGTACTTCAGTATTCCAGCAAAAGGAAACAACTACAGGAACATGAAACAGAATTCACCTGGAGAATGTGCAGTACAAGAATAATATAGTTAAGACAGCCATAGGAAGGGTACCTTCATGATAAGGTTTTTCAGCACATGGCAGTCACAGATGCATACTATTTCTGTGACTCTATTCCTAATGAAAACAGCATGATAGGTAAACCCTGTGAAACAGAAAAGTCCAGGGCTTCCATATAATTGTGTTTGATCTAATCTTGCACTCCTTACTCTCAGAAATTGGCCAGTTGGTTTTCTCTACTCACTGAAAGTTTCATTTTAAAGAGACCAAGATTGGCTGCTTTTGGGGACAGAATCTTGCTCTACAGTTATTTCCAGAAATGAACAACTACATCAGTTCAAAATTTCGCCACAGACATCAAACTCATACATCACGCTTCATAGCCTCTTTGTACTATATATTGTAGAGCAGTTTTAACCTAACTTCCTGTTTATAATTTTCAATTTTCCCTCTGGAAATAGCAATTTACTATATTTATAAAAGTATTCCATTTGGAGAAGCAATTGGCTTTTTACTCTTGGTGTTTCCATATATTTTATTATACATCAACAGAGTGACAAAGTTTTAGGTCAACTTTAATTTTATTAGTAGTAAAGTTAGAGAATCCTAGAATGTATTTTTAAACATAGGTATTGCTTGTATCTATTATAGTAACTATTCAGAAATCTATAACTGGATATATTATATATTTATTCCATAAAATGTATGTTGTCTGAATGTACCTGTTAGAGAAGTAGGGTCTTTGCTTAGCATGCATTGCAAATGTAGTAAGCTAATGTTAGCAAAAGACCAAGCTTTGTATGGCAGATATTACTGTGGTAGCATAATCTCAGCTTTTCTGTATTCTTTAATTTATTTTTCAATCTAATGTTAATATATTTTAAAGAGGAGGAAATGTAAGTTGTTTCTTTTAAGACTTGCACATTATCATTGAAATCAATTTGAAGTTAGAGTTCTGACTTCTTTTTTTTAATCAGATGGAATTGGAATGTGCAAACAAAATATATAACTAAGTTCTTAAGTTTACATGTCTGCTTTTCCAAAGAAAATAGTCAAAGCTGGAAGGCTGTAAATGTCATCTACTTTCAAGAACATAAGAAAAATGGAACCCCCCAATTACAGAAAAATAATAATTTTCAGCATGCCTTCTATGCTTCATTAGAAAAGACTGGGGGAGAAAAGGAGCTTAGGGGACTTTACAGTCCTAGCATGTTGGAAACTCCAGCTGATGTCAGTGGAAGTTTAGTAACGGGAGGAATGTAGAAATGGTCTGAACCCATGTTCTGCTTGTGAACTTGGAGCAAATCAGAAACAGTTAATATTTGTTTCTGACTAAAATGATCTGTTCTCAAATGGAGCAAGGCAAAGCAAAACAGGGAAAATTGGCAGTATCATAGCATATGTTGGAAACTAAATGCAGGCTGGCCAACAGTTTTGACAGTGTTTGATTAGTGTAAGTAGCCATTGAAGGGAAATAACTGTATTTTTAAAACCAAACAGCATGAATTCATCCAGTGAAGCCTCGTTTTATACAGAGAAGTAATTCTATCCAGTGATCTATTGGTGACAATATCAAGATAGTTGGGTTTGAGAACTCCCAGAATTAAAGATGAAATATATTGTATTGTGCTCTGCACGGTGTCTTTTTATACTTAATAAAATTGTACGTACCTATTTTAAAACTGTATTCTCAAACAGACACTGCTATTAATATTGACAGTGTATAAATTGTTATTATGACTGCATACAACTGTTCTGTATTTTATCAGTATGATTTGGATTACACTGAAAGCTGCATTTTCAGACACCAACTATTCAGATTTAGTCAGCCCACTGTACTGCATTTTTCCAAACCGTCTCTCCACCTCCTCCCCTCCTCTTCCTCAAAAAATTTGGATTTGATGGAGTGGAATGTGCTGATTAATAAATTTCAATAATAGAATATCATTCATATAGAGAAGCATATCAAATCCATTTTCATAACTTATGATTCAATAAATTATTTATACATACTAAAATTAACATTCTAGTCCTTGCCAACTTTTAAAAATAAGGTCAAAGAAAAATATAAATGAAATACAACTGTCAATAAATTTCAGGTGGAAGCAGGAAGAAATAACTTTTTAAGGGTCACTGTTCATGCCCCTTACTGATCAATAAAACATACAGCCACTTAATCACAGAATAATCTATGTCCCTAAACCTATCATCTGCATTTAGTTGCATGTAGTCCTTTCCTTTGTGATTTAAATGTCTTTGGTCCTGATGCAGTAAGGCACTTCCACATATGCGCTGATGAATTAGGACCCAAAAGAAGTGCAGAGAGGAAGACACTTTCACAGGCCTGCAGGTACTTGTGCATCACATTTTAACTAATTGGTTTCCTGGAATTTGCTGTTTCACCACACTGAATTGATATTCCTTCAGTCAGCTTAATGAGTTTATTGCTTGCATTTACCCTTAGGACTCCCTCATGTTTCTCTGCACTGGCAGCAAACTGAGGTGGGACATCTAAGAAGTCTTTTCTATTACAAGAACCAGAGGGATGCCATGTGATTTTTACAAGCTCATGCATCATGTTCACTTATGCCAAAGATCCAGTGGTAAGATCTAATAATAGAGATTCAGGGTTGGTGGCATTTATGCACTGAAGTTGTGGCTGTGCTGTTCTACCCATAAATTTTCAGTTTGTGGCATTTGATCTGACCGGCACTTTATAGGGGATTGAAGAATGTTATAGCCGTTGATAAGGTGAAAATCAGCAAATCATACATGAAAGGTCAGTGAATGTACATGAGTGCAAGAAATGACATAAAAATCTACCTGCAGTTCCCTAGTGAATAGTACTGCAGACCTGTTAGTTCTATACATCGCATCTTTGGTATGTATTTGTCACAGCCAAGCTTCCAGTCTGACTTTGCAACATTTTGGAACTCTTGCAGAAGACATGATATTATATACCTCCTTTGCAGGAGAAGTGTTTATTCCTCTACTAACTTTAGGAATTTCAATATTCTAAATAAATTTAAGATTTCATAAGAAAAGAATATTCTTAGAATTAAGGGGAAAAAAAAAAAAGCTAAAGAAGAAGGGGGGGTGGTTTTGCCTGTGTTTGAAATCATACAGGAGTTAAAGCATAATTTCTGAATTTAAAATAATTACTATGCTCATAGAAGATGTACTTTATTGCAGGATGAGACACTGTTTCAGAAACTAGCAATTCTTTCTGAATCTTTGTGACAATTGGATAATAAAAGAAAACTAACCAAACAATCTCCTAATGCAGAACTGTGTTTAGAAGAGCTAAGGAGATTCTTCCACATATAAGCAGAAGATTATCAGTTAGTTATACATAAGCATTAGTGAGACCATTTCCATAACCAACATTCAATAAAACAAGTTTCAGACCCAGAGAATACTGTAGGTCAATTTGTAAGAATGTGTTTCCTCCTGCAATACATATCTGATAAGACAGAGCTCATTGTGCTTAGCTGTGAGAAGGTCAGGACAAACTGGGGATGTTTTCAAACAGCCTTGCAAGCAGACCCAAGCTCACCCTGCTTAGCCATGAAGTGAATGCAGTCTGAGCTACCAGAAAGCTTTAGCCATATGTTAGATGGATTCATTGCCTCTACCTTCAGCTGTGTGAAAGCAAGCTGCGGAGTCTATACCGAATGTTTCCACAGTCAGCAGAGGGTTAGAGGCATCCCTCGAATGCCATTCATTCCACACGTCTCTGACATGTATCTTAAAGCAGGATAAGGCATCTCGTAAAAGGTTTATTGGCAGAGCCACTGAATAAACAGACTAAACTACTAGCTTGAAGTAAGAAATGTCTTTTGGAATTTTTTGCTGCTTCACTCATACACAGCTTCTAATAAATAAATAAATATCCAGCCTCTAGTGTTTGAATTCTCTAAGTCTAAAAGCTCTATGCACATAGATCACAACTAACAGGTCTTACACGTGAGGTGGATTGTAAGAAAGTTCCTGTTGCTTGCTAACAGATACCTGTTCTGAACCATCCTAAAAAAAATGAAGAGCTCAGCACAGGTATTATTGGCAAAATGCTTTGATTGTGGTATAGACAGGAGCGGACTACAAAAAGCTTCAGTCTGTGAATGCTAATAGCAGAGCTCTATACTACCACTGGTAACACTGGTCTAGCGTGCGTGCATTTTACAATACCTGCAGTCAAAAAGATGAACAGTTGCTTCTGATTTTGTTACAGAGATGCACAAAAATGAAAGCCAACATAGGAATCTGTGATACCAAGAGTCATAGCAAAAATTGGCCAGTTATGAAATCTAGAAGCCTGCAGCTATCTAGCATTAAGTAAGAAGGTTAAGGAAACAGATGACTATAAGGAAGAGCCAAAATCCAGGAAAAAAAATCCCACAGGGGTTTAATCTCCAATCTACTTTTAATTTACTTTCTTACAGTTAGTTTCACTCTTAGCAACTCATCTGACCAAAAGGAAATTGCATGATTCAGCACTTACTTTTATCAAAACCATAAAGAGCTGATAGGATAGATGAATACCTCTTCACTCACTCCCTCCTTCCTCTCTCTAAAGCTTTGGTGAAGCTGAATTCTGTATGCAAAAGTTGATACTGAGACACATCCCAGTGCTATGGAGAGTTTCTTCATTAGTCATACTACAGTTCCTCCCTATCAGCAGTTCTCAGTGTGTTTCTTCAAAGTAGGCATGTTTTGTAGACCTACAAATTTATGTTTATTTCAAGGAAAACTCAGTGTTAAGCCTGAAGTTGTAAATCTTGCCCAACCTTTTCATTTTGACATCACAAACCAGACCAACTATTGCACTTGTAATAATCCAGCTGGGATCTTGGGATTAGCTTGTAAACCAGTGCAATTAAAAACTGTCTCCCAGGATTCACTTCTCAAACGTCTCTGTTGAAAGAATTTTCAAAGACAAACACAAAGTATAACTTCTGAAATACAGAGAGTAGCCAGTGCAGTGCTGCAGAAAGGGCAAAGCACTTAGGATTTTTCGCACATGCATGAAAACTTCACCAGGAGTAGAGAACGTTATTTTTCTTTAAACGGGTTACTTTTCTTGTTGGGAGGATAAGCCACTTCTCTAGTAGCAGGTTTTTGTTTGAGTAAGGCAAGATGCCTGACTAAGATGAGAAACAGTGTGGGAAGAATCCTGGGTATCTTAAGGTAGTCATGAAGAATTTGATAGGTAAGGGTGGGTTCAACTCAGATGAGAGTTACTCAGAGGTACTTCTCCCACTGATCTTTCTCCTATCCCAGGTCTACTTGTATCTAATCCCCTCTACTTTTTGCGCTCAAATTGACTAGAGCCCAAGTATCACCACAAAGCAATTCCAACCCTCTCACTTCAGTATTCCCTTCCCCTTCTTGCATGAAGAGTTTTCTCTTAGCTGAGCAGTGACACTAACCACACACAATCTCCTCTGCTATGACATTTAGGCTTTGTCAGGTCTACCTCCTGCAGTGCTTTGCTGCTTCTCGCATTCCCTATCCATCAGCTGCCCCCTCATGGCCACCATAGACCTCTTGCTTCCCACACACGAAGTAATTTAACTACCCATGGAGAATACAGGGGGAGAAAAAACACTGAGGGGGAAGAAAGATGTTAGATAAATCTTGAAAATACAAAAATTGTCAGTATGCAATGAGAATGTTCTCTTACCTGAGTCAGTCCCTTTTCAGCAGGTGATGATTTTCATCTTGATTTAGTTCCCTGTTGACAAAGCACTATGTGCAGTGATACTGTGGAGCCATACACACTCCTCTGGGTGAAACAGCAGCTCCTTGCCTGGAACCTGACACCTAGACCTGCTTGAATGCATTATACAGTGAATTCACACACGTGCAATAGATCAGTTACTATGCACACATCGAACATGTGAGTTGTACAGGTGAAGAAGATTCAGCATGTCTGTCATTCAGACCAGTATCTGGGATTTTGGAGACGGAAATGTGGAACCAACCCTTGGCGATATCCTAACACTGTTTCATTTTTTTTTCATATTCTGTTTCATTTGTTTCAAAACTCTATTTCAGAGTAAATTTTCACCAATAAGCAATGAAAAACCAAGAACCTTTTGTAAACTTTTAAGGACCAAAAGAGCAAAGGTCTATTAATTTCTTCATCCTTCAGGTACAGAACTTAAGCCAGCACCGTCTTTAAGCCCCATTTTTTGTGCATGTTGTGCTCATCTTGTATATAGTTTTGGCAGAAAGCAGTTAAAATATTTACTATTAGGTCTTAGTATCCCTAAAGGAAAATATAATCTTGGCTGCTTACGGGAAGGGGGGGTTAAGCATCAGTTAACTCAGACTAAATTGTAGGTGCTGTTAGATCGTTTGTAGCAATATTTGTCTCCACTTCAGTAATTTGTTCCAACCCATGTTATATGTTTCCTCAGTGCATATAGTAAGTTTACAGCTCCGTTGTACGAATGCATCTAGCTGTTCTTACCTATACTTGACTGTGGCACTATAGAGCTCTCACTTGAATAAATATGCTAAGGGAGACGCCTAGTGCAAAACGATGTTCATAGCATCGTTAGCTGCTCATTCCAGTGCCATTGCTGCCTAGCTCTTTTTCTGCTAGAGTTCGAAAGCAGACAAGGACAGATGTATGCAACACCCATTCATAATATTTCCACATATTTTATAGTTTAAAAAGGGCTCCATTTAGCATGTGCAATAATATCACACAAGTGAATACTCGGTGTGCTAAGAATGGCAAATAGCAATAAGGTAACAGCAACAAAAGCAATATTGTTACCTGGGTGAGAATTGCATGGTTAATGTAAATATTGCTTAGTACTATTAGTGAGCTGCAAACAGTCAGGGTCTGAATATACTACACCTGCTGTTATTGTTGCTGCAGATTATATATGTGCTGATGAAAAAAAGTACACAAAGCACCCTTAGGTAAGTGAATCACCCGCACTGAAGTAAATGAAACATGAAGCACATATCTTCATGCGTTGCTGAAGGGAGCCATGTGAACCAGATGCAGTAACAATTTGATGCAAGTCATGAATCTCATACTGCAGCAGCTGCTCTGCTTTCAGGGACGACCTTGGCAGCAAAGCCAGTCATCAAATCGTGTTTCCCTTGTAGCTGTGATTTTCTCTAAGATGCTGTCTGTATGACTGCCTGGCACTACCTTCCTTTGTGGCACCCAAACACAATCCCAGAGCATTAGATCCAGTTATATCTACAGACTATCTGTAGAGACATTTTTTTCTCCCCTTCTAGACACCCTGTAGTATTTTCCCTCTTTCTCCCCAACCTCTAACCAAGGCTTTGATATTTAGCTTAATTATGAAGGTATTTAAAAGTTTTCCCTTTTTTTTCAGTAGGGAAAACAAACTAGAAGCTGCAGTTTGTACACCACAGCTTATTTTCTCAGGCAGCTTCCCCTCTGAAAGACCTGTGAGAAGGCAATATACAGAAAGCCTCAGAAAACTGGCACCAGTGTTTGAAAGAGAAAAGGACATCACTAGATGAAGACAGCCAGCATGGTAAAACAGTCCTGCCTTTGACAGGCACCAGTGGTAGAGTCCAGGCACCGACAACCTTTGCATTTTTTTCCCATGAGGTGTGAGATGCAAAGGGAGGGAGACAAGAGCCAGACTTCCTGTTCAGGCTTCATGTTCTGAGTGTGGGACTTAACAGCAGCCCAAATTCTCCAGTTCTGTTAGAAAGCCGCTTATTCTGGTACGAGCTAAAATCCCATACAAAAAGGAGTAACACAAGACCTGTGCTCATCCTGCAATTGACCTGTGTGACTATGTAACTGTTTGCCAAATTTGAAGACAAAGACTTACAGGCTAAGTAAGGCCAAAACTGGTTTTTGACAAAATGTATGTCAATTGTTTCAAAGCTGCAAATAATAATCTCCTGACATAGATGACAGAACATTTTGGGTTGGAAGGGACTTGAAAGTTCCAACCCCTTGCCATGGGCAGGGGCACCTTCCACTAGACCAGGTTGCTCAAAGCCCCGTTTGACCTGATCTTGAACACTGCCAGGGATGGGGCAGCCACAGCTTCTCTGGGCACCCTGTGCCAGTGCCTCACTACCCTTACAGTAAAGAACTTCTTCCTAATATCTAACCTAAATCTCTCCTCTGTCAGTTTAAAGCCATTCCACCTTGTCCTATCCCTATGTGCCCTTGTAAAAAGTCCCTCTACAGATTTCTTGTAGGCCCCTTTAGGTACTGGAAGACAGTTACATATCTGTAAACAAGTCTTCCACTGAGGCTGGTGTGGCTGAAACTGGTTTATTCTCTGCATCCCTGGCTATGTATCTAGGATGATTAGCTTAAATCTGAACAGAGCAAGAACGTGAGAAATAAGTCTTTGGCTCTAATGGAAGTGCAAGTGATTTTCATGAGATACTGAAAAGTTTCCAACTAGATTCTTTGCTGAACTAATGAACCTTTGGCACCTATCTGCATGGCAATTAGTACACCTTCAAAGATGGCACCTATCTGCATGACAATTGGTACACCTCTAAAGCATGATATAGAAGCACTCATCTTGCTTTCAGTAAATTATTCAGCTTAGGTACTCAGGAGTAATACTTATCTGACTTACTAAGGAGATGAGTGCCATTTTTAAGCAAATTTGCTTTGCAAGCCAAGAGTCAAAGAATGACAATCTTCAAAGCCGGAGAAAAAAATGGGAGGAAAAAAGAGCCAAATGTCAAATCAAATGAGGATTTGACAGATTTTTCTGACTGTAAAAGTAACTGTTGAAGTAGTTGAAGTGACTCAGGAGTCAATCAGAACACCTGACATTGTTTTCAGAGGCCAGTGTCAATGAAGGTGTGATTAATTCCAGCTAACATTTCTCTGAAAGAGGTTTCTGGTCTAAGCCAAGCATGAACCTCTGTGGTTAATGGAGGGAACAATTTTCTCTAAGGGATGTTTCACCTCATCTGTGTAATGGTGACTGACACAGTATAATACTTTCCTTTTTTTTTTTCTGTGAAGACAGTGGAAAACTTTCCTAATCATCCTCGCCCATCCCTCCACTGTCTGCATTCCCACCTCAGCTTTAACAAGTTTCTGCTTTACCCATTAAAGCAGCACAAACCTTTCTCTCACCTTCCCCATTGAAAGTACTGTGGTTTCTTGGTTTGTCTGAAGAAACACCCTATTCCCAACTTGTCACTGGAGAAAATGTATTGTGTAATTACATCCCTTCCATCTCAGAATGTTGTTAATGGGAAATGCTTCAGTCTTCTGACAATGGATAAATAGTAAGAATTAAAAATATAACATAAGTCCTAGGTTATCCTGCAACCTGCATTCCTTGCATAGAAGCTGTTTGGGAATATTTGATCATGTTTGCTGCCTTGTCATGAATCTTTGTGTATTCTGCTACATAAAGTCTTCAGGTGGGAGTACTAGAGGAGTCTGTGTAGTCTGAGGGCACGCTGAGATTTGTTTAATAGCATGGTGATGTTTTCTGATTGCTCATTACCTCTCTCTCTATCACACCTAATACCATCTATTATAACTCTCAGATCTCTTTCCTGAGTGGAAATTGGGAAGACAACCCACCATTTTATATGTGAAGTTAGTGCTGCTTTCCCCCATGTGCATTGTTTTCCATTTATCGAAACTGACTTGTATCTGCCGTTTTACCAGCCAGTCACTGAGTCCCATGAAGTCCTTCTGCAGTTCTTACAGTCAGTTCCAATTTATTATTTATTTTTTACTACCCTGATTTAGTAACATCAATAAACTTTTTCTCTTTGCCAATAACATCTTTTTTCATCTCACTTACAAGTATGTTACACAGTAAAGATCCCTGCAATACTTCGCTAATGACTCCACTGTGAAACTACCCTTTTACTTCAACCTCTTTTCTAACTTTTCCTAACTTCTTTATCCAAGCAAAAGGAATGACAAGATTCCTGTATAATTTTCATTAAATTTTTAAAGTGTGTGGGTAAACTATATATTCAATTATCTTAAATGTCTAAAGAGCTATTTCTAGCTGTAGTAGAATTTGAGGTTTTATATACAAAGTTGCTTGGGGTTTTTATTTTATCTCTTCCCTTCTCCAGACAAGTTTCATATCCCCGGTCAGATTTGGGAGCTTCTGGTAAAGGGGTTCAAAATGATCTACACAAGGCTGTTGCTACTTATACCTCTCAAGACTAAGTTTCTTCTGGGCATTGATTTATGGAAAGAAATATGGAAAGAAAGACTAGTTAAGAAAAAAAAAAAGAAAGGCTAACCATGTAGTAAACAAAATAGCTCCCTGTATTTTACATGCCTTTTGCTTTGTGCAATAGACATTTCCCTCTGGTTTTTATTTACAAAGCAACACTAACAACAAAACTGCAACAAGCACAGCTTAGTCTTACTAGCAGACTGAAAGAGACATATGGCCGAAAGAATTAAGACACTATTTCATTAAATCTTGAGTAAAACAAATGTTTATATTGCCAAAAAAAAAAAGAAAATCATTTGCTTCAACCACCTTCCTGGTGCCTTCTAACAATTGCTTTGAGAAGAACTCATAGGAATGACAAAAATAACTACAACCACCATATCTACCACAGAAGACCATAACACATGGTAGCAACCTGCTGCTGTGCCCAATGGCTCCTCAGCCCAGCAGGCACATTATTTCCCTTTGCTGTTGCCACCTGCCAGTTTAGGACCCTCCTCAGGGCATACCACACTCCTAGAGGAGTTGTCCTGCTGCCTCTGCTGAGCTCCTGAAGCAGCTCTGCTTCTTTAGATGCACTGCTTGCTGCACACATACATTTCCTTACTGCACATATATATGCACCGCCCTGTACAGCTACAATATCAGTACAGTATTTAATCCTCTGTTCTATCCTGCATACTTGCACTGTGTGGAAACACTGCCTGTTTTCCCATATTTCTGTAGCCTAATTTATATCTTTAAGCTTAAGAATTTGTGGTGCTTCAAATAAAATCAAAAACAAGTGAGCAGGATCTGTTTCTAGAGAACTATTTGTTCATGAAATGGCAATTCAATGCTACATTTTAAAACTAGATCCCCCAGTCCTCTAAACAGATCCAAACTCTCTGAAATCCATTCCCTGAGTTTTTGAAGCACCACCTGCCTCTTGCTGAAAGAAAGGACTCCATAAACCAGCTTCATACTGAAAATGTTAACCATATCTAGGCAGGATAAATTAATTTTAACAAAATTCATAGCAGATGGCACGTAACATCATAAATCATTCTGCAGAAAGTTTACCAGTATCAAACTAGATACAATAGCAAATTATGACAGAAACCCTTCACATACAGATTTCAAGATACTATAAAAAAGGGTGACAAAATTACACTTACGCAATCAGCATATGACTAACTGTGCTTTTTTTAGCACTTTTCAAATGCTAGTATTTATTAGGTACAGATTATCTCTAAAGGTACAATTACAGAACAAAACTTCATTGCAATCTATTTGACTGAAAAACAATAAATGATTGTCATTTCTAGCCCAAGATGCACAATCCTACACTTGGGTTTATAATGCTGCCTGCCCTTGCCTTCACCAGCAGTCCATACCATCTTAAGCTGACCTTGCACGGAAATATCCTACTTAACCTTGATCTTAGGCAAACTTTCTAAGGCACTTTCAGGTGCATATAAGTAGAGTAGGATCCAAGGACTAGATCCCAAAGCCATCACAGGAGCCAGGAAAATCCTTCCTTTTAACCATTTAAGATCAAAAAATAAGATTTTTTTTCAGGATAATACCTTAGATATCAATAACCCTGAGGGTACCAATAATTACCAGTGCCTCAGTTTCCACTAGGACTTTTCTGAAAGCCTGCTCTTCCTGACAGCACCCTTTCTCATCTCACCTACTTTCCTCCTCCCTGGTGACCCTGAATCCTAACCTGAGGAGCTCCTCCATCACTCACTTACCCAAAAGAGGCAACTGGCCACTGCAATTGTGCGTTCATACCCACTTAATGTGACGCTTATCAGAAAATTCAAAGGGGATGGGAACAGGCAGTTGATGGAAGCTTGAGTGCCAAAGTTAGGTTGGGGATGAGGGTTTCAGGAGGGATGACCACAGCTTTATGAATACCATAAACTAAATTATACATCTGAATTCTCAAATTGATAAATTACAATATAACAGGCTGCAGCAAGCCAAGTGGTCAGAACAGTTTAGATGACCTCCAAGGGTAAGGGTTTTCACTCTATACCCTTAAATTTGCCACTTTTAAAAGATCTCTGTGATTTTCTGTAGTTCCATGAAAAGCATCCCTTATTAAATAACTTCCTCTTTGCAGTTTTGAAACACAATCTAAGCAGCCAGGCTTGGGTTTGTTCGGTTGTTTGAGGTTTTGGTGGGTTTTTTTGTTTGTTTATTTTAAATACTCCCGTCATTTCTGGGGTTAATTTTGACTGGGAAGTTCTTTGTAGATGCAGAAATTCCCTAGCTAGAGTGGAACCATATGATGAACTTAGTTCTGCCCATCTTTACTCCAACAGTTCCTAATATTTGCAGAACAAAGTCCTGGAAAATGTGAGAATGAGATTAAAGGACAGCTTAACCTGAAGAAGTCCAAAATTTCAAAGTAGGACTGTGGAGGGAATCAAAAATTTGGAGAGATGGCATAATTTGTAGTATTCAGCATATTGAGAAGATGGGGAAGCAGCAGAAGAAAGGGTCAGTTTAAATCCATGAGGACAGCATCCACATTCAGTAATCCATTTCTCCAGTGACTCAGCTGGATAACTGTTTTATACATTCTGCTGCCACTTCACCTCACAACTTCTGAAAAGTATATGCAGCAGCCCAGCTCTTTGTCATGCAATAGTAATAGCAGGTGGAAGAAATAAGCAGGTACAAGCAGGATAAGCAGTTAGAAGCATCCTGTGTACTGCGAGATGGACCTTGCTGCTTTAGCATCCTTGAATGTACAAAATGCAGAAATCCGATATGTGACTTCCATCACTTTAAGTCACTCCATCCCGGGATTTTAAAGAATACAGGTTAAAAAAAAAAAGTTAAATAAGGAAAAAAAAAAGTGATATATGCTGGTGCCAGAGAAGTACAGGCATGTAGGGTATCACACCAAATTATACTGCCCATGGTGCAGAGAGAGGACAAAAAAAGTCTGCCTGGACATGGCTGTATTCCTCAGCATTACCCCAGGAGCACCTGCCCCAACACGCATTTATTCTCAGTGTATTCAAGCCAGCAGTTACTTGAGCATTGGGAAAAAAGACCACTACATGCTGCGCTGTGCTCTGCTGCTGGATCAAAGGGCATCCCTCAGCCCTCACAGTGTATCTTGGCTACACTGCGCTTTGCAGCTGAATTTTCTTAGCAATGTAACACATAAACCAACATGCCCCAGCATGTGTGCCCAGGCTAACTGCTGATACCATTGCATCTTCAGTTCATTAACCTGCTTTCCCTGTAGTCATCATTCATTTTGACAACAGAGATTACAAATATCTGTAGTTTACACTTATTTCCCTGTTTCTCATTCAGTGGCCTGGGTTGATGCATCAGCTACTACGTGTAATAAGCAAAGCCTTTCATCTTTCTAGAACATGATTATTTAAAGTACATAGTCACCACTGGAAAAAGACCTCCTCCAATACTTAACAAAGCAAGAGTAAGTTATTACACATTGTTATTCCAGAATGTACACTTGATATTTATCAGAAGCCTTGTTGCAATCATCCTAGAGCTCCAGCTTGCCCCAGGAGGATCAGGTTTGGCATGGAGACCTCCTCTAGAAAGCAAGAAGGTCTAGAAATATTTACCTGAGCTACTTGGCAAACAGTTGTGGTGAATGAAGACCCCCCCTGTTACTACTGCTCATACACACTCCCAGGCCACAGCAGAGTCAATAGCCATTCCTGCCACAGGGACTGCAGTTCACAGCCTGGCGTCTGAGCAAAGATCCACCTTCTGCACCAGCCTAGTGGCTGCAAAGTGCTCAGTCTGAGATATCTGTGCAGCCTGGTGAGGAGGCTTTTGTGGGCTATTAAGTCCTAACCCTCCATATTCTGCGCAGTGGGAATGATGCCTCCTTTGTGACCAAAATACATGTCTCAACATACAAGGGACACATGTGAAAGTCAGGATGAGCAGATTGCTCCCATTTTATGCCTGAGTATACACAAGTGGTCTTGTCACAAGATGAAATGTCCTCTAATAGCAGGATGGAGAACACCAGCAGTTTAGCCATTTACTAACTGTGCTTCCAGCCACATGACCAAAAAGATGTCACAGAGCTCTTCAGTAAAAGGGAATCATAGGCCACACAATTCATCCACCCCACAACCTGGGGAAAAGGGAAGCAGGAAACTAATTTAGGAGCAAATTAAATGTCCAAGAAGCCAAGGTCTCCCTGCAAGCTGCTGGAAGGACAACGTGGTTTAATCCGCGCAGTGGAGCAGCTCAAATATGCACTGAAAGGCATTGGCTCATCTTCACACATCATGACTGCATGCTGTAAGTGATAACCTATTTAATAAAAGGGGAATAGCTTCACACCCTCCTTGTACTTTGTAAAGAAAATGTTTATTCCTGTTTCAACCAAGAAGCGCAGGGCTAAGGTACATGAAAGAAAGAAAAATCTTGACTGGGGAAAGACCTACATTCCAATCCAGATTAAGGCATTTGAGTAAAACATGGTCTTCATCAAGTTCTACCTGCTACTTAGGCAGAGCACTGCTTTACATAATGTATCCCCAGACATTACACCTGCGCCCAAGTGCCTCACTGTATGATGTGAATCTCCCTTACTAACAGCATTCTGTAAAGCTAGGACACACACTTGGCCCTGGAGGTCCTGAACCACCCTTGGTGGCTCTGGACCCTCAATCTCAAATATATTTTAACACTAATCCCAGTGGAGAATTTGAGCCTTTGCCTGCTATAGGATTTTGAGAAGTCCCTAACTCCTATAGATTTCAATGCTTTAAATAGCACAGCTGACCTTTTTTAAGTCACTTATTTAATATCCTGCATATTTAGAGAAAGAGGGTTTATTTTTTTAATCCTACAGTCTTTAGAAAATCTGTCCCTTAAATTTCAGAACTTTGGGGGAAGAATAAAAAGAAAAATCAGACTTAAATCTGCACTTCCTAGATTTTGTATTCAGACTAGAAAAATTTTTGCCATGATTAGAATTACTACTACTGGGCCCAAATTTACCATTTCCAAATACTCCCCAGCAGCAGCCAAGTAACATAATGATGCTTTATCCCACGTTAGTGACAAAATTATTTGCTTTTCCAGCACATACACAGAGCCTTGTAAAAAGAATAATCCCACTGGAAAAAGGATTCTCTGGCTCTGAATTCCTGCACCCAAAACGGCCTCAGCTGCAGCAGCCTTCTCAGGAGAAGCCAGAGGGAGTAAAAGCTCACACAAGAGTAGGGTGTCGCTTGAAGGTAAGCACTTCTATTAAGAGCAAGTAGTACTCTTATGTCTGGGTGCTGCTGAATTATTTTTAACTTTACAAATATTGATGAATTACACTTTCTGACGGATCAGTGTTATGCTTATAAATTAAGGCTATCTGAATCACATTTGGCTGGGCTGTGAAGCATATGCTTTCAATATGGACTGGGGGTTTTCTTCTGTTCTCTTACCAATTGCTTCATTTCACTTAATTGCAGTGGGAGAATTACACTGTCAAAATTAATCCATAAGCTCTTCTCCCCACTTTCAGCTCTAAATTAGAGCCCAGGTCTGCTGTTTCACCACACCAAACAGAACCAACGCCAGCTCAGACCTGGCCAAGTCCTGCCTGAGTGTGCACATCATCAAAGAGCTTTGAATTATCCAGACAGAAAACCCCACTGTGCATAGTCCCTGCAGCACAGCCCACCAGCCTGGGACTTGCCTGACTCATGGGATATGATGCATTAGGTGATGCAGGTCTCCTGGAGTATTTTAAAAGGAAGCACAGGCATATTCCAAGCAGTCTGAAATGCTACAGCTTGAAATCCCCATCCCAGGCGTGTGTTCACTGCAAGGTGACAGTAGGGGAAGACCAGGTTGTGCGAAGCAGCTCAGCAGCTTTTCATTGTGTGTGACAGAAGGCTCAGCCAAGCCCCAGGACTGTTTAAAGTCAGAGCACTGCTCATTTGCTGTTCTAACTCTTACAATGCAGTCAGTTCTCAGATAACCCATATTTTCAATTGGGTTATACGCTGCTTTTCTCTTCTTCTAAAGGACACAAAAAAATGAAACCTAAAAGCATTCATAAACCACAAAATATCTACCAGGCACATTTCTTTCTGGAATTAGTTGTAAGTGTTGCTCACTGCTTTTGACCAAAGCTCTTCAGCTGCATAAAAGATGCAGAACCTCACCCTTGCAGTGCTGCTGTCTGTCATGAGCCTCTAACTTCCCTAGCGAAGCTCCTGAGCTCTCAGAAACAATTGCCTGCAGCAATATGATAATACAACTACTGTGGAAAGGTTTTGCCAGAGACACTATGGACATTCACATCTGATATACCAGGATTATATCTAATAAAAATTAATTGGGGTTGAAGACTAAGTCAAGCATAGGATTACCAATCATCTCCCAACAAAATACTCCTATGTCATTTTATATAAATAATCTGGTAATACTTGCATGCTGCTTTTCTTTCTTCCCTCAAATCATAAAGAACCACCTCGTCACCTCTGTTTTTAAGCCTTGAACTTGCTAAAATTCACATACATAAAGTAAACCTGTGCATGGGTATTTCCACTGGTTCAAATGGATATGAAACCAACTTGGTTGCGTCTTACACTAAAATCTTATGCACACTGATTTCTTCTTAAGGAGTCTAAAATTTGTTTTTAAAAAGCAATTTTTCTTTGTATGTTCAACAATTTTTTTTTTCTGACTCTATTTTTAACTATACAGATGGACAAAGTTGTGGCGTGTTTCAAAATTAGGCTCCAGAGCAAGAGCTTCCTTGCACTTACTACCTACCCTGGTATTCAGTAAGAGCTGATTGGCATTCAAGACCATCAAAAAATCACTGCAGTTATTGTGAGCATAATTTCAAGCTCCTAATTCTGGAAATCATGGCCAAATAAAACAGAAAACATGACTGTATTTGATACTCTATAGTGTGTGAACAGGGTGCGGGCCCGGGCCCTCAAGCACACTGCAAGCTGTGTGAACCACTGTATCCACTATAATTGCAATAAAAAGCAATTTTCCACAGCACTTTTCATTTAAAGAAAATGTCCTCTCAAAAGGGGTTTCTGGGGGGCGGCACAGCAAATTTCCCAAGGGTTGCTGAGCTGAAAGGATCAACCCGGGAAGCTTCTGCCACAGGAGCAGTAAGGCAGCCTTCAGGGCTGGGGGAGTCCCTTAGACACAGGCTCTCAGCAGTAAAGCTTCAGTAATAGCTAGGCTAGTCCTGATTTCTGTTTGAGTGCTAAAGCTGAGACCCTGCCCTTGCTTACCCTCAGCAGCAGCAACCCCTCCTTTTCAAAAGAAAGGAGCAGTTTCGGATACCAGAGGATTTGGAACAGGGGATCTGAGTATTTTAATGTTGTTCAGGCTTCAGTCATCATGAATATCACTTTACAGCTTGGCACACACAGAGTCCATTTCTGAGGCATGAGAAAATTAATATATTGTAACTACATTCTAGGCCTGATGGCCCAAATCTTTTCCTGGTGAAACTCGAGCGGTTTCTGTGGAGTTGTAGCAAGAATAAACTTAGCAGTCTAGCTGTACTTTATAATACATTATTTCTGATTAAAAGAGAATTCACTTCATGTTAGACTTTTTTCCATACATATTAAACCAAAATGGTATCCAAACTGATTCATGCAACCAAGTGCATTGTTTATAAACACTAAAACTTTTTATAGATAGAAAAGATGGAGAATAAAAAGCAGTAATAAAAAAGGGCTATTCATTTTATAAATAATAATGTAAGGAACTGTAGTGTTGCTGAACTGATGTATTAAAGCAAGACAATACACCAAAATATATACTTGTTATTTTCTTAAAGTCCTTATCTTCCACAGAAAAAAAGAGAGGTGGGGACATGGGAGGACACGTGGTCAGGACACCCTTCAGAGCAGACCACTTCTGCTTGAGAAGTCCAATTTCACAAGCACTTTTCTAAAAGGAGCTTGCACTGTCCTGCTTATTAGGAAGTTTGGAAATAACAAGTTTCACATTTCAAAGTTCAGACATTTTTGTATTTCACCCAGGCTATAAACATGTGAGAAAATTGCACCCTGTGAAAGATACGCGTTTCGGGTACTGGTAGGATACAGCTGTCTCGGTCCTTGTTTACTTGGTTTCTCTTCTACTTCGTGCTCGGCGTGGGAGATTTTAGAGTTGTTTGTTAAACTTTTTCCCAGTTGCCCAGAGTCACCATTCCTTTACTCCATACTGAGTAGCTGTGTATACAGCCATGTGACAACTGCCCTCTGAGCTTGCAGTGCTTACCTTCCTGGCTTCAGCAGGAGCCCTCTTTCTGGTCACCAGACTAATCTTCCAAAGGGAATTCCCAATTTATGAGACAGTTCCTCCCAGACTGTGGGTTTAAGCCACCCATATTTCCAGCAATCAAACAGCTTCAAATTGCCAAGGTGTTCCCTTTCTCACCACATGAGACACCTGCATAGGATGTGTCTTCTTTGGCCAGTTACACTGCAGTAACAAACTCCTGCACTACACCACGATCAATAAGACAGTCTCATAGAGCTTGCAAGGAAGATGCTTAAACTCAGGATGAGGGAAAAAAAAAAAAATATCTCCATTTAATCATGCAGGGATTATGAACTCAAATCTTACTACTTAGGTGCTGCTCAAGTGTTCACTACTGAGGTCCTGCAGGTGCCCGGGAGGATAGTGCTCACTCATTTGCAGATGCTTTGCAGCTAAGCTATTACTGTTTGGGAGTTTACAGTATGATATAGGCCTGAAAAAATAAGCCTGAAGGATTCAGGATCCCACCTGCTTATTTGAGGCACAACTTCAATGAAATGTAAGAGTCATAGGACCAGAACGACAGCCTTTGGCAGGCATTCACCCAGGAAAGAAGGGAGTTTGGTGATTTGCTTCTAATAACAGCTCAATACCATCAAACAGAGAATCCTGACAATGAAGGCCAAGTAAAGGCATCCGTCTCCCAGATGTCTGACGCTACTCCAGTCACCTCTGAGTTTTAGTGTTTTTAAAACTACTTTTTCAAGTCACTGAGTTAATTCAGTGAAATCTAAGAAAGAATCTTTGCTGTGATCTCTACTGTCTAGAAAGGCATTTACCACAAGTCTACATATAAGCCTTAAATTTGAGGAAGGGATTTCAGATACATACTTTGGATGTATCTGCAGCATAGCCAGCAGAGGCATTTCCTCCTCTGCTTTTTAAAGCACCCAGGTAGCAGGATTCCGAATTGCACTATTAGCTCAGTCTGAAGATGCTGCAAATGAGCAATTGTAGAATAAGTACTTTTCAAAATGGAAATACTGTTTGTCTTTCTGTTTCTTCAAAGCATCACAGAGTGGACAGGAAAATAAACAAATCTAGTGTTTTTGCATGATAGGAAGAAAAAAAAAGAAAAGAAACCCACAACACCTTGCAAATATGGATACTTAAAACATGGAAATGAGAACAGAATGAGGGGTTTAGCAGATTCAAAACCTTTTATTTACAATAAAAAGAACGTTGCTGGAGCAGTGGTGCATTTGCGGATGAGGTCTTCACACCAAGACTATGCACAGGTGTAACTGAAGTGTTAGCCATTGTTTGCTCACAGTTCATTAAGG
Source organism: Pezoporus flaviventris (assembly GCF_033815535.1). Taxonomy (NCBI): domain Eukaryota; kingdom Metazoa; phylum Chordata; class Aves; order Psittaciformes; family Psittacidae; genus Pezoporus; species Pezoporus flaviventris. Next base: position 7,769,011 of record NW_026892564.1, read on the forward strand.
AGTTATTCATTTATTAATTCAATAAATTCCGTGGAATCAAACAATTAAAAGCAATGTGATTAATTCACCCTTGATTTAATCCATAGTTTGGCCCCCTATAATGTATTACAGGCACACCCGCTTGAGTTTTGTACCACAACCAGATCTTTACTGGGTCCCTGAGTCCCTGTTAACTAGCTGAGTCTCGCTGCAAGTGGTAGGATTTGGTACTTAAAAAAAAAAAAACAAACAAAAAAACCCTCAAACACACCCCCCCAAAACCAACCAATCAAAAATATCAAAGCTAAAGCTTTAGGCCTTCTCAGTAGGGTTTATTTTTACTTAGCATACATGTTATATGGAATTTTTAAAACAGAAAATAGTGTAAGTTCAAAAGCATATATTCACAGAAGATCAGAGAAACAAAAAGACCACACATTTATTCCTCTGCTGCTAGTCTAGGTTTGAAGGTCTCTCAGAGAGTATCAGATTCAACTGTACTTGATTTAGTCCAGACACCTTTCTTTCACTGGGTTTGAGGGCCCTCATATACTATGCCCACTATCAACTTTTTCAAGCACAGCTCAGTGATGCCTTTGGCATCATAGCCACTAACATCTCCCAGCAGATTGCCAACTAGTCCGTAAATGTTACTCATGCCCAAATTGAAACCAGTCTCCAGGACTGGATGTGCCTATCAGCTGGTCTAGGGAAAGGAAAGCAGGAAACCTTTGAGAAAATAGCTAGGTTCTGCAGTACAGTGGATTTTGGTATGAGATTCATGAGCATTCAGGATGCATAAGCTCCTGGGGGAAAGCAAGCAGGGCACCTGCCAAATGAAGAGCTGTGTTTGGAAAGTGGAATAATTCGCTCAGTTCAGCTCTGATCTGGTGGATGGGTGTATGTCTCCAATTGAAGGGAGAGAACAGAATAACACGTAGTGAGGGCAAAGGCCACTAGTGAAGCCTAACTAATAACTCAACTGAAGCAGTCTCTTTTTCACTCATTCCACTAATCCAGTCTGCTGCAGGAGAGGCTGGCCCTGATGTCCTGAGGCAGCACATGTACCGATGCACTGCTCACCCCCTCCATATCTGGGGGTGAACTCCACCATCCCTCACACAGGATCGAATGAGCCAGCAGAATCCCAGCCCACTCTCCAGCTGGCCAAGCTCATTAGGTCTTCTAGTTGCCAGGAAGGCAGTTGTGGCCAGCTGTAAGGCTGATACCCTGTGCAGAGCCTGCCAAAGGTCAGCAGTCGTCAGCTGGCCAGCTGTGGCTCCTCCAGTGGGACCCTAAGGTCCAGCGGAGAGGAGTAAGGAGATGTGATGAGCAAGTCAAGGGCCCTGCAGATGAGGAGGAGGAGAAGGAGGGGAGGGAGCGGTTCTGAGGTGGGGAGAATGGAGCTGCCTGCTATGTTTGACTGCTCCTGACAAGCAGGCTAATCTGGGAAGATGAAGATGCTGAATTTCCCACAAAATGCTGCCATGAACTGCGGACATTCCTAGGCATGTTTTGACAAACAGTATGAATTAGAAGTCCTTCATCCTCCAAGAATTAATTACTAGAATTTTATCACTTATAAGCCTTACCATAGGAGAAGAGGTTGATCTTTTCCTACAGGGAAAATGGGTGTTTTTCCACACAAGCAATTCAGAAATACAAACATAAAGCAAGCAGGATTTTTGTCTTGATGTTATATCTAAAAGATCTTTGCTATGTTCCTGTGTTAGTTTTGTAATGTACAGTGGGGCTTTTGAGCTGAGTATAAAACAGGTATTTTACTGAAGGTCTCCGTTTGGTTTCTTAACAAAAGATAAAAGATACAAGAAGCTCTGCACACACACACACTTAGAAAAGCACAGCTGCCTCTCTCAGTCAGGATATAAGCCCCCCAAAAAGGCACGATTTTCAGAGGTAAAATTGAAATATGGCATGGACTGTATTTTTTAAATTGCACAGAATTATGCCTTTCCCTTGCACTGAGTTAGAGTCAGAAAACTTGCAGCTCCTGTGTTACATTATGCTGGCACTGTGAGGCATCTCTCATCCCACCTGCCAGCCTGCCTGCCCATGAGACCCCTGAAGAGTGTCCCAGAGCCTGCAGCTCTCGACCAGGTGACAGGACTTGAGAGGTAGAGCCCAGGTTTTCTGTACCATCATCTTCTGTATTTGTGGGCACAACCTTCCTTAAATGAGCATGTTTCACATACTATACAGATATCTCTTTTCAGTTCATTATTTATTATTATTACTATTATTATGTGCAAAGAGTGTAACTCCCAAGACAGCAGCCCTTTAGCCCTTTACACCTTTTTTTCCCCAATACACAGGCTAAAGGTGGTTTCATGGTCCTAACTTCCATTCCTTCTGAGGATTGCAGCACATTTCAGCTCATGGGAACTTTGTTTATAGATGTCCTGTAATCAAGAGTTTGTTTCCTAGATGTGTAAAACAGAACTCACAAATTGTAACTTAGTCTGGTAGGACTTAGGGGGTCTGAGGACAAACATCCCACAGACGGGACATTTCTCACTCTCTGAAAAGCTGCTTCTCAGAAGTATTGACCTTTTTGCAACTCTTAAAACATCTCCCAGCCAAACAGAGGTGTCCATTACCAACATGTGATTTGGTAGTGTTACTCTGCATACTTCACCAGAGATCACTTGCCAAGGTCAGTATAGTGCAGAATGAAATGCTGGAAGTTCTCCAGCTTAACTTGTTTTAAACCATCACTTAAGCGGATCTGCACTGTGCTAGGTCCTGGCCCTAAGCAGTATCCCTGGGACAGTGTTTTGGTTGAGAGGGGCTAGCACTGCAGCAGTGTGTGAGAAATCATGAATAAATACAGTGGTGTTCACAGTCTTGCATAAGGATTTCTACAAACAGAAGGCTAAGGAAGTGATCACCTGTAACTAAGAAAGATCACCTGTAACTGTGTCTGAATTAAAGCGCTTGGGTACTCCTGAAGGATCTGTAACAACAGGAGTGTGTGATTGCCTTGTTTGCACCTCTGCAATCCAGGGGTTTCAAACCACTTTTTCTACTTAATGATTACTTGGGACCTAACTGTATACACCAAAAGCCCATTCTGGAAAAGGCTCCTCCTAACTTTGCAGGAAAGAACACCCTTACCTCAAGGTTACACAGAAAGGGCAAAAAGTGATTTTGAGGGCAGCCATGCTGGAAAAGGACTGGCTGCCTGCATCAGCCTGTGTCAGGAGCAGAGCTGCCTGCTTCCCTGGCTAAGCAGCTCAGGTAGCTAGCTGCCATCTCACTTTCTCTGTAGCCCTTTTGGGGAGACACAGTCCCCTGGTGTGCTGAGAGGATGGGGCCATCCCTGAGCCAGGCTTCTTTCATCTTCAGTTCAGAGGTGCTGCCAAAGAACAGTCAGGTGGTAACAGCGACATGACTTAGCTGGGCTGAGTTCAAGTGAAAGATTTATCAGAGGTGAAATACCACTTCCAGGCCCCTTGGCCACCCAGTGCTAAACAACGGAAACACAAATGGCAAATACAACCTTATCCCACGCTAGTGAGGGTGCACATCTCTTCCTACTCAGTGTTTCTTGCAGGAGACATTTCTGGACGCACTGAAGGAGCCCATCTCTCCATCTCATCTCTGTCTTTTTGGGGGCACAGAGAAGGCCTAAAAAGTTCTGGATTGCAACTAGAACAGTGCAAAGGGCTGGAATTTTTCATGGTAGAAAGAATGAAATTTAGTGTCTGGAAGGAAATACTTGTTAATTCTGAAACTCATGAAGACTTTACCTGTCTATCTTTAGGTCCATGTAAATAGAGAATTTTCACACCGACTAGTAGAACCAAAGTCATTAGGAGAAAACTGCTTTCTGAATATTGTGATATGTACCCCGTGGATTGGGAAAGAGATACCTGTGGTTTGCTCTTATTAACTTCACTAAACTTGTCTCTTTCAGAGTACTGAGAGTGACTGAGAGTAAAATTACCTGACAGGGTATCAGAGGTAGATCACAGAGTTTGTTTTACAGAAGAAAGTCACCAGGCAATTTTAGGATCAAATCTGGGAGTATGTGTTCAGTCTTCATACCCAGAGAAAGATATGAGTGCTTTGCTGGCGTGTATATAGTATATAAAATACTACTTCTACTCTTGCAAAAAATAAAGGTGACTCTGCCAGTAGCAGGACAGGAATGGAGGGAGAATTTGACCCTCCACATTTTTGTTCCTCTGTGAGCCTTCTCACAGCAGTACACACTGCTGAAAGAAGAATCAAGCTCCCAGGCCCCAGCCCGGCAAGATGTTACATCCCGTAACCCAGGACCGCTGGGGCGAGGCAGGAACTGGGGGTGACAGAGGCTGGGCTGGGGATGAACACAGATGCTGACAGGGCCCCCGCAGCCGAGTCTTACTGCCCTCCCCAGTACCAAGGCACGCACGTAAAAAACCATCAGGCGGGACAGCTCTCTTACAGCACGTTTTATTTGCAGCAGGGTTCCAGGGCAGCGCTGTCCGGAGCCCCAGGGTCTGCCGACCCCGGGGGGACTCCGGGCCGGGCCCGGCAGGGCGCTTTGCCCCGGCCCCGAGGGGTTGTGGCGGGACAAGCTGCGCCGGGGCTGCCCCTCTCGCCCGAGAAGCGCTTGCGGGACGTGGCCGGGCGAAGACGGCGGCCCCGGCGGCGGCGGGAGGCGCGGGGTGCCGGCCCGTCCGGGCCCTCATAGCGCATGGTAGGTCCGTCGTGGCGGCGTCGTCCCTGGCGTCCCCGGCCCCGAGTCGATGCTGGCGCTGGGAGAGAGGGAGTCGGCGTCGCGGAGAGGCAGCCCCGGCTCCTCCGCCGGAGACAGGCGGTCCACGATGCTGGAGAGGCAGTCCAGGCTGGACAGGGCGCTGCTCTGCCCGGCGGCGTACCCTGCGGCCGGGATGAGGGAACCGGGAGAAAGGCAGCGCGTTACAGCGGGTTCCTGTGCTGGCCCCCAAAAATACCACGGGGAGCGAGGCGGCTTCCCCGGCCCACTCCTCCATCCCCCGCGCCCTCGGCTGCCGGCGGGTCAGGCTTACCGTGGGCCATCTCGGAGCAGTACACGGCGTCGAAGCTGCTGCCTCTCGCCGACCAGACGGGGCTGCCGCAGTCGGCCTGCAAAATAGCGAGGGGCGAGTGCCGGCCCAGCCGCCCCCACTGCGCCCCGGGCCAGTGGGATGCTCCCCCGGAGGTAAAGTGCCTGAAAGCCCGCGGGGAGGAAGCCCTGGTGCCGCACGGGAGCGGGACAGCAGCTCCCCGCCAGGGAGCTTCTCCCCTTCCCCGTCTATGCCCCCGCCCCACGTCTCACTCCTCTCCTACGCCGCGCTAAACTGGGGGTGGGGGGGAGGTGGGGGGACGCGAGGAACAAGCCTCCGGGGGCTAGGGCCCTTGCTGGGGCCCTTGCTGGGTGCCCTCTGGCAGCGTTGCCGTGTCCCCCCGCATTCCCGGAAAGCCCGTGTGCGTGCCTAGCGTTAAATCAGAGAACGGGCCTGCTCTAACGCAGCCCATACGCCTTTTTCTAATGTCCTGGTGCATTCTGCCCGTCCCATACCCATAAGACCGGTCCCTCGACGCTGGACTGAGGGGGGACTCTCCGCGGGCCTTTGTGGGGTCCCCACAGCCCCATCGCTCTTGTCCCGCTCTTACCATCCCATCGGAGCAGCTGGAAGTAGGGCTGGTCGGTTCGGAGCAGCTCTGTCCCGGCAGGTGATAGTAGTTTTCTACCTGTTCCCTCAAGAGCTCCTGGAGGCTCTCGATGTATCTGATGGCGTTTCGCAGGATCTCTACTTTGGGAAGTCTTTGGTTGGGGTTGGCAGTGGTGCATCGCTTCAAGGTCTCAAAAGCCTGGTTCACTTTCTTCAGCCTCCTCCTCTCCCTCATGGTGGCCGCCTTCCGCCGGTCCATTGTGGTGGATTTTCTCTTGCAGGCTTTGCAAGCCCACATGAGGCAGTGGCCGGCCTGGTGGTGGCCAGTGGGAGCTCGGACATGCTCCTCTTCCTCGGAGCAGGCGGGCTCGAGGGGCTCGGGACCGCCGAAGGGAGGCAGGTCCCGGGGTTCAAAATCCTCGGGAAACTCGCCCTCCGGGGAGGAGAGGCAGGAACTGTCATAGAATAGCTCGGACGGGGAGAACTGGCAGCTGTCCATCACCTCCATCCCTGCAGCAGAGACGGGCAGCGTGGGGCGGCAGCCGGCGGCTCTCGTCGAGGCGCTCTGGGGCAATTTCTTCCTTAATTAGAGACCTGAGACGAAGTGTCCGCTGGCTGATGCGGGGGGCCCTTATATATACACGTAAAGGGAGGCTGGTCCACAGCGGCCAGGCTGTATTAGCATATCCCACCACATCCCCCGCCGGGGGCTGTCTGGGCAAGGCCCCAGGAGACAATTTGCTTCGCACCGCTCCCTTGGAGAACCGTGAGCTGGGCACTTCTCTAATGCCCGACCTCCCCAGGACTGTTTGTGGCATCTACGAAGTTGAAACCAAGACTGGGAATTCGCGGGTTTGCTATGGGAAGAGAAAGAAGGGCAGTAAGAGCGCTCGAACGGCTGACATCTCCTACAGAGCTGTTTCTCGTCCCGGTGCTCCCCTCTCCCATCACACGCTGCAGCGGGAGCGACACCGGCTCTCCCCGCAGGGGAAATAACGTAGAAGGCTCCCCATAGCACCTACAGCATCCGCTTGCGTGTCTTTAGTCCACGCAGTCTGTGGTACACGTCTAACCTGAAAAAATTCACCCCTCGCTTCTGACCTAAGGTTTGCTCGTTTATCTTGAGCGTGTCCTGTAATTGAAATTGTGTCATCAACCAGGGGACAAAAATGCCTAGCTACGTGTGGCCAGGAGAGACGAGGAGTGGAGGGACCCAGGTTTTAGTGCTGTCGGATCGGGTCACAGGGAACGCTACTCACAAATGAAAAGTGTACGTGTTTGCTCCGAGACAAACCCCCTTCCCATTCTTTCTCCTACTCGTGTGACCCGGCACTGCCAGAGACACAACAGTCGAGCAGTGCCTCGGGCTTGCTAATTTTCTGCTTTCAGGCAAACTTGCACCGTTACAGATGCGTCCCAGCTGCCAGTGCAACAAACCCCTCCTGGAAGTGTAAAATTTCTAACCCCGCAATCCCTAAGTAATTTTACACAAGCCGGGGACAAAAGCCCTGCAGAGCCCCAGCCGCAGCAGTAGCTGAGCGGAGCGGTGCAAGGGTCATTAGAGCGGTAATGAAGCCATTTAACAGGCATTTGCTAACGCGCAGGAACCCTTTGGTTTCATCCAGGTGGCTTTTGTATTGGAGGCAAATATTGTGAGAAGGCGAAGGGAACCTTCCATACCTGGGAATAAAATTATGTTCACCCAGTTTAACTCAAACGGAGAGCAAGGGACCCAGCAGCTGGTCAAACGCTACAGAGCCGGTCCGTGTGTCCAGGAAAAAGGCGACTCCGGTTTAGCCCCTCGTCAGGAAAAGGTAACGCAGAGGGCACGGCCACCCCGGTGTCTCAAGGAGCTGCTCTTCGAGTGAGCAAAGCGGGCAGGGAACGTCACCTTAAGAGAGGTGCCGTGCTGGAAAACCATCCGACCCCCCCCACCCGCGCCTGCTGCTGGGGAGACCTCATCTCCTCCCCCCTAGCCCCGAACCCCCAAAAGGCGGATTTCCACTTTTAGGCTAAATGATTTTCCTTAAAGAAAATCCCCATGCACACACCCCTCCTTCTTCCAACTATCGGATGTATAATTATTGAAAGCTTGGGGAAGGCTACATTTGCGCTGCTTCGGTTTATTTGGGGCCATAAACGGGCCGGGGAGAGCCCCCTTTGAAATGAATACTGTAGGAAAAGTATAGGGAGTTGATAAAGGAGTAAAGTTACAGAAAGGGGAAAGCTCAGAATTCCAGGCTTCTGCCACCCCGAGGAGCAGGTTGCTGTTCAGTTGTGCCGCATCTGAAACAGGGCAGTTCCCTATTGTTTTCTTAAGACACCGTCAGTTAGAAAGGGGCTCTGCTCGGCAGTAACTTGAATTCTTCACTGAGCTGTGGCGAGCACACGGACACACACATACTGTGATTTACCCCGTTTGCGCTGGCTAAAATAAACCCTATTTACAGATTTATTCTTTGTCCACAAATAAACTTGATCTTTCAAGTGCTGGCCACAGCTATGATCACCTTCCAAGGAGGGGTTTCTCTCCAGGCACGCACAGTAGGTCTCCTGGTGGATACCCCATCGGTCCCATCTCCCGGCCTGCAGAGCCGGAGTGGGATCGTTAAGAAGCTTACCTTTCCCCAGAAGTCTTTGAGGAGCTAGGAAACTTTGTTTCCCTTTTTCCTTTAATATTTGGGGGGAAAGGGAAGAAAGGATGGAAGAGCCTGTCACTCGGGAAGAAAAAAATCTGTAATTAGTATCCCTTAAGAGCCACCGGCTCCTCTGGTAAAGTGATCTCAAGTTTGCAGAAGTGCAATAGGGGAGTGGAACTAAAGACGGGGGAGAGAAAACACAAACTACAAGGCTGGCTAATGAGGCTGCTGGGGGGTGGGGGAGAATAGCGGCTCAAGTCCGGAAAGCGGGAACCGCCAGACCCTCAGACACTGTCTGCCCCTGTGGACGGACACAGAGAAAATGGTGAACGTGTCACGACCCCTTTAAGAAGCTGCGGCTGCCCCATCCCTGGCAGTGTTTAAGACCAGGTTGGACGGAGGTTTGAGCAACCTGGCCTAGTGGAAGGTGTCCCTTTCTATGGCAGGGGGGTTGGAACTAGATGATCCTTAAGGTCCCTTCCAACCCAAACCATTCTATGAAATGGAGTCCTCACCCCAACCGCAGCAATCCTATTTCTGGAGGGATTCCATCCCACGTTGGGAGCATTCGCAGTTCGTATGATCTATTTAACGGGATTTTCTATTTAACCAAAGAAAACCCTCCCGAGGGGCAAGAGGTGTTTGGGGCCCACCCGAGCCTTGCGCACCCCGCACCTCTGCAAAGCACGTTGCGGTTCCCAGCGGACCTCCGGTGCGGAGCGGCAACCGGCCCCAGGAGCGTTACCCAGGGAGGGACGTCTTGTATGTAACGGGACGCCCGACACTGCCGAGCCGTTCCGTACCGCCTTCGCCCCTCGCCCCTCGCCTCTCCCCTCCCGCGGTCGGTGGGCGCCGTGGCTGGCGGCGAGGGCTCCTCCGCGCCGCCCCGCCGGGGAACTGTTTCGCAGTTGGGCTGGTAGGGCCGCGCGCTTCCAGCCGTGTGAGAAACGTTTGGTTCCCCCCAGTGCTGGGAACGCTGCGCACCTAAGTAAACACATTAGTACCTGCCAGGGGGATCTGTACAGAGGACAGCTGAAGAAGGCATTGGCCTCTGCTGGCATCCCCGGACTCCCAAGAGAGATCAAAGGGGCGAGAGGGGCTTTTAGCAGCCTTGAGACTGGGAAAAGTCGCTAGTTCCTGCTATCGGAGGGACGTCCCAGCGAGCACATGGTTCAATTATTCAGCCTCCTCCCTCCCCTGCCCCCCACTCCCATTCCCCAGTTCGTTCCCCACAGAAAGGTGGAAGCTCTGGAAAAGTCGTACTGGTTCCCCAAAGCAGCACTGATTCCAGCAGGAATTTTCCCCGTGGAAATAGCTGCCGGACAGACGCCTGCCTGCTTGCCTTCGGCCTCGGAAAATAAGCTGAGCCGGCTGCCGGCTGCCTGCCTCCCTCCTGGGGCTGCGGCCGGTGTTAGGGAAGAAAACAAAGATGCACAATAAAAAGAAAAAAGAGGCGTTAAGCAGAGTCTGGTCACTTCAGAGCAGAGCGGTGACAACGCAGCAGCACTGCAGACACCCCGTATCCTCCTAGTCCCGCCGGCGGATCCGCGCCCCCCGCGGGAGCGGGCAGGTGGCTCCGTGCGGAGTGGGGCCGGGGGGGGCGAGGCGGCCGAGATTTAGGTGTTTTTGCTGGAGCAGCGCCCCGGCCCTCGTCTTTCCCGTCAAATAAACCGGAGCGCGGCGGAGGGGGAGAGAAGGGGCAGCGGCCGTCGTGTAAAAACCTCGATGCCTCTGTGCATGGCCCCTCTGGAGAAAGCCCAGATTAAATCACAACCTGCTTGTCCTTACCCTGTTATTACCCTTTGATCTTGTGATTCCAGGGCCCTGTTTGCTTTGGCTGGGGGCTTAGGTAAAGATTGCCATTATTAATATCAAAGACAAACATTTTAATTGCAAACACACTGAGGACCCTCGCTGGGAAGGGTGTCAGCCGCAGCGCGGGGGTCACGGAGAGTCTCTTCGGAAGGCATTTTATTTAATGAAAAAACCCCAATCCCTTCTCCTGTAGGCAAATTTACTCCAATCACTCTAGTTACCCTGCTGCGGGAGGAGACGCTGCCGCGGGCGGACAGGCCCCTTGGTTGAGGCTAGCGATAGCAATACTCTGATGAGGTCACCTCGCTACGGAAACAAGCCATGACGTCTTAACCAAAGGCAGAGACGTCACGCAGGAACCTTCTCTCCGAAGTGGCTAAGAGCAACCTGAGGCTCTGTGTGTTCTGTGTGTGGAACGAGAAAAAGGGGAAGTACTCCTTACACCAGAGTATCTGTCTCATTAAGAGAGCAATTAGAGCGAGCACTCCCCAGGTTTAAAACCCAGGCTGGCGGCAGCGGCACGGGAGAGGAGGAAAGAGGCAGTGCGGTGGTACAGGCACCGGCTCTCGGAGCAGCCTTTTCCCAGAGCTTCCCTCTCCGACGACCGCAACCGCGCCCGAGCCGGTCGGGAAAGGGGGGAGGAGACCTTCCCGAAATGTGGCTGTGGCCTTTAAATAACCAACCCCCTAAAAATACACCACGGGTTAAAGCTGAGGAGGGGAGCATCCGCCGGCAGCATTGGAGCTGCTGCCCTTTGCTGTTGTCTGCACTCTGTGGAGCCGTGTGTGCGTGCGAAGGGCAGAGCGGGCTGTTTCCCGGTGGTCGCCCCATCCCGGGGGTATCAACAATCTGTTACAAACCGTAACACTCCGGCTGCGAGCAGCTCCGTTCCACAGTCCTCAGAGAGGCTGGGGGTTTTACATCACTGAGTGAAAGGCTTCATCTGTTGTAACCCTCCCCAACCCCCTTTTCGGCCGCTTAACTCTTTCCTCCCGGAGGGACCCCGCTCCCCTCTCCCTCAGGCTCAAGAAGCCAAGGGGAGTTTCCTTGCCCGACAAGAAACCGCGGCCCCCAGCTCCCGAGGGAGCGGGCTCCTGTCTCTGCCTTCTGCCGCCCCGTTAGGGCAGTGGGCCCAGCAGTGTTGCCGCAGACAAGACCTGGCTTCAAGTGCCGAGAGGAAAAGGCGAGAGGCGCTGAGCCTTTCTGTTCTCAAGGACCGGGGGGGTCCTTGCGCTGCCACCTTCCAGGCTCATCCACCATGTGCAGGACAAGGCCGCAGAAGGTCCCTGCCTGCCTAGCTAAGTAAGCGGTACCACCGGGCATTTTAGGTGAGCAATAACGCTTTTCCGGGGAGGGGGGAGTCCGCTGCGAAGCACAGCGAGGGCACGGGCTGCGGCACCCCGCCTTGCCCGGACGCTGCCCCGGGAGAGGGTCGGTAACACCGCCGGTGGGACCCCAGCTAAGGAGAGACGCGTCTTGGAGGCGAAAACGGAGAAGAAAGGCGTCCAGCCGGATGGGTCATGTCCCGGCAGTACCCGTCTGACTCCCCGGGGCTCGATGTCGCTGAAGCCGGTGGCGGGTTTTAACTCCGGGATCGCGTTATTACTGAATTACCGGGAGGTGGAAGGGGGGGAGGAGAAACACTGTAACACAAAGAGCTTTATTTTACAATACAAGAAATATGTCTGTTCTTATATACAATATCACATTCCACAATTTAAATATTTGTTAGGTTTACAAAAAAAAAAAAAAAGAAAAGAAAACAAACCCCCAAAAAAACAACAAGACAGCACTGAAATTATTTACAGGAACGAAACGAGGCGGGATCTCTTTTAAATACGATTAACGCGAAATGCAACCAACAGCTTCCCTCAGACAGGAATGAACTTTCCGGTGAGCCTCAGACAAAGCGGATCACCGGTACACAGGTAAGTATCTTAAATTAAAAAAAAAAAAAAAAAAAGACAATAAAGACGAAATAAAGGTGGGATGGTCTATGCAACACGTTTAAAGAAAACAAAACTCAGGGTGGGGGTAAAAGGGGGGAAAGTCTGGCTCGGGTCAGGGAGAGCCATTTTTTTTCTCTGGGATAGGTGTACCCTCACTCGGCCTTAACGAGGTCACTGCCTGGGCTTTCCACTGCCTTAATTTGCTTCGTTACTTAGTTTAGAGGGGAGGGGTGGGGGCTCCATCTCCGCTAAATACTACCAAGGTAACCGGGTTTATTTCTCCACCACTTCTTCAGGGCTGGGCAGTTTGGGCTCGTCGGAAGAAATACTGTCCACAATGGAAGAGAGGCAGCGGAGGCTGCTGGAGGCCGACGACTCGACGACGGAGCCTCCTGCTCAACGAGAGAAAAGGGATTAAAGAGCAAAAACGTTCGTCTTCGCCGGGCCTGCGGCGCGGGGCTCACGGCAGGCGGGAGGTGAGACACCGGCCGTTGGGAACAACGATCGTTAGGGCAAAGGGAAAGACGCGCGGCAGCGACGGGTGAGCACGGCCCGGAGGCGGAGGGGTACTGAGGGGCAGGGGCCGCGGTGCGAGTTACCTTCCTTGGTGCTGACTCCGAGGGCTCGGGAATGGTCAGAAACGCTTTGCCAGTCGGAGGTGCAGGTGCTCAGGAAGTCTGAACTGGGGACCTGCGGCACACAGGCGGGCGGCTATGAGCAAGGCGGCCCGCCGCTCTCCGGGCCGGGCCGGCTGCCCTTCGCGGCCCCAAGGAACCCGCACGTCCCGCGACAGCCGCAGGGGCCGCGCAGAGGCGGAGGAGGGGTGGGGACGGGCGCGGCGGGTTGGCAGCTGGAGGCCGGGGCGGCGGAAGGAATCGGGCGGCAGTGCTTACATTTCCCTGCTTGGGGCTGAAGCTGAAAGGGTCTCCCCCGATCTCTTGCATTTTCTCCTGCTGATCCAGCCTGTGCAAGAGGTCCTGCAGCCTCTCGATGTAGCTGATGGCGCTCCTCAGGATCTCCACCTTGGGCAGCCTCTGGTTGGGATTCGCCACAGTCCGCCTTTTCAGAGCCTCGAAGGCTTCGTTGATCTTCTTAAGTCGCCTCCTCTCCCGCAGCGTGGCTGCTTTCCGTCTGTCCGTGGGGGCCGACTTTCTCTTGCAAGTTTTACAAGCCCAGATCAAACACTGGCCGGGGAAGTGAGGGGGTTGTAGTCCCGGGGGTGCCAGCACATGCTCCTCTCCGCTGCTGTCACTGCCGGCCTCTGGCGGCATTTGGTCCTGACAGGGGGACAAGGTGCCGTCGCTGCCTGGGTACAGCGGGGATCCCTCGGCCATCTCCAGCTGCTGCAGGGCTCCATTCTCCCCGTCTAAGAAGAAGAAATAGGAGCCAGTTTCAAAAAGGTCCATCATGCTGTCCCTCGGCCTCTCTGCCGGCTTGAGTTGGGTGGCAGGCTCAAAAACACCCCGAGGAACAACCCAGATGGAATTTAATTAGTGCAGTGACATAAGTCCCCCTGCTTTATATAGGAGCTGCTGAAACCCTATCCAACTTTTAGCTGTCGCGGTGTATCACCCTCCAAAACTGATTCCAGCCAGTCTCCTGGGCGCTGTCCTGAGAACATCTCCTATTTAGAAGGACGAGTGGGGGGGCACGGGTAGAGCAAGGCAAATTAAAATAAAAAGGTAAAACAATCGGAAAAGAAGAATACAACCCAGCTCCTGTCCCCACTCCCCGGAATCCTGTGAGTGTGCTTGGGGTCAAGCAAAGGGACCTGAGGTGGGGGCTTGGGGGCTGCGGCTGCCCCCTTGCAGTCCCGGTCCCTGCTGACAAGCCCGCGGGGCATGGCCAGGAGACAAAGGCGCGGGGCTTCAGAGGAAGCTCTCCCCCAGCCCACCCCACCCAGCACACGCCGCAACTCACCCTTGGTGCCCCAGCGCTGACTATAAATCTATAAGGAGTGATTTCAAAGGCAGCCATCGCTCTCTAAATAGGTTAATATTTTCAGAAGAAGCCAGAAGCCCCTGTTATTGCACCACCCCTCCCCCACACCTTGAAACATGCCATTCCTGTGACCCAAGTCACCCGGGCCAGCCCAAGGTTAGGAGCCAAGCTCACTGTCCACACACAGGGGGAAGGTTGCCAAGGCAGAACCTTGCTGCTGTGCTGAAGCACCCATGGTTATTGCACCTCGGCTTTGTCTTTTAATATGAACTTTCCCACATCTCTCATGAGGTGTGATGGGAGTGATTCCAGGTGACTAGGTTACAGTCTGACTGCCTCTGTCCTTGATGGTGGTCAGGGCAAGAAAAGCCCAGGCATATGGTGTAACTGCAGTTTAATCCCTCGGGCCTGGCAAGGCATGTAGAGCTTCCTAGCCCCTGAAACTAAAACCAGAGCTCACGGTCACTCTCTGTTAGTGTATACTGTAATGCCACATCATGTCTGGGCTTCCCTTGCATCAAGAAAGAGAGGGTATGGGAAAACGCCCTGTTTGCCTCTTTCCCTCCACTGTCTTGTGTTCATTAAATCCCACGTAATTTCTCTCTGCTTACGTAAATATATATGTGTATATATGCATACGTATGTGTGCATCTCTATGGATGCATATGTATGTGTATTTATGTGGATAAACAAGTGTATTTCTGTGTGTGTATAAACACATGTATATGTATGTACAGATACATATCTGTATGCTTCATAGAAACTCTAATACATGAAGAGTGGATGAAGCCCCTGGAATACCACAATATCTCTCAAATGTAGCTTCTAACTTCATCCTTTCAGTTCTTTCAGAACTGTTTCATTTTTGTTTATTTCTCAAAAGCTACTTTGGAATTGATCATTGACTTGACTGTTTCTCCAAAACTGATTGCAAAGCAATATTTCAGAGTACAAACATTTCAAAGAGTAGCTGTGATTTTGTTTTGCCCAAATCAGTGTTGTTAACATTCACCTTGTTTCTGCTTTAATGAGGCAGAAAAATACCCAGTTTTGGATGAGACAGAGAAATTCAGACTGTCCTCAGCAAAACTATTTTTGATATTAATATTCTAGCACTGAGGGTTTTTTCTTCTCAGATTAAAGAAGTTAAGGAGCTGAATGTAAGATACAGTTTCCCAGTTTCCATGTTCTGCAACTTGCTCTCTGTTTGACCAGTAACTTCATTTCCATGTGATTTAGTTTTCTGTCTTTAAAAAGAGGTATAATGTTGACCTGTCCTTTGTGTTTCTCAATTAATTTGCTGACTATCCAGGGAGGAGCCACCGCTTGGCACTGCATGCTTTGTAGTCCCACAGGGATGTTTGTCCCATACCATTAGTGATAGTAGTAGTAATAATAATAATAATAAAGGAAAAATTGTAATCTGATTACTTTAAACATTTTCACATTTACTACAGTAATTTTTTTTCCTTTTAATCTTTAGTTTCTTCACTATTGCTCTGGTAGTGTTTGGAACAAGGCCAGAAACAAGATCACTCTACTGGTAAAGTGCACAAATGAAAACTTGGTTTCAGTGAGAAATCTCATTGCCAAGTTGTTGTCTGTTCAAGAGTTTTAATTGAACTTAAGGAGTTGGGAAGCTGGAAGTTTAGGACCCAGATGCTCCTTAACTGCTGTCAGCAGTCTGGGTTTTTTAACAGGAAACCAAGTAAGTTCTTTCTTTCCAGCACTTAGTGCTAGAGTAAACAGGTTTGGTTCCTCACAGTAACATGGACATAGCATAATTAGGCCTTTATGGAGCAAAACTTCTATTAACTGCAACTGGATTTTAATTTGGATGAAGTCAGCCAGTTTCCCCATCACATAAGCAGCTTGAGTTTTGCTATTGCCTTCACACCGCATCTCCCATTGCAATTCCTTGGTGAACACAACACAGCTAGCAAACAACCCCAGAATATTTGAACAGAATGTCCTCGGTGATGTTCTCCGTTACAAAAGGGGATCAAGTGGATGAGTCAAAAGTTGGTGCTGGTCTTTTTTCTCTTCATGCCTTGCATTGCAGATCATGTTAGATATAAGCACAAAGACATAAGAGGAAGTAAAAGAACATGAATAAGAACAACTGGACATAGAATTGGAAGGAGAATCACTGCTGAACTCAACCTGTAACTTCAGTTGGCTTGATAGCCCCTTACAGCAAAACTCACTGTCAATCTGTGAAGCCTGTTCTTTATTCAGTTGTGACTGCTTCCACCAGAATACTGTGCTACTCTACTAAAGATGTACTCTCAGAATATCTACACAAGTAAAATATGAGGTGTACTGTATTTCACTGGTTAAAAGGTCTGTTATCCTACCAAAGAGGTATTTCAGTAAGTCAGCAAGTGGTAAATTCAGTAAGTGTTCAGGATGACCCAAATCCAAGCATTTTAATTAGTCACAGCTGATCTCCAGAACTTTGATCCTTCCAAATGCACTTTGCCACATAAACCTTTCTGGATAATTGTGGTTGAATAATGAGCCTGGAAATGCCCGGGTCACTCTTAACACCTTATGATTTATGCATAAGTTCAATCCAGAATTACAGAGAAATATTTTGTCATCTAGAACCCACGTAACACTGCACACCACTCCAAATACCTTTTTTTTTCTCCTTCACTCTCATCAAGATCCTTCTAGCTGCATCTCTTTTACACTTCTCTGCAGCGGCATCATTAATCACTAGGGATCAGGCGTATCCCCTCCTATGTGGCACCTAGGTGAAGATGACGTTTTCATCCTGTCTTTGTTGTTGCCCTGTTCTATGGTACAGTGCCCCCCTTGATTTCAGAGATGTTTAGATACCTGACTTCCAGGTAATGATTCTTACGTTGCTTCTTGCAGATTGATGAAGTGCAGGTTAGCAGCATAAGCCCAGGTTTGGGCATGGTGTGGTTCTCGGAGTCTGTTTGCACTCCAGATATCGAAATCTTTCTGTTCACATCCTCATTCTTCTTTTCCTTTAACACTCACATTCAACAGCATCTTTCTTAGCAGAAACTTGCCCTTTCAACTTATTTTACTGTTAATGCACAATGCTCTTCTTCTGCCTTTATTTCTTTTTCAAACAGTTCATATTCTCCAAACTTGGTTTTCACCAAGTTTCTGAAATCCCTCTAACATTTGACTTGGTATCTTCTACTGATATTTCTAACACATACTTATTTTTTTCCCAAGGCAAGTAACACCTTCTTTTAAAATTCTATCATTTTTAATCTAATTTCTCTTATTATAGTATCTAGGCAGCCACTTAGAGTACCTCTTTGCCACAGAAGAAGTTTAGGCTCTTACTCCTGTCCTGTTTTCTCCCAGTTTGAGTTCACATGGAATACCTTCTCACCTGAGTTTGATAGTGCATTCATGTAGGGGTAGGTGACATGTCTGGGGATGTGTGTTAACGCCTGTGTTTTGCTGTCACTTGTAACCTGTACGTTGCATAGTTGGGACACCAGTTTAAGCTATTAGAGAGTTAATTGCCATTCCTCCTGAAGTGTCGCAAGGTGCACTGAAATACTCAGGATGCATTTACTTTCTCATTTTAATTTGCCAGGAGCGCCCTTGTGGAGCAGATCTCTGAATAGCCCCACTTACTGCACTCTCAATACTCTGTACAGGGTGTTGTCAGTGTGTTGTCTGGGTTCTGTTCAGGAGACACTAAATTGGAAGGCAACCTGAAATGTGAAGTGGATGCTGGGTCTTCAGCACCACCAGTTTCTACAGCTCTGCTCCTGATGCACTTGTATTATCTGCTAATGTGTTCATAGTCACAATTCATTGGGAAGAACTAGAGAAAACATCAACATGTTGCTGCATTAGAGATTTGCTGCTGAAAGAGTATATCTGAAAGAGTATATCATGACAAGGACTGCAAAACTAAGAAGGTTGAGACACTTAATCTCTCAGAAGGAAATTTTAAACAGATGGAAAGGATTGAGATATCTTTATTTTTTAAAGATGTTTGAAGTAGCCGAGAGATGTGGAACTGTAAGGGGAAAGCTGGTGCACAAAAGATAGGTAGTCTGGTAAAGAACATGTATCTATCCCCAAATCTACATCTTATTACAGAAATGTTTGGTGAGCAAAGATTAGAAATTTTCCATGAGTTTTCTTGAAAGCCTGGGCAGTGGAGGGGACCAGAATTTCTTATGCTGACAATGATGTATGGGAAATTTATGCAAAAGAACTTTACTGACATTCATGGAAGTATAATTGCTGCTACTGGAAGCGAGCATATAGAATTTCATGGCTTGTGGTACGCAGGAGCACCTCTTAGCTGAACTTTGTTATCTCTTCTTGCCTTAAAATACCTGAATTTCACAGAGGTCTGCAAGGGTAACACAGACCATCTTTAATTCTTGATTTTCATTTATGTGTGTTGTTAGACTATCAGCTGACCTTTACTTACCTAGACTCTTACTTGACCTTATTCAAATCTGCTTGTCCAAGGAAATGATACTATTTGCATATCCCCATTGCTCCATGCACTCTCACAGGAGATTTAGGAACTGACTAGAGGAAGCGTGTGTTCTGTACATGCCAGTCCTTGTGTGTAAGTGTGTGCCATTTCAGAGAATTTAAAAGCATGTGGGAGCAACCACCCCTCAAAATGCAAGTGAGGTAGTGAATGGTGTATATGCTCCAGCGGTGGGAAGCCAGAAAGATAGAAACCTGGAAAAGAAACTTTGTATAATTTTTATGGTCTTTGTAGGAGAATATTTAAAAATTCTTATTCACAGAGACCTTGGCTATATAGCTGTTCCAAATTATTGCTGTTTTCCTTTGATTGGATATGGACTTTAGTGTTCATATCGGTTACGGTCCTGTTAGTATCTGAGAGGTGCAACCTTGCTAACTAAACAGACTTCTCTAGTTCAACATAGTAAGGTAGGATTTCATTACAGCTCTCATGTTGGGCAGTTATGAGACACAGTTCTAAATGGCAGATGCTTTAATGCCTGTGTCAGGGTCTACAGTGACAAATAGTCACCACTGCACAAACACATTTATTTTACTACAAGACATTTTCCTGGGGAGGAGGGAGTGCCAGTTAGAAGCCAGAGGCCCCTTGCGCTGTTGCTGGCTGAGATGAGCATTTTCCATGGTTCTATCTGCAAGGAGGCATTCCTTAGTAATAGTAATAATGCTAGATGTCTTCTGCTTGTGATTAGGCAAAAAATGGGGGGCATGGAATGTGGCACAAGTACAAGACACGTCATGTGCTATACAATCATATTTTTGCCATTCACATTTTTTGTAATTACATGAAAGGCCATTTTACAGTCATATACTTATTTGTCTGTTTACACTACAACCTATTGGAGGCATAGAGTGCATTTTCACACTATGTAGTTTTAGACCATAATGACTGTGATATCGAAACCTAATCTCAGTCAAAATGCTACTACTAAATGAAATAGATATTCATTTTAATTCTGCAAAAAGAAATTAGGGAGGAAAGGGTGTGGAGAGATAGTTTCTGGATCCAGCACTCAGGCTAATCACACCTCTAATGCCTGTGGACAGAAAAAGCTTAGTGCTCAGACTGTGGAATTACAGCTTACTTTTCTAGGGCTCACAAGGGATTTTTGCACAGCCGTGGATCTTCATGGAAAATTGGGATGATGGTGGCTTGGAAGTGGAAGCTGTGAAGATACAGTGAAGGTAATGGATGTAGTCAACTCCCTCCTCAGCAGTAAAATAGGAATTATTTAAAACAGCACAACACAACTTCTGAAATGATTATTGTGAATGATCTCTTTTTATACATAAATTGTATTCAGCTGTTTCATCATCCATGGCAAACATTCTTTTGCTTTCCTGGTGTTAGCTCTCTGACATATGGGCATGCCAGTGTAATGAGCCGTTTGATTGCAGGTACATAGCATTGGATGGTTAAGATAAAGTTAATAAGCTATAGTCAAATGCAGGCATTACTTGGCCTTGACTTATTTCCTGGTGCTGCATTAATTTAGTTCTCAATTATTCCATGCACATGTGGATTTAAAATGCAGAAACAATTGAAATGGGAATCTCTTGAGATATTACTGTTGCCAAAATGTAACTACAATATTGGAAGTAATGCAGTCATGTCATAGCCCTATAGAATTCTCTGTTCTTCATGAGATGTAAAGTATTTGCTCTATTGTCTGTAATTTCAAAATTTGTGCATTTTATTTTCAGTATTCTTCTGCCTTTATGGATACTGATTCAGCTCATCATTTTGAAGAAGTGTTGGTTTCACCATATTTGTCTTTTGTGCGTCTTACATGACTTGTACTTCAAGGTTTTGTTCACCGTGTGTCAACATTGCCTTTTGTGTTCCACATCCTACACTTCCCTTAATTGAGCACATAGAGCTGGTGTCATATATTTTGATAAGACTTGCTTGAGACTCTTTGGGTGCCATCAGTCTTTTACAGTATATGGTAAACACAGAATGTTGGTTTTGCTGTCCTGTCACATTTTCTGTTTTAGCAGAGCTTATTGCTATGTCCTATGTGTTGTCCTTAAGTTCTTCCTTAGGTAAAATGATTAGCTTTACTGAGACAGTCTTAGCTTTAAAAATCGTCTATATAGTATCTCTATTTCTGTAAATATGTTCTGACTGATTTCATAGAATCATAGAATAGTTAGGGTTGGAAAAGACCTTAAGATCACCTAGTTCCAACACCCCTGCCATGGACAGGGACACCTCACGCTAAACCACGTCACCCAAGGTTCTGTCCAACCTGGCCTTGAACTCCGCCAGGGATGGAGCATTCACAACCTCCCTGGGCAACCCATTCCAGTGCCTCACCACCCTCACAGTAAAGAACTCCTTCCTTACATCCAGTCTGTACTTTCCCTAAGTTTGAACCTGTTACCCCTTGTACCATCACTACAGTCCCTAATGAAGAGTCCATCCCCAACATCCCTATAGGCCCCCTTCAGATACTGGAAGGCTGCTATGAGGTCTCCACACAGCCTTCTCTTCTCCAGGCTGAACAGCCCCAACTTCCTCAGCCTGTCTTCATACGGGAGGGGCTCCAGTCCCCTGATCATCCTCATGGCCCTTCTCTGGACTTGTTCCAACAGTTCCATGTCCTTTTTATGTTGAGGACACCAGAACTGCACACAATACTCCAAGTGAGGTCTCAGGAGAGCAGGGTAGAGGGGCAGGATCACCTCCTTTGACCTGCTGGTCACAATCCTTTTGATGCATCCCAGGATACAGTTGGCTTTCTGGGCTGCAAGCGCACACTGAAGCCGGCTCATGTTCATTTTATCATCAACCAACACCCCCAAGTCTTTCTCCTCAGGGCTGCTCTGAATCTCTTCTCTGCCCAACCTGTAGCTGTGCCTGGGATTGCTCTGACCCAGGTGTAGGACCTTGCACTTGGCATGGTTAAGCTTCATGAGGTTGGCATCAGCCCACCTCACAAGCGTGTCAAGGTCCCTCTGGATGGCATTCCTTCCCTCCAGCGTATCAACCGAACCACACAGCTTGGTGTCATCGGCAAACTTGCTGAGGGCGCACTCAATCCCACTGTCCATGTCAGTGACAAAGATGTTGAACAAGACTGGTCCCAACATCAATCCCTGAGGGACACCACTCGTTACTGGTCTCCAGCCGGACATTGAGCCATTGACCACAACTCTTTGTGTGTGGCCATCCAGCCAGTTCTTTATCCACCGAGTGCTCCATCCATCAAATTGATGTCTCTCCAATTTAGAGACAAGGATGTCATGTGAGACGGTGTTGAACACTTTACACGTGTCCAGGTAGATGACGTCAACTGCTCTACCCCTGTCCATCAGTTCTGTAGCCCCATCACAGAAGGCCACCAAATTGGTCAGGCAGGACTTCCCCTTAGTGAAGCCAGGCTGGCTGTCACCAAGCACCTTGTTGATTTTCATGTGCCTTAGCATGCCTTCCAGGAGAATCTGCTCCAAGATTTTGCCAGGCACAGAGGTGAGACTGACTGGTCTGTAATTCCCCGGGTCATCCATTTTCCCCTTCTTGAAAATGGGGGTTCTATTTCCCTTTTTCCAGTCATCGGGAACTTCACCTGACTGCCATGATCTCTCAAATATGATGGCCAGTGGCTTAGCAACTTCATTCCCCAACTCCTTCAGGACCCACGGATGGATTTCATCAGGTCCCATGGACTTGTGCACATTCAGATTTTTAGGATGGTCTCGAACCAGTTCCTCTCCTACAGTGGGTGTAAGGTCTTCATTCTCACAGTCCCTGTATCTGCCTTCCAAGACTTGGGTGGTTTGGTCAGAGCCTTTTCCAGTGAAGACTGAGACAAATAAGTCATTCAGAACCTCAGCCTTCTCCAAATCCTGTGTAGCCAGTTCTCCTGATAGCTTCCAGAGTGGGCTCACATTGTCCTTTCCTGTTATCTTTCACATCCCTAGCCAAGTTTAATTCTAACTGGGACTTAGCTTTCCTCATCTGGTCCCTAGCTTCCCAGACAAAATGTATTTGAATGTAATGTTCACAATGTGTACTTTGGGTAGTCTAATATATGACTATTCCCTTTCTAAGTCCTTTCTGTGTGTGATTTTTCACAGATCTTTTGATTTCTGTAATCCATAATCGTTGGGTTTTACTGGGCTTTAATAATAATAAAAAAGTTTTGTATGTTCATTTTTAATATTTCCTATTTTGTCCCTCTCTTTTTGCATTATAGCAAGAAAAAGAATGTTTTCACAGGTTTACCTTTCTTTATCCCTTAAGAATACAGTGATCTTCAAATAATTTCATTATTTTGCCTGACTTCCTTGTACCATCTCCACTTGGGTTGGACTGGTACACCAAATAGCAGTTGGTGCATTTTGAAGCCCTTTTGCGTCACTTACAGTCTCCTGCATCTGCTGGCTCCTTATCATTGAAAGACAAATGTACTTCTATCCCTTCCTCATGATGACCTAGTCACCTGTCTATCTGGAAGATACCTCAAAAGTCCTTAAAGGTTTATCTCCCATCAAATACAGGGATGAAGTGCTGAAGGTGCCACACTGCTGTCCACCAAATCTGTCATCTGTATTTTTTGTGAAAGGTGAATGTCAGATGCTTCAGTGGCAGATACAGGATGCTCTGAAGAGTATTCAACAGAGAAGTTTCTTCCTAATCCCTTCAGTTACACTGGTGTGAGCCCTCAAACATGACAGCCTGTGTCACCTTTGGACTTAAAAAAACAATTCTGTGTAGTGCATCTGGGACTAAAGAAAATGTTAATGCAGAATCCCCAGGTATCTTACCTGCATGTGCTTTCAAAAGGAAGATAGCTGCTACTTTTGGAAAGCAGAAACCATTGAGATAAAGTCTTCCAGAAAGAACTTTGCACTGTATTAAATAGCAAGAATGACCTTGAATCCAGCGTATATTGTATCATGTTGTTACTGGAACCTGTTGAACAGCTGCAGAACTGTTTCAGGCTGTGAAGGTCATTCTGGTATTCAGCTGTGTGTCATTTAAGGTACGTGTTTGTAAACAAGGTTGGTTACCTGTGATCTGTCAATGCTAGAAGTACAGCAGTCTGTATCATACTCCTTTACCTCTATGTTCTGTTCAGTTAATGTATTTTCACTTAATAACTTCTGTGTGTTTATACACTGAGATTTCACTTGCTTCGAGATTCCTGAAGGCTCAAAAATGTGTTCTTTAAAGTACACTGAGATCTAGGTGTTGTAACATGGTCTCCTGTATGTGCCACTCTTCTTCCCTGCGCAGTTCATCTGGCACATAAGACACAAGACAGGAATGAAAAGGGGATAGCATTTAGAAATTCTGCATGACAAAATAGGTCTTTCCCTTTTCTTTTTAGCCAGATTTCATAAAAGCATGCTCAAAGAATGCCTCTATTTCGTTTTTCATCAGACGCCTCTGCAGAACATTTCAGGCTGAAAGACTGCCAGATGCCCTCTCTGCCTGCTAAAATAACAAAAAATAAGGCTTCAGTTGAGCTGCTGTAAGTGCCTGGGTTCTTGAGGAAAGTGTACTAAAATTATGTTTTCTGGGAAATAATTGGACAATTAAACATTAAGGAAAAGTTTAGGAGAACAAACACCACCTATTCTGATTAGATATGAATCTCTGGAAGAGCACTTTTAAATCTGTGTTCTGAATCTGGTAACTGGACAGCATATAGCTATGTTTAGACTTAGAGAAAATAGCCAGAAAATATTTTTGTTGTGAAGTGTGAAACAGCTGGCTTATAACAGAATCTGTTGACCTGCAGAGTCATTATTTGTAAACAACATTTATGTATCAGAGCAGCCTAATAGAAACGTTTGGCTGGTGCGCTAAGCTTTGCAATTACTTTGAAGGATTATTGATTAACTATAATAACAGAAAAAATAGAACAGACTATATCTATCTGTATCTCTATATCATCTATATCTATGTATATCTTTCTATATCTAGCTATATCATCTATAGCTATAGCTATAGATAGCTATATCTATATCATCTATATCATCTATATCATCTCTATCTCTATATATCTATATCTCTCTATATCTGTATATATCTATCTGTATGTATATATCTATGTCTTTGTATCTGTCTGTATAGCTATAGCTATATCATCTATATGTAGCTCTATATCTATATCTATACCTCTGTGTCTGTATGTCTATACCTGTATCTCTGTCACCTCTGTCTTGATTGAATAGCTCTATCTTTAGATCTATCTCTGTGTCTGTCTCTGTCTGTGTCTCTGTCTGTGTAGACTATATCTCTGTATTTATAAATATACGTCTACATTTATATCTTTATCTGTATCTATACCTATCTCTATCTGTCTATCTGTCTATTTATCTATCTATGTTTTGTCTTGTCTCAGCTGATGCTAGGCCTGAGTATTTAATGGAACAAGGAGTTATTGAATAATCACAGAATTGGCACCATGGTTACAAATTGTATTATCCATTATGCTGGCTGAAAGGTAGTGGATGAGCACACTGAAGCAGCATTAATGCCTTATGGCTGCTTATATTTAGCTGTCTTTCCAGGCAGAGGATTTGACTTTGAAGAAGTTGGTTTTACGCAGGTAGCAGCAACAGCTTATAAACGGTAAAGAGCCTGCAGATATTCAGATTATCACCTTTCACTGGGGTGAAATTCTCAGTCAAGTCTCTGGTGCTTTCTCAGTCAAGCATCTCAGATGTGACATTTCCGTGGTTCCAGAAATTTTGTAGCACTGCACATAAACTATTTTCTAGAATTCCAGCTGTTCAGTACTGAGAGTATGTCCTGAGCTGGGTTCAATTAACAGTGAACTTGCTTAGTGTTTTGGGGAAGTTTTAAGCTTCTCACAAAGTCATGTATCTGAAGTAAGAGGAGAAAACATGAGACTGGAAAAGAGCAATGTCACTTTCTTCAGTTGTATAACATTTTCTGGCAGACGATAAATGTGTGCTCACAGTGTCCCCGAATGGAAATTCAAGCAAGAATTGAATTATCAATAGAGAAACTGCTCGAAGTGATCAAACAATTTTTCCTCACCAACAGGAGCTGTCTAATAACAAAGACATTGTAACTCTGTTTTTATTTCTGAATAAAGTCACTCAGTCATCTTAGTTACACACAGCACATTCAAGAACCTTATGCATACATGCACAGACCAGCAGTCATGCCCGTTAACTCAAACTGACACCAGTATACACAGTTATAAATAAGACTGAAGTTAGTCAGACTGCTTGATGTGACTTTTCAAGAGCCCAAAAATTTCCAAGTAAGCCATGATCTAGGATTTTCTTATTAACTGTACCAGGCCCGTGCAAGGAATTAGCTTTCTGATTGTCATAGCTTTTGTTTTGAAATGACTTGGGATTATTTTTGTCACAAATGGCTGAGGTAATAGCATGAATTCTTCATCATTTGCTTGCAACTGGGAAGTATCAGACAACAGAATTGTAGACTCATAGAATTGATTTGTGTCTGATGAGTCCAAGTTATACCAACAGCTTTTTCAGCTGAGTTGTCATTTCACGCTGCTGATCTCAAGAAGCAGACATGCCAAACTATGGTGAAGATAGCATGA
This sequence comes from Pezoporus flaviventris, assembly GCF_033815535.1. Taxonomy (NCBI): domain Eukaryota; kingdom Metazoa; phylum Chordata; class Aves; order Psittaciformes; family Psittacidae; genus Pezoporus; species Pezoporus flaviventris. Next base: position 7,795,050 of record NW_026892564.1, read on the forward strand.
AAGGCACTACAGATACTCTTGGAAGAGATTGCATGCTGGGATTTGTCAAGTTCTCATTGTCCTCCATAGCACTCCTTGTCCAGTTTACTAGCATCAGTTCAGCAAGATTGCATCTTAGTTTAGATCTTTATGATCTTAACTCTGTCATTCCTGAGGCAATGCAGTACTAGCAGGAACAGATTGGATTGATCTCAGCCATCCTTACTTTACTTTCTAGCGTAAGAATTCACATGTGATAGAAACTATTGAGCTGAACCAAATGACTTCCTTCAACAATTACCAGAGTCATCAGACCTGCCTTATATAGGAAGTCTATGCCCATCATTCACACCCTTACTCTTCAACACAGTAAGCTTACAGAAGTAGTTAATGGATCAGTGTAACTGCCTCTTCCAACTTTTATTACAATAGAAAAACAAGTTTCATATAAGAAATATATGTCAGAAATTCCCTGCTGCGTCAGTTCATCCAGCAGAATATTCTGGCTATTTAGAAACTGGCCACTTCTGGTCATCCATTCCCTTTGTACTTCATTAATATGAGCAGCTGTCTAATCAGGGATGTTGTAGGGCACATCAGTACCTAGTTCTGTTAGTGTCTGTTTACAGACATGTTGAGTTTATCTAATCCCTTTTGGAGCACCCAGATAGTGTCTCACCTCCCAAAGTACTTTTTTTTGTAATAACTTACATCTGATTGATAGAACTCGCAGGAGCAGGTCCCAAAGGACAAGCCAGCAAAGGGAAACTTAGATAGATAATCCTTCTTAAACTAACCATGAGAAGGATCTCAGAGCCACCAAGAGACAGTAGGAAAAGTGTAGGTTAGCACATGCCAATGAGCAGTAATATCATCAAGAGCTGGGTCCCCACGGGACTTAGGTGCCTGTGCCCTGCTTCGGTGGCTAAATTCATAACATAGATTTCCAGGGCTTTCTGCAAAACCTTAGAGATGTCTGAAAAGTCTAAGTGCGATGTTTTATTCCAGTAAATTTCCAGAGGTACCTAAACATCATCTTGTGGATTTATGCAGAAATCCCTCACTACTGGCACAGCAGGTGTGTTATTTTTAACGTGCTTTTGCCTGGCAAATTGTCAGGACCTAGAAAGATGGACTCAGAACACACACACTAGATTGGACCTTGAACACAGCTTTGCCAGGGGTGTTTTCAGTAGCAGTTCAGGACTTACCAGAATGTCACTCTTCTTCATGAGACCGTAGGTACCTCTTCATGAAACTACAAGGTAAATGGCGATCCTGACAGAACAAGACCCTGAGTAACCTGATCAAAGTTCGAAATTGCCCTGGGCGAGATAACCTCTGGAGGTCCTTTCCAGCCTAAATTATCCTAATATTCTGGTCTAAAGCTGAAGCCCACATTTCCCCTACCAAGTACTGATCTCTTTCTTACTAAGCAAGCTGTGGCAGAGCATGTGCCATGAAGTGCTGGTGGTATTATAAAACCAGTGCTACTAAAACATTTTAGTATCACTCCCTTAGTGACATGGCTTAGTGGTTGTTTTCACAGTCTTGGGGTAACATTTGGACTTGATGATTTTAAAGGTCTTTTCCATCTAGTTGATTCTATGATTGTCTGATTCTGAGAGCAGTCAAGAGCAAAATAGGAAAGAAAAAAAGAAGACAGAACTAAGACTGGGAAAGGAAGGATAGCATAGATACATTAGGAGAGAGTCAGAAAGGCAAAGGAGAAAGCAAGAAATCACTGTCAAAAGACACAAAAGAAAGAAGACCCTCTCATTAAGTATTGCAATAGTAAGAGAACTAAGGGACCTTCAACAGAAAGCTATTAACAGATGATGTTGTGCTTAATGCCTCTGTCAATTCAAATTATGGTTAAAGGATGAAGTGCCTTTAGCTGGTTAGCTAAATTATTAGCGCTAATAACAAAAGGAGAAAGAGTCAGGACAGGAAAACCAACAGGTAAAACAATTAGATTAACTTATGTGTTAAAAATGTAAGTAAAACATTCTCTCTGTGTACTTAGAGAATCGGCTGAACTGATCTCAGTGACATTTCCTGATATCTTTGTGGGTTATGAGTGAGATTGCAGAAGAGTATAGATGGGCATATTCTTAAACCCAGGACAAGTAGGAAAGAGGGACTTGGAGATGAAATGTTCAACCCAAGATTCTGTGAAAATACTGGAAAGTGACACATTATTTGCGTGCACCTGTAAGAATACAAAGGGATGACTAACACCAACATGGAATACTCATATTCCCATTAAATTATCTTCAAGACTGTGCTGTGCCAAATCTGTTTATTGTCCTGACATAACAGAATAATTCTTGTGACTGTGGGATAAGCAGAAGTCACTTTCTTGATTTTAATGTTTTTTATAGTTTCACATGACATCCTTATATGAAGAATAGGAAAATGAAACTCCTATGGGTATTCAACTCCTTGGAAACTCATCAAAGGAGAACTCTCAGATGAGGGACTTCCCAGGGTTCTGCTCTGGGAACTCATATTTTAATTAATAACTTGGATGATTGAATAGAGAATATGGTCATCAAAAGTGCAGATATTACAGAGATGACATGAATTACCAGCTTGTTGGAAGGCATGCTTAGATTTCAAGCTGATTGCTACAAATCAGAACTCTGGTCTTTAGCAAGTTTCAGTTTGAAGAGGAGAAAGACACAAATGGGCATTTAGGTAAGCCAGATCACTGCAGAAATATGGACAGAGTAACTATGTAGGTGGCAATTCTACAAAAGAAAACTGATGGGTTACAGTGAATCATAGATGAACATATGCCGTGATGCTTAGAAAAGAACACCCACATGGCACTACGACTTGACAACTGGAAGGAGGTGCATGAGGTAGTCCTTTCATCCTGTTCTCAGCTGGCTGGTAAGACTTCAGCTGTAATCCTGGGCGTTTTCGGGCACTGAATCTCAAAACAGATACAGCTGTAACTTCGTCTGCTGCACAGAATGCTAACAAGAATGATGAGAGTCTTAGAGACATTGAGTAAACGTTGAATGGATGTGGTGTTAAAGAGAATAGGAAAGTTAAGAGAAAGTGCTGGCAGTGATTAAGAAAACAGTAACAATTGCTGCAAAGAGGAATAGAGTAAACCATTGCTGGTGATTATGTGGATAGAAAACAATATATGCAATTAGTTATAACAAGGCACAGTTAGGCAAGTTTCCTGATGGAAGGATTTAGTCTGGCTTAGCTGCAGAGCAGCAGCTATATAAACCTCTCCCAGGAGTCATGTAGCCTTCAAGCAAAGTATGACGGACTATGGGACTTGCTAAGATTCCTTTTTTTGCCTGATTTTGCTATGAACTCTGCTGTCATTGTTCCCTATTAAAAAGAACTTTGTTTGGGATAACTGAGGGGAATTAAGGGTGGAAAAAGAAAGGCAGTCTCAGTATGAGAGCTCTTGCAGGGAGGGAGAAGATCCAGCCAGGCTCCTGTAATTTTTTTAATGCTGTACCTGGCTGTTTGAACAGTTGCTTTCCAGATTCCATGTGAGAGCCTGCCCCCTTCAGGCTACAGCCCTTTCTGAATGAGTATCTGAACATTCTTGGAAGTGGCACTACTGGGGCAAGACAGAGCGTGCATGTGATTCCCTGGCAGCCTTAGCCGGGGGATCAGCATCTTTGCCTGAGATGTGACAAACAAGAATAAACAGATCCCTGTTGTGAATCAAGCAGAGGCTGAAAGTAAATCACTGTCTCCTATGTATTATTTGAGTGCTTAAAAGGGATTTTCTCCTAGGTTCTTTTTAGAAGGAGAAATCAGAATCGGCAATTCCAATCAAATTAGACAGTTAAATCATAATTGGATGAAGGTTCCCTAACAAGAGGGTGCAACAACCATATTGCTGTGTGGGTACGTGTACTTTGCCACTTTTTATCTGCATTGTCAGTCCCTGTTGTCTCCTAAGTTCCAGTCACAGTTTTTGAGGGAGCCTTTCTTAAATGGCTGTTTTTCTGCATGCTTTCAGTTTGGCATCTTACTTGTCAGATGAGGATTCTGCTCAATGGCAGGATGTCCAAGAATTAAGCACTGTAACATTTACATGTTCCTGAAATTCTCTAGCACAAGCCAACTCCTATTATGTCATTACTCCTTTCCTTTTTCTATACCTCTCTCTTTGACCTTCAGATAAAAAAATAAATAAATGAGTGAGAAAAAAAGGAGAACTTCACACACAGAAGAGCTCCATGGAATATGGAGTGGATTGTAATCTCTCTGGTGTGTATACTGAAAACTTCCTGCGCCCAAGAGCCACAAGTGTGCCTGCTATACAGACAAGAAGAAGGGCACATGTTTGGAAGGCTCGCCTGCAGGAGATGGATGGCATTGACTGCCCTGTGATCTCACTGCTCCATTGTGAAACAGGACAGGGCTGAGTGTCTGGGCTATTTTAGTGACGTTGGTCCTCAACAGCTTCTATTGACTTACTTCCTCCTGAAGTCAGGGGTTTGGATTACCCAGCAATGCCAGCAGACCCTCACTGCCAGTCACGGGATATTTCTTTGGCATGGAAACTGTTTGAATTGTATGTAAGCTGTGTGTAACACAAGGCTAGCCTCTGCTGAAATATACAGCCTAAAGTTATTTGTGCAGTCCTTCTCTATGCAGAACTACACACAAATTCTTCTACAGGATATACTATGTTGATCTCCTAAATGTGATTGAAAATATCCTATACAGAGCATAAAGAATGATTTAAAAATAGCAGTAGGAAATCTTGTTTCATTTGATTTGTAATCTCTTAGATATAAACCATAAGGGCTTCCTCACAGATTTGCTTCTTTGGAAAGATTAATTTCTAACCAAAGTTCACCAAAATACTGACTTGTGTTTGGAATTTCTTTCTCAGGAGAAAGGAAAACACATCATATGATGCTGAATATGAGTGGAATATAGTATTTCTTTGTATAATTAATATACTATTCTTCTCTCCTAAGTATTTTAATACACGCTGTGTCAGATATGTTGTTCACAATGGTTTTTGTTAAGTACAAGGTTCTTTTCATACAGATATTGGCTCCATTAACACGGTTTCTTCAAGCTCATGTCTACATTTTAAATCCTTCTGGAATTGACACCAACTGTCTATTTTGACACTTGTTCATTAGTTTTCTCTCAATGGAAGCATTCTCCTTCTTTCAGCTGTTATAGCAATTTTATGTTTCACAAAGTCTCCTTACAAGACAGTGCTGAACATTTTTCCCAGTCTTGGAGAACAAGATAATGACTGCCCAAAGTGATTCACAGCTCTATCAGAGCAACTCACCACTTGTTCCAGTCCATAGTCAAAAAGTGAAAGCTGCAGTCTGACTCCCTGCAAGTTCTTTTTGGTTTAAGTCAGAATCAGTTGTTTCTGTACATCAAGACTTCATGGTCATGACTGTTAATCCAAGTCATACTTCCTTTTGCTTACCTAAAGTAAGCTAATCATGCCTGACCTGACCAATTTAGATGTGACTTTACTTTCAAGAGCTTGAGTATCTGCTTGGGCATGTGTGTGATAAAGGATGTGTGGATGTGATATCTTAGCAGCAATCACAAGTTAAAAAAACACTGGCATCTTAATTCTTGCAATTTTTCTGCTATTCCAGACACACAGCCAAGAGATTTTTTTTTTTCCAAAGGCTGGAAAAGCAGGAAGGTGCCTTTTGTGACATGTGCCTGCTGGGCTCCTGGGGTGCTCACTTGGAACCTTTCTAGAAAGATGATATTAGCTTTCTGCAAATGCTGTCTTAGCTAATGCCCTCCCTACCACTAGTTCTTTATTACCAGGATGAGAAAACTGAAGGGATGGTGCAGGCGAAGTAAAGATGTGTGATGGTGCCCATAGTGGCTCTTGACAATCTACTGGCCATTTCTTTGTTTTGGGATGAAGTTATAGGAGAAAGAATGCATTGACAGTGTTCTTAGTCGTGATAGGTGGTGTGAAAAGGCATTTTGGGAAAAAATGCTTTCCTCACAGACCTTCCAAATACATAGGACACATAAATATTAGGAAAAAAGGTTTCATACAAGTTTCTTGGCTGCTTGCTTGCTTAGGAGGGTTGACATACACAGAAATTAAGTGATTTGTTTCAGACATGCAATGTCTATGAAAACTTGGAACTAAACACAGCTTTTCTCCCACTCTAGCACAGGACCATCTTTCTCTGACTGCCAGTTGGCTCTGGCAGCAATGTCAGGGATCCCTTCTGTTTCAGGAGGAGCACACCAGTATGCAGGAGAGGAATGTTTGCCTCATTAAATTTGGTGCAGAGTTGGTATAGCTAGCACAATTAACCTCCATTAACCAGCAACCTGATATGTCCCCAAAACCTGCTTAGGAGTGCCAGTAAAGGACAAGAAGAATTGGAAGGGCAAAAAGAATGGGAAAATCAAGAAGTGACAAATGCATCTGCCTTCTTCAGTACTCAGTCACATTCTTAGTGTACAGTACATTCAGTAGATGTGTTCCTACAATAATGGCCACCCCACAGGAAGTAAGCATATTTATGAAAAATTGCAACAATATGGACATTATTATAGAATATTTTTTATCAAAGCATCTTCCTTTATGGCTGTTTTACCAGGACAGCTCAGTATTTTCCTAAGACAACCTGTAACTATTAAAAAGTCAATATATTCCCAAATTTCCAGTCTAAAAGAGAAAAAAAACCACAAAGATATAAAGGAGAGAAATGTGTGAAACTTTAAATGTTAACCATGATAAAGGCAGCATGTCTTTGTACGTTTAAGGCACTATTAATACCAACTGAAGTTTTGCTTCTTAGTGTCCTAAGCAGCGAAGATGAGTTGCTGACAATGATGGCAATGCTAGCCTGAATTTTTTTTTAGCCTTGGTAAATAAAGGTTCAGATTAAAATCCTCCATACAAACATCAGTCAGTTTTGGGAACTTCCTCTGGACTCCCTGATCTGGACAGTGCCTTGTCAGATAACTATCCTGTTCTCAGAAGGGAGCAAGATTTCGTGCTAGGCAGCCAGTCCCCTCAGGTCAATTACTTGTGCATGCCTGGGATGCAGTATTGTGTTCTTGCAGGTCATTTAAGAATTCTGTGCACAAAACACAAGCCCAGATTGATGCTATGTGCATTATTTCTTTTATACTGGCAGAAAACTAGTAGAATTCTGTAAGAAAAATAGTTAAATGGAGCTACTGTGAATCCCAGCAGAAGACTGATAAATGAAAAGGCACAGTTCTGTAAGTGCTATATGCTGGATTCTGAGAAAGGGATTGATTACCAATGTATTAATCAAATTAAAAGTGGATATATTTTATCTGCAATTATCCTCAACTGGTGAGCACGTGCAGACAGCAGACTGAGGGAGAGAGGGGGACATAAAGGTTTAATGCCTCCATTAGTGGAAGAAAAACTTCTTCTTTGTCTGTACTATCTGCCCATGTTCTACATTTGTGGTGTCAAAATATTTATGTATAAAAGATTAGTGAAACAATGGACTAAATAGAGTGCTTTGTTTCCTAGCACTAAGTTGAACCACAAAGGATGTTGCCAGCTGTCATAATCAGTGTTTTTCGAGTGAGGCAGGAACACTTGACAGTAAAGCTGATTGAAGTGCAATCCTGCAAGAGTGCCCTGTATCTTGCAGTACTCAGCTCATAGGTTGTGTGACGCTGTCCCAAGTATGCTCTACACATTCTAAGACACACGTCCTGCTCAGCAGACTTCATGGAATGCAACTGTGAATGGTGGAGCTTTTGTTGCATATTAGGTTTCCAGTATCCAAGTATTCTTTTTATATCATTTAGAACTCCATCTCCTGTAAAATATTTTGGGAACATCCTTGTAAAACTTCCTTCAGCTCATTATTGACTGTAAAGAGTGCTGGAATGGTTTATTCATGATTACAGTGGATAGCTGGGTGCAGCTGTCATCCTACAAAAAGATCACCCTGGTAACACCAATCAACAAGCAGAGTAAGATGATCCAAATATAACTGAAACCTTCTAAATGTTGTTTTTCAACTGCATTGCAGAGACACAACTTCATGCAAACTTTGCATGATGATGTCGGATCTGTTGTGAAAGGTACCACAGACATTGTTATTCCATGCTGCAAAGCCACTGATTTTCAGTTTTCCTTACATAGAGGAATCTGAGAAAGAGTCTACATGAAAAGGGAGCTGTGAGAATAAATAATTAAAATGAGTTATTAGTTCACCATCATTTGGGAGAAGGGAATAATACCAAACATTGGATTCATCCAATGTGCAAAACACCAAACATTGCAAAATACCAAATATTGGATTCATCTTACTGTCTTGAGCTGACACTGAACTGAACCAGTGCTACAATTTGTATCAGGATTTACTATAGCAGTAGAGGGAACTTCTGGATAGAAAAACAGTTTATCCTTACAATTGTATACAGTGGCAATCCTGCAAAGATATGCAACTGATAGCACAGTTTAGCTCTGAGATCAGCACAAAAGTCAGTTTGCACTTGTCTCATACCTCATAAACATAGCCCCAGAGAGGATAGGGCAGAAAATGTATACTGGGCAAGCGCCAGCAGAGGAATGCAGCTGATACTCTGTGATGTCATCTGGAAACCAACTCATAGGGAAAGGGATAGAGAGAAGGTTTGAAATAAAACCACTACACACCTTACCCAAGAGTGATGTATAAATGTAGGTCATGCCTGCAGGATTTGAATTCAGATGATCCATATTACTGTTTACAATTCTTTCTAATACAGTCACAATACAGCAATAGGAAACAATAAAACGGAGAACAGTGTTGGGTGGACTTGTCTTTTCAACACCATACATGGAGTGGTGACACAACAGTCATGAAGTGTTGAAACAGTGGATCATTTTCAGTACATTTTCTGTGACTCACTTCCTTAAACTCAAAACTGACAAAGATATGTCCAACCCCATATGTCAATGGCTTCCAGTTACAGTCTATGCACCCAATGCATTGCAGGCTTTGCAGCACTGAATGGGCATGTAACTTGATTATAAAACAAACCTGAATTCAACTTGACCACATGGATATCCCCTAAAACAGAGAGCTAGCTCTGTTAGCTGTTTCAGAACTTCCATAGTTCTGAAAACAAAAATTAATTTGGATCTATTTTTATTGTTTATTTCCATGGATAGACAATAATCTTGTGTAACGCTTAATACACATGGAATACATACTCTAAAACAGGTACTTTTCCAGTTTAATTTTAACTTGCTGTCCAAATATTTTCAGAAAAAGTCTCTTCTGGCCACAGACCTCAAGGGGTTTTGTCTCCTAAATCTCTGCAAATTCATGTCCACATATAGAAGGCTTTGTCATACCTGTATGTAACCAGGAAAGCTTGCTGCCATGTACCTCAGGATGAAGTATGATTGATTCATTCTTTGCTGCTTTGTCTCTTAGTAACTGCATATGCGCATACTTTGCATGGCAGCAGTACACAGATGGTGTTACAAAGATTAATACACATTATTAATCTTTCACACAATGTTATGAAATTGAATTGCTGAATAGCTCTGTATATACAGTAAAAGCACAAATTTGAATGCATAAGTATTTTTATCGCTCCTGTAAAGGTATAAAAAAGCATTTTAAATGATGATCTTCTGCCTTTCTATTACTTTTGTAAATAGATCTGATCAGTTTTTGAGGACACTGACAGTAGCCTCTTCCAGTGATATCTAACAGAACTAGCTAAAAAGGCTGTTTCTTCTGTGTATGGAGATATATCCGTTTATATAGAAATTACCCGAATAATTTAATACAGTATTACCTAATTCCAATACAATTGTAATAATCCTACAAAATTTGTGCATTCTTCGGTTTTTGTTTATTCAGTTTCTAATTTTGGTAGAGTACACTCTTGCTATCTTATGAGCACCAAGAATCTGTACAAAATTAAGTGGCATCATTAAAAATGAAAATGGTCTGCTGCTTTTTATATATAATCATTCTTTAGAAAGCAATTGGACAAATTCTGCTTGCTTCTGGCTTTTCAGTTCTGTCAGTAGCACACTACAGGTGTCACTGTGTAAATGAAGGAGGGCTGGAAGATAAGAGACTATGTGAAAATTCTTTCTTCATGACCGAACAGTGGTATGGGGGATCTCCTTATATACAGGTCCCCCCCTATCCCTGTAAATCACTGGCAGGCAGGCACACAAGAAGGTCAGTGAACTACTGCTGTATTTATACTGAAAATCAGTTCTTGGAAAGAACTGCTTGGAGATACTTCTTTCCCTGACCATGTATCTTATGAATTGTGGCAAGTTTGTGCTTAATATTTGCTTTTACCCTAAAGACAATACAAAATGTATCAAGGTAGCATGTATCAGATTGCTTTCATCAAATTATACAATAAATTAGTTGGAATTACTTTCTATTATTATTTTTTTTTCCCTACAGAAATGAGAGTCCCATTTTCTAGTAGCTAAGGTGTCAGACAAGCATGCTACTCAATGTAGTGTCTGACCACAGGCAGGTCTCTAAAGGAGGATGTAGGAATCTTCGTTGTTAAGTAAAGTATTTTATAAAACATGAAGCACACTTGGAACTTCTGGAGTTCATCTGTAAGTTGCGTACAGCTTCTTAGCTTTCTCTTTCAATTGAAAGGGGAATGACACACATACAGATATCCCACCACTGTGGATATAAGATTATACAAGATTATGACTCTATAACATCAATTTACCACAGTGCTGCATGTGCTGCTACCAAGTACAAATACAAATCATGAAAAACATCTGTAAGTCCCTATAAGCAATTTGTCAGAATACTTTAAAGTGCATGTATAATAAATGAAGAACACATGTTTCATAGGAACCAAATGAAACTAGAGCTGTACTGAATGCTCTGCCAGAGACTTGAACAGCTGTGGACATCACCTCTTTCTTCCTCCATCCAGCTTTAAAAGGCATTGTTTTCTTTTTAGCTTGACAGGTGATGTTTACAATACTGTCAGTCCTCCTGAAAGACAAGTTGCCCAAAATATCTCTGCAGACCGTTTCCATCTCCTTAAATACTGTCTCTTTATTTTCATTTTAGGTATTTGGCACTTTCTGCTACATTACAAAGGGTCCTCACTGCATCATCCTTGCCAGCTTCTCAAAAGACATCAAACACCTACCGTTACTTATGAAAAAGTGTCATGTTACATACTGTATAGCATTTTCTGTCTGCGAGCTACAGCTAGGAGATGGCAAGTTTCGTTCATTTACTATCCTGTTCGGAGTGTGTGCACACAAACACACCAACAGACACACATCCTCCGAGGTTCTAAAGAGGTTTGTCTGATTTCCCTGAGCTTGACTCCTCAACAAGGCTATGGATTTCTACTGTCTAAACAGAACATAAGATGGCAACTCCAAAGTCATTTTGCTATTATGTTTTGCATCTCAGATTAAGGTCACAGTTTTAGTGTTACTTAAAATGCTATATTTCTTTACACAGAGAAAACATTAGCAACCAATTCTTCTCCCCCATAGTATCAACTAAATACTATCACTTCCATGTAAAACCAGGGCACACAGTTTGTTTCTCTAGTCTTCCTACCCTACCACTTTTTACTTTGCTTCTCAAATAAGAGAAAACTTCTCTCATTCCGGTTTCAGATCTAGTTCTGATAATGACAGTCAGGGGGCATGGAAGATGGCTTTTTTTATTAAATCTCCAAATATTAATTCCCAAACTTTTCAGTGTCTACAGTGATTTGCTAAACCTGAGGAAGAAGCAACAATTTTTTAACTTGACAACTCTGTGATATAAAATACATTGCTACTAAATTTTGAGTAACCTTTCAAAATACCAGTGTTATATTTAAGAAATGTGAATGAATTATAAATGTTCTATTACTCATGTCAATTTAATACTGATAGATATTACTCTGTTGATAGATCTTACTCAAGTCAATCTAATAGAACAATTGTAATATACATAATAAATGTACAGTTTTACTTTATCTGCTTGAAAAAGTAGCAGGATTGTACAATACTAACTTCAGTACTGAACATATGCAGTCACTATTGTATGTTTAAAAAACACAACTTGCTGATTATAAAATAGCTTAAATAGCCCCAAGTGTCTCTGAAGAGCTGCTGTATGCTCTGTAAAACCTGAATAATCCTCCCCATGTCAGAAGGTGACTCTTCAGCTGTTCAGGATCACGAGCTGATATGCTATGACTCGTAAAAAAAAAAAGATTTAAAATACAAGAACATACAGTTAGGTAAAGATCACTGCAGTAGTATTGGAATTAATCTGCAAGAGCTGACAACATTGAAACCAATCCAGCAAGAAAGATTCAAGGAACTGTAGCTTTTACTTAAAACCAAACCACAAAGAACACAGCAAATTCACATCAAAATAAGTTCAATGGGAATATGAAATTTTTACATCATATTTGGCTCATTTTTCTTATAACTGGAAAAAAAAAGAGTATGTTTAAACACACTTTCTATTTAAATATATACTGAATGCAATATTCATGGAACACCAGAAGTGCAAATCATTATTGCTCAGTGATCTGGATAAAATACTTTAACCTATCTATGAAGGCACATTGATAGAAGAAAAGATGTTTCAGTCATCTGTGGTTGTTTTAATCATCAAAATAGGGGAATTCACTTTGGCCCCTGTGCTTAGAAAAATATGAATCTGACTTTCAAAGTCACGTTATCTTTAATGTGTAGTCTTAGTATTTACATGGTAGTTTCTTCCCATTCAAGCTCCACATCACCTATAAAAGAAACAGATGCATTTGATTAACTTACCTAGTAAATAAATAGTGACTAACGGCAGATAACTGCTTTGGTTGAATTTAAAGGATCTTGCAGGGAAAAAAGTGGAAAGCTTAATCAGTGACTGTTACTATGAGTGAGACTGAAGAGCAGCAAAATGCTAGAAATTTACACTACTGAAGCCAAAACCCACATGTCAGAGTATTTTTTTCTGCTTCTTCATTTGGACAGTCAATGCACCTGCTATGAAAAAATATTTTTGAGACAATCTGTAGCACCTTACCTTCCATGGCATCCAGAGAGTCCATCTTTTGCAGCGCTGAATAGTTTACAAAACATATGGGCTGACTACTTCCCTTGATTGTCAATAGATCCAATACACATTGATGCAAAAATATGTATTGTGCCTGTAAGACATGAATTTAAAGACATTTGATTAAAAGAAAAATGTACTTCTAATACAAAAAAACTTTCAAATTTTCCATATAACATCAAGACATTCTCAAAGTAACTGCAGTTTAACTCAACAATCTCAATACTCGACTATGTCACATATGCCTGATCCGATTTCACTCATGACAAGGTATACTGCATTAAAATTTCTCAAACCATGTTAATCCTTATGCCCAGTAAAGATATATGAAATTAGACTAATCATAACTAATAGGCTATTCCATCATTTTCTGTAAAGTTTTGTTCTATGAAAATACATTTGATTACTTTTTGCCACTAGACTGAAGAAAATGAACCACATGAATGCAATATTTAGATAAGAAAATTTCTGTCTTTCTAGTATAGAGAAAACCAGCAGGGTGCACTCAAATGCAAAAGTTAAAGTAAATCTAAATCTATGTGTTCTAGGAGCATACCCCATTGCTAAGAGCAAAAAAGCCCTGCATTACTTTTAGTAATACTTGAACTGTAGGACCATTTTTAACTGACTATAATGCAAAGAGTAGGCATCTGAAGTTAACTGCATATTTCCACGGACATAAAGTAACTCTGGGTAATGATTGCTGAAAAGAGAAAAACAAAATAAGGCAGTGTAAGAATGAAACAGAGAATGAAAACAGATAGCAGGAAAACATGTACAGGCTGAAAATAAGCCAGATCACAGACTTGTCCAGATTGAAAGAGACCTCTTGAGATCATCATGTGCAACCTCCCCAGTGCTCAAGCTGGGTCAGATAAAGCATGTTGCCCAGGACCTTGTCCAGATGGGTTTTCAATACCTCCATAGATGGAGATGACCAAAATGACTTTATCTCCCCTAACTTTTGCACAGGTAAATATATTAATGTATTTTTTCTGCTCAAAAACTGCTATTTTGTTTCAGAACTGCCATCAATTTTCAATTTAAGTGTCTCGGATTTACAAGAGAAATTTGCTTACAAGGTATGTTTCAGGGTCACAGCTCTAGAGCCATGGGTAATTAAAGCAGATTTTTCACAGGCCCCTGAAGTACAAAGTACTTCATTACATTACACTTTTTAACAGCTTGCTTACTGAAGCTATAGGATGGCATTGTTTCAAACTAGCCTTTGTACTTGACTTGACAAGATGATAAATGGATCCACTAGACAATTATGGATTTCTAGAACAAAGGTCTTAAGTTTCAGTGGAGTTAAGATAGCTTTTTCCAGTTCAGAAGGCAGACTCTGAAAGCTCCATCATCTCTTGCATTCACACAGCTACTTGTGAGCATTTAGCAATGAAAATCTTTCTGGGTTTGCCAGGGGAGAGTGGAGCATACGTACCTGGGGTACACATGTGTGACAAGTTATTTTCCCAGTTAGAATGAGTTACATTCTTAATTATTTTGAAGTATTTTTTATGACTGGAAGACATTAAATTTTCCTCCAGACTTTGCCTTATTTTCAAATTATTCTATTCCTAGTAAAAAATGCAAAACAATGATGAAAAAAATATTCCCACAATTTATCATCACAGGAAAGTCCTGGCACTTGTTTAGCTGCAGCAAGACTTCAGACGGAAAAACTGAAAGCAACTGGTAATCATGCTGCACCATACAAGAAACAGCATGACATAGTATTGCCAGAAGGTCTCACAAAATCCTCTGAAGTGCAGTTGCTGAAGATCAGGTAAAGATATAGATAAATATATTATTTTTTTATTATATATATTATTATTGATAAATATATAAATCTTACCAGATTCTGTACCATACACATTCTTTCACTTCTTAACTCAGCTACAAGCCCATAGATATCCACAAAATCATGGTCATTTACATGCTGGGTTAAATGGTCAAGTGCAATATAAACACCCGTTCTTCCAACACCAGCACTGTAAACACAATACACAAGATAAAAGAAAGTTGGGTTTGTTGTTTTTTTAGCATAAAATACTTTCTTAGAATATTCTGGTTAAATTAAGACTAAGTGTGAAAAGAAAACTTCAGAAAAATAAATCTTTTTCAGTATTTAATTGTGTGTCTCCTTTCTGAATGGCATCAAGTGAAATCTGGATTTGTGCCATGTTCTGATTTTGATTTTGCAAGGGTTTCCACCTGACAAATGAGCTATAACTAAACCAAACCTTTATAAATGGAAAAATGGTTCTTCAGCTTTTCTGTGAATTTTCTAGAGCTCACTAATTCAAAGAAAAAGACATCACAAGATTTTGTGAAATCATACTTTGCTTCTGTGATGCTTTTGGTATTTGAGACTAAACAACACAAGATTTTCTCAAAATTGCTATCAGTGTAATAACTCTGCAATCAGTGTAATAAATGGAGAGCATATCACTGCAGATAATCAGGAAATGTAGAGCAAAACTCTCTTGAACCTGCAAGTTCTAATGAGTTCAAAGTAACGAATGAGTTTTCTGAACATAAGAATACATTATGCCACTTTATAACCATCAGGAATTTGAGCACAGGTGGGGTATCTGGCCCTTGCTGGCCCCTTTAAGTAACTGTGTTGTGAAAAGGGGATAGGATTCACTGCAGAGTGGCCCCAAGGAACATTAAGTGTCCTCAAAACAACAAAACCTGTGGTTTTCTCCAGTAATAGTCTCCCTGGCCCCTGCAGTAGAGGGAAATGTCAAGCTGTCAGTGACAACCATACCAAATAAAATGAAGCTTTATCTCCCATGGTGGGTGCACCTGTAAGACACTGAGGATAAATTCCCATGCATGATAAACTGGATACTTAGGGAAGAGATCTGTGGCACCAAACCCAGATTTTACTTCCACATATTTTCAGACTCATGCTAAGTGACAACGAGAAAGAGAATTAGCTGCAGACCTCTGAGTCCAGGTTGCTATTTTGGAGTGTGCCCACTCATTCAGTGGGAACTCAGACCTATGTATGAAACACAGGCACACTCACCACTTTCATGAAGACTTAATCTTCCCCACACACTCTTTGAAAAGCACTTTAAGGGTGTTGAGTATGAAATCAGTGGGAACCATAACAGCTGAAGAACTCTAACCACCAAACTACTCATTTAAGAGCCTAAATATAGATTTTAGATGTTTACAGGCATCCAAGTTTGAAGTCTGGCATATGCAAACCTTTATTCCTATTTGTCATTCTCTGTGGCTCCCAAATAGTTTCTTCTTTTTGATGTGACGTACATTTTGAATGCATTTTTAAACTTATTTCTTAAGAAGGGCTATAATTATAATAGAAGTAATTAAAGACAACATGTCATTCCTCTTCTTATGATAAAGGGAAAACAGATAAATCTAGCAATACCTTATGGTAATTGTTAAGTGTTTCACTGACATCACCTCAATGGGCTTTTCACAAACAGAAAAACAGACATGCTCTGACATTTTAATTCAGAAAGGACTAAGGAGCTCTCCTAAACAAACCTTCACTGCTGTCCATATTCGAACCATACCTGTGTACTCAGTTTTCATTGTCTCCTGGCAACTTCCCTAAGCATTAATAAGCATCTGAAATTCTAAGACACTAAACGATGACTTGGTGAATATGCTTACCTGCAGTGAACCACCATTGGTGTATTATCATGTGCTCGGCTTGCACGGATGAGTTTTACAAAATGGATAATTGGTGCAGTAGTCTCAGGGACTCCATGTTCTGGCCAAGAAGTGAAGTTACACTGCCGCACCATCATGCAGTCTCCATGCTGAAGAATGTAAGATAAGGCAGTTTTTGCAGAAGAAATGTGACAGAAGTTCCAGTAATCTACATGTAACCTTCTCAGCAATTTCATGTGAAAAAGGAAAGTCAGCATTGTAATAAGCACTTTTATCAAGGGATAATTTGTGTTGCATGGATCTGATGGCAGGTCTTTTGAGAGATGGCATCGAGTCCATCTTTCAGGAAGTATTAATGACTTCAACAGTCACTCTCCATTTGGCTTCAGTCACTGTATCAGTATAATTTGTAGATTACCCGCCAAAGTTTCTATGTCTCAGTTAGAAGTTTAGTGAACTGGGATGACAAATTTATTTAGGAGAAAGCAAACATTCCATGGTTGATCTAATGCAGTGAAGTCTAACACACATACACTGGTAAACAGCTATATTTTCTAAGTGTTTGATACCCTCTCAGTGAAAGCAGCAACAACAGTGACTCAAAGAGCAGGTTATGATCTGATATCTAAATTAACTATGAAGGACATAAGAATAAAAGCACAGGATCATGTCAAAGGCCTGTCTAGACCAACAAAACATGACAAAAATATATCTAGTTCCACAGAACACCATTACCATCTTAACAGCTTGTGACTTGTGAACTGCCTCAGTCAAGAGATGGTATCTCAAAATTTAATAGTAGTTGTCAGAATTTTTTTATACAAATTTCTCCAGGTTTTATGAAGCCCTATAAGATTGTAGTATTCACAGTATCTAGCAGCAAGGAGTACCACAGTTGCACCTGTAGTGTAATGAGCCAGTTCCTTTCTTTTTTTTTCATTTTGAACCAACCACTCTTCATATTGCAAGAAAAACTGAACTGTGAACAATTATATGGAGCAACTACTGTGAGTCTATATTTGTAAAATTGCTAAGCATAAAACCAAAAGAGAAATTACTCTGGACACAATATGGCAATAACTATGAATGATTTGCCTCACATATTCATTTTACCTTCATTGGAAGATCATCAAGACTCTACCCATTTGTGAATGGAAGACGAAGTACAATCTTAAAGCCAGCAATATGGCACATTCAGTGACATGCTTATAAAGGACATCATAGATTTTTGTGCAGCATAATTCAGCTATAGTAAATGGATCACTTAGTTCAGATTTTCTCTTTTCCTTTTTCCTTTCTCCTCTCCTCCCCGCCTCACCCTGGTTAACACAGGTGACTTCACATTTTGCTGGCATGCATTTTTACTTGAAATAGTTCCTCTTCTGGTCTTGTTTACTCTATGTCTTGTTTTAGCTGAAAAAAAAGTTTGTCATTTCTCATTTTAAAATGTTCACTTGTCCTGTGTTATGTGCAAAACATATCCTTATGGGGTGATGACCAAGGCACATACCACAGGATGGTAATGCATGTATTTGGATAGCCAACTTCAGGTCCTAGTATATGTCTGAACTACATACAACACAGGTCAACGTTGGGAGCGAAAAAGAAGGCTAACTTCATTGTGATTCATCGTGTCCAGATTGCTTTCTGAGCCTACCTGCTGGTTTGACTTAATGCTGGGCGCTAATTTTTCAGAGTGGAAACCATAGTTGTGGATTGTGGCAAAGACAAACATCTATGCTGTGCCCCTCAACCCCCTTCCCAGGACATGGAGTGGGAGTAATACTGATGATTCTCTTTTATACTGGGTGAATCTTCTGGGGGTGGAGGCCAATATGTCTGGTGGTACAATGCAAAACAGCTGCACTGCACCAGAGAATCTTGCCCTTTAATCTGAGATGGATACATTCAAAGGGATTTGTCTGATCCTAGAATGGTTACGATTACTTCTTTCTAGAAGAGACAACTGAGGTGTCCAAATAGAAACTTCACCTCCCACCAGACCAGAGATTCAGTAACCTTGACAGGCCCTTCATAGCATGTCGGACAAAAATCTGAGCTGCTTGAGACAGAAAATGGGATAATTCTCAGGAAAAAGAAACTAAACCAAACCAAAATCAAATAGGAATGAAAATAAAATGCAGGAAAAGCAGGCAGTACAGTGCATACACATTAACAGATTAAAAGAATACTGAGGGGTACTTGGGTGAGATGGAGCATATTTTATGTTCTTTGAGGTGCTGGATGGGTTTTATTCAATCGCCTTCCGGTTTTGGCTTACCCTTTCAATTTTTAGATCTCTGATGGTCCAGTCTATTTGAATATCTTCCATCAGTTTAGTTATCACTATATCCCCAAACACAGTCACCGGCTTATTATCTTCTGGCCAGTACTGATGACACCTTATCTGCAGGGAGATGATGACAATTAACAACGATTATATTATAATCCTGACAGAAACTACATACAAAATTTCCAATTATCTCAAATGCTGTTAATATGTACAGTGGTAACTCACCCGCCCTTTTTCAAAACATTGTGTAAGCATCACAAGTGTTTTTGCTCTTGTCTCCCACACCATTCTCCAGAAATCACCCACTGTTCCTGGTAATGGTCCCTGAGTTGCAATAAACTCATTTGGACATAAATAACCCTAAGAAAAAGAAAATATTTAATACAGAAGTTGGCAAGGAAGAAAAAAGTTTGCATGTGACACATAGTTGTGCCTGTAGCTACCATGCCTAAGACTAAAACCTTGTTAGACATACTAAATGAATTGGCATAGGCCTGGCTAATCACTGCACGGCAGATGGCCTTGGCAACCCAAGGAAGTAATGGCATTTTCTCCACCACACAGATAAGTTATGAACCAGTGGTCCAATAAAGTTTGGGAAATGCCATCCCTACAGAAATTCATTTAGCAGAGAAATTACCAGGACATCAGGTCAGTAATTCCCATTTAAATATAACCAAGCCTTCCTATTAACCAGGACATAGTCTTACTTCAGATTTACCCAGAGGCCACCAAGCACTATGTCAGGATGTGGCCAACAAAGTAAACAGCATTAAGGAGCAGTGGAGCCAGGGAAGCAATTAAGGAGTGGTCTGAGAGCTAGTGCAAGCTATACACTGCACTGATGACCTTGTCCTTCCAGTGATCACCAGGGATCTGATGTAACTTAGGCATGGAGCTTACTCTAACGGTGTAAGAGAAAAGGTCTTCAAGAAACCTACTGTACAGCTTGGCTTTTATTTATTGTTGGCTTCTGCTGTTTAGTTCATTTATAAATTAAAATCTTGGGGAGAAGGAAGTTTGT
This sequence comes from Pezoporus flaviventris, assembly GCF_033815535.1. NCBI lineage: Eukaryota > Metazoa > Chordata > Aves > Psittaciformes > Psittacidae > Pezoporus > Pezoporus flaviventris. The sequence continues at coordinate 7,815,073 of NW_026892564.1, forward strand.
TGAACAAAATCAGTGTAAATACTGCCAGGGCATGGGCTCTTATGGATCTGTTTCTACAAAGAAACAGGAACTCTTACGTACTACAGACAGTCTAAAATAATGACAATAGCAGTAACAGCAATAAATTTATGCTGCAGAGCTAGCTGTCTATAATATCACAGAGTTCTGCCTATTGCTGAAAACAACTGACACAGTGGTTTATAGCACCACCAAAGTTTCTTGTTGGCATTATAGCCCTGTAATTCACAGCTGCCTGTTACTTACTCCATCTATAATATACAGAACAGGTGGCAGTGAGAAACTATGTTAATCCTTCCTAGTTTAAGTGTGAGGTGAGAAACTGTAATTCAGGGATGCAAAGCTCATGGTTCAGTTACTGACTTTTTGTGGTTTAACCAATGAAAACAAAAGTAGAAGCCAAGTTCCCATTTGTTAAAACTATATACAAGACCACTTTTCCCCTTTCTTTATATGCATGCATAGGTACATTCACCTAAATAGTTATGTAAATACACACGCATACGTATATTTACAGCTATATGCATCTACATATACATCCACAAATACGGAAAATGAGAGCATATGAAGGGCAAAGCTTTAGCCCTGAGATATGGTAACATTACAGTTGTCTATTCACTGATGAGCGGTGACCTAAAGTCAGCATGCAGCAAGACGTCTGTATGCAGTAAACACATGCAAAATCTCAGCAGGGCACACTCTCTGCAGCTGGCTTTTGCTGCAGCTTTTTTGGAAGCTGCTGCTGTTGTTGTTCCCTGCCTAAACCCTGGCATGTCAGTTAGTGACAGAAAGGGTAAAGACTAGGCCACGCTCCAAGCTGTCTGGTCTCCTTCTCAATGGTTCTGTGTGTAGTCCCAACACCAACTAACAATGTGTCATGGCTCTTCCTACCTGCTAACTGTCAGAACTAGGACATTCCATGTAAAGCGAATAAACAGCTTTTGCTAATTACAGAGGAAGATGCTGTCAGCTCTATTGCTTATTCTCTGTGGATGTCTCTTAGCTACCTGGAAATAACTATTTCTACTTGCCATTGTGTCATCTGTTTAGACTACAGTCTGCATGTCTAGCTGTATGTTTGAAGAGTGCTTACTGCCTATCAAGCCTTGACTGCATGTGAGACCACCAGCCACTAATACAATAAATTAAAAGCATAATTATGTCACTCTTGAAGCTTCATCAGGATGAAAATGAGATAAAAATATAGATGAAGAATATACTGAGAACACAATTAGAAAATTAAAAATCTAGGAAGAAAGCTGAGGATGAAAAACACAGTATTAGTTTATTCTTCAGGAAGCCTATTTGCATTTTACTCCATAGAATCATAGAACAGTTAGGGTTGGAAAGGACCTTAAGATCATCTAGTTCCAACCCCTGCCATGAGCAGGGACACCTCACACTAAACCATGTCACCCAAGGCTCTGTCCAACTGCCAGGGATGGAGCATTCACAACTTCCTTGGGCAACCCATTCCAGGGCCTCACCACCCTTACAGTAAAGAACTTCTTCCTTATATCCAATCTAAACTTCCCTGTTTTAAGTTTTAACTCATCATAACTTTCACAAAATAATGAGGACATACCAATACTGCTCACCAAAATTACCACCTATTTCTTTGAAACTTTTCAGTTATGTTTACATTGCCCTATTCATATACAATAACTCCAGCTCCCAAACCAAGAGATCAAATAATGTTTGACTAAACAACTGACCTCAGTGTGAGTTTCACACTTGTCTTTAATGATAATGGTATGAGACAACTTATGAAAACTAATTTGGTGGACACAGTTTTGATTATCACTGAAAATCATTGCTTAGCAATGAAAATGGGATAATTTATATTTTGAACTAGTCATGTTCAACGCTGCAGGAGTGACTTGAGCAATGCCATGGCTGTAGCAGCTGTAGTGAATGAAATTAAAATTAGAATCCTGTTGTTCTTGCAAGTGATTTTTTGACTCTCTATTCTACCATAAAACAGATACAGTAAAAATGTGAGATTTTCTACTTACAGACACATAGCTGGCATTAATGTAGTCAGAACCAGGAATACCAGCATCAGGCATCAGCTTTACTCTGTTGTTATTATCTATCATGGAAACAAAGTCTAGTTAGCTAACAGATTTGTTCCAAAAAACCACTGACATATGTAACAAGTGTTCCTGGAGTGCTAAAAAATCAAAAATATTGTTATTGTTGCTAACAATACTTGACATAGTAGAACACTAATTACAAAGGGAATCTAAACAATTTCCATTTTTGTACCATGATCCTTTAATGTTCCAGACATACTTTAATAAAATACTTTTTAATTAAATGGTGACATGCCAAAACCTCCAATCTGATGTATGTATGGGGAGAATCCTCTGCCTAAAGGTAGCCTGTGTACTTTAAGCCACACTGTTCTAACACACATTCAGTGTGAATCAGACATCAGGGTCCAGGGTCTGTCAGTCTTTCCTATATACTTGCTGCCCAGGTAACAGATTTGAGACTGATCTTGGCACTTTTACATTCTTTTACATAAGGTAAGGTCATTATTACAGGAAAAAAAAAAATAACGGTTGAGGGTTTCTGATTTGAGCCTACAGTACATATGCAGAAATGACAAAACCTAGGAAAGATGTCATGTGAATAGGTAAATGCTGAAACTAAACATTTCAAATGTTGATGTTTGGTGCTCAGCTTACAAAAGAAAAAAAGAGAATACAACATTAAATATTTATGAAACTTATCTGTTTATATTTCATAAATAAATTTTTAGTGACTGTAACTTGGAGTATATCTTGAACAAGGCAAGGGATAACAGGAACAGCTGCTCTGAAAAGTTAATAGCACAGAATGTAGCGTTATTAACCAAGGAATGCCATGCTCCTCATCTCACATCACAGCTAATGCCTAAAATAATAATGACATTTCTTGTCTTATTAACTGAAAAACGAAGCAGTGTTGAGTACAGAGAGACAGACTCCCGTCTCCTGTGATAAAATCTAGCCTTGGCTTATAAGTTATCATACAGTCACTCTGATCTGTGGAACCTTTGCAGCGTATGTACACATATCCACAAGAAAGCACACCCTGGCTCCTGAGGTAGCTGAATGCACAAACGTGGATTTTATATGTTTAAAAAAAATTACTTCTCACTAAAGAGGGAAAAAAAAAAGATGAGGAAGAATGTTAAAGAGTTTGAATTACAAAGCTAAGAAACTACTGAGGCTACAGTTTCTTGCACCTGCATATTAAAGCTTGTGAGAGCAAGTTTAAAGCTACTCGCAAATAAAACTGTCTTTAAAAAAAACACAGTGAAAAGTTAGATTACTTGACTGAAAATTATTTCATAATGTGGACACGACTGTACTGCTATTTCAAAGGCTGATCAAACAAATAGAGTTGCATTCCAAATATCTACTGCATGATTGAATGTAGAGCGCAAAACAGGAACTGATCGGTAAATACACGTACATGGCTTTATGTTCGGGAAACGATTCTTAGACCTGTTCCAAGGCAGATCAGCATCAGTTGAAGCAAGGTCATCAAGAAACTTGGGAAGTTCCTGCAGAAGAATAAATGTTTGTTGGCATATCTTTGCATTTCACCTTCTGTGAATATAAAAAATGACACAATCACCCAGTAAGAGGAAGAATTCTTTAGTTCTGCAACAGAGTGCATTTCTAAGAACAGCTGGAAACATTACAGGACATTCCACCTCACTGTCAACCCCAGTTACGCCAGCAGTGTTAGATGCAGCACTGCAGACAATGCTGTCAAGTTGAACAATTAAAGCTTACATGAACTTTCACCTTTACAAGTCTGGGTAAAGTCAGCCTCTCACCTTTTGTAGTTCTTTTCATTTTTTTTCATGAAGTCACATGCTTGGTTACTATGCCCTACTGACTCAAACTTACTCTTGAATAATGCCTTTTCCTGACTCCTGTAGCTTGGGAGAGTTCTTGCCACAGCATGAGAACTGATGAGAATTTAATTGAGACAACTGGCAATTAGCTATTGTTCATGGGACTGCTTGTGAAAAGGGTGGGAAGAGTTATTTTGGGCTGAACTGCAGTTTCATAACTGGTCATTAGTTCTATTACTGAAAGGCAAAGATTGATAAATCATTCATATTGAGGAACTTACTTGATGGGAGTGTTTCTGTGCATAAATAGGCATAACTTCCAAAGCTGAGTAAAAGAGTGGAGATAACTTCATAACTTGTTAATGGAAAAAACATATTGATATGATGATCTTGTGTGATAAGAGAACAGAAAGCTCAGAAAAGATAGAATTTAGCCAGAATTTCTAAGTTAATAACTACATGAACTGTAATAGATTTTTGCTTTTTCACAAATATTATAGACAAGACTATTTCAACACCTAGCTAAGACACAAAAGTAGAGACCTACCTATGGCTTTGAAAGCATAAAATACAAAATGTTGCTGCTTGTGCTGAGTAATCCATTCAAAATTTGTCTTTAATATTAATAGTTAGTCTCTAGATGGGCTACTTCCAAAAGCAGGGCAGACTGCCCTACTATCAGATTCAATATTAATTATTTTTAAGTGGTCTTTTGCTCGGGTATTTCAGACAGATAAATAAAATTTAATGTGTAACTATTAGCAAATAAACAAACAGATGAAAGAGGCAATGAAAAATGGAAAAAAACAGAAGCACTTTTTATTCCAGTGTTTTTCTTTCATTGTTAATTCAAATATTTTGTCAGCTTTATTTGATGGGTTCAGATACTATGAATAATTTAAGATAAACATTAGCAAAGTGGGATAGTTTAAAACCTGATGTAATAAACTAAGTCAATAATTTATCTAATCCGATATGATATTTTTGTACAATGGATAATGCCTGACATATAAAAGAGACCTGAAAACCCTTGAACTGTATCATATGCAGTATTACCCCATGAGAAACTTGTTTCTTTTTCACTATCTGACAAAAATCCTGTGGCCTGAAGCATGAGGACTACTCCACTTCTCTAATTACATCCTCAATAATAAAACTGCAAGTGCTTCTGAACATGAGGCAAAAGATGATTTCACAATGAAAGCAAAGGACTTTCAGACAAGGGACCTGACTTCTCTTCCTGGCTCTGACACATCCATGGGGAAAGACTTAGAGGAAGAATTACAGAGAACTAGATGCTCACCTCCCTTTGAAAATTAACAAGGGACTAGATCCTATCCATGCCCTTCAAAATCTCTCTAAGTACCTATGTTTCCTAGGGATGAAAAGTCTATGGCTATGCCCCTTCTAAAAAGAAAGCTTCTGACTTAAAATCACTTTATAAAGAATGGCTGATTTTACATTTATACCCATATATTAAATAATTACAAAGCATAGTTAACAGACATGAAATAAATAAAAAACTAAATGAATACTGTAGAAAAATGTATTTAAAGGCACTTTTTACAGTTAAAATCTTCTCTTTCAATCAACTTCTGCAATACTTAAGGCAGAATACTCTTTTACCCATTCAGTTGCCTCTGCCTTTTGTCTCAACAATCCCTTAGAGAAGTAAAGCCCCAGTCCTACAACTGAACCTAGAGAACGATCCCTGTTTGCAAGACACAGTAGAGTGACTTCTGTGCATTCCTGTCAGGATTTGGTAAGAACTGTAAAACACAGCTAAGGGTGGAGATGTTAAAATTCCTCTCATTCAGAAAGCTGAAACACTCCCACAGAATATCTTTTATTGAATTTTGCATGAAGGAAAAACACAGATGAAATGCCTGTGGCATTTTGTGGGTGTTATGGGCCACGGGATTCTATACCACGTGCGTGTTGTGAACTTTAACTTGCCTCATTTGCCTCACTCCTCTGAGTCTTAGCTTGTAGAGGAGGAAAAGAGAAGCAGATTATGGTATTTCTATAATGACGTTTCTGTATCTGAACATGTGCTCAGAAGCCCTCACCAATTCTCAGTCTAAGTGATTATTTTCAGAACTGGGGAAAGACGATTTGGATTCCCAGATTAAATAACAATATGTCATAGATGACATTTTTCTTTGCAGATTCATAAAACTGAAATAATTGATTTGCACTTTTTTTACTATAGTAATCTCATGGTACTATGGTGACATTTGGAGGTATTTTAAGTTTTTATTCAAGAACAGAACTTACTGTGAAACACTTCTACAAGTACTTCTGTTCAGTAATTTCACACTTATCAGAAAAACTGTTTTCTTTAATTTTTTTTTTCTGATAAGCAATAGATTTAGATCCATTCTGAGGCCCAGATTCTCTTTCCATGTCTACAGACAGGTCATGCTCACATGTAGACAACCCTGGAAATCTTCCAGGCACAGAAGCTTGGTCAATATAGTGAATTAAAAGAGACCAGGAATATCCCTGGATTCCAAGACTAAGTGAAACAGAAAGAGCCAAATTTATCCTAGATAATTCCAAAACAGGTTTGTTGTCTACAAACTGCCTATTGTAAATGATCCCTAGACTACTTTACCTACCAAAACTTATCTTGGAACTGCCCGGGAAGACTGGCAGCTTAAACGAAATTCAAGTCAGGGAATATGCTAACAGTTTATTAGTGTAAATTTTCATATTCTCATTTTCAGTTCCTGGTATACTGGAATTTACTAGCACAGAGAGGACCAGAGAGCCCAAGCAAGCTCAGCACCTTGTAATTATGTGCTTCAGACATAATGGCCCGTGGTTTTACACCTTGACCTTATCTCTCCTACACACATTGTAGGAGCCTTCAGTCATTTACGTGAAACTAAATGCTCAATGTGGATGGAAACAAGGTCTGCCTGTTTTTTTGTGTGCAATGCCCATTTCTGTGCATTGTCATTTCTGACGTAATTTCAAGTGCATTGTCAAACCTATTATGTGCCTGGTAAAACAGGTACTACAAATACCATAGATCTACCCTCAGTCAGGGACTGGACGCACCCTCCAATTCTGCCTGTCCTTGGATAAGCCATCTGTGAAGTTATCACTATCCTCTGAAACATGGAAGCTGAAGCTCAGAGGGAACATTGGAAGCCCAAATGACATATAAAACTGTTGATTATAAGCTGACTTTATAACTTAGTTGAATGAGGCCTCAGCTACTTGTATTTCTCTAAATTTGAAATGAATTGCGAGGATTTTGATTTGATAAAATGCTATTGTTTAAGGCATTACAATGTTGTAAGGCTTACCCAATGTGGGTCACACCTCAAGGAAGGTGAGAAACTTTCCAGTGATGAACTTTGATATGTGAAAATGTTATTGCTAGTAAAACTTTTCATCTGTTCAGTCATGCATAATATAACTATAATCACTCTTGTTCAAGTAAAATAACACTTCTGCTTTTGGAAAAAAGTTCTTACTTTATTGCTCAGAGAATTTTATGGTGCTTTTTATTATTAAATCCAGACCAATTTTACCTAAGGAGCATAACAAAAAAAGCTGTAGGAAATACCATTAATCTTTTCACACTTTTGTTGGTTTTCCCTTAGAGACTGAAATATTATAATCCAGCAGAAGAAAAGCCAGTTGTTGAGTCTTCATTTTCATTAATCCAACTGCTAAGCCATTCATGGTAAATCTATAAATCCAAAATATTACAGTCACTGGAGACTGACAAATTATTTTTGTGGGGGAAAATGACTGTATGTGTTAAAAATGATGATGATAAAGATACTGAAATAACAAGAAGAGAAGATATTGTTGAGAACAAAAATATGATAGCCGTAAAAATGTTACTTAATGAAAACAGTGAAAACTTTGAGATTTAAATTGAAAGCGTATATGCATTATACGTAAAAGCTGGTCTCTTTTCAGAAGGAAAGACAGGCTTGTTGTGTTCATCTAACTCACATAAGGACTTGAAGGCTATTCACATGGAGGCGATTCTAAAGAGCATGACAAGTATGACCCATTATTTGTAGAGGAACAAAAAGCAAAGTACCATGCACAACTTTTTTACTTTCTGTACTGAAACCTATGAAAGAAAAACATTTCTGAGTTCCTTGGCAGTATGACTGGGGCCTAAACATTTCACAGAATAAATACCAGCTCTGGTTTTGAAGTCATCATCACTCAGGAAAATGAAACTATTTAAAGCAGTTAAATATATCTGCATATACGTTAGAAAAATATTTCTAAATGAGCTGTTATCAGGTAAACTGTGTAGGCATTGCTACATATGCAAAAGCATAAAAGTCTGGTGTTCTTGCAAAGATCAGTCTAAAGAAGATCATCTTTTGCTGACACTTAGGTGAATAGTTCTGATCACTTTGCAATGTAGACTGAAGAATCCAAATCAGTGTAATATTACTTTCTAAACAATCAACCTGGTAATTGGGTATTGATTATCAAGGCCAGAGTCCTTCACGGCCTTGCCTGCTTAAAATGGACATGAAATGTGACACATGAAACGACTGAAGGTCTTGCGATGTTGTGACAACTGCTAGCAACATACCGAAAATTCTTCCTGAAACTTTAGGTTGTTGCTTGTGCAAAGCTCTTCAACATGTTGTAGGAAGGATTTCTTGCTTATTGGCCTGAAAGTAATGACAGAAGAATTAGAAACCTATAGGGAATTTCTATGTCATTCTTTTTATTCTTATTTAACTGCAGTTTATTAATAAATAGTGCTTTTCAGTTCAGTAGAAACTGATACTTAGAGGCAGAAAACTGTGAATTGCTTACAGCATGCTTATTTGGTTTGTTTCCAGTCACTTAAAATAGAAGCATTTTTTCCTGTTGTTTTTCCCCTCACCAAATTCCTAATGTTGCTAATGTTAACAGTACTGTAGGGTTGGATTGTTTTTATAGGTAACAGCATTCCAAGGCAAGGTTTTGACATTAATGGAAATTTGTAAAGTTACCACTGCATTCTAAAGTACATAATACTTCTTTGTCACACAGAAAACATTTTATACATTGCAAGATTTTAGACATATAAAATATTGCAGTGACCTCATTCTCATAATGACATGGTTTTTAAACCCCGAGGAGTTTAAGTATCCCTGTATTACTTCCCAAGCTAAAACACAGACATGCAGGCTTCACCCCAGAGAGAGAGAAAGCATTTCTCCAGTTACCATGCAATTAGTCATGCTTTTATGATTTATACGCAGCTTGGAGTTTTTTCCTAATAAACAGAGGAGAGAACCACACATTGAGACTCACCAATGACCACAATATAAAACTCTTTAATCAACTTACTTGAGGGATTTTCTATAACTAAGCAACCTGCAACAGAGATTTTTGTTAAATGTAGCAAGCTGAGAATTAACCAATATTGTGCATATTAATAGGTTTTAGATTAAATATGGAAGCAACTGAAGTGCCAGATGCATTTCTCTCATGGATTCAAATACTATTATATGTCAGGTATCTCGTGTGATTGTCTTCGTTTTTATCTCAGGTATTGGCAGATATCAATATGGTAGTTACAGTTCCTATCAATCTCTTCACACCATTTTACAGTGCTCTGGGCTCATATGGCCCTGGGAAATCCATACTTCTAGCACACTACTTCATACACATTGACAGGCTTCATTTTATGCTATGTACCCATATTGTTCTTCTTAGGGCCGTTTCAGAGCATAACGATAGGATTCACTTGACTTAATACTGACACCTATTTCTGAGCTAGTCACTCTGAATTCCTTTTATTATCAATGAAAAGAAATAGCTGTGATATTTATCTCATTTTAAGCAGATATCTAAAATAGGGCACAGATGAATCATGCTACAGGTGTACTTCTACAGAAGCCAAACAGCTACGGCTGTTTTCATGAAGTTTTTAAAAATGAGTGGCTGTTTTCATGCTCATTTTTACATGTTCACTGCTCTTTTGGGGGCACAGTGATTTTAAATCTGTGCTACATCTTAAATCTTTACCTTGAACCCACAGCAGGTTTCACAAAGATGATACATGAGCATCTATACTGAGGGGACTTTCAGACGACCTTGAAACTTGGTCATCATCATCACCTATGAATCCGTTTTAAAAATGTCTCAACAGTATGGATTTAAACACTAAACTTTGGGCACTCAGACTCGCAAAGCTTGTCTAAAGGACCAAGCCAAAAAGTTTGAATTTATACAGTTTATAATATAACTTGCCCCTTTGAAAAAGATAAAAGTATATCTTTATGTGTCTGTCTGTCCCTAAATCATGCATTCTTACATACAAATATTACAAAACCGATTTTATAATACAAATACAAATGTCTACTGCTGCCAGAATTTTAGTAGATAGGCCAATTTGCCTTAAAAATACTTTGATGTATGAAGTTATTCTTAGATATTTAAATTTTAAATTAAATAATAAAATAGATTAATACAATTGTTGAATCATTTATTATTAAGTATCAGACAAATTAATTTCAAAGCTGCTGAAGATGCCTTTGTACTATGTACTTTGTTATGACAGTTCTCTTCACAAAAAGCAAACAGGCTATGAAAGCCTTGGGTCAGTCTCACTGGAGTAAGAAGACATGCAAGAATTCACAGAAATGGGCTCAAACTCAAAGTGACAATGTCCTTTACCAGGAGAAGGAGAGCTTTAGAATGAAAAAAGACAAAAGATGACAAAGCATGCAGCTCTATTCAGATTGATCAGACATCTAGCCAGTGCTTATTGTATCACTATGTTGTTTGCATTACATGGCAAATGAAACTATCTTCTAGTAATGATGGCAACGTAATGGCAACATTACAGGCCTAAAGTTTATGGAAGAAAAAGTATTATTCAGTATTAATAATTAATAAAAAATGATTAAAAATTAATATTAACAGTATTAATAGCTGTGCCAGTGTCCTGCACACAAATTTGTCTTTGAGCAAAAAGTAAACTTTTTTATAATTTTCAGGAGAAAATTATAAGCAGTTTCTGCCAAGAAATTACATTTGTTTTTCCTTAGAGTTCACCTACCTACACCATAAAAAAAAAAAAAAATCATCTCCCGGTTGACATCTCAGTAACTTTTTGAATACTGGCTTTCCTCCTCTCAAATTAATAGCAATTAGGGGCTTCCTGAACCTAATTAGCAGCAAGCAAATGCAGTTTGATTATTAGTGAGTAAAAATTAAATCTATGCTGTACAGAAGCAACCTGAGTGTAACATTTGGTGCTTCAGTGCTGAAGGTACATGGAGCCAACAGCAAAGGACAGAGGAGACCAGCACAACTCAAACAGCACCACATACTCAATATTTCCTTTTTTTACTTTCACTCAAAGCAGGGAAGTAAAGCATTGAGATAGCTCAGGAAAGGAACTAAACACAGTGTTCCACATGCTGCTTTCTAGCTAATTTTTAATATTAATAACAGGTGATTTTTTTTAAGGCATAATCATATAGTATCTTCCACAAGCACTAATCATTTTTAAAGAAGGCACCTACAGATTGACAGTTGAATCTATCTGTGGGCATGTAAGTGAAGAATTTGATTTTCAGAATTACTGAACCCACACTTTTGTTGGTAGCAAGTGCATATTGCAATGTCTTGGCAGCTCAGAAAATAGAACAATTAAAATGCTTATGGGAGAAATAATGTCTAACTTGAAGATTGTGGCAAAGATGTTGGCTTTGTTGTGTAAGAATCTTTAGAAATGATGAATTTCGTATGCTCAGTAAAGACAGCTATGCTCAGTTTCAGCACCCTCAGGCTTCCAAAATTAGTATTTTTTCCAAGTCTCTTGACTTAGAATATGTAATAATAATCTTACAGTATTTAATCAATGAAAAAATACTCATCTACCTGTAATCTTGTTCTTCACATTTCCCAGTCTTTTCTATAAAACATAAGCATATATCACTAAATCTTGATAAACACAATTTAGAATCAACCCATGAAGTTGCAAATTTCCCTATTTCAGCTGGACAATTCCAGATTCCCACTTGTCTGACTTTGAAACTAAGAAAGAAAAACATTCCCAAAGATAAAGAACGCTTTATTGCCTTAAATCTGATTTTCTTTTAAAACAGTGTATTGTTTCATGTGTGGGATTTTTTTTGAAGTCTATCAAAAATCTGAATCCCACTCAGATTACTTATGATAGAGCTAGAAAGAAGCCATTTATTTGTGTTGGCAGTGGTAACTGAAGACCATATTGTCACACAGACTCAGCTTTCTCTCTGGGTCAATCATCTGAAATCCACAGGGAATTAAAACTTCGTCCAAACAGAAAACAACAGAAATGAGTATGTAGGCAAAAGGCTTAACTCATAAGCACCACTGACACTTCCTAGGACCAACGGAGGAACTAATTTTTAGCAAGTTAATTGAAAGCAATATGGAGCTTAACCCTTCCTAAATATTAAAAGCCTAAGCAAAGAGAACCCATGGTCATTTCTGCCATTGTACCAGGACACATACACTCATAAACGTTGTACTCCTGGGATACAAAGCTCAGGAAGCCTATTTTTGATAGTTGATTACTAAAGGGAAACTTGTTGTAGAAAAATGTAAGGCAGGAACTATGCCTATCCCCATCCAAAGAAAGAAGAAACAGGCTGGTCTAGAGAAAACAATGTGCGTGCAGAAGTGTTACCGTGAATACACACACCTACTGAATATACAGTATATAGGCGAGATCAGACAATAATTTTATATGCAATACTTCTCTGTAAAGAGTTCTAATTACCTGGTGTTTGCAAGGGTTACAGTGTCTGTAGCTCAGAAATATTTCTTCTGAATCTGTGCCACATTTGCTTGACAAGCTGTTTCACACAGAATGAAACAAAAGCCTCAAAGCATCCACTATAAGGTGCAACTTCTCAAGAAAAGATTCTGAGAAATGGGCACCCACGTGGCTTTATCCTTTCTGCAGAAACCACTGCAAAAAGAGTGTGCCAGAAAAGTTGTCTCCTAGGTGAGCACCCAGAATGAGTTCGTAGTCACTCACCAAATCTGGTGCACCCTGAAAATTTAAAGACAGAATCTATTCACAGCAGATGAGTGTCTGCTTGGAAATGTGACTTGCAAACCCTATGGACATGTTACAAAAAGTGGTGAAAGGCCACAGTATTCATATATTCATTGTGCATAATGAACCAATGTTTAATTCTATTTAGACTGATGGGGTATGTATGTTTTAAACAAGGGTTGTTCTTTTTGTTATTGACTATTTCATATCAGCTCCATCATCATGGAGATCAACATATGTCCAAACATTCAAAGTTAGCATTTGGCTTCATAAAGCAGGTCTCATCTTCCATCAAATTCAGTAGAACTTAATTCCCTGCATGCTCTCTGAAACTACATCCTATTAATCGATTGCCTAACAAAGACTTGATGAAAGATGGTGTATATGTACAAGCTAGTATTAGTATTTTTCCAGCACTGAAGCTTTTAAAGTAAATTATTTTCTCATGACCATTATTTTAAGAAATTTCCTGGGAACTGGGATCTGCCATGAATTACCTAATTAGAAAAAAAAAGTTGACCCCAAAAAGGTTTCAAAATTGTCAAAATGAGATACTTGTGCTTTTACATTTGATTTTTTTCTACTTAAACTGACTTCCGTAATGCAAAATAATTCATACTAAAAAAGTCATAAAAATGTGTGAAATAAAATGTTTTGATTAACCTACATTAAACATTTGCTGAGTTTAGGTTCATTGAACTTTTCAAGCTGTTGAACTTTTGATCTGCTAAGAATGATAAAAAACGTTTCAAGTCATATTCTTACAGAACAGAAAAAAACTATTCTACTTCTTTTTACTTCTCATGTGATACCAGCTGCACAAATTTTCTGAGAATATGATCCAAGATGATAGGCCACAATCCACTAAGTATGAGAGAATGTCTGAAGAGAGAATATATGAGAGAAAGTTAAGAAGGATCTCACGGAGCAGGCTAGAGTATCTTGATTGTGTCGATGAACTGTGTCAGCTGCAAGTCCGTCCCTTTACTGATTTAGAATAGCTAACGTGATAAATAATATACTGGCTGAGAAATAACAAAACACCTGGCTTCCAAACCAGCTCCTTCAAAATGAGCACTGAATGGGATGATTAGTAGGTAAAGAAAAAAATCTCTCCTGTTTTTTTATCACCTTAGATTTTCACAGGAACTCCCCATCACCCTCTCAGGGTAGAAGGTATATGTAGTTGGACCAGATTTCAGGTGATTTACTGCTATCCAGGAAATCCAAACAAGCTAGCCTGGAAAATGATTCTGCCCATCTATGTTTTCCTCATGGAATTACAAGATGCTGTGAACTGAAATCAGCATTCTGCAACATAGCACGCTTTGCAAACACAGCTGAGACAGTATAGCACAGATGTACAGCAGTATGTTATGCAGATGCAGTGATACACAGTCCTTTTCCACTGTAGTCATCAACATGTAATACAATAATTTAACGTGCTAATGTCACTGCTTTAACCACAAATCATGAGAATGATAAGGACAACACAAAAACTGGGACTGTGATTGACTTTTACATAGCTATTCCCCAAAGGCATCAGGTACAAGAGTTTTTTTGTTGTGTAACTTTGAAAGTCTGAAAACAGGAAGCAAAAATATTAGACATTAGGTTTTGCATTAAGCTGCCTTTGTGCATGCTGCCATGCTTCTGCCAGCTTCTTGATATAACTCATCATGATTAGGAAGGATGTATCTATACGAAAGACAGCTTTAGAGACCCCTAAAAAGTCTTCTTTGGTCACTGACCTTACCAGTATAGGATCTTCCATGTATTGAAACATTCTTTAAAGCTTACAAAAAAGCTGTAATTAACTAAAAATTTTGAGCAGATGAGGGATATCCTGTCCCTCATTACTACATGCATGTTATCTAGTAGCGTCTGACAGTACATTTACTGACTTCTAGTTGAAAATACGGCATGAATCCTTTCCTGAGGAACTCTGTCAGTGCCTGCATTTCAAACTTCAACAATGTGTTTTAATGTCCAACAAGGGACCTGGGCAAGGAGCCTGCTGTAGCTTCAGTGCTGCTACTGTTTGAAAAATAATAATCCAAAATTTAACAGCTGCATCACGCACCTTACGTGACTGGCAGAAGAAGAGAGTCTTTCATTTTGGCCATTAAAGGAGTGAGGAAGAAGGAAAGATTAAAATACAGATGGAAGGACATGACAAATTGCAAAACAAAATGTGAGACTGGCTCTAAAATAAGAGTGATGTAACTAAAACTCACTGTTCAGAAAAGGCCTTGCTGTGCATAAATCACCTACTGAATGTAAACTATGTAAGTATGAAATATTATAGTTTGCAATTACCCTGTAGAGTTTGAGACTGTACAAATCTAAACTACATATAATTTAGACAGAAAAGTGGCAGAATAGTACTCTGCCTGATAAAGGATGTGACTGTGTTTATACGTTGCTGAGATTGAAGTGGCATAGTACAAAACAGCTGCAGTGTAAGTGGGTACAAAAAGCAGTTGAAGGGAAAGATAACTTCTCTTAATTACATACATTCTAACTGCTAACTGCTAAAGGAAAGAAACAACATGTTTCTTCTGTCACATTTACATTACATTTTCTTCCAAGTATAGGTTGCATATATCAGTGCTATATTGTCATAATATGTTATAATGTCTGTGTAAAAATTGTCCTGAATTATTTCAAAATAGTTGAGAAATTGTTGTACCTTAACATCAGGGACTAAAAATAAACATGATTTTATGATGACAAATACCACTGTTATTAGTATAGCTGCAAGGGTGACATTTCAATTAACTATATAATTGAAAGTAGCATGGTAGCACACAAGAGAACACAATGGAAAACACACCATGTTGCTTCAATAACACAAAGAACTTACTGGATGACAAATATCTCCTTGCGTCTAAAGAAAAATGAAGAGTATCTGGAAGTAAAATCCATTAACACTTTAGTATATAAACAAAATTAGTACCATTCTTATTCAGCTAAAAGTTTGGAAACAAGGCCATTTTGAAGATCCACCAAGATTATTTATGGGTCACAGTTATCACAGTGCATTGGCAATGGCTCTTTCTTCAGAGTATACTTTCCACTGTTATTAGAAAACATAACAATGCTATCTGAATGACATGTGCCCCACACAGAACATACCACAGCCATTATGTAGATGATTTCCAGATGATTCTTAGTATGTTTTCTCATCTGTTAAAAGCAGCCATTCCTGTGTGCACTATTTTGAACAGGTTTGTACATACAACCAACTTACTCTGTACCACACACATAGACATAAACACACTCAAACAAAACAGGTCAACAGCTACAACCTTTCATCTTCCATCTATTCCTAGTCTGCAACAGTAGGATGCCTGACTGATAAGGCAGTACTATTTTAGGCTTCTCATCTTTAAGGAGACTGTCTATCACAGTGTTTCATCTCTGACACAGCAGGGAAAATACAGGCAGGTAAAGAATGTTCACCAAACATTTCTAACTCAGTTGGGTGTCATATATTATTGAAAATCATTATCGTATTTATTTGGTGAATAATATCCATTTTTCTGGCAGTCAGAAAGAGCTGTTTTCCTTCTGATAAATACCTGACAAGATTCTTTGTCGGACAAGAAATATGAATAGCCTGGAATTGCTACACACACCTTAAAGGAGTAGATATCAGGAGAGCTAGTGTGCTGAGCCCATAGAAACTCAAATATTATGCAAATTCCCTTATGGAAAAAAAAACTCAATCTCAAACTAAACTAGAAAAACCAAGAAGAAGAAAACATTCCGTGCTTTCTGAATTTCTATTAAACAATGGCAGATTTGTTCCTCAATTAGTTAACTGAGAATTCTGGGAGTTTGACTCTCAAAATGCATATGGAGGTTTGCAGTCTACACAAAAAACTGGGCAATCAAAAAAACCTCAGAAATTCTGCATGTTTAAAAATATGTAGCCCTCTTTTTGGTAATACAATTAAACAGTGATTTGCACTTAGATCTTTATCTTGTAGTAAAAAGAGCTGAAGATTAAGTGATTTTCTAAAAGCTAGTGAGAAGTGTCTTGAGGATGGAGGTCATTCTTTGAAAGAGGATCTCAGTGACCTGTGTAAATAAAGAACACCACAAACACTTCCAAACAAGCAAAGGTCAGAAAGGGGTCATAGCTACAGCCCCTTTGGACTACTGTTTTGCCTAAGGAGTACGCTTACCGTGTAAATCTCTCATCCTTCAGCTCCAGGTCTGCCACTGTGATAAACTGATCCAGTTTGAACTTAGTGTCAATAATTTCAGCATCTCGTGGGGAGTAAGTGCCTCCCTCTTTTTGCTTTTGCCGAATTCTGAACAGAAAAAAAAGGGGAAAAATAAACATGCAAAAGATTTAAGGACACACATGTCAATACTTTGATTAGTCAGGCTGAAACTGAAAACTGCTTGTCAGCAATCCTTCACTGGCCTTTATTCTGCTGTCCCTTCCAAAAGCGTAATTTAGGCAAATCCACAGTTACAATGTCTAAAATTGATACGGAAAGAATCTAGACTACATAATCTTAGTTTTGCTACATAAATCCTTTGGCAATCCCTGAATGATGCAGCTGAGGAAGAACAGAACTTCTGATTAATGAGCTGACAACATCATTTATGCAGTACCCAGTCTGCTTCTTTACATAGACATTTTGTTCACAATTTGAATTAAAATTTAATTTTTCTTTCACACATGACACTTCAAAGCATTTAACTGCTAAATTTGTTAGTAAGACAGAAAACAAAGTTTAGAGTATTTACCTCATATCAAACTGTCAATAGCATTAGCTATCACATTAACTTCAGCCAGCTGAAACGCTAATCTGTATCCTCAATTCAATAGAGAAGTGGCTCTAAAAGGGTAAGATAGGCTACTGCTCCAATTTACCCTCTGGAGAAATGTTTTTTTCTCCTTCATCTATGGAGGTTACTCTCACTAAATTAAAGCCTTTGTGAATCCCTCCCTATGTTTCTACATGAAAGACAACAACCAAAAGCAATGCATTTTGAAATGACAGATTGGATCCATTTCTAGGATTGTTTCAATTCTTCTTCAAAACATTTCTGAATGCTTGCAAACATGTTATGGTAAGGATAAATAGATCTCACCTTGCAAAGGCATATACTGCAGCTACCAAAAGAACAATTGAAAGTATACACAAAGTAACAGCAAGGATAACTTCTACAGATCTTCCTGACGTTTCTTCACCTGCAACAGAAAGTGAAAATTTAGTATTTCATAGTATTTCACTAAATTTTTTACATTTCTGACAGGGTGAAATCAGGAAGCAATGAAAGACTTTTCTCTCTGCACAACTGCATCCGCTTTGTGTCATTAGAAGTGCTGCTTGGGAAATTAAAACGTAACAAAACCAAATAATTTATGTAAAGGTTCCTAAGCATTGCTGCTCTATGTAATGCTAATAGTATATGTCTACAACCATGCGTGCAGCTATCCCCTGGTGCTTTTCAGTTTTACCTGTTAAACAGGTGAAGGTAGGTCTACAGTGCAGTAACACCAGTCTGAACACTAGCCTGAGCTGAGCTCCTACTTCAGCTCAGAACAGACTGCTCTAATAGGAATAATTAAACTCCAGAAGTGGAAAAGGAAGAGCCACAACTCTAAAGAGTGCAGCCATCACTCACTGTAAGGTAAGAACAATTTAGGCCAGAGAAAGAGAATAGAAAAGCATGTCTATAAAAAAAAAATGTTGCAAGGAGAAAAGGAATGGAAACATCCTTTCCACTCACTGCTCTCTGTGATAAGGCCCAAATATTAGCAATGCTGAAGAAGAGTAGAAAAATCTCCAGAGAAGCCTCTAGAAAAGTTCTATCTATCTATCTACCTATCTAAACAGTAAAGTCAATCATAAACCCTACAGTTAATATCAGTCCAAACATTGCCAATACTATTAAACAAAACAGTGCTGGCAGAATGCCCACCAAGAATACAAAAATAACTTTCTCCTACTTCTTTGCAACAGGGAAGGACTATACATGTCTGTACAGAAGATCAAGGGCAAGGAAAAAGACAACAAAATAGAAGACATTATGTTGTGTAATTCTGAGAAGCTACAACTCAGTACATGGTGATAACAAACTCCAATAACAGAATATCATAAAGTAGGTTTCTATGCAAAAGGCAGTGTCAGGAAACCTCATTTTGATTATTTCCTGTCTCATCAGCTGTGCATTTCACATGGAAAAAGTCCACACTTACACAGGACTACCAGCTGCCCCACAATGACTTGCTGAACTAGTTATTAGAGTTTATGAAAAGGTTATAAACTGCCTTGATGTATTAGAAGTTTAAATAGTATTTATCATCACATTTTAATTATCTCATGGAAAAATCTTGATCTTTCATTGTAGTATGGATGTTACATTTGCAATGTCAGTCATAGGTTATGAGGAAGAAACTCCACTTCTCCATCTCAAGAGGAGAGCTGTGGTACTCCAAGTATGGTTGAGTGGGAGCACCATATTAAAAAGCATCCTTCACTATAATTAAAAAATCATTATTGCCGCTGTGCATTCCAGTAATTTCTGCTTCAGTGTTCCTCCCTAGCAAAATTCTTATTGTTTAACAAGAGCATCTGATGTCTGTCACAGAGAACTCTCTCACAGATTTTCCATATTCTTTTTTCTGCTTCAGGCATATTTAACATGTAGTATTAAATTGCACAGACACAAGGTTAGCTTTCTGGTTTTCCAGAGCTACCTATTCTATAAGTAGACTTAGGAACCAAAATAATGTAAAATTCAAATTAGTATTTTATCTACTAAATGAAAGTGTAATGTTGGAAAAACAAGAATTTCAGTGATTATTACAGAGGAAGATAACTGATTTATAATTAAATTGCAATACTGATTTCAGGCAGCATAAATTTCTTCTGAAAAGATGCTGTTGTTACAGGTGGAATAGAAGTAATTGGTCACAAAGATACCTAAGAGCTACTGATCTTTCTGATAGATTTTCTGGGTTGTGCTTTTAGAGCAAGTCTGAAGTTCATATAACCAGAGCATGTTCTATAAGGAAACACTTGGGCAAGTTTCCTCAGGTTATGTATCTCAAGAGAAAATGTGTCTTATGATATATCATTTTGATGTTATTTCACAACACCTGTAAGAATGTATAAAAGAAACTTCTACTTATCTTTTCCCCTTGTTTTGTTTCTTGTAGGACAGGCTCAGGAATTTAGAAGTTAAGGCCAGACAAGAGTTTTCTTTAGTGCCCATTTTAAAAGCAGTGCTTGACATTAAATTTTAGCACAGAAGGCACTGGATGGGTATGAGGAGCCATGGATGCCTGAGAAATTTATTGGGTCTATATTTTTTTCCTATGACATTTTAGTCAGCATAGAAAGAGATCTGCTTCTTTATGTTCTACACCAAAGGCAACAATGCAGAAGTGAATGAATTGTACTCTGCCATTAAAGCATGACTTCCTTAAGCATTACAGACTTTTCTGTTAGAAACAAGAAAGTTGCCCAGAGGACTGGCTAGAATTGGACTCATTTCCAATAAACTTGTTTTCCCTGATTGGACATGCTGTCTTTCCCGTAGTGGGCAAACTATTTGCTTCATTGGCTTAAAACTTCAATAGAATCATAGAATCATAGAATAGTTAGGGTTGGAAAGGACCTTAAGATCATCTAGTTCCAACCCCCCTGCCATGGGCAGGGACACCTCACACTAAATCATATCACCCAAGGCCTCGTCCAACCTGGTCTTGAACACTGCCAGGGATGGAGCATTCATAACGCCCCTGGGCAACCTATTCCAGTGCCTCACCACCCTAACAGGAAAGAATTTCCTTCTTATATCCAATCTAAACTTCCCTTGTTAAAGTTTAAACCCGTTACCCCTTGTCCTATCACTACAGTCCCTAATGAAGAGTCCCTCCTCAGCATCTCTATAGGCCCCCTCCAGATACTGGAAGGCTGCTATGAGGTCTCCATGCAGCCTTCTCTTCTCCAGGCTGAACAGCCCCAACTTTCTCAGCCTGTCTTCATATGGGAGGTGCTCCAGTCCCCTGATCATCCTCGTGGACCTCCTCTGGACTTGTTCCAACAGTTCCATGTCCTTTTTATGTTGAGGACACCAGAACTGGACACAATACTCCAGGTGAGGTCTCACAAGAGCAGAGTAGAGGGGCAGGATCACCTCCTTCGTCCTCACACTCATTTTGATGCATCCCAGGATACGGTTGGCTTTCTGGGCTGCAAGCGCACACTGCCAGCTCATGTTCATTTTCTCATAGACTAGCACCCCCAAGTCCTTCTCCGCAGGGCTGCTCTGAATCTCTTCTCTGCCCAACCTGTAGCTGTGCCTGGGATTGCTCTGACACAGGTGTAGGACCTTGCACTTGGCATGGTTAAGCTTCATGAGGTTGGCATCAGCCCACCTCACAAGCGTGTCAAGGTCCCTCTGGATGGCATTCCTTCCCTCCAGCGTATCAACCGAACCACACAGCTTGGTGTCATTGGCAAACTTGCTGAGGGCGCACTCAATCCCACTGTCCATGTCAGCGACAAAGATGTTAAACAAGACCAGTCCCAACACTGATCCCTGAGGGACACCACTCGTTACTGGTCTCCAGCTGGACATTGAGCCATTGACCACAACTCTTTGTGTGTGGCCATCCAGCCAGTTCTTTATCCACCGAGTGGTCCATCCATCAAATTGATGTCTCTCCAATTTAGGGACAAGGATGTCATGTGGGACAATGTCGAACGCTTTACACAAGTCCAGGTAGATAACATCAACTGCTCTACCCCTGTCCATCAGTTCTGTAGCCCCATTATAGAAGGCCACCAAAGTGGTCAGGCAGGATTTCCCCTTAGTGAAGCCATGCTGGCTGTCACCAAGCACCTCATTGATTTTCATGTGCCTTAGCATGCCATCCAGGAGAATCTGCTCCAAGATTTTGCCAGGCATAGAGGTGAGACTGACTGGTCTGTAATTCCCCGGGTCATCCATTTTTCCCTTCTTGAAAATAGGGGTTATATTTCCTTTTTTCCAGTCATCGGGAAATTCACCTGACTGCCATGATTTCTCAAATATGATGGCCAGCGGCTTAGAAACTTCATTCCCCAGCTCCTTCAGGACCTGCAGATGGAGCTCATCAGGACCCATGGACTTGTGCATGTTCAGATTTTTAAGATGGTCTCGAACCAGATCCTCTCCTACAGTGGGCCCAAGGTCTTCATTCTCACAGTCGCTGTATCTGCCTTCCAAGACTTGGGTGGTTTGGTCAGAGCCGTTGCCAGTGAAGACTGAGGCAAATAAGTCATTCAGAACCTCAGCCTTCTCCAAATCCTGTGTACCGAGCTCTCCCGAGAGCTTTCTGAGGGGGTCTATGTTGTCCCTTGTCTGTTTTTTATTTGCTATGTACCTGTAGAATCCCTTCCTGTTATCCTTAATACCCCTAGCCAAGTTTAATTCTAACTGGGCCTTAGCTTTCCTAACTTGGTCCCTAGCTTCCCAGACAACATCCCTGTACTCTTCCCAGGCCGCCTGTCCTGCTTCCACCTTTTATAAGCCTCTTTTTTCCTTTGAATTTTCCTCAGGATCTCCTTATCCATCCAAGGAGGTCTCCTGGCCCTCCTGCTGCACTTCCTTCTAGTTGGGATGCAACACTCCTGAGCTTGAGGCAGATGATCCTTGAATATCAACCAACAGTCTTGGGCCCCCCTGCCCTCTAGGGCTGTATCCCATGGAACTTTACTAAGCAGGTTCCTGAAGAGGCCAAAGTCTGCTCTTTTGAAGTCCAGGGCAATGAGCTTGCTGTACGCTCTTCTCACTGTCCTGAGGATGTCAAATTCGAGCATCTCGTGATCGCTGCATCCAAGGCTGCCCTGGAGCGTCACATTTCCAAGGAGCCCTTCCTTGTTGGTGAGCACGAGGTCAAGGCATGGCACCTCTCCTTGTCGGCTCCTCTATTACTTGCACAAGGAAGTTGTCTTCTACACAATCAAGGAACCTCCTGGATTGTTTGTGCCGGGCCATACCATCCTTCCAACAGATGTCAGGGTGGTTGAAGTCACCCATGAGAACAAGGGCCTGCGAGCGTGAGGCTTCTCCTATCTGTCTATAGAGTGTCTCATCCACAGGTTCTCCTTGATCAGGCAGTCTGTAACAGATCCCCACAGTAATGTCTCCCATAGCTATATTCCCTTTAACCCTGACCCACAAACTCTCTGAACAGAACACATAAAGACAACTTTTGTGTTGCACTTTTCAAAGCATTCAGGGCTAGAGAAATAGTGCCAGATCCTTTCAGAATATTCAGGTAGTGAATTAGCATTTCAGGATCTTCAGTATCAGATCAAGTAATGAATTTCTAACATATATTATATGAATAAGGGAGCTCATATCACAAAAGATGAATGCCAACTGAAAAATATGTGCCCACTAAAATTCTTCTGGGTATTCATCCAGTTTTCTTGGGATCCCTTTTCAGAAAGTCAGGGCTAATGCTTAGATAAGTAAGTTTTGGCTTACCAATATATTCAAAGAACTTACAAATCTTACTACGATCTGCCACAAGCCTTCAACATTGCCATGGAGGAATTTATGCTGGATTTGAGACCCCATAACAGCCGGTCTATTGGCCAGTGACATCAGAACCAGAGGGATTCTATTATATGGTATCAATTTATTAATTAATATGGAGCTTTATCTGCATCTAAAGGATGAAGAGCTAAATAGTCATGTCCTCTGAGCTGGTAGCAGAAGGAATAATCTGCATCCAAAAGTTTTCCTATGTTAGGGTTACTGAAATAGAGTCACAGAATCACAGAGTCATTTAGGTTGGACAAGATGTTTAAGATTATTAGGTCCAGCTGTTAACCTAGCACTGCTAAGTCCACCTCTAAACCATGTCCCTAAGTTCCTCATCTACATGTCTTTTAAACACCTCCAGGGATGGCCATAATCACCAAAGCAGTCTGTTCCAATGCTTGACAACCCTTTCAGAGAAAAAAGTGCTCCTAATATCCAATCTATCACTCCCCTGGTGCAACTTGAGTTCATTTCCTCATCTCATTGCTTGTTATTTGCGAAAAGAGACGAACATCCACCCTGCTACAACCTCCTTTCAGGTAGTGGTAAAGAGCGATAAAGTCTCCACAGGCCTCCTTTTCTCCAGGCCAAACAACACCAGTTCTCTCAGCTGCTCCTAATCAAACTTGTGCTCTAGACCCTTCATCAGCTTCATTGCCCTTCTCTGGACCCATCCCAGCACCTCAATGTTTTTGCTGTAGTGAGGGGCCCAAAACTGAAAACAGGATTTGATGTGCAGCCTCACTAGTGTTGAGTACAAAGGGACAGGCACTTCCTTTGTCTTGGTGGCCATACTATTTCTGACAGAAGCCAGGATGCTCTTGGCCTTCTTGGCCACCTGGGCACAATCTCGCTCATGTTCAGCTGGTTGTTGAACAACACCCCCAGGACTTTTTTCTCCTGGCAGCTTTCCAGCCACTCTTCCCCAAGCCTGGAGCATTGCATGGGGTTGTTTTGACCCAACTGTAGGACCTGACACTGCCTTGTTGAGCCTCATGCCATTGGCCACATCCCATCGATCCAGCCTGCCCAGATCCCTATGTAAAGCTTTCCTACCCTCAAGCAGATCAACACTCGCACCCAACTTGGTGTCATGTAAACTTACTGAGGGTGTACTAGATCCCCTTGTAAAGATCTTTGATAAAGATGTTAAACAGAACTGGTTCCAGTACTGAACCCTGGGGAACACCACTTGTGACTGGCTGCCAACCAGATTTAACTCCATTCACCAGCACTCTTTGGGACTG
Organism: Pezoporus flaviventris; assembly: GCF_033815535.1. Classification (NCBI taxonomy): domain Eukaryota; kingdom Metazoa; phylum Chordata; class Aves; order Psittaciformes; family Psittacidae; genus Pezoporus; species Pezoporus flaviventris. Next base: position 7,839,809 of record NW_026892564.1, read on the forward strand.
GCCATCCAGTCAGCTTTTTACCTAGCAAAGTGTACACAGTAATAGCTCTACATCCAACAAAAAAGGAAAACTACATGAACAGTAGAGCTTCTGGTAGTTCACCAAGCAAGATGAGATATACTGGCAAAATGGTATTTTTATGGGTGTAACTGAATCTCTTCTAATAAACTTTGTCAAAACTGCTTCTTTATTTAAGAGTCCAGGCTGAGGTGAGACCTCCTGACAACCTCAAAAAGACATACAAGGGAATAGGTAAGTTTCCTCGGCCATTCTGCTTAAGCTAGGTCCAACAAAAATAGAGATTATTTACCTTAGGGAAACTACTGTATTAAAAAGAAATATGGAATTTTCTAGATTCTTTGTAAATAGAGAAATACTTTGGTAAATTACACTCTTCTTACCTAATGTTTTGACAGGGTCAGAATAGTCCGAATCTGTAAACTGTCCTTTAACATTAGTTGCTCTGAACTTAAATCTGTGAAATAAACCCAAGAAAAATAATGAAAATAAGTTTATGTTCATTTTATTTAATTTCACTTAGAAACTAAAAGCCATTTGTTAGTTTTAGTATAAAATAAACTGGAATCATTATTCACCTGCTAAAGAGACATTATGACAGGCATCAATGACTCAGTGTCAACAGATCTTAAATGTATAATCAAACTATTGATTACTTATCTTGAATTTGAGTTTATTTATTTTAAGAACACAGTAAGCACCTATTGGTACCTGAAACATTTAAAAAAAAATTGTCTCCCATGCTCATGCTCAGCCAAAAAATTTAAAATCAGAGATACGTGAAAGTCACTTCAATCTCCACCTTTGCATAATCGAACTACACATTTTGTATATTTATATAAATGCATATTTCACTTAAATCTTTCTCTGGGACAAACACAGACACAAATATACTTACAGGTACTGCTTTCTTGGTTTCAGTGGGCCATTACATATTTTGTCTTGACTACCTGGTATCATACAGGTAGCATCAGCACCTATGACATATATCTCTTCTTTGCCACTCAGATCTTCTTTTCCTTCTACACATGGTGGGTTTGGAAAACCTTCATTTGTAAAATATGGTCTTGGTCTGTTGAAGTAGGCATCATACCACTTAGTAACATTCCCATCATGCTGACCTATTGTCAAGAAAAGGAATAATCAGATACAATTTGCATTCTAACCAGACTTATTTAAAGAAATTAAGTAGGAAACATATTTTAAGAGCTATCAATGCTATTTACACAACCAAGTCTATAAATGTATTTGCAATTGAACCCAGATTTCCTTATTATCAACACTATCTACATTTTGTTGACTCAGAGTAAGTCAACTAGAAACTTCCAGGGGCAGTCTCGTAGATGACCTCTGCCCATAGAGGATATCTCTTGTACAAGACTTAGAAACTGAGCATAGATAGTAAAGACAGTGAAAAATGCTTCCTCTGAAGACAGTGAAGACTGCTTCATAAATGAAATTACTGTATTTCCATAAGTGAAGAGTACCCAGCAACTCAGAAGAATAAACTTTAAAATATTGTTTAACATGGTATTTGCATATCAATCAGCTCAAGCGAAATTTCACAGCAATAGCTACAAAGTAAATGCCTGTAGGATCAGTGCTAAAAGGCAAAATTCAGAAAAAGGTGAGAGACTTAATGTGCATTCACTTAATGTGGATGCTTTACTTCTATACTTTGAAAGTAAGCAAAACAAATTAATTAAATACCTGGAATTTGTCCTTATTAGGTAAAGTAACCCTGACTATATGATGTCCTATCATGAAACTCCCACTCGCATTGGTGGGCAGTCACTCAAAAGAGTATTCTGGCATTGTTCTTATGTCCATACAAGGAAATACACATTCTAACCCACAGTCTACAGAAGGGATTTATATAAATTCCTTTTCCCTGTTATGAAATGGAAACATCAACTGCACATGACTGCAGTTGATATTTTACATTTACAGGCAACACTAATAGCAACAGAAGAATAACCTTGTAATAAAATGTTTCAGATTTATTTATCTTTCAAAAATGTCAAATGTATATTTTTTCCCAAGGAAATTGGAAATAAAGAGATGTAACGAAAACAATAGGCCCAGAATAACACTGGTGACTTAAAACAGCATGGATGACTCTTAGTTGTCAAGCATTCCCAAAATCCAGTAGTCGGCCCACAGGTCTTGCGAAAGACCTTTGCTCTAAGTACTGTTGCCACAGCTAAAGTGACTTTGTTTATTGCTTTCTAACGTGAAATTACTGAGACCCAAGAAAAGAAACACAAGAGAAAAGACAAACAACCTGAAGGTAAAGAAATAAAACACCTTGAAAACAGATTTCAAGAGAATTTATAAAATTCTACCTCCAGCTTCCACAACAAGAACTTGAATCTTCTTGATAGGGCCATGATCATCACTGTAATAACATACGGGCATTCTGATCGTCATTGTTGTGTCTGTGACGAGTAATGCCCCATTGGTGTCATAAACTGGTGCTGGCTTCTTTTTAGGTCGTGGTGGTTCTGTTTTTAAACAAAGATATACCACAGAGTTTTGCTCAGGCACATAGCTGTGTTATGCAGGACAAATCTTCAGCATATTTTCACGACAACCTAATGTCCTGCTTAATGCCTTAAGCCTCTACAACCTGTGTTCTAATAAATAACTCTTCATATCAGTTTTCCATTCAAAGAGAAAACAATAAAAAGATCGAGTCTCAGTTTTTCAACAAATTTCGATCAATGACTATTTATTTCCACAACTGTGACACTGTATACTTCACAATAACTCTGCGATATTCTTCTAAGCTGTTCGCTGATGGTAACTAAAATACTGAAGTCAACATGATTGCTTCACCAAGTCTGCACATGGTTTATACTATCATTCAGATACAGATAGCATATGATCAGTGACAGGGAGCAAAACTGAGCACTGCAATAAAAGTCCATTAGTTCTGTCTTCCCATTCCTACATTATGCAGGCTCTATATAATAGACAAAGGCACACAGCTGTATAGTCATAGGTAGAAAAGCAATTTCTTCAGCATTTATAGAGATTTCAGCTAAAGGACACTTTATGAGACATACCTTTGATATCCATGGTTATTTTCAATTGAATTTTTGGCCCTGCACCAGCACCGTTAATTGCATATACCTTAAAAAAAAAAACCAACACTTTTTAAAATTAGTATTTGCAATAGCTTCAATGTGGCCAAATCTGGATATATTTGAACCAACAATGAATGGTTAAACACTCTTCTTGTCATTCACACTTTGCTAGAACTTACTTCATATTTATTTACAATCCTAAATTCAGTAACACTTCATCGCTTGTAATGTAACTCTTACAAAAAGGAGAAAAACAAGACCACTTAAAAGAGTTTTGTTGCCTTCTTTCATGTTCTAGTCTCTGATTATTTGAAAGGACTTCATGCACACACTCCTAGCAAGCTCCCCTTGCAGCACTGGACCTTTCATCTGTGCCAAATGAACAATGCTAGTAGTGGAATTAAGGGACAGATTTAGTCTTATACCTGCATAAATATGTCACAGGTTGCTTTGCTAGCACATGAACTGGTGGTCCAGAGTACAAAGCTAACCATTGATGATGTGTCTTGCTTCTACTCACTCTGCCCTCTTGATTGCTCCCATCATTCCTCAGACTTGTATCCCTTCACATGTCAGCTAACACATGTCAGATTCATGCCCCAGCTAACACTATGAAAATTTCATATTTAGCCTAGGTTTGAGCTCCCTATTCAGATTAATTTCTCATTCTCAGAGAAAAAATCCAAAGAAAAAGTATCAGTTCTTACACTGACATTATAGGTATGTCCTCCTTTTAGTCCTTCTATCATGGCAGTGACTGATTGATCTGTTTTATCAATCACACTAAGGTTGTGGATCTGGATGGCAGCAGGGTCATCTTCATTGTAAACCATAGCTTGATACACCTGAATATTTCCATTTGATTCAGATGGTGGCACAAATGTTACTTGGAACTTTGTTACTTCATCTGGTATCTTCTGAAATGTTATGTTGTTAGGTGGATCTTCAGGCACTGAAATGAGTATTTCAATGAAATACATAATCAGTTTACTACTATTATAATTAGAGTAAAACCTGAAAAATTACAAATTACATTTTTGCATATCACTATTATTTTATAGGTACCCTCTGTTTTTATTAAAAATATCTCAAATACTTAATACATATATAAATATTTAAAAAACAAATAAAAAGCTAAATACTTATTGAAATCCTATTCTTTGTGATAGCATTTAATAACAGAAATATAAAAAAAAAAATATTAAACCACCCTCAGCAGTCTCAGAGAAATTTCTTCTTATTTTCTACTCAGAAAGCCTAAAGGCATCATTATACCTTGAAAAACATCCGGGGTAAACAAATCCTTGCACTGGTTGACAAGCAAGAAGCAAGTGTTAGTCTTGAATATCCTTTTGTGAATGCCCCCTGTCAACAGCAAGCTGCCTCCCAACATATAAACGAGCCACCATGCTCCTGAGAGCCTTTGCTTATCACAGCTAACTCCAGGAAAAAACTTTCCACTAGCTGATGCCTAGACACAAACACAACACACATTTTTCCCAAAGACAGTTTTTGTCAAACGCTTATTCCAGTAGCCTATTCTCGGGACAGCAAAGATATAAATCACTTTCCCAATACCCCTATCTGAAAGAAAAGGCTGTAACATTCTTTCTAGTCAGCTAAATTATTTATTGCTCTACCTGAGCAGACAAGTATGTAGCGTGACCTCTAAATAGTGAAATCAAGAAACTGAAGGTAAACACATTCCCTCAGCCACGGATTTAAATTCAATTGCCTTTTTTTTTTTCCAGTTTTTTTTTTACACCAGCTAACTAATGCTTACTCAGGCTTCCCTGGAGTAAGTCTGTGTAAACTGGTCCTAACTCAGCAATATGCTAAATTGTACAAACCAAATGAGACAAGATATGGAAAAAACAACTGTTTCTCTCTAAAGTTACTGCACCTCCTAATGTATCACATTTTTACATAAGAGAATGGGCTACCAAAAAAGATAGTCTGCAGGCCAGACCCAGCTACCACCTGATTCAATATTCATTCATTTTTCCATAGTAAAGGGCCATATCAGCCCCTAGGGACATAAACAGGCCATGAAATTCTTAGAATGTAATGTATTAAAGGCATTAGCGAGATAAATATATACACTCATACATAAATATATACACTCATACATTATACACACACACTCATACCATTACGGACATCAGATTTTCATATGTCAAAGGAAAGATAAGTAATAAATCATTGTGTAGTAGGTCTAGATTTGAAACTAAACTGAGTATAAAGCTGAAAAAGCTGACCTCGCTAGAGATAAGGCAATTATAGTTTTTACACTGTTGATAATTAGTTTGAATGAAACAAAATTTCAGCATCTTTTCAGAAAATACTTTTTTGTTGTTTGGAATGTTTGCTTGTTTAAATATCCTCAATGAACAATTCAAAAGGGTCCTTTCCAACCCTAACTATTCTATGATTCTATGAAAAGCAGCAAAGATATTAGACAGAGCAAAACCAGGGACTATATATGTAAACCTAGGACTGTAACTCCCCATGTACATATGTTTATATATACTTAAGCAAATGCTATCTACTTTTCTGTAACACAGCCTCTCAGTGTCATGAAGTCCTTACACGGTTCCTCACTCTCATCTCTCAGTTTTATTTCTCTGAGTAACTTAACAGCATCAGCAGCTTTTTTCACCTTAGTATCCACCTCACTCTCTAGTTTTCAAGTTGTGGAACAGCTGACTTGAGCACATATCCCTCTGGGCCTTAACTAGCAACCTCCTTCCAATGCGAATACACAGATCACGTCCTCAAGTCAGTACAGGTACCATTTATAAATGGTAGGATTCACTTCACTTATTTTTTTTTATGTTGAAATTTTGCATCAAGACCAAAGACATTGTATGGAGTTTTCAATACTCTCTTAAGGAAACAGTTACCTCCACAGGGGGAGTCACCCCTTCCTAATACAGATATATACACACGTTAATACAGATAGGACCTCTCTTCATTGACATTGTAGAAGTAATCTAGATGGCTGTATTCCATTCATCCACATTTATGGGAATCAAATAAAGATCTCTGCATTACTAAGGGTAAGTCTTAGTATTTATCACCACCACATTTTTTTGTTGACTGTCACCTTTTTAAATATTAAAGAAAAAATACTGTTGAGAACAAATCTGCATTAAAAATGCACCATGTGTTCAAAACTCTCATTTATTTGGCAGATGAAAAAAACCCTGCAAAGTTTAATTCATGTGAAGTAAAGAAAAATACAAACCTGCTTCAAAAGTGGAGACAATTACTGGAGAACTAGCCTTGCCTTCATGGAGTGCAGCATTAATATCCCCCGTAAAGGCTATAATTACTACAGAATACCTTGTAAATGCTTTTAAATCAGAAATTTCTAAGACTTTACTCTCATCATTTGTCTTCAGAAATTGAGCTTTATAATTGTTATTATCTACCTGTAAAATAATAATAAAAAATATTTCAAGACTTGAAGCAGTCAAAAGCAGGATATTACTATTCGAACACTTCTTTTAACTTTTATTTTTCAACTTTTCTAACCATTTGTATAGAAGGATTGACAAATACACTCTAGGTACCAAGACTAAAAACTTTCACAGGGTATTACACTCCCATCTCACCCATGTGTTCCCTCTCTAGCACTTCATGTAGTTAGGATTAATGTTTGGTACTGTCTTCCACCAAACAAACATGAACCATTTAGTAGATACTGGGCGAGGGGAGCTCTAGTGACCTGGAATGGGAATCTAACTGGGCAAAGATCCAGAGGATGAACAGCTATATAGCAGGAAACTGTTTGGAATATAAGTTAACAAAAAGAAAATTGAGCAGCAATATATAAAGTTGATATGATTGCAGAAAACACAATTCCGCCTGGGATTTATTAACAGAAGCAGTATTTATTAGACAGTGGGGAGGGACTAATTCTCACTAGAAAGGCTAAAAGGCAGAATAATTTGGGTTCAATCTAGAAAAGAGAGAATGGTAGAAAACGTAGTAATGACTTCAAAATATAAAAAAGGATGTTACTAAATTGAAGATAATCCATTGTTTCTGGATTTCATGAAAACACAAATAGAAATTTTATTTGCACCAAAAAATGATTAGAATTAAAAATGACAGAACCTGCAATGATATACCTAAATATGCAACTAAAACTACGACTATTTAGTTGAAAACCAGAACAAGCTATTGAGGGTTGTTGAGCAATTTCAGCACTGGAAATTTTTAAGAACAGCATAATGAATCATTTGTGAGGAAGACTTCAGGTACACTTTTTTTCTGTGTCAAAGAAGGATATGGACTGGACTATGTCCTGGGATCCCTATCATCCCTACATCTCAAATAATCTGTAGTTCTGTGGAAAAAACTGCTGTGCTGGCCTTTATATCCAATTAATCTAGTCTAATGTTAGTTTAAAAAAGGATACAAAGGAAAAAATGGAAGCTTTTCTAGTATTTGATTAGGTATCGCTTACAGAATTATTTTTATGTCTATTCCCACTACTTCAGTTAATGAAGTTTTCATTATTGTTTCTTCAGTGTGTAATTTAAAAGAGAGGGTTAGGTAGGTGCACACTAGCTTTCCCACTGGATGAAATCTGTATTAAATGCAGCTGCTAAAACATTAGAATAGTTCAGGCATAGCTTTTATTTGACAGATATGCATATATCCCTATGAGATTTAACCTGAACTAAACTTTCTAATGGATTAAACAGACATTAATTTCCTGGGAGGGCAATTAAGAACTGAAACACTTTTTTCTATATGACTGTGAAAAATCTGGCATATAAATATTTCTACAAGAGCTAAACACAATCATAGCACTACATCATTAAATGCATTTTTGCTCTTCCTGAAGTTTAATGGTTCATCTTCCTTATTCACTTTCAGTAATGTTTTGTTCAGGACTACTTCTAATTATAGTAGGCAGCAAGACAAACTAAAACACGACTTGAAGGAACAATAACGAGGGAGTACTTTTTAGTTTTTCTGATCTATAAAACTGCAAGAAACATCCTAGTAATTAAAACAGAACTCTACAATATTCACTAATAAATACTAATTATTACCTTTTAGGAATAAAGACATACCCAGAGTAGAAATAGGAAATTATTCTGTTCTATGAGCCAATTTTTATAAATCCTTAGACACTCAGTTGAGAATTAGAAAGAGTAAAGTTGTACATACACAAAATCTGTGGAATTTGGAGTCTTCATAAAAAATTGTCCACTGGGACAATAAAATGTATACTCAAATTTTCACTAAAAAAGATAGTGACAGCTTTATTGGCCTTTAAGAAGAAATAGATTTGTCTACTGAGATTATCTAAAGAACTGACACCTGTAGTTACTGATTATTAAACAAACAACGTCTTATTACAAGGAATCTCTAAACATAAAGCTAGATACCTGAAATATGTTTGAAACAAACCAATGAACAACTTCGTAAAACCAAAACCAAAGCCCTCCAAGTTGAGCATTTGAAACAGGTTTTTAAGTTCCTTCCAAATGCTGGCAGGTTCTCACATAAAACATTCCATAGTTCATCTTACATCAGGAGTTTTACTATAACTTATATTGATAAGGTATTTACAACATTTTCATAGTGTAGAATCAGGTAACACCCTGTTTATAATCTAGGAATTGTCAGTCATAGGAAAAATCTATTAAATATTACATAAATTACTTTGTAGATTTACTGAGGAGCTTAAAAATATTTGGTATGTTTTTAATGAACTCTAGCAATTTTGATTGCACAAAAATCTCAGTATTAATATTTTAGCAAATCTGTAATTCTTACACCTAATTTAGAAACATTGAAAATATACACATAATAGTCTTACTCTCTTCTCAGATAACTGAAAGAATTTTCTGTTTAAAGCCTTTACATAGTTTAAAGTAATTTTTTTTTTTTTTTTCCTCTGGTACCTAACAAACAGGCTAATTCAGGACTCCTGAAGCCTCAAACAGCAAGATTTCCTGGGTAAAGTCTGGTAAACTGCTTCCCATTTTCACTAATATCCCTGTCTGCATAATTTCTGGAAGTACAGGGAATCTATATCCTATTCACAACGTCTCATGTGCTCTAACTTAGAAATTTTCATATCTTGCCACCAGGCAGGAAATGAGGTTTATTAACGGTTGTTTTAAAGAGTATTGTAAGGGTAGTAGAGGATGAAAAGAGAAAGGCCACTAGAGCTTTTCTCTTAAGTCAGCCTCTGTTTTTGCTTATAAAGATCAAGGAGGAAGAAGTGTTATTGCTGTGCTACCAAATTACATCTAATCTCATGCACAGAGCACTAAGTGAAGAGTGGGAAATCTAGCTTGACTTGACTCTGATGCAGTGTAACTTTGTACAAGTCACTTCCTTTAGCTAGGCTTTCTACTCTGGTTTGTAAAATCATGACAAAGAACTTTTCCTTCCTTTGAAGAATAAAAAAAAAAAATTTATTTTTCCTGGTAAACAACATCATTATTGTTAGAAAGAGGTACACCTCTGCAAAGCTCTGCTCCTGTTTTTCTGTATACATTTATAGCTACACTTGGTTTTAATCCAAGACCTCTTATTAGCATAATTTTTTTCAATACCAACTAATCTATCTCCCATTAAGGAATTTACAAATGTACAGTTAATTCTTCTGTGGAGTTTATGTGGAAAGAGACACAGTATATTGTTTTTCAATCCAGTTGATGTCTATCCTGTAATTCCTATAAGAATATCTGTTGTGGTGTTTATATCCAATCATCTGTATAATTACCAACAATAAAACAGAGTTGCCTTACTGAGGTAATGTCTATGAGGTAGCATGTTGGTCCCGTAATGATGACAGGTTCATTCCAGGTGATATTAATACTGTGTGGAGACGTGGCTAAAACAGACACGTTTTCTGGAGGACTGTCTGGAGCTGGAGAAAAAAATACTTACGTGAATCATGGTCAAAGAAGTCTCAACAAATAACCCAGCAATTTTAGCTGCTAGTAGAGAGTATTTTTCAGTTTGAAAGTAAACTTTTTAAAGCATTTAACATTATACACAGTTTAAATAATTATAAAACTTTTTCTTTCTCATATACAAAGCATACAGTGCGATGAAGACAGGACCTTAAGATCATCTAGTTCCAACCCCCCTGCCATGGGCAGGGACACCTCACACTAAACCATGTCACCCAAGGCTCTGTCCAACCTGGTCTTGAACACCGCCAGGGATGGAGCATTCACAGCTTCCCTGGGCAACCCATTCCAGTGCCTCATCACCCTAACAGGAAAGAACTTCTTCCTTACATACAGTCTGAACTTCCCCTGTTTAAGTTTTAACCCATTACCCCTTGTCCTATCACTACAGTCCTTAATGAAGAGTCCCTCCCCAGCATCCCTATAGGCCCTCTTCAGATACTGGAAGGCTGCTGTGAGGTCTCCACGCAGCCTTCTTTTCTCCAGGCTGAACAGCCCCAACTTCCTCAGCCTGTCTTCATACAGGAGGTGCTCCAGTCCCCTGATCATCCTCCTGGCCCTTCTCTGGACTTGTTAAAACAGTTCCATGTCCTTTTTATGTTAAGGACACCAGAACTGCACACAATACTCCAAGTGAGGTCTCACAAGAGCAGAGTAAAAGGGCAGGATCACCTCCTTTGACCTGCTGGTCTTTCACTGGAGTTACTACAACTTTTCTAGAACACGAACAGCCTACAACTTCATCTTAAATTGAAATTACAGGTTTTTTTTAAGTACAAATTATTTATATGCATTTTACGTGACACGAGCAAAATATATACAACCATTTAGACAAATAGGCAAGTATAATACATTTATATCAAACAAATCATTCAAACAACAAGAAATTGTGTTTGGTTGTCTGCATGCTAGAAAAAAATTTCCAGCAATGTTGGAAAATAATAATACAAATATTTTTACACAGAAAAAAAAATATTTCTAGATTTCATTTCAACTTATACTTAACATGTTGAAAAACTCCAGAAAACACACACACAAAAGCAGGCAAGAATGTTCACATTAAGAAATGGGATTTTCCTAAGATTTCCTTCTGTCAAGGTGACATGTGAATTAACCTAGTTATTTCTTATTTGCGAACAAGAAATTCATGAAATCATAATAACAACACAGCAGTTCCCAGTAAGTGGTACTACTTTTTCATAATGACCATGGTGAATTTCAGGAAAACTGAAATTTGAGATAGAAGTGACAATAGATGTGTAGCTAATGCCAGAACTTGGATCCGTGGTGCCTTTTTTTGGGATCTTACTACTACAAAAAAAAGACAACTGCGATACATATCAGTGAGTAGCCTGTTGTAAAACCAACAACAGATCAGTACATTTTTCCAGAACTTGGCTTCATGGTGCCTTTGTCTACCAGGAAAAAATGCAACTATGATTAACACATACCAGTGAATAGTCTGTTATAAAACATAAAAAAAAAAATCTATGCAAATCAGAAGATGCAGTCTCTTTTCTCAAACATGATCAATGCATGAATATGCATTTTTTCACCATTAGTCATTAGGTAAGAGGGCTTAATGGGCAAAATTGGAGTGTATATTCAGCTACTTAGTTTTCTAGGTACAAAACAGGTTAGGAAAAGGAAAAACAGCATGGAAGGAGGTATGTAACTATCAAAATTATGTGTGAAAGATTAATGAGGATAAACCACAAATTTTGCACTGTGAAGGTCAAAATTTTGCACTGTAGTGGCAGAATAAAACAGGGAGACTTGAGAGTTGATAAGGTCATATGAAGAGTTTAGGGTGTTGGATATAGGAGGTAGATTGCTGTGCTGGGATTAGCAGGAATATACTAGACTTCGTAGGAAGGACCAAATTCAACCATTGGAAGCAGTCCCCAAAAATACTGAATAATGTGAACAACTGAATGAAGAGTGTAACTGAATGAACTATGAAAGCATATGAGGGGTGATGAAAGCAGAGACTGCTCAGAGAAGGCTGGCTGTTGACTGGGGAGCTAGAACAGATAAAATACAAGAGCAAGTATGTTTCCTAAAAACTAGAATTAGCACAAGTTAAGCTTAATTTGCAGTTAATGATGTCAGACTTGTTGTTTAAACACTGTAAATGATGGTTTCAGTAACTATGGCGGGCTATTACCTTTGTCACCCAGTGAAATTTCTCAAACACAGTATAAAGTTACATATAGCATAGTTTCCAAATCCACCAAGTTTTCAAGGACAATTTTTCCTTACTTTTTTATAGCATTAATAGAGCGTTTAATCTCTCAATTTATCTTTTTTTCCAGAAGTCACTTTAGGTTTATGCATTAGACAACAGTGGTGTGAAATAATTTTAAAGCATAACCAACCTCAAGTTATGTATACAAATAATTCCCCTATGCAGTTTGCATATTTTTAAATCTTTGCAAGAAAATTTTGAGTCTGCTGCATTTAATATACTTATCTAAAATACACCTAAGCATCAATGCCTGCTTTATTTTTATCATGAAAAGTACAAAATCAGGCAACAACTGAATGATACTGAAATTTAGGAATATTTTCTAAAATAACCAGTATAATTACAAAGAAAGAAAACTAGAAAGAGAAATGTGTCTAATGGGTCTCATGTCTTACAAAAAATGTCTTTTAAAAAAAACTGTTTGCTTCAGTGGGTAACTAACTGCCACGTTCTGATTTAGGTTTGTTTGTGAAATGAATCTAGTCAATACGAGGCCACGATATCACTATACCCTTTCTCTTATAAATCACAGCAATTTACTCAGTAGAAGTGACCTAGTCTTATTCTCTCATTCCCCCATAATCCAATCACTTCCTCTCATAAGCACTTTTCTCCTGGTTTTCACAATAATGCATTTTCTGTAACTAATAACCATCATTTCCTGATTATCATGCTTCTATCCTTGCACAGGAATGTGGGTCTTATGGAGGTCAGGGTCATCTTTCCCATCCATCTGTGTCCTGATGCTAAGGCAGCAGTTAAGTGTGCTAGTTTTAAGATAAGTCTGGATAGCCCATCATTTAGCATAATTCTCAAAAATAAGACTGAATAGTCTTCTAACAGAAATCTATGCTTGCCGGTTTGGTTAAGACCATATTTTTTCTTTTTTTCCAGTAAAAATTAAGTGTGAGGTTCATTTATTTTATTTTATAATCATCTAGGTTATTTTTACCTACATTTAAACATTTAATGTTATACTAGGCCATATTTACTTTCTGAGAGAATGAAAAGAACAAAGAAGAACAAGTTTTCTCAGGCAAAACCTGCGAGAAGAAAGGGCATGCAACAAGAGATGAAATCTCATTACTTTTCACCCTTTTCTTTAGGTCTACCAAGCAACCAGGTATCAGCAGGGATTGGGAAAGAAGCTGCTGAAAAGAGAAGCATAACCCTTTGCCCCATGCATCTATGTCCTAGCCTTCATGGGACATTCAAACATCTGGGATTTTCCTTTGTATCTCAGTATATCCTGGCATTAGGAGACTTGGCAGTTTACCAAAAAGCACTGCATTGTGTAACTGTATGAGATCCAAAAGGAGGTCAGTGATCTCAATGCAATTCATTTTCCACCTAACACATACTCACCAAAATGATTTTTCGCTTAGAAAGGATGTTTAGCCAATCTCATTCTCCTTATAAACGTAAAAGTAAAACTCAGCGTAAGTGCAACTGAGAGGGAACAAAGTTTCCCTAAGTATGGAAAAAACTTCTTGTGCTTTCCCTTACTGTGACACAACACTGTGATCTTCTGTACTGGTAACTATATAAATCTAGGTTATGTTGAAAATATTTCATCTCGCAGAGTAGATTTGGCTTTTGTGTAATCCACCAGCTAAGTAACAGCAGTGCCATCAAACTACTCTATGAGACAGTAGGACAGTTCCTGTAAGGATAATCTGCAAGACAGGAAGCTGAATAGTTTTTCTTTGCATGTGAGAACTGCATGGTAGTGAACAACCTATAATATTTTCCATGGACTAACACTATAACCACCTTCAGTACAGAGCACTTTAGTAGCCTTAAATTTACCTTCATAATGAGCAACTGAAATAAACAACTAAAATCCTCACCTTTGACACTGGATATTCAGAATTATTAGGTATTTCTCCTTTAGCACAACAGTCAAACCCTCAGCACTTGTAAAGAATATTTAGGGTTTCTCTTATGTAATTTTTGCTGTTGTTGAAGTTTCATATTCTGGGAGAAAAGTCTAAGAGTTTTCTGCTTAAATGCTGTAATTTCCTGAATATAACAACTGCAATGTTTTCTTTAGGCTTGACAGAAACACAAATTTCTGAGAACGCAATTATTTCTGAAGAAAAGGTATTTGCCCATTATTTCACAACCAAGGTAACTTTCCCTTTGGCAGAAGCAATGTCTTGCAGAGACAATTCTTGAAAATCAGCAGCAGTGCCTCACTTTTGCCCTCAAATCTGCAAACACAACTCACATTGATTTTATGGGCTAAGTACTCAGGGTATTTTACATAGCAGCTAAGCACCCTTAAGCCCTAACAGACCATGTATATTGGCTGTGCACCAGCAGGCTAATCCAGAGGATGCTTGGTCCTGTCCATGAGGGAAAGGAGAGGGGGATCGACACCTGTTCTCTCAATACACTCTCCAAGGCTGCCCAGAGTGCTGGATCTGTGCATCCTGAATTTCTCTTCTTTGCTATGGGCAGCAACCTTTGGAAAAGAAAGAGGGGAACTAAGGTTTTTTAGTTGGTTTAACAATATCTCTATAGATGACTCTTTGGGAAAGTATAAGGTCAGGTAGCTACAGGCCTGCACTTGCTAAAGCTCATCTGCTGCTCAGACCGACTCCCAGCTCTGCTAAAGCACACCGGAGCTGCCAGCTGGCTACCCAGATGTGACATGTCACCTTCCCCTTTTTTGCCTCCTCAGATGATTGCCATCACTCCAGCAGAAAGACCTGAACCCCACCACAACATCTGGAATAGTGTCCATGCTTCCTTGACTCCACAGCAGTGTGTTTTACAGGCAGCTCATCTCCTGATGTGTCACTGACTTAGCTCACAGGAAATTTGTTGCTGCCCACTTCCCTTATCACAGACACAGGCCAGCAAGCCCAGACACTTGGGCTGGTGGAACTTTGTTAACATCTACCCCACCACCGCTTGTTAAACCAGCTAACAGAGCACACAGAGGATCTGCAGAGAATGACACTCTATTGTCATGGAAAGGGCTTGTGCAGCCTAATGAGATTTTTATACTTTTAACTACCTCAGTAGGAATGATAGGAAACTAGTTCTATCATAAGGCAAATTATTACTGTCCAGAGAGGAAATCGTAAAGAGGATCCTAACTTTATGTGCTTATATGTGTTTCCATTGTCTGCCTCTCTGTCCAGTTTAAATCCCTAAATTTCCTAAACTAAGCAATTCTTTTAAGAGAAGTATTAGCACTTACCAGCAGACGAGATTTATCCATCTAATAGTAAGAAATCTCCCCAGAGCTGCTGGCTCAAGAGTCATACAACTTCTAGATATTCTCTGCTCCATCTGGGGTTATATGTTTTTTTGATTTTTTTTTTGCCACTTTCATTTAAAATACTGCATTAATTTACAGGCATAGTATGCTCATAATAACCACTGGACAAAGAAATTAAATGCATATGAATGACTCTGCAGTTGGTTCCAGTACTTTTCAATCCCAATGACTGCTTCTGTGCTTTACATGAAAAATGGGCTGTTGCGATGTCCACTCCCATGATGTGTGTCCAAATCTATTTGCCCTCTGGGGCTTAGAATTTCTATACTGCAATTTCTCATCTGCAAATTAAGACAACAATATTTCCTTACCTAGTGGGAAAACGGTGAGGTATTTAAGAATAGATGGGTGTATTGCTGTACAGAGATGAGCACTATATAAAAGCCCCCTGAATTCATATTACGTGATTGGAAAAACATGAGTGGAACTAAATAAGCATGTGACCACTAAGCAGTCTTTGTTATACAGCTATTTAGTTCTTGGTATCTTTATTGTGATCTGGAAGGGGAAAGGAGTGAAGGAGCTGGGGTTTAGTCAGGCCACTCATGGCGGTTCTCAGTTGTTCTACAAGGGCCGGGGGCTGGATCTCAGATGTGCTCTGATCTAGGCTGGCTGCAGACTAGGAGGGAAGGTCCTAGTGTCATGTCCCCATGACAATTGCCTAAATAATTTATGTCTCACATTCACTTCTCTCAAATATCTAGTGATGACTTATCTGTGAAACTAACTCTTCTCTTAGAAACCAAAATCCTTAGCTGAGACATGACAGTTCTAATATGTATTATGGCAGTCCTGTAGGCATTACATGGCTACTCTGACTTGTAATCTCTTTAGGTGGAAACACTATTGGAAAGAAATCTTAATTCATCTGAAACTATTGCTTAAATTCTAGTGCCAGGATCATAAAACAGAATTTCAGGAAAGCATTGCGATGTTAGTAAGCAGATTTTTAGTCAAGAAATTAGAAAAAGCACTACTTTCATTGACACACCCCACATATGAAGATGTACTGAAAATGGCTTATCAACCCAAAATTCACACTTTCCAATTCAAGACATGAAGTAGGGCTAAGGAAAAAAACTGCTGTTGGGTAAGCAATATATATAGTAGAGCATAAAAAAGGCATTAAAATCTGAAGCAGTGCCAATGATCTAGACCTACCACATGATTTATATAATGATATTTCATACATAAAGAGCTGCAATAAATCCTTAATAACTTCACCAGTATTGTAAGTCTATGAAGAAATAACTTCAACCAACTGTTCTTGTTTAGTTGACGTCACATTGTTACAGAATTATTACACATGGCAGACATCCTTACTTACAGCCAGGAAGTGTTTGTGTAGAAATCCAAGGTGAGGAACTTCCATAACCAACATTTGTACTGGCAGCAACCGCAAATCTGTACCATCTGTATTTTTTCAGTCCATACACAGTCTCTTCTATCTGGTCATCCACCACATTTTCATATAAATATTGATGCATTTCATATTCAATACATTCCTTGGTTTCCCAGTCACTGCAGTGGGTGGACTGTAGCTGTGTGGTAATCTTGTAGTTTTGAAAGTATCCAAGGATAGATTTTGGTGATCTCCAATTCAAGGTCACACTTGTTGATTGCACATTGGAAAAAACAATATCCCTGGGAGCACTAGGAACTAGAAATTAAAACATTTGTAAGATATCTTCATTTGAATGAAAAGCGATTGCAACTATAACTTGCATATCCAGTGTTGAAAAAATATTCTAATAAACATGTCTAAAGATGAAGATTCAATTTCATACGCTTAATAAGGACTAATTCCATTGGTGTAAATCACACTGTACACATAAAGGTAGTGTACGTTTACTATAGCTTTTGAAATAAAGAAAAATACTTTTAGGCGTGGCATGCAGGGGCAGCTTTGAGAGGTGTGACATTTATGATGCTACATTTGGAGCAATGTCCCAACTGAAGGAAGGCATATCAAGCAAAGTTATTTTTGGCCTACCCATAGGATCTTTTACTGCTGTGGCTGAGATTCCTCACCTCTCACTTAGAAATACTCATTTGTCTCCCTCTCTCCTGGTAACTGTGAAATCCACAAGCAACACCTCGAGGTTTTTTAAGTGTCCTGTTTCACCTTCTGAATGGGAAGTATCAATACATGCGGTATGTTTTATCTGTTTTTATATAGGTGCTTTACATGCTATTCAGCAAATAACAAATTAAAACACCAAAAGGAAGAACTAAATGGTATGTCAACTGAAAGCAAAAAAAGAAACTTCCCATAAACTTTGCTTCCATGTATTTATATATATATGTATATGTGGCTATACACAGGTTATATTCATGTGCATGGAGACAGAAGTAGTGCATGTATGCACATACATACACATACACGCATGCACACCCATTTGTCCATATCTATATTAAGCCAACAGTGTACTCCCAGCTCTCACAGACTGGATGCAACATATGGTTTTGTGCTATATCACATAGTCATACAGTAAGCTAATATTATCTCTAAGACTCTGTAAGATAATACGAATACTGTCTGTGGCAAAAATTGTGCAGAGAAATCAGGTCAGAAATCATTTTGTGCACTTAGCTTTAAAGAGTGCTTTAGAGTCTTTGGGGGAAGAAGTATCACTGGTAAAAGAAAAACACATGATACATCCTCAAACTGAAACTAAAGAAGCCCCAAGGCTTAGGGAAGAATAAAAGGATCCCAGACCAATGTTACTGGGAAGAAAGAGAAAACACTCTTTTTTTTTTTTATATATCCTTGTGGGAATATATGATCTCTGCTTTCATCTGAAACAATTTATTTCTAAAAATCACCATAATGTAACAGGCTGAAGCTTTTTCACTAAATACAAATATTTAACGAGAAATGTGAATTGAGTTAAAGCAAGTAGAGATGATGGAAAGGTTGAGAAATACACATCTCTACAAATGAACCCAAAGCAGGTGGAGCCTGCAGCAGATAAGCCAGGCTCAGGAACCATGGGCACTTCCGTTGTCCTTCCATGCAGATCTTACACACATGTATACAACACTGCAGCTTGCAATAGCCCTATATGCTCCCATCCTGCTATACACTAACCAGAGACAGAACAAGAGTGAGCTGCCTAAGAAAAAAAATCTTTGCTAGAAACAACATTCATCATCATTATACTCCTTGATATGAAAATAAAAGTTGTTTTGCTCTATTGTTATTAGCATAAAGAGAAGTACAGGAAGTAGCAAGTAAAAACAAAGCAGGCAGTAAGATTCTTGCTTGATCAGTTTTGGAGATGTAATACTGTTTGTCCCCTTTCAAAAGAAAAAAAACACACTGCAATATTTTCATAATAACTCTATGAACTGGTTTTGCTACTTGTATAAATTACAAGAAAGGACTTAGTTATACCATTAATTAGTGGAAAATAAAGGCAGAGAAGTGTTCAATGGTTACTATAAAAACAATCTGTATTTTCCTTAAAAAATCATGCTGTAATATAAGCTATTAATATCTGTTAAGATACTGAAAAATGAATGCTACACACTCAATTAGGATGATGATAAAATGTGGGATAGGATGGATAAGACTATTGCAGTAAAATGAAAGTTACCATCCAGTCTCACTTGGAACTTCAATTAGAGCATTTTTAAGACCCATTACTACATATTACAAGAATTAAGAAATAAAGTGTCAGGAATTCCAAAGACATCAGAACAGATGAAAATTAAAAGAACTTTAGAAAATTCAATTCTCCTCCTTCTTACTCAGAAGGGATTACTCTCTTTTTGATAAAGAATATGATCTCACCTTCCCAGGTACACAACTCCAGGAACTCTTGCTGCTATAGGAACAGCCAGACCTGGCAGGTTTGGAATAAAAGTGTGAAAGTATGCGACATGGAGATAGAAACAACTGGCTCTAATGCCTCTTAGTCTACCGTTGCTAACTTCCGCCTGCTGAAAACTGATTATAGGACTATCCTCCAATTTACATGAAAGACTGGATCAAATACTGAAACAGGGTCTTGGAATAAAGTGGATAGTAACTGGTTGCTTGGTGGTTGCCAAGAGAATGCTGGAAACACGTACCTTCACTTTACAAATGTGCAACTAGTAGAGCCATGGTTGGCACAACTGCAGTCTCTGCACTTGCAAGGCAGGTTAAAGAGACTAGTCAAAGGCAGAAAGAGCAATACCCATTTCTAAGTAGTATGGTGGGCTTTCGTTCTCAAGGAGAATACACTTTTTGCTCTGTTTCAATACGGATGATGACATTAAAAAGAACTGGGAGCTAGCAATGTTGCAGTAAAGAAGGAAGAGATGCTTGGCAGTTTCACAGAACTAGAAATTTTATCAGGAAAAGTAACAGTGGCTCTGATTTGTGTGCTCTCACACAGACCTAGAAAAGTCTAATAAAGCCAGCCTCTCCTTGTATTTGGTGGAAAGACAAACTCACAGAGAGCAGGGGAAAGAATGGAAGGCAGAAAAATCATTTTTCCCTTTCCATCCTTTTTCCCACTGGTTGCAGAAGGAGCCCATATACATCACCCTCAACAAGGCTGAAGATAGCATGTGTGTTTATCCTGACAACACTACATGAAACCCATCATTGTGAAAGATCAACTTGCAGGTATCATGATTTCGGACATATTTGACAAATACTTCTTTCATGCAAAAGCTTTTATTCCTATTTTATGTCACCATTTTTTTCAGTTTACTATGAACCACATAAAAAAGTATTTCTAACCTATGAAAGAAAGGATCAGTCAGGAGAAGATACAGGAAAATTGTCTCTGAGAATGCCTACACAGACCTTTAAAATGTAATCAGAGCCCTAAATGTTAGTCGGTTCAAAATCTAGTCAATTTTATCCAATTGCTTCCATAGACAAGCCAAATCTAAGTGTAATCTTTTATTAGAGGATATGAAAAGATGTGATCTGAGTTTGGAGCAAATTAGAGGTTTGGTCCAGGGGTCACAGTGAGGAGCAGTGACACCCAGTGGCACAGTGTTTCTTGCACTTGATGACTGCGTTCAATGAGACATTTCAAGACAACTACACTATCGGGTTACAGATACAAAGAGGATTACCATTACTCTAGCATGGAGAATCATATTTCCATTCCTCAAGAATGACTAAAATTTCCCCAACTTTTTCTGTTCACAGATGGTACTGATTTGAACAAACCATTCCATGCTTCCTAGAGTAATCATGCAGCTTGTTTAAATTTTCTAAACATGACTCAACTATGATGAAGTGATCACTGTTCACACTAAAAACAATTAAAGCAAAAAATTGCATCTTTGTCAATTATTCCTTCAGATTAAATTGAAACTGTAACAAAGATTTCTGTATCTGCTCTTAGACACTGCTGCTTTGATATGCGCCTAACGGGGACTAGATTATTATTCCTGGTTTCTAGAAAGGCGCATTTAAAAAAAAAGCATGAAAAAGGCTGTGTTCATGGTGCTGTAGAACACAAGTTGTGCTCTGATTAGCTATCTGGCATACTAGTACCAATTCTATATTTAAATTTCCCAAGAATAATGGGTAGGATCCCTTAAAGTCTCATCATCAAATATCTGACAGTCTTTACCTATTGAACCACATTGCATTTACTATAATCCAGCTAGCTCTGGGAGTAGAGAGTTTTTCAAAGTTTTAAATTTTTGTTGCAATGCATTGCATCATTTTCCACTTAATAGCTTTTGATTCAGCTTCTGAAAGCCAGCCAGGGCGCTGGCAGAGAAGCTGGCCATGAAATGTGGGTGAATTCAGTTTCTGGACTAGAGGAGGAATGAGGTATTTTCAGGTTCATCCACCATTGTTCACATGATGGCCAAATTCCAATAGAGAATGCCTGAAGCCAGATCCACATTGGATTTTAAGCTCCTAAAACCTATTTATGTGCCTTAACTCCCACTGAAGTTGACAGGAAGCTAAGCACCTAAATAGAAGTTACTTTCACAGATCTTGGCCTGGTTCCCTATGCTCATCTGGCTGCAATGCTAATCAGCCTTTCCAAAGCTGGTGGATGGCTCTGAGATTAAGTTTTCATTTGAGAACCTAAATGAAAATAAATTCCTGGTAGAAAAGGCACCAGGACTGTGAAAAGACTTGGATCAAGTTGAACTGGGCCAGTGGAACTGGTGAGAACCAACAGAAATATTGGGAGAAAAAGTCTTCTTCTCAATACAAAGATAACCTAAGGGCAGGAAAGGACAAACACACACACATACACACAGAAACTACTGAGAAAGAAAGAAGTTATGGCTTTCTGTAAAAGACTTCTGTGGAAAGCAATGACTACAGCTGTGCGGGCCGGGAACAGAAGACAGTAACATGATAGGGCATAGTTCCTAACAAAGTTAATAAAAAAAAGTCTGCCTACAGAACAGCTGCTTGTAGCTGGAGTTTGGATTAAAAGAACAGCGGCAGCCTAGAAGTCTGTTGGGTGGTATTAAGAGCATCAATAGGAGGAAAGTGAAGAACAAAGTAGAACAGATAGCAATGGGCACACAACCAAAAGACTTTATAAAATGGAGGTATCTGCAAAGAAATGTAATATTCTGCTTTGATTATTAGTTTTTGAAAGCTTAGTTGCCCAAAGGAGTTCTCTAGTTAAGCTGATAACCCTGATCAACTAAATACTACCTTAGTATAGATTGCTAGCTTCAGGGGTCATGATATAAATTCCTGATCAGTATGAATAAGGACATCACAAATAGGTCACAAATGATTTTACTAACATAAAAACACAAAAACCTGCAGGCTGTTTTTCCCGTGACTTGGGACTGATACTATCAGACATGCTTTAAAGGAAATTGCACAGTTGAAAACATGTCTTTAAAAAGCCTCTCTGGACTGTATTTCTTAGTCTTTGGCCCATTAGAAAACAAGTCTCTAACTGTGGGATCTAAGCATTGACAAATCAAATCCTACAAATCTAGGGAGAAACGCACACCTTTAAGCTAAGCTTAGAAAAGCTGTGAGTACTCGTGTTTTAAATTAAGTAAGCATACTCAGCTTTCCAACAAACTGGACTACTGTCTACTATTCAGTAAACAATATATTTGATCTGTAAATGCTTTCAGTGTCAGCTTTGTATGTATATGTCACTATCATTTCTTATACATTAATGCAGAGTTGACTTAGTCATTACAAAAAAAAATTTCTTTCATCTTACACTATATGATTCTTCTATTTTTATCCAACTGCTTATAAAAATAACATCAATACAATTTCATTGGCAGCAACCAAGTGATATCTGCATTGGTCTAGTGAAGATTTGCCATCAATATCAAAGCCATTAATTTACATTTGGACATAACAACTAATCCAAAAATCTAAAAAAAACCTTCTCCTCATTACATAAAGAAAACTGAAGTTTGGGAAACAAAATTCAGTTTCAGTCATCTTGGATAGAAGTGTTTCAAAGATTCTTAGTCATGATTCACTCCATAATTTTTGGATGCTTTCACTTTAATGCAGTTTGGAAACGTGAACTTTCAGCAGTGATTGAACATATGTGGAGCACAGCTCTTATCTGTAGTAGTGACAGGGGACACTGAAGCTCTTCCATTTTCAATGCTGTGACTCTGCAGTAGGTTAGACATTCTGGATAATCAGGCCAACACACTGCACTGTGCACTGCATTGCATACCATGCTGGGGCCCTGAAGAGCCCTTTAGGGTACAAGCTTAAATATTTCTTCCAGTGCATTATGGTCATCTGCAGTTCTCAAGTTAATGAGGAAATCCATGCAACTCTAACTCAGAGCTGCCATGTCTTAAGAAATGGATTTATGGTGAAGGAAATAGAGAATTTGATTGGGTATGAAGATGGCTTTACGCTCCTGCTATGTTTTGTGCAGGCCTAGATGAAACAAAGGTCCATATTTTCCAACGTGCACTTCCATCCTGGAGATACAAATACAGAATCTTTAAAGGCTTTCCTATCCAGAGACTAAAGGCATTTTGTGCAGAAGTAACAAGACGATGTTAATTTGCTACCTGCACACCAAAACACCTAAGAAACTTTCCTGTTACTAATCCTTTGAGACACTACTCCTTTATGCACATGACATGCTTCTGTGTATAGCTACAAGTTAGTTTTAGCCAGCAAGATTACGCACAGATTAAATTAAAAAAAAATGCTTTTTGGACTAATTTCTAGTCATATTTCTTTTAAATGTAAGTTATGAATGAATCTCTGTTTAGTAGAAAACAAATGGTAAAGACTGTCACCATAGTACAATGGGGGCCTCAACGTATTCCAAGACACTGTGTTCACTTACAATATTAAGTAGGACTAGCAGTAAGGATGGAAAAATTACTCTGCACATCTTAATATTACAATCAATACAATTAATATTTTCAGAGAAGAATAAAAAAAATCTATCAAGAAAAATCTAAATTAAAAAGACTGAAAGAAGCAGCATTCTTTTTGATTATTCATGCTTTGAACTCCCCAGTTGTTTTATTTTTATTCTTAACTGAGTTACTATTACACTTGTCCCACACTTGTGAGTTAACTGAATCTTCACAGCTTTAGCATGCCTTTTGGAGAGCTTTCCTACCATTTTAGGCTCTTTCTCCCTTCTAAAAATTCACTCAACCTTAATGAAATTTTATTTTAATATATGCATTGTCTTGAAAATAATCCAGGGATAGCTATTCAGTCATAAAATCCTAACACGTTTATGCACATGCACTTGCTATATTATCTTTCATATCCATTATAATATATTTAATCACAAAGTAATACTACTGCTAGACAGTTTTTAGAACATACTGCAGCCTGCAAAAGGTGGTTTACCATGACAATGGAGCTAGATTAGACACAAAACTACAAAACTCCTCATAAATTTAATCTTCATGATTCACGTTTAACTGTACCCAGAGATGAACAAGTTTACATAAAAAAAAAAAAATGCAAATAAACTTGCTAAGAATGTAAAGGTCAAACAGTATGCAGTGAGACACTGAGCCAAATTCGATTTCACTTTATGTCAGAAATAAATGCATTGTCAGTGACTCAGTGCTGGCTACATATGCTGTGACTAATCTTAGACTACCATAAATAAGAAGCTGACAACAGCTATAAAACTGTTTCCATTCCCATCCATGAATCTCCAGTTCCTAGTACCCAGTCACTACAAAACAATTCATGCAAACACACGGTGAAGGAAATGTCCTAATAATAACTAGTTTGTTGTAAATATGACTAAGCAACTACATGTAAACCAATGCTAAAACAGCAAGAAAGGGTCTGCTCAGTGTTATGTGGCAAAAGAAAACCCCCAAAACCCAACCTGTATTGTAGTATAAATCCTATAAATCCTTCACTTAGGAAAACTCCCCGTGATAAGACTCATAAGCCACATGTTGCTACAAAATAAAGTATGTTCTTTTTTCTCCTGCTAGGACAACTCTGTGTTACATATACCACAACAGGCTAGCAGTCTGCCTCTCAAGCTCAGGCTTAATACCACATCCACAGCCCCTCTAGGCTCTCTTTGAGCACTAACTAATAGCCAACTCCAAATTTCTCAGAAATAACTATAATTAACTTTCCTAGGTTCCAGGCTTCTTTAATAGTACTAGAAGCCTTTCCCACATCCTCCAAGAAGTGAGGAAGCCATGAAGCTTCCTGTTGTCTGTACCAGAGGGTAACATGTCTCTTATAAGACCATGTCCAACACCTGAAGGTTTTGGACAAGTCCAGTTTTAATCACGCATCAGCCCACCTGTCTGCATACCCATTCCAGTCTTGCTCGAACTGTGAGACAGGGTTTGCTGGTCAGAAACCCTGATTTAAAAGAAAGGGTAGAGAGTTTCAACTGCAGTTGAGAACTGTACTTAGATGCATGATCACATGCATCCATGTTCAGCACAGTAGTTAAGCTCACTACAGTACTTCCAGCCAATGCTGTGAGATAATGAGCATGCTTATCTCTAATACTTAACAATTCCTTCAAAGGTGGATTAGAAACCTTGCTGATGGACAGAAGTTTCTGAGCAAACAAGAGTGGATTTCTTCAGGCAGAAGTCTTAAATCACCAAGGAGCCAGGCAGAAGGGATCAGAAAATGGCAGAATTTGTAGGGGAGCTGTTGCTTTTGGGGAATTTAGAAGGAACATTTTTACTATAAACAGTTATGACTGTGCCACATATAGCTCAAAAATAGGAAATGTGTCCAGGCTTTAGTGGGATGGATAGTATTATGAGGGTCAGTCATCAAAGTACAACACTGGCTGTTTTCATAATGTTGGTCATATTATACCAGCAAAGGGCTGCTCTGCTTGTCCTCATTTGGAGCTCAGCCATTTGATCTGGAAACAAAGCAGCAGTAATTCAGCTGGTGATACAGACATGGTCTAGATTCATTTAGACATGCACATTCTCAAGTCTGATTGTAAGAAATCTGGAAATGAAATCTTGGAGAGATCCTCTTAGGAGAGATCCAAAGGCTGAACTTGAAGAGCTGCATGCACTCAGGAAGACACCAACAGGAAGTCTAAGCATAAGGGTAAGTCTGACCTCCTCAAAGCTTAGATGTCTGCACAGGGTTCTGCTGTCCTCCTCCACATGTCAGCCAGAACCTAAACCCTCTTGCTGATACAGACTACCATTTGACAGAACTGAGCAAAATGCACTTTTTCAGTTGAAATGTATATGAGAATGAGAGCTGCACCTCATCTTTTAAGTCATTCAATATTACAAAAGCTAGGTTTCATTTCTAAGCATCAGAGGATACAGTTTTGCTTCCCCATTCCACCCCCATGCTTCCTAGTGATCCAGCTGTCCTGAATGATAGAGCTCCTCAATTCCACTGCATGAATTGATGCCACTGAAGAAGGGAAAAGAAACCCAAACCAAAATAAATGTTGTCATCACTCCTGTAATTCAGTAGGAAAGTGAAGTCTTTTTTTCTGGGTCCTGCTTGCTGAGCAGTATTTTTTATTTTTATGTTAAATGATCACTGAAGAAGAAAAAAAAAACCCAAGATTAATCTCAAGAGTAGAAATCATCCCTGACTGGGGAAGAGAACTGAAACAGGAATTTGCTTCCTGGAATGGGACTGGGGTTCCTCTCCACTTTCAGTTTAGAAGCTAGGCACATAGCTATTTACACAGAAGCAACACTATATTTTGCATATAATTTCATCTCCAGGTTTCAGGTTTCAAATGAAAGCACAGTCAGGATTAAATGAAATGTGAAGTGTGCATGCAAAGAGAAAGGAAGACACACTTTGGGTGACAATTTTTTACTCCAATGCCAAAAAACCTGCCTACATTCTTCTTTGGATTTAGTTCACAGTTTTCTTTCTTGTTAAAGGTTAAAAATTACTATCCATTGACAGGAATGACAAAGTTTGCTTGAAGAAGTCAAATTCTTCTTAGCTGCACAAACTATGAACAGCTTTATTGTCAATCAATGCAGTCATAGCATTGGGCTCTGGTAGAAATAAAACAAGAAAAATTTTGCTCCCAGGTTTTTTCTCAGATGCACAATAGCAAATATGTCAAGGGCACTGTGCTTTACGCAGAGATTATAAGACAGAAAAATAGTAGGTGATCAGAAATTAATAAAGTAGCCATTCAATTTTAACACAGAAAAAGGTAGTCTGTGCTTTTTAAAATGGCAATTAATTCTCAACACCAAGTTTATTCTAAAGCAGGAGAAAGAGTAAGCCCTGTTTCTCTCATCCACAATTAGCAAGAAATGTAAACAACAGAAGGATTTAGTTGCCTGAATTGAAGCTGGTATTTTAGGCCTGTGTGTTTCATAGTCACCATTTAAGTTAAATAGGATTAATTTGAATAATTTGTTACCTTTTTCTGGAAGTGTAGTAGCATTGCAGATCTGTTCTTCACCACCACCAGCAGATGTTGCAGCTTTTATTTTAAATTGATAGGTAATATTGGAAGGCAGATTTCTAAAAATATGCAGTGTATCATAAAATGAAAAATTTGTAGAATTTCCTTCAACTGTTATGATGTAATGAGTAATTACACCATTGGATGAAGCAGGAGGGTCCCACTGCACCAGGATCGATTGCCAACTCGTTGCAATACAGTGAAAATTCTGAACAGCATCTGGTACTTAAAAGTTACACACACACAGAAGATTAACATTTCCACACAATTAAAATGATAATCACAGACAATATAGGGAGAGAAGCAGACCTGATGTTTATAGCAAGGGTCAAACTTTCCAGTAGCAGACAAATTGATAAAAGAAACACATTGAGAGAACAAAAATATGTTTTGGTCCTTATTAGATGGCTCATTTCCAATATCTGTGCTGGAGGAAAGGAAACAATGCTGCAACTAGCTGATAAAAAAGCTGTAAAATGACTAGACCACACTCCTGTGGGCAATGTCTTTCCACCATTTTTTAAGAAACTGCCACAAGTATGGAATGTCAGTGATGAGACAACTGAGGGATGACCATGGCTCTTGGGCAGGACAACCTCCAGCTGCAGGGATCCAATTGCCAACCCGAACCAGTTCAGCAATGGTCCAGATGTCTCATGGTTGTAACTTCCGGGTACAATAAAAATCATCATTTCTCCTAGAACCCCTGCTTTATCAGCTCTGGAAAGAATATTTCACTGGAAGCGTGGTCTTGAAAAAAATGCAGTCACCTCATGGGATATTTTGATACTTCATCTGCTCCCTTTGCTGTCAGTTTAAAGGAACCTGGATGTTCAGACACAGACCTCTAACCCATGCTAGTCCCCTGGCACTCACAGCCCTTATTAAAGTACATGAGCCTGGGGATCACTCTGACCTGGCTAAGGAGCTACAGTTTTGCACAAAGGCCTGTTTCGCAAACCTGCAGAGCTCCCTGGCTCTTTTTAGTGAATGCTGAATATTCACTTTCATGTAATACAACTTTTCATTTTGAAACAACTTTCAACTTCAAAAGATATGTAGAAAGCACAAGCCAAAACTGCACATAATTAATCAAGCCTGCTATATTGTGTAGTCCTCCCCAGTTGTCAGGAAGAATAAGACCTAACAAGTAAGGATATTTAGTGGCTATCTTCCCTTCCGAAAATAAATTGTAAAAAATGTTAAAAATTTGTATTTGTTTAATACAATTTCCAGATTATTTGCCAATCTTTTGTCCAGCTGCTTTTAATAATGCTAAAGTTCCAGTTATTTTCACAGGGATCTGAATTAATGCCTTGATCTGCAAAGACTGATATCTACGTAATTTTCCTCCCTTTATCTGTGATGCTATTAAAAGATTTATAGTAGCCGTATAAGCCTTTCATTTCAGATGAGGACATTTCTAATTCTATACTTCCGACATCAAACTTCAAACCCAGCCTATCCGGTACAATAGGAATGTGAATCAATGTTACAAAGGCAGAAGACGATGAGATAGTGTTATGTTACATTTTCTTTGGAGAGAAGAGGAAGACTGTTGTTCAGCCATACAAGGAAAATACATATAAACAGAAATGCAACTCAGAAAAAGTCATATCTAACCTGATTCCATTGTTGTAAATTGGACAGCATTACTGAACTGATTGCCATTCCCAAGCTTGGTAAATGCAGAGACACTGATAAAATAGGGGCTAAATGGTTCTAATCCAACAAGGTTTGCCTCATGGTTTGAACCTGAAATGTTCTTAAAGAAGGAAAAATTATTAGTATGCAGTTAATCTGCGTAAACATTGTGGGCCTCACCTTGAACCCACTGAAATGAACAGAAGATTTACAGCCACAGTCTTGCCTCTTCTACTCTGAGTAGCTTTCAGTCAAAGTATCCATTGAACTCAACAAAAAAGAATGCAGGGTCAAATTCTTCCTTTCCCTTCTCCTCTCCCTCTTCCATTGTGGCTCACAAGGAAGATATGCCAAGGGATGGTATCATAATTACCATAGTGTTATTAGAACAGATTAACTCCACATATGCCTTTTCTTTACCAGTATTGAAAACTCATGTCACCTCCCCATTCCCACATCACCCCCTCTCAAATTCTACTTCCTTATTACATCTCTGCAGCGGAAGACGTCCTGGACCATAATTTCTCATTTCTTTTACTCTACCTTAGCCAGACACAGAGACTAAGGAAGAGCTTTGGAAAAAACTAAAAAAAAACACAGTTCAGTTCCTGGTAGGTTTTTTTCCCAGAGCAGGCAAGGCATGTTTTGTGTAAATGTTGAGCAAACTATAATAGCAGCGAAGAGCTGAATTTCAGCAAGAAAACCTTGTGAACATCTTGTGGGATCCAAGTTATAGGAGAATTACGGTTCTTAACTACAATATTTCTATATAAATTGCTTTGCCTGTCTTGCTGCCACAACCTAAATCTACTTTCTTGTCCATGTAAGATCACATGAAAAAAATGTAAGGCACAGCAGATGCATTTGAGTGCTCCAGCCAGTTTCTGTATTCTAATTGGGTTTGAGTATGCCTCAGATGGACAGAAGAGAATAATCTTTGGTGGTGTCCATGAGTGCCCAAAGAATGTGTTTCCAAAGGCAGCTGGCTTTATAAACCATTGTTTCTATTCTTGTGCTCCCCTCTTCCAAGGACTATGGAAGAAACTGGAATGACGCCAGCATTTGATTCCACAATTGGGAATAACAGCAGCCTGTATAGGAGGCAGCACAGCAGGCCACAATGATTTCCACAATACATACACTTAACAACAGCACAAGCATTTCCTTGCATGTTCTGCAAGAACTGTATTGCTGAGGGAGCTGGGAACAATGAAGCTCCTCACAGTTCCACAGGTTCCTTACCTGCATGTCTTAAACTCATATCTCACTGCAGCAATGTCTTTTCTCTGAAGCTTTTACAAGTATCTCTGATGAACAGAACATGCTATATGATTCTATGATTCTATAGTTTCCAAGCCTGAGATGCAATCCTGGCCTCAGCCTGCTGCCTTTACAGTCTCTTGATGCCACCCAAGCAAACAGATTTAAGCAAATACAAATGCCTTGGTCAATTTTTGTATATAATTTTATAGCATCTATTTCAGTTAAAATTTATTCAGTTATCCTTATTCTGCAAAAATAAAAAATGCAAACCTCTAAACAGATTTTGCCATTTTTCAAGATGACAAGGAATGTCTTTCTTTTTTGAATCTCGAAAGTCTGCAGATACTAAATAGTGAAACAAAGAAATCCACTAAACAAGCAGCTTCTGTCATTAGCTAACATAAAACATATATTGAAACATGACCTAAAGATTAATAAAGCTCATCATTAATGAAATATTAGAAGCTCAAAGCAAATTAAAATCTAAGAATTCTTTTCTATCTAATTTTAGAAATTGAATTACAGGAATGGTGGGCGCCTGCCTTAATAAATAGGAGTTTAAAGGAGATTCGTAATTCTATGAGCATAACAGACATTTAAAATATTTGTCATATATTTTATTCCCAGAGCATGAAAAGAGTATTTTAAAAAATTAACCACTGTTAATGATAAACGTACCCGATAAAATAGTTTTCCGGTGTTGTTTTGATAAATCTTAAAATTATAGCTCATAATAACACCATTTGCTTGGGGACTTGGATCCCATTTTAGCCACACAGAATCTGCAGTGTAGTTGGCAATGGTCAAATTCTGAGGTGGAGCTAATGGCTCTGCAAAAGAGAAATGCTACTGAGTTCCAAATTACAAATAATCCAGGCAAAACCAAGCACTTTGGAGAAGCAGGACTTTTGTTACCATTTGTAGCTAAACTCAACAAAACAGTACTTCCTTGCTATTTACATATTTTTCTTTCTCTTTGGCATCAAACAAATTCCATTAACCTGGAATACATGTTTAGTCAGCAAGGGATCTTTTTAGAGATCTATTAATCTATTCATCACTTAACCCCATTGTGAGAACTAAGGCATTTAACAAAAGTCGTATCACATATATTGCTGGAATGCAATCTACTTCACTTCCTACATCACATATTTAGTGCAACTCAATATACATTTACAAGATCTATCATTTACCATGTGGGTGAGAAGAGGTCCATGTAAAGGAGACCTGTGTGAATGTGTCAGAAATACTTCCAAGTTTTAGAATTTCTCAATTATGTGGAGGTATGAAGAGAAATGTATTGATGCTTGCTTCAAAAGCCCTGACACTTGGCAAACTGCAACACATTCCAAAGGCAAAAGACATTTCTCCCTGGAGTTATTTTTGTAATCCTATGCAGAATGTGACCTCCTCTTGCACACTGTGGTGGGAGGAGGAGAACTCAGAAAACACTCTCTTTGTAGTGTTTCCTTCTTCTGAAAGCTCTTCACACACAGACCAATGGAAAATGGATCTTTCATGTCAGCTTTCTCCAGATCTGATGTTCAGATCTAAGACAGACGCAGTAACATATGGCAAATATTTCAAAGTTGGTTACAATTGAATTTGCTCACCTGACTCATCTGTGTAAAACTGAAGCATGGAAAATGGACCAAGTCCTTTTATTGTTCTTGCAGCTGCATAAATGCTGTATAATGTGAACGGTAGAAGGTCTTCCAAGATGATAAAATTATTGGTGGTAGAAAATGAGCTATTCCTTTCTGGACCAAATAAATTTAAATCATAACTTGTTATAATACCACTTGGCTTAACAGGAGGATCCCATGAAAGCATTACTGAGGTAGTTGAGAGGTTTGAAAATGTTTTGATTATAGGTGCTGATTCTGGAACTACATGAAGAAATAAGAAAAAGAAAAACAAGGATAACCTCAGGAAAATATGAGTTACAACAAAAGTGTCTTTAGATATCAATTAAAGTTGTGCTATGACTGGAAAATTCTATTTCATGGTCTCAACACAGAATGTCTAGCAGTTGTATAACAAAAAAGCTTTAAGTAATATGAGAAAAATAAACATAATCTTTTCTGGTTTTCCCCTTCTAGAAAGCTATTTAGTTTTTTCTTCTACATTTCCTTAGGAATGAATAAAATATACTTATCTTACCATCTTCATCAGTTCTTATATGCAAACTTAGAGCATGCAGTTCAGAAGATCCTTTATCAGTGGCTGGTGTGATTTTCAGAACGTAATCAGTATATTTCTCCAGATTGTCAAAAACGATGCTTGTGTTGTAAGTAACGAAAGACAATACCTTACTGGTTCCCAGTTGCAATAAACTTAGAGAAACATGAAAGAAGACTAAGCCATTTGGCTGGGATGGTGGAAGCCAGCTTACATTTACAGAAGATGAGGAAATGTTTTGACAGACCAGATTTTCAACAAAACCATCTGGGACTATGAAAGATAATAAGCAAAAAATAAATGCATGGATTACAGCAATAAAGCATCCAAAACTAAAACAGAAATAAATATTCAAAGTATTATTAGTCTGTAAATTCCACTTGTAGTATTTTTTACAACTTTTAAAAGTTATTTATGTTTCACTATCAAAAGCAAAATATTTTGAAGGCATGTATGAACAGCCATCTATGTTAAATTTGTTTAATAAAAGTCTTAATGATGGTTGAAGACAGTATTTGTATTGCTGGTATCTAAAAAAGCCGCTTGTGAACTATGTTTTTAGTATTAAAAGAGAAAGACTCAGATCAAAATGTCTTCTTTGCAAAGAAAAGTACTGCAGTACTTACTGTGTTTTATTTTAACTTTGCCATCATAACAGTAAAATAATTTTTAAAGTTAGAAATATTTAATAAATAGAAGCACTGATATATACTGAGCATTAAAAAGGTTATTAACTTACTGTCCTGATCTGTATAAACGTCTATTATTTCACTGGTTTTGTTTCCATCTCCAAAAGCTGTGCTTGCAGTTAACCATAATGTATAATGGCTGTATTTTGCCAAGTCATCCAGAACTGCAGACTGGGACATATTGCCATTGCTGTCATTACCATAACATGTGAAATTCTAAAGGAAATAAAATAAGTGTTGCCATCGAAAATGTTATTTATTCACTGATTTCTCTTTCCAGTTTCCCATTTAGCCATCACCACCACAAACAGATGATTCACCTTAGTGTTCAGGAGATACAGACCTAATTTGACTCCTAATGAATCCTGATTTTTACTGAAATACTCAAGTAATTTACTGTATGATGTCTGTTGTTACTCCTTATAAGTACGACAGAGTATATAATTGACTCCTCCTGTTTGTATTTGTTGACTGCCAATCCACCTTTTTATTAAAGCACATTACATCTGTAATATTGTAATGCGTTTATCCATGTTGCAAACAAGAAAACAACAAAGTATCATCTACTAAGTGCCCATAGATTGATTACATGATCACACATGTGACTTCCTTGCCTGATCTGAATGATGGAAAGCAAAGGACTTTCTGCATAGCAATGTTTTCATGGTGAGCTGGATTTTGTCCCCCCCGATGCACTGCCTAGTACACGTTCCAGTTATTTAGCCTGCCCACAATTTTTGGTGTAACATCTTATTCACACACTCTGTCACCTTAAAATCAAAGCTGGCTTTAAATTAATTGCTTTCCTAAAACAGAGAGGCTGCAAGAGCAGACCTGCTGAAACAGGACAAAGGTGACTGTAATGTTTGCATATTTAAATTCAGAAATACCGCATATAAACATGAGCTTACTAAAACCACATGCTAAAAAATGGGTTATAATTCTCTTGAAGAAAATTCCTGCTAAAGAAGCCACTGTGATACGCTCTACCACTTGAGTCTGTACTGAGTGCAAACTGATAGTGCAAACTATCAGTACTGAGTGCATACATAGTTCATTATGCAATCTTGAGGACTGCCACCAATACATATCAATTTACATAACTAATGTCACAGTTCACCAATTTTTTGTACAGATAAAATGATTATTCTTTTTTCTGCAGAAAGCAATAGGTGATATCTCATTTATTACCTGAGATTTTTACACCAATATCTGAGGACCTAGTTTTGCCTACAATCAGTAGCGCTCACATAACATAAGTAAACAGTTTGTCAGTGAAAATGTAAGCCTTTGTTTTGGATGCAGAGGAGACGCTGCACAAATTGGCAGTATAAATTTTTACGTCCACTCCTATTAACTTATTAAAGCACACTGTTAGGTTTGTCTGAAAGATGAGGTTAGGTGAACATCAGTCAAAAAGCAAAGGAATTTCACCTTAATAGAGGACTTTTTTATAAACATAGATGGAAGCTTGCACCATCTTCATGTAACTAAACAAAAAGGGCTGTGAAGACCTTTGCTTTACATTTGAGTAAGGTAAGAGACAGAATCAAATTCTAAGGTATTTAATTAAACTTTTCAATGCTCAAGCACAGTATAACCTTGTGACCCAGAAACACCACTTTACTATCCTCCTATTATTATTAGATATTGTAATTATTAATAATTAACTTTTTTGCAATATCTAATATTTTTAAAATACCTTAACTAATTCTCTGAGTTATCAAGGTAAAAATGTCAAAAGGTATTATAATTATTAATAATTAACTTTTTTTGCAATATCTGATATTTTTTAAAAGACCTTAACTAATTCTCTGAGTTGTCAAAGTAAAAATGTCAAAGGTACCACAGCAAGTTTTGATTCTAGATTTAATAGGAGTTTACTGGTATGAACAGCTGAAAATCCAACTCTTAGTTCAAAAAGCATACCTTAACAATGTAGTCAGCTGTCCAGCACTTAGGGACTCAGTGAACAAATATGAACACTATAACAATAGGCTTTTTGGTGGTTCAACAAAAGCTGTTTTAAGTGGTAGTTCCCTGTCTATGTGTAGTCCAAGGACTGGAGATTACATGAAACTTCTGATAGAACAAAATAGTAGGAAAGAATGAACACATAATTAAGAGTAAGGGTGAGCAGGAAGATGTGGGTACAAACTGAGAAAAGATGGAACTTGCACTAATTGTACCCTGGGGATAGAACACTATAGGAAGTTTTACAATTAACTATGGCTACAGATGAAAGCAAACAGCTTGGGATCTTTGGCTACAGCTGAAGAAATTCTTCCTTCTGTCTCTTTCTTCATCCATACATGAAAGAAGTTTTGACATAGCAAAGTATCAGATTATTAAAAGCAGCTAAGTGTAAGCAATACACACAGGCCATGAAAGTGCCAGCAGAAACTGGTATCTTCACCTCAGGAAGCAGTAGAAATTGCCACTGGCATAAAGCTGTAACTAGTTGTGTACAGGCAACACAGGGCTGCTGTTCTTCACTGTTAACCTTTTCTCCTTGTTCTGTTTCCTTCTTCAGGTTCATTGTATTACACCATTGTTTTAGACTATCACATACTTAACTCTGGTAATCTGATGAGAGTGGTGACACTGTGAGGGCTAATCCAAGCCATCCCTCAAGGAGCATAATCTACACCATTCCAGTATCAACCTAAGTGAAGAAGATGTTTCCTTTTTATGTGCAATAGTGTATTTTAGGACAGTTCCTCTTTATCCCTATTTTGCTCATACTGGTAAAAGAAAATCACTGATCGTTAAGTTAATGCAACACATTGCTTGCATCCCTTGTCTGCATCCTGAGGACAGACCAAACTGAATTTCACTCTGAACTCCATCCAGTCACGTTCGCTCAGGTTGACTTGAAGTACAACGGATGGATGTCTGGGGTCTATTGTTCAGTCCCTAGAAGGGCTGCGGGCTTTTTTTGTCTACTTAGCTCCTGGTTCTCCTGCATGATGTGCCAGAGCAGGACAGTTGTTATCTGTACTGAAATTCACACCTTTCTCACTTTCTCTCCAATAAAAATGTAAGTATAAAAAGCTTGAATAAAAGAGTTTATTCAAGCCAATTATATCAATTATAGATCAGTATTTAGCAATGATACAATTACTTTCATAGACTCTGCAGCTACTAATTTCCTGATTTTAACATATTCATAACCAGATTCTCATATATTCTCAAACTCCTCAGGCATGTTAAAGCCTGTGTGTGAGAATTGAGAATTTGAGACAACAGAGTAGCATTAGCTTTAGTATGACTTTAATATCTATTTCAGATTATGAAAACATTGGAAGATGTTTATTTGCTTGATATTCTTGAGCATCAGCCAGGATGGTTTTTCCAGCATCTAGAAGATATGCTTTAAAACTTTGTCCTCTGTTACTATGTCCTGAACAAAGAAGCAGATGAAAGACTACAGAGAATGACTGCCTACAGCAGCATGTCTGAGAAGGTGGGGTTCCTAGAAATTTGAAAAGATCATACTTTTTTAATTTACCTGTATAATTTCCAAACTGAAAATGCAGTTTGGAGAAACATAAGCAGATTGGATGCAAAGTATTCAGCTAAGGATTATTTCTTTCCAAGCTCATGCAATACAAAACTTACGAAGACATCCTGCAGCTATAGGGTTATACTCCTATGTTACAGATAGTTGTAAACTGTATGTGTGCATACACTCATACAGCTTATAACTATCTATATATGCCACAGACCCTCACCTTGCTGGGCCAGTGATACTTTGCTCCATCTTCCCTATCTTTTTCCTTTATTTCCAGAGCCCTAGGTACATCCAGAGGTATTTTAGCTCTCAGTGAAACAGTTTCAGCTTATTCCACTGAGAGTGCCACCTTCCTAAAGGCAGGAATAGCCCAAGTCAACAGTCTTCCTCTAAAATTGCTATTAAGAATTGAATAAATGTAGACACTCTTCATCAGATGGGCTAATTCAGGTATAAAGGTTTCTCCAGGGATTTGTTAGGCTAAGAAAAATGCTACCAACAGTAGTGTACCAACAGTGCAAGCACAGCCTGAAGCTCTGAACTGTAGCACTTATTTTAATCTCATCAGAATGTCAATTCATAGCATGCCTGCACCTAAAACTATGCAGACAGAGCCTGGCAACCACACAACTCCACAGAAGCTGGAGAAGTGTATACACTGAAGTATGACAGCAATTACTCAGTCACAGGTATTTGCAAAATTTTTTAACACTTTTTTCTAGTTATCCTCAAACACATGCATACCTCACACTAGATATATCTTGAGCATGAGGTTATTCAGTAGAGGTATTTTTTCATGCATTAGTTTCTCCATGAATATTTCTTTCTTTCCTTCCACATGTATAAAGCTTGTGACCAAAAACCTGTATAGGAAGCTTATTTCTTCTTATAAGGAAGCTTATTTTTTCTTATTGTATTTCTGTATCATAATATATTTTTAGACAGGAGAATAGAAAAACTAGGTATAAAATTAATATATGTGGTGCATAACTAAGGATGAAAGTAGCAACAGAAAAACCTACATGGAAATGTGCAGATCAAAAAAAACCCCTACAAATAACATTTTGCCTTTTATGCTTTAATTGAGGAATCTCAATATCTTTGTTTCAACATACAGAACAGTAATTTCCTTTGGAGAGTAACAAAAATATGAAATAATAATGTATTCACTACTTAGATATTGTCTTCTTGCTTTCAAGAAGCATGTAAAAACATGCATTAAAAAAGTAAAACCAGAACTGTTATAGAAATGTATTCAAATTGAAAGATTAAACTTAAATAAACAATCTTAAGGATTTGTAATGAATGCAATGTCTATCTATGTTGTGCATATATTGGATGTATGTGTATATATACACGTACATATAAACTTTGAGTATATATAGAATATACACAAGACCTATTTGCTTTAATACTCAGTTAGATGAATGTCCAATGAGAGGCACAATTCCAAGATATCCTTCTGTCTTTATAAGTTTAAAAACTGCCTTGCGAGAAAGGACATATGAAAAAAACAATATATTGTTAACCTTAAAACTGATTTCATCTTTAAAGAATCATTAGAACACTTTATTGAATTCTACAAAAGAAGAATGGGAAAAAAAAAAAAGCTTACCTGTATGAATATGCCTGAATTATTTTTGAAGTAAACTGAGTAATACAGTATATTTCCATTAGGCTTTTGAGGAGGAGACCAGAATAGTATTACTGACGTGGAAGTAAGGTTCCTGTACACAACATCTTTTGGTGGATCACTTGGTGCTGGAAGAATGTTAAGTTCAGCATAACTAACTCAAGGTTTTGTACATTTTAGTGCCCAAGAAACATCCACTGTAGGTTTGACAACATCCTATGTTAAATGAAATAAATTTCTGATTATGGTATAAAAAGTGCTTCTGGAAACGATGAAATAAAATAGGAGATGTAAATAAATTCTGAAAATGCAATGTTTTTAATTCTTGTTTTCATACCTGTTTGTATTTAGCTGCATTTGTAAGCAGATACTCTTATGACATTTGTCCTGTACTCACAGTTTTGGGCACATAGTAAGTCTAATTTGCAGCTATGGAAGTTGACTGAGGCCTCTACACTCTATATATGCTTATAGGAAAAAAAAAAATTATTTCATGAAAACTAAATTAAAAGCATTGCTCTCCTTTTGCTAATGATAAACAGAATTTAGGCTCCCAACTCAAGTAGATATTTCAGATACATAAGCCTGGACAGTATAGGCATTTCTGGTTTCTCCTCTTTCATCAGCCTGTTAAATATGGAGGAAGGACTCCTTTATGTCTTCTTCAGTTTGCCTCTCCTCCTAACAGAACGGCAGCATAGGGGCATATGGTCTTTTTCAGTAGCACAGCAATGTAGGAACCTCAAATTCAGTTCCTTAAGTTGGTTTAAGAGAATTCAAATCTGTATTTCTTGCCGTCCAAGAAAGTGATCTACACAACATGCTGCAGAATACTGAACACTATAAATTACCTTATCTCTCTTGCTTTGTGCTCTTCAAGTTTGTATAAAATACTAAAATATTAATTTGAGGGGGAACTCCTCAATCAGTTCCTAAAAATCCTGCCCTAAAAAGTCAGTTTATGTTTCCACTAGAGCTTCCAGAGCAAAGATAGGGAATATCTATAGCCTGATGATTTAGATGAGTCTTTTGA
Organism: Pezoporus flaviventris; assembly: GCF_033815535.1. Taxonomy (NCBI): domain Eukaryota; kingdom Metazoa; phylum Chordata; class Aves; order Psittaciformes; family Psittacidae; genus Pezoporus; species Pezoporus flaviventris. The sequence continues at coordinate 7,879,233 of NW_026892564.1, forward strand.
GGGATGGCTTGGATGGCTAGTCCCGCCAGTGACTGTGTGTTGGGAAATCAGTTTATCTATGCAGGATGTTTCTGAAATATGCCTGCATACTACCCATTTTGGAAAGTGTTATAGCAAAAGAATTGTCAGGAAAACCAGAAACAATAATTAAATTGAATGACTTTCAAAGCACAGTATATAGTATGATCCTTTACAAAAGTCATCTACTGTGTTGAAATTATAAAGTCATTAAAAGATACAAATCACTGTACACTTACAGATTTTATTTTCAAATTAAAACCATTTCAGACTTGTGAGATAGACTCTAAAGAGTAACTTTTGTATTAGAAGTCGTACCACAGCAAGATAAAGCAGAGCTATTAAAATAGTTATATAATTAATTTATTTCAAAATTTAAAATGAATTTAGTTTAATCTTACTTGTCTTGAAGAGAAATGCGAAGTTTTGCTCAGTAAATTAACAGAAATACCCATCATAACTTTATAGAGCCATAGATATATGTACAGACACACACACAGGCAGGTAGAATGTCTCTTCTTGACCAGTCAAATGCCACTCCTACTTCAGCAGCTTTATTAACTTAAATAAGGATGACAGAAATGTAAGCCTGAATTAAATGAAAAAGTCATACTATACATAAGCTTACCTCCTTCAGAAGTTCTGAATGTTATAGTATCGCTTTTTATGTTCCCATCTCCAAATCTTGTACTTGCTGTGAGGTAAGCACTATACTTATAGTTATATTCCAGGTCTGTGAACTGCAATGATGTTTCTGTTACATTAACACTCCTTTTTGACATCTTATTCCTAAAGAAAAAGTTGTTTTATTAATTCTATCTACACACCATTTCTGTATGTATACAACTGTGGCATACAACACAAAATTGAAAAATGCAGTATTGTGGTAACTATAAATATCTTTACATTTAAAAAGACTGGGATAACTTTTGTCTTTTATGATGACAAGCACACTTGTAGCATTGCATCATAACAGTGCTCTTAATTTTGCGTTAAACCCCTCCCCCCCCAAAACCAGAACAAAACCCCCACAGAAATACATTTGTAAATGACATCAGCAAAGACAATGATTATAGAGAATTTCAAGGACAAGCATGTACATCTAGTAACTACTATCAAATGGTTATGTAGTATCCCTGGGAAGGACACAGTAGGGCATAACTAAACTGTCTCCCTGGACAGGAATAGCGAAATATAAAAAGATTATAGCAGGAGGCATGCCCTACTGTGACTCTGTGAAACTGGTCAGAAGGCTGAAGTTATAAATGGAATAATAGAAGATGATATGGAACAGGAATTAGCTGGTGCTGAGTTAATTCTGGTGGAATGTAGCAGGGGATCAGAATGGAACTCTAGTCAGGTCAAAACCCGCCTAGAAAGACTGTAAGATCTAACATTAATAAAACACTGGTATTAGCATAGGTATGAAATGATTATCAGAAAGTAAAATAAGATACAGAAATAGCTAACCTGAATTCAAAAAGTCTGCTATTCCTCATTAAACTAATTTAATCTTTTAGAAAAAAAAAAAGTAGCAGGGAAAAAAAGCTAGCTAATATTCCATTCCTGATTTCTGTATGAGTGCATGCCCTGTATCTTTAATGGGATTTTATACAGGGATGATAATTTGACATGTAAAACTGAATATCTTGCTCCAGAAGTCACCAAGGAGCTCTTCACAAACAAGAGAAAGAGTTCTAATTCTAAAAAAAATGAGAAATGTTGATTCAAAATTAATAGATGGGCTGATTTTCATCCTTTGATCAATAAATGAATGTCCCATTAGCAAAGATCACTGTCTGATACTCCTGAAATAAAGTTATATTACTCCTGAAATAAAGTTATATTACCAAACTATTGGAAAGAGAAAACATGAGAATAAAAACAGTAAATTCTCCCTATCCCTTTCAGATTTTGAGTGGAATGTCTCTTGACATGGGAAATGCTCTTGGTAACAAAGAAGGTACACTACATTTTTCCCAAACTTCTGACATTTTGAATAGTCAGAAAAAAAATACAAAAGGTTACTGCTGCAGTTATCAAATTCTATACAAAGAAAAGACATATTTTCTTGGTTCTGTGCCTAATATATTCTTAGTATGGAAAAACATTGCTGGCTATAATTTAAGTAAGAAGAAAATCCACAGCTTACTGTTGCAAACACTTCTGCCCTGAGTAATTGCATTCTTATAACATCTTACTTTCCAAAAAAACATTCCCAAAAGCAGGCACAGTTAGGAAGAACAGAATAATGCCAAAAGGCAACAGCTATATGAAAGTTCAGCAATTTTGTTAATATGCCATTAATACTCTAGAACTGCAGACTCAGGGAGTATGAATACTGTAGACTTAAGGCACACAGAATGTTGCTTTGCTGCCTGCTAGCACCCAAAAGTACCCTGTCCTGTGACAAATTCTTTGAAAGATAGTAACAGTGAAAACATTACAGATATTACCCTTATTATACTAGTAGTTGGGGATTCTAGTTGCAAATACATTAAAGAAAGGTTATCAAATTCTTTATAGCTGTTCCAATATATTTAAGGGAAGGAACATTTATTTAATGTATGTATTAAATTTCTTCTTTCTGCCTTATTGAGAAGCTCTGGGATCAGCAATCTCCCTCAGAATCTATCAAATGCCTCCCAAATGCAGCAACTATGGCATGGCAGTTTACCTTGTCAAATCTCACACTACAATGCACTTTGTGAAATTGCATAGACAGTTCTGTTAAATACTTAAAATTTCCCTCTTCTCCCTTTCTCCCTCCTTCCCCCCCTCAAAAACACCCCAACCAAACTCTGAGGAAGAAGTGAAGTTGTGACCCCTTTGAAGGCAACGGGAGTTTTTGTCTACTGTCATTGCCTCAAGATGATACCTAATACCTCTCTAATTTTAGATATGGCACAGTAAGGACAGATAAAACAGAGCAAGGAGAATGTGGAAGGATAAAGGACAAGGCTTACTGCAAAAAGTCGTGTGGTTGTTTGATTTATATATTTAGAAAGATGGCTCAATCAACAGTTTTAAAAAAATAATTCTTACTAACTCTTTTGCCATAATAACAAAAGCAATAAGCTTTAAGGCATTATAAGGATGAAAACTTGTATAACCTCAAGTCTTCGAACACAGCTTGTATCAAAACCATAATCCTTATTGGGAATTAACTCTTCCTTAGCCAGAGGGCAGTCTTTAATTTAGTGGGGTTTGTTTTTGTGGTTAAAGAGCACCAGGCCTTGCCAATACAGGAAAAATAACCAGACAAGCCTAATTTGACTTTTCTGGAAAGAAGAGCTTACTCCTGTTCCCTTTATCACCTCTTAACCAGTAGCTATAATTAAAAAAAATAAATCAGTAGGAACTGAGGCCAAACCCTACCCCAAAACTGTCAAGTAACATTAAAATAATAAATGTAAGCTCAATAGTAGTGTGCTTATAATAACTGCTGATTTGCACATCTGGTTCACATCTCATAAGGTGCACATTAGCATTTGCTTCCTGCACCTTCGTAGTAGCAATAAAATACTGCAGATAAATGCAGTATATTAAAAGTGATCATTAACAAAATCTCTCTCCCAGCAAAAGTTATACAGAGCTTTGAAGAGATACCACATCACTAGACTATTAAGTTATACAGAGAGTAGGACAGAAACTGCAAGTTTTAAAGTGACAAAACTTTTGAAGGTGAAAAAAATCCCAGGAGGAATGACAGAAAAAAAATAGGGAAAAAGAAAGGGTAAATAGAAAAAAACCCAAACAACACAGTAAATAAACCCATTTTAAAATACTCATTTGCTACGAATATCATAAGTACAGAATGTAATAGTAGTAATAACTGATGGCAATACAAAGACTCTTAACATTGCTCTTACATGCTTTCCACAACAGGAATCAGTATTTTTCTATTTTAAGATTATTTCAAACCTCCTTGACAATTTAGCATAGGCTTGTGTCCTAACTTACAATGGGCCTAATCAGAATATAAGGAAAATAATCACCATGCTCTAATTTAAATTTTAATTCATTTACCATAACATAACCTTTAGAAAAAAAGGTTAGAAATGCTTACCAAAGTTTTAATACCTCGATTTTCAGCTAATACATTATATCTGAATTTCTATATACAAAAGGCTAGTATTTTAAGTGCTGGATGAATATTTGCCTTCCAAACACGTGTAATCAACACATTGTGTAAGAAAAACCTAACATTCCTGATAGGTTACAGATTAATATTTATTCTTAGAACTACTTCCAGAAAATCTTACCAGACGTAAACTGTGTAATAGAGGATAATTCCATTTGGCTCCAGCGGAGGTTTCCATGACAACTTCACAATGACACCCGACAACTGTTTTACGGAGAGGGATTCTGGAGGAGAACTTGGAGCTATAAAATGAGAGAACAGGACACAACATCTTGTTAAACAGCTAAGATCGATGGGATGCACAGCACCCTTAAATAGGTTTTTAATTATTTGTGATGGAAAGTGAACTTTGTACGACACCGGTATACTACCCATCAACTACTGTTAAAGCGCAGCTTCTTTTCCGTTTTTGTGACAGATGATAAAAGAAGATTTTGCATGGTGGTGTTAGAACATCTGTTTCTGTGATTCAATGGAAAAAGTACTTCATGAGAAAACAGAGCAACGGGTAGGTCACAGTGATTCACCTACCATCCAAATACATTGCTGTGATTTTTTTTCCCCTTCTAATAAAAGCGAGAGCTTTATAGGTATGAACACATGTAAAAAACAGCAAATAGTTCCCGTGAGGAAGAAGAAGTGCTGTAAAGAATTATACAAAGCACCAAAAGGTGGGAAAATGATTAAGCATGGCATTGAGAGATTATAAAAATGGGGGTAACTAGGCAGTGGTAAAATCTATTCACTCCATTAAATAAGGACCACATTCACACATTTAACATGTCACAAGGGAAAATACAAAGACAGGCATTGACTGAGACTTAAATTAATTTTAAGATGAACTCTACACAACACCATATCACAACTGTGTAGGGAAACAAGAAAACGAAAACGTTAGACCGTGTTTGATTTCATTCTGCAGTTCATATAAATAATGTTGAGAAAAAATATACCTATGTATGCGTTAAGTGATATAGCTTCGTATTAGCATGTTGTAGAGAAGTAAATCTTTCTTCATCTTGATTCACAGATATATGTATCACTATGAAGTAATATTAGAATTACTTTTGTTTTTCTCAAATTAAACCAAAGAGCATCATGCACTAAAAATTCAGGTCATAGCTGTAGTCATGCATGAAAATTGAGAATATGAGCACAGCTATTAGCAAATCTATGAAACATTTGGTCTGAACCTTGGAACACTGTGTTCCTCTGAATAAAGAACATGTGGTGTATTATAAATATTGTTTTTCAGTTGTTGTTCTATCTTTCACTATTTCAAAATTTGGCATAAAGGTTTCAGAACTCTCTACATTTAAAAGAAAAACATTTTTTATGAACAAAGGTTCACTGAACTCAGTGAATGTCTGTATTTACTAGCGAAAAATGATGACAGCTGTATTTAGTGTTTTACTTGTTATATTATCCTCAGTGGCTATATAATAAAAGATCTGTCATACTGTGAATGTCAAGTCTTTTTGGAATGTCTAGTTCATGCTACAGTTCTTATCCAGTGAATATTTTGCTGAAAAACAGACTCTACATTCTTCTAAATAAAAATACTCTATGAAAAAGATGTGTTTATCCAAATTTGCTGTTCCCAGTGTGCTCCAGCAACACTACTCTTGAGCAAAGGCTTATTACTGACAGTATGAAAGTAAGCCCGTCAGCATCTTAGAGATTTGCAAAGATCCATTATCATCAAAAGCTGGATCTTAGGCAAGTCAGTGCTCCCTAAGACATGAAAAGAGACTTAACTGGGGAATGGTTGATTGGATATTTGTGTCGGTGCTACTTTAGGCTATATTCCCAGAGACTTCCTCGCTATGCAACAAAGGACAGATAGACTCCTCCAAAATCTGAGTCACAGCACCTAAGCTGAGATTCTGCTTTGAACGTACATCAGGGTTCCCCTCCAGAAACAATAGAGGGGACCAATGATAACTTTCTACAACTAAATTGGGTACTGAAAGTACAAACATAATTTTATAGCTCCTGTGAAGATTTATGACCCACTGTACTAATTAGCAGGGATGCAATGACTGTGTTCTACCCTCAATCTGCAGTGCAGAACACTCTCCTGCTCGATTTGGAAGTCCAGAACTACAGATAATGGACTTTGAGCATTTTCATAATATTAATAATTCTACATCTATACATGTGTATCTCCATATCCATCCGTTTAGAAGAATCCACAAATCTCCAAAAAGAAGAACCAGAAATGTCCCTGGACCATTCAAATTGCCTTTTGGTGGTTTTCCCTTTCTCCAGCTCTTACACATCTAGAACCAAACACAGTATTTAACCATGTGGTGTATTAGATTAAAATAACATTAGTGAATTAAGATTCTTCAAATTAATAAGATATTGGTAAGACCAAAATATCCATGCATAGCAATCATGCCATTTCACATAGCTTGTACTCATAAGAACATTAAATAACCAATAGACAGATAGATAAAGTTTCTGTGTAGACATCAGTACAGGTATAGATAGGTATAAGTATAGGTATAGATATCAATACAGAGATATAATTGCAAAAAAAAAGTATGCAAAACCAACACATATCTGACATGAAGTGCAAGAATAGTTTAGGACTACAGGCAGATGATACATTGCAACTTCTGTTCTAACTTACCATCTTCATCAGTCAGTATATGCAGAGGTGAACTACGAAGGCCCTCCCCCACTGTGGTACTAGCAGACACTTGTACAGTATATTCTGTATATTTCTTTAAATCTAAATAAAGAAGAAGAATTCGATAAAACAACCATCCACTGGGCCAAATTAGGTTTTTGAATGGACCATAAGTAGTTCTGACGTGGCCTATAATTTACACTGATCTGTGTCTTTAGAGACTGAAATATGCATTAACAAAACTTGAACACAAAGTATTCTGCATGAACAAGACGGGGCAAAGCCCTACTTAACAGTTCATACTTCATATTCCTAGAATGCTTTACAGTTTGTCCTTGGCTTTACTCTGAATATCTGCTGGTTAAGGTACTGAGTTCCCAGCATGCTGTGTCATGCCTCAGTAATAACAACAGAACATAGGAAAAGATGCAAAGGTGTATGGAATGGGAAGGATTTCTCTCTATCCAGAATAAAAGAGGAAAACGTACAGAGGTGACTTGAGTGTTTACTTTGGTACGATGATAGATATGCAAAGAAATCTATTGAAGTTCCTTGTATTTTAAATATCTAAAATACAACAAGATTTATATTGGACTATAACATTTGTGCCCCATTTCACTATATTATGGCACGTCACAACAGGCTATTTCTCAGGAAATGTAACATGTAACTTTGTATAAGGACAAGAAGAATGATATCCAACCAATGAAATAATTGATCTGCATCAGCCTGTTGATCCATTCTCAGAACAAGTTACAGTTGCTGTTAAGTTCCACATCATTATATACTGGCCTGTAATACGTAGTGTCATAAGAGTACTGTTTATGATTCTTTCCTCAGTTCCATTAGTCCTCTTGAGATATATTGTGTAGGTCTGTATGATTCCATTGGGAACAGATGGTGGAAAAAATGATAATTCAATTTCCATGGATGAGATGTTCCTATAGGTTATGTTTTCTGGTGCAGAATCAGGAACTAGAAGACAAAATTTAGACTCGTAGATTACTGTCAGCTTCATTGATTTGTTAAGCATTTCCCTAAACCAGTTTAAATGAAACACATTGTGAACATTTAGATTTTTACCCTATTTTTTGCATAAAATAAATGCTAAAAGAGGCTAATTGGAAGATCAAAAACATGTCAAATATACACTGTAACAACAAGGTACAGGTCACTAAAAATCTTAACAGTTAAAAAACACTTTAGCATGACACTAAACTTTCCTTCTAACACCCCATTCTTATCACTGCAGTTCTCCAAGTTAGCCATTGGTAGGAAATTTCCCATATTGGCTGCCATAATTTATACTTTGTATCATCATTTGCATTTATTTCCTTTTCCTTGGGTTATCTACACAAACTGTATAAATAAATACCTGTATGGAAAAACAAAGGAGCCTAACATATTGCTGTAAGGGCCCTGAAAGCATCCCCCACTTCTGGAGGGACAGCAGTAGCATAGCTGAGGACTGCCTCCTTGCTCATGACATGCTCCCAGGAAATGCTGCAATGAGGCTGCAGCCAGGGCTGACTGCTGGCCCTGGGAACTGCTTTCAGCTGGGGCTCTCGTGCTTTGCCCCTGCCTGAGCTACAGCTCCTGCTGCATCCCTACCATGGCTGTGCTTGGCCATGGACCCACTGATCTAGATCCTGACTTGCAGACTGATGTTGCAGCCTGACCTTAGGTTGGCCCCAACACTACAGACCTGCTCAGCTGTCACTGGGCTGCATCTGACTTGGTATCACTGAACCTGCTAACTCACTTTCAAGGCTCGACCTCAGAGCTGCTTCATCTATGTGGACTTTGGCAATCTGAACTCTAGGCTGCTCTGGCTGCCACCCCCAAACCTCCCCTGCTCCCTTCACTGGTGGTTGGTTGGACAAGCCCCAGCTAGTGAGGATCTTGCCTTACCGGCCCAGGGATGCTCTTGGCTCCCCATCCCTTACAAAGCAGCTGGCCCTTGCTGTGTCATGACAATTGTTTTTTGTGTGTATGTGTCTGCCTGTCCCCAAACAAATATACAAGTATGTTTTCCATTATCCAAAATTGGACTGACAGCATAATATATCTTATTCCAGAAAATCATAATCCTACAGTGACAGCACAATTTGCCCAGAAGGTCAGGTAAGCCATGGAGATGGTTTTAGGATGCCCTAAACGTTCTCATAAATGCACTAACACTTGATGAAACTCTGTATTCAAAAGGCTAGATAATTTCTGGTTACGCAGTATCCAGAAAGGGGATAATTGCCATGAGAAGCAGACAAATCAGCCTACAACTCTGACTAATTTCATGGTAAAATGGTAATAGAGAACTTGCAAGAGCTCTTCAAATACACCAGCCCATTAGTAGGCTGCATTTCACTTGAAATGCTCTATTCTCCATATCCTTCCCTAGTTTTATTCTTGTCATCTCACAAAATATTTTTGCAGCTTCTCAAGCTTCTCGTCTCTATCACACGCAGCTGGGATGCAGATTTTTGCTCTGAGCATCAATGGCATTAGGCATTGAGAAAGAACTGTGTTAGAATACAAATTAGATGAAAGATGGATGTGTAAGTTAAAGAGAGCAATAAAAAAAGTCACATCTAAGGTCATTGTATTATTTGGACAAGTTCCTACATGCCTATGTACACATGCCAAAATAATCCTCAAAAGTAGCACAATCTCTTGGCAGAGATAGCTTAGTGTTCCTATTATGACTAGTGTTTCATGCAATCTATTCTTTCATGCAATCTAAAAAGTAGGTGTTTGTGTCTCTGTTCCTTAAGGGCTTGAGCAGTTAGGCAGGCCTAGACTACTTCATATAGGAAAAATCAAAGTTCATTTCAGAAACAAGGAGGAGAAGGAGCTCAACATGATTCCACTATGTCTTAACAACCAAGTAGCATCCCCCTACCCTAAGATACAGCCGTATGTGCCTGTCTTTCCTTACTGAGAAAAATGGAATAAACAGCATGCTTAGTTCCAGGGCTACTTCTAGGTATAGACAAAGAAGGTTATTATCTGAGGTAGCAAATTGGTGAAGATGGCACTAGACACCCCCCCCCCCCCCCCCCAAAAGGACGATCATCATACCTTTGCTACCTGGATATGGCTGAGTCTTAAAGGAAACTAACCTTCCCATCTGTCTCCCCAGCCACCTTTCATTTCTGATTCTACAGCTTAACCCAAACATCTATTCCTCCACGTAAACCATTATCCTCAGCATTTACTCCAGTACCTCTCCTGTTTGGCTTCACTGAAAGTTAATTAACTTCTGTTCATATCTTATAATCCTTTCCCTTGTCCTACCTTACACATACTTACTTATTCAAGTCTCTTCCTGTGCCTTGCTACACCGCTTTAATGCTCATTTGTACCAATCCTCACTTTAAATTTACTTTCCTTGCTTGGAAAAACTTCATCCACTCTAATTCTCTGCTATCTGGTTTTATCTGTACCTTCTCAAAATTACTTCAAAGAGACAACTTTTCCTGCTACAAAACAGCATTTACCTGTGAATTTTCTTTTTTTTTATTTAACCATCAAGATCTAATTATGAAATTTAAATTCATAACTTGAATTACAAATTGCACTCATTTTTTGAAATCCCTCCCTTCCTACAAAAAATTATTTTCTTGACAAGGAATCTTCAAAGACAAATAGTAAAATATATGAAGTCCATCACACATGAAACGTCCCACTGTTTTCTCTAATTCTTAAGCTTCCTTATTATTTATTTCATTACTTTTGTCTTGCATATAAAAGAGAAAACATGGTTCAAACTTACAGCTTTGCAAAGCAAACATGTACTTTTAAAATTAATTAACTGATCTTCTAGGCAGGAAAGGTCATAAAGGAATGGATTCTGGAAATTATTATTTTTTAAAATATATACTCACCAGTTTCAGAAGTTCTCACCAGAAGTGGGAAAGATGACTGATTCCCATGGCCAAGTCTAGTGAATGCCCTTACAGAGATGTTGTAGGGGGTATATGGCTTCACTTCACTTAGTGATATACTTGTAAATGAGGCATTTTTGATAAATACATCATTGGAATCACTGTACAGAACTTCATAGTGAGTTATGAGACCATTAGGCTGCTCAGGTGGTAACCATCTCAGATTTATTTCTGTTGCAGTTACATTTATTAACTCTACATTTTGGGGTGGGGAGTCTGGTTCTGCAATACAGAAATCAAAGAGAAAAAATACCCTCTGAGACTTTCAATTAATTGAATGTAGAACTGATCCCATAAACCTACTGGATCCTAATGCTTAGATTAGCTAACTGTGCTATTTATTTTGCTACCATTTTGTTACTCACTCTCCTTCTCAAAACTTTACCACTTTTTAACTCAGTTAATTTTAGTATGTCTTCTTTTAAATTTGTAAAACTAGGCACCTTTTTGAATCCCAGACACTTCAGCTTTTCTGGAATTTCTTTTCTAATCCACTTATAAATCTATCCAAAACTTTCATTTATTAAGAAATAATCTCTTTTGTCTACTGCTCTCACACAGACTGATCCTCCAAATTTCCTCAAATTCACATTCATTAAATTTAACTGAAAGCCATCTTACTGCTTTTTTCTTAAATAACCATCCACCTCATTTCACTCAAGCAACCACTGAATGAAAAGGAACTGTATGCACTGTAACTAAATTCTCTTTAGTTTACTGATACAACTGCTAATTGATGACCATGAAGACCCCAGTGTAAATCTCACATGCACTGGTGTGAAGGTCACACACAAAACAAGTCCAGCTCCGGGGTAACGTGTTGGCTAAATCTACTGTCAAGATATGAGTTCATGTGACTCCAGTGAGCTAATAATGCATAGAAGTGTGGAAGGAGTGAGTGGGCCACACTTACGAAGAAAATAAACAAACTTTGAATGTCAACCTTGATTCCTTTGAAGGCTTCACCACTTCACCTCTGAAATATCCTGCCTATAAAATTTAATAAAATGTACTAAGAACCCAGGATTATGAGATCCAGTTTATGTATAAATACCTAAAACCCAGGTATTTCAGAATTTATCATGACTGTTTTTGTCTCACAACAAAAGGCCTCACAAACAACTTTCATCCCTGATTTTGGAGCATGTGAATGAGAAGTGTTAACTGTATCAGATCACTACTCTCTGGATGATAAGACTGCCCACATGGATATTTTCCACCTGAAGAAGCTTAATTTTTAATTGAGAAGCATTTTGCAGTTTATCTGGCATGGTAAAGTATTTAAATATAACAGCCTAGTGTCTTCCACAGTAATCTAAGACTGATGTAGTTAACCTTTTATTTGGAGGAATCCCTCTTTTCAAGACTCAAATTGTCACTCCTAGGTTGGTTAAAGTTAGGAAACAACGATCTCAACCTGAATGACCTCAGAAGAATAGAGTAATTACACACAGCCTTATAAAAAAGCAGGAACTATTGGGAGGAGGTTCTCAATAGTTTCCTCAAGGTTCAACACATATCTTCCCAATGGATGAACAGTTAGCCTTAAACTCCACTCTGAACAAATTTCTGTAATGCTTAAAGGCAAGGAATTGTAAACTTTCAGAGAAAAAGATATTTAGATAAGTAATTGTCTGATCTTGCCATACTCCTTTCCTCTCCAAACTACTAATGGCACAGATGCATGCAACCTTTAAAGAAAAATGATGAGCACTAAGTTTCATTGTTTGATATTTTGGTTAGTTATTCAGATCATCTAAGATTCTTAAATCCTCATGATTTTTAATCCTGTAATCCTTTTCTCTCCTTTATTATCACTTAATTGTTTTTCCTATACTGTAGTGTATTTGTCAATAAGAGAGACAAATGACAACTGGATAGTTATCTTATTACTCTGACAAAATCTAGAAATAACTTTGCTGAAAACAGTGAAAAATATAAACTTGATAGACAAGAGAAAAGATTAAGGTTTAACACTCATGACTCTGCCCTGTAAATCAAATTTCTCTTTGCCAATGGCAAGTCCAGCTACTGACCCTGTGCCTTCATGGGTGGGGACTGCCATGCAAGCAAGCAAGGAAGATCCAGAAATCTTCACAAAACAGTATTATACCCTACATTAAAACTATTGATTAGTCTTATAATTAATAAAGTCCCAAAGCTGCACAAAGCCAGCTGCATATATCATTCACTGTAAAAACCTTTCTTCCTTTTGTCTCTCAGAGTTGAAATTAGTTGAATGCTGTTCATGCTACAGCTTTCACCATTATTTATAGCACTTACCTAAAAATGGTCTGAATGAAGTCACTGACTGACAGATGACTAATAATTTCAACAAATACTGATTTTATTTGTACACTTTCTTCCCCTCCTTATGTATATGCCCAGTCATCTGAGAAGTGCAAACTTCAATACAGAAATCAAATCATCATTGCAATGTATTTACCGTCTTCAGGGGTTCTCACAAAAACATCATTCTCTTCAGACAAAGCACCTTCTCCAACTGTGGTAGAGGCTGCAACTCTCATTTTATAATTTGTGTATTTTTTTAAACCTAAAAAGATTAAGAAAAGAAATCTTGACTTCTGACTTCTTAAACATATTTTTTTCCTCATAGCTACTTATAAAACTACCAATCAAAATGGTTACTGTTCTAAGAGGCTTTGATCACATCTAAAAGACAGAATATGTAGAATACCATTTATTTAAGGAAAGCCAAATAAGCATTCAGTCAAATCAACCGATATTGAGAGAAGTTAACCAGCTTCAAACGTGTAAACTTTATGATTTATTTGTCAAAACAAAGGATGTTTATGTGTACATCAAAATATGCATAATACTGATTAGAATTAATATATAACTGAAACCCATAAGGAATGCATTTTGTTCAATTACTATCAAAATTATCACCTTAGAAGAAGAAAATTCTTATTAATGTCAGATGAATGCTGTGGAAAAAAATATCAAGTCTGAAAAAGAATTTACAAATTAGGAATATTTTCCTATGTGGAAAGAAGACGCTGAGGAAAAAATTCCAAGGAGAAATCCATTTCACAAATTACTACTCAGTATATTTCAGAAATTCCTACTTGGCACATTTCACAAATTACTGCTCAACTTACCTAGTCCTCTTCTCCCATTTCACATTCCCTACATACCCCTCCACAGTTCACAAACCCCTCAGGAGTGACCCTACCTTGCTTTTACATGCAGTTGTAGTGAGTGCGTGTATGTGCCTGAGTGTGGATGGGGGAGATTTGGTCTCCTTGCAAATGGCTATATTACATAAAGTTGAAAAAAAATTATTTTGTATAATGTATTTGCAATTTTTATTTTTTTCATGAAATGACACTGTACCTGTCATAAGTAAGCTGTTGTTCAAAGTTGTCATGTGGAATGCTCTTTTTGTACCCAGTTCCATCGCATAAACAGTATAATGAATGATCTTCCCATTGGGACTTGCTGGAGGATCCCAATACAGCAAAATAGAGGAGGAGCTAATATTCTTGTAAGATATATTTTGTACTGAGCTTGGAACTTAAATAAAACCAGAAAAATAGAAGAGTAAGTAAATAAATTATTAAAACCCAAAAAAAAAAGTTCAGTAAAAAAAGTCACATAGATTAATTTTGACAGTAGCAGAGTTACAACATTTCACCTTGTTCGTGTGTCCTGACCGTAAGAACTGATGGCGGTCCTTCTCCAACAGCAGTGAAAGCAGAGACACCGATCATGTAGTCTGTGAAAGGTACGAGGCCTTTTATAACATATGACAGCTCTTCAGCCAAAATGTTATCTGTGATTAAATGAAATAGTTACTTATTCATAAACTGATTTTTTTCTTTTGCATTCTAAACTCACTTTGACACAGCACCCTGGAACTGTTTTACTCCTAAAGAATCAACTTTCATGGTAATTACAAAAATAGAAAGAAAAGTTTACACTTCACCTCTTTAACACAATCAAGGAGAGGCTATTATAGGTCCATCCTCATGTGGACAACAAATAGATTGGCCTAGGTAAAAGAATGAACAGGCAAGAACTAAACCCATGAGGTTTATACTCAGCTGTTTCCAAAAATATGAGAGAAATCCTCTAGGAACCCTTTTTCCCAGGGTGGGGAAAGGATGGGAAGTATATGGCCTAGTCTTTCCAGTGACTTTAGAACCATGGCTCCTAAATTAATCTAGAGTTAATGGAGATTTACTTTTGGGTTTGGTTTTGTTGGGTTTTTTGTGTTGTTTTTTTTTTTATTGAGATTCTCTCACCCAGAGGTGCTATAATAACTAGAGATGGCTCCCTCATGGGTCCCTTCACACTGGTATTTTTAGCAAAAGAGTTGTCAGCAGAATGAAGAAGTCATAGAATCATAGAATAGTTAGGATTGGAAAGGACCTTAAGATCATCTAGTTCCAACCCCCCTGCCATGGGCAGGGACACCTCACACTAAAACATATCACCCAAGGCCTCATCCAACCTGGCCTTGAACACTGCCAGGGATGGAGCATTCACAACCTCCCTGGGCAACCCATTCCAGTGCCTCACCACCCTAACAGGAAAGAATTTCCTCCTTATATCCAATCTAAACTTCCCCTGTTTAAGTTTTAACCCGTTACCCCTTGTCCTGTCACTACAGTCCCTAATGAAGAGTCCTTCCCCAGCATCCCTATAGGCCCCCTTCAGATACTGGAAGGCTGCTATGAGGTCTCCACGCAGCCTTCTCTTCTCCAAAGAGGTTTTGGTGTATCTGCAATGAACTTTGAAGTCACCTGCAATCTAACTGTGGTAGTCAAAATAATCTCTTACAAAGCAGCCATTATGCCGCTGCAACATGAAAGTGTGGGTCCTTCACATATCTTGAGTATCAGCTTCAGAGTTTTGTGAGACCAGCATTAAAAGGAAGGCATCTAAAAACCATCAGACCCTGTTGAAAATTTGGCTGTCAACAGCTTTAACTACTATAGGAACAACTACAAAATAATACTCGTGTTAGATTACAACAGACACTGTCTGAAATCAATTTTTCAGCAACACAGACATCTTTTAGGAACTCAATACCGCAAACTGAATGAGGCTGTAAAAAGATCTGCATTTAAAGCACTGCACTTTTTCTTTACATGACAAAGATTCTCCAGGATTAATACAGTACGGAAAAGATCCACTGTAGTTTAAACTAATGGATTAAATTTTAGGTTTAGTTACTGGTGTATATGCAGGAATTTAGTGACTTTAATAAAAGAGAATAAAAAAAATAAAAACTTGACTTTCTCTCCACTGTTCAAAACTCACAGTAAAACCTCAGAGTGGTATGTTAAGTCCCTGCCTGTCAGTTGAGGCCTCCTTAATGATTTGTAAATATCCATTCATGGTAAAGAAACACTTGTCCATTGATAATACAGAACAAGTGTACACACTAATGACATCACCATGTCATGGGGTCATGTCCACCTGTTTGTCACCCATATAGAAAAGTTGTAACTTTTTGACCTATTTACCTTCACTGACATTTGAAAACCTATTAGTCAAAAGGCTTACAGAAATCAAGGTCTCTGAAGGGCTTGGAGATATGTTAATCCCTGACAATCACACCTGCTTTGGCAACTGTAATAACTGATTGTCTATGCAGCTTGGCTGATAGCTTTCGGGTCCTCCTTTCACCAGGAAGAAGGTCAGCTGGGTGACAAGGGGCTAGTTCCTGCCTGTGTGGCATTCCCATTTGGTGCAGAAGGTTTTTGGTGGTAAAAAAATCTGACTCCAACAAATGACCCATTCATCATTTGCTTGAACCATGTGCTAAAGATCATATCTGGGACAGTGATGGGGGTCCTTCAGAACAAAGCAGCAGGTAGAAAAATACCCAAAAATATCTTACCCAAAGAAGAATGTAATTCTGCAGCTCCATTTATAGCAGGCAAATTATCACCAGATACACTTGTAAATGTGACTGGGGATGCTGTCTGAATGCTGGAAAACATTTCAGCTGAACCTTCATATAATTCATTGGCTGTTTCCATTGAATTCCAAGCGGGAGAAGGTTTGATGTTTTCATTTATCATGTATGGTTCCAAAGAATCAACCAAATACTAAAAATTAGAAAGGTAAGAATGAATCACAATCACTGTCATTGCTAAAGTGTTTAATTAAATTTATGTATAACATGGAAATAGTGTTTGTATATTTGTGCATATATATATATATACACATTATATAAATATTGGCATACAAACATTACAACAATAATTCATTTTGCAAAACACGATATTTCTCATGAAAAAGCTCAGCTCAGCTGCCCATAGCCTACAACCTTTTATTCATTTTTATTGTTTAATCAAACACTTCTTCTTAAAATATGTTTTTTAGAGTAAAGTGGCAATTTTAGAGCAAGGCCTTTAAGTTTAATGCTCTATCCTTGATGTTAAATAAATCAATTTTTGAGCTCTGGAGATTCCATTTGTGCTAAACATGTTCTGAAACAGGGTTGCAGGCACTGAAAAAAACAGGGCTTCAGATGCCTCTACTAGGCAAATATAAGGGAGAGGGAAAATAAGTAAGCATATATATGAAAAGAAAGAGTGAAAGGGAGGTGATACAGAGGTCCATAGGACAGAAGGGGAAAAAAACAAATGTTTGAAAGGTGTGGCAGTAGATGTAAGGTGAGCAAGACCTACAAAGAGAGGAAAAACAAAAAGAGAAAAGACAGGCTAGAGCATAGATACAAAATGGTGTGTAAGCACTACATCATTATGCCCCTTCAGAATCTGGGACCAAATCCAGGACTCCAGCGTCTCTAAATTGTTCTGCTGTCATCTGTGAACACTCCCCACTCACACATATGGCCCACTTCACTGCCAGAAAAAGATGCTTTTACAGTGATGTAACTAATTCACATTAGCTCTTTCCCTACAGACTCTGGGTGGAGAGAGGGCAAAGCAGCTTTTTTACTGCTTTAACTAGGGTAGGATTAACCACAGGCAGAGATACAGCACCAATCTCACTTAAGTACCAACAGGTAAAAGCTATATATGCATTATCTTAACCAACATTTTATAGCAAAATAATAACCCACATGGAAATTCTTTTTGCTTCAGAGGCTTTTCCACGCATAAGACAACAGTTTTTTGCTGCTACTAGTTACTGAGTACCATTACCACTGCGGATCTGACAGTTCAAATCCTGTAGCTGCTCTGAGCTTTTGTCAATGTGGTTATAAATAAAGTAATGTTTATTATGATTTATTCTGTTTTTTTAATTAAAAAAAAAGTTCAATAAACTGCAATAAAGCCACAATGACGCTACACTAAGAACTCAAAAATTGGGAAATCCCATCATTAAAACAGCTCTGTGTAGACAAGTTTCATCTTTTTTGTGTCTGTACTATGATACGATCTTTAATTATAGAGTTATATACTTTCATTTTTCCAAGGATGACTGCCTGCTTTAATGAAGGGATCCTTATCCCCATTTTTTCTCCCCCTTACTCCTTATTTAATGTTTGGCTCCAGGGCTCTATTTAACGTACACCATTCAACTTGAAAGCAAGCTCCTTCATTGTGCTCTACAATAAAAATGTAGATACTGTGTCAGATTCAGAGAAAGACATCATCGTCTGAAAAAAAAGGAATTATGAAAACTTTAGGCACCTATGCTCAAAATTCAGACCAAAAGGCCCTACCTGAGAGTGCACTCAATCCCAAGCTGAATGCAGACTAAGATCTACAGTTCTGTGCTGCATGCTCAGAGCTATGCCATCTAAGCACGTAGAGCACATCAGCACCCTAAATCCAAAAGCTAGACTGACTGGCAGCATAAGTTCCATAAATTATTTGATCCAGTAGATGTGTACAGATAAACTTAGCATACAACCACAGCATGTAGCATCAGACATGTAAATTCAAGGATATAAATAGGGGCAGAAACTCTAAGTTTTTTTGCCTTGCAAGCAGAGCACTTAACCAGCCTTGGGAGATTTCTGTTGAATTCATTTCTCCATAGGATTCACATTGACATCTTCTAGGAGTCTGCTTGAGTGGCTATGAATCAATCTAGGTGCCTAAATTCGTAGTCTCCCTATTAGGTTACCCTATACTGCAAAGAACTCAAGGGCTAGAAAGGGTATGACTGTAGGTACGGCTTCCTACCTTCAGCAGCTACAAGAGTCTGGATCATTCTATGAGAATTATTTGTTGTTTTCATGTTGTAGAAACAGTATTAATGGAATCTCTTTAAAACCCAGCCAGAGAAAGAGGGTGGGTTGAGGAAGGTGGATTTTAAAAGCATTGACAATCATCTATGGTGGCTAATTCCACATTCTGTATCTATCAGATAAGGCAGAGGAACAAATTTAATCTAGCAAATAATTCCATATTTAAAAAAAAAAAAAATACCTTATTTTTTCCTTCAAGAATAGTGTTTTCCAGAGTCACTTCAGTTTCCTGCATGTCTACCTTAACCCTGTACTGGGTAATGATTCCATTTGGTTGTTGTGGCTTCCTCCAAACAATTTTTATATACGTGGCTTCCACTTCTGCTAGATGTAAATCTGATACAGCACCTGGGACTAAATGTTCAAGAAGAAACTTGGTTTCATTAAGCATCTGTGATAATTACAAGGCCTTCCAGCACTTCGTGAAAAGTACAATAGGCATTTAATCAAATTTCACACCCTTATCTCTTTGTTTGCTCCTATGCAGGTAGAGAGTTACCTCACATGGTTTCTTAGTAAACAAGTTGCAGTTCTAAAAACATGCACACCGTTTTTTGACATATAGGTGTGAATATGGCCAGATCCTAAGATTATGCAAATCTATGGAAGTCAGTGTGTTGGAAGCAAGCAGACCTTTGGTAGCTTGCTGCATGGAATCGTAAGTATATTGAAATTGAAAGGTTAGTTTTAAATTCATCAAAAACATAGAAAAATGAAATAAAAAGCTCGGGGGGGGGGTGGGGGTGGGGGAGGTGGGTGAAGCATGTGACATCTTTTATACCAAATTTTGGCTCAATTTCTTCTTTAACTATGCAGTTATGGTACTGAACTTTACATAGGACTGCCAGAGATCAGGTACATTTATATTCAATGACACTCAGATTTTATATGAAAAGTAATTGTTTCCTCTATATCTCAGAAAAAGACAAACCTGAAATCACTTGCATAATGAAGATTTGTAGATTTGGCATTAAAAAGAGACATTCTATGTCACTCCAAAAAAAACCAACCCCAATACATCAACAAAAAATATCAAAATACCCTTTTGCTTCTGACACCGAATTTAGACAGCAATAAGCATGACCGTGCTGAGGCAGGCCACTTCTGGAAATTGTCTCCGAGATCTGAAAATAAGCAGCTACTTCGGGAAAGCATATGGTAAATAAGGATGTGTGTTCCTTTTGCTGATATATCTTGCCAGCAAGCATTGCAGCAGTCACTGTTGAGAGCTTGTCTACATTTGTGCTGGGAGGCAAAAAAACATAACACAAAAATAACCATCCTGAAACTACCTGCCTATTATACACTGTTTTTTTTTTTTTCTGGTTGCATTTTCATATGCAGATCAAAAATCCTGCACAATCTCACACACGTGTAAATTAAACCTGCATTTCTATACAGCGAAGGACCCTCACCTGGTGAGGCGACCACTGGGAGCCAAAACTCCCAGAGTAGCTGGTTCAGGGCCAGAACCAACCATTTGACTGCCACAGGACAAGATCTCAGCATTGGGTCTGCCTCAGAACAATGGTGCCTCCGTAAGAGACTTGTATGGGGTCTTGGATGTGGTGAAAGTGAGTCAGATGAGAGTTTTAATAAGAAACACTGGGGCTGAACAAACCAGCCGTGGGGAATCTTGCGCTGCTCTTTCCTTTCCGCTTGCTGCCATCTAACGGGTAAGCGCGGGGTCTGCAACTTAATTACCGTATCCAAAAATAATTACTTTCATTCAGGCAGAAAATACGTTTCTTTCACAATCCCCACAGGCCTCTGACAGCAAGTGAATTTAGTGACAGTGCATGAACTCGAAAAAAAATGGACAAATAAATTGATGTAATAAATTTTCAGCTAATTTCTTTCATTATCTTTTTATCCTTCTCTTGTAATGCACCTGTAACACACCCCTTCTTTCCTTTGCAAAGTACCTAAAAGGCTCTGAAGGGAAACTGAAACCAATTATTATGTGCAGCACATTCACTTCACTTCTCTATGCTTACTTACCATCTGCAGGAGTGAAAACTGGAAGGTTAGCCTTTGGCCCCACCCCAGCACTTGTCTCAGCACTGATGTACACATTGTAAGGTGTAAACGGCACAAGGTTACTAAATACAAACTTATGATCTTTTGTGCTGTTATCCAGAATATGACCTGGAATGAAAAATGAAGACATTCTAGCTCAAAAATAAAAACAGTCCACAGCCACTTTTCAGGATGATGAAAGATGAAAAGCTAGATTTCTTTGTGAAAACGATAATTTGGCATCAACTTCGTTGGAAATAATACTGAATGTCTAGGAAAAAAATTAACAAACAAACAAAAAAGCAACCTCATGAAGGTATGGCATTTTAAGAGGAAGGGATTTATTTTGTTTCTAAATTAAGTCCTATTGCTTTTTCTGTGTGGTCCCATAAAAATAACAGGATACAGCTCATTAGCTTCTTACTTAACTACAATCATATAATTTCTTTATATATACATGTCCGAGTTAAAAAGAAATAGAAACCCGACAAAACAGACTCATACAGTTGATCATATACTACACAGGAATTCAAATCCTCAAGAAATCTTTAACAGAAAGAGAAAAGAGTAAAGGTAAGATACAGAATGATAAGCTGCTATCTTAGCCTGTCACCCCTCTGAATGGATGAGGAAAGTTGGTTTCCTCCACTTCTAAGAATATCTCATGTAATTTAATTACATATTCTTCCTCACAACAGATTGACTTTTCTCTTAAAAATAATCTACACAATTTAAAAAGTCTAATAGTGAAAGAGATACATAGCACTGCTTTCAAATATTCATTCTGGATAGGCATGGACACTAAGAATGCAACTGTAAGGTAATAATCATAAAAAAGAAATTGAAATAGAAACACCAATTCTGTCTTACCAGATGGTCCATACAGCTGAACTTTGTAACTAAACTTCCCTGTTACTACGGTTGGTGGGTCCCACATCACTGAGAAAGACTTTGCTGTAATGTTGCTCTTAGCAATATTTTGTGGTGGATCTTCTGGAACTTAAACAATATTGGAAAAAGTCTTTGAACATAAAATAATTTATATTAGGATTTCCAAGAACCACATTATCAGACAATTAATGTTAAACATAAACATTAAATATTCTGAAGGGAAGCTGCATTACAAGCACATCTCATTAAAATGACTTTTTAATTTCATTTCCTTTTTTAAGGTAATGAAAAGGTAAAAATGTATCATCACAAAAGATACCAAGGGAGTTGAAACTATGCAAATAATGCTTAAAAGACAACGGAAGCAGGGATTCTACCAAATCGAGCATGCACTTTATCATTATATAGATTACATAAAGATGCTAAAATGTCATTTTTAGCAAACCACCGGCTCTATGGCCAGCCTCTGAATAAGGTTCCTTGGCACACAGGCATACAGAACTCACAGGGGAGCACTTTAACAAGCTGCTTAACGCTCATAAGGTGAGGATCTAATAGAGGTGGGTCCAAAAGCTTGGGTGCACCAGTGTGCTGCTAAAATGAAGGACTTACTGAGGCTTGGGCCAGAGTCCTAACTGTGCTTGTGGCCTTGTGCATGCCACACAGGGCCACACTGCACAGCAGGCCAACCTCCCTTTTCCCAGACTATGCTGTGATGGATGAACCCTGGCTGTGCAGGCACCCAGTACACAAGGACTGAAGATCTCATCTGCCAAACAGCTCACATCTTCCTATGTATCTGGCAGATCTACACCCCACTGAATAACGTTTTTATCACTTTCCAGGGTTTTCTTATTAGCAGTGCACTTATACTAGGATATTAACAGGGTAAAAAGTAAACCGGTAATTAGCCTGAGATCATTAGAACAGAAATTATCCAAAACTTCATTAACCTAGACAGAACAGCAAACTAAGGGTTTTTTAAATCTATCAAAGCAATTCAAATGAGCAGTACTAGGAGGGAATTTAACTTTTTTTTTATCTCAACAGTGCTATGAAAGGGAAACCCAGTAACATCAACCTGCTTCAGGCAAAAGAATGATGTACCAACAAACAGACAGACAGAATAACATTCCTCTGAACATCTTCTGGGGATGGCTCTATTAATAATGTTTCCCACTACCTAAGCCATTACAGATCTCCTGTTCCTGGACAACGTTTGTTTCCAACTCTAACTTTTCAGTACATTGCAGGTAACCCAAAATCAACTTCCTGGTGTTTAAAGATTTTTTCAGCACTGGAGAACTTTCTGCAATAGGTACAGATTGGGGAACAATAGGACAGGAGTTTTCTTCATACTGCTTGTTTTTTCACAACAGCAAATAAGTTTTAAGTCATTTCTATCTATACAATACACATATATTTTTAATATTATGCCTGACACCTTTTCCCTTCATCTGTATTTTTAATTTTTCTCCCACTCTGTCATTCAGTTCTTAAAGTATCCTCAGTTTTTCATAAAATTTGACTTATCTTGAACACAGTTTTGTATTTTTGACTTTTAAAAATAACTGTACACTATTAGATACATTAGACACATTGCAGTTATATATAGTTTCAGTTGAGTCCATCAGGTAAAATTAATGTAAATACAGGTAATCATGTAAATACAAAAGCGTGATACCGATAAAGAGAGATTTGTACTGAAGTTTGCAAAACAACTTCAATCTGATATTCTGAAGTTTTCATATAAATCTGAGAACTGTATTTCCATTTGAAAGCAGTAAATACCTGATTCTGGTGTTCGGACAATTGCACTGTCAATGTAGCCTGCTTCAGTGGTAACTGCAGAAACTTCAAAAAGGTAGGTGGTATATGGCCTGAGGTTAGTTATAACAAAACTAATTGCTTCATTCCAAACAGAGCTCATTTGATTTGGTGCCTCTGCACTTGGTGTAACTGTAGTCCTTGAAGGAATTGTGGATTTGCCAAAAGTAGTTGAAGGAGTAGTAGTACTCCACAAAAATGATTCACTGTTATCCTACAAAGACAAAAATATGAAACATGATAAGATGCATCTATAATCTATAATAGTAAATATATGTAGAACAAAAAAGGCAGACCACCTTTGAAATAAAATTACCCTAAATTGGTTCTTTCTATGCTTCAGTCTCCAAATTCGGGTTATTATTTCACCAGTTGACTTTGCTAGTATATCCTGTTAGTGACACTTGTTACAGTTTTCTGCTTTATTCCAGAAGATTTCAAATCTGACTGAAAGAAGCAACTCTCTAGAGTTCATTCAACTATTCCCAGATTCCAGTCTCAGCATTCAGTCTGTCTGAAAAAAAACCTCCCTAGAGAAGTCCTTCTACATCACATGTATGTTATATGTATTTATGTGTATAGAGATATACAGCATACATATGTCCATGTATCACGGATAAGACCAGACAGGAGTTTCCTAATCCATACTGTCAGGAGACATCTCTGAAAAACTGCTAGACTTTACAGTAACCAATGCTTATGATTCAGTAGGTGGCAGTCTCCCTTCTCAGTGCTGAATTTAATCAGCTTGGCGTTGAGAGACTTCACGATGCCTAAAATGATTTTCCAAATACAATCTGAAACAAAAGTCCTGATAATTTTCATTATTTAAAATGGCGCTTTTCATTAAGATACTGAGCCTAACACCCTGGGGGGAAAACAAAGGGAAATAAAAGTTTGACAACTTGACATCTGGGTAACCACAACACTGCTCAGAATAAAGAGGAAAAGGAAAAGAAATACTAGAAAAGAGATTTTTCCTCAAGAAATTCTGAAATGTATACATTGGTTACAGGTCTGAATCTGATGAATAGCCAAAATTCAGAAACTTTTCAAGGAATGCTTCTTTTAAGACCAAGGCAGACTAAAAGCATTTTTTAAATCACTCTGTTCATCATGGGGCTTTTTATTTTGATATGAAAAGTACTTTTCAAATGTTGAAATGGTACACAGAATAAAGTATACATTTAAAATATAAAAATCATTACCACGCTACATAAAAAAATAAGATATTAACATTCCTATATGTTGGCATTGACCAAAAACCCCCCAGCAATTCTAGCTATTTCTAGTTGAATGCTGTATAAAATAAAAATTTAAAAATTGATAGCTGAAAAAATTCTCTACTTCATTATTCCCTGTTACAAGGATGCCAAATTGAATCTTTCTTAACAATTTTTTCTTTGATCAAATGGAGCTTCTCAAGGAAAAACATCCATTTAATCTATTTTGAATAGAAAGGGTTTTCTTCAAGCATTATATCCTGCCCTGAGCCTAAGCCTATACAGTATCGGGATTGTTCTGAAAAGCAAGCCTCAATTTTTTTATGCCTCAAAATTTAGATGAAAAACTATATGCTCTGGCTTGAGTCTAGCTCTAATTCAAAAGGTTTATAGTACTTACATTGCATTCTGGTAACCTCCCAGACAGAAGGTCCTCTACGTTAACCAAGACATCCTTCACTACAATTCCACTTCTTGCATGTTTCACACTAATCTTGAAACTAGTTATCTTCCCATTTGGTTGCCGAGGGAGAAACCAGATCAGATTTACAGCCGAATAGTTTAAGGCTTCTACTGTGAGATTCACTACTTTACCTGGAGCTTGAAAACAAACAAACAAAAGCAGTGAGACACATTTTTCATCTCAGCACTGGAAACAAATACAAAAAAATCCCTTTTATTTTGGTAATGATATTTCTCACTTCTAAACCCTGGAGCAAATAAATAACAATCATTCACAAACACATGTAAAGTAGCTAATATGCAACCAGCTCTTTTCCAATCTAGCTTAAGTGAGAATTATAATTATTTCAGTCTCAATACTATAGCAATTGGTTTGGTCAACTTTGGCCATTCCTCCTAGAAGCAACTCATCTTCTGTGTCAGAAGTAGCAAATTTTGGCCCATTTTTGTTTGTTTAAGACCATATGACAGTTCCTGCAATAGCTATTCTTAGTACTAGGGAGAAAAGAGTTAAGCTGCCTTAAAAACATGAAACTGTCCACAATTACAGATCTTCCACAGATGAATTGAGACAGGTCCTCCAAGCCTCATATGTAGTTCTTACTTAGGCCGTGCTGAATCTTTTGCAGGGTATTCACCTCCTCCCCCTTCCTCCTTGTATTTAAAGAATTCTATCTTTTGGCTACCTTTCACACTTTAAACTGAAACTCTTCTTGTTGTTCAAGATGTTGGGTCTTAACTACCAAAGAGAGAGTTAAAAGTTGAGAAAGTTAAAGTATAAATGCAGTATCAGTGACACATAACTCTCAACTAGTATTTGCAGAAAAATTCAAATTGCACTTATAATAAGGGATTTCAGCTTTACTAAAAACGTATGCCAAAATGCATCTAAGGCCTCATATGAAGAAATGCTACTGTTGCCCTCTGTCAAGCACAAGTAAATAAATCTGGCAATACAGATTTCTAGCTGCAGTAACGTACAAGTGGCAAGTTTACTACCCTTTCTCATACTTGGTTTTACAAGTCATTGCATTATCTCAGAAATCTCATGCA
This sequence comes from Pezoporus flaviventris, assembly GCF_033815535.1. Classification (NCBI taxonomy): domain Eukaryota; kingdom Metazoa; phylum Chordata; class Aves; order Psittaciformes; family Psittacidae; genus Pezoporus; species Pezoporus flaviventris. Next base: position 7,905,655 of record NW_026892564.1, read on the forward strand.
GAGTGATGATTTCCTGCCATTAACTGAGATACGGCACAGCTACAGAAACCAACCAGGATTCCTAAACGCAAAGGGATGGTTGCTGCTGCAGCAGCCCAAATTCTATATGCCAGTGACACAGGTTCACCCTACCATAATTGACCTGGAGCCAGCTCTTTCAGGCAAGGCACAAATGCTTCTCCAGCATGAGCAAGACTAAAGCCACTAAATTAATAAATATTATGCAAATTCAGACTACAGTTACAATTTTTTACTCTCCAAAGCCATCAAGTTAAACTTTCATTTTATTTTTTAGGTTTCTTTTTTTCAGAATTAAGAAGTAAAAACTTAGTGAAATACATTCCGTGCTGTGTTTAGAGAAGGCATTTGACTCCAAGCACTAAATAAATATGGCTTGACATCAGCAGGCAATGCCTGATTTGTTCCCATAACAAAGTCTGTCTGTCTGTACTGCTGCAGGCAACAGTAAATGGGTCCACTTGATAGGTAGCTCTGCTCTCCTGTGACCCCGCTTTCTGAAAGCAGCCTAGCTAAAAATTGGCATAGGAAAACCTCAACAGAAACAGAGTTTGCATATAAGAAACACCCATAATGTGAACATTCAAAATGCTATTACTAGCAACTAGGACAGAATGCACCTTTTCCACTGAGTGAGAGAATAAGAAAAGGATTGTTTTTTTGTTCTAAATGCATTAGAATTGTTCAAGTGTAAAATGTGCCATGGATACTTAGTAGCTTTATTAAAATTACCACTTTCGGCAGTCTGAAAAAGAAAAGGATCGCTAAATACTCCAACACCAGCACTGTTCTCAGCAGCAACCTACAGAAAATGAAAAAAGCCACATTAGATAACCTACAGAATATATAGTTTCAGGGACTATGAAAACCTTCTACCTATCAAACTGTAAGTATTTGAATGAACATGCCTTTTATAGATTCTGCTTAATTTACGCTCATCATTTAAATGTGGAAAAAAAAATAAAATGGAAGACTTATGAAACAGTGTAAGAAACTGAAAAAAACATGTGGCCATATCCATACTTCAAAAAGGCTGAGTCCCTATTTTAAGCTAAAATAAACAGCAAGAATAACATCAGTAACACTCCTTTTCCTTACCACAATTCACTTATACCAGCTCCCCCATTCCTATTTACTTGTACTATAACTTAAAAGAGTAAAAGGAAAATAGGTTCTCTTTTATTTCTTGAACTCCTGAAGGACAGAAAGAGAAGGTTAACTTCCACCAGGGCAGAAACCCAAGGAGAGCATGTATTTTGGCAGAAAGATAACAGGCCATGGAACTGTGGATGCACTTTATGATGCACTCAATGCTTGCTATCATAGCAGTCTTCCTGTTGAAGAAGACTAACAAAGACTTTGAAAGTCTTTGTTAAGAATTTCTTTGTTAAGATTTTTTTTGGTTGGTTGCTTTTTTGTTTGTTTATAAAGAATTTCTTCATATGAGAAAACGACTAACAAAGACTTTGTTAGAATTTATGGATATAAACACAATGATGCTACTTGCTCTGCAGTGACTTACTGACAATTCAACTCAGTGATGGGCCACGGCATGGAATACTTACAATGAAAGAGGAATGAAGTCTGACTCCTTATTTTCAAAAAAAGTGAAAGAGGCAACAGAAGGTAAAACCTGAGGAGAATGCCGGTAATGATGGTGAGAGGTGTGTAAAAGAAGCAGCAAAGTGAAAAGCTCTCCAACAAGGTTAAAGTTGGTAGAGTCATTCCCTCCTGCCAGTGTCAGGTAACAAAGGTATGGCAGAGTTGCCGAGGGAGCTGACAGTGCAGACTGTGGGGAAGGCAGGGTGAGAAAGGGAAGATGTGCAAAACTACATGTGAATCATAGTAGAAGTAACGGACAGCACACAGAGGGGTAATGCTGGGTAAAGAGAGTGCAAGAACCAGCAGGTCAGAAGGGATAACTGTTGTAATCACTTCTCAGGACTAAATTGTGCATCTTTCAGAAGACTGTAAAACTTGTTAAACAAAAACACTCAGACACAGCACACAAACTACAGCAATGTGGAAAGCTTCCTCTAGGATGTAAGGGACTCATATGTCTGTGACCGCTTCCCAGTGCAGCACATGCTCTGCTTGGTGAAGGAGAATCTGTATCACTGTCCAGCTCCTTCCCAAGCCATGTAAACACCTGCACCTCAGGCACGCACACCTCATGACTCCAGACAAACCTACCCACTTCTGTGTCACAGAGAAAATGACTTGAAATGTCCTTAAGCATTGATTTCAGTAACTGAGGAAACTCCCTGGAGATGGTCAGGGGCTTAACAGGCAATCAGAAAATTCTAACAGCATTTAAATTTCACCATACAAATCTAAAGATACTTCCTCACCTGAACACTGATTTTTTTGTTATCTCTTCTCAAAGTAGGCATTGCAGAAGGGGTTCAGAAAAGAAAACTAGCATTAAGGCAGACATGGAAACTCCTGTTTGATATGTGCAGTTTCAGGAGAACTCAAAGTTACTAAGCCATAAGTATGCAAATATTTGCATGGTAAAGGTGTCAGCAACACACATCAATTAGTTTTGAACAGAAATCAAAATAAATGCATACACAATGTACTGTTAGCTTGTAGAGATCACTGCCAGAAAAAGCCATTACAGAAAAAGCCATTTACAGAAAAAAGCTTGGAAACACTTAGAAAATTTTACTATGCAGAATACAAAGTACTACCCAAAGTTAAAGTATCTGCACTTCATACCTGGAAGGAGTATTAATTTTTATGCTTTAAAGATGTTGCTGCTAATTATTTAAGTTTAGAAAAAATTCTAGAGTGTGTATTTTTACGAGGTTATCAATGATCAGATGTTCAAAATTATACACAGCTCTCCCAACAGTTACCAAATTAGTACTTGTAACTGCTATTTTTCTTTTTTTTTTTTTTTCATTAGATGTAAAGAAATCAAGACTGGGGTTTTTACAAAGAGATTGGAAATCCGTAGTCAAAGCTTATAAGTTTTGTTGAACTCTGCTATCACAGTATTTACCAGAAAGATTTTCACAGCAGGACCAAGCCAGGTAGCCTAAACCAATACAGAATTTTCATCTATGCAAAAATCAAGAACTACCTTTAAATGACACAACAGACTCCAAAAATTAACTAAAGAACCACAAGAAATTGCGCAAGAGAAGGATAATTTGTAATGTATCTTTTTGCCCACATCTGTGAGGCAGAGAAAGTATTTCCACCTGAGTCATTATTTAATCTGTGAGGTTGCTTGTAGGTCAGGCTGTCAGGCACCCACCAAAGGAGCAGGTAACATAACAGCCCTTAGCTTGGCAACAGACTTTTATTCACTTACGAGAGAAGCCATGTGGTCCCTGCTAGACAGAGGCTGTTGGGTCACAAGTCACTTGTCCAACTCAAATTCTGCTCTAAGTTCAATGTTTCAGGCATCAGCAATGGGAAGGCTTGCCTCCCACATATATCAACACAGGGCAAAGTATTAAAGTTGTACAAATGATTTAAAATACCCCACAGTTTTCCCAGGGAAGATTCATATATGGAGCAAAGAATGGAAAACCTCTAATAGCATTGAACCCCATGCAAGTGCTACTGACGTACTCAAAACTGTAAATTGAGTTCTCTTAGTAACTTCATTTTCTCTGAGGAGATTAATCTGCTTAGAGTCTAAATGATAATACTTTCCTCAAATGGTAGCTGAACATTTTTTTTTGTGGGCTTTTTTTTTGTGTTATTTTCTTGGGGGGTGAGGGAGCTGTTTGGAGTTTTTTTAACAGATGACTGCAGGCAAAAGATCAAAGGATAAACATTTCTCCAGCTGTGGATATACTGGCTTTTATCAGCATGGTCATCACAACTAGATTCACAGTGAGCAACTTTCCCACAATGGGAGGCATAATTACATTTTTACCTTCTTATATGCACCACCTTTGCAAAGAATCACTGTTAAGGCCTTATTCGCAGTCTGGTCAACTTCAGTGTTTTTTATAGCTTTGCACTGCATGAACTTACATGATATGAAATGAAGCAAATTGAGCACATAATTTCATTTCATTCTTGATACTGAAAAGAAGCATCTCCCCAAGTTTCTTAAGAAGGAGTAAATCAGGGAAAGAACTGCTTGGAAAATAGTGCCAAGAGGAGAGCAATTCATTTCTGTCCACCTGAAATCATTTATTGTTGAAGGGTTCGGAGAAGGATCAGGTGTGACTAATCTCAATGTAAACAAATTCCACATATAGAAGTCATGAACTGATTTTGAAGTCATGAACACGTACTGATTTTAACAGTAGATACTCACTGTGAATATACAGGCAGTAAAATCTATGGAAAGGGAATGAATGAGTATGAAATTTGTATCAGGAGATAATACTAGGTAAAACACCCAGGTTTAGGGAAACCAGACTAAGGTGTTTACAGGCTACAGCTAAACAGATATTCAGGCAAGAAAACTTCTTTTTAAACTAACTAAGCTTAAAATCAAAGAAAGAAGCGTGTACCTACATGTTTTTCCGAATCTGGCTGAGATGATTTCTACATGTAATATTTAAAGTACACCAGTGATTTGAAAGATTGAATCTCAATGAAGACACAGAAGTATCCGGATGTTTTTAAAAATTCTACCCTTTGCTTTTTACTTTTTACCACATAATGCCATATGTCAATAAGAATATCAACAGAAGGAACTAGTTTGGTTGGAAACTATTGAAAGCAGATTTAAAAACTACTACTGCAAAAAATACCTGGCTAATATATTTTGTTATATATAACATTAACTAGTAAGGTCCTTCAGAAAACACCATATGGACCTAGCATAAACTCACACAATTTACAGTAAGTTAGAATTCAAAATACTAAAACGCATTCATAAAAGTTTTACCATAATTTCATAAGTTGTTCCAGGGTTAAGACTGGTAAGAAGAACCTCCAAACTATCTGGCTTTGTTGTGACTTGTGTATAAACTGTTTGCATCCATGGACAGACCTCTTTATATTTAACAATATAGGAGAGAATTCTCCCATTTGGATGCAGTGGCGTATTCCATGACAGCAGAATCCCAGCAGAGCCCACTCTTTCACCTGCAAGCAACACAGGGGGCCCAGGATCTAAAAAAATACCCCAAAAAGTAATTATTTTAATGTACACATACACAAACACACACATATAAACCAGGTTTTAATTAAGTTCCCAGATAATGGAGACACCTTCACAGCTTCTATAAAGAAATTAAATCATCTGCCAGCATAAACCGGTAAAACTTTTGAAACTAAGGTATTGTTGAATAAAAATCTTTTTTTCTTTGCTGAAGTCTTGTTACAAAAACGATTAAATGAATTTTGGAACACCAGGACACCAGGAATATTCCTCTATAAGAATGTAAAAAAATGTTAATGTTCAAGATCTTCATGAACAAAACAGAATTTAATGCCAATTTAGTATCTGAAGTATTCTAGCAGTCTTAATTTCAGTTCCTTTCCCTAAAACCATTCAAAGCCAAACTCCACTCTCATACAAAACGTGTTTGATCTGGCTGCATTCTTTTGAAAGGTCTCCAAAATATACCACTATACATATAAGTTGGGGTATCAATATTACTACATGACACAGCAAATTTTTCACAAGTTTATAAATTGTTGCCCTTTATGCCTTCCCCCCTGTCTCCCTTTTGCTCTTCTTAATAAGCCAACTAATGGATGAATACAAGAAATCACATCCAGGGCTGCTGCTTAAAAATATCTGATAAAGAAACTCATGCTCTCATAGAACACCTCAGATACAGTGTATTTTTGAATGGTTAGAGAAGATGAAAAATTCTAATGATGGTTCAAAATTGACTGCAATTTCTCAGATATTCCTGTGCATATAATAAACACATAAAAATCATAGTTCAAAAAAGATCAACCAAATTTCATCATCATTATTAACTCACTTGTCACATTTGTTGTCAACGTTCTACTCGCAGGTGAACTGTAGAGTGAAGAAGAAACTGTAGAAACTGTAACACTGTATGTTGTTCCAGGAACAGTATTAGAAAAATCAGCCTAAAACAGGGCAAAGATTTATTTCATTTTTTCACCAAGAATCATGAAAATGAAAACAAAAAAAAACCAACAGCCCAAGCCCCAGAAGTTTAAGCACTCCATTACTGAAAACTGATGTTAATAAGCTTTGAGATATACAAAAGTATTTGCAAGAGTAAAAAATGTTTACACCTGTTAGCTACAGTATTTTGCCATCTTATTTAACTACTCTCCACAAGATCTGTATAATATTCAGTATTAAAGAACAAAAAAACCCTTAATTTCATCACAGAATTGCCTATCAGCGTATATATATAGATGTTTTTCTGTATCTTTATTGTTATCAAAGTAAATAAGCAGCATTATAAAATTCCTTTTTGAAAGAATAAACAGAAAAGCAGCCTGAAAAAATTAGAGGTTTTTGACTCTTAAGCTACCCCATATTTTGAAATAAAAATAATTAACAAATTTTAGCAAGCATTTATATAAAATACCTGTATCTCTGTAGATCCAGTAAAAAACAAAAGCAAAACAACCAGAAATGCCATTATTTCTGTTAATATTATTATATTTTCCAGACAGCAGAATCAAAAAGTGCTCCTTTTTCTTTCTGATGGCTTAGCAGTGAAACATTGCCTGCATTAATGATTTAAGCACAGATCATCCTGGCAAGTACACAATTAATGAGTCTGTATTACTCGGTAGCTCTGCCCTTTCTTTGTTAAACTATTCATGAACCCTTGGACGACAGGCTGTATCCTTCTAGCACATGCTTAAAAAGGCAAATTCACTACCTGCTGTTAGGTAACAAACTCTGGATGCTGAAATTTGCTCTCACCAATTTTTCATTAATACTTTCATATTATTATTTTCATTAAATAGCTAAGGAGGCAAACTTGAATTTCTTATCAGCACAGTGCATAAGGAAAAGCTGGCCATGCAAGTCCTGTAATAAATGCACCTACTTGGTATTCCCTAACTCCAAGATCTAGGATAACAACAGAACCATGATCAGGAATAAGAGCCACATGAAATCTGTCTACATGTCCATATGGTAGTCTCCAATACAGTGAAAAAGAATATGACGAAACATTGAAGAATTTAAGTCCTACTGGCTCTGCAGGTTCTGAAAAAGAATTGTGGAATAAAAGACATTAACTTAAATAAACCCCTTCACAAATAAATTAGTAGTTACAACTGAATATAAAATCATCCAAGAACAGTTTACTTGCTTCATGAAGGATAATTGCTAATTAGCCTGGATAGAGCCATATATTATACTACAGTTGCTATACTACCTCTGAGACTTGGTTGATAATCTCCCAGGTATGCTGTGCAGACAACCACATTTGCAAAGAGCTAGCTCAAGTATCTTTGCCCAGTGTTCAGTTAACAAAGACTCCCTGCACAGACCTGGTGTTTATTAAGTACTCAATTTTAAAGTTAGCACCACTCCTGTCACAACTAGTGCTACAGTTGAAATTCAAGGTATAGCTGGTAATTTTTCCATTGCTAGCTAAAGGGTTGTTAACTCTTTTATACTCTTCATGTATTTGGAATCCTAGTAATTCCATGAAGTCTATTAAGCCCTACAAATTTGTATGTTTTTGTTCCCCTTATTAAAGCCAAGTTTTCACCTACTCCTGTCACACTGTCTTGCTTTCTTCTTCTGCCATTAAATGAACTTTTAAGTCTTTATCATCCACTCTAAGCCTAATAATGAACCAGATTGTAGCTTCTTCAATATGTCATTCAAACATTATTGACCTATAATACTGTATAATTTACCTGTGCAATCCAGAGCTAGGTGCATCTGTATTCTTTTGAATTTGGAAAACACACATAGCTAAGAGCTGTCCCTACGCTTATGTCCCAGGGCAAGCACAGTCAGTGTTGCTATTCATCACATTTCAGATTTGCCACTACATTTCATTGCTACAAAAAATCCTATAAAACTAAAAAAATAGTAAGTGAAATTGGTTGAGGTAGTTCTGGTGCATATTTCTCCCCTTTAAATTTAACCTGTATTTTACATTATTACATTACAGTAAACTGCAAACACATGTAAAGACTGAAATTTTTACCCCCACTATGTTTTAATTACAAATCTAATAAGAAACAGGCCTTGAATGGAGCAATTTACAATATAAAGCCTTAACTCCACAAACATTGTAAACATCTAACTTCACTCACTGCAAAAAATCCTACTGGAATCAGATAAAGTTAAAACAGCTCATGCATAACTCCACAGGATAAGACCTTAAAAATAATGAAAATACTAAACATTGTCAAAAGAAATGCAGCACAGCTAAAGAAATTATGTTTCTGGTAGTGTTCCACTAGATGCAGGTTGAATAGGATATAAGTAACGTCCACAATCACTGCAAACTATTGCATGCAAGATCTCTTGAAATTCCAATGTTATTCTACAAAGTGAGATGTACAAAGCTAAATGTGTGTTGTTATTGACAACTACCATTCACCAGCAAAGAGAGAAAGCAAGAAGCCATACAGACCTGTTACAATCTCAATGGAAGCAGAAGCTCCTTCAATATTTCCTCTTAGTCTTTGCAGTGTGAAATTATAAATGCCCCCAGCAGTCAGGTCTGTAACACTGAAGTCAGTCAGCGCTCCTGGAATCCTGAACTTTTTTATAAAGGTGTTGTTTGATAAAGATGCTTTGTAAGATGTGAAGTTAGTCTCGGTTGGATTCCACATTAAAGTTGCAGAGGAAGTATTTACCATTTTTAATGTTAGACCACATATCCCAGCTGGTTCTACAGTAAAAATTATTCAGGTTAAAAAAGAAAAAAATAATGCATAGGCCTTAAAATATAAGAAAAGTACCTTTTTTTTAATTATTTTAATGATTTTAGAGTTCACAACATCATGAAATATTCATACAAATTTTAGATGTTTGAATGAATATATAGCAAACAGCGTCATTATGCTGCACAGAGTAAAACCTGAGGATGTACCTCCTGCGTTCACTACATGATTTATAGAAGAAAATTCCAGACTTATCAGATCTTCTGTAAGAACAGTAACATTTCTCACTGGTGAATCAGAATGAGAATGGAATACTTTGTAAACAGAGATTTTTTTTAAACAGAGAGTTAAAAGTTTTCTGAAATACAGGCCATATAATTTTAGAAACCTGTCCATCTGTTCACTAAGGGATAGAGTAAGTCATATAGTCTCAGTTTATTATCCCTTTTTTCCTTTTTAAAATACTCCTTTTGGTTATATTAAGATTCCTAAAATCACAGAAAATTATTTAAAAATAGCACCTCCATTAATCTGTGCAGCACATCTGTGGATAGAAAGAAAAGTGTTTCCATTCCTCCTAAAGAATTAATTGTCCAGATCATTGATTTATCTTTCTCAAAGCTCTCTGAAAAATACTAATCAGCATAATCCCATTAAGGGCTGGACTGTTCAGCAAAAAAATCCTCAAGGTTTGCCATTAACATTATGAACTATTCATAATCTAGTCATATATTGGACTCATCCACAGTACTCTTGAAATATTTGCTTGAGACTAAAAAGTACCTTCAGGATCATGATGATGGTTATTCTACTGCACTTTTCATTATTAGCAAGAATCTGCAGGAATAGTTCTGTGTTTTTTCAGACTCACCCATCTTTGAACAACTAAGTGAAGAAGACTCCTTGGCTATTAACAGGTTAAGGAGGTATAGTCCGAACAAACCACATCAAATACATCAAAGAAGGGAGAGGTCTATGACGCGCATCTTTATAAATTTGGTGGTTGATTTCTTTTCTGATTACACTTAGATGCTTTTTATATGCTTTGGCAGTCCAGAATCCAGTATAAATCTGTTCCTTTAAACCTCTGCTACAACCAAACTCTCCTCTTTTTATGCTGTATCACAAAAGCATTGGAAAATCCATGTTTGCTCAGGGACAAAAATTAATGGATTAATTTTCTGGACCTTGTTAAGCTATCTAAAGCATAGTTTCTCCTACTCTTTTAAGCATTCTGCAGCCTTCCACAGGAGCAGTCCTCCAGTCTTAGACCAGAGGCTTGCAAGAATTTAAGAGATGCAGAAACAACTGTAAACAAAATGCAAGGTAATTCTTAAAATATAAGATGCTCTTTTGGCAAGATCTTATTCTGCTAGAGCTGGAAGAATTTTGTGAGTCCACCTCCTTTTTTAAACATGTACCTGCAACCATCCGATCTCAACTTCAACCCAGCAAGTTACATGCAAGGCTCCTGTTTGAACAACTATCACAAGAGGAAGCAGAACCCGCACCCAAAAGCTAGTGTAATTTTGAACTGTGTGAACCTTTTGAGTCACTTTCATACAATGATTTAAATGTCTCTGAACATTTACTGTTTTTTTTTTTTTAAAAAGAAAACAAAAGACAAGTTACAAGGTATTTCCTTACTTGTAATGACTTTTTTCTCCACAGCCAGAGAGGAATCCAAGCCTCTAACTGTCTTTAACTGAAACAGGTATTCTGTCCCAGGGGTCAGGTTTTTCACTGCAGCTTTGCTGTCATAAACGAGTCTGGTAAGCAGCTTTTCATTATTCATCAAACAATATGAAAGCTATGGAAGAAAAATAATTTATCAGACTATATTACCTCATTACAGTAATGTTCAGAGATTCCAAATACCTTTTTATGTAAAAATATATACAAAATTTTCCGCATTTTAAAGAAAAAATTCAAATTCTGAATAGAGTCTCAAGGAATCAGCCACTCAGCCATGCTCCCTGGTATACCTTGAAAACTTACAAGGTTTAGTGCCACTACAGAGAACAAAAGTTCTGGAAATAAGTAATTACAATTTGGGCATTTAACCCCTAGATGCTGTGATAATTCCTTTTCCTGTGACAGTCCTTTCTGTGGACATAGAAAACTGCTACTGCAGGCTGTTTTATACCTGCACTCATGAAAGGGAACATGCACACTGTGTCTGCCTTGCAGAGGAGGGGTCTAGACAAGCATCACCAACATGCACACATAGGTTTCTCAGGCATGCAGGTAGTATTAAGAGATCAAGAAGGTTTGCAGTTGCTTACATCAGTGTGTCCTGCCCTGCCACTCTGTTTCCTCCAACAGAAGGATATTCTATGCATGGCAGCGATGACCCGAAAACCCTGGGTCAGCTGTTATTCATTTGGGGAGGAATGATCCAATTCCCCCCTGTATTTTACAGCACAGTAGCTGTTAATACACACTAAGTCTTGGAGATTGCCATCACCTTATTAGAATTACAGCACTGCAAAATGCTAGAAGCAAAGCAAGGGATTAAAGATTTAAATCTAGTATAGACAAGTTAGGAAAGCACCTTTTGTGCACCCTTTGCTCTACAAATTACAATATATTGCATAGAAAGTTGGTGAGCTGGGATAATTAATTTTGAATGATTAGTAAAATGATCCCTTTTATGCAGGTGCACCTTACTAAGCAACCAGTCTGCAGAAGCCTTCCTCATTAAAGATTTAAAGGTAAGTTCATTTATTCAGACAAAGCACTGTCTAATGTGGCTGCTTGCTCTGTGAGATGCTGAACAATAACACTGTGCTATGAAGATCAAAATTACAGATGACAATTATTTTCCACAGGATGGTTAAAATAACCTGACCACATACAGAAGTATATCTGAACTGGTTCAAAACATGATGGGACAACTGAATTTTAAAACTCGTAAAAATACTCCAGGCTACATCAGCAAAATGTGCTGTTTTAAGTTAACTGGATACTCTTATTCATTCAAACGCAACTTTACACTAATGAAGAGAAAAGAAACGTCAAGAAACTAAACCAAGAATACTCTGATTTCAAGTTCTAGGTAAGGATATAACTGAAGTCATGGGGAAGGGGGAGGAAAACAATTGGGTACTGTAATATTGGGGTATAAACTGTGTAAGATCCTTAAAGCAAAGTACTTTGTCTCATGGTAGTGCCACATACTGAAGAATATCCTGGTCAAGTAAGTTAATCGTACAAGACTATATCTTGAAACCTTTACTGATTCAAATAGCATGTTTAAAGAACAGTTTACTGTCACAAGTCTTACTGACCACATGACTGTGTTCATACAGTGACTGCAAAATACAAAGGATAATACAAGACAAAACAATAAAAGACAGGATACAAAAGGGGGACTGGTTGAATGTCAGTGATCCACAGACAAAATATATAGATGTCACAGTAGATTGTTTCTGACCAGAGAACTGAAAGAACACAAATAACTCTAGATTATGCGCTAAGCATTGCAAAGGATATGGTTCAAACTACAAGTGCTGAAGAGCCATTCTGTAATTCCAGCCATGAAATATTAACACTCAGCCTCTTTGTAAAAGTAAAAATTAAAAGGCCATGTAATTTAATTACATTTAATAAGAAAAAATAATTTTAAATTATCAAGCAAATTAAAAGGAAATTATAAGAGCAACCAAAAGTGTTATGGTATGAAAAATACTGAAATGCAACTTTAACACATGATACACTACTCAAAAAGTTTGTGGAGGAAAAGTAGAAATAGCAAAAACATTTGAATAAAGAGCATTACTTTAAGAAAAGATATCCTTAAAAACTGGATTTCACATCAAAACAAGAAAAATAAAACCTATAAGATTGTCTAATTCATGCAAAGCCCCGCTCTAGCTTCAGAAGCCCCCTTAAGGTACTGGAAGGCTGCTCTAAGGTTTCCCTGGAGCCTTCTCCAGCCTGAACAAGCCCAGGTCTCTCAGCCTGTCTTCACAGGAGAAATGCTCTAGTCCTCTTCTGGACTTGCTCAAGCAGAAGCATGTCCTTCTTGTGTTGGGGGCCTCAGAGCTGAACACAGCACTGCAAGTAGGGGTCTCATGCGAGCAGAGTAGAGGGGCAGGATCACCTCCCTCAACCTGCTCATCACTCTTGATGCAGCCCAGGACACAGCTGGCTTTCTGGGCTGTGAGCGCACACTTGCCGGCTTATGTTGAGCTTCTTGTCAACCAGCACCCCGAAGTCTTTCTCCTCAGGGCTGCTCTCAGTCCATTCTCCACCCAGCCTGTAGCCATCTTTGGGATCTCCCCGACCAAGATGCAGGACCTTGCACTTGGTCTTGTCAAACTTCATGGGGCTGGCATTGACCCACCTCTTGAGCCTGCCAAGGTCCCTCTGGATGGCATCCCTTCCCTCCAGTGTGACGACTGCACCACACAGCTTGGTGTCTTAAGCGATCTTGCCAAGGGCTCACTCAATCCCACTGTCCATGTCACTGACAAAGATGTTAAATTGTGCCAGTCCCTGTACTGAACCCTGAGGAACACTGCTCTTCTCTGGTCTCTACTTGGACATCAAACCATTGACCACAAGTCTTTGAGTGCAACCATCCAGCCAATTCCTTACCCACCAAAAGGTCCATCAGTCAAATCTATGCCTATCCTGTTACAGACGATGATGTCGTTCGAGTCACTGTCAAAGAAAGTGTCTCCTCCTATAGCAATATTTCCCTCCCATACTTAGTTGGGTATAAAGACACATATTTATTGCTGGATTTGCAGTACATACATGACAATAATTTCATCGAGAAATTACTAAAATAAATAAAGGATTGCATTGTTTTTTTCCCATTCTTATCTCACCTGAAACATATCAAATCCTCCTCTTGGTAGCTTCCAAGAAAAATAGACTGTGTTTTCTTCTTGCCCAAACACCTGTAAATCTGATGGTGGATCTGGATCTGAGGTAAAAACAGGAGTGTATACAAAATTTAATAACAAAATAATCTAGACTAATTTTAAGGAACTTGCATCTAGAGAAGACACTCCTGTAACTCATTATTTTGTTGCTCAGTGTAGAAATAGATTTCATTTTGTATTTAAGAAGAATATAAAAAATAAATTTCACTTCTACATATTAGCAATAGAATCAGAAATAAAATCAGTGTTTGCATATTTTTATGGAAAAGTTGTACCATCCTAATATTACTGCTGATTCAGTTACTGGCAGAATCCCATTAACTACAGAGGAAACTTGTTTCCATTTTAAAAGTAAATGTCAAGGATGTTTAGATTGAAAAGACGTATCTTCGTTCATCCAGACATTGTTAAGGTGCATTGATTTAATAAGGAATAGCTTTTTTTAAAAAATACATTTTAAAATGTAACAACCCTAATTATCTGAAATCATGAAAAGTTATCAATATATTGTGAACATACAGGTACTAATCTTGAAGATGGTTGGGTAACTTCTTTTTAATCCATTGGTTGTCACAATACTGATTAAGAAATCAGTGCCAGGCAGAAGATTCCCAAATTTGTACATTCTACAAAGATTAAAAAAAGAGATTGTGTTCCTTAGGATTTTAAAAATGCATGTATGTGTTCATATGTTAATTCTTTATAGTATCATGGATATTATTTACACATGATGTGTCTATACATGTGTATGCACTGTTAGTCAGAAACTATTTCAATATAATCAAATCTTAAATAGGATGCATCACACTAAGGTTCACATGAAGTTTGAGTACCAGAAAATCTTAAAGGATTAAACTAATTACATACAGGTCTACTGGTGCTCACTCCAGTGCAGTACTTTGTTCATTTGCACAAACACATCACATAAGATTTGTAATTTGTTAAAAAACGCAATTCTTAAAAATATAGTAATAGTATAGTAATGTGTATCAACTTAAACATCAAATACGTATCACATATAAGTAACACTTTAGGCTAAATATTCTAAATACCTTGAAACATCTGTTTTGAGTTCATATCAGTTATTTTTTAAATATAATCCTCATACCTTACACTAGAAGGTAACATCTTCTCCTCATTGAAGACTTTATTGCTTATTGATAGAACATATCCATCATATACATTCTGGGCTGGTGGCCAGGTAACAGTTATTGATTCAGAGTCTCTGCTATAGTTCAGATATTTAACTGCGCTTGGCTCTGTGTCAATTAAAAAAAATTGCATTACTTTAAAAATATAATTTAAAAATACATTCTAAATATATTACTTTATGACAGGACTTATATCATCAGAATGCAATGAAAACTCCACAAAAATTATGTCATGTCTCTGCTTATCTCAAGGAACCACAGACTGATACCACTGCAGTAACGTGTAGAGATTCCGGTTGCCCCTGAGATCCAGAGCCAAACTGCTTTCTGCCCTGTAACGCATAAACCTCATAAACAGACAATTCCTCAAGAAATGCTGAATTTGACAACACTGTGGTCTCACCTGTGTGTATTTCCTTCGTCACAGAAATGCTGTCTCTGAAACCTTCCTTTTCTGTTCGAATTGTGAAGTTGTATAGCTTGCCAGGAGTGAGGTTGGAAAACGTTGCTGTTTCTTGACTGACCTTCTGGACCTAGAAGACCAAATATAAATTTCACAGAACAGCTTGCAAAGTTTGCTTATCTTATGTAAATGATACCTCCCCCTATTTTAATGAGAAATACAGCTTTTAATTTAATCTCTGATTACTTAATAGAAGACTTTGAAAAATAACCACATTGCCTACACACAAGTGGTCTTTTAAGAAACATACCCTGAGAGCACTTGCACAGTTTGTACACGTAACTTCATACTGCTGAAAATACCCGTCAGCTCTGTCCCAGGCAATCTGTATTGAAGTGTCTGTAATGTTACCTTCTCGTACATTGAGTGGAGCTGCTAGGCCTACAGAAGAACATAAAACACCTTACTGTTCAATCCAAGATTTCTTTCAATTCAACACTTTTTATATCTCCCATGGAGACATAAAAGTGAAAACAATCAGTAGTAGAAGCAAACAGAGGGCAAAATCAGATCTCAGGCATGCAAATATATTCCAAAGTAGAAAAACAATCAGAAAGAAGAGAAATAAGATAGCCATTATTTAAAGAAAACTGCTTGCTTGTTTATCTTAAAATTACATAGGGCTGAACATGAATTTCTCCCTGAGGATACAGCTGGAACCTGTAGGTGGGAAAGCCCTCCAGAATGAAGTTAATCCCTCCAATACCATCACCACAGCACTCAGAATGTACCTAAAATTTGTCAAACAGTTCTGCAAAACTGAGTACACTACACAACACAAATACACTTTATCCCTATTTAGTATAGTCTTGTACAATATAAGACAGAAGAGACAGACTAAAACTAGGTTTTCCAAGGCAGTTTCCTGCTAAATTTAGGAAATGCTTTGATAACAGCAATCAAAACCCAAGTTTTTACTAAGACTGTATTTTAAGAAAAATCAGCTTTCAAGGTTTTCACTGTCTGGGTAAGATTTTTTTTCTGTCTTGTCCTCATTCTCCTCTTCTTTATTCCTTGTTTCTTTTTATCCTATCTTAATTTTCCGTTATATAACTTTTCTACTCTGAAAGAAGCAGAGCATAAAAGAATTTCAAAGGAAATGATAAAACAGGAAAAGAAAAACTTCTGAAAGTATAATTATAATAAAAAGTAGGAAAGTGCAAACATAGAATTTTAGCACGTAAGTGTTTTAAACAGTTTTTTAAGTTTTTATTAAAACTCCTTTCTTAAAGGCCTTGCTAGAAGGTGTCCCCTACCCACAATACTGTTTAAAATGGTTTTAACTGAATTTATTATCTTGAAAAATGAGAATCTCACTGCATTTTTTATTTGCTTAAAGAATAAATTTACTAATTTCAAGACACAGCACTAACTTGATTGATACTCATCTTCTTACCTAAAATAGTCAAAATGTGTCTTCTTTCCCAAATGGACAATTGAACACAGCCTAAATTCCTGAAATATTTGCTAAATATTTTATAGACCTGATATAAAAAACACAATTTAGAAAGTTTAGAATTTATCAGATATTGCTATATTCTTGTTTAAAAAACAGCTAATGTTAGTAGGATAATTATTAATTGTTTACATGGGTATATCAAGGTGATTTTTAAATAGCCTATCTTTTCTACTGCACTGAAATAAAAATAAAGTTAAAAGAGTTTATAAATAAAAATTTTATATGGTGCAATTTTATAGGAGTAAATTTTAAATACTCACATGTTTTTACACCAGATACATGGTAAAAGGAGCTCAGCATTTTTCCACTCTTTGTGGAGACACAGAAATCGTATTCTGCCCCTGACGTAAGGTTTTCAATTGTTATTTTACCATCACTTTTTAAAATGAATGTTGCATTAGGTCCTCCTTTACTTGTAACATATATGCCATCAAATACTCCGGTATCAGGCATGCGAACAAATAATACCACAGCATTGCTATAAAGCATGTAAGGAACTACAATTTGAACAGGCTTGGGCTCTAAAAGGAGAAACGGAAAATGTCACCTGTTAAATCAGTTGCAAATAAATTCAATTAAAGCCACACAATAAATCTGAAGCATCTGCCCTGAAAAACATGCTTGCGCAGTGCAAATTAATTACTACCATAATAAAACATCATTGCTCAGAAACAATAAACAACCTGATCTTTTTAGGTGTTTATTACTAGAATCCTGAGGCTTTAGAAAAATTATTTATGATCAAAGCAAGTTAGGCTTCCAAAGGTATCAATCAATTAATCAAAGTTTCAACCACACACACACCAAAAAGGTAAGGGATAGCTGAAAAAAATATACCAAAATGTGTACATGGACACGCACATGAGCATGGAGAATGATACATTTGATAGATGCAACAGTGATGTGTTTATTTTCTTCCCTTACAGCTGGTTCTGACAGCTGTGAAAAATCCCATCTAGAATTTTCTGTCTTCTGAGTCTTTGAATGAGGTATTAAATCTACTCCTGCATAAAAAAAAAATCTGGAAAAGACTAAGCTTGCTACCCTCCAAAATACGGTAATCATTTAGGAAAAATTATAACAGAGCATTTCATGTATCTGTAACCTGACAGCTGCAGCCTTTGAATACCGCATGTATAAGTGAATCCTGCTCATTCCTTTCACATATGCCAAAAATTGTATACTGTGCCAAAAGTATTTCAACATCTTGGTAAACTAAGACTAACAGGAAAGACCCTTCAATAACAATGTATAGCTTTTAGCTTTCAACTACCAGTACTTCTAACTCTTCAAGTCCTTTCCCAGTACCCTCTTACCAACAGCTGGGTAATTTCTCAGAGTTCACAGAGCAACTAATGCATCTCCATAAAAAAATAATTTGTTTTGACAATTCCAATATTTTCCTATTTGAAAATCAATGATTCACCAAATTTCTTCTGTCAGCGGGAACAGGATTCACAGTTGTAGTCCTCATTGCAGTTATCAGTACTACAAATGTGTTTTCCAAAGTTGTACCCTCTTTGAAAGTTAACAGCATCTACAGTGCTGTTAACAATTAGGATTGTATCAGTGTATTTCACATTCTAGTTCTCATCCTTCACTATTCAGCAAATTGACTTGGTCTATCAAATTTGTTAGATTATAGTAATGATAATGAAACTGATGTTGTCTGTATTATAGTCAATAGTTTCCACCATTAAACGATGTCTTACTTAGAGTGCATTGAATGGTCTTCGGTTCACTCATATTTCCATTAGTTACGCTTGCAACTGCTATTTCATAAGTCATTCCAGGAATTAGGAGATCAACCTTCAATTCTTCTTTATTGCTTAATAGAAACTTCTTAGTTTCACCTATGACTGTATTGGGTTTCATCTGAATGTAGGATTCCTGACCCTCTTGTGGCAGCTTCCAGTGAATGATTACACTCTCTTCTTGTACATCCTCTGGGTGAATATAAACATCTGTAGGTGGACTGACAGCTTCATCAAAGAAAAAGATGTCGGTATAAAATCATAGATCAAGCTTACTAACAATTACGTTCCAATGATGCTTTTTGTGTTATCTTCTAACATTTTCATTATTTTAAAACTACTAATTCATTTAATTGTTCCTTATAATATTTTCTAGACAACTGCCTGTTTTCTCATAACAAATAGGGACTTATTTTACAAGCATACTTTGTTCCACTGGACATATAAACAGTAAGAAAGAATATACAGTCTGAGTCACAGTTATCTATGATTAAATAAAAAATAATTTGTCTTCACCCACATAATTTGAGACATCAAGTTAATGTTTCTACTTTGCAAAAATTAAATATACAATACCATAAATCTGTATTTAACCAATAGGATGCCACTTCTTTAGCACATAGAATCATAGAATAGTTAGGGTTGGGAAGGACCTTAAGATCATCTAGTTCCAACCCCCCTGCCATGGGCAGGGACACCTCACACTAAACCATATCACCCAAGGCCTCGTCCAACCTGGTCTTGAACACTGCCAGGGATGGAGCATTCACAACCTCCCTAGGTAACCCTAGGGAGTGCCTCACCACCCTAACAGGAAAGAATTTCCTCCTTATATCCAATCTAAACTTCCCCTGTTCAAGTTTTAACCCATTACCCCTTGTCCTATTACTACAGTCCCTAATGAAGAGTCCCTCCCCAGCATCCCTATAGGCCCCCTTCAGATACTGGAAGGCTGCTATGAGGTCTCCACGCAGCCTTCTCTTCTCCAGGCTGAACAGCCCCAAGGGTATAGGTACACTCACTCTTATGGAATGTTCTGAAAGTTAAAATCAATAAATATATAATACAGAGAAGGCTTGCCTCAACTTTTCCCCCAGTTCATCCCAACAAACCACGATCTGTACGTGTCCTTAAAAATACTTTTGTATCTTGAATTTTAAAACTAAATTCTGCCTAGTATAATAAAACAACCAGAAAACAGATACATCACCTGTTGTGATTAATATAGGCTTCTCGTGGCAGCTTAGAGTTCCTTTCTTTGCCACATTCTGTAAATATACCCGATACTGATGGTAAGGCTTTACATTTCCTATTACTATTGAAGTCTTGCTTTTTTCAACTGGTAACTCTTCCCAGATGTTGGTTTCAGTATCAAAAATGTTGATGAGGTAGTAATGAAATGAAGCACTGGATGAATGTTGTGGAGGCTTCCAACTTAAATGTATTTCTGCAGATGAAATATATGTAGCCTCTAACTTCTGGGAGTGCAATGGTCCTATTGAAGATCAGGAATAGAAATGGCATAATAGCTTCTGATGCCTTTTACCAGTAACTTTTTTCTTTTTAATATAGCCTGAACTTTACTAGAATACAACTTAATCACTTCATGAAGTTTTCTTATACCACACTATATCATGCTGCAGGTCAAGACACAATGCATTTTTAAACTGTAAATTCTGTCTTAATCTTAACTGCACTTATCAGGGATACCTCTGCAAATTCCAACAAAATCTTTTACTTCAGATTAGAAAGTATGCTTCTGCATTTCATCAGCATGGTCAAAAATACCTTACTGCTACTCTGACATTCAGCTTTGCCTTTGGACATCAGTAGGAATTCTGTGAGTAAAATTATGGCAAGAATGATCTTTGAAAATATACTTCACTAGAAGGTGTAGCTGGCTTTCTGCTTGTAGCCACCGAAAACTCCTGCGTTTTTCCTCATCAATCCCAATGAATCATATTAGCACAAAAGCAAAACAACAGTGTTGGAATCCACCCTGCAAACTGGAAAATCCTGGATTCAGAATTCATGTTCAGATTTATTTATATTTTCAGACAAAATTTCAACATAAGAAATAGTGTAATTAAGGAAAAATAGAAGAAGTGTATGATTTTCTGGTTATTAATGCTATTTATTTTTGTAACTTACTTGTTTCCACCTTCAGAATTGGACTTAAAATAGTCTGCGCCCCTTTTGGGTTCCTTGCTGCTAATAAAAAACTATAGTGAAGACCAGGAGACAACTGCACAATTTTTGTTTGAGTTGTATTCACAGGCAAGTTCATAATGCATGGTTTACTCTGATCAAAATAGTACTTCATTACAAGTGCAAAGCCTGACTTGAGCCATATGTCCATATCACTCCACATAAATACAGCTTCAGTTGTCGTGACATCATGCACACTAAATGTGAAGTTTTCTGGTATCAGAGGTACTGAAAAAGAACACAGAAAAAAAAGAAACAAAACCAAACCAACACTGAAAATCATGAAAACATTTTTATCTTCAAAGACAAATATATTTCAGTTCTAGTGTCCTCAACATAAGAAGGACATGGAGTTGCTGGAGCAAGTCCAGAGGAGGGCCACGAGGATGACCAGGGGACTGGAGCACCTCCTGTATGAAGATAGGCTGAGAAAGTTGGGGTTGTTCAGCCTGGAGAAGGCTGCATGGAGACCTCATAGCAGCCTCCCAGTATGTGAAGGCGGCCTATAGGGATGCTGGGGAGGGACTCTTCACTAGGGACTGTAGTGATAGGACAAGGGGTAACGGGTTAAAACTTAAACAGGGGAAGTTTAGGTTAGATATAAGGAAGAAGTTCTTTACTGTGAGGGTGGTGAGACACTGGAATGGGTTGCCCAAGGAATCTGTAAATGCTCCATACCTAGCAGTGTTCAAGGCCAGGTTGGATGGAGCCTTGAATGACATGGTTTAGTGTGAGGTGTCCCTGCCCATGGCAGGGGGGTTAGAACTAGATAATCTTAAGGTCCTTTCCAACCCTAACTATTGTGTGATAATTGGGGGAAGGCTTTCAAAAATAAATGCAAAAGATTAGAAAAAAAAATTAGTTACATTCATATTCACAAATATATGGTAGTGGTATGTAGCAGAAAAATCCTGTGAAGAAATAGCCTGGACCAGTGGGATCTCTCTGAAGGGCATAGCAGTCAGTTTCATTTTCTGGTATCATTGACAAGGTTGAGACATCAGCCTTTAGAAAATAAGGAGATCCATCCGTCCACACAAGCTGACCTTCTTCCTAAGTTGAAATGAAATATAAACCCCATGTATTTTCACACTATATTGATCAACTAAAGCTTTCCTCATTGCAAGTGTATGTCCTAAATCCAAAATTAACATAGTTTATACAAATTAATTATATAGGAATACTTTGAGTAAAGTAAATATTTCAGTGTAAAATTCTAGCCCTTCTATCACAAAAGTTTACAAGGTTATAACGTAAGCCACATAAGGCTAATGTAGAGTGTCTGATCATTACAAGCGATCTTCTAAAATCACTGTTAATCAAATAATCTAATAATCATGGATGGATAATTTTCTAAAAATGTTATTCACATAAAAAATAATTCCAGTCAAAAATCTTAAGAAATTCAGTCTGAAAGCAAAAGCAGTTTGTCTAGCCAACAAAAATACAGGCTAGATTCACAGTCAGATGAGGAAATGCTGTTTTCCACCCTCTCCTATTTGCTGGTAGCTCAGCAGTTAGTACACTCACTCATACCTGACTCCATGATTCTAACCTCTGAGGTACTTCCAGTTTGCTCAGCAGAGCTCTACAAATACTTCCAGCATTTCAAGACAGACCCCTCTACTGGGAGACATGTTTGCACTACACTAACATATACAGGAATCTACAGGGGATTAATAAAAAACCCAACACATTTTGTTCATGGCATAGGAGCACTCTCAGGATGCATACTAGTATAAGTGCTTCCAGCTATAACAAGTCTGTGGTCCTACAATCTAAGTAAATGCTGTAAGTACTATAATTGAGAAAAAACAAGGTTTCACTACAATTTCAAGGCTACCATTACTTTTCCATTTTGTTAAAGATACTCCAAAGGCAGAAGGAGATTAAAAAAAAAGATTTTTTTCCATTTCTCGGATAAAAAAAATTAAAAAAAAAAAATGTTTGTTGAGATTAAGCTGATTGAATTGGAAAGAAAAAAATATCAAAATACTGTGATGCCTTTCATTTTCTCAAGAAGGTAAAAAAGATTTTCAACAATATGAAATAATTCAACTTGTCTTTCAGGAAGACTTGTGGGTCTCGCCTGCTGTTTCTAAAGTACTATGTAAATCAATGCGTATCTTTTTCTTATACTGGTCTTCCTGGGCACCAGGTAACTACAGGCATGGAAAACCACAAGATACTACTATGATATAAACCTCTGTAGCAGACTTGTAAGAGAAACCCTGGTAAATAGTCTTCAGCTCCTTTTTCTCTTTCCTGGCTCTGAAGAACTGCAGAGTGTCAGGACAGACTAGAGGGTATCACCAAAATGTTCTGTTCATTCTTAGCCAGTGCGCTGACCTACATCTCTGGGGTCCCTGCTGTCTTTCACAAGAATGCTCTTTCATCAGGAAGGGTCTGAATGCAAATGCAGATAAAAAATGCAGATAAAAATTCTATAGAAACTGTGAGAACTATAGAACTAGTCCTGCTCACAGTGCTGCTAATTTTCATCTGTATCACAGTATTTGGAAGTTTTCCCAAGGCTTCCGAAATCTTCTGAGTAGGTTACAGTCCCAACTTGTCTTCATAGAATATTTCAAGTCCCATAGGCAGTGGGAGAAGAAAAACTAGAAACAGAAATGTAACTCCCTAATGGTTCAAATATGAAAGAAAAAGAAAAAGTACTTGAATCTTTGCTATCTTTGCTAGATTTTAAAGAAGTCCTGTGATTTCTACAGTATGTTCCAAGATCTTTGAACTCCTGCGGTAAGTAAAATTTGGTACAAGTAAAGTTTGGGATTCTTGTAAGATGAGAGCAAATGAAAGCAGTGACACTTACAAAGATTGTAACGTATTCAGACAGTACTTGAACATACTAATTAAGTACAACTACTTCAGAAATAAGTGCTTGAAAACCAAAGCGTATTATTATCCCTTGTTATTCTTTAAACAAGGTACTCATCTAGTTCATCTGACTGACTGCACTCCCACAAGCATAAAAATGCACGTAATGACTGAACAGTTAACTAACACTGAAATTCCAAATAGACAATTAACTCCTTTCTGTGTAATCAGAGTTTAAAAAGAAAACCCAACCTTTCCAGCACTCTTTCCAACATGCAAAAATATTATGTTCTCATGGGACATCTGTTTCTGGCAGCACTTTAGAAATACTGCCTTAATTCTAAAATCCCCAAATGGTTACAATTAATATCACTATGGTGTAAAAATTACAGCAACTCTAAAATCTCATGCATAAAACAGTAACGTGTAAAGGCATGTATTTTGGGTACTTTGCTAAGCAGAAAGGTTAGAGTGCTTCTCTAACCACAAACCTAGACAAGTTTATGTTTCCTCATTTTGCCAAGTTATCCCATTCTGACTTGTGTAGCCCCATTAAGCTATTGGATTCTGCAAAAAAGAAATTTTCTGTCCATGACATGTTTACCACTTACCCTCCTGCCCTTTCAAATAACATTTACTATGTTTTTACTGGTTTTCACAGCATTTTTAATTAATTTGACAAAAAATGTATTAAATTTAAGAGTGTTTCCAAACCAAAACCCAGTGGCTTTCTCCCAGCCTTCTGATACTTACCACAAAAGAAGCTTCCACTAAGCCAAATCACAGAAACACCAGTTCCCATATTTCTGGCAGAGTGTCTCCATCTTTCTGGGAGCTTCCCCAGTACTGTTATTTATCTCTATAGCTGTTTTCTGATCACACACCACACCGAGTCATTATGTAATAGCAGAACTGGCATTAAGAGCCCTTGTACCCCAAATATGAGGAAAAGAAACTTTTTACAGGAAATACCTTGCTCTTATCCTTTCTTCTGTTGCCTGTCCAGCAACCAATCTGGACAGACCTTGCTAAACTCAACACTCAACACTTGAGACCTGCACCAAAACTGAGAAAACCAACCCAGACTTTGACAGCCATAGTAACATACTGAAGAAAGATTTAAAATGTGATAATGCAGCACCACCTATAGGCAAAACAACACCCCTGTGAAATACTCAGAGAAAAACAGTTTATGTGTAAAATGTCCTTTTTTTTCCCAGTTATGACCTGCTAAGTATTTTAAGTATTTGTAATAGGCAGAAATAATGATTTCTTTTCGAACTACTAAAAGTTATACAAACAAATAACCAGTTTATTACATAGCAATTCTTATTCCAAAGATTTGGGTTCTATGTATCAAAATTCTCCTGCTTCCACACACATACTAGCAAAGAAAATAGAATATACTGACCTTTAGGTCATTAAGACCCATCCATAGCATGATTATTTGACTAACTGTCTGGAGATAAGACAAAATAAAACCATGTTCTTCTTTACTCCCTATATCAAGAAGATGCGCCCCTCGCGAAGACGTTTCACAGATTTGTTGTGCCACCTTCCACGTCTTGCTCTCCTTACTCATTTGATAGCAGCTGCTTTGGAAAGCCACCCACCCTTGCGAACACATGCCTACAGGTGAACAAGGACAGGACTGAAACAATATTCTGCACCATTCAGGGCAGAGGTACAGTTTAAGATTTTTTATATAATTATAGAGACATTTTGATGATGACAGCATTTAATTAAATCACAACTGCAAATGCCCCAAATCCAGTAATTACAAATCAACACTCCTTTAAAATGCTGAATGCGACAACAACAAACTCTAATACATACCTGTTTCAACTTGAATATCCAGTGACTGAGACACGTTTACAAATTCAAGATGTAATTGTTCAAAAATAAACTTAAACGTATACAAGGTGGCAGGTGTCAAATTACTCCACACAAAGAATCCGCTGTGGCTTTTTATAATCTGAGAAGTATCATTCAGTGAAACTGAAACTGAAAATTCCTCGGTTACTGTGCTCCAGTTAAAAGACACTGTAGTTGCTGTCACAAATGATTTGATGTCATTTTCTGACATTCCACCTAGTAGGCAAAGAAAAAAGAAAAATACTGTCTTTACCATGAGGGGATAATTACCTCAAAGTAGTACGGCATCAATATTTAGGTTTTTTCCTTTAAGAAGTGATGAGGGCTACACACAGTAGGAAAAGAAAGGTAGCATCAAAACAAAAAATGTCTTACTAAGCCATTAAGAAAGCCATGCTCTCCTTTACTATTATGGTATGTAAACTTATGTCTGAAGCAACCAGAAATAAAAGAGCACAGTTTAAGGAGTGTTTAACTGAGAAAGTACACACTTTGCCAGAATATCAATTAAGTAATACACATCAAGTGCATAAGACAATAATTGCATAACCAAGAATTATTTCCTGTAGCTTGCTGAACATGCTTTCAGCATGTTTTCATTGACATGAAACATGCTTTCATGTCAATGGCTGCTGCAATATTTTCAGCTTGCAACATGTTTTTCTCAGTGATGTTATTTGTATTCAGCTCTTCATCTGTATTCCAAAGTTAGTATGTGCGTGTAATGTGTACAAAGATAATGCTATAAACTATTTCAAAGCAATTAACACAATTAAGTTAGAAAGCACTCTCATTCTAGTAATCAGTGAGACTTGTGGTTCTGAACAGATTTACAGCTATAAATGATAGGGTTTTTAGGTCCAGTGGCTAGACCCACAAACTCTTATACTAAAAGGCTGTCCCAGTTACTCACAGTACTAAGATCCTCTAGCTACTCATTAAACTTTTTTAAAGAGGGACTGTCACAAAGCAGAAACAAAGATATTTAATATGCTTAATTTATATAAGAGAAGCAATCACAACCCTATATTGACATGAAATTGCCAGGCTTTAAGTAACTTTCTCCATGGTCCTCTTTCATAAATCTCTTCTGTTAGAATTGCTGTAGTATAGCAAAGCCTGTAACATTTAAAAATCTCCTGAACTTTTACATCAGTCCCATACTGCAGAATTGTTACACTAACCAAATGAGTTACATAAAATGATTCCTTTTACTCCTCATTGTTGAAAACATATATTGATGGGAAGTTCCTAAATACATGTGTAAGCACAGGATTTCAATTCCTACTTCTTTCATCTTCAGTATTAGACTAATATAATGATACCAAAATATTTTTTGTGCTACTCTACTTACGTGTCTTAAATGATTTTACACTTAAGATTCGGCCATTTTTTAGGGATTCTATTGTAATATCATACTTCTTATTTTCCTCAAGCAGAATTGTAGTACTGACAGGTTTCTGTTCAACTTTAGAAACGTTTCTTACATTCTGCAAGTTAAAAGAAGTTCTGGATATAGTGAAAGTAATAAAAATGCAATTCATAAATGCTATATGAAGTTTTTAGAAGGGTAGTTTACATTGCAGCATGTCAAACTTAAGGCTGCTGTTAAACTGCAAAATACCCAATGCATTTAAACCAAAACCTTTTAGAAATCAAACTATTAATAAACATTTTCGTATTAAAACACCCATATTTTAAGGTCCAGAATATCCTGGGCTCAAAATAAGAATAATGATCTCCTGAGATCTGGGGATAGCGTCTGTGCCTCTCCTGGAGAAGTCAGACTCCTTCAAACAACAGTACCTCGAAAAACTTGCATATTCCTTACTTTGAACATATGCCTATCAACCATTCAACCAGACTCAAGTCTTTTCAGTCTCAATGTGTTCAACAGGACTCTGCAAGAGTGCATATAAATGACATGAATTACAGAATTCAGTGTAATTTTTTCAAACCTTCTCCTTATTTGCTATTTTACATTATATTGTTATAAACAAACACACAATGCTATTAACTACTGATACCTACAGCTTAAATACATATGGAACTACTTATCCCTTAGATTACCAACATTTACTTTTTGACTGAAAGCATCTGCTTGCTGGTATGTTACAATATAATAATCTGGATCCTCTCCTTTGGGCAATTCAGTCCATTCCATCAAAACAGTTCTAGCAGGCTTTTTCATTTGGTCACAGTCTAGACTCTCTGAACCCTGTAACAGAAACATACATGAATGAGTGTAGTAGACAATACAGAACTTGTACATCTAACTAAACAATTAAATAACTGCTTTTACCTAGAACTTGTCAGCTAGCAACAGTTCCTGTATGAACCAGCATCACCAGCCCTACTGTGTGACACACAGAGGCTTCGTAATTCCTTACAAGTTCTGCAGGTACAAGTTCTATTCTACTTTTCTCTCCTCCAGAGGTAGCCAAACCATGTCAGTTTACCCAAGTATGCCCTGCTAGGAAATGAGAAGTCCGTTGTCACTTTAGACAAGAGGTCTGAGATTTCAGTTGCAATGTAAGCATGCTCTTCTGAGACCTCACCTGGAGTATTGTGTACAGTTCTGGTGTCCTCAACATAAAAAAGACATGGAACTGTAGGAACAAGTCCAGAGAAGGGCCACGAGGATGATCAGGGGACTGGAGCACCTCCTGTATGAAGACGGGCTGAGAAAGTTGTGGCTGTTCAGCCTGGAGAAGAGAAGGCTGCATGGAGACCTCATAGCAGCCTTCCAGTATCTGAAGGGGGCCTATAGGGATGCTGGGGAGGGACTCTTCATTAGGGACTGTAGTAATAGGACAAGGGGTAATGGGTTAAAACTTAAACAGGGGAAGTTTAGATTGGATATAAGGAGGAAATTCTTTCCTGTTAGGGTGGTGAGGCACTGGAATAGGTTGCCCAGGGAGGCTGTGAATGCTCCATCCCTGGCAGTGTTCAAGACCAGGTTGGACGAGGCCTTGGGTGATATGGTTTAGTGTGAGGTGTCCCTGCCCATGGCAGGGGGGTTGGAACTAGATGATCTTAAGGTCCTTTCCAACCCGAACTGTTCTATGATTCTATTGCAATCACAGCAGTCAGTCGGAAGTTGGAGGTCTCAGTCCTGTTCTCACATTACATGGTAAGGGCTCTAGTGGCATCACTTTCACAGCTTCTCAAGAAACAACAGCATTCAAGAGATAAAGAAATAATTTACTGAACAACTCCCTACCAAACCAATTTAGACATGGCAGTACAAGGTTTGTTCAGCATTTCAATTTCTTACAGAGACCAGTTCATTGTAGATACAAGTCTTATGTAGTTTTGACATATTTTTGACAGTACCTCTTTAATAGCTACCTGCCTTTGAAAGACTTTGGCTTAGCTCTTTAGAGAAGCAGGCTCCCTCTGTGTTTGAATTTCATTTGGAACAGAAACTCACAGGCTGCCTTTATCTAACAGGATATAAACCTGAATCAGCTCTAAAATTCAGGGAAATTGGGGCATCTGAAGCCAATCCCTATTATGTAACATTTCTTAAAAGACTGCAGTTCTTTAAGTTCTAGTTTGATTTCCTGTATGAAATCGGATGACAAATACCATCATTCAGCAATGAACTCAAAATGTAGCTCAAAAAAAACACCCAAAAGTCAAATAAGGACGCTAGTAGACTAAAATAAAAATTAGTACTTTTATCATTATATTACTTGGTGTTGTCCTGTAAAGCAATCTACCACACCCCAAAACCCTACAAACAACCCCAAACAAAACACCATAAAACACAAAACCACTCTGGAGTTCTGTTTGGTTTCAGGTAACTTCCTTCAACTAATAAGAAACTAACGTTAACTATAAATCTGCCAAGATCTTAATGTTTAAAGTTTAGATTATACTTTAAAAAGTATAAGCTTTATAAGGTTTATAAAGCCTTTAACCTCTATATCCATTTATAATAGGGTACATGCAACCTCTTTGAAGTCCCTGAACTGACGTACCAGACAAATATTAATGTCATACACGGAAGTGGTTAAGGAGCACCTTTCCAGGAAAAGTAGCAGACTTTTAGCTGACGGGTGTATAGCTGGTTTGTGTTCTCCAAGAAACAGTCTAAAGGATAGGAAAATGTCCTTTTAAAGAGAATTAAAAAGTGTATTTGCTGTAATTGAATTAACCACTTCCACCATCAACATTACTATGTGCCATTTTACTGTACATAAATACATATGCCTAGAAGTAAAAACAAGAACTAGATCTTCAAGTGTATACAGAAAATTCACTACACTTAGGAATTTATAATATTCCTTTTTGCCGCCAGCACCTTGTCAGTGCCTTATCCAAAGACTGCAGCTATTTTAAATAAACGAATAAATAAATAACTGACTACAAAGATCTAGAGTTCAAATCTATCTGCAGACTAGCTACACAAGTAGCCAGGGCACCTAACAACAAACAGTTACTGATTTCTGCTATCAATTACTTCTCAACATATGACTCAAGCAGGCTTCTCAGGCTGAAGAAGAAACAGGAGAAATACAAGAGGTCTATAAAATCTTTAGTAGCCAGAAGAGAGTAGAGACTGATTTTTTCACTTCCTTTTCAAGTACAGGAACTGAGAAGGATGAAATGTAGCCGGTATGCTCCAAATTCAGAGCAAACAAAAAGAGTCATTTTTTCACAAAATAAATAGTTTATCTGACAAAGCTTAAAATGAGCCCATTAGAAGTTTCACTAGGCTTCAGAAAAGGCCAGACCAGTTCACAGAAGAGAACTACATAAGCTCACAAAATGCACTGCTACTACATCCATCTCAAGAAGTCCTATGCTGGAAATGGTGAGAAACTAACACAGTACAGGTAATTTGCATTTTATGCTACTTTTACAGTTCTCCCCAAGGATCTGCTTTTTGCCACTGCTGAAGAAATGATACGGAACACACTGAAGTTTTTTTTACTTCACCCCATTCCACCATCCTAAAGAGCCAGGCTCTCTCTACTACTCTGCAACTGTCAGGAAACTCCCCAAAATCCATGGCTCTCTTCTCTAAATGAAGGGAGTGGCATTTGTACAAGTAACTGACAGAGCTTTTAAGTCACCTCTGCTGCAAAGCACATTAAGCCACCGTTAAAATAAAGATTACACATACAAAAACTAAATATAGATAAATAGGGAAAAATTAAGCAGAAAGATACACACAGTTCCTATGTTACAGGGTTCTTTCAATTAACAGTCAAATTAAACAAAAAGGGCTAACACACAAATGGTAGTTTTGGATGAGAATTCCACTTGGCTAAAGGTATAGCCAGAGTACATTCCTGGGTCCCAAAATGACTCTGAAGAGCCACCATCACCATGCATGTCTGCAGTGTCCAAAAACTGATACAGGGATACAAGCTACCTTAGGACTTAAAAGATGCTGGGATTTCTTACATCTTCCAGGGAACAACATCAAACCAGAAGCAGCAAGCAATAAAGCAGATTCAGGATCTAAAAAGAGCTTCCAACAATTTAAATAAGACGGGGAACGCTCAGTACCAATAACTGAGAGCTCCCTGTGACTGCTAGAATGACAAAGCAGCAGCCCAAATCACAAACCATTGAATTTTTAACATTCAATTAGAATATCTATCCACCCTCAGAAAAGGGAGTATTTTTCTTACCTTGAAGAAGTATTTCAATAAAAGCAGGAGAACAATTGTTTGATCCATAAAGAAACACAGTAGTCCCAGTGATATTTATATGTTTGAATCTCAGCTTCAAATCAAAATCATACCAGATCTAAGACATGAGAAAAACTAACATGTATTTATAATTCACACAGACACAGCAGCAGCCAATGGTGCACTCGAGGTTTGTGTCTTTGCTCTGGCCCTGCCTCTCCCCAGGCCCCATATAAAGTTTCCCAAGATCAGCAGAAGGCAGCCTTACTGAGCTGTGGCTACGTCTATTGTTCATTTGTCAGTTAAAACCCTTTTGGTGTAAGAGAAAAAGCTAGGGGTTTTGAAGTTTTACTAGTCATTACTGGGTCAAAATTCAGTGAAATTAGTGTAAACCCTTGCACTCTCCTTGAGAGGCTCCAGTTGTTTTCCACAGTACACAACTCTAGTGGGATGCCCTTTTGTCAGTGTTCAAAATATGCCTGGTAACATCTTTCAAGTGCAAGCACCATGCACAGCTGCTGAACCCACGGATAGGTCTTGCTAGGGTGTCCATGAGGAATAAACAGAGTCAGTTTATGTTATTTCTGTTGTATTTGCTCATCAAAACCAGGTGCACACCAGGAACTTCAAGAGCAAGTCTAAAACTGCTTACAGAAAATACAAAATCCTACTTCTTCAATGTAAAAGCAGAGCCTATAAATCCCCTAAGTCTCACTATATCCTCATGACACACACAATACCTACTTACTAGTGGACTTACTACATTTTTAGTAGGTAACCACAGCACATAACTGCCGGTAGAAATCCTTACGGCACCAAGACCTGGGCATTAACCACGAAAGAGGCACAGCCGTCGCCACCACTTGCTCCCGACGATTCACACACATATACCCCATAGGACGACGGCCCTCGAGCCGGGAGGCGCTGGGGAAGCCCAGAGCCCAGCAGGCCGGAGCGGACAGTGGCGGCTATCACAGCCCATGAGCCGCATTGCGAGCCCTCCCGTCAGGGGAGAGGCCGCCCTCCTGTCCCGGAGCCGGCAGACACCGCACTGCGGCTGGGCAGCACCTCCGCTTCGCCCGCCTTCCTCTCCTCCTACGTGCTTTCTCTGCCCGGAGGGAGGGTGGAGGCGGGAACGGGGAGCAGCGGGTTCCTTAGGCAGCGGCCAGCACCGTGTGGCGGGGCTTTAGCTGCCGGGCCTCGGGTCCCCTCATGACCAGCGGAGCTGCCTCAGGGGTTCGAACCCGTACAGTTCCGCTTATGTCCCGCTCTCTGAGGTGCAGTACCGCTCCCCGGGGCTCCCCAGCCCGAGGTGGAAGGGTCTGCCGGAGGCGGCAGCGCAGTGGCGCGCTCTTGCTGCCCGCAGTGAGGCCACGGCGTGGAGGTAGGAGCCTGCCAGCGGCTACTGTAGCTATCAAGGCCAGAAGAAAGCTGTGCCCGTTCAGCTGTTTTACAGGGCAGATACACTGTTTGTTTCCTGAGCACTTTGTGATCACCGAGCACAAAGGGAGGCTTTATTAATGAGGCGGTTTTCAAGGCAACTGCGGGAGGCATCTCTCTTTTGATCTCACCAAATTAAGTGTGCATGGCACATTCCACCTTAATCAAAAGAACACTCCCAAAAGAGAACTCCTTCCTTTTACTCAGCAAAGAACACTCCCAAAAGAGAACTCCTTCCTTTTACTCAGCAGTTCTCACGATTTTTAACATTGTTCATTGCTGGTTTTCCCCAGAATGCAGCATCAGTACAGAAGAAGCTCTTTCACATTGCCGTGTTCTGCATACAAAAGCTTCTTGTGAAAGTAGAAACTACATATATGTATTTTTTAGACTATCTCCTTTGAGTGAGATTCTCAAATCTTTGATCTTAGAGAATCATTCACCACTGATTTGGATAGGCGTATGACCACCTAAAAGGTCTATACAATTACTTGTCAGAATAGGCAAAAAAAGGTTTTTTGAAAACGGTCAGTATGTGGCTGCCAAGGACTAGGCAATAAATCTTATTTGCAGTTGCTGGGGTTCATGGTTCATCAGCTCAGAATATGCCCTTCCACCCTAAACTGTGGTGACTTGTTAATGACAACGGCCTGATAAATTTTTGAGTTTCCTTGTCCTGTAGGTAGCTTGCACGTTCTATTTGGCATTTAAAGAAAGCTTAGAGAAAACTTGGTACACAGGGTTACATAGAGACCCTCTCAACCATCACCTTTCCTCAGTGAAAGCCTTTCTTCTTTTGCATTAATCTTAAGTGTTAAAGTCTGTCCCTTGAAAGACTTTTCACATTCACTTTGTGAATGCTTAGCTAAAATATATTCCCATAATGGTTGGGAGTCTGAAATCCAACCTGATCTGGGAAATGCAGTACCAATATCCCACTGTAACTGTAAGAAATTTCGGCTGATGGTTTTGGCCTTCTGCTCCTCCACGATTGCTATATTGCTACGGTTACGTGTGACAACTCGTTTATGTTTTGTCCCCTGTAATAGAACACATGGCTGTGGGATTTTCTGTAGGACATGCACCTGTACATGATCACACCAGCAGTACAACCTCAAGGTTATCAAGTCAGTGTTTCCCACTGCCACAATATTCCTGATGGGTGCCCACACATTTATTTGGCATTAAGTTTTTACACAAAAGTGAACTTCTATAATATTTAGATGTTGGATTTGTCCGTTAAATCTTTATAAAAGGAGAAATGGAAGAAAAAAAGATAGAGATGGAAAGAACTATACAATAAATAATGCAAATATATTAAGTTCTACTTTGATATTTAGTATACAGATTTGGCTAGCTAAAAAATGAGACTGTTAGCTAACTGTATAGCTATACTCTAGGCCTTGGATTTTATTAAGGAAAACACACAGTAAGTGACTTAAACCCAATATTTAAAAACATGCCTCAAATTGTAATTGCATACTGGGACAAGAACTGGTCTTAACAAATGGCCTGGTAATAAGGCAATGGAACTATAGAAGCCAAATATTATAAGTAATATAGTGAAAGCCTTACTGTGTTACAGAGGCTTATTCACTTACAGTCTAAGTATAGAAATATATTTACATTATTCCCTAAAAAATCTGCATAGTTTTATGGGTAAGCGTTTGTTCTGAGGAATTCCTTTTGCAAGGGCAAGTAGGAGAACCAAGCAGTGGAAATGTAGGAATGAAGGACAGGTGGAGCCAGGTATGGATGGGGGAACTGGCAGGACTCAGCAGACTGGAGCATAAGGCAAGCATGTGGCTGTGCACACAGCTTCTCCCTAGTTCCTTGCCTTTTCCAGTGGCAGCGTGGGAGTTTGAGAGAGGCATGCATTCCCAGCCTTTTTGTTTTAGAGGAGCAGAGCTTATGTGAGCGGGGGTAGAAGGGAGGGAGCTCTGTGGGTATTAAAGTTCTTTCAGTCAATAATGAGCAAACTAATTAATTTTGATATTTAACTAGGTTAGTTTGAGTTGGATCGGCTTTCCAAAGCAGCTCACAGGGTGCCTGTCCAAGCTGGGTTACACGTAATTCAAGCCTGAGGGTTCAGGCAGGAATGCACCATTGAAGAGAGAGGAAGAAACCAAAGCAGAACCACAAACTGCATCTACGTTTAAGTTACAAATGGAAAAAACGTTTGGAGCAGAGCAGTCCTGCTACACTGCAGTTCGATTCAAACCTTCTCTCTGTTGCAAAGGCCCTGAGGGCTAGTTCACATTCTACAAAACATACCATGTCATGCCAATGTCACCTTCGTGGAGGTGATGGGGGTGGGATGGCTGGCCAGAAAAAGGTTCCCAAGGTTTAACCAGGCCAAAGCAGTCTGAATTTGAAGTTTAATTGTAAAATGAAAGGCAATCTTATACCATATCCAGCTCCACTGAAAACGTGAGATTTTACTGTAGATTTCAGAGAGGATGCTGACACAATTATATCTGGCTGATTGTTGCACTTAAAAATACAAATTGGGTAAATGGGAAACAATTAACTAATAAATACTATTACAGGTTATTGTGGAGTTAATTTTAAGCATAATTGCCTTAATAATTTCCAGGTTCATCTATGATTTTCATCTTCAGTGGCACAGGTAAAGTAATTGCATCAACATCTATTAGTCTGCAAAATATTGTTTATTAATTTCTCTTTAATTACATTACAGTTCTAAATCTTAGAAAAGCACATTGCTTATAAAAAGCACAGCTGTTTAATCAAAGCATATCAAGAGTTTGGTCATTATATGGAAAAGTCCCATTCTGCAGCAGCTTCCTTAAGTAGTTTATCAAATGCTAATTTCATTAAGAATTTTTGGGCCAACCTGTCTTGATGTAAATATAGGATTACTATCTCTCTGTTCATAAATCAAAAGATCCTTTTAATTTGCTGCATGAGTACACAAACTTTACAGCTATGACTGATTAATTTCCATTCCTGGCTGCATGAAAAGTTGCTGTACACAAATTCCAACAGTAACATCAGAGAATATTTTGGTTCAAGGCCGTAGTCTGTAACACAACTTGAAATATTTCCTGTTACAAATAATAAAAACACACAAATGAAGCAGATGCTTTCTCAGAACAGCACTTTATTTGGATCGCTAGGTGATCACTGTTTCTTTATAATGGTTAAATATTTTTACTGATAATACAATGGATTGTTCTTTAATTTTTAAACCAAGTCACTATTTCTAAGGAGACGGATGAGGAGATGACAATATTGTTGGTTAAGATGGATTATATCACTGTACATGCTATTTTTCTTTTTAAGCCATCAAACCAAATACAGCAAATGTTTAAAGATTTGTCACACAAAGTAGTAAAATAGCCTTGGAATTTTTTATTTTTATTATTTTTCTTTGTATAAACCAATTTGATAACCCAAATTTTTGTAATTGAATGATGACAGCTTGAAATAAAAACTGTTTGTCAAAAAGTTTTCAGACTTTTAAACAAGAATTTTAATCCTGAAACTATCTGCATGGTAAGGAAAATACTGTCAGCATTTAAATCAGTTTCATTCAGCAAGTTTATAAAGCAAAGTAATGTTCTAAAACGAAGCCGAAAACTGTATCCTTAGTTTTTAAGATAAGGTTATGTAATGCATTTAATAAAAGAGAGAATATGTTCAGTTTAAGATGCCCAATCATGGACATTCACCATCTGATTGAACATGAATAGCTCATGAAAGCCCTTCAAAACATAACTTTCACCTGGATATTTTTTTTGCCTGGACTCAAAAATGATGAATCCTAAATTAAGTTGAGTCCAAATTTCAGTATTAAAAACAAAAAAAAACAAAAAAAAACCAAAAAAAATTCTTAAGTATTTTATAAAAATATACTCAACATAAATGTTCGAACTGGAAAGGCCAGGTTGGATGGGGCTTTGAGAAAAATGACTGCTACTGCTGAACCCAGGACACTGGTCTAGTGGAAAGTCTCCCTGACCACAACACAAGGGTTGGAACTAGATGATCTTCCAACCTACACCATTCTATGATCCTATAAAACAAAGGAAGAAACCCCTTATGAATAGTTAATATGTGCAGTATCCCGTTTTTTAAATAAATATATATACATAGAATCTTATTCTACAGCTAGTATAGAGCCAATTTCTTATTTGCGAAAGCTGATAAGTGGATATAAAATAGAATCCTTCATCTCAGAAACAGCTTTCAGGTATTTTTCGTAAAGGCACAAAAGCTTGAACTCTTCAGCCTTTGGCTAGTCATGCTTCACATGTATAATATTTATAAAAATTAAATTAATGTCTCAAGTTTAAAGACATTATTATGCTTCTACTATATGCTCTGGAGATTTACTACAGGTACTTACAGACCACAGTCATGTTGTTTCTCTGTGACTTACAGTGTAAGCATAGTCCCCTCAATGACAACAGTTTAATGGACAAAATATAGACTTTTCTGCAAGGTAAAAATGTTTCGGTTTAACCCACTATTTTATTCAGTCATTATCAAACTCCCATTTAAACATGAGAGCAATGATGGTTCACAACAAGAAGTTTCTGAGTACAAGGAAAAGAACCACTGAGAAATTCTGAACTTTAATAGATAGCCACAATCCAACTGGAAACAGGCCTTAACCAGCTTTCAACAGCTTGTCAGAAAGCCCACTGAGTAGAAATAAATGATGGCTAAATTATACCTTTTTCAAAATTATTTATATTTTTCTTTCTATATATGCCAGTACTTCAAAAGAAAATGTGAAGAACGTAGAACATCATCTTTACTAAATCTGTGAAAAATTGCATTATAAAGCAGAACTGAGCACATCTGTTTTTTTTATCCCTGCGGTTGTACTATAGTTATCCAACATCAAAAAAAGTTTGGTGAAAAGAAACTCCTTTTACTTCTACAGATGAAATCATATCCACAGTAGTGTTCAGTTCCATTGGCATGAGCATTCTATAGGCTCTTGAACGACATACATAATTTCAGTGCCATTTCCTGAGCAGCGTAGTGGCACAGTCAGATTACGCGTTCCATTTTCTCGACAACATTTACAGAATCTTAAATGGGTATCGATATTGACATTGAAGATTGTTGCAGATGGGCATTTTCCATCACAAGAAGCCACATTTATCTAGGAGTATAATAAGAACTGAAATTAGACATCTCAAATTTTGTTACAAGGATATTGCATTTCAAACTTCTTTGTGATAAAAACTCATTTTTAATTTGAAAATTATTTTATCTTCTAAAATGCATTCATTCTAAGGGTAGACACATTTTTAATATATTTTTCTTTTAAATTAAATTTTGTTGTTGTTATTTAACCATGTATTCTGTCTTAAGCTTGACCCAAATGTTGTGCTGTGTATACCAAAACTGAATCCCTAGTTTACAATTTAATAACTTCAAAAGAGCACAGCTAAATTCATGTTCACTCCTGAACAGTTAAATTCTCATTACTAGTCCTCTTTCTAAAACTAAATAAATACACCACACACTCTTACT
Source organism: Pezoporus flaviventris (assembly GCF_033815535.1). Taxonomy (NCBI): domain Eukaryota; kingdom Metazoa; phylum Chordata; class Aves; order Psittaciformes; family Psittacidae; genus Pezoporus; species Pezoporus flaviventris. The sequence continues at coordinate 7,943,690 of NW_026892564.1, forward strand.
TCTACTATTAAATTTTGGGAATGTCACTGCTGACCTTCTGTCAAGATGTAAATTAACCTGCTCAGCTTTCAATTTCTAATGATATTTTGCCTTTTATGACTGTATATGTTCTTCAACAGTCTTACCAGGGGCCTTTTGGAAGTATAGAGATACTGTGCCGATTGCTTCTCCTGTAAGTGCTACATGAGAAGCACATTTGCTGCCTGGACATGCTTTGTAGATGTGGCTACACCCAAGCTGAGAAAAAAGTTGTCTTAAGCAGACCCATAAATAAATGCCATCGTGAATTTACGATATGGAGACACATGCTATGTGGAGGAGAAGACACCCAGAGATTAAAGGTCTTCAAAGAGGAATGCAGCAGTAATTCAAAGAGAAATCACATCCTAAGTGAAAGAATTTCTACTCCTCTTTTAGAGTGGGATGTTATTTCATGGTGAAGAGTTCAATGCCCATGTGAGTTATAATTATGCTGTGTACTTTTCATTTGAAGCCGGATGATTTTCCAGGTGGGAGGGCTCAGGCCTTCAGCCAATAGGAACAGCTAATTTTACTCCATTTACAAGTAGGATAACATTCCTAGGGTCAAAGGTCTGCTTCTGAGAAGATAGCAGCATTTTTTTGTTGCTTGTTGAGAGCTATAACCCACTTAATACTTGATTTGGTATGCCATAGGCCCAGCATCACGGGTCTTCTATGCTTACCGGGCTTTGACTTATACAGTCACTTTTTCTTATGGTTGTCCTGATTGTTATTTTCTGGCAAATCCTTTCTTCCTTTTTGCCTGATAAAATACATAAAATGCATACTGAATCAATACACTTTTTGTACTGCATTTGCTACTAAAAAAAAGTGAAGCTATATTCAAAAAATATACTTTGTTTTCAATAGTGTGAAACTAGGACTTCCATAATTGAATTATTTTTAAGCAAAAGGAATACTTCCTGTGCAGAATTATCATTTTTTTAGGTGCACATATGAAGCATCAATTGGCCCGTTAAGCTAAACAGATTTTATAAATATTAAAATAGTAGTACGATTTTAAATTACACTTATGGCAGGACAAATATAAGCAATTGGAAAAAAGATGTCATAAATAATTTTTAATAGTATTAAAATTAACTCTTTTTTAATAGGAATATTGAATGTAAACAATATTTTAATTCTGCATTTAAGAAAATTTTCAGAACTTAACATTTGAGAAGGTAGAGTTGTAAATGTGATTACAACCGTGATGTTATTTTGAATGTTTAAAATTTAAATAGAATACTATCATGCCATATATTTTTGAGAAAGATGAAGAAGGAAGTTTTGAAGGAGAGAGATGCATATATTTGCTAAATATGGTGCAGTTTTTACCACCAGAACTGAAGCATGTAGTATTGAGTCAGCATATGGATCTAGGATTAGGGAAATTTTAAAGTGCATTCTGGGAGATACTGATAGGAGGATTTTCCTTTTATTTGAAAAACAAATCTGTACATTGCAAAGCCATTTTTAACACAATAAAAGTTATAAGACTGACACAATTAAACATACAGTATTTCATGCTGCACTCCATACCAGACTGTTACTTCTGCTTCTGTAACAGCAGTTACTTAGATCTCCTATTTCACTTCCCATCAAAATTACCTATTAGTTTTGCTATGCAACTATTTTGGACAACCAACATCTCAAGTAGTAAGCACCATCCAGCAGAGTTTCTCTACCTGCTGCACTTGCCTTCATGGATGGGTGCACTCAGAAAAGAGCAATATTTCTGTTCTCCAGAAGACTGTGAGCTCTTTTACAAGATAAATGAGCTCTGAGTGACCAGGGATATCCTGCACCCACAGCTCCAGTGGGTATTTAAAAATTAGGCTGGCTGCAGAGCACAGCTAGATTTTAATGTGTGCATTGCAGGATCAAATAAGATTCTGCTGCTGAGCTAGTACACCACTGTACTATCGAAGCTGTTAGCCCACAATATCTTGGGTTTTCCTTCTCAGTAGCACATAAGAAAAAGAAGTCCCATGATAATTCCATCAGACAGTGCTTGCCAGCATTAGTATGTGCTGACAATGCAGTCTTTGTACTTCTACGACTCATATAGGGATACATCACTTTTCGGTGTATAAGGTGCTGATGTCTAATGAAAACTCTGCTATTATGCTTTTTTCTTTCCCAGTTTCAACTGTCAAAAGAATCTGCATTCTGTAGCAGGTGTGGTTTTTTTACTCCTTATTTGATTAAAGAGTTTCTGTGACTTATCTATCTTTAAAAGCAACAAATTATGATCATAATGCAACAATTCTGTAATATTCCATAATTCCTAGTGTATATTATTTATTAATGTATGGCTGTAATTGTATGTTTCTCCCCCTCCCTCCCTCCCCCCACCCCATTTTCATAACTTTGTGAGAACGTGATGTTTGTGACAAAAGAAATACAGAATGAATCCATATCTGCACAGATAAATTGGGCAGTCTTGCTCTACTTTAAGGCAAAAACTGTTCAGTCATTAAATTAGTGATCTGGGATCAAATTTAGAATCTCTTGGCAACAGTATTCAGGATAATAATAATATTTAAAGTATATCATTTCTAATTACAACCTCCCTGTACAGTATTAAAACCAATTTCAGAAATGAACAAGAACTATCAGCAGCATGTACCATAAATGGATGAACCTGATTCTGACAGGTGCTGAACAGTGAACCCTGACCGGACTTTAGGACACCGCTGATTTGGGACACCAACAGGGAGTCAGCATCTCTCAGTATCAGGCACAGTACCATTAACTGAATGGTGATATTTAATGTGATGCCAGCTATACACGTATATCAAGCAGTGCTTACACTATTATTAGAAAAAAAAAGAAAATAATGTTATTAAAAATAATACCTGGTTCACAATTAATACTATGAGTAGGCACTACTGGACTAATGGCAAAGGGTAATAGACCCAATCCAGAACCTGGCAGAATCATTAGGAATATTAAGTTTCTTGTGAAACAAAAACATTTTTATTTAAACGACATTTCATTAATTCTTACACTGCCAACTGCAATTTTTCTTTTAGCAAAAAACAATGAGCTTTCCTGTTAGTGTACCAAATTTGAAAACTTTGCAGCTACTTCAAGTCTTGCTAAAGATGGCTTAAACTTTATTTCCCCCCTGGTTAACACAAAACTGGAATGATGCTTCCTTGTAAATCAAACTTTTGCAATGAGTCTCTCTATGGCAAGGTAAGAATTAAATATATGCACTCACTTTACATGCATTGAATCAAGAACTTTCAGAAAGATTATTTTGTTCCCATTAAAACCCCAAGCTCTATTTATAAGTACTCTTTTTAACTGCTTCACCACAGGGCACATGCTTTTAGTTAAAAAGAAAATAAAATTAAGATAACATATAATTGTATTAATTATATCTGGGGTTTTAGCAGCCAACTCAGCAAGTATTTCTGAAGTATAACGATGCCTTTCCTGAGGCCACAGAATACGGCCAAAATTATAAATCTTCTTGATCAACAGAAAATCAGTAGCCATTACTTCTTTATGCTTTAAATCCAACCTAATTTCGGTGGGGGGGTATATTTAAATATTTTTAAATGTAACTTATCTCATTAAAGAAACAATAATTAGTAAGATTTTAGTACAATTCTGGTGTGTTACTCTTCTGTGCCAATTCTCATTCAAACAAAAATATATTCTGTTGTATTAAGATAGCTTTTATTTTCTAAGGTTTGGATACAACAGAGCAACAATAATTGCAGTTCACTTTCAAATCATTGCATAACTTGGAAACTTGAGTATTGTGTATTTGGTAAATATTAATATTTCCTCTTATATCACAAATTATTTACAACTCATTTCACTTCTGAATTATATTTAATAACTGTGCAGTATATGGTTATAAGTCTGTGACTTCCTATGCAATATTATTAAGTAAAGGTTTGTCTAAAAAAATACCAAAGACTAATTTCCTTTTATATTTTAACTCCAATGTTGAACACAAGAAAGGACAAAAATGAGGGGAGGGTTTCCTGTGGCATTCCACAGACTTTTGCTCTGCACAATTAGCTTTACACAACAGTTTTTTATTTTTATGTACACATAATTAAGTACCTTGATAATAAAAACTCTTCTTGTCAAAACTGTAAAGAAAATTAAAATCTTTTCATTATTTTAATTGAGATAACTTCTGATCTTCAGAAGATTATATTTGGAGGGATTTGGTTATACTCCAGAACAATAAAGATCACCATGTCAGCAGCCAAGTGAAGCAAAACCTTTTAATAGGAGTAGTTAGGTAACTATAACAATTTTATGTGATTTATGGGGGGACTGCATGCTTTTTCCTTCTTTATGTCCCAGCAAGTGAGGTTAAAAAACAAGCCCTCCAAAACCAAAGCCAAACTAAGCACATATTGCAGCCTTTTTTACTTACAGGTCTTGCAGCAGCCATCATTATACATCTGCACAATTCCTCCGTTCTAGGAAAATAAAAAAAGAATATAGCAAAAAACAGTGGCCAATACAAAGGTGAATTTTATCTCAATATATTCCATGTTTTAAAGATGTCCAACTAATAAAAAGTAGCATCGCTGAAATCAAGAGAATTACAGAGAGATGTATGAGCTGGAGGCTTGGTTCACAAATTCTTTATGGCCTTTGACACTGCAACTGAACTCATTGCTGCACATCTGATCTGATCTAGTGTCTTTGACTAAGCCACTGAGTTTCTATAAGAAACTTTTTATATTATCCACTTCCATCTATTTCCCCATGCCAAAATTTATTAGAACAGTTCAAAAACCTGAGGTGTGCAACTTTGCTGATGATGTAAAAGGATTTCCAGGGATATGCTAAGGAAAAAATTAATACGTAATAAGTAGCTTTTTACAATATTAAATATATATATGCATATATACACACTTTTGAAAGAGAACTTTAACTGCAGAATTTCAGAACCATTGATGTGTTCAATTCTTTTTCTCAGTTATAGTCTTTGTTACTGTTTTTTTTTGCTGAAGATGCCTGTTAGCTAAAAGTTAAAATGTATGAAAGTGAAGAAAATGTCCTTCTGAGATTAAAAGGGAGTGCGAGAGGGAGAAAGAAAGAGGCACTGTCAGGATCCGACAGAATGGGAACAAGCAAGAAACAGGCACCCACAATTTTAGTGCATAGCCCAGAACCACATATCAAACAGACAACTGAACATAAATAGCACTCTTACGGTAACAACAGGCTAAAGACATTGTTAAGCTCCAGTCTTTTCAGGCTAGAATGCATTTTTTATTTCATTACAGGAGAAATATTGAATAAGTTGTTCAAGGACTTCTTAAATGAGCACTTAAACTCAGCCTCCATATTCCTAAATTGTCCTAAGCTGCCTGACAGAAGAGTTTTCTCCTCATCTACTGTTCAAGTCTATACTCAGCATCTCTGAAAAACAGCTCAGAATGATTCAGAAAATTAATTTTAGGGCTCCATTCTTTAAAATCTTAATGGTTATTACTAAGGAAAGATCCTAATAGATGGTGACAAAAGGGTTCCAAGGAAGAAACTGGAGCATAGTCAAAGTAGAGCAGACATTAATTTTAGATAGAATGCCTTCTTCAGGACTGCAAGAAATAAGGACTCTTAAACAAATGGAGTGGATAAGTAGGACTGTGCTAAATTTATACTCTGTAGTCAAGGCAGCAGTGCTACTACCATCTCTCATACATTTCTACGTGTATATTTCTACATGTATATTTCTGCATGTATATTTCTTTTATTATTATTTGTAGCTTACATTAAATATACGGCATACTGCAAGTGCAAGAATTATAAGAAATGTGAAGCTAGAGAAATATTAAATTAGAAATTAAATTGTAAAAAATATGTAATATACATGAAGCATTCGCATTCTTCAAAACAGTTTTTATGGTTGTGCCCAATTTACATTTTCAGGTATACGATGTAGGTAGATGCCCATTCATGTATGCTAGATAATTATTTAATTTTTTTATGTTATACAATGTTTAGTTAAAAAGATAATAAAGTTTATGTATACTCTATCATCTTCCTAATCTTTGCATAACTGCAGGAATTTTTAATATTGCCCTCTTTTATATGCAGCATTTCTGAATTGCTTGATCCAATTTATTTAGTGTATATATACTACGAACTGGGCAAAGTGTTATTCCAAACTAAAGTAAACCATAGTGATTAGCACTGTGTATAGTGAAATATCAAGTATAATTCCTATTCCACAGTATTTTAAGAGCAGTCATTGTTGTTAGTACCCAAACAAACTTCTGTACTCCTCACAGGTATTCTGTCAAAACAAGACTGTAAATTGCTCTCTTACATGTTTTTACTTACCACTTTTTTAATTTAAAGAAAGTGTATGAAGTATGCATGTGTTGTCAAGGTCCAGTCAATAATAACTGACTCCAGGTCAGTTATTGTCACTTACCTCAACCAAAGTACAAACCTTTGTACACTCGGTGTCATTAAAAGGGGGGCAGACAACACTTGATCCCAGTATGACAGCCCCTGCAGCAGTCTTTGCACACTTGTAGTTAGTGCAGTTGGAGGTCCAGGTGCTGCCTTCCTGAATGTATACATCAAGACCATTGTCAGGAAATACAAAACATTTTGGCTTTATCTCCAACCCAAAACATCTGTGAAAGTGGTCCCCTCATGCGGTAGTACCTACTGGAGTGAAAAGCTTGTTGCAGACCACCTACAGGCGGCAAAGACCATCCTCTAACTACCAATGACTACTCCTCCCTGGAGGCACAGTTCTACTCTCCAGAACACGGCTCAGCATTGGTGTACTAGTGCAGACCAAAAGGACTCTGTGCCAGAAAAAAAGCCTTGTTCTAAAAGCAATGGGAAGCATGAACCAAGTCATGACCATATCTAGATTTCCTTGTATGAATGCTGGAACAAACCGTGAGGATCCTAAACCCCAGTGCTTCAGTTTGCACACTTGCTTTCTGTAGAAACCAGAATGAGGAGAAGAGTGGCCCTGGGAAGAGGGGGACATAGAAATTCTGATGCAGACTTAGAAGCTCCCAATGCATCTAGATCACCTTATATGACTTAGAGTTACAATTTCAACCCTACCCTGCACTTAAAACATGCCTAGCCTGAAGTAAATGATGATATTTATATATCTTTGCAGAAAATCTTGCACCAAATAAAATTAAACAAGGTATTCACCTAGTGTGAAATAGCAGGTCTTTAAATAACACACTTTTTTCCCATCATATACCATAAATAGTTCCTGAGCGTGTAACCAGCAGTAAGGAGGTATGAAGCAAGGCTCACAGCATGACTTAACTAAGAAGCGACTGTCAGACACCTGTATCATTATAGTTACTTCCTATCTCTGTCCAGAGGTCCTTACCTCATACATGATTAGTGTTCCATTCTCAGTGTGAAAAGAGCAGGACATGTCTTGACAGGTACCACAACAAGTATGGTGACTGGAGGAAGGAATGTATATTTGATGCTGGAAAGAAAGGAAAACAACAAAAAAAGGAAAAAAGGTGTTTTGTAAACACATATGCTGCTAGAAATTACCTTTCAAAAGAATCCTGGAGACTCAAGGTACTCATCACTGTTAAGTTCTCAAATTCTTACTTAGCAAACAGGACTAGCAAAGTCTTCACTTGTGACTTATGGTGTAGTTGAGCTCACAAATTGCATCATTCGTGTGTTTTAAGAGTACTCACAGCTTCACATTGCTGGGAACAGTTCACCATTGTAAAATGCATTGCATTGTATCCTGTGTTCTGATCTTTTTCTTGTAAGCACTGTACAGTGTAACAAAGGTCTCCACCCAAGAACTGAATCACTGACTGTCCAGGATTCAGTACCGTGACCTCTTGGAAGATGCACACATCATCCTTCTCTAACACCAAAAGAAATAAATGTTACCAGAACGGGACAAAAAAAAAAAATCATCAGGCAAATCAACAGAATCATTGTGGACACAAACAGAAGGCAAAGTCCTGTGGTCTGCAAAAGCATTCTAACTTTTAGACTTGATTGGTTTGTGGTTTATTTATCAGACAGGGGAGTGCGGGTGGGGGGGTGGGGAGGGAACAGGTGAGGGAGAGGTGTAATTCAGCTTAAGAAAACACTGCAAAATGCAAAACTGTATAAAGTAAATAGCGTTCCTACTATGGAATTTAAAAAAAAAAAAGAGTGTTGGTCTTATTTTTAAAGAGTCCTAATATTTAACATTGGACAAAATGTAGCCTTTCTGTCTGTTAAACTAGCATGTCTACAATTACCTTTGGGACAGTAATATCCTCAAGCTGTATTGTAAATGTGTGCTTTGCTCACAGAGGCACTTCAGCCTGGGCTGCGGTCAGGATTGCAGTGGGCAGCAAGCACCCTCATGCACAGCACAGCTGAAATCTAGTCTTAAGACAGGGTATCTACCTTTGTGCCGGCTGGACAGGTCTGTTGCTCTGGTGTGAGATGTCTCATTAGTGCTCGATACTGAACTAGCAGCACTCGCACTGCTCACACTCAGCTAAGGTTCACAATCTGCACCCTGTCTGCCTCCCACCAGACAGACCATGCCTGACTCTGAAAGCAAGGGCAGTATTATGACACTCCTACACCCCACCAGAACAGACACAAAATGGATGGCTTAGCAGACAAAGCATGGTGTTCCAAAAAGAGAGTGTACTGGCATAACTAAGTAGACATCCATGAAATGAAGTTAAAGGAGTGTTTATGCTTGAGAAAGTTATTATGGCCCTATAATGCTTTCTTTGCATGACTTTTTTTGCTAAAAACTAAACTAAAACAGCTAAGAATATGAAAAAAGTTACCACAAATGTAGTGAGTGCATCCACAAGCACTGGAAACATTACTATCTATTTTTTTAACTTCTCCCTGAGGATAAAAAGATAAGAGTTTGCAAAGTCATGGACAATTAAATGTAGTGCTAAACAGACATTTTTTTTCTTTAAAATGTAAAATATCACTTTCATCACTTCCACCCCTGCTTTCATAAAAGAGAAAAATTTCAACGTACTTAAGAAACAGTAGCACAGAGTTATTAGATGTATTTATCACTTTAAACAGGAGCAAAGAGAATACATTTGAATAACAGAGTCACTGAAGAGCAATTTTTCCTAGATACAAAGTTATGTCAGTAATAAACATAGCAGCAACAGACTACCTTCTATGAATTTTCTTCCAAAAGCTAGGTAATACCTATTCAAATTTGCAACTTCTGTTTAGACTTTACATTATTTAGCCTTCACATAAGGGAAAAGAGAAAGTCAAGTGACAGGCATTTGACAGGGAACATATCTCCATCACTGCAGTAATAATGGGAATTTGAACATTCACTCATAATTGTTTTCCAGATCACAGTCCCTATTATGAGAAGGTATGTGAGGAGCAAAATATTTATGGCTTCTCATAACGGTTAAATTCAGTGATGTTAAATCATTTTAATCAAAAGCATAAAGGATTAACAAAATAACATATTTCTTCAGATTATATATATGATCATAAAGCTTATTCCTCATTAATTATTAAAAATAATTGGGTTTATTTACATGGAAAACCTTCCCAGCATATTTTGAGTCAACATTGAACAGAATAATACTGCAGTTGCTTTTCTTCTTTTGACATCTTATAACACACAAGGCGAAATTTCCCCAAGGAATATTTGACAACACTGTGCAGACACTTCGAGTCACATGCCTGTCCCTGTTCAGCTTCAACACCCTTTAAAACTAATTGAAACAAGGAATAGAAAGGGAGGAGTAAGAGGATTGTTCAATTGTCCATTAATAAAATTATCTAAAGGACAGTGCTTACCAATTTACAGGTCAGCATAGTAGCGTTTTCACAGCTACATTCTGAAAAGAAAACAAGAAACCCATGGTAGTCAGTTATCTACTTGTTAGCTTTTGTTACCAGCAGTGACTAAGGAATAAAGCAATGATTACCACAGTGCCATTCTGGACAACACTGCCCCGGTATTTTTTCCTTCACAAGTGTCATTTCATCTGTGCAATTCATAGGAGGCTCAGGACAAAGATTTTCATCACAAACTAAAGGGGACAGGGAGAGAAGAAACATATGAGACACACATTTCTCAAATTTCCTTTGAATTTTCTGGCTTGTATTTCCTTGATGAACTATTTTAAGGACATCTTAACTATTTTTTATTGTGTTTCTTAAGCATCTGAATTATATTTGGAACTTAAAAAATAAACAACGATTTTAAAAAATGCTTTTAGTTGCCTTAAAACGTTGAAATTTTCAGAAAACTTCACACAGGAATCATTTAATATTCCTCTTACTTCAGAGTCACTCAAGCTGATAACTAGTACCAGCTACAAATGTGCTGTAAAGCACACTTCTGTAAGATAACAGGAGCAACTGCCCTCCTAGGATGACTCCAGTAAGCAAATATCTGCCTGCCTTATTGGAAGTGGCTTACTGGGACTCTGAAAGATGACCACATACTAAGATCTAACTTTCTACCTGCCAGAATTTGGCAAAAACAGTGCCAAAGGCCCTTTGCAGAAACTTTAACCTGGGTGCAAGTGCAAGGAAAAGGTAAGGACCAAAATATGGAACCAGCTGAAGTAAAAATTACTAATCTTCAGACTTGCTGGAAGACTACTTAATTAATTGAAATTACTCAAAGACACCAACAAGATAAGAGTTAATCTAAATCAAGCAGTTACACATGTAGACATTACTTAAGAACACACAGCACAATTTCTGTGGTTTTATGAGGCTACCAAAGACCACATTAAACTGCAAATATTTTTCTTCTGTTTCTTTTTTGAATAGTAGTCAACCCAGCAGTATTTGAAACCCTTGGCCTATTGCTTCCTTTAGCTTTTAGAAAAGCTAAAACTGCAAAGAAACTACCTAAACACTAGCGAATGGTACAACAGAGGAACAACAATATGGAATCTGTTTTATGGCAGGTGTTTTAGTATGTGAACAACTGTATATTTATACTCCAAGGATGGGATTCAGTTCCACATCAATATATCATCACTTAGATCACCCTGAAAGTACCTATATTCTCTCTGGTGGATTAAATAACCTCTCCAGACTCTATTGACTGGGTTGGTTAGACCAGCACTGAGTATACCAAGAAATTTGAGCTCACCTCTATGCGAACACCCTAATTTAGATCTCTTAATCTCTCTTGCAGCCCACCCTAAATCCTGAATTTCCACACACAGAGTCTGTCATATTTACTGAATTTGGTAACGAATTGAACTGATAAAAAAATTGTACTCACCACAGTAGTAATGAGGACAACAGTAATGTATGGTATTAAGGTCTACAGTGAGAATTTCCCCCTCATTACACAAGGGAACAGGCTCAATACAGGATTCACAAACTAAATTAAAAAAAAAAGCAGACAAAGTTTTCAATACTAAAATGTTAGCACATGTGGCTTCCATATAATAAGCTATATAACAAGTCATATTATGTTTGTTACTTGGATAATAGAGCTTTTATGGATTGACATTCAAATATAAAACCGGTAGTAGTATGTTCAAAATTATGTTTGAAAAAAAAAATCCCAAAACTGAAGAATAACTTATGCTTTAGCCAGCCTGACCTGTGTGAAATCCCACTGACCTCTACATGAATTCCTGACTTAAATGATTAGGTTTAGAACTATAGACTGGTTTTGTAAATACTTCACTATTCCTTAGTTAATCATAAAAAATATTAGAGGATTCTTACCACACAGGTAAGAGAAACAACAGGGATCTTCCTGTTTTGCTTCCACAATAAATTGATCTTCTCTGCAGTCCAGGTGGGAAGCATTGAAACAAGCTGAAGGATCACATTCTGCAGGATGTGAAATAAACACTGTTCTAAAAACAGACACAGAAATAATACTAAAAGGATAGATAAAAGATATTCTTCATCTACCCCAAATTATCTGTAAGTCAAAAGTGACACAAAACACAAGCACAAGAAAATATTGGCATGTGGAAAAAAAAAGAGTCATTGCCTGGTGCTATTTACAGTGTCTCCCTCTGTTAACAATTAAAACAACTTGTAAGGCAGGTTTTCGTACAACATATAATACAAGCGTGGAAAATGTCCCAGAAACTGTGTATTTGTGTTTCCCTTACCACATCGGTACTGTGGACAGCAGGACAGGGGATGGTAACCTGCCACTAATTTTTCACTGGGTTTGCATGTTGGAATAATGGTGTCACACAATGAGATGTTACATTCTGTGGGATAAAAAAACAATTTTGACACATTTGAACAGAGATGAGTGCAAGTTCTATACCTCAAGATGTATATACCATTCAGTATAGAGATTCACAAACTACAAGCAGCCCAAGTCAGCTTAAAGTGTACTCCATACCATCCTGTAGACCTCCAAGCTCAACCTAGGGCTGGTGGAACTCCAACCACGTGTCACTGTGCAAGCACAGTTATATCCCTCTTAAAGCAGGTATTTGCCTACACTGCTTCCTACACATGAAGCCAGCTAAAATGTCACAGTGAAAATACTCCCTTAACAAATTGACAGTTCAGTGTTGGTTACAGGTGTGCAATGAGCAAAAGCATATCAGTTTGACCGTTTGTGCTGATTTTCCTTGAAGATGATATGAGAAATTAGCATCTTTTAATTAACATTTTAGGAGCAATGAGCTTATTCCTTAACCATGGCTAGACAAAATATTAGTATTCAGTGACCAGCTCACAGAATCCTGCTTCTGTGAAACAGCAGTAGGTCAGAGGATACTGCTCTTGATACCAAAGCATTAATAAGAAAAGTGAACAGGCTCTGATGACTGCCGCAATTACCAAACTACTTCTATCATCAAGTATTTATTAATTTATTTTGAAATTCAACTGAAGAGCTTCAAAATTCATTTTGAACAGAAGATTTGTTTCACAAGCAGACTGCCAAGAATGAAAAAAATATATTATTTCAGTGAGTCAGTTCTTACAAAGTAAAGCAGCCTGCTTTGCTGGCCCAAGCAACTGCAAGTACCTAAAAAACACTTCTGAAAAATGCTACCTTGGACCCCTGTCTAAAGATCATCCTCTGCCACTGAATGTCAAGCACTTAATCTTATACTTCTGTTACTGAAAATAAGTGTGGTACATACCACAAACTTTCTTTGGACAGCAAGCTTTTTCTTCGATGACATGGACAATAACTTCCCCTTCTCTTTCACAGACCGGTAGTGGATCCTCATTGCATTCAGGTTCTACAGAAACAATGCTTCCATTTTCTAAACAGTTGTACATGCAACAGCCTCTCATGGACCCATTCCAGATCTCCCCAGCAGAGCGGGGTTGTCCTTTGTTATCTGTACATGCTGAGAGAAAAAACATTATATACCTTTATTAAATAGAGAGTGCAGATTTCCTGCAAGCAACTATGAATTCCATAGAAGCATTTCATAAAATAAGAGTACTGTGGAGCATTATGATCAAGGAATCCAAGAAAAGATGATGACCTCAAAAAGTCCAAATGAGCAAAGGCTTCACTATGGGTGAAAATAAATACTGAGTGTGAGGGAAAGAACCTGCTCATGCTGTTCCTTCCAGAGTAATCTAGGAAAGAAAACCTGGGTGCTATGAAAGAATGACCATTATTTTTCCCTGACAGAAGTACATCACCATTGGCTCTTGAATCCAAGTGCACTGAAAGCTCAAACTGGAGAGATAGGTGAAGGCTGTGTTGAAGGGAGCTATACAACATCACACTTACTGAGGACTGGCAGGGAACTTAAAACATCACTTCTCGTGAGCTGCAGTTAATATTAACATATCTAAGAAACTGCCCTCTCCTGCAGCACTTACTACATTTTTCTTCTGGTATACAGAGGTCAGAGTCTGTTCTATGCAGAATAGTGCCATTTCTACAAACACAGTCCTCCCTTAAGTAGGAACAGGGAGAATCTTCATAGAACCATTTATTCAAGCATGTCTTGGCTTCACAGGGTTGCACACAAGGCTGGTATTCCTTGCCCTCGGGACAACTCAGTGCTGCAAGTAATAAAAAAAAGGCAGTGAGTGCTGCTGTTCTTTTAGCATTTAATTGGACTAACAGGTAGTAAGAACAAGCAAGTGTATCATAGAAAGCATGCATTTATATTTCTAACAGTATTTTAAGAAACTAATTCAATCAAGATTAAAACTGATTCATGATACTTTGACTTAAACAATACATCTTAATAACTTTTACCCTGATTTACTAATGCTGTGATAGAATGAGATGATACTCACAATAACAATAGAAAAAGAATATTTTTAACTCATCACTAAACACTGCAGCAGTATAAAGCCACTCTGGGGTATAGAACATAGCTATCTGCTTACAACAGTAATCAGGTGTCCTCCATTTAATGCAGATGTTGTGCTTGTTGCATAAAGCCGCATATGCAGAAAGTGCATCACACTCATAATTCCAAAAATTGGTACTGTTGATCCACATTTTCTCACAAAACTCCCGTGGTGACACCTGGGAACATATTGTAATTGAGAATTAACAAGTGGAAGAGCTTTCTGCAATTAAATCACTAATTACAAGAAATAATACAACTGCAAGGGAAAAAATCATGTGCATTGTCTGAAGCAAAAAAAAAAAGCATTTTTTTCCGGAACACTCATTCTGCAAAACTTCAACTGACAGAATTTTTTTATACTCATTAGTAGGCAAAGAAGACAGCCCTAATGACATTGTCACACCACTTTCGCAGTTACCGCCCTGTCACCTAGAAGTCAACAATCTCAGCTAAGCTTTGCTGCTATACCTTCCATAAATTCCTGCTGTAAATGAATTATTACTGAGTGCTCTGTTTCTGTGTCTGCAGAAGACCCAATAGCCTGTGCCTATTGGGTCTGAATGCAGGTGGTGCAACCAATCTTTTTTCTGTTCTTATTTTTACAGGCTTGTAAAAAGGTGGAAAAGTCAGATTTTTCCTGTTTACTATGGTGCTGCAGCCCAGCTTTCCCTATGGTTTCAGCAGTCTTCAAGCAGTCACTCACTTTGCCATAAAGTTAATTGCCCTGATGATTGTTTCCTATCTTTGTCCAGTTGCTTCATGCCTGTGAAGAGTCCAGTTTGCTCTATCCACTCTGGCTCTACCTCCATCATGTATGTGAAAGAAAACAAATTTCCTAACGGATGAAAGTCCTTAGCAGTTTTGATCCTGTGTCATGTTTTGCTATGAACTAGTAAAAGATGCAATTGTACTGTATTTGTGGCTATGAGAGTTCTCTTGGAAGCATTTATGAAGTAGGAATTCTGACTATTCAGATTCCCTTTATTTATTTTCAAATGAGATGTGTTAAAACAGTTATGAAAAGCATTCTGCTACCGGCTGGTGCTATTCTCCCTTCTTGATTCCAAACTGCTTATCACTGCTCCCTCCCATTAAGTTTCTGTGACTAATATCACAGTATGCTAGAGATTGGAAGGGACCTCAAAAGATCATCTAGTCCAATCCCCCTGCCGGAGCAGGAACACCTAGATAAGGTTACACAGGAATGTGTCCAGGCAGGTTTTGAATGTCTCCAGGGAAGGAGACTCCACAACCTCCCTGGGCAGCCTGTTCCAGTGTTCCATCACCCTCACTGAGAAGAAGTTTCTTCTCAAGTTTAAGTGGAACCTCTTGTGTTCCAGTTTGTACCCATTACCCCTTGTCCTATCATTGTTTGCTACTGAGTAGAGCCT
This sequence comes from Pezoporus flaviventris, assembly GCF_033815535.1. Classification (NCBI taxonomy): domain Eukaryota; kingdom Metazoa; phylum Chordata; class Aves; order Psittaciformes; family Psittacidae; genus Pezoporus; species Pezoporus flaviventris. The sequence goes on from NW_026892564.1 coordinate 7,959,396, forward strand.
GGCTCCATCCTCGTGACACTCCCCCTTTATATATTTCTATACACTAATAAAGTCACCCCTCAGTCTCCTCCAAACTGTAAAGACCCAGCTCCCTCAGTCTTTCCTCATAAGGGAGATGCTCCACTTCCTTAATCATCTTGGTTGCCCTGCGCTGGACTCTCTCCAGCAGCTCCCAGTCCTTCTTGAACTGAGGGGCCCAGAACTGGACACAATACTCCAGATGCGGTCTCACCAGGGCAGAGTAGAGGGGAAGGAGGACCTCTCTCGACCTACTAACCACCCCCCTTCTAATACACCCCAGGATGCCATTGGCCTTCTTAGCCACAAGGGCACAGTGTTGGCTCATGGTCATCCTGTCGTCCACTAGGACCCCAGGTCCCTCTCCCCTACACTGCTCTCTAACAGGTCGTTCCCCAACCTATACTGGAACCTGGGGTTGTTCCTGCCCAGGTGCAGGACTCTACACTTTCCCTTGTTATATTTCATCAAGTTACTCCCTGCCCAACTCTCCAGCCTGTCCAGGTCTCGCTGGATGGCAGCACAGCCTTCTGGCGTGTCAGCCACTCCTCCCAGTTTAGTGTCATCAGCAAACTTGCTGATAGTACACTCAATTCCCTCATCTAAATCGTTGATGAATATATTAAATAATACTGGTCCCAGTACTGACCCTTGAGGCACTCCACTAGTTACAGGCCTCCAACTAGACTCTGCCCCATAGACTACAACTCTCTGGCTTCTCTCTTTCAGCCAGTTCACAGTCCACCTCACTACCTGATCATCGAGACCACACTTACTCAATTTAGCTGTGAGGATGCTGTGGGAGACTGTGTCAAATGCTTTGCTGAAGTCAAGGTAGACCACATCTACTGCTCTGCCATCATCCATCCACTGTGTTATTTCCTCATAAAAGGCTAAGAGATTGGTCAAGCATGATTTCCCCTTGGTGAAGCCATGTTGACTGCCCCTCATAACCCTCTTATCCTCGATATGCCTTAAGATAGCACTAAGGATAAGGTGTTCCATCACTTTCCCAGGGATGGAGGTGAGGCTGACAGGTCTATAGTTACCCGGGTCCTCCTTCTTGCCCTTTTTGAAGACTGGAGTGACATTTGCTTTCCTCCAGTCCTCAGGCACCTCTCCTGTTTCCCAAGACTTGGTAAAGATGATAGAGAGTGGTCTAGCAATGACTTCCGCCAGTTCCCTCAGCACCCGCGGGTGCATCCCATCTGGACCCATGGATTTATGGATGTCCAGATTGCTCAACCGGTCTCTAACCCATTCCTCATCGACTAAGGCAAACCGCTCCATTGACCTGACTTCATCTAAGGTCTCAGGGGTACAGGGCTCTTCAGGACTGCCTGCAGCAGAGTAGACAGAGACAAAGAAGGCATTCAGTAACTCTGCCATCTCTGTATCTTCTGTCACCAGGGCACCCATCCCGTTCATCAGTGGGCCTACATTGCCTCTGGTGTTAGTTTTATCTTCCATGTATTTGAAAAAGCTCTTTCTGCTGTCCTTGACCCCTCTCGCCAGATTTAATTCTAAGGAGGCCTTAGTCATCCTAGCTGCCTTCCTACATCCTCTAGCAGCAGCCTTATATTCCTCCCAAGTGGCCAGCCCCTCCTTCCATGACCTGTAAACTCTCCTCTTCCACTTGAGCATACCCAGCAATTCCCTATTTAGCCACGCAGATCTCCTGGCCCTCTTCCTTGACTTCCTACGGGTCGGGATGCTCCGATCTTGAGCTCGGAAAAAGCAAGCCTTGAATGCCAACTATCTTGGGCCCCTTTACCTTCAAGCAGCCTTGCCCATGGGATTTCCCCTAGCAATTGCTTGAAAAGGCCAAAGTTTGCCCTGCTAAAGTCCAGGGTTGCAATTCTACTTGCTATTCTACTGGTCCTACCACACAAGATCCTGAATTCCACCATCTCGTGGTCACTGCAACCAAGGCAGCCCTCAACCTTTACTGCTTCGACCAGACCCTCCTTGTTAGTTAATCTTCAAACAAACAAACAAACAAACAAATAAATAAACATCAAAACTCTTTAACCCCTTCCTTTCAGAACTTCATCAATTTTTTCTACCTGTGGAAAGTGGGGAGAGGGCTTAATTAAGAGTAATTAATCCTTTCACTTTGTATTACTTGGGGAAAGTAATTCCTTATGTAGGGTTCCTTATATAGGAAAGCAGTTGTGCTGCACTACCGACCTCTAGTGGTAGTCTGTGTGCTACAGCTAATATCCCTATTAGAAAGTACAGTGCCCAGAAACAAAAGATAATGCTTTCTGTAAGAAATGTCACCAAATTGTCAACATAATAGTAAGTATATCAAAATTTAACTGGAAATGTCTTCAGTTCAAGTAGTCTCAGGCTGCATGAGTTGCTGATGTATGCAGCAGAAGCATGAGGCTTTCTTTTCTAGTGACCCGTGTCAAGCATTTATTAAAAATTGAATTATTATTTGGAATGTTCTTCTGTTGAGATGGTGATCTGATGTCTCTCCTTTGAGCTTTTCCTACTAAATAATTTAAGACCGTAATAGCACAGGGATCCATATGTATGTATGTTTACAACAGACAGTATGACAAGAGTATTAAAGCCAAAATGATAGAGGTATTAAAGCCACCGATCCAGTTGTCAGCTCATGGAAATAAGAAATACATAAAAAATATACATATCTCTCTTGCTCTTTTCTTAACTATAAATCTTTAATTTGCACCTGGAATTTCTCTGATCTTCATACTCACTTTCTTATGACAAGGGATGAAAGTGCTTCCATTCAACAGTCCCATACAGTATGTACAGTTATCTTCAGTACAGTTTCTTACTGGCCTCCGGGTTGTTACATCAAGTGATTTCTCAATTTCCCAACTCCTAATGAACACTTCAATTTCCTCCATGTTTGTAATTATGGTCCTGTTTTGCATTTTCAGATCATCAGTAGGGTCTCCATTACACACCCCTGGGGACAGAGCATCGCATTCAAAGTACAAACAAACATGCCATATTACTTCCTTTGGGAAAGAAAACCACTGAAAAAAAACTCCACCTAAACCCCTGAAATCTGCTGGCTACCTGAATTCATTACTGTATGTATTCTGTTGATTAATCAATGAAAACATATCTTCCTATAAGCTGTCCTGGGTTCAGCAGTAGCAGTCATTTTTCTCCTTCTCAGTAGCTGGTGCAGTGCTGTGGTTTTGACTTTTGGCCTGGGAACAGCACTGATAACACCAATGGTTTTAGTTGGTGCTCCGTAATCTTACTCTGACCAAGGACTTTCTGAGTCTCATGCTCTTCCAGGGAGGAGGGGAAGCCAGGAGGAAACAAAGACAGGACACCTGACCCAAACTAGCCAAAGAGGTATTCCATATCACAGCACGTCATGCCCAGTATACAAACTGGCGGCAGTCACCTGGAAGGGCTAGATCACTGCTTGGGTCAGGCTGGGTCCCGGTCGGCAGGTGGTGAGCAGTTGTATTCTCTTCCCTTGTTATTTCCCTTATCATTATTATTATTGGTGGTAGCAGTAGTGATTTGTGTTATACCTTAGTTACTGGGCTGTTCTTATCTCAGCCCATGGGAGTTGCAGTCTTCTGATTCTCCTCCCCATCCCTCCGGGAGTGGGGGTGGGGAATAGGGGGAGTATGCAAGTGGCTACTTGGTTCTGGGTTACCGGCTGGGCTTAAACCACGGCAGTGTAACAAGTCTTTAGTGACAAAATTTTAATAGTCATAACAGTGTTTTACATCCCAACAACTAATTAACCAAGGTTCCTTTATCCTTTTTCACTTTCTTTCCACATTGCTAACCACACCGTAAGTGCTTGCCTTCATGCTTCCAGCCCTGTATCCTGATACCCTCCAGGGTCCCTTGTAGGACTGGGTTAGCCTCACATGACAGGTTGTTATTCTCGGCAGCATGGAAAAACACAGAAGGTGGCATTTGCATAAGGAGCATTTGATGGTAGCACCACTCTCCAATATTCTTAACACTTCTGCTTCTTGCTGCTGCCCTAATGCCATCCCACAAATTGTGGTGGTGTTAGAATTTGTAGGGTGATGCTAAAAAATACAGCTTTAAAAATAAAGCCATTGTGCCACATAGTCCCACAGTTTTTTCAGTTTGAGAAGGAGAGGATAGGAGAATCCCAGACAGGAACAAAAGGCAGAGAATAGAAAAGAAGCGCTAAAAGAGGCTTCAGACTTCATGGCAAAATATCAGGTAGAGCAACACTTCACAGCAGAGATTGGATTTGTCTGCAGAGTCTTCCTCTTTCTTTCCATGGCACGAGTAACTATTCTATAATCCTTCCTACATCCTACCTTCCTACCACATCTTATCCCAATCTTTTTCAGTGTGCACGGAGAAGATGGCATGATACTGGAAAAAGAGCAGAGCCAGCATTCACCTTCTCTCAGTAGATCTAGGACAACTTTCATTCAAGCAGAATACAGCAATTGATTTTCAACTTACTTTGTTTACAGCTATATTTAAACCACACCTGTATTGGTTTTTGTTTGCTTTTTAAACTGAAAGCGATTTAAAATACTATAAAAATTTCATTTTCCTGTTCAATTTGGGGTAGACTGTAAAATAACAATGCACCAGAAAGTGAGCATGCATGATAGAATTAGAGTAACTCAAATATTTGCTTACAATTTTCCATATAATTCCTACTAGCAGAGTTATAAGAAGGCAATCAGGGAAGCCTGAAACATGCTCAATTTAGTATCACTGTAAGTCTGAGACATGTCAGCACAGTTTTGGACCCTAGATCCAACCTTAACAGGTCTCCGTTTGGATTCACTATCCTCAGGGGACTTGGACCCTTCCCAAAATATGCCTTTTATCAGTATTTGCATACTGATAAGCTGCCACTGCTAACATCTGTTATCCTTTTCTTTCATAATCACTGAAATATACCGTCACTACCTGAACTTCTTCAGCAGCCAGTTCTCCATTGAAAATTTTACCCTTTTCTTTACCTGACTTCAACAATATTCTTAAATGCAGGCAGTGATGAGTACAGTTTTTTAAAGTTAATTAGGTACAATCTAATGATCATTCCTTGCTCTGCAAAACAGAGTGCTTTGAAACAGAGCTACTGATTTACTATTATTAATAGAATTTCACAAGCCCACCTCAAATAGGATTGTCAGCGTAGTTAATGGAGGTCAAAAGGATAGCTATAGGGACAGCAGGTCACAGACACAAAAGGCAGGTGTACATTTTCAACGGGAAATTATTAAACATAAAAAAGTCATAGCCTCACCACAAAGTCCTTCTGTCTTCATGGATGTGTTAGAGTGTAATCCATACTGTATATCGATGATGCCTGTAATGTGAGCCCACTTGATGCTAATACCAGCTGGGGTATTAACAATATATATTGCACCAGTATCCTGAATACTCAGTCCTTCCTTTGAAAATGGTAATGATTGAACTACAGAATCCACTACTACCTAAAATAAACCAAATACGGTTTAGAGATAAAAACAGATGGCAAAGATGCATTTTATGTCTCTACATTTTATAACAAAAGATATTTTTTACAGCCTCTGAAGCATGCAATAACAGACACAGTGCTTAAGTCACAGAGCTTCCTGTCAGTGCCATTTCCCATAGTGACAAATGAAGTAGGCATAAGAAAAAAAGATACAGAAATCTTTTCTAATTACAGAAGCAATAAATCTTTCTTATCACATATCATATGATAGAACAAAAAAACCTCCACCCGCATTCATTTATTCAAACTTATCTGTTCTCACTTGTTACTATCAGGAAAGGCAGTTTAAGTATTTATCACATTTTGGAACATTTCTATTTGGGTTTTCTGGAAATACATCTCAAGTATAAATGCTTTTGCAGCTTCTCTAAAATCTCAAAAGAGCTTTGAAGTTTCATTTTGGATAAATGGCATATAAGTGGAGCATGGTGTCACAAATATATATTCTTTGCTTCTAGCATACTATGAATTACTGGGAACCTGACCAGCAAAGTAATCCTAACCCTATAGTGCATTCATTATAAATCTAATCTACTGCATTCTACAACAGAATGAGCTCTCAGCTATCTTTTAAGTGTGCACATGATATATACATGACATATACTCACTTTTCTTGCTAAACGATTGATAAGTAATTGATATGTGCCTGTTGTTACATTTAATTTCTTAAAACAGAGCCCCGAAGTGCTTGCAGGGGGAACCTTAAAAGAAAAGTGACAAACAAGTTCAGTTACTATTTATTTTCTAATTGTGTACCAGTGCCATAGGGAATTTTTTTAAGATGTGCAATAATGACGTCTTTTATAATTAGTAAAAGAAAAAAGTACTCACTAGTTTTCTTATTGAATTTGCACTCTGAAAAACATTAGAAAGAGATTAGAAGTGCAATAATAATCGGCAGCATTCTTATTTGGCAAAAATAGGTTGACTGTTTTCTTTAAGTTCTACAACCAGCTGTATAATTGAACTAATTTAATATATTCCTTATAAACAATAAAAATACACATTTCCCAGCTAATGCAGCTTTCTGTGAATTATTTTTGTGAACTTTGTATGAACTATTTTTAGAAACTTGATTTGCTTGTTAAAGATTTAAATCAAAGGGATTTATGTGGAAAATAAGACAGAAAAGATAACACCATGACCTGAACAAGCTGAATTAAAAATACAACAGATATGCCAATAAAATCTGCTGCCCTAACTCTGATAAAACTGCTACTTTACCAAGGCATCCTCCTGCACAAGATGTAGCTCATACTTACCGTACCTCAGCTAGCTTTTAGCTGAACAGCTTTAACATTGAAAGCAACTCATTATCAGTATCACAAGATTTAGCATATGCTGCAAGGCCCTTTCAAAAAGTATTTCTTAGAGAACCACAGCTGCAGACTTCTAAAGCACATCTGCTTCCATGAGCTGTGTTCACACCTTTAGTCTGCAACCAAGAAACAGTGAAGGGAGAAATTTAAAAGAAAACCTCTAAAACAGTGTAAGACTCGGGACTTAAAATTCATGTGTACAGTTCCCCCAGTGAGAGTACATAAGAGAGCAAGTAAGGATGGAAAGGAAAGAATCCTGATGGAGTTCCTCATCAGGAACTTCTTTATCCACAAACCGAAGATGGAAATGTAAGCCAGTTGTTCAAGGGCTACATAAATTAGGACTATGGACAGTGCAAAGGAGGGTATGCAAAGACCCTAAGGATGAGACTGACCTGACCTAAACTGACAGTCTAAAAATAAAGTGGCTGGATCCCCTCTGTAGGCAATGCAGTGAGTTGGACAACTACAAAGGACAGCTCTTTACACTAATCCCAAAACGATTAATACCTTCCTAAAATAACTACAACAGATTTCAGTGGCTATTCAAAGTATTTTAGCATTTTTGCCATACTGTAAATTATAAATTCAAGTCCTCGGGAAGCTTTGTAGGTGGAGAACCTGAATGGAGACATGCAGATACAGAAGCTACGTCACCCTAACTAAGTTAAAAGGAACCTACATTTGAATTTTGTTATAACATAATACAACAATTACTGTTTAACCTGAGATAAAATTCTTTGATCTAGAGAGCATGATTAACATGTTCCTTGAATATTAAATAACTTGCCATTTTTCAAAGGGTATGGCTTTTATCTGTAAGTTTTAATTGATAAAGTTTAGCAGAATTTCAGTCTTACAACACAAAAATGCAAGACAATTATTGCAGAAATGCAAGAATCTTACCTGATTAGCAGGACATTTTTCAATATGAGCAACAATAATTTCTCCTGGTAACTTGACTAAAATGTAGGAAGCCATATTACAGAGGGCTATGTTGTTTCCATCAAATGTGATAACACTCAGTTCAGACAGTACAGAACATTGACCTAAAAAAGAACTGTCATTTAATGAGATTCCCACAAAACCATATACAGGGCATTTCTAAAAACCCTCCAATTTAGCAATATTTTCTCTCTCTCCCTCTGAATGTTCATATATATATATACTGATGACCTTGTTCTGCAGACAGTATACTGAACCAAAAGCAGAAGGAAGTGTCTTACATTACTCAGTGGAAATAGTTTAACCTATTAAGCTATGTGCCCAGAGTAAAAGTTTAAATTGGTGAAAATTTTCACTTAAGTCAATGTTTTACAGTCAAGGTCATTGAATCCGTACATTGTGAAATAAAATACATGCATTAAAATGTATGCAGTTTTGAGCTACTGATAACAAGATGCTGATCTGTCCTATCTTGAGACAGATATTTAAAAGTGCAATATGGGTTTCAATAATGCTGCAATGTTATCAATGTGACTCCTTTGTGGCTTTTTTGTTCCCTTGGCAGACAGCCATCTGCCAGTTTCTGTAGTTTCTAAGTATGAGTAAAAACTGCAGTTAGAGCTAACTGAAATTTGGGGGTTCTGTCTTGCAGAAATGACAGTATTTAATTTATTCCTTCACAAAATGTTGAAATCTGAACGTTTCTACTGATAGAAATTCTGAAAAGAGAGTCAGCTGGAATATGCTGATGTTCATGTTGCAGATTTCATTTTAATGTTTTGATTCAAAAGAAAATATTTTGACTCTCTTGAATTCAAAGATACCAAAAGTTTCAGTATATTTTATTCTGTTTTGCTGATGAACAGTTCTTTTAAATTCATGTCAGTATTCAACCTCATATTCCCACTGTAATAAACCCTTAATTTATTACTTGAAATTTACAGATCAAGGCTCTATGTTGTATTTAAAAATAAAACAGTAACTTACAAGGACATTCCCATTCTGGGCAACAACTATCAGAGTTAACTTGAACCGGCATTCCTCGAAAACCACAGTCTGGCTTCTGCACATCCTTAAGGCAGTTCCTTGAAAGGTTGTATAATATCCAATCCATATTAACACATACATAGTGGCTACATTTGTCAACAGGTTCAAGGTATCTTGGCTGTCATATAAGGAAAAAGCAACCAGAATCAACCTTACGTTCATTGCCCTTACAGAGTCCAAGCGACCACTTGTTCATCACCCTGCTCTGAGACAGAATCAGCATGACTACAAGACTCCTCATCAGTTATTTTGGAATGAATTGCTTTTTTGTGACAGGTGACAAGGATGCACATCCCACACCCACACCCCTCCTGCTCCATCTAGGTTTGGTGGAATGCAAAACATTGTGCACTGAGGCTACATGTTATATTCAGCAATAATCTGAAGCATTTAAAAAAATACAGAATCATCCGTTCCCATAATTTTAAGCCCTATAACAAAGAATCAAATGGAAAAAGGAAAGGTGGAGTGAGATTATGCAGAAACAAAAACATCCTATGGTTTATGGTTTTGTCTACAGCTCAAAAATGTGTTTTCCTATCTAGAATCAGCACATAGCTTTAAAAGTCTTACATCCGAGTTGCAGAATATACTACAGCAGTATAGGAGCAACGATACTGCAATCATCTAAGAATAGTTGCATATTTTAAAACAGACAAATGAAAACAAAATCAGGTGATTTTTAAAGCTCTGGTATTACATACATAGCATAACACAATGGACTGCAAAGCAGTTTCTATTTTAACACGTAGGAGCAAGTAGAACTGATCATACCACACATTCAGAAGATGTAGACATCAGTGTATGCATCATTGTACCAAAGGAAGCCTTCATTGTTTCTGTGCTTGCCAGAGAACTTAGTGTTTCCACAGGCTCTGGAGAGGAAGGCAGAGACATTCCACCACTAGAATGAGATAAATCTACTACAGTTCTGGTCTGAAGCTCTGTGGGCTCTGTTAAACTGAAATAAGGTTTAATGGATTTCTGTGTTGGGATATTTGACCAATCTGATATTATTACATCTGGGACTCCAGAAGCAGAGAGATTTTTTACTGTGGTTATGTTTCTTGGGAAAGGTGAACTCTGAACTGGAGATACTGTCAAATAAGACAGGGAAGATTTCTCAGTTGTGGTTGACTTTGTCTTGGTAACATTTCTTTGCTCATGTGAAATCTGACCACTTTCTAAAACATCCCCAGTTCTTTCAAATGAGGTTGCATATTTAACTTCTGAAGCTGCAAGTGAGGTACTCTTTGTCTGTGATAATGGACTTGTAGTACCAGTTGTTTTCATAATCATAATTTTTGGAGTCTCTTTAGTGCTCTGTGAAACCTGAGTCACTGCAGGTGTAAATAAAGATCTGTGTGACACATGCATGGATGTTTCTGTGGTGGTAGGAACTGAAGCTGAAGCCATATAAAACTCCAAATCGGCAACAAAAGAATCAGTGGTTTTTGTAGTAATGCTAGAGGCCACAGTAGTGACAGAAGCAAAACTGCTTGAAGAGCTAGGTGGTATTTTTGCAAAAATATAAGGCACTTTTAAGGATGTAGCATTCACTGTTGTGTTCTTGATTGTTGGTGTAGTGGATTGAGTGATGATTCCAGCAGATATGGCTGATATTGTTCCATCTTCTGAAGAACTTACCGAAGAGCTCTGTTTTCCTAGAGAAACAGTAGAGATACAAGTGGTCTTAGGAGGAGGTGAAGACACAGAGACCCTACTGGACTGGCTTTCTAAAGTGGCTTCAGGAGTTGTAGGCATTGGAAAAGGGGGCATTACAATGGATGTTTTTAGTGCTACTGAAAGGCTGAGAACCTTATGTTTGAAATGAATGCAGAAGAATCTACAGAAGTTACAAAGTCTATAATTGGGCTTTTTGAGGTTCCTTGTGTATCAAAGATGAAACTGACATTTGGGTAGCAGTTATATTTTGTGTTAATGATGATGTCCTACTGTCTGTGGGGATCAATGAAGAGCTTACAGTAAGAAGATGTCACATACAATTGTATGGATGTTGATAACAAAATATCAACAAGATTTGTTGACAAGAAATAAAGATGATGACCTTGTAAAAGAAGGATCTTTAGGAATGAAATCGCCTGAACTTTGTACCACAACGTCAGTTTTCATGTCTGTCTGTGAACAGCTTGGGTAATCTGTTACTTCTGAAGCGGTTATTAATGTAGCATTTAGAGGTAATACCAGTGTCCTAAGAGGGAAGACTGTAGACATAATCGATTTCATTAGCTTTTTTAGAAATGGATGATGCTGAAAAGGGATCAGTGTGCATTATGTATTTTCCTTCTGCTGAGGCTTTACTTGCTATAGACATATCAGGGTTTATCGGATTGACGGGAAAAGTGGAAACTGAGGAAGGTACTTTGTAAAGACTTTCAGAGGCAACGGTGACATTCACCATAGTTTTTGGTTCCAAGGAGGTAATCAGAGAACACACTGTTATAGATACTGTGCATGTTACAGAAGGACCCGAAGAAGTATTTATAGGAATTTGAGAAGCAACTTGAGGTGAGGATACAGCCACTATGGGGAAAGTAGAAGAAATGCTGCCTTTTATTAAAGGAGATACCTGCTTGAGAACTGAAATTTCCACTAAAGATAAAAATGGCTTTGGAGAAAAACTAGCTAAAGAACTTGCATTTAATGATATCAGAGAAGTTTTAGACAAGGGTTTTGCTATTTCAAAATATGAAACAGTAGCTAATTGAGAAAAACCTGTTTCAAAGTTAGCAAATCTAGTAGTCAGAATCTGGGGAGAGGCTGAATTCAGTACAGAAACGCGTGTTAGGTGAACTGCAGTTTGACCAGTGCCAGACCTAGTTCTAACAGACAAAGTAGATATAGGAGATATAGTAGATGTGCTTAGTGGCAGCTGTGAACCTAGAAGAAATACATGTCTTGTGAAAGTTGCTCTGTCAGCCAGCAAAACAGTAAAAGGCACTTCAGAGGGTACTGCTGCTCCCTTAGAATGATTTACTGAAGGAATCCTACTCTTCCCAATCCCTGGAGGTAGCTCAGAAGTGACAAAAGATGGCTTGGAGGTTAAAGATGTTAATAATGAGGTAGGGGGGAACAGTTTCTAGCTGAGTGGTTGATGTTTCAGGTGGAAATGCAACTACAACTAGGGGAGTAGGTGTCAATAACACATAATGTGTTGTAAAAGGACTTGCACTGAGTGGGGTTGTTGGACTTGCTATTGTAATGGATAAAGTTATAGATTCAGCAGAAATGACACTACGTGATGTGACTGCTGAGGCTTGAAGAGTTGCTGGAAAATCTATTGGAGAGGTGAGTGTGGAAAGGACAGTAGGGCTGGCTGTGCTGTGAAGTACATCGAAAGGCTCCACTGTACTTGATAATGAAAACATTGAATAGATGGCTGCATTAGATGCTTCCAATGAATAAGCGTCTGTGACGGGCTGTGCCGACGTATTCATTCCCCTTAAAGCTGTGTTTGCTTTCATGGTTATTTTGCCTGTCACATCAGCATGGGTTGACTTAGTCCCTGAAGTAACAAATAAAGGAGGTGTCTGAGAACACTCTGTGGTAGTACCCGTGTGAGAGATTAGCAATGAAGGTTTTGTTCCAATTGCTGATTCTGTAGGTGCCAAAGGTATGCCTAAAAGGAAAAAAAAAAGCATGTTCCAATGTCTTTCATAGATTATTGGTAAAGCAGAATAGCAACATCTATCTCTACTCAAGTCCCATTTAAACGTTAACAAATTAGAGCACCATTTTGCTAAGAAGGTAACTTGCCAGTGGTTCTAGGTTGTCTAATGCCTTTGAGAAACTCAGCTGATTCAGGTTTTCTAATTTTGTTTGCGAATGAAGTAGGTAATTTTTTATTATTAGTGACAATCTTGATTTTGCAAAGCAATTATAGAAGCAACAAGGGAATTCTATTGAGAATTCAGTATATGCAAGATAGTAAAACATTTTGAACAAATAAATCTTTGGAAGATAGCATACTATGAGGTAACTTTGCACTAGCAAATATCAACCAATGTATTTAATTTGAAACTTGTAAAATAAAATAGGAGACAGTATTAAATGTAATTGTTATGTTAAAAGAATACTGTTTCCCAGAATAAGCAAATAATGTGGTGTCATCACAAGTTATCATTCAAGTTATGAAATAGTTGCACTGAATTTGTTACTGGTGGCTTATAAACTGAAAAGTCTGAACTTTTCACCACAGCATTTCCTCCATTTGGGATCTTTGTCTTATACACACATGATATACTAGCACAGTGCATAGTCAAATATAGTTGCAATTAGTATAACGCCATCACAGAAGGTTAAATTTAACACAGTATTAGAGAAATTAAAGAAGTTAACTTTATCTAGGGCTTGTTTGGACGTAGGAGATTTGTTTTAGACTACTCAGAATGCAGTGTAAGTTCAATAGTAAAGTATTTATCAAAAAGTAGAATGTATATTTGGTTAAAACTTTTCCATGGATCTTTAGAGTAATTCATAAGATTAGACCAATATAATAAAGTATACTTACAGTCTTCTGGATAAACACATTTAAGTGTGACCTCATCAAGGATCATGTTTTTGGGACAGTATGGCAAGCATCCTTCAACCCTTTAAAACAGTGTATGGTTAATTCTAAAGCCACAGGAGAAAGGTAGATTAATTTTAACTTATTTTACTATGGCAAAATGAAACACTTGAATATCTTCTCCATCAGAGTTTAGAGAACGTTCCACTGTAGTGATGAACACAGCATTTGAGGCATGTAATGTCAAAAAGACATTGAAGAGCACAATTCTATTTCTAAATTGTTAATAATTATTTCTAAATTGTTAATAATCAATTATTTGCATAGACTGACAAGCATGATAGTTTTGGACCATTCTGCTTCCACAAACAGGAGGAAGTTCAGATCCCTACGCACAAAGGTTTTTCCATGGACACAGAAATTCTTGACAAGACTGCTGTCTTACCCAGGTATGTTCATTTGATACATTAAAATATTTAGACTGACTCCATAAAAAGTCTCATTCTTGTGCATTTTCAGCATGGAAGAGTGCAGGCAAGTCCATATAGTCCCTATTTCATTTGGGGAGAATTTTTAATGAGAAGGTCATGACGTTAACAACCAGTTTGCCCGTATGGAAAAAGGTAAGAATACCAACAGGGAAAGTTAGTTATACTAGTAATATTCCTAATCATAAACTGCATATGCCTAGGGAGGTCAGCTGAAATGCAAAATATCATTTCTTTTCCACCAGATTTTGCACTTGGCATTTTTCTTTTTAGTTTGTTGTGGTTCCAGACGTGCCAGGGGAGATCCGTGGAGACAGGAAATCTTATTACTGATAACAAGTTATCACCTGTGTGAAATCCCTCACATCATGCCAGTATCTATTATTATAAAGTTCCCTTCTCTTACAGAAGAGGGCGTAGTCTACCCTTACTATTTCTACAGGTTTTGATCTCATAAACACCAGAAAGATGTAGTCATGTACAGCGTCGTGGGTTAGGATGTGAATATCAATCCATAGAAGGATATAGCCTTCATTTAACTTAATAGATTTCCACTCAGCCACTACCAGAAGCTAATCTCCCGGGCTATTATAGACTTTCTTGTTCTGGTGTTGAAAGGTCACATGTAAACAGGAAGGTACAGCATGAGAAACAAGAAGTTTTTTACAATTGTTTTCATATGACTTGTGAGACTTGCTCACAAGAGTGATACTGAAATCTGGATGAGTAAATACGAATGTATATTGCAGCTGCAGTCATTCTTAGAAAGCCTATGGAACGCGTGTTACAGAAATCAATAGGGTAGCAATACAAGCTTAATTTTACTTACGGAGGAAGGAATTTGCATGCTATTCCTTCAGGATCACTACAGGTTTTAACACAAGGATTAGCACAAGATTCATATCGCCACTCACACATTCTTCTATAAGGCACAGAGGCACGGAGTTCTGAGGAAGAAGAAAAAGGTATTATTTTTTTATTATGTAGTCAATAAACAGTAAATTTATAGTCTTTTTTATACTGTACAATGGAGTTTTCAGAAAAAAATAAAAAATTAGAGAAATTCTTGAGAACTTATGAATATGTGAGATTTTGGTCATTATCAGTTTCGTCTTTTATATTCAGTCAAGCTAAAAGACACTGAAACATCAAGTTTCAAGTTACAAACAGCTACTCACTTTTACAATATATTGTGTGTAAAGCCTTCAAAATCAGTTAAACATAGTGAAGGTACTGCAAAATGCAAAATTTACCTTCAATACTAAAGCTACTCAAACGTTTGAATTCTTCTGAATCATCATACTTTGCCACTTTAACACCAGATGAGGTGAGAATGATGAAAAAGCCTTTTTTACTGTGCAGTTCAAAGGCGCTG
The DNA here is from genome assembly GCF_033815535.1 of Pezoporus flaviventris. NCBI lineage: Eukaryota > Metazoa > Chordata > Aves > Psittaciformes > Psittacidae > Pezoporus > Pezoporus flaviventris. Next base: position 7,974,607 of record NW_026892564.1, read on the forward strand.
AGCCCTGGACTCCAGAGGCCCTGGTGGTGGAAGAAGGTGGCTCGTCTCTGAAAGGAGTCACTTGCCTGCCACTGCTCCAACCCAGCGGTTTCATTGTCATGTACATACAGAAAGTAGTTTGGTCTTTCAGCAGATTCAAGGGAAACGAGAGAGAGAGCTTCCACAAAAGAAAAGGAAATAAAAAGAATAGTAAAATTTTCACAGAAAAAAAACTTGAAAGTGAGATTAAAATCTATATATTGTCTGTTAAGTGGTTCCTTTTTAAACAGCTGGTTTTCACAGGAAAATATTTCAGGTTTATGTAATAAACAAAAAACAAGTTTAGAAATGCAGGGTCTAAAGGAGACTTCAAATGATCACATAATCAGAAATCAGCAGAAAGCCAATCAGTTAGATCAAAACTATATTGTCTACTGCTACCAGCCTTTGAAATTATTCATAAGCAGTCTGAAACTGGGACTAGCTCAAATTGGGAGGCTTTTCTCGAATTAGGACTAATACTTAACAGTTCAGCTGTACCGAGTTTTCATTAGTAAGTAACACCATGCAAATTTTGTAAGAAGGTGCTTGACTTCACCTTGAGGCCAAGCTTGTTTTACATATGGTTATATCCAGCAATACAGTAAGAAAACCTGTGGCCTAAGAAAAGGCTCAACCCTCTATTTGCTCTATGCATGCTGGAAATCAAAAGTGAAGAAAATTCTCTGAAAATAAGAACTTAGAAGACTGACTTCATATTTGGTTTTCAACTTGAATAAAATCTTGAAGTGTCTTTAATGTAGATCGATACTATCTAACTCCTCACAGATATAAAGGCTACCTGTGTGCTGCACAGACATAATGAATGTTTTACTTCCACTTTACATCAGTTGGGGAATTGACAAGACAATTAATTCTTCTGTTTTATGTACTTTCTCATTCATAAATCATATATAAAACCCTAATTTCTCAACTGTTTGTAAATATAGTTTCAATTTTTACCAAGATAGGACTTCTCTATCTTGATTTTTCAGGGTTTAGGATTTTTTTTCAACAAATTGGTTGTTCTAAGTTGCATATTTTATAGTCCACTGAAAGTTGCAAAAAAGAAGAAAAGATAAAGTAGAAGTAATATTACTGGAGATGAAAATATCCTGCATTTATCTTCAGTTTTGATACTGGCGAGATACATGTGCAAAATTTTCCATTTTCCAGTTATCCAAACTAATTTTTGTTTGTTTGTTTTTTTCCAAGAAGGAATTCTAATTACTTGTATTTTGCAATATTTCTTAAAAAAACCTTGAAAAGTCAGCTTTAAAGCTGGCAGTGAGGTTTACCAGTTTATTTTTTAATTAAAGAACCCCAGTATTCCTCAGTTTTGAAATTGGCTGCTTCAATCTCACTTATTCCAATAACTAAAAATATCTATACTATTTTAGAAGATTCAACAAAAATCATCCAAAATTGTTCATATAGCTTGAAAAATATGCATTGCCATTAGCAAAATTGTTGAGAACACTTACATAAATCTTTATCTTTGAAAAGCCCTGGAGTTATCATGAAGCTGAAAAATACATTTCCATATGCTCCAGCTCTAGGCAGGGGAAATATCCTTCTACTAGATATATTAGCTCCTATAATTGTGTCATTCTGTCCGTAACTTGCCAAAATATAGGGTCCTTCACCAAGACCTAAGGGGAGAAAAATCAAAATAGAAAAAGAAAAATCCTCCTTGCATAATATACAAAATCTGAGTTAACATAATATGTTGTCTTAAATACATTGGAATTACAGCTCAATGCCTCAAGTTATTACACTAGTGTAGGTCTGTATCTATCTGTTCAACATACCCCCTTATTCTTTGCTCACTGCCCAGAATACAGCAGATACAAAATGAGCACAAAGAACTGTGGGCAGCTGTGCTCACAAAATGACCTGTACAAGAAAGCAACCTGGGCTGCTTTTTTATGGTGTTTAGTCTTTTACATGTCCTTATTTCTATAATTTGAAAGAATCTGAATTCAACAGAGCAACTTTAATATTATTTCCCACATAGACACTGAAGCTGCTCTAAGATCTACAAGCCAATTTCTCCCTGCAAAAAACAGATTTCAAATTATATTCAACTTCTGGCACAATATTGCTTAAGCAGTTGCCTAGTTCATCCTCTCCCACAAACCACTTGCTTCTGCCCCCCTACTGCCCCATTTATTATGCCCTCCTAAGTGCTTCAGCAGTGAAGTGATCCAGCTGAAAAGCAACCAGCTAATTTTTCCAGTCTGGTTCACCACACCGTTATTCAAAAGCTCATGCCAATAGAAAAGTGACAACAGCCTCAGCTGGTGCTGCTGCCAAAACAGTGCTGGCCTAACCATGCCCTGCAGCAAACCTCTGGAGCTATTTCTGCTAGGCTGGAAGGGATACGCCCAGATATAACAGCATCCATCTTTGTCACTATATCCCACTGAAAGAACCAAGAGCAGCATACTTCTAAAATCTTACTTTGTGAGTTATAAACAAAATGTGTAGATTTTGTAAAAGCTTTTAATCATTACAGTGAAAAGACTGAACCCTTTCCCAGCCTAAGACAGCTCCTTTCAAGCATGAATCTTCCAAGAGAGAAGGAATTCTCATAATAATGAGATTTGCCTCAGCTAGAAGCTAAACACTGAATTCTAAACAAAGCTGCTTGAAAATAACTACTGTTTTTATATGAAAGCTATGTTGGAGCTCATAAAGCCCACAAGCTTGCCACTTATAAAGAAATGGCAAGAAAATTTACCTCAAAAAGACCCTTTATTCTGTCATTGAATGTTTATCCCTACATATTAACAGACATTTTGCCTAGGACTTGAACAAAAGCAGGAGTTTCCTTAAAGATTAACAGTCTGAAGTCATGCAGAACAAAAGAGAATCACAGAAGCCATCCCAGTCCCAAAAGGTGTTTTGCTGGCACTTTGTGGTAGAAACATGCATAACACCATCCTTGACCTTAACTGTGGTAGGCGATTAAGCACCACACAGCTGCCCACTGACATCTACATGCTGCTACTGTACTGAGCCAGACTCCTTGGAGGAGAAAAATATCCTCCTTGTATGATGATCATTATAGGATGCAAGCCACTAAAAAAAACGTATCAAAAGTATTTATTTCATTGCATTTAGTCGTTTCCTTTGCTTTTCAATATCTTGCTCCACACAAAGCACATGCATATTATCCTAATATAAGTGGGGATGCTATAAGAATTAAGAATTCCTCATTCTAAAGAACTGTCCTCTATAGTACAATACTTGTGAGACTTGTGCATAAAAACCTGTAACCTTTCAATTTTAAAATAGAATAGATCTCAGTTTTTAAATTTACAGTAGAAATGCAAGGTAACATCCTTCTATTGCTTCTCCTTGGCTGCAAGATGTGCTGCAGGGTGCATTTATGCACCCCCACATTGAATATGATGAGGTTATTAATTGAGACATTAGGGATTACTAAGATTGTTCAACACAGCAGGGCCACTGACCTTTACTCATTAAAAATAGAAGCAATTTTAAAACTACATACACCAACTCAAAGAAAAAGCCCATCAATTAATTCAACTGAGGTTTTAATTGAATCAGAGCAACGTCTTTTATACAATAACAAAGAAGAAAAACTAAAACAAAGCAAGCCACATCAGAATGAAAACCTAGAAAATAATTGCATAGTGTGACAAACATTCATAAATTTGTGAGGGTTTTTTATTTTTACCCCTAAAATTATACCAAATTAATTATCATTATTATTTATGTAACTCTGATTAACTCAGTTTCATCAGAGATGCATTATATCCACACCATTCATTTCTGGATAAAAGCACTTGAGTTTCCCTGTGCCAAAGGCAGTTAGTTCAGTGAGGTGAAAATTCAAATGTTAATAACCATGTGTAAACTTCTAAGATGCACACTAGTGCATCAGTATTTGAATTCCTTACTAATGCAGGACTGTGTATGTTTATATAGGACAAATCTCAAGTAATACATGAGATATCACGCAGAACAAAACCCAGTCTTTTAGATATCCATAGCAGAACAGGAGGAAAGAAAAAGTGACATAATGATATAATGAGGTTAAATAGAGAAGGCGTATGTTGCAAAATGACATATAATACTCCAGGCTGCTCATACAAGTCACCTCTCCTTTTTAATGGACTTGAAGGTCCAGTCAGTTCAAGGTATTGTGACTATGCAATCCTACCCTAGGGAATGGGGAGAACGGTAAAAAAGAGAACCTCCAGCACTGCTGCAACTGACAGCGATTCTCAGCACAAGCTGCTAAGAGTTTTATATGCATGGTTCATTGTACCATATTTCATCTGAGATGCCAGATGTGCTGCTTTGCTTACAACTATGTTTGTTTCCATGCCACCACCATCCCTGCACACAGAGCAAAAAGGCCCATGGGGACTTGTTTTGCTAACTTGCTGAGCTCGCTAATACCCACACATAGCCAAATTAGGAGTGCAAAAACTCACAGTCTAACCTGGGAAAGAGAGAAATTATCAAACTATATTTTCGTCCACAGTTAGTCTGAGTGAACCAATGTAAGAAAAGTGTGTCCTGGGTATTTGGTTTTGAAAGAGAAAATAAGTGAGGAGGGGAGAGATTAACATCTCAAAATAGCATCATACAGAAAGAAAGATGTTAGAATAGAAAACCTGAAAAGTAGATTCAGCAACATATATAAATATGAGGATGAATCAAAGATAGTAATATCAAATGCTACATACCTTGATTGTAATAATCACAGTCATAAGCTAAAAGAAATGAAAACAAGCACATTACTATTACAAAGTAACATCGGAATCTATGCATATCTGCATTCTAAAAATGTAAAGTTCACTTTCATCAGAGGGAGTTTCAGTGAGTGACTTTATTTCCTTAGGCATTTATTTAGAGACACACAGCTGTATTAAAATAGATGTGCCAGGACAGCAGACCTTAAGCATGAATTAATATACAGCTGACAGCATGAATTCTTCTGCTTTTCACCATCTGTGAAAAGGAGAATGGAGTGAAGCTCTTTGCAGCCCTACACAGAACACTGGACGCACCCCAGATCTGGTATACCACTGCCTTTCCAACACTCTCTGCACTGGCACACCCTGAGCCCAGACAGTCCTCTTCAGTGATACAGCAAATTTGAGTGTATAACACTAAGAGCTAACACAGAGACAGCTTGAAAATGGTGAAGAAGGGCACTTATTATGCACCTGATTCTGTCATATTTGTATTATTGGGCAGAAAAAGGCCAAAGAAGCCTCAAAGATGAGCTCCAGTGTGAGGCCAGCCCAGGTACATACCACAGAGGGAAGGAGATCGCCAGTGAATCGGTGCTCCTTGCTGGCAGCACTTGTGAGCATAAGCTGCAATACTGGTACACAAGCACTCGCAGTCCCCACCAAGATTGCAGTTGCACGTATCTGTGTGACAATTTTTGACAAAAGAAGTCACATCAATCTGGGGAAAAATAAATAAATAGAAGAAAAAGAGGGTTGGAGACTGAATTGCATGAGCTGTATGTACAAATTCCTGTTGCACCATTTACAGCAGAAGTGCTATCTCTGGATGAAGTGAAAGGATTTAACACAAAAATATGGTATTTTCTAAGGTTTGGGTACATTCCTAAACAAAAAGTACACTTTGAATGATCAGTTTGTACGTATGTTACAGGCCAAGAGAAAATTTCAGTCAGTGACTTAACATGTCTGTCCACACAATTCCTGTTCATCAGGTCTGGAGTGTATATCGAAGCTGGCAGTTCTGTTTTTATAAGGCAAATACTGCCATCTACAGTTATCCTGCCAGTTTTGCACAAGCAACAGTCTGCAGAGAGATGCAGCTCTGATTATAAAGTAATTAAAGTAATAATTTGTAAAGGGAGTTTTGATTAGTGAAAGAAAGGTCGAGTGTTCATTTGCAGAAAAATTTTCCTGCGCTTATAAAGGTTTTAATATACTTTGTCCACAAATTTCATTAGATCAAAAACCCATATCTCACTCTAAAATGCTATCACATTAGTTTGTGTTTTCACATGGTACACTATTTCTTTTTTGTAAGGTTAAGCAATGTTTCCAAAACAGTGTTCTTACTACTCAACACATGCAATGTTTAAAGCAATGCTTTTCTTCAGTTTAGACTCTGGGCTAGCTCAGTTGTAGAGCCCTCAAATGGTACACGTCAGATTACAGAAATACCATCACAGAAACAAAGCAGCGCTTATCTAACACGGAGACAGCTTGTCAGCTGGCAGTTGCTAGAAGCTGTCAGGGACATGAAAACTGGTTTTCTGCTTTCACTGGAGAGAGACGCCATTTTGCTTTCATTCTTTTCCTCATTTCGAAAACAAGGACAGCACTCGTGTGGGGGCATGAGCGTTGGCTCTATAGAAAATGGCTCTAATAGCTTTGCAGGAACCACCAAACAGCAGACTGGATCCAAAGACCTGTCTCATGTCTGCAGGACAGCATCTCCCCATGGGTTGGCAAGATCCTGCAGCCGGGACAAACTGGGGTCCTCGGGTCAAAGCTCCTGCTGAGCTGAGGAGTTATGAGGAAGACTTTCTTTTCTGCAAGTGTTGAGGGTCCTCAACCCTGATGAGTTCAGTGCTCAGCTGGGCAATCGCAGCCCATCAGTCACTCCCAGCCAGAGATGCAATGTTTTGTTTCCCTGAAAATGGGAGGTTCCAGCCTCCGCTGAGCTCCACGGACAGCAGGATCCTCCACCACTCACACAGCAGGAGTGAGTGTAGGAGAGCTGTTCCAAAGAACATCCTGAAACCCACATCTACACTTTCTTTTCTTTCCATGCCCCCAGTGTCAGTCACTGGGCTTTTTTCTTGGCAGCCAGTTCCCTAGCCATGCTGCCACCAGTCAGCTGCAGACATCCTTAATAGGGGTCACTTTACCTTTACTTTTTTAATGTAATTATGCTAAATTTTTGTCATAATGTTTACAAATTTTAATCACAACATGGATAAGATATAGAAAATGAATGTTCAAGAGAAAACATCTTTCTTTATGGGTTATAATAATGCAGTTCCTTAAAAACTCTCAAAAGTTCCATTTTATTTATTACTTTCCATTTCAAAAATACCCTCATCACCATGTTCTCAGGCACATGCTCAAAAAATTCTTTACATAGTAACTAAAGTCAACATTAATAAATCTCTTGTTTTAAGCTACTGCAACCTCCTCCTCCGTCAAATTCCTAACCATGTTGATATCAAACTTCAGTCCTGAAAGTCAGGAGGTTCAGCTGGGACATCTAATAATCTCATTTAGTATTAATTGTCATAAACAAAATAAGAGACCAATACAAAATGTCATAGTGGTTCTTGCTTGCACAGGTGTGAAGAAGCAACTTCAATAACTAGAGGCTAAAATCAGATATTGGGAAAAATGCATAGGGTATTGTGCTGATAAAAGGTGGACTAAAATGGAATCAAAAATTCCTACACAAGCTATTTGCTAGACTGAAATTAAGGACATTCTTGTAACTGAAGCCCCGAGCTCTGCCAGGTACTGGGAAAATAAGGACACCAAACCTCAGAGTTTTGATAAAAAAACAGATTATAAGCTGTCAGCCAATTAAAAATACTGATAGCTCTGAAGCTGAAATCTTGGTCGCTCATATTTCTTTCCATATTGAGCAGGACAGTTAACAAAATAAACTCATTTGAGATAAGCTGTAGGCACATCACACAAACGTTTATTTTAGAATCCTGCAATATATACAAAAAAATTAAAAATGTAATTACCTCTATAAATAAAAGATATAAATAAAACCTAAAGAGAACAGAAACTTCATTATCCAGTCTGCTAACTCATGGCTCTCAGTTATCACTAGCATGTTTAGGCTCCAGCCTTGAAAGGAGCAAGGAGCTCTGCACAAAAATAGCCCACCCACAAAGAGATACTTGCAGGGCTCTACTCTGTATCCTCCATGGCATGTGGACTAATAGGAATAGCAAGAAGAAATTAATTACTGGAATTTTAATGTTTTCCTACAGGAAAGCACATCTTGGATATTTAATAAACTTACCACATTGCGACAAGGTGCAAAAACATCGCTGTATAAAATTGAGCATTCCTTTTTGGCATAAGGGAACTTGCTCTGATGTACCTCACATGGCCTTAATGTTTCATTTGGGCTCTTGCACTTAAAAACAACAAAAACACCACAAGCATTTTATACAAAGGTGTGTTTACCATGGACTCAGGCACGCTGTAATCACATAATTCAATACCTGGATACTCATAAAATCAAAATAAAGCTTAAATTCTATCTATTTCATCTCCCCTTTTTCCGAATTTGCTGTTATAACTGAAAACATTTGCACAAAAAAAGAATCTTTGTGTTTTGTTCTGAAGTACTGAAATGTTCCTGTTGTCTGCTCAGCACATAAAGACAAAATGTTTTCTTTGTGACACATTATAATCATTACCAGAGCAACCAACTGTAACATTGCAAACAAATACATGATCCAAATCCATCCCTGGTGGTTTTGCACTGACTTTAAATGGAGCCACACTACAGATGGCTTTAGCCCTGTAAGTTCAAATAAAGAAACAGTGGTAGGAAGAGAGCAACCCATAAAAAAAAAAAAAAGATAGAATCAAAGATCATCATGATAACTCAAAAATGACTGAGTTACAGCTCCCTCTCTTCAACAAGAAAAACTAGTGGACAGAAAAAATGCAACAAAATGACAGCTCAGAAAACACGAGCTCATCCAAAACCATACTCTCTTGGTGCAGCAGGGAAACCAGGAGAAGCTAATGATGGATCCATAAGCAGCATTGGGGTGTTCTGATGCAGCCTCAGCTGCAGTGCAGCTGCCTGAGCTACCTTCATGTGTGGATCCTTTGCCATGGGGGGACATACTGCCACTCCCAGGAGGGAAAAACCCTGGAAGCATCCCATGCTTCATGGTGCCAATGCAAGCTTACCAATAGCAAAGTAGGCTTCTAAGCCTCCAGCTATCAAATACACATTTGAAGTACTTAGATTTTGCAGAAAATATGACCAGGATCCATCTCTAAGAAGGTCAAAGGTCCTTTCTGAAAATATCTTTAATTCCTACTGCAGAGATAGATGAAGTGTCAAGTCTGGCTGAACGTAGGCTGCCTTCAAGGCCAATATCAAACTCAAATACTGAGTGCTCTGACAGCCACAGAGATCAAAAGATGATATGAGATTTTACAAATAAATATATATATATAGCTAAAAAAAAGGCAAGTGCAAGTTTGGGCTGCATAAGCATAGGTCATAACATCCTAGAAGTTAATGTGCTATGTAAACACTACACACCTTTTTAAAGCAGCCACTGAACTGACAAATTGGAAAGAAAAATTCATATAATTTATTCAAAGCCTTTATACTTTCCTTTATGTACCACCTTCTAGATGAGCAGTATAACCACCACCACTACACACTGGCCTTGCTTGCTCACCCAATCTAAACAGATTATGTAGAGTAAAATAGATCTAAAGGGAGATATTGAGGGAGAGAAGCCTCAAAACGTTTACTCCAAATTAGAATAAGTATCATATTCTTTCATGAGGCGAGAGATTTTGGTTCAGTTTCCTGCTGTGAGTTAAGGAAAGACTAAAAACTGGTTCTCACAGACACCCTAAGGGAGTGCTTTACAAATACTGATTTTTCAGGAGGTTTATAAGGCTATAAAACCTCACATCTCAGCACAAATTAATAAAATACTTATTCTCCTGTGTTGCAAAACACAGTTGCAGTCATCCACTCTATAGCTTCTTCCCTTCTCCTTGGAAACCAAGTTTCCATACTTGATTGTGCCTGTTGTTGTTCTGAGCGCTTTCTGTCTCACCCCTTCACCACTGCTGCTTCATCAGTTAATTCTCTGTTTACAAACTGCAACTAAAAATAATCAATTCTTTTTTCAGTGTTGAGAAAGAAAAGTTTTTCCAGACTCTTTCTACTTTCAGTGTCCTGATGCCTCCAACACCAGAGAGATTACAATTGCTTTTAAAATTGCATCCAAAACATCAGAAGCAACGTATCAAACTTTGTACAGAATTGAAATCCAGACAGCTGTGATCATTATATGACATAGGGAAAAATATTTTCTTCCCTAAAGAGATTGTTTGGTTTCATTTAAATTCAGTATGTGTTTACTATGATGTAAGACATTAATCACACATTTCACATCTACAGACATAAAAATTAAAATGTGCTCTTATACACTGACCCTGTACATCATGTGCTTATCATGTGTTCATTTATGAATTAAAAATATCATCCTGTTTTGCTAGCATTTTCCTGAACATGGGACTTACCTGTCCTAATACCCAGCTGTCTCCAAACACCTGTGCATTTCTCACCTCCATGTTGTTTGAGGTAGTCAGATCATTTGAAGTATATTTGTCAAAATTCCCACACAAACCTGCCAGTTTACCCTAAAAGAGAAGAAGGATTATTTTTCTTTTTACATATACTTACAGACAATGATTGGTACAACTACATGTATGGAATAAAACGTTCTTAAACTGGAAAAGATGAATGCAACTCTAAGTTATACTTTGAAAATATCTCACTCTCTGCTATGTTTACAGTTCCCATATTGCAAATTTCTATTTTACTAGAAATGTATGTTTTCCTTTTTATTCCCCTTTTCCAGAACCTGTTCTTACTGTCTGCCTGTGAACAGGGACTGGAATCTAGTAATGTTTTTTTCTGAAAGCTTAGTAGTGTATGCTGTCCAGAAGTCAAAAGTTCAGGTGAATTACCTCACGATTGCGAAGCCCGACTAGTTATTGTTGTTAAAACTCGCTGCCTCTAATTTTAGCTAAACTAAACTAAAACGTTTGTAATAGCAGTTACAAAAGAGACAGCTGCAGCTTTCTTGTGTTGGGGCATGCACTGCTGGTGGAAAAGTTATATATAAATGCGTACACATCTACATGTATAGGGAAATATATTTGTGCACAACAGTAAAATGTAGAATTGGATTTCTAGGGTGCTGTGGCTCACTCTATTGAATTATTTTCCCTTAGGGTCTGCTGCAGACACTATCTTACTGAACTGGAGCCTCTGGAAGAAACAGTAATTGGAAACAGAAAGAGCTTGAAATATTTGTGCTGCTGCATGCAACCTGTAGAACTCAGCTCCCTGCTAGCCCATACAAAAAAGGAGGAATTTTTTTTTCACAGCGTGTATCGATGACTGATAAATCAGCTTGTACATGAAGCATGTGATGGTTACTGGGACAAAAGCCTGTAATAATCTTGCTTTAAAACCAGATTAGATAATCATTGTAACTTTGACTTATACTTCAAAAAATCTGGTATTGTATTCTAGCATAGAGTTCTTCCTTTTCTTTTACTGGAAACAGCCCCCTCTCAATAAGTGTGTTCATGGTTGAGACAAAGCAGGAATGTAATTATTGAATGTGCAGATAAGGTTACTCTGCCAGGACCCAAAGACTGAGTTCCAGACACCAAGGCAGATGACGATATAGGAATGGAACAGAGAAGAGCAACTGGTAAGAGAAGGAGCCTTTCATTCTTCCCTGCATAATGGCTGAGCCCTATCACAGTATACTTATTAGGTTTAAATGTCAGGTCTTGTCTAGATCCTTTCTTGCATCTTGCCTTCTTAATTTAAACCCAAAATATGACTCCATCTGTTCATCTCAGCAGCCTCTACTACATCTCCATTATCAGCCTAATTCAATCTGTGCTACAAACCTGCCATCTTCCATGTTGATAGATACGGAAGGTTCTTTTTCATTGGCTTCAGCAATTATGAAAACATGCAGTGAACTGGGTAACACAAAACTAACCCTCTCTTCCCACCCTCCAAGTAACCTAGAGCTAAATCACTGTGTATCTGCAAGGTTGTGATGTGAGGAACAACAGAGTAAACATGAAGGAACTACTACTTCTCTTTAGTAAAATCCAACCGTAAAATCACATTCCCTGCCTATTCTGACCTACGAAATGCTAGCAGCTGAACACCATGATAAACAGTCATATCACTGGCAAAGTTAGTCATGAAGAAAAGACAATCAATCACAGTTATTCAATAACAGATCACATTGCCAACACAGAGAGCTACACAAATCTCAGATTTTTATTTGGGCTCACCTTCCATCGAGGTCCAACTTTAATATGCATCATTGTCTTCTTATCCCACAGAATCGTAATATCTTGATCTGGAAAGTGTATCACAGTATAATATCCAGCCTTCCAAAGCTGATAGTTAGATTTGTTTTCCTTTCCCCTTAAGGTCTTCTGACAAAAATGAATATTTATTAAGATCTAATAAAGTAATTCTACTAAGTATGCAGCCGATTAATAATAAAGTGCATACTGAATAATATTTTATCTTTATCATATAGCTGAATCAATAATATTACTAGAAATGTCATTTAATAATTTGATATTATGTCTTTTCAATCATTCAAGTTGGCTTTAATTTTTTGTTTTGGTTTCCCTTTCAAAACCAAGTGGAAAGAACTACATAAGTTCCAGTATGCTTTGATTGCTTGAGCCTCTTGAGCAGTCTTCTTTGTGAGGACAAATAGAACTCGAAAAAAAGAACAGTGTAAAAGGAGATTTTTTTCCTGGGACCTGCTGCTTTATCCAGGCCTAGGCACTTGCATTATGTTAACACAGACTGAGAGACTTTTTCCAGAAACACACTCCTTCAGAGTTGTAACTTTAGAATGCTTATCTTAAAGGGCAACCTGAAAAGAAAAGAAAATAACTAACCTGCTTCTCAGAAAGTTCACTAAAATAAATCTCAGTGTCTCCAACCGTGATGAAAACATTCTTTGAGCAAACAATATCATTGTCAAAGCACTTTTTGTTCTGAGCAATTATAGATATATTTGAGTTATCTGTGCTCTGCAATATGAAGAAGAAACAATTTTACTTATAGATTCAGTTGCATTTCACTCCTGCAGATTTATTCCAGGCTTACCATCACAAAAAGATGGATAACTTAGTATTTACACATCTGTGAAATTAAATAAACTTCAGAAAGCTACCAGACCAGAAAATGCATTTTTAAATTCAAAGCTGAACCCACAACCACAACACAAAGAGCCATTACATTCAGCTGCGAGCCCTCTTTTTGAGGACTATAAATTCACAGGATTAGCCTACCCCTAAAATAAGAGTCTGGTTTAGGCTTTTAAAATGTGCTCATACATGGAATCCAATATTTACTGCACAGTATGGTTGTCAAAATCGAGACGTGCTATAAAAAGAGCTTTATTTTTAAACCAAGGTACATGAGATCAAGCTGTTTTCATATTTTTAAAGCAAGAAACCTACCATCTGTCAGTAGTAGATAGAACAATTTTTGTACCACCACCCTTCAAAATTCACAAAGCCATGAATCATACTCAGTGTTACTGGAGGGGGCAAAGGTTTCTGCTGATATTTTTGTTTGTGGGGTTTTTTTGATTTAACATTTAGAAGATTCGTCTGCTCTGCTGGATTTTGGTTTGCTGGTGTTTTAGTACCCAAAATTCAATTGTGCTGCCTTCCCACTCCCATATCTTTTGGCTCTCCAGCCTCTAAATTAATTTTGCATCCTAGGTATATAAAATCACTTTTGCACCTTGGCTTAACATTCCTATTTATTCACCTACAGTTTCTGTGGTTCTTCTGTACCCTGAGGAAAACACAGACTCCTTGTAATTCCGCATGTTCTAGAACCATAACCTAAGGAGATCATCTGTATTTTCAGTTGATATCACTACCACAAACAAAAATAAAGTTGAGTTACTGTTATTATGTCTTATTTTAACTTGCCTTTCAATTAATTTCTGACCAATCTTTGCAAGTCAACAAGAAGTCATAACTATAGAAATTACTTAAGAGGGTTAACTTCATAAAATTAATATAAGCCAGTAAGAGTGCTTCTCAGTCCGGGGGGTGGGTTGATCAAATTCAGTCCTACAGTCATTACAAACCCAAAACAGTTGTGAAAAAAAAATCTTGGAGGTGGCAAGCTATGCATCTGACCCTTTGAGTCATCCAGTCTTATATGAGTACTTGTGTAGTGCTGGAAACAAAAAGATGTTTAAACTTTTCTTCTTACTCCCATCCTCCTTTAAAAACCCTCTGAGACTATGACTAGGTAAAACTAATTGCAGGTGCTAATGGGCATGGCGGGTGAGATGGGAATGATGGTTTTCAGCAGTTCTCTAGTCCTAGCAACTGCTCATGGATCCCAGCAATGCTCTTGGAGAGCTCGGCCGCAATGAGAGGGATCTCTTGCCTTGGTTTGTGTACACAGCATCTCTCCCCAGAGCTTTGCTCCCTCCCTTGGTTAGTGTACCCCTGAAAGGTGCTGGGTACATACTCCTCCCTAGTCCTTGCCTGTCACATTTGTACAATTATTTGTTCTGTGCTCATCAGAATTCAAGAATAAAAAACATAGCAGCAATTTTTCCTCACCAGTGAGAATCATTGCATACAGAAAATGCAGGTGCTACAAGAAGTAGGTTTTGGGTTTTTTTTACTTAATAAAAGTCATAGTGGCCAAACTGTTTAAAGAATACTTTCAATCTAAAAAGAAAAACCAAACCAACCCTAGATGAGGGGAAATATAGAGGTATTTTTTTTGCCATACTGAGGAGTTGCTATAGCTTTGCTGTAGCAAAAACTAGCTTGCTACACAAGCCAGAGGATGCTGCTACTTGGCATAGAAAACACTCTACAGCAGGCATTAACAATTGCAATGACTATAAGATATGGAAACCGCAAGATTTATGTTACCCTGATGCCAAGGCTTAAGAAATAGGTGGTATGTGCTAGCAATTTGCTTGGAAGACAATAGTTAAGATGGATAAAGTTAGCCACTAGCTGCTAGTGGTAAGGGGGTGTAGGAAATCTGTTCTTCATGATTCATCAGAGGAACTCAGTTTAAAAGTACGGAAAGCTTTGGGGTAAAGCAAAGTTCATCTGTTCCAGTCTGTTGTGAAATTGGTTTAGGTTGCACTCGGAGCGATATTGGTCACTACCTTTTTGGGAAATACTCTGTGTTTTAATTAAGCCAGGCTTGCTGCTGGAGTCAGTCCAATAATTATTCCCCTGCAAGTCAGATAACAGCCAAGAGCATTTCTAGATTTATTGGAGGTGATGTGGTAAATTAAAAAGGAGACAAACTCATTAGTTTGGTAAATCAGATGCAAGCTGATAGGTTCTGTGCTGGCCAAATGGAAAATGAGCAACGAAGGGAGCTACCTCCCCGCCATGAGCCCGTTTAGGAAAGGACTTTGCTTGCAGTATCTGGGTCTATTTGGTGTCTAGCACACTGTGGGTTGTTTTCATTGCAGAGTTCATTCCTCATCAGCTTTGCTTCAGCAAAAGGGGATGCTCTGATTTAATAGGGAAGCAATGTCTTCACTGTAAGGAAAGAGATCGAGGGTTTGATTTTAAATAAGGATAGTGAATTCAGACTAATTACCTCACAGTAAAAATGCACCTTTTTTGGCAATGAAGGCAAGCCCTTGGAGCAGGAGTGGGTAGCTGTATTAGCTATGCAATTGAAGCTGCTGCCTGTGCCTTCTGACAGTCCAGACCAATACTTTCAGCTGAACAGCATCAACATACTCAAGTCAGAGTGTGTATGGTTGGGATTTGAGCCAAGGGCAAAAGTTGAGTTATATTTTAAGTTAGCTCTGCAGCAGAGAAAAGCCTGGAGGCAGGGAATGTTTTGCTGACCAAAGCCAGAACAGGGAGTCCTGAAGACACGTAAAGTACTTCCTTACTTACAGGCCTACACGTTGGTGTTAAAATACTAGAAGTGATGCAGGATGGAAATGCAGAAAGACAGGGGTGGTGGTTTCAGTAGAGCTATGAGTAAACCAGACATTTAAGAAAAAGGGCTTTGCATTAAACCCTGAGTCTTCTGGGTTTTCTCCCTTTTTAATTAAATCTTATACCTAAACTAAAATATAAAAACACCATTATGGATTACACATCTTTTGTGGCTCAAAGCTTTCATAATCAAATTTGCTCTGCATAATTCTTTCTTTTCCATTCTCTCCATATACCTCAATCAAAATTGAGTCTTTTCCCAGCCATACAGCCCCAGCCAAATTCAAAGTTGAATGACAGTTTCTATCATGGTCTTCAAATTACCCTGTAACTGCTACATGTGCAGCCTCTTCTTTCAGCAGGAAAGAAATAAAGTGCAACTGAAACTTAGCACTTAACTGTTGCGAATGTGAAAGGAAGAACAGGGCTATTCAAATAAAGTGAGGATCACCTTTTAATGTTTATATAAGACAGTGACGTCTTGGGCAAATCCCGACAGCTCTTACAGACTGTGGATAATGATTGAGTTCTATCTCTCTAATCTGCAGTGGATCCACACAGGTATGAAAACAAGCTTTCGTTACTGCTGTTGGAAGAAATGTCTGACTAGACACTGGGAGCAGGTCTAATGAATAACAAGGTGGTGGGGTTTGTTGGTTTTCTGTTTTTTTCTGCACAGTCACTTTCCAAGGCAGAGTCACTCTTTACCTTTTTAGGTAAAATGCACCCAACAGGGGATGTACTACAGTTCATCATGTGAAGCCTACTTATGTTGACAGAAACTAGAAATAAAATGGTTTTCCCACTGCAAGAGTATCTTCCCACGTAAATTACCATATCCAGCCTGTTCCAACTTAATATCAGTTTCTTTGTGATAACATGGAGTTGCCAAGCAACAGGAAAGACAGAGTCACAGCTCTGGGCAGTAAGTCAAAAGCTCATTGTCAGTCCTGCTTCTCAGGACATTCTTTTTCTAGACTTCACTGCACTTTTTTTCCATATCTCTTCCTAGCTGAAAAAGCAAAGCACTGCTTTCCTTTTTTTTTTTTTTTCTTAGTAGTGCTTGGGAATGCTAGCGTTTATTTTTATTAGAAACTTTCTATTTCAATATCCCATTAGAAATTTTCTATTGCTATCCAGCAGTAACAACACTGTGCAATGTGCTTATGCAGTCAAAAGGCAGCCTGGCAGAAGTCACTTTTAAAGTGGCAGCAGTTATCTTCCTTGAAAGTTTCATTAAAATCTAACTGTTCACTGTAAGGACTCATTCTTTTCCATTCTTAATATCCTCATTTCCCCATTTTTGTTTGTTTTTGTCCCTACAATACACTCACTTACAAACCAGGGTAGCCATGAAAGCATTAAGGGACATACCAGGAACTCAATGGAGATAGATTAGTCCTATTTTCCTTTTGTTTTAATGACTCTTTAGAGGTTTTCATGTATAGCCATATGAACAAACAAATTCAAGAAGCTCTAAAAATACTGAAAAAGATATATAGTATTTTAGAAAGCAGAATTTACTTCCTCCTTCCTCCATATTTTCAGAGAGATACCATTAGCTCTCTTCAGACTTAAAATTTCAGGAAATTTTATGGAAGCTGAGAATTAGTTTGGTTGTTGTTTACTGGGCTCTGAGATTCCTCTGAAGGAACTTACCATTTGAAACTATTACTTCTAGTGAGTTTCATTCCAGGAGAAGCAAAGTATCATAGACTCTGTTAGCTCCTTGTTTCATTTTTGGGGGGAAGTGGGGGGGGGGGGGGGAGGTGTTCTCCAGCTAGTCAGTGAAAACACATTGATTATTCAAAACTCAGTCACAGTTTACACCAAGAAGTGTATCCTATTAGAAGGCTTCTTTAATTTTTCTGGAGTGATAATTTCTTCTGAACATTTCAAATTTACATGTATACATTCTGCATAACTTTATTTAATGTCCACTTTTGAAACCTGTGAAAATTTGTATCACCAAATGGTTTCTCCCCTAACTATTCAAACTTTGGAGCAATATTGGTCAAAGTCAGCAGATGGCACTGATACACATTTGTCTCAGTTTGGGAAGAAGTCCATGTGAAATCTGGGAAACAATATTATAGGAAATATAGTAGGTGGTGCTCTTACAGGAAAGAGATAAGGAATGGTAGCAGTATTTTTTTTCCACTGATGTTATGTATTTCTATACAAGTATTAAACAAGCAAATAAACAAACACACATTTAGGAGCTAAGAATCATGTGCTCATGCACACACACATGCACATAAACTCTCTTTTCCTCAGTGTCTTCTACAGACGCTGCAGATTATATGATTATTTTCACTTAAAATATGGTAAAGACACTTACAAAATACCTGTAAAATATGACATGTACAACTCAGTTGTAGTACCGTTGAGTAGGAATGGAGAACATGACTAAGTAGATTCACTGATGCAAATTCAAAGGGAATGAGATTATTCCAGCTACTGACTCACCCTCAACAACTTGCAGATGTCTGCTAATGCATCCATGATAACTCCTTGCTATTTCTTTAAAAGGGACTTCCCAAAAGGATTTACCGCAGGCAGAGTAAAGAATAAAGAATAAAGCTGAGTAATCAGATAGAGATCACTGGGAAGGTTTTGGATTTCTTTTTTATATTTTAAGACAACTATATTAAAAGGTCTGAGAGAAAATCATTTAAAGCAGATTTTCTTTTCTTTCATTTACTTAGCTTTGCCTGCTTGTGTATCAGATTTGGCTTTTTGCACAGGTCACATTACTGCAATCCCTTTCTAATTAAAAATGAGATGTTCTGAAGATCAGGGATTTGGGAACATTTAAATATCTGTTTCCAAGTGACACATTCTGCCATGAGCTATTCTGAATCACAAATCATCAGCATAGTTGGTGGTGTTTGTTTTAAATATCTAAACAGGTATTTTTTATGAGACCTATTACTACTATTTTATTAATAAGTGCATGATAAATGTCAATATTTTATCACCGTTACTTGCAATGATAAAGCACAACATAACTGGAAAAAAATAACAAGACATAATGATGATAAATTTGCCTTTTTTTGAGCTCCAGCAAATGATGGCAGGAGTGAGAAAGCTGGAACCCCCACAAATCTTTTAATTTTTTTAGTATAATGAATGTTAAATGCACTAATTTACACTGCTGAAGTTTAGTTTCTATGCATTCAAAACCAAAAATACTCATATCCTGACCTAAATCTGAGTAAATTTAATTCACAGTTCTCATAGTTCACTGACAACATCCAGGGCCCAAGGCCATAAACTGCTAAGCAGCATCTACAGGTGACTAGCCTGAGTATCTTCCCACTTCAAACACAGCAAAAGGCTTTCCTTTGACTGCTGCCAACACACCATAGAGCTTCCTGAAACAACAGCACATGATGCTGGGTCTTGCTCATCTTTTAATACTGTACCAGTAGAAGGTAGGCATCAAGAGTTCACAAAGCTATACCCACAAGAAGTCATCCAACTCAGACAGTCATTCTTAACAGTGAGCTGCCTTTTCAGGCAGCCATCAGATTATAACATTTCAGAGGCAGTCTAGCCAAAGGGCTGTTGGATGCTGAACATTAACCCAAAAGCAGAATTTCAAGACAAAAAGGTCAGTTTCTTCAAGCTGTGTGGTCGCAAAACGGCAAGCTCCTCAGAAAGAGGATCCAACTTCTGAGTCACACCATGCACGCACTGCTTCCAAATTGCCATTCTCATGGTAAGAAACTTTTCCTCTAGCCTTTCCTGGAAGCCCTCCATGCTAATCTGCACAAATTGAAAGAAAACTTTCCTTTGTTGGAGAATAAAAGTGATTCATTCACTGCATAATTTAATGGCCTGGAGAATCAGGTGGTGGAGACAGAAAGGCACGTAGAGGTAATTGAGTCTGCAATCACTGATCTGGAGAAAATGGAACCAGGGCATAAATCCATTGCCAACTGCAATGAAATCTTTTGCTCACAGAAGGAGTAGAACAAATGGAAAGACAGGTACAAGCCAACATTATCTGAACACTCTGCTTTCCAGCTGAAGACAAGGATGAAAAGGCATGTCTCCAACAGGGAGCTCACTACTGACCCTTATAGGACTTCCAAAGCCTCAGATAAAAGACAGCATCCAGAAGGTTTCCTCTGAAATCGTGGGACTGATGGAAAGCAAATTGTTGGTATTCGTTGCAACTACAGCAGGGCAAACTATTCACACTAAATAACATTTTTCATTGAATTGTAGTCTCTTTTTGGACCCAAATTTGCATGCAAACTGTCAAGAAACACATCGTTTCTACACAATTGCTGCTGCTATATATTTTTTGACAAGTTGTTTAGGTGTCATATCACTTATTCATGAAACCATTTGCTGGAATGTGGCTTTGAGGATTAGATATGTTAATTAAAAAAGTAAAGGCAGTCTGATTGGAGCCCCATGTTACAGTTTCATTCCATGCGTAGATGAAAATTACTTTTAGAGTGAGGTTTCCAATTTAAAATATCTATAATTTCAAGCACAACATTCTTTAATTTCCCATTAAAATCTTCAGAGCCTAGTAAAAGAAAATATTAGCCTCAAATATGAACAGTCAGCCTGACAATATTCAACAAGCAGCTTTAGTCCTCCATAGGGTGATAGCAAGCAGAATGCATTCATTTTACAAACAGGCTACAAGAGACACCCTGCAAAATACTATTTCATTCTACAGATTTGCGAACTTCATGGATCTACAGACTGTCTACCTGGCACAAAGAATATTGGAAAAAGATGCTCAAAAAGGTACAGGTATTCAGTAAGGGGAAATGAGGTAAAGGCTACTTCTGTGTCCTTGAACGTGACAAATGAGTAATTGAAGATTTGTTGCTTTGTGTGTGATTGCTTCAGCTTTTGCCCAGTCATCATTTAACAAATTTACCTAAGAAGATAAATACATCAGCAAATAAAGGTAAAAGATTATCAGTGCATCAATTAACTTCTGTATTAAGTACTCTATTAAAAGCATCCTAAACTAAGGGATTTGAACTTGCCTCAAGTTACAAAAAAAGGGGTATGCAAGAATAGAGCTCCCTTCCTGTATTCTCCAGGGCAGACCAGGTATCTAACACTGGGGACTGCTCATCAATAGGATAATCATTTGGGAAACTGTAATACTGGTTCACCAGATCATGCATGTTTTGTTGAATGAACCACTACCTTAACAAATGGGCTCTCATGTGGTGTCTCCTGACCCAGAAGAGTTACATCCATGCTTCTTACTGACATAACAGTTCAATTATTTGATCAGACGTCTGGTTGTTGCTTTAATGATACTCCAACACACTAAATCTAGTGATAAACTTGCCTTTAAAGCAGCTTTCATGGTTGCATCAAAAAGATTGAAAAGGTGACTTTAAAATAGCCAAACCTTCAATGTCAGATGAAAAGAAGTGAAAATATTTTTATCACATACTTTAGAGTATTACTTTAGAGTAATCCATAAAATGTGAATACTTGAGGATGAGGGCTTAGTTCTGCTGACCTCCATCTTTCGGGATACAAGAATAAAACAGTCTTTCCTTTTTTTTGGCTTTAGGACCTTATTGAAAACCTACTAAAGTTAATGGAAAGACCTCAGTGGGTTGTTTTGTTAGTTTGATGGGTTTTTTTAATGGCAGATAAACATTACAACAGAGCTCCCTCACATTTAAGTATATTCTGATGGGTAGACTAACCATCCAAATTCCTGCTTGGACATTCCCTCAAATCAGAGAAAATACAGTTCTGATTTTCAGAAGAGAACAAGTCTGAGGGGTTCCAAGGACACAGACTCAACAAGCCTTAATAACCAGATTGAACTGGAGGATGGAAAACCACTGCAAAGCTAGACAAAGGCCAAGATACGTGACAGAAAGAGTAAGCTTACTATGAAGGCATAAATTTATGAAACAGACAAGTGGAAGAAATAGACCACAAGTATAGATAACACACAGTAAAATTTTCCTAGAATAATAACACCACTTTGTTAGGGAAAGTATGTAGCCTCATCAAAGAGAGAAGAAAATAGAAGAAAGCAAGATATTTAAATCTTTTAAATTAAGAAATTAGTTGGTTTAAATTCATCAGTATCCAGATCAGCTAAAACAATGCGTTTACATGATCTACATTGATAAAATTCAAATGAATTTGCTAAGATTTTTCTGGTTTTCCTTTGAAATTACTGAAGTTTCAAAATGTTAGCAAGTATTGATTTCTTCTCTGTGAATGTCATTTATCCATACAGGGACTTCACTTCTCAGTGTGTAATGTAACTCCTAATTCCCTGAAAGAGATGAAGTTATCACTTTATGAAACATTACTGTCCTAATTTCTTAATTGCTGCATTAAATCTTTATGGTCATTTTATGACCAAGAGATATATCGGTTGAACTAGTTATAAAGATCTACTGTCACCTTAAACAAAAAGTCCTGACAGATGATACTGATGTTGAAAACAAAGTTTGAGGATTCATAATTGGCTGAAAGTTGATACTTGATTTTTCTCCCATAAGAGCACAAGAACTCCTTATTAAAAACATAGTAAAAGGTAAGGATGACTTCTTTGTTTGGTCTAGTGCAATACAGTGACAAATTAAACAGCAGTTCAAACAGATCACATTTAGGGAGGCTAACAGTTAAATTAAACAGTGGGGGCTGGTAACATTGATGGGAATAGTACATTATCATGCCACTGGGGATGTAGGATTCAGATTATAATTCTTGAACTCAGTTCTACGTATGGGAAGAGCTAGTATGCTAACAAATTTATGATATGTATTATTTCCCTTATTGCACTGCTACAACAGCTTTGTTTAGAGTATGTAAGATAACAAAGACAAAGCAATCCACTTCTTACAGGAAAAAGATTAGAAAACAGGAAAGGGCAAAGTTATTACAATGTTTGATGTCTAACATAACAACCAGTTCAGATGTTTCAATTTCAGGTATTTGGTGAGTCTTTTAGATGTTATTCATAAAAATCAGCTCATCACAACACTGAGAACTACCAATATATCAACGGATTGTGTACTAGTAACGATCAAACCTATGATGTTCTGTACTACCTCACAGATGGGGAACACAAAGCTCACAGCACATAGCTCCCATGGTGGTGGGGGTTAGACTAGGTGTTCTTTAAAGGTTCCTTCCAACCCAAACCATTCTATGATTCTACAATTTAAGTTCAATATACCTGTACATATACATATATATGTATATGTTGGTATGTAGAACAGGTAGCATATTTTAGATTGCAAGATTGCCCTGGACAGCTGTGCCTGACAAGGTGTTGGACAAGGCATTTAAACTTTTGCAACCACATATACTTTTCCACCTTTTATCTGGCTTGTTTTTTCGGGTAATAGGCTATAAGAGACAGGGCTTTCTTGCATACTTTCTGAACAATGAGTAGCTCAATGGAGACTCATTATACTACTCTGATACTACTATTACAAAATGTCACTGCACAGTGTAGGGATGGTTATGAAGAGACAGACATGAAACCTCTGTTCTAAGAGCCACAAAGTGTATTTCAAAAGAGAGCATCCTCACCATGTTATCATGTCTGCACATATAATGCAGTTTAGACATATCAGTATGTGGTACAAGTGCCCACATGTATGTGGTACAACTGTGGTGTAACTGTGTACATGCAAATAAGAGAATATGTGAAACTAGAGAACTGAAGACACTTTTGATTATCACTCAGGCTGCCACTAGGAAGATGCCAATTACATCTCTTCCATATATTTTTCTCACATAAAATTCCATTCCTCCATAGCTGTAGCTAATTTAGTGCCTATCTTCATGGCAGCAGAGTTAAAGTTATTTTTTCTGTTCACTGATTGGCATATTTCATTGTTGAATTTCATCCTCCGTTTTATCATGCAGTGTTTTCTGCCATAAAATCCTCTGCACATTTTGGTGGTCTGTTTTTGTTTCAGTTGTTCAGACTGATTCTCTACTATCAGCATACTCCACCTCAGTCCTCAGACCACCTGTTCAAAATCATTTGTGAAGATGATGAACACAGGTCTCAGCATGGATGTGCGTGGGATGTCATTGGGGTCTCTCCATTCTATAAAAAGGCCATTTATTCCTGTATTTTAACTTCTAATTTTTAATTTGGGTCTCAAACAGTCTGCACTCTCATCCTCTGAGAAACTACCCTCTAAAAAATATTTGTTGGCATTTGTCTCCAACAGGTCTTTAAGCTAAAATACGCACACATTGACCTGGTCGTCCACGTGTATATTGTCTTCATGGAATAACTCAGAAGATTTATCGTGCATTAATTTTTTTTTTTAAAAAGAGTACAACTCTTCCCAATTGTTATTTCCTTATTATAATTTCCATTCATTTCCTTCATATGCAAATCAGACATATTGGTCTGTTCCTGCCAAATTCAGCCACAGAGTCCTTTTAAAATACTTGGCTATACTGCCATCTTTCATTCCTCTGATTCCAGGATTGCACAGCACACAGTTCGTCAGTTCTGTGTCTTAGTTCACGCAAAGCTTTTGGGCATCTGACATATGATCCCATCCATCTTTTGTTTTGTTTTTTTTTATTTTATTTTATTTTTCCTTAAACTTCTCCAAACATTTCACAGTCAAAAATGAGCTCAGAGGTACATTATCCACTCCAGACATAATTATGCAGTGGCTAATTTGTGATAAACAGTTCTTCAATATAGATCAGGAAAGTTTTCTGTATGCTAAAGAGGAAAGAAAAATGGTGAACAAGCTAGGCCATACTTTCTCACATTAGCTCATTTTGGGGGGAAAAAGTTTGACAAGCTGAAAAAAAATCTGAAAAGCAGATCTATGTAGGCAGATCGTCACTTGTGTCATCATGTTCACCTGAAGAAAGGCCTGTGGGCAGTGTGCCACCTGCCCTAATTATGTGGCTGCCAACTTTATTCTTGGACTCCAAATAATCCCCATGGTTTGCTTCCAGATAGGTACTTTCTTACACACTAGATTGGCAGGTGACATTTGATTTGTAAAAGCAAAACATTCCAGTATCATACTAATGTTTGGAAAAGCAGCATATATTTGTGTTACCCACCTCTCTGGCTGAATGGCATAAGAATTAAGAATGGCAGCCCACCTTTCCACCTCATCATACAAGCAAGATTATTTCACAAGTAACCCTTATTTTTTGCATCTTAAAGGAGGAAGGTTTGTGCAAAGGTTCATATACCTCTAAGAGTACGAGCTTTTCTATGAGACAATATGATACACACCAGGAGCTTGTTATGAGGCATTTCTTATTATTTTTGCCAGATCTCTCTCTCCTTTATTTTTTTTTTTTTTTACCAAATTAAAAAATCTGGACCCAATCTATTTTATTTCACAGCTGTGAATACTCAAACAGACATGAGATAAAATGTCTGCAGTAGTCCTTGTTGAGAAACCATGTTTTTCCTTAAGGTTAGACAGTCAGGGTTGACTGAAAATGAATATTCTTCTAAACACGTTACTGTAACTCAGAAGACAGACTCTTAGTCAATGATAGCAACAATGATAATAAACAATAGTGTTGTTAGTAATATAATGTATTTCTAAATGTCAGTAATGGTATTTTTAAACAAAAAAGGCTAGCAATGTACTGTAAATGTGTGCTATAAGAAGCATTAGCATGTAGCTGCCAGACAGTCTCAGTGAAGGATTTCATTGTTGAATTATGAAATCACTGTGTTTGATATTATACACATACGCCCCTGATCTGATGCAGACTGCATTCAAGAAGGATTCCAAGCAGCCTCAGAGGTCATCATTAACCTTCTACCAAGTAGAGTTTATAGATAAGTATTAAATAAATCTATAGATTTTACCTAGTTCTAGAACAGTTTCTATAGTGTTATTTTTCGCCCCTTGCAATGAAAGCATGGTCAATATAGAAAACATATTTTTCTGTTTTTCTCTAGACCACAAAGATACATTAGGACACACCCATGTACCATTTTCAAATGGCTGAACACAAAATGTCATTTTCAGATTCCTCCTTTCAGAGACATCTGTTCTGCACCTGTTTTCTTAATGTCTGTTTCTATAGATGAGTCCCAATGTTCAAAATACTTGCCCTTTCACAGGAACTTTCACTGGGACACATTAAAATGTATGAACAACCCTCCTACCTTTAGCAGGTAAGCTTGGCAGTCACTGATATAGTCATATTCTAATCCGTCAAAGGTATAATAATGTCGATCTCCATAAACAGTGCATACAGCAGGACAGGGGTAACTAGTACAATTGAATATCCCTTTCCGACAAACACTGTAAAGGAAAATTAACAATCACTATTTTCTCATAGCAGGGTCATTTTCTTTCTTTTTTTTTTTTTCTTCCATAAAAAGCTTTCTTGGGTTCTTCATTTCAAGCCATGCAGAAATTCATGAAAGGAAGAAAATTCTCAGACCTTCAAACACAGCTATTCTGTGGATTGCATTTGAAGTTATTGGTGATGCCACAGCACAAAAGCATTGAGCGCGTTGCTATCAGGACATATGTATGATAAAAATGCATAAGAAATGAATGTAAATGTAAAACCTTAACATTTTTATGCCTTATACAAATATTTCCATCACAGCTGCCAGCATAGATAAGATACCATGCCACAACATATTCATAAAACATCAATATTATTTTTCCTCAAGAAATTTTGATGAAAATCTGCACATACGTAATGCAAAAGACCTCCAGTTACTACCTATAAGTATTCAGACAAGTATGGAATGAGATTAAGAAATAAATACTGATATTTTGCAGGATTACTTTTCCTGCCAGCTACGTTCAGTGACTTTCATGAATTTTCGTGAAGGTAGTACTGACAGCTTCTAGTTTTGCTTGTGTAAGTGTATAAACTCAATTGATTTGCCAGTTAAGTTTTTAACCGATTAAAAGCTGCCATGCCAAACTTAAATGTAAATAGATATTTTGGCTAGCAAATTATAATGGATGAAAAACTGGTAAGGCTCCCTAATAAAGATGCTGGGCACTAACATGTTTTCCAGTTCTCATGCTTTTTTATTTCCCCATTTTCTTCTTGTATAGTCGCTCATACTGACTGGTAACTCACAATGCAAACAGTTCAGTTCCCGAAGGATCGGACTATTTACCACCGTCATTCATTTGATTCCTCCTTTTTCCCCGTAGTTGTCTTTCATGACATTCTATTCTCCAAAATGTCAAATGTCTTTTCTTTCAGAGATTAACTGATACGTGTGGAATCAGGTGCTTGCTCTTGACTGGTTTTTAACTTGGGTATCTTTTGTGTCATTTTCAGACCTGAAGAAGCACTCACCCAAAAATCTGCCTACTCTTCCAAGTCTATGATTGATCCTAATAAAAGACGAATTCTGGAACTGTCTATAAATAAGTAGATACATTTTTGATTATTTAATGTACTCAGCACATTTGCTATATCAGATTCACTCTGTGACTAGACCAAGGTGATCTGGAAGTATGCAAAATGCATGTTACTCACCAGGTGTAACATGGTGTAGCTATCACTTCTCCTGACAGAAATTCCCTGTCTTTCCAGGTGCATGGACAGCTGTCAGGAATATAACATTTCCCTCTGTGCTCAGCCATCCTTCAAAATAAAAGAATTATTGAAATGAAAGTGTAAATTCACAGGAAGATCAGCATGTCTGAATGTGTTTGTCTAAACCCCACCAGAAGCAACCAGCTTTGGCAAAAGCTTTCTGAATCAAATGACCTCCTGTGCACAAGTGGAGACCTCACAAAGCTCACAGCTGCAGCTCTCCTACTTTGAAATGGGTATGTTGGGGTGGGGCAGCAGCTTCTATGTAAGCAATGCAAGTAATGTAGTTATTCCTCTCTGCAATCTGCAGAGCATCTGTGTGTTACAGACACTGCTGAGGCTGCAGCCAGGCTTCCCTTCCCTCTCTGCTGCTTCCTGGTTCCCCTCTCCAGGAAAGCAGCTGGACTGATGTACCTGCTCCTCTGCACAGAGCAGCAACCATCCCGTTCTGAGCACAGGATAGTGAGCTGGACTATGGCAACTCTTGCGGAGTTAGCAGGACAAAAGAAATGTGGTTTACATAGGGCAGTGGACCTGCCTACAAAAGGGAAGTGGAAACAGCTATCAAGGTTAAGACAAAACAGTATGACTAAATGCAAAAAGCAGGAAATCTTATTAGATCATGAGTAAGTAAATCAGAGATGTGGTTTACCACTTTTTGTTATCCCCTTGTTTCCATCTGCTTAGCAACATTAATTTTAAATAACAAATGTTACTGACACTCCCAATTCTGCTCTTTACAGGAGCAATTCCTGCAGTTGTCATTGCTACACATGACTGAGGGCAAAGGTAGATGTGTTTTCAAAGAATTATCTTGAGATTATTTCACTTGAAGTTGAAATTCAAAGGAATGCACAGATGAGTTTTCTCCTCCCCATAATTACTGGTTCATTAAAGTTACATTGCTTTTAAGAAAAAGAGTCAAGTGTTCAGAAAAATGGTTAGAGATATGAAAGCACTAGAATGGATGGCTTGGGGAGGTCATTTAGAGTCTCTGTCAATGAAAGTTAAATGTCTGCCAAAACCAATATAGTTACTGCTGATGCCACCTAAGGGCAGAAGAATAGCTTAGCCCCATGAGGTCCCTTTCCATACTACTCTTCTGTATTTCTGTAATTCAGCTTATCCTCTTACATCTCCAGCTCAATCTTAGGGTGACTTTCAGTGTATCGTTGCATGACAAATTTACTGTCATTCTCAGCTCATTTCCTCAAGAAATTTGGAGCTATTCTATTCAGTTTTTATGGCATACCAGAGACTTTCAATGTTTCTTATGCTTTGCCACCTCTTCGACTACTGATTAAAAATCTGCAAGCTGTTGTGCAAGAATTTTAACAGTGGAATATGTAAAACATTTTTACTTGAAGAGGACCATTTTGTGCATACTAGAGCCCATCCAGTCATGGATTTCCAAAGGAAAGGTTTTCAATACCACTCACAGGCTGCTTTACTTTATGAGCACTGTAAGTACCAGGGATGCTAGAATAAGGTGCCAGTCTCCAGAAGAATTCAAGATTCCACCCAGTAATGTTAGGTGATTGGCTCAAACAGTGGGTAGTGGTAGAAATCAGGTAGGAAAGAAAAAACAAAGAACAACATCTTAAGAACCTGATCATGCATAAGTCTATAGGACCTGATGAAATCCACCCATGAGTCCTGAAGGAGCAGGGGAATGAAGTTGCTAAGCCACTGGTCATCATATTTGAAAAATCATGGGAGTCAGGTGAAGTTCCTGACGACCGGAAAAAGGGAAATATAACCCCCATTTTCAAGAAGGGGAAAATGGATGACCTGGGGAATTACAGACCAGTCAGTCTCACCTCTGTGCCTGGCAAAATCTTGGAGCACATTCTCTTGGAAGGCATGCTAAGGCACATGAAAAACAACAAGGTGCTTGGCGACAGCCAGCATGGCTTCACTAAGGGGAAATCCTGCCTGACCAATTTGGTGGCCTTCTATGATGGGGCTACAGAACTGATGGACAGGGGTAGAGCAGTTGATGTCATCTACCTGGACTTGTGTAAAGCGTTCGACACTGTCCCACATGACATCCTTGTCCCTAAATTGAAGAGACATCAATTTGATGGATGGACCACTCGGTGGATAAAGAACTGGATGGATGGCCACACACAAAGAGTTGTGGTCAATGGCTCAATGTCCAGCTGGAGACCAGTAACGAGTGGTGTCCCTCAGGGATCGGTGTTGGGACCGGTCTTGTTTTACATCTTTGTCGTTGACATGGACAGTGGGATTGAGTGCGCCCTCAGCAAGTTTGCCGATGACACCAAGCTGTGTGGTTCGGTTGATATGCTGGAGGGAAGGAATGCCATCCAGAGGGACCTTGACACACTTGTGAGGTGGGCTGATGCCAACCTCATGAAGTTTAACCATGCCAAGTGCAAGGTCCTACACCTGGGTCGAAGCAATCGCAGGCACAGTTACAGGTTGGGCAGAGAAGAGATTCAGAGCAGCCCAGCAGAGAAGGACCTTGGGGGTGTTGGTTGTTGAGAAACTCAACATGAGCCAGCTTCAGCATGCACTCGCAGCCCAGAAAGCCAACCGTATCCTGGGCTGCAGCAAAAGGAGTGTGACCAGCAGGTCGAAGGAGGCGACGCATTCCTGTGTAACATTATCTAGGTGTTCCTGCTCCGGCAGGGGGATTGGACTAGATGATCTTTCGAGGTCCCTTCCAATCTCTAACATACTGTGATCTGTGATCTGTGATCTGTGATCCTGCCCCTCTACTCTGCTCTTGTGAGATCTCACCTGGAGTATTGTGTGCAGTTCTGGTGTCCTCAACATAAAAAGGACATGGAACTGTTGGAACAAGTCCAGAGAAGGGCCACGAGGATGATCAGGGGACTGGAGCACCTCCTGTATGAAGACAGGCTGAGAAAGTTGGGGCTGTTCAGGCTGGAGAAGAGAAGGCTGTGTGGAGACCTCATAGCAGCCTTCCAGTATCTGAAGGGGCCTCATAAGGATGCTGGGGAGGGACTCTTCATCAGGGACTGTAGTGATAGGATAAGGGGTAACAAGTTAAAACTTAAACAGGGAAAGTTTAGATTGGATATAAGGAAGAAATTCTTTACTGTAAGGATGGTGAGGCACTGGAATGGTTTGCCCAGGAACTTTGTGGATGCTCGATCCCTGGCAGTGTTCAAGGCCAGGTTGGACAGAGCCTTGGGTGACATGGTTTAGCGTGAGGTGTCCCTGCCCATGGCAGGAGGATTGGAACTAAATGATCTTAAGATCCTTTCCAACCCTAACTATTCTATGATTCTATGATTCTAGGAGAATAAAGAAATGACATAACAGTAAAACTTCTCATAACAAGGCTTTCATGACTTGTCAATATAGCTTTAATAGCATAACATATATGCTTAATATTTTCTTGTATAAAAAGGAGAACTTGTGAACCCCATTTTCAAGATAACCCTTATGGCCCCTTCCTAGCTGGAACCATGAGCCTGAAAGGCATAATGGCATCAGAAATACAATTTAACAGCAATTATGGCATTAACTGCACTAAATGTTGCACATTTACTTTTCTATCTAATAAACTAAGTGTTTATTCTCTTACTTAACAAAATAATTCATGTGTTCTATTCCATTATTTGGGATTTGGATTGTTTGTATCCCTTTTATAGTTTATAATGAAAAAAATATTCAAGTAACATTCTATTTGAAATGGTGTAATACTACTTGACTATGAAAGCAGGGCTTTAGCTCTGTTTTTTTAACATGTATTTTAATTATTTCAAATTTTCGAATTAACTTTCATGACAATGCTGCTAGTTTAAGTTCATGCAAATGTCATGTTGATGTTTAAGTAAAAATTTACTAGTTTTTATATGATTCCTTGAATAAATTTGTGCGTATTTGTGTTAAAAATAATTCTTTATTCCTGTAACGCTAATGGTCTTGAAAGCTAACTCCTCAGTTGCAGAGGTTGTATAGGACTACAAAGGCAAGCACAACCAGTGAAATCTTGAATAGCTGTGCCTGAAATCTGCCCTTCACCAGTGCTGTGCCTGAAGTCTGTCTTTCACCATTGCTTAATCATCTATGAACATCACAAGCTGCTGGAAGGGGAATTCTGGTAGTCTCCTTACATTCTGATCTGTGCACAGCTGATATACTGTCAGGCTATACATGCAGTGAAATAAAACCAAATCTTGAGAAAAAACAGGGAGCACTTCACCTGAGGTCAAATTGCAGCAATCTGCACAGCATATTTGACTCTTTAAATCTGAAAATGCACGTATCAGGCATCATGGGAGGGAATGGAAA
This sequence comes from Pezoporus flaviventris, assembly GCF_033815535.1. NCBI lineage: Eukaryota > Metazoa > Chordata > Aves > Psittaciformes > Psittacidae > Pezoporus > Pezoporus flaviventris. The sequence continues at coordinate 8,006,280 of NW_026892564.1, forward strand.
AGAGGGAGTGGTAGCTGATCCTGACAGTAACTTAATAACAAATGCTTTTAGGCTTTGTACTTGGATTGACCTCTGCAAATCTCAGCAGACTGTTTCTGGGCACCAAATCCAAATACATGTGCTGAGAAAAAAACTTTGGCTGAGTTCGAAATGGCAGAAAGCATGAGTGTGAATAGAGCAGGTTCCACCCCACAAACCCCTCCCCCTTGATCCAGGTTAGACATCAGTACTGTAAGCCTGAGTAGAAGTCTAGGTGAGACAATTACTTGGGCAGTAAGCAGGAGTACAGATGGCTTACATTGCCTTTTTTTTTTTATGTTTGTTTCTACAATCAAATAAATTATACTTCAAATGGTGGGAATCATCTCCTGTCTAAAGAGTCCCAAATACCAGCCAATCAGACTGGTAGCAAGCTGGATATCTCATGGGATAGTGGAATCATGGTCTCAGCATTGACAAACTGTGGAACTCCAACTGAAGCAGTATTATAGCACAAAGCCTCACGCCAGCAAGAATGAGAAAAGGGGTCTCAGAGAAGAAAGAAAGAGTTGTCCTTTTGTATAACCACAAAAATTTTAGAGAGCAGTAGGTTCAGATTTAGAGGTGTGATACCACTGGAATTTAAAAAGTAAAACAAAATATGCCATGTTAAATTGTGAAAAATACGTATGTAGCTTGTGTTCCACGTTGTTCTGCCAAAGCTTACCCAGGGGGGCAAATGCAGCCACTTCCACAGGGTGGTGAGGGGACACAGGAGAAGTTCATGGCAAGGTTCGCACAAGAGATCCCGCAATTCACACCCGCTGCTGGTAATCCAGGCACAGGAGATCTGCAGTCATAGTAGACTTTTCCTTCAGGGCATATGTGAACTTCAAATGTAAAATGCAGGTTAAATGAGATCAACTGCTCTTTTACCCTGAAGGTTTTCTGTTTGTTTTTGTTCACAGTCTATTTGTTACGTGTACTGTTTACAGTACACGTAAGAGCACAATCTGGATAAAATTCTGTAACTTCACTTGTACTACAGCATTATTTATATTAAGCATCTGGATCTATGCACCCTGGATCTGATACACAGCCCATTCTTAAAGATGGAATAATTATGCCTTAGGTAGACAGAATCTTTAGAAGTGGCATAATTTTCAGTGTACTGAAATCCCTTCTAAACCATTAGAAATTCATTAAAAATTTGCTTTCTAGAGATCAACACTTTCAGGCTTCCTAAACATGGATAGTGAGCCTAATTTTAGGTATTCCCACAAGAACATACTGACCTACACCTCACATGCAACTATTTAATTTTTCAATTTCCCAAATGACTTACTAGTACAGTGTGTGCTACAGAAAAAAGACAAAGAAAAAACTTTGACAACCAAGACAACTTGTGCTCCTCACCTCTTTTTTTAAACATGTCGTGATGTTAAGTATCTCATAATGAAAATACATATAAGGAGAAAACCAAACAACTATGCAATCTAAAAAACTTTCTCTGTGCAACTCTAATATGAGACAAAACTGTAAATTACCTGTATTTTCTGTAGTGGCTTCAATACATTTCACTGTTCCGTTTAAACACTGACTGAAAAACAAAAGCAAGCCTATCTTCAATTCAAGGGGAAAAGGTTAAAAAGGAGAATACATGTTAAAAAAGATAATACATCTTAACCCTGTTTAGAAATAAGGAGGAGAAGGAGGATTAAAATCTAAAAGCATGGGTTCTAACCAGCAATTTCTTGATTTTTTGGTTTTCTAACCAGTGATCTGTAATGAGGGCCCAGACTCACAAAGAAGTTTGTGTACTATTTGATTGCCTAAATTTCACTGAAATAAAAAAGAGGCTGGGTATGTCAGCTTCTGTGGGAGCAAAGGGCCAGGTGATTCAGGCTGCTGGCAGTGTTACACAAAACCTTACGTGTGTTGGGGAATATGGAAGGATACAGTAGGCAAATTTTTTGGTGCACAGACGTTAGGAGACACATCTTGATTCTATTATGATAAAATACAGAATTAGAGAAAACCGCATTCAACAATAAACCTAGTCCTTATTTTTTACTTTTATTTAAAAACAAAAAAAAAATGTGGAAAAAGCAACATTGCAGAGGCATAGCAATGGCAGAAAAAGAAGCCCCTACTCTCACCTCTTGAACTACATGATTATCAAGCTTCAGTTATAACAACTATAATATATAAGACCTCAGCAAGAATTAAGCTTGGCACAAAAGTCACAAACATGATTTTAGATCAGCAGGTGGAGAGCATTTCTTGTAAAATGAACAAGTTTGACCAGGAAACTTGGGAGGCTTCCCATTTGTTTCAGTGGGGTCAGGATTCCATCATGAATTAATAATACAAAATGACACAAATATAGCTCTCTGCAAGCTTTTGTTTGAAAGACTTTCTAAAATAGAATCACATTGTTTATTCTTCCAAAACCAGTCTCGTATTGCTATCATAACACCCCCAAGTCTAAGAACAGGACTGGATCCGCTATGTGTGTGTTTTGAGATATTCTTTAGTCACTAGCTTACAAAATTTTCCAGGTATCCTGTTGTTAAAATAAGCAGGTACGTAATCCAATTTCTATTAGGCTCCCTATTACTAAGTGTGTAACAAAAATAAAATCTTAATACAATAGACTTTCATTCTACTGAAAGAATTCTCAACACCCTAGAGTAGCATACAGACTGTGATACATGAAAGGTAAAATTCTTGGAGCTCAAACCTACCAGGAGCCTGTTGGTGTAGGGAGGATTTCTCCAGGCTGGAGGACTTTGCCCTTGTAATGACAATGACAGGCAGATCTGTTAAAAGAGCATTTATGTAACTACAAAAGCAAGATGAAATGTGGATTTAAGAGCAATCCATTTATCAAGCTAATACGATAAGCAGGCCTTACAATTCATTAGCTTAATCTTAATATTTACAACACTTTTCTAAGGTCAAAAACTAAAGGATGACCATCTGACTGTATTGAAGTCAGTAGCAAAACTCCTCCCATCTTCAACAATGCCAGGATTTTCCTCAGTCTCTGTATCATTTACTTGCTGTTTCTGTTCATTTGTCTTACAGAAAGGAGCTTTCCTTCCCAGTTATGGGAATAGTAGGGCAATATGTAGTTCCCATTCAAGTTACTGTCAGAATCTTGGGATGTAAGAATTACTGTAGCAAAATCTATTAACTCTGTCTGTGATAAGAGCCTGATGGGATAGAACAGCAACAGAATTCCCTAGAAACCACGGAAAATATGGGAATCCAAGTTACCTCACACTCTTTAATAGTTTGAAAGAGTCTTTATCCCTACAATATGAACTTTACTGTCTTTTCAAAATATATGTACAATGAAGAGCAATAGCTCTGTATAATTGTGAAATTAATACAAGTTCTCATTCCAATTTTTAATTCAGTGCCTGAACTCAGTAACTCCGCATGACGGTGAGCTGTAAAATGTCAGTACACAATCATAGAATCTTAGAATGGTTTGGGTTGGAAAGGACCTTAAGATCATCCAGTTCCAACCCCTGTGCCATAGGCAGGAACGCCTTCCACTAGACCAGGTTGCTCAAGGCCCCATCCAGTCTAGCCTTGAACACTGCCAGTGATGGAGCATTCACAACTTCTTTGGGCAGCATGTTCCAGTGCTTCACCATTCCCACAGTAAAGAACAAAAACTATTTCCTTTCATTGAGCATTTCCTTCCATTTAACTGAAGGGGTTTGCATTGTGAGATAGTAAAAGACACTCCTATCTACTTTCACTGTATGATCCCTCTTTACAGATTGCTACTACATAGATTCTATTTTTTTCTTAAGTGTTAGAAACATGCTTTCCCATGAATTAATAAAGTTTCATTGCCTTTCTTTAAAGCAGTAATGTATCTTCTCTGAAGTGCAGTAGATGACTGCACACAAAGCAGATGAGGCCCCACTATTGATTAGTACAAAAGAATATGAAATCTTCGTATATTGTTTGTTATCCTGTTTAGGCAGTCTACATCTTGAGGAAGACATCAGAAAAACTACTTTAAATCTTTCTGGAAAGGGGAAAATATGCATATGCATAGATTCTATTTTCTTATGACTTACATCGACACACAGAAGTTGACCGACTCTTCAAAATATTTCCCATCGGGACAATTACATCCTTCTGCACAGTCATCACCACAGATATTTGCCATAGAAAGTGAAGCACAGGAATGTTTACAAAAAGAAGAACACTGATGATAAAGCATACCACCGTGACACATCACAGCTGGAGGAGAGAGAGGGAGAGAAAAGGGAGAACACACTCTTAAAATGTGAAAAATAGAAAACGAAGCAGCGTATAATGGAATTGCAAAACAGAAAAGCAAAATGTTCTCTTGCTGCACTGGGGTGAGTTGAAATGCATGAGAAAAACATGCTGGTTTACTGATTTCATAAGTTAGAACTATTTAGATTCAGGTGGGTTTATGTTAGACAGTTCCTTGGCTGGAATTGTCTATTTTGTAAGCAGTAGACGTCTATTCTTTATATGTGTGGGTGTGTCTATCTAGTAACTTAGGCACCCAAGAGAGGAAAAATGGTCTAGTTAAGGCTGAGGCATTACTGTATGGTTTAAAAATGCCTTGTTTAAAATTATTGCTATATCCTACTTGGCGAATCATTTTCTACCCTTCCCTGCCTGACCCAGGGAGCCCCTGCCACCCTGGCTTGCCTTTCCTTAGGAACAGTCTTGTTCCTGCCACTACCTGACTACTTTAGCCTAATAGAAGCTTCCATATGATTAAGGTGTTTAAAGCCAGAAATTTAAATTCTCTCTGCAGCTAGCGGAAAGGGGCAGGTGTTCCCTGTAAGACAGCTCAGGGTCCCCGACTCAGACGCCTACTGTAAAGGCTATTTGTGTTCTCCCCTGAATATGTCATTATCCCATGGCACAATTCTAGTTTCCAGCAGAAAAGGTCAATCCCTGTACTTTGTGGAGTAAATAGAATTTTAGACATTTCCAAAAGACGTTCCATTCTGCAAACATTACTCACCACAGTAAGAAATATGAGATCTGAAGTCAGCGACGATGCCGTGCTTGCCACACACGTAAGCATAGTGTGCCAAAGCATTACACAAACAGCTGCTTCCGCATTTGCACGCGTCAAAGCGGCATTGCTGGTAGTATAACCCTGGACTGATGTAGGCATGACAGGGAGCAAAAACTTCTTGGTTGATGATATCACAGTGAGATGCATACCCAGCTAAGAGAAGGCAACACTGGTTTAGCCTGATCCATTTTAATGTGATAGTTACTCAAATGAATAGCACAGAATATTTTTTACAAGGAGTCACATGGGAAAGACAAGGAGTAATAAAGACAACTTACTCCTGGGGAGATTCTGGTTGAACACTACAGGAAAATTTTTCACAATGAGAACACTCAACCATTGCAATAATCTCCCCAACAAAGTGGTGGATTCCCCAACACGGAACACTTTTAATATCCAGCTGGACAGGGTGCTGAGCCATCTAGTCTAGGTCATGTTTTTCCTAGAAAAGTTGGACCAGATGAACCTTGAGGTCCCTTCCAACCTGGTATTCTATGATTCTGTTGAAAGAGCATCCCTACCCTGCATCCTCCCTGTTCCTTCCCACATACACACACTGACATAAGGATTTCTGTAGTCTCAGTAAACTAGACTTAAGGAGTGAACTTGGTTGAAAAGTAACCTGACCAAACAAACAAGCAATTTCTTTTTCAGTTTCATCAGATTAAGTTTATCACAAACCTGGAGAGATGCTTGTGCTGGCTCAGTACAGGTGGTAGCATGGGGCAGGACCATTTAATCAGGGACTGCTTTTTCCAGTGATGATTAAAAGATCACAAGAAAATTCAGGCTGGAAGGGACCTCAGAGGGTCATTTAGTTCACGCTACTGCTCTAAGCAGCTTACATTTATGTCAAACTTTGCCTTCACTGAGGAAGCACAGAACTGAAGGTGGGTATGAAGTATTTTGGAGAGAGCTAACTCAGCTGAGATATACTGCTTTAGAAGACAGCCAATGCTAAAGGCATAGAAAGCCAGAATGCCCCAGATTCTTAAAAGTTTATGGTTATTCTAGGCTTGCTCCCGCAGGCTCCAAATATGGCCAAATCCCACATCCTTAGTGAGGCCCTATGTCTGAAACATTAAAAACATTAGTTTAAATTCTGTCAAAATTGGCAACTACTGTCTGCCCATTGTCTTCATTAATTGAAAAGAACAGCAACATGGAAAGGAGGAGACAGTGAAAGTTCAACACAAAACATAGGCATGTCAACCAGCCAAAACTAAGTCTTTACTCAGGAATTTGAACAAATACACAAAGCTCAGATTGTTTGCATCTGTTTGTGTCAAAGAGCATAGATGAAGGATAAAGAAACTTTTAATGCAACAAGCATGGAGAAAGCAGAGACAAGACCTTTGATCTGAACATTGTCTTGGCAAGACACTGTCTCTTGTACTTCCTTTATCAAGCTAGAAATGTCATTGTATCATTCCTCTTGACTGGCAAAGAAAACAAAAAATGTCCCATAATTATAAGATACAGGTAATTCCAGACTCACATGTGAAAACATACCATTTTGCTGATTAACATTGCAGGGATCAACCACAGGAATGTTGATAGGCACAGAACAAGCTGAGGAAACCTTCCATGCATTTGCATGAAGTTGCGGGGTCCCTTCTATCATCCCTGCTGGAGAGCTGAAAAGGAAAAACTCAACACTGCAATTGTCCTGCTGACCTTATGGGCTACATGGGTGAGGATACAAGTACATCAAAAAGCCTTAGATGCATAGTCACACTGAACATAACCTGTCAAAAGAATTTCCATCTGTGAGGAGCAAAGCTTTCTCCTCAATATGGTACTCGTGAAAACTACTTTTACAAAGTCTGCCCTCACTTACACCTAATTCAAGTACTCTGAAATCAGCTGTAAGAGGCATTTATGAGAGGAGAATTTGGCCTTTATTTTAGTTCGTAAATTCAATGAAATGTCAAAAATTTAACCTCTTAGTTAATGTCAGTGTTCTAGAAGGGAGCTGTTTGCATTTTGATGCTGGGTTTCACCAAGTATTTCAGAAGCATTTGTTATTGCTAGAGAAGTTTTGTAATATTATAGATTGAGGAACTTTAGAGGAAATGAAGCAAAAGAATAAGGAAAATGTGCCCTTCTGATTAAATTATTCCCATGGTTCACACTTACATTCTTTTCTCCATTAAAACTTGATGGGGAATCAAGCAGTAATAAGTGTTAATGAGGTAGGATGATCCTAGTATTATCATCCACTCTTTTTGTCACTGCTCATCTATTTGCTCTGATGATAAGGGAGCAGCAGGGAGGGAAAAAAGTACATTCAAGAAATATCATTATCTTATAGCTTCTATAAATAATATGGTAGTTTTCTATGACCTAGTTAATTTTATGTGTTTCATATTTTTAAGTCCCTAACATTTTAATTAAGAGAGTTTACCTTGGTTAGATTAATAAAGTACGAGCATGTTAACGAAATGAAATTCTTCTTAAACACAATCTAAATGTACAATGTGCAACTTACAGAAAATCATCTCTTAAATTCCCGTTGTATGTTCCACATAGTCCTAATGTTCTTCTCTTCCAGCCAATATCAACTTGAACATAGATCCTCTCTCCATCTTTAGCAAATAGTATCTTCAAACCAAAACTAGTTTTCAGTTGAACAAAAAAAGAAGATACATTCTGAATTTCAATAGCGCCTGCACATAGCAAAAGAAAAAGAAAAACAAAAACAAGAGCACTGAAATCCAGCTTCCAGGTTGTATTGGTTTACCTCTTAAGCAAAATAGACTTTCAAAACTTAAAACTAAAATGAGAAACTGCACAGCCTCACCTGCAGCCAAATAACCTCACCCATTCTCCATCTGAACTTATGAGACTACATCTCTTTTTCATTAGCAACACAAATCAGGAATTGCAACTACTGTCAACAGTAAAAAGTCTCTCACCTTTATGTACCTGTGAGTTATCCAGAAACCATTCTCACATTTATTTATTTTTTTAGAATAAAGCAATGCTACTGTATGCCTCCATCAATGAGAACACAAGAAACCACTTGTTTCTTAGTCTCCAGGGATGTTATAAGATCAATTAGCAAATGTCTGTAAACTGTATTGTAATCTTTAGATTGAAGGTTCTCTCTTGCTACGACTGACATGACATCAGTACAGCTCCTTGTTTAGGCTAAGACACTATCAAATTCCCAGCTTTCCTTCCCAGCAAATCCATTATGTGAGAAAATGGAAATTTCCCAGCCAAAGCATTCATTTGCCACACATTGTGGGGCTACTTGCGGCTGCAGGGTTAAAGCAGATCTACCTTCACAAAAAGCCTTTATACATGCACACACATACACACTTTGATGCATAAACTGAGAAGAGGCAGACAAAGTGTGAGCTTAAAGACATTCTTCACTGATAAGACTAACTAGATACACCCAACTATCAAGAATCTAACACCAAAATATTTGTGATCAATTATATTTGTCACAGGGTATGGAAACAGACAAAACAGTGAATAGAAACTGACTCAAGAGATAAAATTAAATTAAAATGAAGTTATGAAGTAGAACTGTCAACATAACTGAAAGTATATCTGATCTATGAAGTTCATTGCATAGGAAGCTGTGAATGTCAAAAGCAGTACTGTGACTGGACAAAGTCGACAAAGTCAACAAAGATACAGTTGAAAGCACTAACACAGAACTCCCTAAACTCTGTTTTGCCAGAAGCTGGGAAAGAGGAACTCCCGCTTTACTCTTTCTCACTACAGCTCACTGTAAGATATGAAATTTAGCAATATCATGTCCACTTTCAATGTTGAATTTTATAAAATTCTTTTAAGGCTAATTTATTTTACTATCCATTCTGAAAAGATGAAGTAACCTGCCTGAAATCAGGCAGATATATAAATCAGTATTGAAAGCAGTGTAGATCCTGCAAAGCACATGGATTCCATGCCATTTACTCCAATAAGCTTTAATTAAGCTAGACCTTAACATCAGTCTCAAGATGATTTTCAGCCTCTCTTAGCCTCTCTTCTTTTTCTTACCTCCTCTCCCTTTAACAAAATTAGTGGAATTCTAGGTACTCTCTAATGTAAGAAATACAAAGAAATGAAGGCATAACGAAAGGCTCCATTTCACAGGCTGGAAAAGTATATCTCTAGAACCACTACTGAGGTTATAAGAAGTAATCAACTGTGAGTTTCATAAGTTATGCTCGAAGGAATTCCTTTCCGTAGACAGATATTATTAGAAAGCTTTGGAGCATATAAAAGAAAGAATGTGAACTCTGGTATCTACTCCATGCACTTCTTACCATTAAGGTTAAAAACTTGGTTAGGGCCAGTTTGGACTTGACCATATCTCGTGAGAGTTACTTGTTTGCTCACATCATCTTCAAGGACTAGAGTTATAGACTCAATGCAGGCGTGGTCAAAGTTCTAAGTAGAAATGAGTTTCACCATCAGAAACGGAGACATTAGTATTACCATGGAAAGCAAACCCAAACAAATGAGAAAAAACAGCTGTATAGAAAGGGAGTACCAGAACTGTCATCAGGTAGTAAACTGTCACTCAAAGCATTAAACAGAGCACCCTAAATTGTATCTAGAATATAATAAAACCTGCATATGCATATAAGAGCAAGGAGAATGCATTTTAGCTCTTATGGCAATCTAGTAGCAATTGGACTGAGGTCGCCAGTACTGGTACTGGGTTCAAAAGGCCATATTTGCATGGCCTCCCTGGGTACTCCTCACTGCTGGGCTAACCAGTGTTTGAGCAAGTCTGACCCCGTCTATAGCAAGCTGGTACAACCAGAGCCCAAATGCAGCCAATCCAGCAGAAAGAAACTATTGTACACATGAAGGTACTTCTCGCCTTGAAATGTAGTCATGCTCTTTGACTGCAGACCAAAAGGATATATTTTCTCCAGAATTATACTGCAATAATATATCAGTATCTGACTGTCAAAAACTGGTAACTTATAAACTAACTCACACCCATCATTTTAAGAGTACTATCCAGGCAAAATTTATGAACCTAAGTACAGGACAAAAGGTGATACATGACTAAACCGAGCATCTTGTGGTTCCCAGGCCCCCTGTGTTTTCATCTTGAAACTTTCCAAGGTACCTAGAATTTTGATAAGGGTTATTTCCGGTAGCATCCTTGTCTCTCAGTGGCTACCTAACCAACCATTTCATGAGGCCACCTGAAACGCAGAAACAGGAGGCTCAACACCTATGCTTACACAGGGAGGTGCTTACAGAAAAAATCATATGCCAGTTCATAGTCTAGCTTTTGAGAGACAGTCCCCTAGGACGGCAGATTTAATGTATCACTCCCTGCTGATGAGTTCAGCCATCCCAGCCCTCAGCACACTGGTAGCTGTGAGTCACAGTCTCAGAGCTCCTTCTCCTGAGAGCCTAGGTGACTAAAAACATCATTAAATCCAGTCTCGCAGATAAGTGCTTTTTATAAACACCTCTATTAGTAAAGCCTGTTGTTGGATTCCTGCCAAAATATATTCAAACAAAGATGTGTGGTGGCTAGTCTCTTCAGTAGTTTTCTAAAAGGTATTTTTCCAACAAAGTAAATATGCTGTAACATATCAAATAAAAATCTAATGTTACCAAAAAAAACCCCTCTTGCCTACCTAGCAGCATATTAAATCTGTTCAGTGATGCCAGCAAGAGCTTTTCTAAAGCCTGGGACATCTGTTTGTACCATAGCCAAAGATATATATACTTGTTTAATGTGCATAAGTAAATAACTCTCTTGACTTTATCCCTCTAAAGATGCAATTTGTTTTACAAAAGGCAACACAATATGTAGGAATACAGCTGCTTACATAAAAAGCTGTGAAATTGTTTCAGTTTATATTTTCTGTTTAAAGCATAAACAGAAAACATGAAACATAAACCATAGCCCAGTAATTTACAGCAGAACTTATACAAGATTGCCTGAAATATGGATGGACATGTTTGTGACTTACCTGTCCACAAGGTGCTTTCTGTAAAGTTATTGTGAATTTGTTTTTCCCAGTGCCTTTTACCAAAATGTACTGGCAAATCCCAAGAAAGGTGAAATGACGTCCATCAAATGTTGTGAAGTGAGAGCTACCTGTTATAGAGCACTCAGCTTGAGAGAAAAAGGGTAAACATGAGTGTTTACTTGCATAAAAATGTATAATTATTCTGTGAGCTTTGTAGGAGACATAAATAAGAAATTTTCTCCTTAACTCTAAGTACATAATCCAGGGTAACTTTAATCTGTCTAGCTATTATGGCATTTGGAAATAAAATACTTTATATACCACTATTTTCTTCAGATATACCATTTCACATTGCAGACATCAATGTGCAGCGTCTTCAGATTATACCTAGATGGGATGCCTTTGAATCATGAATTCTTTAAATTTCAAAAGAGTTTTCTCTTTATTACAGTTCTGAAGTTTCCTAGAATCTCCTTCCTCATCATCTTTTGTCATGAATGGGTGTGAAGGCAAGATTATTTCTCTTTCCTTCTGGGTACTCTGGCACTGCTTGTTACTGCACGTATGAAGAGGCTGCAGGTGGCTGTCTTCAGGGCACATCTATATTCATTTTCCAGTTCAGATCAAGACTGCACTCCTGAAGCAAGTCTCCAGTGATCCCCACTTACTGCACTTTCATTCACACCATGGGGCAGTGTCAGAGCACATGAACTAGATTCATTTTGGCTGCAACTACTGCAACGGCTGCAACTACTGCAACTGCTGCAACTACTGCAACTACTCTATGGGAGCACATCTAACCTGCTCCTGCTACTAACAGGCATTCAGCCCCTAGGACCAGACTACAGTAGTTATAATTAAACCCCACATGCACACAGTACGCAGACAAGACACGTGAAGTGGTTTTCAGTGTCAACTGTTTTACACTACAGATCCAACCTGTCAAGCTTTGCTTAGTAACTGTTAAGCCTTGTTCATTATCTCAGTCACAGGGGGCTCCTTAATTTGTAAACAATTCTCACTTTCACAAGTTTCATAGTATAATCTCATCTAAGATACAGAACTGTCTAGGGAGTTTGACTACCCAACTAAAGCATGTTCCCTTGAGTAACTCAGTACAGAGACATGTAATCTTTAAAGATAAGGGTCATTATCCAAGCATGAACTGCTGTTACAAGGGAGAAAATACAGCACACTGATCATCAGAATGATGGGTTTCTTATTATATGCATTACAATTGCACCTAGAAATGAGGAGATCCTTGTACCTGGCCTAGGTACTGCAGAGGCAGTATAACTAAGCCATCTGCCCCAAAGAACATAGAGCATAAACAGAAGACAGAAAACAAGAGTTGGATGTAACACACTTAGTTAGGGAAGCAAATAGGAAAAGGTAAAATGAATATGGTCAGGCAGTTAGCAGCTTTGTACCAGCTGGCTCACTGCTATGCTCAACATCCATCTGCTTTATCTTTCTTCTTAAATTAGCATACCAAGCCCTTGGATCATATTTGCTTCTGTTGTCTTCTGAAAAGTTTATCTCCTATGTTCACTGAGGAGATAAAAGAATAATGCAATACAGATACCTGGACAATCATGATCAGTGCAGTTCCAAATGCCACCAATGCAAATACTAGAAAGAAAAATCACAAAACAGAAAATCAGTGTTCAGATCTTTAGCAAAAAGAGAAGCATTTCACTAACTAGTATGTCTTGAATTCAACCTTTCCATAGATTAGCCTGAATATTTTAGTGATAGACAGGGCCAAGACTATAAAACATAAATACTAACTATTCTTTAAAATGCAAATGTGACTATGATGTTAAACTAACACTGGGGAGCACTCACAGAGAGAGTAAACAGGCAGGAGGCTTTCACGTACCAGTTGCTACATTCTTGTTCAATTTTTGAGCCTACAGGAAAGGCAGTTCCATGATAAATACAAGGACAATTCGACACAGAGATACAGGTTCCATTTTCCATAATGAGACCTATCAGGAGGGAAGTTAACAAATGAGATGAAAACCAAGTTAACACTCTGGATCACTGCTTTTCCCCCATCTGACTGAAACACTCAAATCTGCCGGAAGGTGATCCCACCAGTCTTACCCAGGGACCAACAAAAAGAGTTGCCTGGTGAGTGCAGAGAGCTCACAGTGATGAACAGTGTTGCTCTCTCAAAGCAGTTGTTACTCCGAAGGGGCTGCTTTATGAAGAATGTCTGCCTTAAGCATGTAAAGCTGTATAGACTCAAAAACGAAAAAATTCTGGTATCACGTATCTTTAGCCCTTCTGAAACAGGACTGTTCATAGTCCAATACCTGATTTTTGTTGAGTACAGGTCTCACATATTTGCTTCCTTGTACAGAGCATATATAAGACACACTCTGTTTAACATAAATCACAACAGATTTTGGAATAATTCAAATAAAAGCAGATTTGCAATATCTTATTGTAAAAAGCATTAGTGATGGCTCCAGATTTTAACTGATATTTCATTCAGAGACCCCTTTATATGCTAGAGAAATGTTTAGAACGCAGTATAATGAGGAATCACTGTCAGAATAACAGCTAGAGCAGAATTTACAGTATTCATATTTTCAGGCTTTAACTTAAGCACAATCTATTTTGACAACTTTATTATGATGTTGGATATTAGCTTTACACATTTTATTCATATAAAATTGACAGTACTTACCATCTGGACAGTAACAGCCATCTAAGCAGTGTAGGTTGCTGCCAAGACAGTCTTTTTCAAATGTGCAGGTTGGTGGACAACAACTGATGCAGTCACGGTGTACAAAGCTGTCTTCACACTTCTCAGCTAGAAAAAATACATCATACATTGAACATCAGTGCGATTTCTCCTTCCATACTGGAGAATTTCCTCCCTCAAATAAACAGTTGTGCAGTGTTTCTAGTATAGGTAATTATTCAGATCAAGTACAATGGATTGTTTGGAGAGGTTTTAACTAACAAACTGTGGTGAATCTCTCATCAATAGTTAAGTCTTTCTTTGGCACATTCTTACATCACCCCTCCAAAAGAAGTTATAGTTTCTGTGACAGGGTAACGTGTGCTTATATCTCAGCTAGTTCAAAATCTCGTGCATGAGACTGAACTGCAGTTGATGGGTGGTGGTGATAACTAGAAGAAGCTGGATTAACAGTATTCTTTAGGGCCAGTAAAGGCTGAAAGGTCATCTGGGAAGAGGGGCAACATGAAATGTCTGCAGATGTTTGTTCTTTGTCCTAGAATATAATCAGCACACATAATGTTTCAAGTGATCTGTTGAAACATGAGTTTTGTACTGATCTAGATCAGATCACAATGGAATTAAAATCTTCCTCTAGCAAGTCACTGACTTCATTGCTTTCCAGCAAGTGAAGCTGGCTGATCTACTTCAGTAACAGCTTTGAGTCCTATAGTGACAAAGCTGTCAAGATGGAATTATTTGAAATTAATACATTGGGTATCTCAAAGGTCACATAGTATGCTTTGTTAAAGGGTCTTACTACAGGCAGGAAAGTCATCCCTCCAGTCCCGCACTGGGGACCCAGCGTGAGAGCATGCTCTAGCGTACTCTGTCACCGCCCTGCAGTATGTTTCATCATCATCTGCTCTGAAATGATAAAACAAGAGAGTAATGAAGGAATTCAGATCCTATCTACAAATCTCTGCCACAGGACACTGCTCAGGATTCTTCACACATAGCTGACACCACTCAGTCATAACAGCATATAGTGAAAATACTATGAAAAGGAGCAAGCTATAGTGAATACACTGTTGTGTTTTTATCATTTGGTAAAAACCACCATTCCTGCATGACGTGAAAACTCTGACCTGCACTGACAAAAGACATTCTGGTCCAAGTAACAAGTTCAAGCTTCTAACTGCCTGTCAGTCCTTGAATTTAGGCAAGAAGAGCCCTGTTGACAGACTTCTGACCTTATGCTGAAGTGCTCAGCACCAGAAGTATTATCCACTGAATGCCGTAGACAGACTCAGGGATTTATATCACAACCCTGGGTAAAGGCATTATCTCTGCCTTAGTCTATACAGAAGAAGATGTACAGGATGCTTTTACCAGGACCAAGTAAAAAGATATTCATCAGTGTTAGGTAAACACAAATTTTGTTCAGATTAAGTCACACAAGATGAGATATCACCAATGTTTTTTTACTGTGAAAGTCCAAAAGCTCCCATCACTCACTGTGAAGGACTTGATGCCAAATGAGCTAGTCATAAGAAGACATTTCTATTATAAGCATGACTGTGAAAGATCAGCTGAGTTTGTCTTTCAACACACAAGATCATGTTTCCAAAATTAATGGTTTTAAGAATATATTATATTGTGTTTGTATTCTGCTTTCAGCACATCTGAATCAAATCAAGCACCACTATACTCTTTGTTACAGTGATCAGAGTCTCTCCAGCTTTCCTTATCTAATCCAATTAAACGGATCTTAATAAAAAGAATACTTGGCATATACTATGGCCCCACAAAAAAACTTCATGAACTGACACTAAGACACAAGAAGAGAGGTCTCTTTTATAAATGAAATAAGCCTAAATTAATGAGGTTCTGAGTCACAGAAACTTCCTTCAAGGTTTTTAACATTCACACAATTCACATCAACACACATATACAACACACAAGTATATATATTCACGAAAATCAAATCTGCCTTTACACTATGACACTGATGCAATATCACATTTGAAAATTGCTTTTTTGAAAATTTGCCTCTCATTGTTCTTCTGCAAAGTCACAATAAACTCCTGAGTTACAAAGAGACCATACAGAGGCAACTCATTTCTTCTCTGAGTGCAATCAATGTACAGATCATAAACTTCAGGAAGCAAACTCTGGAGATTTGCCTACAAACACAAATTCTTCCATCTTGACTTCATGGTAAATCGGGACATAAAAATTCATCAATAATGAACTAATGAGTTGTAATGGATTATGCTGAGTGACTTCTACTTTTAGTCTTGTGATCATTTTGTATGGTTTTGATTAAATTGATGATAAACTGAGAAGGCTATAATAGTATCTGGTAAAAATCCTGCTACTTATGACAATTACTTCTTAATTTAAAAAAAACACTAAAAAGGAAGTGGTACAGAGCTCAGTCATCTCCTCAATTACACTCTGGAGCATCTCTTTACCTTGAATGACAAAAGCTAAACAGGAGTCCGGAGAGTTAAGGAAAAAATACCAGGGTGCGTATAATGCTAGCAGTTGAGGGGGTGTAACTCCCACCAAAGCCAGTGAACTATGAAATTCTTTTGACAAATCTGAATATACATAAATAAAACAATTTTGAGAAATTCTACTAATTTGAACCATAGGGCTCATAAAAAAGTCCAGCTGTGTCAGACAAATGATCCAGCTCCTTCAATATCATTCATATTTTCTCCTAGTATCATCTTCATGTATTTTTGATTCAGGGCCTCCAAGTACAGGTTTCAGGGGTTTTGTGATTAGCAGCTCCTCTTTTATCATTAGTGTTTCTCCATGGATTTCTCTGCCATGTATTTGCCTAGTATTTCATTAAGTCTATGTCAACCTTTAGCAATCAAAATATCCCTAAGAAGGCTTGTTCTGTGCCCTTTGTTTCCACACTAAATCACCCACTGAGAAACCCCATCTCTTTCATTTTGAGCTTGGTTCTTCCTAACTTCCCTCAGTGCTGCTCAATTCTTGCCTCCAATAAAAGTGTGAGCATTCATTTCATGTGTCAAAACTAAATACAGAAGAACTCCAGTCTTACCTGCAAAGATCATTCATGCAGCTAGAAATATAAGAATATGGATCTATGCTTTCATGACAGCTGAGAAAAGGAAACTGTAGGAATATTTGGCACTTGAAGAATATGTCCTGTGCATTAAGAAGAATCAGTAAACAACAGTTAGTAAATACTTTCTGGACAAGCATCATTCTTTTTAGCTTTGTTTCCTTAATTCAGGGTCCTTTAGATCCCCATTAAAATTTCAGAATCTCTCAGTCTCATAATTTATTATTATATCTCCTTCATTAGTCTTCCAAAAATTTGTCCTTTCTCCCTAGGCTGTCTTGATTGCATGATGCTCCTAAACCAGCTAGGATGAAAAAGCATGAAATGACAAAAAAAAATCATTTTGTGTCAATGCAGGAGCTGAGCATGTTACTTCTGCAGGATTTCACAATTTCCAAAATAATAAGGTGCAAGATGCCAGGACTGGAAACTGAACCCAAGTTTACTGCATCAAAGAAGAGCTCTGCCAGCAGAGCTGTGCCACTTGGCACATCTTATCTAAGCCTTTGTACTTCGAAGCTAAACATCTGAAGATATTCAGACATTTCCTAGCAACAGACCTGATCTGAATCTTCCTTTTCAAAGCCTCATTTCATTTAAAGCTTTTTTCAACATGGTGTATATTGCTAGATTCTTGTACCATCACTAGGCTATGAAGATTAAGAATGATTAATTTACCTCAGTGGATTCTGCATCAGCTGAGCAAGGACTGGAAAAATTTGAGGCAGTAGGTACACAAGCTACATCATCTGCAGTTTGCACAGCCCAGCTATTTGCAAATTCAGCAATGTCTTCTGTATATTCATCTACTGCACGAAAATATTGGAAGAGCACCCAGGGAAAAAAAAAAAAAAACAAACTGTCAATACAAACTCCAAAGACAACTTGGAAATTCCTGGTGTTTTTCAATGTGTTCATTGTCTCACTTACAGATATGTTCAGAGTACAGGTGGTGTAGAAAAATCTCAGTTTTCTTTTTTTGTTTAAGTATTTTCTACTGCATTTAAATAAAAAGATTTAAAAAAATATATGACAATGCATTGGTTGGGGTTTTTTTAAGAGCAGTCAGTGACAATTTAATTACAAATATTCAAATAAGGACAAGCATAATGTATTGAATACTTAAGAAAAAAAAAATTTCTTTAAGACAGTTTAAGGCTTTCATCATGTTTCACAAATGTCAGTCAGCACTATTATCTCCTTCCATTTCCTTTGCTACAGAAAAGCCCTTAAACAAACACACCACTACATGCCCAGCGCTCCTCACAGCATGAGCATGGGAGAATTAATGAACAAGACACATAACTGGAAGTCATGGCAACAGGCTGAGGAAGATACACGAACATACAGGGAGTTTGGCAGTAAAGAATCAGACCCCAAATGTCCATATTTTTGTGGCAAGAACTAAATATTATATTTTCTCTATGTTAAGTGTGTTAAAAAGGGTAAATTGCCTACATCTTGAAGACCCTTACAGTAATTGGTATCTACGCTACAATTATCTGTATCTATGCATGGTTGGGAGTCACGGTACTGAAATTAAATCAGATACAGTTCTTTTCACACAGCTATACTATCCAAAATTTAATCTAACTGCTTCTAGAACAAGATGTACAAAGTTTGACACTGCAATGTGGAAAGCCCCAAAGCACACTAATCAGATATTTGTTCTTGGATCTTCACAAATAAACAAAGATAAGACCCTATCAGTCTATTTTACTTAACAGCCAGGGAGACTTAAAGCATTTCTCCCTCTCAGACAGAGCAGTTCTTTGTACAGAAAACCCTTCCCAAAAATAAAAAGCTGGGGTTTGATCTAGAGGTAAACCTGTTGACATAACTCTGCTTCTGCAAAAAATATTAAAAATACTTTATTTACATTTCTACATGGCTTGAAAAAAATCTGTATCTGCTCAAAAAAAGCCACAAAATAAAATCACTGTCCTTGAAGCAGTTCTGTACGCAAATATAGGCTATATATTAGAGCAATACAAAAATGCCATTAAAGATGAAGGAAACGGAAAAGGAATTTGGTTTTAAACTGTGCTTTGAAATGGAGTATTACATGCCTTGCAGCAACTTATTTACTTGGGCCATAGAAAATAGAGAACTTTCAGAGTCTGGAAGATGCAGAATAGATATAAAGGTGTCCTTTATACTATGGGGGGAGTAATTTAGCTGGGGAAGATAAATGATCGTCCCAAATAACTTATAAGTTTTGGAAACACTTAGAAAAAAATTTTGGCTGAGAAGTAATTTGAATTAGCAGCCTAGTCTTGTGAAGATATCAGAACTTCGAGCTTTGTATTTGCACAGAGTCAAGGCCTCATGTTATACAATGCTTCAAGGTTAAAATGATACATAGAGCTCTTGATTGTACACTACAGTAATACCATAATTTCTGATGAAGAAAAATGTTAGAAGAAATTATGATGGTGAAGAAATATAGCTCTGGAAATTAAGATATCTAAGAGCTGGAAGTCTTCTATAACTGGTAATATATTTAAAAATATTGTAATTACTATTTTTTAGAGATCATGAGAATTTGTTATCTCCCCAAATTCCATTTTTCTCCAGTATTACAGGTCACCAGTTTTAACTAGTTATTAAACATAATATAGTCTGCTGTGCAGAAGTTAATGCATGAAACAGGCAACTTACTGCTCCCATGGCAGAAGAATTATGAGAAATATATGTTGGGCACATTTTTAAAGACTATACAAAGATAGGTACACTGCATCTTCCTTCACTTAGAAAGTCAAAGAGCTCCACTATCTACCATTAAAAATGGGAAAAAAAAACAACAGGGGAGGGTGAAAATAGTTTCAGTGAGATAACTCCTGTGACATAAGCATATGCAGGGTCATGGGAGGAGATTCTCTCAGCAATGAATGGTAACAGTAAAACAGTCCTGTCTTTGTTTTTATCAGAGGCTGGGAAAAATATTCCTCACATTCTCAAGCTTGTTCTTTTTCTGTTTTGGTTTGGGTGTTTTGTTTTGTTTTTACATTAATTGCAAGTAGGACAAAAATCCCTATGGTGTAGTCCCTACGTAGACTACAGAATGTTTTACCAGTTTAGTAAGTCATCTCTGCCTCAGACACAGCATTGGGCAGATCCTTATCCTACAGGGTAATCAGAGGCCTATGATACTTCATGCCATGTATGCATACAAGGGACTACCTGGAAATAGCTTTGAAATTTACACATTTCAACTGGCACTTCTGTGATGCTCATACAAAGGAACGAGTGGAGATGGTGCTTTTTGCAAATACTACTATTTTAGCTCTTCTCTCCTTCTCTCTCCACCTTAAAACATAGAGAAAATCACATGCATTTGTTAATTTATTTATTATTTGAAGGCACTTTCATCAGCTAAGATAAACATGCCCTAAGTACTTTGCTGAGCAAGAAGAGACTTAAGCATACGTTTAAATACTTTCTTGAACCTTTTCCCTCAGCAACTTTAATTATAAGGATGAGTAGAGCAGATATTCTATTTTCTACTGAAAGAATTGAAACAGGACTCTACTTTTTTACAGTATTATATTAAAAGTGAGCATGGAAGCTGTTCACACAAGGGTGTATTTCCAGGCTACTGACTTACTGTTTTGTAGTTTCAGGTCATCATGTTTATTGCCATTAAAATCTCCGCAGAGGCCACAAGGTTTTCCCTTTTGATCTTCTGTCAGCTTGATATAAATACCAGAGTTTCCATCCCAAGCAAGAGAAAAACCAAAGGTGGTCTTCACCAGTATATAGTCAGCCAGTCTCTCAAAGAAAGCATTTCCAATTGTCTGAGGCAAAACTAATCTGAAAAAAATAAATAGCCTCCTTCAGATGAGATAGGTTAGTGATAGAAAAATGTCACAAAAAACATCACCTTCTAGCTCACTAAACCCCCTTTTCCAGGCGTATACAGTCACTTCCGTTTAGTTCTTCATCATGTTTTTCCTACCTTCTGTTTACTTCTCTATATGCAACATCAAAAATGAATGCTGTTCTGTACACACCTATTGGTTGTACAAATTAGATGCCTGAAAGAATAATGAATCTTTATTTTCAAAGCCTAGCATGGGCACACTGAAGAATACATGACTTCATGAGGCTGCTGCATTGTGTGACACTATGCATGACACTATGACCACCAGCAGCCTTTTTGGGCACAGGGTCATCACTGGGTTAAACATAGAATAGAATCATAGAATAGAATAGTTAGGGTTGGAAAGGACCTTAAGATCATCAAGTTCCAACCCCCCTGCCATGGGCAGGGACACCTCACACTAAACCATGTCACCCAGGACTCTGTCCAACCTGGTCTTGAGCACTGCCAGGGATGGAGAATTCACAACTTCCCTGGGCAACCCATTCCAGTGCCTCATCACCCTAACAGGAAAGAATTTCTTCCTTATATCCAATCTAAACTTCCCCTGTTTAAGTTTGAACCCATTACTTCACCTGACTGCCATGATTTTTCAAATATGATGGCCAGTGGCTTAGCAACTTCATTCCTCAGCTCATTCAGGACCCTCAGATGGATTTCATCAAGTCCCATGGACTTGTGCACATTCAGGTTCTTAAGATGGTCTCGAACCAGATCCTCTCCTACAGTGGGCCTAAAGTCTTCATGCTCACAGTCCCTGTGTCTGCCTTCCAAAACATGGGTGGTGTGGTCAGAGACTTTGCCAGCGAAGACTGAGGCAAAGAAGTCATTCAGAACCTCAGCCTTCTCCAAATCCTGTGTAGCCAGTTCTCCTGAGAGCTTCCGGAGAGGGCCCACATTGTCCCTAATCTGTCTTTTATTTTCAGTGTACCTATAGAATCCCTTCCTGTTATCATTCACATCCCTAGCCAAGTTTAATTCTAACTGAGCCTTAGCTTTCCTAACCTGGTCCCTAGCTTCCCGAACAGCATTCCTGTATTCTTCCCAGGCCACCTGTCCTTGCCTCCACCTTTTATAAGCCTCTTTTTTCCCCCTAAGTTTCCTCAGCAGCTCCTTATCCATACATGGAGGTCTCCTGGCCCTCATCTGCAAATGGAGGAACTTACAGTACAGAACTATTGACCTGTATTGATACTGTGTATCTTCCTCCTTTGGCCAAAGACCACTGGACAATAACACGGCAGTACAGATCCAATCCTAATCTTCCAAAGTAGTTTCTGTTGGGATGAACAGGATCACAGTAGCTATCACTCTCAGATGCTAACAGATACAACATTATATTGAAGGGTATGGCCACAACTCTTTGAAATTTCCTGTACTTTATTAACCAGCCTTGCATTCATCTTTTTACTTATTGAAAAAAAAAAAAAGGTAAAATTGAGGGTTTGATGTACCTCAGATATGTTTTGTGGAGTTTTTGCCCAAAAGGAGGCTTAAGATCTTTGATACAACCAATTCAGACTTGTCTAGAAGATTATGTCTTACATTAAGTATTGCTACCAAGAACAAATAATAACTACCTTGATAAAAATGGTATCAGGATGCACCAAGGATTAGCTGGAATTGCCCAATACAGACTTTGTCTATACAAAGTAGGGATGGGTAATTGCCAGGTTGCAGCTGAGAAGTTGAACACAAGATTCATGTGGGAAGCATATGCTATATCTTCACTCAGGTATTACATCTGCACCATTACATCTGCTCACAGGAGAGCTCTGTCAGAGCAGAACAATATAGAACAGTGAGCAACCAATAAACATATGCATCAAACCATTTTCTCTGGCTGGTGTAAAAAGCATTAATTTCCCAAACTCCACACTATCTTTTGGCAATTAAAATCAACCATTTAAAATCAAACCATTAGATCACGTTAAAATCAACCATTAGAACACTTACCTGATTCCATCTTTTCTTACTTCATGTCCTGAAATAATTATTTCTTCTTGGTTTGAAAAAAACAAGCTGATGGACCTCTGACAAGTATATACAGAACCATAACAGTGAGGACTGTTATGAACCTTAGAGAGGAGAAATGTACACACAATAAGAATAAATGTTTGTTCTCAATGATGTCATCAGGTAATTTTTCATAAACTCATATATGATATTCTTCATTTCTATGCACTAATTACTGAAAGAGTTTTACAAATAAATACTTAGAATATAAAAATATCACAAAGATATGCAAAGCTAGAAGTTCACGCTACTCAATACTACTGAGAAATACAGTGAGAGTTTAATAGCACAAATCATCACAAGACAGTGGGTGAAGTACTGGGTGACATAGCCAGTTATTTTATGTAGATGAACTTCAGGGACATAGTAGTGAGATGGCTTGTAACTGTCAACGTAGAGCCTTGTTAATTGCACTGAGGAGACAATTCTATTGCTCTGTTTCTAGAGGTCTGATCTCTAAGAGGGGACTACAAACCAATACAAAACCTCAGTGTAATGCCAGCATTCTCCATGTCAGCTGAGACTGACACCAGCTGAACTACAGCACACCTTTCTGAACTCAGGATCTGTTGAGATTTTGGATATCTACTCTTTGTCTACTGCATGTCTACAGTTTGACGGCAGCCAAGTAGATCTTGCATGAAAAAATGTGTAATCAGACCTTGAAACCAGCATGATAAACTAGCACTCTTTGTATAATCTGGCAAAAAGGAGGCTTCTTTGCACTGCCAGCCTTCTGCATGGCAGATCAGTTACTGCAGAAAAGTCCCTGTTCCCAGACATCACATAGCTTTCGTTGGCCAGGACATTCTCTCAGGACTTGAAAACAGTGGGTTCACATTTACTCTGACTGATGTTAGGGATGTAGGTGTCCAACGCTCTGTGCCTCTGCTCTAAACATTTAACTACACAGTTAATTACACTCAATAGTCTGAATGGATTTTAAGCTCATACCTACTCCAAGGGCTTGACCAAAACTTCAACAGCTTTCATTAATATCACGGAAGCTGAGACACACAAACCTGTGGGATGCCCTAGACTATGGTCTGTGAGCTGAATTTAGACCACACTGATGAGACAGAGGAATGAGTTGCGAATTTTAGGTACCTATCATTTAGGTAAATTAAAATGTAGACAGAGTTCAGATAGCTGGAATATAATTCCTATGAGTGTGTGTCACTGTTATTTGAGAAGGATGGGAGTTGCATTGCCAGTTTATTTGACAATGCTGTGAAGCTAAATAGGTTACTAACTGGGAAACATCTTGCCAACATAGTAAAGGAAACTTCAAAAGTAACTAGAGCTATCAGGCTTTTTAGAAAAGATCTGTTGGTAAACACATACAGTGGTAACACATACTCAAATTAATCTTCCTAAATTGACACTTAATCCTGGAAGTAAAAACCAGTTACTGTTTCTCTGAGTGAAATAAACCAAAGGAGGGAAAGCATAAGAGTTTTTGCTTATAGTTTATACTTATGCGTAAAGATAATAATAACTAAAGACATCATAAAAGTTACTAGTTCTGATGAATGGCTTTTATGTAAACCTGGACCAAGACAGAAACACAATCAAGGAAAATTAAATAATTCTTGTATTCCTTTTCTAGACAGGTAGATTATTAAAGCCAGAAGGACAATAATGTGAGGATCTGACAAAGTTCTTGGCTCTCCATTGCCCAGCCTGTAGAGATTGCATTGTTTCAACCTTACTTATGACTTTTCTGAATAAACATTTTCAGTTTTTAGCAAAGCATGACATTTATTCCAGCAATTGAATGGTAGTTTCTCTCTTTCTAGAGCAGCTGGAATCCACTCAAATATTGATTCTAAATTTTAATATAAGCTTGGACTTTGGTACAGCATTTTCTGAGAAGTCCTAAAAGATAGCTGCACACAGAATCCAAAGAATTAAAATGAAATCTTGGAAGACAGATGTACCAGCATCTGTCTATAACCTGAGTGAATAGAAATGGTAGTTTTAATGGCAGATTTATCTTCACTAGATGATATTATCTGGGGGAAGAGGAGGTTATGTGTTTGTAAAGGAAAACTAGTCCTTGGAGCAGAAATCAGCATCTAGGTCTGCCCTTGGCCCTGGGGGAACTTTGACCACTAGGGCTCAGAATTAGGATCCCTCTTGTCTCCTCTCCCCTACCCAGTCAGCACCAAATCCCAAACAGTGTGTAAAATGTAATACAATGAGCTCATATCCTCTCCCTACAGTAACCAACAGCCTGATAAATAAGGCAACTTCCTTCAAAGAAGGTATAGGTATGAACTCTCCCTGACCCAAAGTCATTAACCACTGATACTCAGCAATTTGAGGAAATTACTAAAAAGAGTGCCTTCCATGCATAGGTGAAGATGAAGGCTTTTGAGTTGTTAATCTTCGCTGCATGATGTAGAGGTAGTCTAAAAGTAGAATGCAAATCCACAGAAGGGATGGAGGCAGCTCCCCATAGGCATGCCGATGGCTGTGAATTGGTACCCAGTATGCTTGGGAGCCAAGCTCTCAGGCAGGTGATAGCTGCTTGCACTTTACTCAGCAACTCAAATTTTTTTACAACCTGACAGCTAAATTTTATTGCTGTTTCCAAGGTCGGCTTCAGGACTTCTGCTTCCAGAAAAGAGAGATCAAAGATCCTTTTTAGGACAGGGGGAGTAAGAAATACTATTTTTAATATACTGGCTGTTGATTATCATTTCATCAGTGGTTTGAGTTACTGCACATAGGCTTAGACATTTTCCAGCAGCACAGTTTTATATTCAAGTAAGTAATGCAACAGCCTGATCCACTTATTGTCTCTCTATTTATCTTACTTACAATGCAATTCCTGTAATAGAGGAATACTCAGTATGTTATTTCTAGCATATGCTCTCATACTCACCCAAACAGTGTACTGTGGTTCTGGAGTACTGCAGTCTTTTGCAAAAATATAGGAGCAATTTCCTGGGACGTAGTAGTAGATGCCATCAAATGTTTCAAAATGATACTGTCCCCACGATTTGCAAATCCCATCTCGGTCCTTACCAGTGTTGGGTACTGGAGACAACACATTGAGCTTACAAGCAGCACAGTAAAACATTGACAAGTGTCACAGGCATCTACAAAAGTAAGAGCTCAGAAAGGAAATAAGAGCTTAAAAGGAAATACATAGCAAGGACAAAAGATAAACTAATTTCTTCAACTTTAAATATAGTCAGTTTTTACTTTTTATTAATTCTTATGATACAGTTTTAATCATGTGAGATCATTGTAAGTTTTTCATTTTCTTCAGTGGAGACATTTTAATTATTATATACTTCACCTCATGAATCTCAATACCTCATGAATTTCAACATAGCAAAGTGCAAGGGTCTACACCTGGGTCAGAGCAATCCCAGGCACAGCTACAGGTTGGGCAGAGAAGAGATTCAGAGCAGCCCTGTGGAGAAGGACTTGGGGGTGTTGGTTGATGAGAAAATGAACATGAGCCGGCTTCAGTGTGCGCTTGCAGCCCAGAAAGCCAACCGTATCCTGGGCTGCATCAAAAGGAGCGTGACCAGCAGGTCAAAGGAGGTGATCCTCCCCCTCTACTCTGCTCTCATGAGACCTCACTCGGAGTATTGTGTGCATCTGGTGTCCTCAACATAAAAGGACATGGAACTGTTGGAACAAGTCCAGAGGAGGGCCACGAGGATGATCAGGGGACTGGAGCACCTCTTGTATGAAGACAGGCTGAGGAAGTTGGGGCTGTTCAGCCTGGAAAAGAGAAGGCTGCGTGGAGACCTCATAACAGCTTTCCAGTATCTGAAGAGGGGCTATAGGGATGCTGGGGAGGGACTCTTCATTAGGGACTGTAGTGATGGGACAAGGGGTAACAGGTTAAAACTTAAACAGGGGAGATTTAGGTTGAATATGAGGAAGAAATTTTTTACTGTGGGAGTGGTGAGACACTGGCACAGGATGCCCAGAGAAACTGCGGATGCCCCATCCCTGGCAGTGTTCAAGGCCAGGCTGGATAGGGTTTGGAGCAACCTGGTCTAGTGGAAGGTGTCCCTGCCCATGGCAGGGGGATTGGAACTAGGTGATCTTAAGGTCCTTTCTAACCCTGACTATTCTATAATTCTATGAGAAGTAGAGGCAAGAGATTTAGGTCTACTGCAGATCTTGGAAGACAATTCTTGTTGGTCCCTACACACAGAAACCAGAACCCTGCACTGGTTCCAGGAGCCAGTGCATTGAGATAGCTGGTAATTTTATTTGAAATAAGTCACTATTTGTTAGAAAAATGCAGTGACTTTTTGGTTATTCAGCTAGCTAAAAAAAGTTGGCCAGCTACTGGTGTACTAGACAGTGATCTATCTGTTACAGCATCTATGCATCGTTATAGCTCAAGTGCTAAAATGTAGGCATTCCTGATATTGCTTTTTATATATCCTTAATGCATATCATTTTAATCCTATTAGGTACTAGTGGAATGACAGTCCTACCACAGGGGACTCATAAATATGCTGTTAACATTGCAGTTTCAAAAACCTGCACCTCAAGTCTCACTTGAAGCTGAAACTCGCCTCTTTGGGTCCAAAACTCACCAATTTGGCATCTGCTTCCTTGAGCCTGAAATAACTGACAGTCACAGTCACCTGCCTCTGTGCAGGCTGCTCCATTAAGGCACTCCAGGGAACATGAACCTGTAAACAAGCATAGCAGCCTTTTAGAAGATACGGTATTTTGCAAACAGGCTGAGAGATCCACATTAAATCTGTTTATTGTTAAATCATAAGTAGTTATATCAGCTAAGAAAATTAACCAACAACAATCTCCAGTTTTTAACATCTACTTAATTTTATCCTTTGTGTTCCCTGGTTAAAAGAGAAGCAAGGTTCTCTCCCATTTGGTTTGAGACTTGTAAACTAACAAAGGAGCAAAAGGTCAACCTCCTCCCAGCAAACAAAAGGTCAAGTTCCCATGTAAAGAAACCAAATCCCAGTCCTGCTGATCTTGAAATACACAGGACACAGATTATTCTAATTGACTAAATTAAGCACAGTTTATACATGTCCATCTCCTCCCTCCTAAGCATTACAGCAAAGGGTATAGTGACTTTCTGAGCAGTCCAGAATATATAATTTACAGAGTAAAAAAACAATTAGAAATAACCTTCCCTCCATGCTAAAAAAAAGGTTATTTCTGCATAAGAGGTGGCTGGAGTCAGAGACTCCGGATTCCATGGGAATGGCTTGTTTGGTATTATAATTAGTAATTGTTTCCAAAAGCAGTTTCATTAAGGGGTTTTATAGCCTGTTTGGAAGCTTAAACTTCACTGTCATCTAGTAATCATTTGCTGAGGTGGGTTTAAATCATAGTTCCCCAAAAAGCAGGGAAGAAAGGTAGTCCCTTTCCCTACAAAAAGCAAAATTTCATCAGGTTTTGCAGATAGTTGCTTTCCTTCTTGGGGGAGCATGAAAACTCTAGATATAAATGCTTACAATCTTGCTGACAGATTAAAAAAGCATTGTGAAGAAGTAAACGACATAAACAGGCCCTTCCATGCCATGGTAAAGCTGCTAATGACATTAAATGGGAACAAAATGGGACCTTCATAATGAAGCACACACAGAAGTTACAGAAGTTACGGAATGACTAAGAACTTCAGCCTTCACTGTGAAAACTCCTTTCCATGCTTAGTTTTGATTTTTTTCCATTTAAGAATTGCTTTCCAAATATACACAGATACTCTGAAAATACCAACAAAGCAGAAAATGCTGTTTATAGAACAGAACTAGTGTGGAAAACGTCTTTGTTATTGTTAGAATTGTGAGTTGTAAAATTACATATATTTATTTACATGGAAAAACACAACAGAAAGCACCTACCCAGACATATGTATTTTCCAGGAAGGATATCGAAGTTTAGTTGGATACAATATGCTTTTCTGCAAAACAACTTCTGTAACTTGGACCTGCTTTATATGTTTGTACAGTGCTAAAAACCCGTCAGGAGCAGCTGTGTGCTCATTCCCTGAACACCCCTGTCCCTTCACATAACCAGTTACATGCCTCTCAGACATGCTTACATCCTCTGCCAAAGACAGAAAAAGGGGCAGAAAAGAAAAATTGCAATAGAACTACACCTCTAAAACTTTTTTTTTTTAAAGTATTGGTTTAGTTGGCTGTTCCTGGTTTTGAAAATATTTTGAAAGTATTATTTTAACAGGAATTTTCATGCCATCATAGAATGGTTTGGTTTGGAAGGGACCTTAAAAATCATCCAGTTCCAAACCCCTGCCACTAGACCAGGTTGCTCAAATCCCCGTCCAACCTGGCTTTGAACACTTCCAAGGATGGGGCATTCACAACTTCTCTGGGCAACCTGTGCCAGTGTCTCAACACCCCCATGGTGAAGAATTTTCTCTTAATATCTAACCTAAATTTCCCTTCTGTCAGTTTAAAACCATTCTCCCTTGTCTGCTCACTACATGCCCTTGTAAAAAGTCCTCCAGATTTAACATGGATAAAACAAGTAAATAAGACAAGGCATGGTTCTATAGGGGACACAATGAGGAGGGCTTCCGTAACCGACAGTAACACAGGAGAGCTGGTGGGAAGGCAACATTTTCAGGACCATCTCTCCTCTTGCAAGTGAGGATCATGGCACTGACCTCCTGGAGGACTCCGTGTCAAGGTCCCATGAAGGTGTGACAGAGCAGAGGAAGCTTGAATCTGTCAGACAAACATAAAAGCAAAATCAGGGTTTTTGTGCTTTAGGAATGAGCCAATACAAGCTTGAAGCCCTGCAGCCTAACACTGGGTTGGGATTTCTAATACAGAAGAATAATTTGTGGCTCAGCCAGCACATTGAACAGTCATGGGTGTTGAAGGAGGGATTGACAGCATGAGCCAGTGTGACAGTGACTGCAGCAACCAGCATCATGGGGACAAGAAGGTTCACCGATGGCCTCCTTTCCATCCCCTCCTGCACCAATGAATCAGCAAGACTCCACCTGATAAGTTTTGCATTTACATTTGGAAGGACGAGTAACGGGACAGAGAACACTCCTGCCCTTTTCACTGTGGTCAAATACCAATAGTTGGAGGGCTCAAAGATGTGATATCCATCCATTTCATCCTCTCTCCTAGATCTTGCTCTGTGCTGCATACTGTGGCCACTTCAGCTGCAATGGATTTCATGTCCTCCTTGAAATCCTTCAGAATTGCATTTTGGTTCACCCAAAACAAAAGAGGAGGCGGATCTGCCTGATTTGCTCCCTGTCTTGTTTATAAACCAAGGAACATTGGACTATAAGGAAGCCCTGGATCGGACCCAGAACTCTGCTACTGCAGCTTCTCACGTTGCATTGTCTCTTCCAAGAACTGATCCCACCCCAGGCTGAAAGCACTCCGGGGTTTTTGGCCCCAGTAGTCTGATCGGAAAGTTTATCAGGGTGAAGTGCTGGGTAGTTAAATATTTCACGGCCAGTTTAAATCATTTAGCTTTATAAAGCTTGGCCCTTTTGCTTAAATAGCTCTTCTTCCCTGTGGTTATTTGTTCCATCTCTGATGTTCTACGAGAAAAGAGCTAACCCTCTGTGCTCCCACAGACATAAATGCCAGCCTTCAGCTGCACAAGTAAGCAAAATAAATTGTTAAAGTCTTTACTTGTAAGCTAATTTCTTTCTTCACTCCTGCCACCAGTCATTCTCCACTTCTGGAGTTTGAACTAATGGACCTCAAAGTGAACAGCACTGCACAGAGAATGGGTTAGATGAAGTTTCCCTAATGCCTTGCACAATGACATAAAAGTTTCCCTTTTCCAAATGGAAATACTATGTAGGATGAAACCAAGTAGCACAATCCATCTAAAATCAACTTGAAATGGACTTCATCAAATCACCACCTCACGGCCCCTGCACCAAAACTATTCCTGGTCTCCATGGCCTGCTGCTAGCAGAGAGAGAATCCTTTCCCTTCCTGTACAACAAGACCCGTGTCCATTTACCCTGATAGTTACCCAGAGCTGTCCTCATCTGGAAAGCAGTTTTTGGCCTTTACGTTATCTCAGGAAGGCAGAGGGCCCTTGCTGCGAAAGCACTTTCCTGCTGAACGCCCTCCTGAGACACCATCAGTCCTGAGGTCCTATTTCCCTCAGGGGCTCAATTCACCTTAGTGCAGCATTTCACACCAGCTACCTTCTGACTTGGCAGGAGGCACATGGATCTCAAAGTGACTTGGAGAAAATCATCCATGGTTCAGCTGCGGGCTCCCCACAGGACCGTGAGGAGTGATCTCCTTGGGCAACCCATCTGCCCTCACCAAACCCCATTTGGGCTCTGTAGCCTGAGGTGTGTACCAGCAGGGGAACGATATTCCCCTGTTTACTATTAAGTTTCAGCACAACATTGCTGAGATACAGCATTGAGGCAGCAGTGGACCAGAGTGGTAGGCACCAGGGCAGGGCTGGAGCCACCACTGCACCACATGTGGGAGGGGTCCTTGCTGGTGGTGCTGCCATCATGGCTCCCACCAAACTAACAGCTTTCCAGGGCTTTCTGTTCCCCCTCACAACAGACAAAGGAATCACAGGTTTATTTCCTGTGGTGTGCGTCAGTCAGCTCGTCAAGGGGTCACCCACCAGGTGCTTTGCTGAGAGAGGATGAAGGCATGAGGGCATGGGCTCAGGAGGAGGGTGAGCAGGTATATAGCTGCTGCTCCTCAACACTGTCCTCCTGTTACTGCTGCCCTTCTCCTCACAAAGGCTCCTTTGTAAGCATAGCAAAGACCCAGAGCAGAAAAGCAGGAAGGGTTTTCCCTCCCTCCTGCTTTTGGAGGTATAACCTACCTCGGCTGTTACGAGATCTCTTTTCTCTCTTGTTGCATTAAAGTCATTTCTGGAAGAAAACAAAAAGGATGTTGTATAATCAAAGGTCCCCGGAGCAACCTGAATAAGCAGCTCCCCAGAGAGAAGCGTTTCTCTCTGATTACCATCACTTTATCAAAGCAGTCTTTCTTGGGTTAACATTTTAAAAGGTGGTTTTTTTCTTTCTTTTTTGTGTGATCTCATTTTACCGAATTGGGCAGCACTCTGGCATCTGCTTGCACAGGGAGGTACCTGGAGCTTGTGAAGGAGATGTAAATAGGCAAAATAGGCTTACATGACAGGATACAAACTTGTAAAGCAGCTTCATATTTACTTGATGCTGCGTGTGAGTGGCTGTGAGTTCCCTCAAGTATTATTTGAATATACCATGATGCTACTTGCAATAGCAAGAGATAACTCTCCAGCTTTTATTTCCTTAAATTTCTGATTAAGATTAGAAACAAGAACAAACTTAGTTTTATCAACAGTCCGAGATGGCATATCGTCTGACTTGCATTCACTAGATGTGTTAGACATCATTAAACATCTGAAGGTATGTCTGACTGGGTGCTTCTATTGAAACTGATGGTATAGTTCCCATTTAATTCAATGGGATCAGGAACATTCCCTAGTTTGGGTTTTGTTTGGATTTTATCTTCTACATGAAAATTTGTATTGAAAATGTTTATCTTAAGGCTGTATAGCACTTACTTTTCTGTGCTTCAAATAGCAGCTAGGATTTTATCATGCAATTAAAACTGCTGAAGGATACTCATTTAATGTATTTTTCCAGTCACAAAATCATGATCTCATGCTGGTTTCATTCCATTATTCCTCTAAGCTTTCTCAACAGCATAGAAGTATCACTTTTCATAAGGACCTCCATTTTTCAAACAATTTTCAAACAAAGGACCCATGCCCTTCATGTAAAGTCTTTGAAAAGAGTTGTAAACATTCTGAAGGTGTGTTTTACATCCAATGTACACGTACATGACATTTTACATGTCAAAATCAAGGCTGTATTTTACTTTCTAATTTGCACTGTGTCACACTTTTTCATTCTTGTTCTGTTTGTAGGACTTAACAGGTAAGGGAAAAAACTTACCTTGAATCTCTTCTCAAAAGAGAAAGCTTGCAATAAGATCCTGTAGATTAAAAAGTCACCGAGTTAAATGTTTTTTCTACAGTTTGTCAAGTTTAAAACAACTCTATTGAACTTTGCTCTTTAATGATCCTAAGTTTTCCAGAGCACCTTCACACAAACTTTTTCTGTTTCCAAAGGATGTAGCACTACATGCTTTTCTTCTTGAGAATTTGACTCTCAAGTACTGACCATCAAGTTCCCAGCATCTCAGTTCTGGTACGTGCTACCAAGAAAAAAAGCAAAAATTTCATAGTTCTTCAGAGGCTCAGAACAAAACTGATAAAATACAAGAGGTGCTCTGAGCTTTCCAGGATCAGACTTCAAGGGTGGATAGCTATGATCATTTTCTGAATGTTACCTGTAAGACTCAACTGAAAATCATTTAAAATTCTCTGGAGTTCAGGCTTTTTAAAACAAACAATATAAACCCCCCTGCTTTTTTTCTCATATTGCCTTAGAAATCTCTATAATTACTGGAAGAAAACTATCTATGATTCATTTGTATAGAAAAGAAGATAATTTCTATAACTAGAAGAGTGATTATTCACCCCAGCATTCTAAATATGTTTAAACAAATGGCAGGTGCAGTCTCTTCAAACAAAATCATACCCCATTGAAGATCATTAGGTGCTTACTCATCTGACAATAATGACAAGATGAAAAAAAAAGTCTAAAATTTTGTTCCTAAATAATTGTTTTGTAACAAATTCAGACATAAAAATGTGTCTTAAGTAAAGGAAAAAGAGCTGTGTTTTAGTTTCTGCATCTGTGAGAGAGAATGGCGATATACAGTATTTTAACCTGTGTTAAAAAAAAAACCTTTTCTATGTATGAATTCCAGAAAGGGTCAAAAAAGTTGCTTTGTAATGATAGAAAAAGAAGAAGCTGTAATATTAAAATATTTAGGAAAACAAATCCTTGTAAAAATTAGCATTATATAGAAAATGGAATAAAGTTCTTACCTTGCAAAGAGGACAGCAGTGAATGAAGCATGAATATACTCCACAGTATCATTAAACTGAGTTTTCCCACAATGTTCATTTCAGTATAACTTAGGAAACTTATCCAAATTAATGACTTTGATTATGATGGCATCTTAGAAGTAGGTATCTCTACAGTGTGTTTAAATCCTTCAAAAGCTAGATAGTTGGATGCATTATTTAAAATAATGCAATGCAAAAAAGGAAAAGAAAAGGAGACATCAAGTTTGGTAGCTACAAACAAGTTCAGGAGCTTTTCAAGCACTGCATACTACTTTCTGGCTGCATGTCTCTCATTAGTAATGCATAGTAACTCTTCAGCAGAGTCTGTATTGGTTACACTTTGACTAGACCTGCGAGTATTACTCCTCTGTTGAATTGAATCAGCCCTTTATAACATAGCAGACAATGACAGAAATGTTGCCACAACATGATAGTTTGAGAGTTCTTTCAGTCGTCACACACCTTTGTGTGCTTTGAGGCTTGCACTGAGTGTTATTTTACTGCTTATTACAGTGAAATACCTTTGCAAGACCCTGAAATGATGCTATTTTATAAACTGTAACTAAATGGTTTGAGAAAGTAACATATAATGTTCCTTATCTATCCTAAAAGGAGAGACATGAACTTCCATTTCACCCAAATGAAAAATTATTACATTTTAAAATAGAAAAGTCTTACCTGCTTTATCCAAATATTAACAGAATCATTAAAAATTGTGATTTTAAAGATACATATAATGCTAACTGAAACTCCTACTACTCATGTTATTTTGAGATTGGGATCACTGGTAGTCCAAGGATAATTACTGCAAAATGACATGTGCTATCACACTATGCTGTATTTGGAGTATCTCTTAAGAATTAATTTATTACGGTTGGATCTGAGAAGCTGCCATTCACATAATTCACATTTCAAGAGGTTTTTTGCTTTGTTTTTACTTCTGACTATCTAGGGATAGATAGAGACCACCAGAGTGGTCCAAAACTACTCCGGAGTGCCAGAGAAGAAAAAGAAGGAAGTTCCTGATCCAAATTACCACACTGCTGTAGTTATACTCACAGACTGTGAACTATTCAGCAGCACCTATCAACATTTCACCCTCTCATAAAGCTACTCTTAGAGGATCAAGCGGAGATGAACCCAAGCTTTAGAGTTTCCAAATTCCATTACCAGTCTCTATGCTATCTTACTTTCAAGCTAAGTCTGGTTTAGAAACCCTTTCAAACTCCTCTGAGAAGTCTGATCTTGAATTCTTTCCTTCCTCAAGACTGTATTTCACACCATGCTTCATATGCAGCTTTAAAAATAAATCTTTCCATTAACAAAAATGAACTCTCAGTTTAACTGAAATTATCCTTTTAACGTATATTAATATATATTTATATATTAATATAAATTAATATATATATTAATATTCGATGAATGTTAGTATTTTTGTTGTTTAACTTCTAATATTTAAGAAGTAGACTAAACCTCATCAGCTGCAAAGGGATTTTGTAAGAGTCAGAGCAAGAGGCTTCGCTAGGTCTGGGTATCTCTCCTTAAGGCAGGGTAGGAAACAGCACATTCTCAAGTATATTAAGGATGTTAGCTAATAAGGAAAAAGAATTATTCAGCCACCTACACTGAACTATAACTCAGAGGACTATATTAAGAATCAAATTATATCGAGGTAATGATACACACTATATACACAAGTAATAAAATACTAGCAGATTGGGACTTCTGAAACATCTGAGCAGAAAAAAATGCATTAGAAAATACTTTTGTAAGAAAACAAGCAACACAGATCACAGTGATCTACACTTCAACGTGCTACTGTTACATTTTTAGGTTACAGATTTTTCTTTTAAAATATTATTTAAACATTTAAATATTAATACATTTCTATATTACAGTGAAAATTTGCCCCAAATTTTCCAACAAAACGTTTCCGAGGACTTATCTATAGACTTTATCTATATCTTACACAGTTTATTAGGATTATAAATAGTGGGCTAGAAAATAACTGCCTTCAGTGCCACGGGTATAAGCATGCCCTTGTTTGGAATTGGGTCCGTTGTCGTCATTAACGAAACACTGTACTTTTTAGAGCTCACACTCCAGCCTTCACTGAATTGGTATTTTCAGTTCAAGTGAGGCCACATCTTGATGTGTGCACCTGATCTTCCTAAGGATTGGCATCAGTGAAACTAAGGAAGGAACTGGATGATAACAAGGTTCTGAGCATTTCTTCTCTTCCAAGACCCACCTCCACAACTGCTCAAGAACCTCGCCACGGGCTTGAAGACCAGACTGTTACTGTTTCTGTGTGGAAGGGTGCCTCTGGCCAGAGCAGATGCTCAGTGACAAGAGCTTGATTGCCATCCTTGCAGAACCAGGGCATCACGAAAAGAAACATTTCTATGAACAGGTTCTCTCCTTGCACCTCCGAACTTCACGGTAGTTACGCTTCCCCAACGAGGTTAAGCCCTCTAGTGGGTGATCAGTAACTAACCATTAGAATAAAAGTCTCCAGCCACCCAGGACACCAGCCTGATTCCATGAATATTTCTCATTTAGAAAGCAAGTCTGTGGGGATGACAACACTCGACAGGATTAACGGGGCATTTTTATAGGCTCAGAGTTCAGTTCAGAAAGCATTTTTATTACGCTAAGAGCCTTTTGGTTGAAGGAATGACATGCAGATATCATCTCTGGATATATTAGTAGCAGTGTAAGTTTTATTTTCAGCCTTTCCATTAAAGAACAGCAAAACAAAAATCTCCAATTGTTACAAGCCCTTCTGTGGCCAGAAAAAATGATACATCAGGTTTTCCCCATAACTGTGAAATCTACCCCTCAGGTTACTGGCATCAGGTATTGCATCTCCCCTTGCCTCCCCCAGTTTCACACCACCATAACTTTATGTCCTCTCTTTTTTGCCTGTAACTGACAGCTCTAACAGCTAGGCAAAAATCACTTTTGGACAAGCCATGGCGTAGTGTACGTATGTGCCAACTGGCAGGCCAGTACACGCTTCCTATGATACGAGTGAGCCCTTGCTTTTCAGTCACCACATGAGCCAAACAACTAGAAGGCTTATTTTTCCTCAGCCAAAGCTAATTAACATCCATCAAGATGCCAGTTTTCACTCATAGGAATTCAAGTAATCACATTTGAATTTAGCCCTGCGTAGCAGCTTTTCCTTAGAAAGCCAGGCTAGGAGGCAGAACATTACAATTTTACAGCAGCCCAAGAGCCGGAAAAAATTGTGAGCAACTCTACAACAAGGTAGAAACTCTTGAGGAACTCGCTGGATGAGAAATGGGTGCAGAAAGGGGAAACTGAGGAAAGCAGACAATGCGTGTTGTCAGATAGAAAACAAGTGTCTAGAATAGAATATCTCATTCACTTGATGTAAGACAAAAATCCTGTTATGTAAATCAGTGACAGGATATACAACAGTGCCCTCTGCTTCAGCAGGTGCATGAGGGGGTTGAACAAGAGTGTTCTGCTTCTATTCAGGTCGTGTAATGCAGTGTTTTGTAGCAGATGCCAACAGCTAAAATGGGAGATGGATGGAGAATTCCTTTTCAGAAGGAATTTGGTAATGTTACACATGTTAACTCTCGAATAACTACACTTGAGTGAACATGCCTTAAATGCCTTTCTACAGAAAAAACATACATCATCACAAATGTCAACATTTATAAAAAGCCATGAGCACCTATTTTCCTAAACTAAAGCGAAAGGGCAGAATTGTCCTATTCTTTCGAGTTCCCCAGCCCAAGTCACAAAGGAAGCTGGTTTAACTGTGTTGACCAAGTACACTGAAATGACCTACCATTAAACAAGTGAGAGAATACCACATCACTACAAAGCTCAACAAAAATCTCAAGTGTCAAGGTACTCACACACCAATACTGAAATTGCAGTGTAAGTGTAAAATAGACACAGGAACACCGGACTTAGAGAGCAACCCAGCAGAAGCTGGGCTTTCATTTGGTTAGTCTCCAACATTTCTTCAATTCCTCTCCAAACTGGTTTTTAAACAGAGAACAGTTGAGGTTTGTGCCTATGCCTGTTGGGTCAGCTCACACCTAAGACCTCACTCGCAACTCTTTCACGGGACAAAACAGACCTTTCATATAGCCTTTTGTTGGCACATCCTATGTCTTGTCCTGGGTTCAGCAGTAGCAGTCATTTTTCTCCTTGGTAGCTGGTGCAGTGCAGCGTTTTGACTTTCAGCTTGGGAACAGAGCTGATAACAAGGATGTTTTGGTTTGGCCAAGGACTTTGTGAGCCTCATGCTCTGTCAGGGAGGAGGGGAAGCCGGGAGGAAGCAGAGACAGGACAGCTGACCCAAACTGCCCAAAGAGGTATTCCATACCGCAGCACGTCATGCCCAGGAGGTAACTGAGAGCTACCTGGAAGGGCTGGAACTACGGGGTTGGAGGAGGCATCGGTCAGAGCTTGGTTGGGCTGGGGGGGGGGGGGGGAGTTATCGGTCAGCTGGTGGTGAGATGTTATATTCTCTTCCCTTGTTATTTCCTTTATCATTATTATCATTGGTGGTAGCAGTAGTGATTTGTGTTATACCTTAGTTACTAAACTGTTCTTATCTCAACCCGTGGGAGTTGCATTCTTTTCGATTCTCCTCTTCGTCCCTCTGGGAGTAGGGGGAGGGAAAGAAGGGGGGGAGTGAGTGAACGAGTTACCTGACTGGGTTTTAAACCACGACAGTCTTCCTCAGAACTTGACTCTTTTTTGTCCCTGAGACCATTTCCAGAAAGAAAATCTTCAGTGGACAAGAAACTGGAACTTCCCCACCATTTCACGTTTGACAGACACACCCTAGCTAGATCTTTGAAAATTACTGTCAGATTTTCAACTCCAGGTTTTTCCCATTTACTTCCCTAAGGTCTTCAAATTGTCTCACCTGGCTCATGACATAAGCAACTGTCTGGCTTCCAAAGGAATGTTGCCTTTTATTTTTGTTGAATCATTTAAGGTTATTCTTCAGGTCTGCATCCCTCTGTGCCTGTACTGTGTGAGCATGTAGTTGAAGGATGACTCACTCAGGCCCAATCTTATTTATAACACAAAATCCTTATGTTTCACATTTACAAAATACTATTTTAAATATGAATATATGGTGTTTTGTTATTTTAAAAATAAGTTTCCTAGACTTGGATATCCTAATCCAGAAAACTGCCTATTATTTCATACAGCAAGAAAACAAACTTCCAGAACTAATTGGGTTTTGACAATATAAACTTTAAATGCATACTTCAGAATAGCTGCTTGAATACCCACTTAGCCCAACGTTGTGGGAATTAGCCTTAAGAGGATAAATTCCTTGCCACTGAGCAGGCACAAGTCACAGCAGCCCATGATGTCAGACAGTATTCATTGACATGTAATACTCCATAGCGGTGTTTGGAACTTCACTCTTGGTGTGGTATTTCAAGGAAAACAGAAGTCCTTTGCAAGAACATGAACTGCCAGCACCAACATGCATGTGGAGACATACTTCATGTGTTGCGTTACACTAGGGTGGCATACTAAGGCAAGCCACCTAACACACAATAGAGAAGTTACTACCTGGGAGTCACATCCACATTTTTGTGCAGTACTGAATAATCCTGTAAACAGACCAAGACATTTTCATATGGGAAGAACATAAGCTACTTATGTTCTGGTTTGTGACACCAGAAGAGTGGCCATCTAGGAACTAGAAAGTCTGCACATCTGTTTCAATTTCCCAGAAAGGCAAAGATTGAACTCTGCTTTAACTAACTACTATACCATTGTATGTACACACAAAAAACTAGGATGTAAACCTTCACATTCTGCTAACCACACACTGATCAACAGGAGAAAGCTCTTTCTTATTCCCAAGACCCAATATATCTACACTTACTTACTATGAAGGCATAAAAGAGAACTGCCAACAGCCCTCTGATTTTACTTTAATGCCCATAAATTTGTGCATCAATCTTAACAGTGAAAAAAATCTCTGTTCACCCAACAGAAAAAAAAAACACCATTTACAAACATCAAAATTATCAAATCGTGTTTATTGACTGACACATGACTGTAGAACAATTTTAACGGTAAGACTTCTGGTAGCGTGCACGAGCACCAGGTCCTCCAAATTTCTTGGATTCACAACGGCGTGGATCTGCAACCAGCAGAGTCCTGTCATACTGGATTAGAATATCCTTGATCTCTTTCTTGGAAGCTTCATCAACATCTGTTAAGAAAAACAAAAATTAAAATCCTCAGTTTAGGAAGATTTCTGCGGAGCAAATCTGTATTAACATTTTTTTCCCCCCATCAAAACTACCAGAAGCCATACACTTCCACTTAAGGTTAACACAACAATCAAAACAACTTACATTTTTGATAGTAAGCCACTAGTGCTTTGGAAATAGCCTGACGGATAGCTGTTAAAAAAAAATGGATTAGTAAAGATTGCAACTGTATTTAAAACTTAAACACAAAGAGCCAGTTATCTGAGAAGCTGTCTTGCTTTCCCCCAGATTGTCCTTTCCCTCCTTCATCTCCCCTCCCATGTATCCCATGTGACCTTTACTTTGGCAAATCTGAAGGAACCCGTGCCAAGGGGCCACTCACAATTCATTTGAGAGCTGACAGCCAAGGAATTGTTCAAGGGCAGTTTCAAACATCTCCCACATACTAACGTAGGTTCATCTTCCACCTACAAGCAGCCAATTTCTAAATCCTTAGAAACACAGTTCTTTGTAATAGTTCTCTGAAACAGCTGTACTTTCTGACAAGGATAACATTGATCACTGTGCTCAAAGACTAAGGAGGCAAAAGGGACAGCAAGAAGGTATGAGCAGTTCTTCTAGCAATCCTCAACACAACAAGCCTGTAGCATAGCACTACAGGAACCTAAACTCAAAGCACGTGTATGGGAATAACTGCAAAGGTGCGGTTAGGTTGTTACCTGTCAGAACATCAAGATGAAGATTCCTATGATAACCTGAATTTTCTGAGAAAAAGCAAATGCAATCTACTCCTAAACTAAAACATGTCTCTGCTCTTTAGGCAGCTTCAGCTCCACTTTAGCCTATACCCAAACCAAAATAGCAGCTTATAATGTGTAAAGAGCAACTCTATCAACAGTTAGCAAAAGTATGTCCTCCATCTTCTTTGCAAAGGGAGAAAACCGACCCTTTGCAGGTCAGCTGGAATATGCCTTGAATAACATGGTAACTTGCAACTGAATATATAACCTCTAACAATAAAACCCCTTTTCCCTTCCCAAAATCTTTCTGCTTAGCTGAACTGTCCCATCACACTGCAAGACGCAGACTGTTTCCTCACATTCCCTTAAAATGTTACCAATTCACTTCATTCAACTTACTACAGATGTTACAGCTTTGCACATAAAATACAACCAGTAAGCCCTTATGAAAAACTACATTTACACAGTGGAAAAAGGAACAGACCATAAACATGTGCAAGTTACTATTCTAAACTCAAGCCTCTTAAATACATGTCTGTGCTGGGTCTGGCTGAGCTCAAGTCAATTTTTCCCACAGCAGCCTTCCTAGTACTACTGTTGGTAGCTAGGTGTTTGTAACACACTGGTGTTTTGGCCACTGCTTAGCAGTGCTTGCACAGCATCCAGGCTGCCTCTCCAACATTCCTTGCTCACCAGCAGGCCAGGGGTGAGCAGGATCTTGGGAGGGGACACAGCCAGGACAGCTGACCCAAACCGACCAAAGGGATATTCCATACTGTACGACAATAAAAGCAAGGAGGAAGATGGACATTTGTTATTATAACATTTCTTATAAGGAACACTGTGTACTGAAGCCCTGCTTCCTGGGAAGTGGCTGGACATCACCACTTGATGGGAAGTAGAGAATAAATCTTCAGTTTTCCTTTGCTTCCACACACAGCCTTTGCTTTTTAAACTGCCTTCATCTTTGCAGATGGCAATTTTTATAAGAGCAAGTAGTGATAGCAAAAGGGGAAATGGC
Source organism: Pezoporus flaviventris (assembly GCF_033815535.1). Classification (NCBI taxonomy): domain Eukaryota; kingdom Metazoa; phylum Chordata; class Aves; order Psittaciformes; family Psittacidae; genus Pezoporus; species Pezoporus flaviventris. The sequence continues at coordinate 8,047,988 of NW_026892564.1, forward strand.
TTTAAACTCAAAGAGGGTACATTTAGATATCAGGAAGAAGCTCTTCACCATGAAGGTGGTTAAAGTGCTGAAACAGGTTACCCCAAGAAGTTCTGGCTGCCCCATCCCTGGCAAGTGTTCAACGCCAGGTTGAACAGGGCCTGGACCAACCTCGTCTAGTGAAGGTGTCCCTTCCTGTGGTGTGGCAGGGGGGTTAGAACTGGATGATCTTTAAGGTCCCTTCCAACCCAAACCGTTCTGTGATTCTATCTAGACCCATGAGGGTTTTTTTTCCATCTTTTTTTCTCTCTGTTCCTGTCCTGCTGAGCAGGGGAGTGATAAAAGCGACTTTGGTGGCCACCTGGCATCCAGTCAGAGTCAACCCACCACAGCGGCCTGACCTGTTCTAGCCCACACCAGATTCCTGCAAAAAATCATACCGTAGATTTGTGCTACGTGACCACCACCCTTCACACGGACTCTGATGTCAACACCAGCGAACCGTTCCTTCCCCAGGAGGAGGACAGGTTCAAGCAGCTTGGAAATAAAACAGAAAGAAAATTCACTGGTGATCAGAAACCACAAGGATTAGCACTTACAGTAAGTTTACAAAATGTGAAGTTATGCAAAGTTCTGAAAAACAAAGCCATGATTTTAGAAGCATACACCCAAATTAAGTACAACTCTTGCAGGGTTCTCTGCTAGTTCATCTACTAGTGGCGTTATAAATCTACTAAGTCTTGAATTTATTTAAGTTTCAGAAATCTTTACAGCAAAGCACATGCATACAGGAATTAAGAGCAAGGGAACAGTTTAAGTAGAATGCTGTAACTACATCATAAAACCAAAATGAGTTTATAAAAATTGAAGATCTGAAGTAGTCTGAGGCAGTTTTTTCCACTACACATTACACCTTACACTCATGTAATCAGTTCTAGATTCAATCAGCAGTGTTTAAACAGCTATTAAGTCCTACACAATCCTTTAAAAAGGAGGGCTTTAAGTCCTCCCATTTTAATTTAATAAAATAGACGTAAAGTGCCAAAAATACTTCATATAATTACATTAGCATACATGAAGCCAGTTAAGCAAAAAGCCCAGCCTTCCCCATAAGGAAACCACAAGCGGTCAAGCTTCTGAATTTTTCATGACAGCATTTCCGGTAAAAACACACCAAAACTTTTGTACTGTCAGTGAAGCAAGCAACTCTTCTCCATCACCAAGCAATTATGTATATAATGACATTTTAATATCTAAGCGGGAGGAGTCTGGGTCGATGCTTACCTTATACTGCAGAGTTCTGGGCTCAATCATTTCCAGAGGTCTTCCATTCACCTTAATGAGGCCATTTCCCCTCTTGCAGTGGGCAACAGCGGTTGCTGTTTTCTAAAAATCCAAATGCATATCAGTACAGAATTTCATTTTGGCACTGGCAGTGTTAAATTATAATTAACAACGTAAAAATCTTAGGTTCAGACTCAAGATCAACATCTCACACTAAACAACAACCCCTCCTTAAACTCCCCAGGTATCAAGGCACCATCTTAACAAAACTATATTTAGTTCATCATTATCAATGCGACAGTTATAAGACTTAATGATAAATGGAAGATACCCTCTCCGTTCTGCAACAAGGTATTTCCATGACTCATTTCCTCCAAAGCGCCTGTTACCTAGAATTACTGGCGCAGTGGGAACTTTACCTTACCACCACCATCTCTTAACACGACTCTCACATACCGGCAATAAGGCAGGACCCTGTGGCCTGGGGACGACAGCGGCGGCCGCTGCCGAGTACTCTCAAGAGAACGGACAAAACTCCGACCCAGGGGCCCCAGGCCCATTCCCAAAGAAAGAGAACCCGTCCCCCCACTTCGGCACGGCGCCGGGGACGGGATGCGGTGCAGCACCTACGGAACGGGACACGTGGTCTGCCAGCAGGCCTCGCCACGGCGGGCCCTCCCTCGCTCCATCCCCGCCACACGACCCTGCCGAGCAGCCGACGCCCCTGCTCCCTGGCTGGGGCCGAAAGACACCGCGTACGCAAGGCCACAGAGTGCGGCCCAGCCCGAGAGCGAAGAGACGATGAAGCGGGGGCTGCGCTCCGGCCTCACCTTGCGGCCGAAGACCTGGACGCTCTGCAGGGGCCCCTTGGCCGGCATGGTGACTCCTGCAAGAGAGAGAGAGAGAGAGAGGCTGCGTTAGTGCGGCATGGGGACAGAGCACAGCACGGCAGCGGGGGGCAGAACCCCCGCGTACTCACCCTCTCCTCAGCAGCGGCACCAGGAAAAGGGCGAACGGGGCTTCCCAGCCTCTTCTCAGGGGCAGCCGGGCCGCAAAGCGCAACGTCGTCTTCCGGCAGTGCGACAGTGCGCCCAAACACCTCTCTCCCATGCGACCGCGCTTTGTGGCAGCTGGAGCGGGGCGGGCTGGGGAGCGCGGTTGCAGCTAGCAGCCCGGGGCGGCCCTCTCTGTGGAGGCGGTGAGGCTCGGCGGGGGGGCTGCGCTTCTGGCTCTGCTGTTCCTTCTGGCGGGGCTGTGTCTGCTTCCTCCCCGCTAACACAGAGGCGCGGCACCCGGACCTGCAGCCGCCCCCAGGGGATTGGTGGGCACCGGGGAAGGTTTAGCGGAGTGGACCGGGCTTTTTGTGAGGCTTCCCAGCTCCACCTCTGCGTGGTGGTGTAGGGTCAATTTCCTCAGAATTACCTCACTTTATCCCTTTGGTCGCCTTCATCCGGAGTGCTGTTGGACTCCGCAGACGCTGAGCAGGCTTTGCCCCCCTTTAAGACGCCAGCTTCTGTCACCTGAAGCTTGCGTGCCGAGTTAATGCTGCTGCTTCTGAATGTGCCCGCCGGGGATGTCCCGCCGTTCCACGGGAGGAGCGCAGGCCCTGACCGGGGTTGGGTGTCACTTCTGGGTGACCGGTTCAGCACCCTGGGGGAGGGCAGCCCGTCCTCAGATGGATGAGGTTAGGGTAGGGCGAGGAGGAGCGGCGGGGAGAGAGATAACCCACGGCACCAGCTGTGACATGGATTACAGCAGCTTGAAGGACCTCTTGAGAGGGATAGAGGGGATGCGTAGCCTGGGAGAGGCTGTTTCTTCAGTTACTTAGGAAACATCTAGTGGCGACACCGAAGTGTACTTTCCGCTGGGTATTGCCATCACAAGCAGAACCCAGCTGGGCTTCTGGTATAAAGACAACAAAACGGTGCCTTCCCTAAAAGGCTTACTGTCACTCTCTGGACCTGCTTGAGATACAGCAGTGCAAAATACATAGCTCTTTTAGTTCCAAAGTTTGGTAAGCTGCCAGAGAAGATGAAGCATTAAACCCTGTATTCTGTTCTAGCACTGTACACTGAAGCACATTCAGACAATTCTCTATGCCCACTAAATTGTCCAACAACCATCATGTTTAAGATCAAGTCGAGTTATTCTTAGAGTCAGGGCATTCACAAACCAATTGGAGCTTTTATCGCTATTTTCCTAGTTTAATATATGTCATAAAACATGGAATTTAAGTTGCTTTCAGACTGAAAATATTTTACTGCTAAGGCTTAGTATTTAATATGCTAAATTTTCCAGAAGGACAAAAGCAGACTCTATCAATGAAGCAAAGTCATGCTCCTTACATACTTTAAACAATAGAGATTTAAATTACTATGATTAGTTAGAAAGTTGACTGTTCAAATGCAACAATCAGTTCCTTTGTTTTTGGACAGGATTTTAAATACTGAACATTAGTCATCAGTCATGTGGGGATTTGAACAAGCACTTAGCTTTATGCAATTTGAGTGATTAGTTCTATTCAAGTGAGTAGTACTGTGCAGAACGTGTAAGATTTAGCACATCTCAAACCCCCGATTGTACAAAGCTTTAACATGTGACCTGAAAAATGTTGTGTTTTCTGAGGGCTTTAAGGCTGTTTCCAAAGAAACAGTGTTTCTGCAGTCACACTTGTCTATCATCCTCTCTTTCCCCATCATCTGGGGAAGGGGAATGGTTGCCAATCGTTGGCCAGTTTCAGTTAGTTTTCACAGAAGAATGGAAATTTCAAAACCAATTTAGCTTGTACATGTTTGGTAAAAATAGGTGTCTCTATAGAACAGATCTTTTACTTGCATAATGAAAGCAGCTGCAGGAGCTGAAATATTAAGACATTACAAAACCATTATTTAGGTGAAAAGTAATACCTAATTAACCCAGTTAGACAAAAAAAAAAGGTTTAACTAAGACTTACCATCAACCCTAAAGTGAGCCATCAGTACTGAGTTTTGTTGGGTGTTCAGGGCACTTTTAAAGGAAGAGAAAGCAAATCTCAATCCACTCCTGCTGTGGGCATCATGTGAGATCTGCTAATGAAGACACATCTTTTAATACCAACTACACCATTAAATAGGCAGGTTTCAAATGTCTGCTTGTATAAAGCTTGTATTTTAAGAGCATGGTTTCTGAGGTACTTCAAAATCTATCCTCATTTGGGTGTTCATCTGGTGCATGTTCTTGCTGGAACTGAAAGCATTCATCCTAGAAGAACCTGTATATAAAACCAGTGATATATCTACATATATATCTTCCTGTTTTCTGTTAGCAGAATAAGAAGATAACCAATATATATTGATAGTGTTGCCTGGAAGATAAGGTTAAAGGCCATGTACTGCTTGTTTGGTTTGCTTTCTAGCATAAGAATGGGAGGAGCTAAAAGGCATTTAGAAACCATGTATCATAGAAATGAGGCTGTAACATTTGAAGAGAAAATTAGATCATAAACATCACCATATACAAAAGAAAAAGATACCGGAATGGAAATTAAAAAAAACAAAACAAAACAAAACAACAAACAACCCCTTTAAAGTCCAAGCACTAACAAAATACCTGTGTATCCCTGCAGAGCACTTTAAAATGGTAATGTATTCCTGATTCAGAAAGCAACAGTAAGACTCTCCAAACACCACCTACAAATGCTTGTCTTCACTTCCTTTTTATTTGTAAAATAATTACACCTGTGGAATGTAAGCCACTTGTTTTGCAGCCTTTGGTTGTTTGTTTTGTTTTGTTTTTTTCACTTTGTAGCAGTTCAAATAGTTACTCAGCATGCAAAAGAGTGAATTATCAGGCCCAGAGAAATTAAGGCATATCTGCAGATAAATCACTCTTACCAGAAAGAGCCTTTCAAGAGAAAGCTGGCAGGGTTGAGCCCCTCTTGATAGGGCATTTTTATTTTTCTTAACAGGAGGAAAAGTATTTGGATTTGATTCTAAGTCCTTGATTTCACAGTGATTTTGTATTGTGCTAAGAGTTGATGTCTTGTGTATCTTTGGGCTAACAGATATCTTACAACTACTAAATCTTTTATATGGGCGTTTAGTGAGTCTTTAAGGGATTGAGAGTCTCACTGCCTGACTTCCTCCGCTGGAGCTGCTTTGACATCCTAGCAGGCTGTGAGTAAGATGCTGTTGTGACCTATTCTCTGGCAGATCAGGCATACGCGCTGCTGCTGTGTCTAGTGTTTAGTGGGAGCAGCAAGGGTGTGGCGGCTGGGTATTGCACAGGGGGATGTCTCTGATGTCTCCAGTTGTTTCCCCACTTTGCAATAGGAGCACAAACATTGTGTAGCTTACATGGCTCCATGGGGATGAGGGCAGGAAGGGCATGGCAGAGGATGGGCAAAAGTGAACTAAGCAGAGTCCAGTGAGCAGAGCTGAACAGAGCAGCATTGTATTGTATTTGGAAATTTGCCAGTATGGAGCCCACGAAAAACTGCCATTCAAAACCTGGGTGTCAATCCACTGCCCACCTATGCTGTCAGGCTTAGGTAGTGCAACCAGTGAATTTTAAATGTAGGTTTGAGTGTTAACAGATTTTACGTGGTGACCCTATGCAGGGTCACCCTATGCAGGAATCAAATATATTGAAGATTTTTGCTATTTAGGTGTTTGTGTGGGTATTGTTTTGTTCGGGGATTTTTTTTTTTTTTGGGGGGGGGTGAGTTTTGGGTTGGCTGTTTGGTTTTCTGGGATTTTATGTAGTTTGGAATTTTAAATAGCAAGGAACTGGACTTCCGTGTGAAGTCATGATGTTGGTTCTCCACTTGGACTTTGTCATCTCTCAAATCAAATTCATATATAAGTTAAAAAGGTAAACGTTCCAGGAGGATGGCATTTTAGTTTCCACTTAACACAGAAGTATGTAGCTACTGAGAGTCTAAGGCACAGAGTCAGGGTCAGTATGTTAACAAGGCCAGCTGTAATGTGACTCTAAATTTCCTCATTTAAAGGAGAGAAAATCCTCTCCATGGAAAAATAGAGCGAGAAATAGTGAGATTATCTTCCTCATGTATTATCTGAAACATTAATAGAAAGGTGAGAGGTATGGCAAAATATGGTCAGCTAGTTCTATATATATGTTGTCATAGAATATAACAAAAAAAGTCATTGTAAAAGTAAAGGGGTATTTAGGAGGAAATACGAAGAAACTTTTCTTCTACATAGTCCATAATCACATTAAACAAAACTTATCCCTTGTGTCAAAGTATCCCAATTTACAATCAAATCATACATTGTAGGATTTTTTTAGCAGAGTGGGTAATTTTAACCAGGGAAACGATAAGTTCATATTTCATGCATGCTAAACAAAGTATATTACCTGCAACTTCTACTTCAGACAAAGCAAAAACATCTCTATACGCTTCTGAAGGCTTCTGTCTTGTACAGATTTCTGTGTTTCGAAAATCAGTGAATTCCTTCACTGAGAAGTATGAACCATTTCAGGAAAGAACATGGGGGGGGGTTTATGGCAGCTCTTACAACCTGAAAGATCTGGAATACCAGAATATAGCTCTCATATTACATTTTACAGCTGATGCATGTTTGATGATAAAGTGTAATTAGCTAATGGATCCCATTATTTCTGATGCTTGCTTTTCACAGATCATATTCATCCAGGCTGCAGCTGAAGAGTTTTCTAAACCCAATTAGTGCAAGAATGCTATGACCAATGGAAAAATGTTTGATGCATGCCAGAAAACAAATCTTCCCAGCTCTTGGAAATATGTTCTGAAAACAAATAAGGATCACACAAGGATTTTCATGTTAATAAATACTTTTTTTCTTAGGAAAATATTTAAAATCTAAAGCAAAATTTTCAGTTTAATTACCCTTCTCTAAGGAAGCATAAGCTCGGGAAGACAAGGATTTATCCTGATTGGTGTGAATACTGACTCCCACTTGCAGATTATAAATGTTAATATCACACTGAGATTGAAAACACAAGTAATATAGAAATTAACACAGTGACAGGCATATTCACACTGAAATTCTTTGAATATAAGTAATTAGCAATACAATAGGTTACTCAGGATGCCACACTTAGCATTGCTACTTGGAAAAATCACAATTAATGATTGTCTTGACTTTAGTTTTGCATGAATAGTATAGCACTTTCAGTACAATAAACAAAAGAAATACAAAGCCCATCTTCTATCTGAACATAGAGACAGACATTATTAACTTGTTATTTTAGCTCTGTTACCTGACATTACTGGAATCTGTTGTGATTTAAATTTACAACATGCATCCTATTTACAGTGGCTGGAAAATCATATTATCAGTTAACATACTTCAGTTGGAAAGTGTATTAGCTGCTCTGTCCATATGTTAAAGGATAAAATCTAAAAATCTAGGGCTTAGATTTGGAATATGACTCCATCTGTGTTTATCTTTCTTGCAATACAAGGCTTTCGTGAAATTTATTGACACTAAATTTGAATTACTTAAAACTCTCCTGTTGTATATTCACAGAATTTGCTCTTAAGTACGAGTGCGTGAGCTCATACACTCACACTTTCATGTGTCAACAGGAATCAAAGTTGTAAGAAGATGACCGGGCAACAACCCAGTACCCCCAAGCTACACAAATAAGCCAACAAATAAATAAAATCATGTACATGAAACAATTATTTTTTTTTAGAACAGAACGGCATCTCAAAGCTTCCTGCTGTATTTTGCAGCCCCTGGAGGCTGCTGCTCAGTTTAGTTCCCTTTTTTAGAAACTAAACACAGCAGGGTCCAGTGGGATCCAGCTGCCCTCTCTCAACTCTTCTGCAGAGACAGGAGTTGTCCTGGGTCTTAGCTTCCACAGGCATGTTGGGATCCTTTCTGCTTTTCTGTGTTCAAGAAATCTGGGACCACAGAAATGGACGCCTATTTTGCACCTCTATAAAATGCAGGCATTTTGCCCCTGTTGGTTTAGTTATGTTCAGATTACAAATAGGGTGTTGCACTCCATGATCTGTAGGTCTTCATTTCTCTTTAAATCTCGTTTAATATAACTATTGATAGGTTGCTATCCTCTAGGTAGATAAAAAGATGTGATTATTGTTATTGACTGCAGAAATAGACAATTATGCACAAGCTTCATTTGCTTGGTTTAGAGCAGAAAGAGGTAGATTTCTGTGAAGTTATATTAACCTCTACTGAGGTAATTCCTATTTCTGATTTTGAATCTGTTGTTTCAAGTGAATCATTTTCCATTGCTTGTGGTAAGAGGACAGATAAGGCAGAAGTATCAGAGCTCATGAACCGTTGTGTACTTAGTGACCTACCAGAGGACTGAGACACTTTCTTCAGAAACTGGAGCAGTTGAACTCTGAAGGATAATGAACCCTTTTGGCAAGCCTCTGTAGGGGCTCCGGATGGAAAATCTTGTGTTTGTGAAGCAGAGAGAGTGAAATGTAATGACTGCCCAGCTTGTAGCATTAAGGGAAATAAATGCATTTTCATCACACAGGGCTGAACACAGCTATGTTATCTGGACACTGCATGCTGCTGGGAATCATGGGATCATCAAACCGGACAGAGTTTCCATCTGATACAGGATCGATAAGGTGGTTGTTACCTGTAGCTCTTGAACTGAGACAGAGGTCAATTCTCAGTGCCTTGTTACATTGTAATAGCTGATGCATTTTAAAGTAACATCTCCACCCTCACCTAGCCCTTTGCTCAGGGACAGTGGTGAAGAAGTCACAGGGTCTGGTATCTCCAAGTATCTCTTTTGTAGTTTTTCCCTCCACTGTTCCCTAGAGAATCTAGCCCATAATATCAACCCACTAGGAGATCTGCACAGTTCACAGAAACACAAACACATGCAGTATTACAACACACATATTATTTTTTTTTTTTACAAGATCAAAAACAGAAAAAATAAAGTGCTGTGGGAAAGCTTTTACCAAATAAAAATGTCTGTGGAGGCTTGATCATATGTGGGCCTGTGAATAACACTCAGGAGACTATAAACTTTAGACAAACCAGATGGTTAGACAGCAAACCAGATGCTTTTATTTATGCAGGCAAAGTTCACATTTAGTGAGGTACTTTGTTCTTCTAGAGGAGGTTTTGCACAAAAAGTAAAATTGTATTTGTATCCTGTGACAATGGACAGGAACATTCATACAACTGTATGTCTTATTAAGTAGTCTGTTGTCCTTTGGATAGAAATATTATCATAATTGTATCACTGGGATACTCGTTGGCTGTTCTGGTCCATGGTGTTTCTTCTTTTTGCTGCAGTAGCATCCAGAGGCTTTATTGATGATTATTAACAGCTTCTGTTACATGTCATAAAATTGCATAGCAAGATGCAGTCCTTGCTCAGGATTCAGAGTCTAAGGAAGATGAAATGTAACACAGGAGTGGTCAATGAGGAAAGTAAGAGAGAGACGATAGGCTGTTACTGATGGGTTTCAACTAGGAGCTGACCTTTCCAGTATCTATGAATCTTCTAGACCTTTGGGTTTAGTTTTACTGGAAACACAGAAAGTACATTTGTATTAAGTATAGGCACACCAACTTCCTTCTCTTTAAAAGCTGCTTCATCAAAACCTGCTAAAATCTCAAGGTCCCTTGAAATGCCCTGTTTTGTGAATTGTCATCTGTACTCATTCAGCTGGGCTTCAGCCACTCCAGCTGAAAGAGTAAGTAACTGTTGCCCTGTCTGGTGGGGGTCAGTTCTCTGACTGAATGATAAACATATGGTAAATTCCAGGTTATTTCAATGCAAAGTCAACATCTTAGGCTAAAAACCTTACATTAGCTTTACTGCTCAGGCAGTAGCCTCCAGCAACACAGAAGTCATAGCAGCTTCTCGTCTATTATGTCTTAAACACAACTCTTTTGAGTGTTTATGTCATCATTTCATAGAAGCATTTGACCCAGATTTTTTCTGTTTATGTTTTTTTCTGATGGTGCTACCTATAGCTTCTTGCTGATCTTGGAAAAAAATTATTCTGGAAAGTGTATTTCCAGTCTTAATGTAGGTGTGATGTAGTGCCACATGCATTGTGATTAGCAGATTAAGACGCAAAAGAAATTGCTTTAGTGATTATCTTAATGTAGTTTGAAAAAACCCTGAACAAACAGACACATGAACTTTTATCATCCATTCCTTATAAAGAATGGCACCTAAATTGTAAACATCTCTTCACCAGAGGTCTGTTCTGGACTCTCCTCCTATTTACATTCCATCCAAATTTCAGCTTTGCTGAAAAGTTCTTCTTCCCCGTATTGTTATTCAGCTATTGCTTTTATGAAAGTGTTCTTTAAGTATTACTTCTGCTCAGTAGAGCTATGGAGATTCAGAAGATAGAGAGGAGATAAAAGATTTCACTGATAGCAAAAGTGTCAGACTGATCTAAACATTAGAAAGACCACCTCATGATTTTTCCTGGAAAGTACTAGCTTTCCAAAATAAATATCACAGAAATCATGGCAATAGCATTGCATATATGAGCTACAACAAAAGGAAAATGCATATTTTAAAAAAACAGAATTACTTATTTAATTTTATTGCAATCAAAATCAAGGAAAAAGTATAGTATTTGTGTATTAGCAAAAACTGACCTGGGAAAAATAATCAACCAACCACTGAGCACACCAACACAGAAATTACAGTTCCCATACAGAATAGGAGACCATATACATTTTAAACTGTAAAAGAAATGAGGTAAGAGTTTCCTCTAGGTATTGAATGCAGACATTGAATGGATGCTGGAGAAATAATAATGCCCTGCCAAAGCAAGACACCTCTCACAGTGTGAGATACTCGTGCTTTGTACATGACTCTTCATGATCATAACAAGCACCTTGGACGTTGTTTCACTTCTGTAGGTGAGGTGCTGCTTTGGGCTCCATGGGAATGCCTGAGTTTGGCATTCTTCATGAGGAATAAAAATATCATGTAATCAACCATATAGAATCAAAGATATTATTCATAACAGTGAAGAATAATCCTCCCAAAGTGATCATTGTTGTACATCAAATACTGTGTTGCACCTTGAATACTGTGTTCGGTTTTGGGCACCTCACTAGAAGAAAGACATTGAGGTGCTGGTGCGGGTCCAGAGTAGGGCAACAAAGCTGGTGAAGGGTCTGATGAACAAGTCTGATGAGAAGCAACTGAGGGAGATGGTGTTGTTTAGTCTGGAGAAAAGGAGGCTCAGCGGAGACCTTATCATTCTTTACAACTACCTGAAAGGAGGTTGCAGCAAGGTGGGGGTCATTGACTTCTGCCAAGTAACAAATGATAGGACGAGAGGAAATGGCCTCAAGTTGCACCAGGGGAGCTTTAGGTTGGATATTAGGAACAATTTCTTCACTGAAAATATTGTCAAGCACTGGAACAGGCTGCCTGGGGAATTGGTTGAGTCACCGTCTCTGGGAGTATTTAGAAGGTGTAGATGTGCCACTGAGGGACATGGTTTATTGGTGGACTTGGCAGTGCTAGGTTAAGGGTTGGATTCAATTAAGTTAAAGGTCTTTTCTAACCTAAATGATTCTATGATTCTAGGATCACTGTCTGCAGTCTTACACAGTGAAAAATACTTTTGATGCAAGCTTGCAAAGTCTTGTAAAGGAGTTTGGAGAGTAATGTAAGTATGGAAATGCAAATTCTGTTGATTTTATACCACACAGAAATCAGCACTTAGATGGGAAATGAACCGTGCAGTTTTCAAAAATACTTGAAATGTATATGGCATTTAAGTGCCTAACTCCCAAACGAATACAGATCTTCTTCATTGGAAGTAACTTTGGAGCCTGAGTTCTGTTTGCAGAATGCCACAGATATATAGTCTACATGTAACTGAAAGTTAATTAGACTTTTAAAAGTATCTATAACTTTTGAAAATAGGACTTCTGTTCATTATAATTAGAAGCCTTGGAAACATTTACTTTCCATCTAGCATGCTGTCTGTAGTGAAGGGAGTAGCCCTCTGTTCTAGCAAATCCTGAAAGCAAACAGGTCAAGTATCTCGCATACAGGCCAGGGTTGTCCTTGGGACAAATACAGCAGAGTATTAAGGATTGAAGAAATGTATTCCATGAGATTTAAAGATATGCTGAACTGTTACTCTTACAGAAGCACTTCTTTTGAAGAGCTAAAAGCTATTCAAGTGTGTTTATTGTGCATTCTGGACTCAGTTGCTAGTCATTTATTTTAAGAATTAAAGTATTTAGACAAAAAAATCCTGTATAATCTCTATAATGTAATTCTGTTCCATGGGTGGTGACATTTTAGATAGATAAGCCATCAACATAACTTCTCACAATCTTCCATCATCCCAAAATCAGTTTAATGGTAATTATGTTTTTTTGCCACCTCATATGAAGTTGATAAAAATAGGGGGGTTTGTCCATAGACAGCATCAGTTTTCAGACCTGTTGAAGTTCAATTTTAATGTATTTGGTGTTTACACCTTCCAATTAAAATAATAGAACACTTGAGATTTTCCATATTGTGTTAATTTTAAAACCATTATTCATACAGTTCACATATAATAGAAATAATTTAAGCATGCTTCAATAAAATATTAAAATACAATATAGAGATTTATTATTTTGAGCATAGTTTTTTGCAGTTAGCTGTCTCTCCTATGAGCTTAACAGGATACAGGCCTTTCAACAGTACAAAGAGTCAAACCATTGTTTGTGGAAAAAGAAAAAGAAGATCATCTTGTCTCTGTGTGATCTCAGCCTGTGCGTGCATGAATTTCCTCTATGCAATTATCAAATCCTCTGAATACAAAGACTTAAACAAACTAACCAATAGTTATGACGGAACATGCACAGGACCCTTGCCTTTAGCATCACAAGCTACACAGTCCCTGTCAGTCTTCCTGATTTAACTTTAATTCAGTGCCTTTATTGATTGCTCACAAACTGGCCATTTGGAAACCATAGCAACTGAAATCCTGCTTTATATAAAGCAGTGTCAGTGCAAAATTGTCAGAGTTTGCAACCCACATTTGATCTAAAGTCTCTAGGTTCCTTTAATACCTGCCTGTCTGGGTTTCAGATTTTGTTGGCGTATGTCCTGATGTAGTGAGACAACAGTTCAATAGGTAGCTCTGGTCCAAATGACAGAATATTCTTTTCCAAAATTCCAGAATAAATAGCCACTTTAGGAGCTGTTCTGAGAATCACAAAATAATCTCAATATGAACTTTCTTTCTGCTATTCCTGCATTAATTCTCCAGAGGAAAGACTGCACAGAGGGTTTAGGTCAGACAGAGGATTTACACCTTTTACCATGCCAGCTCATACCACTCAAGCTGCACTGTAAGGACCAACTGATGATTTCATATGTGACAGTTGCATAACTATCTAGTGATCAGACTTCCAGCCCTTCTAATTTGAGCTACATTTGAAATCAGCTCACTTAAAGTGACCTTGCAACTTCTGTCATCTGTTCAGGGTCCTGTTGAAGTGCTGTTACCAAAGGCTGCCTCAAACACAACTGAAAACCTCAGTGGGGTGTTTTTCCAGCCAATGATCTATTCAACCGTTTCCCACTTCACATATGTATTCCTTCCATTTCTCCCCTCCTTGCAAGTTCACTCTTTATCTTTCATCCCTTTGTCTCTCTTTACTTTGTCAGAGGAGTGTGACAAGCCTGGAACAGACTCAGTGCTGATCTAAGTGCATGTGGGTGGTAGGGGATGGGGAGGGTGAAGCCAGGCTAGCACACAGCCCTACATAGCTCTGAGTGCCCTTGGGACATGGAAGGGGGCACCACATTGGGTGTGAGTTACTGCCAGTTGCCATGGGGGTGAATGCTAAAGCTCCCTTAGCTTTTCCATCACCACTGAGTGAGAGTCACACCTCAAACCCCATCATTACATAACGGACAAGCTAAACTGAAGTGTGTTTGCACTAATTGAGATTCACCTCTTCTAATCCCTACTAAAGAACAACTAGAAATCAGCTGGTTTACACTAGTTTCACTAACTCAAAAAATAGTGCTTGAAAAACTGCTGTAATAAACTTTGATGCAGATCCAAAACCCCAGCGCTTTTCAGGCTGACTCTGTCAGGGAGCAGGAGGAGCAGGGCTGCTTGTCAAAGTGGGATAAGCCAGGCCCTGAGGGCGACCCCAGTGCTGCACCAAAGGGGCACCATCGCACAAGGGCTGAGGCGGGGGCTGCTAATGGAGCCCATTTCACCATTTACTGTTTGGCTTTGCAAGCTGGCTTTCTTTTGGATTTGTCTGTTTCCATGAAAATCGTGCAGTCCCTGGATGCTACCAGCTTCTCAAGGGAAATACAGACCACCTTAAATTGTTGGCATTTTAGTATAAAAATATCGTGAATTGATTATCTTTTTAGGAGCTTCGGTCATTTTGACCTCTTCCATGGCTCCTCTGGTAGCTGCAGTATGAGAAGTAGTGCTCTAATCAATAGTTTGTATTGTGAGCAAACTGCTTTGTTAAATTAACAAATTAAAGAATAAATTATTAAAGTTAACCGGAAAGTAAACAGGCAGCTTTCTTGAACATGGAGCCATTTTTACTGAGATGCCTGCTGGTGTGTAGATAACTGTAGTATTTATTTGTAATGAAGTTGTCTCTAGAGGCCTCTACCACACTAAAGCGTTTGCTGTTCTCCTCTCCTTTGGCACGTGCATCCAGTGTCACCCCATAACTGAGAGACTTGAAAAGAAACAGGAACCTGGTGGGTGGTGAGAAAAGCTACCAAATGGACGCAGGAAGGACGAGCAGGCAGTGAGAAGCAGAGCTGCAGGCTGAGCTGCTGAGCCCTCACCTGCTGCTGCCTTCACTGCACTCCACTCCCTCCCCATTACAGTTCAGTCTCCTCTGTTTACACATTGTCACCGATGCCTACATGCTTCCCCCACCTCCCTTTCTCACGATTCAGTCTCTGAAGGTTGTTTCTGCTGCCCCAGGAGGGAAGCAGGAAGCCCCTGCCACTCTGTGTGCCCCACTCTGTCTCATAGCCCAGAGAGATCCCTGGCTGTGCCAGCTTAACTTGCACACCCGGGCCTCCATCTTGTGCAAGATCAGGAGGGATTAGCGTTCTCATCTGTGACTCGTTCCGCAGCACTGAAACACATGCCTTCTGGTACAAGCTATACTTACCTCTGTGTTCAGGTTACTTTAGCCCACGTATTTCATGTTTTTCTGACCAAAAAAAAAAAAAAAAACCCAAAAAACAAAACCCAAAAACCACCATGAACCAGCTTCACTAGTTTATTCAATCTGCTCTGTGGCACTCCAGCAACACAAAGCAACTGTAAAACCTGCTTAATTGGGCAATTAAACTTTATGACTGCTCTGCAACTCTGAAGTGGTAAAAGGCAGCCAGAACCCACCAGGAAATCTCACCCATAAGCTGGAAAAACTAAGGACGCACAAACAGCTCCTCAGACCAGCCCCCAACCCATGCAGAGAGCATCATCTCTGGCCCAGCTGGGCTGTGCTAGCTATAGGATGTCCAGAAGACAGGCGTACACAGAGGTTAGGCAGAGTTTACCTCTGGAGGAATGCAGGCATACCTCCTACTTTAAAATGTACTTTTCATCGTACTTTTCATAATGCAAGTCCACCGAAGATAATGGTGCTTGAGGCATAAAGATGGGACCTCGATCTCATCAAACCCTTACGCTATGTGTGAGCACAACGCCCCCTGAAATCCCATGGTAGTGTTTTTAAGATCAGATCTTACTTTTCAGGAGCACCGCTGAGGTAAAATTTTGTCTTTGCTTCTATAGGAAATAGAACAATTCTGCTGCCAGCAGCCTCATCACCATTTTGTTAGGCTTTTTTGGAGACTGTTGCAGTCCCTGGCACTGTTTGTTTAAAACCTGAAAGTAACAGAAGTGTTCTGAGCACAGGAGGCAGGTCTGGGAGCAATGCTGGTCCCAGTCTGCACACTGGGTCTGCTCCTGACCCCCTGCCTGACACTGAGCCAAAGTCCTGGGTCTGAGCCCTACCTCCTTTGGCAAAGCTGAGGTCTGGGTTTGAAGCTTGTATTTTAAACCTACCCCTTCATATGTTTTCTGTGACTATCTGGTAGTATTTGCTTGAAACACCTCTTCCAGAGGTGAGGTGTTAAATATGCCAGGAAGGGGTTAAGTGGGTCTGGCTGTTTCATAGAGGCAGGAATTTTGCTATTCCCTAAGGAAATGGGAGCTACTTTCTAGAAAAAGAAGGGACACGGGCTGTGCATGGTTCTGAACTACCCACAGAAAGGCTCAAGATAAATTACTTTGAGATTGTAGCTGGAATATGAAGTTATTGCTCATACCCTTGTCAGTGACAACTGTCTCTAGGAAGAAGAGTTTTTATTCTAAAGCAAGAAGATTTAGTTTAAGGTTATGTAAGTAAAGCACCCACACAAAACCTGCTATTCCTTTTTCTCACTCCATTCATATTAAGAAATATACTTGTTCACTTACAAAGGACTTGTTTTGCACTTACTCTCAGCAGTGCAAGTAGCTGGGAAATGTCCCTTTTAGGTTTTGTGGCTGCTTGGTTACCACAGCTTCTTGCTATCCAAATAGTCAGGGTTGTGAGATGGGGAGAGATAAACACAGGCAGCAGTTGTGGCTTCCTGCCACCAGCCCTGCTCAGAAAGCAAGAAAGCAATAGCAGATGAACCGTTTCTGCAGCAGCAGTGGGAAGCTGTGGCCTCACAGGAATAGGGCAACTGAAAAACACAGCCAATTATCCTGAGAGCAGGATAAGTAATGTCAAATAATGGGCTCTCCTCTAGATCCACTTTGCTTGTGCAACAGTTTTGAGGCAGCAGTTGCTCTGCCAGGAAATAGACTGTGTAGATATGCATAGAAAGTATTAGGTTTGAGGTAATGCAGTGACTGGATGCTGTATATGCAAAACTTACTTTGGTGGCAGCCAATATAACATATACAGTGATGTAATATAGTAATTTATCAGCTGCGATCGTTGCATCAGCACTGGCTAAAATAACTGTCAGGTGCTGAGTTTTGTCACCTGACAATACATTTTCCTTGTTTATTCAGTTTTGGAAACCATGGCTGGAAAGGAACAAAAAGAAAATAAGCTGATGGAAGAGAAAATAAGAGAAATGAAACAAACCGATAAAGCTGAAATTAGAGAAGCACCAGTGGTGCGAAAGAGGCCAGATCCAAAACACAAACAGCTCTCAAGCAAACCAGCCTTTAGCTTCACTTCTGTGGGATATGGAGCAGGCAGTTTTCCTATCAGAAACTGCAGGACTCGTTTCTGCTGTCGTGGGGCTTTGTAACAGGAGTTTAATCAGAACCACTTCTGCAGAGGGAGGGAAATAACATCTCCTCTTTGTTGTTTTTTAACTTTCAGCAAGGTTGCATGGGGTGCAATTAACCGGTGCTACCAGTAGCTAAGCCCAACTGTGTTTCACACTGAAGGAAAATTACCCAATGCTGTAGGTGGCATCTGGGAGGCACACTTTGCTGTGGCCTTTGATTGCATCACTTCCTGAAATACAGATTGACTGATGTGATCTATTTTTATTCAGCTTCTTTCTCAAACCACACGTTACATTTGTGTGCCATTTGCAGAGTTAGGTTTTGAAGAGATGCTCAAGCCAAGGTGCGCTGTATTTTAACATAAGCTCTCTCTGACTTATCCATATTTTTTTTTCTCTCTGACATCTCAGAATGGAAACTCTGCTAAAGCACTGAAAAAAAGGGAATGGTTTTATGGAGTTAAAATTATATTCCTTGCAATATTTATCATAATTTTAATTCACTTTACTTTGGGCTGTCCTCAACTTTTGCTTTCTTAATGTGCTACAGATTTCCAAGTTGACAGCGGGTAACTGAGGATCCAAAAGGTGGTCAGGATGCAACTGGAGTTTTAACTCACAGGAAAGTGTAGGAGGTAGTTTAGAATTTAAGGATTTCTTTTTTTTTTTTCCATGGGAAAAAGATACCTCTTCTTTGTCCTCTGCGCATGGGAGAGATGTGAATGAAGGGAGATCTGGCAATTTCCTGCTTTCCTAGTTAGCAAACCCATGACAGCAACTGTCAGCATCCTACCCTTTAGCCTACTATTTACCACCAACTGTGTATTTCAGATGAAATTATTAACAAAATTGTATTTAATTATGATATATTACACACTCAGATTCAATTTCTACCAGGACTAGAGCAGAACACAACTATGGGAAATGGTGTTGCGATTTGTCTGTTGTTTCTCTATGACATTGTTTAATCAAACCCATTTGTTTCATTGAATTAGTCTTATGTTTTTACTATTAAGTGTGTACTAGGCAACAAGTTTAGCTTTGAGAACTAGAATTTATTCTTTCTTCTGTTACAATACTGAAGGATGCAGGATGACAATCAAAAGTAAACATGGTTCATCTCTCAAAATCATAGCTCATCCACTAAGCTGTGTGAGCACTCAACTGTAATAAAAATACAAATGTGCTTTTTCTGTAGTTGTTTAAATCTATATATTTAATACTTATTTTCAACTCATGTATATCTGATGAAAAAGCTCAGAATCCTGTTTCTAACAGTGATTGCTTGGGGAAAAAAAAATGTTGGAAGAAGAGTCATGAACCAATAAATTTCCTCCCTTTCCTCTAGACCTCTAAAGATGATGCTACCACTGCTTACCAAAAGTGATCACAGTATTCACATCTGGATCGTGATTGCACAGTCATCTTTTGTTTTGTTTTGTTTTATTTTATTTAGCTTTTGACCACTGGTGATCATTGTGGGCATTTCTGGCTGAATATCTACTAAGTATTTCTTAGATTACCCTTAGATACATGTATCTCCCTGTGTTCTAAAGTGGAAGCCTATCTTCCAGACATGGTTTTGTATTGCAGTTTGATGGCCAAGTCCCTAATCTTATATTGTCTGCTCTGGAGTTAGTATGTATTCAGAGGATGGAATAGCAATCTTCAGTTTAGGAAACAGGGGATTATCAGAGATTTTTCTGACAGCAAAAAACCAGTTTGCATTAAAAATTATTTTGCTTTAAGTCTTGTGCTTGTCTGCTCAATAATGTGTCGTTTCCACAAAGTCTATGAGACACTGGAAAAAAATAACCAGTAGGTCATGATATATATTAATTAAAATGATCACCTTAATTATTATAGTTTTTTATATTAGCATTGAAGCATAATATTAAAGTACTTAATTTAACATAGTGAAAATACCAGAGCTATACCAAGGCATGCTAAGCTGCATTCTGTTTTTTTCCTGCTTGGCGGTGCTCCTCATGGATCCCTACTTAACTTAATGCCTACAAAAAGAAACTAAATGAGCAGCACCTGGGAAGGTCACAGAATGAGTCTTTGAAAACTCTTGTTCAAGTACGCCAACAAGAAGTGGAGAGAAGTTACTGTAGCACTAGCACAGGGATTTGTAAGAGGTAAGGAAGGCTGGCTGTAGCCATATTAGGGCTGTGGAAAGGGCATGATTTTGCTTCTTCAGTATTGATTGTATCTGAAAGATCCTGTTCTCCTGCACATGTCTTCTACAGATTAGATGGATATCTGTTTACACTGAAAAGAGATTTTGCTCCTACCTTAGCTCTTTGTTTCCCCTGCATAATAACAGCTTCTAAAGAAAAACATACATTTCTTGCTGCCCTGCTCTGTAATTGTTGATGGAATCTGTCTTATTCCAATTAAAATGATAAATCATGGGGCCATGCTAAATTTCCCATGCTTTAATAGAGGCTTGCTTGAGACAGTTGTGTTCAGTTTGTCGTGTTGTGTGGAGGCTTGTTACTCAATACCTCTCCGTTTAAATGAAAGCTCCTTTTGTCTGGGAGCAGGAGCTGGAATGCCAAGACACGGCACTGCCGCAGCATGCAGCTTTCCTTGCTGCCACGGGGAATAGGTGCTGGGCTGCTAAGCCACCAGCTTCCCTCTGCTCGAAATCAAGATCTGTTGAAATGAGCACACCTCTTAAATGCTTCATCACTCTGCAGCTTCTGAGCAACATCCTTATCAACCTATTACTTTGTCTTTTATAAATGCTGCATCTCTCTCCAGTGATGGATGAAGCAGATTTGTGGGGCACCCCAGGACCATACTCTGCCTCCTCTATGACCAGAATGGTGCAAGTTCCATTTGCAAAGTGTTCCTCAAAATAAACAAAAAAAAATAAAGCAAAAATATGGAAATACTTAATGCTGCTGTTGTGCATCCACAGATGCAAACAGTTTATGGCACATTAGAAATAATTTTTGCTTCTAGTCAGTATTTCAATTTTAAAGATCTTTTCATAAAAATACTGTTATATTTTCATTTTCATCAAAATATTGGCTTTGAAAAGCATGATTTTGCACTTAAAAATTTTCACCCAAATTTTGCTCAGAGTTTTGGGGCTGTCAGTCCATGTTTTGCTTGTAATTCTTTTTTGACTGAGAAAATGAAGAGCAAGAGATAAAAACATTGCTTTGTCTTCTCTTCTAAGCATCTTTTTGTGTTTTTCTACCTTGCCCATGAAGAGATGAAAATAAATAAGACATCATAATCCCATACTTCCCCCAGTGTTTTTCATTGTTTCCTAACTTTGAACTATGCTTGTACAGAATTGCACCAGTAGTTAGGTAATTTGTTATTTTTATTTGTTTGTTAACCTTTTGAAGCAGTATGAATTACTCAGAAAGACAGTGAAGCTAAAGTTAATGTTAAAATACTATTATACTTATTTAGCGGGATGTTTTAGACAGTCTGTATTTTGCAAGTTCGTTGAATGTGGACATTAATAATTTTTTTAAGGAACACTTTCTGCTTCTTATAAAGCCAACAGAATAAGAGAGGGTAATCATAAACATAATAACACTAGGGATAAACATAAACAAAATTATTCCTCCCAGTTTTGATTATTGAGTTTTAACTTAAAATATTGAACATCTTATTTTACCCCATAATTTCCGTCGTAGTTAAAATCCACCACTGAGTATAAGAAGTTCTCCATTTGTTTCATTGGAATGTCCTTTAGATTTAAATTATTTGTAGTTTTGAACAGTATCAAAATGAAAGTACAACTTCTTTAAAAGCTGTCTGCAGTTTTCATGTTTCCAGCAGATTGCTCAATTAGAATGCCAGACCTGAGAGTTGTGTTTATGTTTATATTTGAACTCTGGATCTATTGTATCAAGGGTGACTTGACATTTTTGAAAAATAAAAGACATTTTTCTGCCCTCTTCATATGCTAACACATCAGTGAGCAACTGTTCCAGCACACAAAAGCAAGGAACGTGAAGTTTATTTTGATTTCTGAGGGCTTTTACATTTCTGCATCCAAAGGACAGGAGTAGTAATGAAGTGCTTTAAGTACTTTGAAAAATAGCGCACCAGGATTAGCTATTCAACAAGTTTCAAGATCATGATGGGGGCAGCCTGGGCTGTCTCTGAAGTTGCAGAGTTCCCTCTTTTCTGAAAAGAGGAACAGTATGAGGCAATAGATACTCAAAATAAGCAGATTTCACCAACCTCAGAGGGTGACAGATAAAGTCAGAAGGAAACAAATAAGCTGGGAGACTGGTGAGTGGGAGAGCAAGACACCACTGCAGAGGGTTCTGTTACCCACCTGGGTGCAGAAGAACTCTAAAAACCCCAGCATGGATGCAACAGTAAGAGAGCAACACGCTGCTCGGAAGGGAAAAAGCAGAAAGGCTTGGCTGTAAGGAGTAACAGGAAATCTTTCTGTAGTTGCACTAACAGTAAGAGGAAGGCTGAGAAAGCTTTGGTCTGCTGCAGCGAGGGGAAGAAAGACCTAAACAGATGATGCTGGAAAGGCTTAAGTGTTTAATGCCTTTTTGCTGCAGAACTCTCTGCAAAGGACATCTGCTACCAGATGTCTGGCACAAATCACCCAAGTGACAAAGAGCTAGGGTAAGGGAAACACAAGCACTTAAGTAAGTTTTAAGATTCCAGAATCATCTACTGAGAATGTCACCTGATAAAATTCATCCTGAAGCATTAGTCAGAGTAAGCCTAGATCTACTATGGGGGATTAACCTCATTCAAGTGTAGGCAACTGAAAGTTTGGCATCCAGTGCAAACTGTTTCTTTATTTTAGGGATCCCTGTCTTCCACCCTAGAATTCCCCCACCCTGCCCACAGCCCAGGACCCCATTTCAGTCCCAGCTTCAGTGATGCTGCAGCAGGGCAGGTCTCCAGGTCCCCACAGCACTGCCTTGCATTAATACTTAAGCTTAAAAATATATTACCAGGTGGTCTCATTCCATTTTCAGTAAATATGTCTAAATAAGGAAGGGAGATATCCACTAACCCCTGTAACAATGCAGATTAAATCTTTTCCCTTGCATGCTCCAGTGTGCATGGAAGAACCATTCCAAAATATCTGCATCTGACACCTGTTCCCTCTACATCCTGACCCCCGTGCAAAATGACTTTGTTTTCCCAGCATGTCATTTTAAAGAAGGTATTCGCTCCGCACATATCTGTAATGCTTGCTCAGCTCTTAGAAGCTGCAAGTATTCTGCACCTGGCAGATTGTATAATCCGGCCTGATGAAAGAGAAATATGGTCAGTAAGTCCTTAACATAACCCTTTCATCTCTCTTCTTGCCAGCAGCTTGTCTCCCTGCAGTTTCCTTTTACAGGGTGATTTGGAAGTTCTTTTTGAGTAGCATACAATTTATCTCTGGTTGGACATGAAATAACTCCACAAGCTGTACTGGAGGGAACATGTTGTTCTGCTACCATAGGCACAGCTGCCTGGGCAGAGGAGAGACTTATTAACAATAAGGCATGATAAAGTACGTAGATACCTGCAAAAAAAATTGCTACCTCACTGGAGATATTCTATCTTACAGCACAGCTCTTCTGAGAACCCATTTGGCTAGTAAAATGAAATAAAAGGAACGGACAAACACACAGATGATCCTTTTTAATCAGTTTAATTAAAAAGGAAGCCTAGTACCTACTTTCACTTCCTTTCATTTTAATCAAGGAAAAAGTGCAATGTAATTTGTGTAACATGGGCAGCCCAAATAGTAGAAAAAACCTGCTGCACAGTTTTATCAGCTTAATCTTTCTCTTCTGAATGTCATTTGGTGTTTGTGCTCAGAACTCATATGGACAAAATCCTTCCAAAAACATTCAGAGGGAATGCTGCCAGCTTTGGTGGCTGTGTCCTAGTTAAACTCTCTTTCCTCTTTTAGATTTTAGCTCATGAAAGATACCCAAACAAGACCATCTATCAGCAGAAAGGTTGATTACAGAGGTGCCCAATTGCTCTGTCAATAGAGAGGGAAATGTGATTTATTTATTTTTAATGAGAAAAGTAGCAGTCCTTCACCAAACGTACTTCTTGTTCAGCAGATGTGACTGCAGTGGTGACAGTCCCCTGTTACCCCTGAGTCAGGAAACTGCCTCTAGCACCTCTGCTTCCCAAGTCCTCTGACTGTGTGGCTGTTTCTGTTAAAGAAGCACGAGTTGGAAGGATCAAGGATATTTATATTTCTTTAACTGTTCTGAAGGGACATCTCTTGCTTCCTTACCACGGTCCTTTCATGTTACTTTTGACTGTCAGTATTTTCAGTCCTAAATTGTCGCTGCTCAAAATGTGTATATTCTAGATCCTCTTGCCCTCAAAAGAACTCATGAGAGTTGGTATTTTACTAACTTTTCTTCAGCTGTTTTTAAAAGTTACTGAATGCAGACAGGCCTTCTCATTTCAGTAAATTTGAATCCCAAATGAAAATTGGTGTGACGGTCTATTTGCCTTTGAAATTGTCTCTACTAGGATGACTAAACAACTCTTCAGAGAGGGAGAGAGAGAACATGGAAAAATGTTCCTACCTCAGGTCTTTGGATTACTAAGAAAAAGAGGTGGCTCTGTGATCGTATTTGAACGGTCTTCCTGTTACTACGGGTTCCTCCAGGAAAGGGGACAAAACAACTGAATAGACTTTCCTCCTTTGCAGTGCCTCTTGCTTCTCTCTTTTTGATCATCATCTTTCACTGTTCATTTCCTTGTGTGTACAACAACCTTTTGATTGTTTTTTTTTTTTACTTTCTGGGATTTACTGTGTGTATTGAGAGCCTTTAGTACCAGAAGGCAGAATTCCAGCAACTGAAAACAGCTTGTGTCTAGTATCTCCATAGAAAAAAAACCCATGAGCAGTTCTGGACAGGGGTGCGTTAGCAGAGTTATACGGGCCAGTTAATCCACCGGACATCAGTCTTGCTTAAGAAGGCAGGACAAGAGCACATTGCAAAATAGTTTGGGTTTGCAAAATGTCATACACTAGTGCTTCCCTGCCTGCCCTGGTTTCAGGGTGCTGATGCTCTTCACTCCTTTCTATGGGGATTGAGGTTCCCTTCTATCACTGTGGCTGCATTTGAATGGCTCTTCCAGTTGTGCTCAGAACTGCTGCATGGTCCACCCCTTGCAGAAGGACCTTGTCTCCCATGGGGATTATCATGTCCTAGGAGATAATCTGTGGAACTGGGCCCTCTTTGCAGAGAGATCTGGGAAACTTTTAGCCAGAAGGCACATCTCATGAAGCTCATTTGCTCACATTTATAAAATTGCCAATGAAGTGTTTACACTCACATTCATCTAATTTTAGAAAACAATTATAAAGCATTCCTTAGGTTCAGTGTCAAGAATGAAGTATTTGGATCCTTTTGAAGTTAACCTTTCTCCTTCTTGACTTTATTTACAATCTTTAAATGCTTTCTTATTCACTGCAGGGTTATTGAAAACCTTACGTGTTCAAGCCAAACTTGTTCACCACTCTAGCACAAAGATTTTTTTACCTCAAATTATAACTTTGTAGAAGAGGCTACTGAAGAGCAAATTCATGGAAGCTCACAAAGAAGACAAAATTGCCTGTGAAAAATTCTTCATTGCCTTTGTAATATGAACTACAAAAATCTGTCTGGATTTGCAGGCCACTGGATGTCACTTTTGCTTTACACTTATTTGTGTTAAGTGCACTTACAAGTGATCAAATGATATCTTGATTTTTAAGGTCACTTGCTTTTTCTGTATAGATATATTTCTGGTGTAGTGTTTGTGGTACTAGAGGATTGCATGTGGTGTCTTCTACTTCTTAATTTCCAGACAAACGTTTCTAGGGATTATCCATTCCTCTGTGTTGTATCATGGTAACTGAGGACAATAGCAGTAAAACAGCTTTTAAGAAGGTATCCAAAAGGGAAGATTCTGTCAGAGACCTTAACCCAGGTCCCTTTGTGTGTGGCATTCAGTGAAGAATGGTATGGACATGGCCCCTACAATCATACTGGAGGTGACTCTGGTCCCCTGCTAAGGCTTAGGTAGGAAGTAGGACTGAAACACAGCTTGAAATACCATTTTAAGTATCCCAGTGATGCAAGATGATGGATTGTTCTGTTACTTTCTTGTATTTGAATTATATTAATAAAAGACAGTCCTGGGCGATAGCCTGTAAGACCCTGCTGACAGTGAATTCTTCTGTGGCTGAGAAAGAACACTGGTAAGTAATTATTACTTTAAAATCATTGTATCATGAAACTCCTTGCATGGATATTCTTTTTTTTTTTTTTTTGGTAACAAGACTTGTCCCTGTATTTCCCAGGAAGAAGAATTTGAATGTTAAATTTTAGTAGTCAGCTATTAAGGCGAAGCAAGGGACAAGGGACCGAGCATAAGACAGACTTCTTAACTTTCATAAATCATAAAGGCTTGGTGCACAGAAAAGCTAAAGATGAGGAGCAAAGATCTTTTGTGCTGGAAAATCTCACAGAAACACAATGGGAAATACACTTCTGGAGATGGATTAATGTGGAAAATTCCCTTCACCCAACCTGTAAGACAAGTGCCTTTCACTGAGCAAGTTCACATGTAGTGAGCCAGAGCTAGACAGATGGTGGTATGGCTGGATCATGGTGCCATACTTTCATGCCCTTGTTCACATGCAAGTTAGATGCAACAGGCTCAAACTTGTGACATAGCAACCACAAGTAGGCACTAAGGATGCATCTACAGGAAAGCCAGGTGCACATGTGGTGGTACCACAATTGCTGCTGCAAAGATGCCAGCTACCACTAGAGTGAGGTCTGATCACCCTCAGCCTGGATCATCCCTACAGTTTGTCATATAGTTATTTTTCTCTGTATTTAAGTGCTGTAAATGCAAGGAGGTGTGTTAGTGAAGGAAGACATTACCTTATAGCAAAAAGAGTTGCTGTTTCCCTGCTCTTGCTGGTTTGTCCCTCTGCACCAGGTAGGACCTACAAGCAGGACCAGGGTGAACCCTGATACCATGCTATACAGCATCTCCAAAGCCCCAGGCAGAGGGGGTGAGCCTGGCTGGACAGAAGCCAGGCATACATAAGTGGCAAACCTCAAGCTTCATGTCAGACTGCGGAACCAGACCAGGATTTTCTGATGTATTCCAATGACTGTTTAAGAAAGTGGAGGCAGCTCACTTTCTGAAAATACATACAAGGAACATACATACAACTCACAGGAAAATACATACAAGGTGTTTTTTTTTTTTTTACTACGTATATATGTTTATAAATCTAGTTACAAACAATAAAGGATATTTTTAATCCTAAGTGCTTACATCCACATTTCATAAAAAATTTAAGTTATTCAAGATAGCATACTTGAATATGTATGACTAATATCTCCCTTTTTTAATGTTAACATGATTTAATTTTGTAAATCCAGTGGTAATGGGACATGGAAATTGGCATAATTAAGTAATGACTTAGTCGTGATATCAAAAGAAAGCTGTTCCTAAAAATACTGACATTTCCCATGGATGTCTAGGAAGTTTAATAGAAAAATAGGGTACAATAAAGTATTTTTATAATGATTGGCATTTGCAAAAATGCCATGCTTGAAACCTGCATAAGGTTTCATATATGTCGTAATACTTCTGTAGGCCTCAGTTGCCATAGGAACAGCTTTGAGGTGCTAAGTATTTTCCTAGCATCAGTACTTTACCATCTATTTCCTCCTGCAAACATCATTCTCAGCAGCAGACAAAAAGGGTAAGTAGCAGCAATAAAAATGGTAGGACTATAAAGTGGGAACACAGTATATGAAAACATCAACTCTCAGGGTGGACAGAATCACCAAGAAAAGCAATTTTGGGGTTTAGTGCAGTGAAACAAAATAATAGTACCACACTGAACCACTGCTGCAGTTTTAATGCCATATGCTAAAATACAAAGTACTTCCTAATGTTTTTAAGTTACACACAATACTTGACATAAAATTAGATTGGAAGCAATTGTGCATGAAAGATAATACACCACTGCAGATTCAGGGATTCTTTTCAAGATCAGTAAACAAAAAAGGCAATAAGTGATTCCATTTTTAGTCTTCTTCAGTTTCTATGGCTACTGAAAACCATTAGAAATTGAATAATACATTAGATGAGAATTAGAAATTGAATGATGCACATTTAACATGACAAATGAGTAAAAGCATAAATAACAGTTTACTTCTGAACATTATTCTAGCTTCTTGTACTTGAGTTTCCTCTACATGAGCTCAAGATGAAGTAGAACATAATTACTTGTTACTTAAGAAGATTAACTGTTAAGAAGACAGACTGAAAGATGTGCAGCACCAGGAAAAGTTAACAGGCATGAAACTATCAGTTTATATTTAAGCTCAACCTTGATAGGTTTATGATCAGCTGTTAAAATTCAATACAGTTACCCGAATATAGGCATCCTGTGTAATTCCACATGAACCAAAGGTTATCCGCCTTGTCTCTACCTATTCCAATCGCAAGGGTGTAGGTCTCCCACAGATTTTTTTATCAGTTCTGATGGGTAGCTGATACCCCAGATCTTCTCAAATCCCATCAGGCACCCAAGTTTGGCAACTTAGTTGCTCTCTTTGTGACTGAAATAGCCTTCAGGCTACTAGAATGACAGTTAAAGAAGTTCTGCAGCTATGATCAGGTGGCAGATAATGAACTAAAGGAATTATGCTGGGACATGCAGATTTCATCGAGAAATTAGCAGGAAATGAATGAAAAAGTTCATCCAGGAAGGGAACACAAGAAAAATAATTTGGGAAATGATGCATTAAACAAAAAATAAAAAACAGCAAAAAAAAAGGGGCACAGGTTTTATGTTCTGATAAGATCAAGATGACTGATGTAACCTGCTTGCCTCTTGACATATCAGATCATACTGGTACAACTTACATGCACTGGAATCATTATCTGGCACAGGATATTGGAAAGTATTCAATATCTAAGTACTTCTGCAGGCAAAGCTCTTTTCTCCTAACAGGCCTTATACCTTGGCTTTCTGTGTATTCCTCTTCTAAACACAGGCTTTGTGTTTAGGTGCTATTCAAGCCACACTCAGACTTCATTGAACATGTGCATTTTTCAGTTCACAGAAGCACATACAATGTCTTCTACCTCAAGAAAAGCCTCAATATATAATTAATTGCTTGTTTAAATTAAGGCAATTTGATCTTTTCTGGTTTGGCTCTGCTGTTTGCTACAGCTGCTCTTCTTCCTGCAAGGCGAGCGTCCACTGTTTCCCTCACAGAGGCTCAGCTCCGTCCTCTATGGCAGAAAGGGCTTCATCTCCACTGGCCTTATTTGTGCCTTTGTCATCCCTGAAATGGCAACCACGCCGGCATCACAGCCACACCTGGTGGGTTCTGCCAGTTATATTCTGTTTAATTCCAGGCAGATAGCATGCTTCTCTGAAGCTTCTCCTTTAGATCATGCCTACAAGCAGAAATCAAAAGCTGTTCCTTCAACTGTAACTATGAACTTGCAACAATTATGCTTTAAGAAAAGTCTCTCACATCCAGTTGTCCTTTGAATCTCCTCTTTTTATGATTTTCACCTTACTGAAAACTTGGCATAAATCCAGCAGCACATTTATATAAGTATTCAATTAAGTTGGTATAAATGTCGCTAAATCTGTTTCCTTTTATCTATGTAGGAGACAGGGATGACTTTATGTCAGATGATTTAATTCAATTAAGACACTGTGTGAACACCAAAATCACCTTTATCATGTATCAGTGTCAAAAATAAATTAAGAGTGATAGGCAGTGTAGTGCCTTGCCACGTGAAGGTACTCTGAGAGTCTGAAATGTAGCAGGGTCCAAAGGCAGTGCATTGCGTTTGTTCAATTTGCCAGGCTGTTACTTCCTTTCATTTTAGTTTTGAGTCTTCAGCAGTTTGATTCTCTTCTTCCTCTCATGCCATGTAAAGTTCTCCCAGATTCTATCTGATTTCTTTTCTTTCGGTACACATACAGTATGTGAGGATGGATGCTAAATTTTCTCTCAATAACTTTAGTCAGGACAGAAAAAAAGCAGGTCTTCATTGGAGGCTTTGCTGTAAAGTGTGAGTGCACCATAGAGTTTTCATTTTCAGATGAGTGATACTTTATTTGAATCATTTATTGGGGTATCCAGATAAATGAGCGTATAGCCTGCTGAGCTGTCCTATGGGCTTCTAGCTGCAATAATGTGATTAGGTTTATTGCTGCGGATAGAAGAGACTTATTTGACCCTTGTATTCACATTTCTTTCATCTAAAATATTCCAAAATGCTGGATAGCAGTAGCAAGCATGGAGGAAAAAGCTGTAGATGCAAAGCAACACAAGAGCTTTGTCCAGTTGCTTTTGTCTGGGACATGTTTAAATAAAGAAATGCACACTGTACAGGGAGACATGTACACAGCTTGGCAGAGGTTTTATAGCTGAACTTGAACTACTCCCCGGCTACAAAGAAGAGTCCCATACAAATCTCTTAAAAGCTCTTTTTGCACTTCTTTGCATCAACATAAATTTCTAGGAGTGCATCTAAGAAAGCCATTGTATTAACATTTTTGCCAGTGTTTACTGTGAGAATTAACTAATTCCATCATGCGGCCTGAACTACAGTGTTCTGTGTTTTAATATTTGTGTTATTATTATTTTCCGAATATAATTATGCTGGCCTCCAAAAAGGGATTAGGCAATTTTCCCTGTTTAAAGGGAATGACGAAATGTTGTAAGTATTTGAAGCCCAAGGAGCTTCTGAAAAGATTTATAGAACTTACTGCTATAACTGTCCAGCCCTGGAGAGCTGCCACTTGGAAGGGCCCTGCTAAGACTTTGAACTTAATTTGTCAGCATCATGTCTTTAAAATGTAATCTGCAGCACTTCAGCTGTCTCCCCAAAACTGTAACACCAATGCACTGGTAAACTGGGGGAGATCTGTGTGAGTACAGAATCATAGAGGAGTCTATCATAAAGTGAAAACCTCATATGCCATAAGCATCTTCTATTGCTCCCTCACTGCCTGTTATTGGCACAAGGCAGTCAGAGAGCAAGGGCTTTGTGGTTCTTTTATGCCCCAATAATCCTGGCTACTAAAATAGCCCTTTTGAGACTGCTGGCATCTATGCTAGCCTGCAAGCTTTCTGCTATACACCAGCCCCAATAGGGTTCCACTACCAGGAGAAAATAAAGTTGGCTTAAAGCTGGTTTTGCACAGCCTGGGTGCTGCACTGAACCCTCTCCACCACGCTGATGAGTCAAGCTTGCCTTTGTGTTAAAAAGTTTATGCAGAACTATCAGGACTGTATTTTTATATAGTGAGCTTTTATTATTTTCTTCCTGCTCCAGTTGAAAGCCTAATGGTAAGGGGGATAGCATCTGTAAAATGTGTATTATTGTGTAGTACACATAGGCTAAGTATTATTGATGTAAGCTCCAAATTCAAGATGCTGTTGTTTGGTGTATTAAGAAGTTACTAATCTTCATGCTGTCAAGTGACAATTGAATTTGCTTAGCTAAAGAGCACTACCGATCAGCTGTCACTAAAGCAACACATTGCTTTTTAAGACAGAAATCCTTGGCTAACATATTCATCTTCTTTATCAAGAAAAATGCCTGCATATTGTGCCATCCACAGAACCTTATGCACAGTATGCATAACTTGATGCATAACCTTCCAGCACAATTAGAAGGGCTTCTAAGACAACCAGCCTTTGACATTGGCAGCTTAAGCTATCTACTCTTGACTGATGCATGGTCTAAATAAATCATATCTATGTCACACACTAAATATCTGGAGTCTGTTTCTCTCTTAGTAAACCAAAATCTATTCTAGATGCAAGTTGCTGAAATTTTAGCAATAAATAAAAGCTTTCACCAGGCTTAATTTAACTGCCTTTGGGTATTGACCAAGGCATCTTACACTAGGATAGAAATGAATGCCTTATATACTTGTATGTTGAGATTTCTCTCATTTGATTTTTAACACAGTATTTAAGATTTTATCCAAGAAATACTCCTTGAGAGAAATCCTGGTGCCAATTAATGTAATTGCAAACCTCCCACTGGCATTTGTGGCACTGAGATTTAACTCATAGTCTGAAAGCTGAGAGCAGCTCTTGAATTCATTGGACAGAAACTTGATATCCAACAGGAAGGGCATATATTAAATAGATAATCAGTTTATTTCTAGCCTTTATGCCAACAAGCAAGTAATAACATGTTTATATCTTTTGCAGTGACACAAGGAAAGCAATTACTCCCTATAAGTAATACAAGCCAGTATTTGTCCCACCCATTTTTCTATATTCAGAATGATAGTCTATATTCTGAAGTATTTAATTTACTTCCTGAACTAAGATAACAGTCACTGCTTCTTAGAAAAAGAAATTCATGTATTATATGTTTAGATGACATTCATATATAATGTGCAGAATCCTAAACACAAAATTAAGTAGGAAGTTTGATTTTATTATGTATATATACACACACTACTTAAAAAGATTCATCTGCATTTATGAATACTTTACAGATTACTTTTTGAGTGCAAATTATAGAACAATTGATCTGTTGCCCACTAATAATTAAATGAAACGCAAAACAAGATCTGTGAACAGTTTTAAAATCGACTATAGAGATCTTGGGAGACACTTCATTATCTTTTGAATATTACATGTGCTTCTCTCATGGCATGGTCTGTCAAAGCAGCAAGAAGACAAGAGTTTTTTCACCAGATTCACAGTGCAATAAGCAGCATAAAAGCAGCTAGCCAGCCACCTACAAGTACACGCAGGCAGAATTACCTGTGGTGAGCTCAGAGGGAAGAGCACATGCTGCAGGGGGGCAGAGCTTGGAGGCAGCAGAGACAGGCAAGTTGTGCGCATCTGATTTGCTAGCTCAGTGTCCCGGTAAATGAAGCTGTTAATAAAGAGACAGTTCAATTTTAGGAGCAGAGAATCCTCTCGTGCTGATGTGTAGCAGGCAGTACATGAGCCAGGGCAGTCATAGAATTGTTTCCAGTGTCCATTAGTTTCTTCACCAGATGAGCTTGGCAAGAGGAGCTCATGGACACAGAAGGGGCTGCCTAGTTATAAAAAAGATATGTGCTCTGAAGCTAAGAAAAGTTAAGTTCCTCAGAAGCTTTTCCATCCAGAAAGATAGGGTCCAAGTAAGTGTTAGGCCTGCCTACCTTTCAAGTGAGACTTTGTCTCATCTCAGCTCAACCTTTTCCTCCTCAAGTGCTCTGTTCCTACCAGTACATCATATTTCGCTTGGGAGAAGCCTTCCTCAGTCACTGTGCTTACCTTCTCGGGCCCAGCTGCTGAAAGGCAGTCTCTGGCAAATATCAGATCCAGTTGGACCTGCTGCGGAGCAGTGGCTGAGTGCTGGAGGAGCCAGGTCTGCAGGTGGGAGAAGGCAGCATCTCTACCTGGGGAGGCAGGAAGGGACAGAAGGCACAGCCACGGCAGAGAGGGTGTGTGGGACAGGCCAGCAAGGCAACCCAGGGTGGCTCCGCTCCTGGGTATGCAAATAGCTGCTTTCACACAGTGCTATTCACAGCACCTGTCACACATAGCTGCCTTCCTCGGAAGCCAGGTTAAGGTGCAGTGGTGATCCTGAAAGAAAAAACGAATTAAAAAGAGGTCCAGATAGGTGATCTGTACCAGAACAACTAACCCTTCTGTAATGAGCATACCCTCAGCTGATAACCATAGGAAACAGGAAAGGGAGTGTTTAGATAGTCCTGGTTTCATTCTACAACGTTATGCTATAAATCAGATTTCCATGGAAAGGAGCTTTTCAGGAGTACACTGCTTCCTTGTTTAATCTTAATATTAAAACTTAGCCATAGAAATTTGAGTTATGTCAAAGCTTACTCCAACTTCCGTCCCTGACTGAAAATGGAAAATTAAGTTTTACTGCTGTTTATACATAATGAATGAAATGGCTACCAAAATTTTTCAAAGATCCGTGGTCAAATAAGACATGTAAAGAGCAAGTGCCTTGAATTAAGGTATGTCTTGATGCACTGATGTTAAAAGTAAGATTGCCATTTACATGAGTGAAAAAGACATGACTACATTTGCCATGCAATTCCCTGTTCTAGGTAGGGCTGGACACCTTAGATTTGGATTCAGAAGGTCCTTTCTCATTGGAGCAACAGATAAAGATTTACCAGGGAGAAGCCAGGAAGCTTTCCAGTCTCCTACACCGCCAACCCCCACCTGCTCCTCTTTGCTCCCCCATCTCTTAGCAACTTCATGGCTCATACTGCCAAATGACTTCCCTGTAAAGCCTCTTCCAAGTAAATCTGGCATGTATTCAGCCCTGAAGGGAAAGGCAGGCCACCGGATAGTGGTTAACAATGGACAAAATAATTTATTTTTTTATTAATTTATTTATTTATTAGAAAAAATAACAACAAAAAAAAGCACTCCCTGTAGTAACAACAAACAGTCTCTGCACTTGCTTCTCTTTTCTAAGCCTGAAAGCTGGAAAATCCTTCCCATTTTGGAGACTCCCATAGC
Organism: Pezoporus flaviventris; assembly: GCF_033815535.1. Classification (NCBI taxonomy): domain Eukaryota; kingdom Metazoa; phylum Chordata; class Aves; order Psittaciformes; family Psittacidae; genus Pezoporus; species Pezoporus flaviventris. The sequence continues at coordinate 8,082,055 of NW_026892564.1, forward strand.
AACTAGATGATCTTAAGGTCCTTTCCAACCCTAACTATTCTATGATTCTATGTGTGTGTGCACATTTGTGTTCACTTTCAAAAGAGCTCACTGTTTTCTCTCCACCTCATCATTAACCAGTGACTTCTAATCATTTTGTCTTCCTCTGAGCTCACAAACATGGTGACTCAGTGATATAATTTCAAGACAGAGCCTCCTTTTTCTGAAAGGACTGCACAGAGAACAACTCATATTGTGTTGCTTTTCTGTTTAACTTTCCAATAACTTCCTCTTAAGGAAGATTTTATGTTCCCTTACTATTAGTATACAGTCACAAGCACACATAATGATGTATTGCTATCTTTAGAAGATGACATCTTAGCTACACGTTGCTTTAATGACACATACATAATTGCTCTCAGTCGGGATCATTGACCACTACATTCTCAGAACGATTACAAATTCATTTGTTACTCGCATAAAATAGGAGAAGGGATGGCGTGAATATAGGTATAATCTTTGTGGCCAGGCAGGAAAGGCCCAAGAGCATTTCTATTTGGGACACACACAAAGGGTGCATCGATTTTCTAACATGGCACTGGAAAGCCATTCCATCAGACTTAAAACTCTGGCCTAAGCTGTAAAAGAAAGAGCGATCTTCTTAAATATCCTTTATAATATTTAATTAACTCAAATCAGTTAAATAGCATCATATAGAGGAAATATCACCCTTATATATAAGGTGAGTTTCTTCAGCTTGCATTACAATAGCATTTGTGATTGCATATGAATAACTGGTGCAATAGAAAAAAATGTGCCAGACTGAATTTATAGAATATAAAGCAGATAAAGCCTTTATGTTAGCTTTTAAGTAAAAAAATGTGATTCCAGCAGTCCTGTTGATGTTAAGAAAGTCAAGGTTATGAACAACAAAGGATGGAATGAGTAAAATAGGTTTGTGGTGTGAATCACACCACTGAGTTAACACTAAGAGGAAGCAGAGATGATACATTTATCATCATAATGTGCAATTCCTGACTCACCCAAACGAAAAAATATGAAGTATGTGAATGATCAGGCAATGAAGATAGGTGTTAAGGAGGGAGGGACAATGGAAAATGTTATTAAGCTTATAAAAACAATTTGACCTATTCATTATTTTGGAGATAATCTGTTGCTTTTCCAATTATCCTAAAATAAACAGATTTTTTTTTTTTTATGAAAGACAATTCGAACAATTTGGATGATAGTCAAATATGCTTGAATGACAGGCTGCATAAAATGATTTAAGGCTTTATTTGGCACATACATTTCATGTGAATCAGTCAGCTGGTATTTCTTATGATTCTTCACCTCCATGCTTGTAGGGCCTTAAATCCAATCTTTAGGGTTCAGAAATTGGAGGAAGAGTGAAAGCTGTAACATCTAAATCATCAAGCCAAACATGTAAACTTTTTCTCTATGAGATCATTTTGGAGACTGCAGTCTCTGTTGATCTGGATTTTGTTGTAACTTTGGTTTATGCATAAGATACAAATTGCCAAGTTAAAAAGGTCAATTGCATGGATAACGTGCAACGATGGATAGTTGTTTGGTACTGCCAACTCTGATTTTTTTTGTTTTAATGTTTACTGCTGGCATTGCAGTTTTCACCATCTCCCTTTTTCAATCTTCCTTTGGCTTCCTCCAGTCCAGCAGAGCAGGACATTTAAAGAACCATCTGACCAAATGTATCTCGAATGGGGCTATCAGCTGTTGAGCCAGTTATCTGGGCTACTAGTCAGTGGAAAGAAAGAGGGTGCTCCAAGATTTAAGTGGTGTCATTCAAAGGAAAGAATCTAAAATGTATGGGATGAATCATGTCTCCGAGCATCTGTTGTTTTTTTTTTTCTGCTATAATGCAGAAGCAGAGGCTGGCTCAGGGGTTCATTTCTGAAGTCATGAGAGACAAGCTCCACCCTGAAAGTCTGATCTGAGACTGAGTAACTCAGGAAAAAGTACAGAGGAAGGACACAGCAAACACATCTCACGGTTACAGGGCATGACATGGATTTGACAGGTCTTATTCACCTGCCTGTCTCCTCAGATGTTTAAAAAACTGACAGACAGTGGCAGGAAGCAGGGAGCTGATAGCAACCAACATATGGAAATACAAAGCAAGAGCTGCTGGAAGAAAAGGTGATGAGGGACAGAAGATGTAAGGGAAGATCTTATTTGGCTGTTATCATAGAGGGGCTAATTCCTGTATCCTGTAATGCTAATCATGCATAATAACACCATGCCATTAAAACATGTCCATTTCTATTTCAAGGATTAGTATTTTCATGAATAATGGTAGGATATGGAGGGCCAAGAATAAATGTAATTTTTAAGAAACAGTGGTCTGGGATCTCTTTATCTGAAAACCATACCTGGATAGTATGACAAAAGTCACAGTCCTGCGATACTAGGCGTGTAAATATTCAAACTGAATGGCTTTTGTAAAAGTTAAACTTTCTTATGTATTTCATAAAAAAAACAAAAAAATTTGAAAACAGAAATGGCAACACCTTAAGTCACAAGAGGAAATTAATCCAGCATGCCTCAGGTTTCACCGGAGATTAGAATAAACCACTGATGAATTCAGCTGAAAACCTTCATAAAATGCTGGATTCTCCATTTAATATGACAATATTTGTATGATATACTGTCTTTTGTTCATTAAAGTGAGAATAATGAATCATTTCAGAGAAAAAATATTAATTAGGTGCAGTCAAATTAACAATCCAGTAGGGAATAGGGATGAGCTAGACATCCCCAAGTATTTTCTATGCTTCTTTTAGGAAAATACTAATACTAATCAGTACTGTTGGCAAGAATGATAATTACTCTGTTAACTCTTTGGACTGAGAGCTGGGGGGACTAAGTTTAGCTCTGGGCTGTGGCCCAGACATCACAAGTAATCTTGTGCAGATCTTTTTAAAAGTGGCCTTTCATTCCTAATTCCTTGATTCCTGAGTCATTGGCCTGAATTTCCCATGTGCTAGGTGCATACAGATCCTGTTGACTTTAATTGAAACAGCAAGTGTATAACAGTCTTGAAAATGAGTTTCCAAGATGTGTCGGTTTGGTTAATCAGAAGTTAAATGACTCAAAGCTAATGATTGCTTGTAAATGGAGTCTTAGTGACGCTGCCTCAGTTTCTTCTTTTGCAAAATGGAGATAACATTTTCCATCAATTACCTAACAAGAAGTCTTCCATAAAATGACTTCACCCTATATATTTTAATGTAAATCTATCAGCTAAAACTATGGATAAGGAGTGGCTTATAAACATTTGAGATAAGCAATTGCGCATTGATTGCTTCATATGGAAACTTATTTCTTCCAGATTTTGGTAATGAAAACAAAGTATGTGTGAAAAATGACTCTGGGGCTCCACTAAATCATTTACCCACAGCGTTTGAATACTGTTTCCCATAAAGGAGCAGAAACATTGTCAGTCTTGTGACTACAGTACTGAGGGAGGTGAAAGATAGCATCTTTGGAATGAGACTGGAGAAGTATGACTCATCCTTTTTTTGTCACTTGCCAAGCTTACCTTGACATTTATTTCTTTGCTGAAGTGCAGAACATGTTTACAGAAGTTTACTCCACGCAAATGCATCTGGATTTCCTCTGAACTGTCAGCAGCTTGCACAACGAGAAGTGAGATTCAGTTTACCTCCTCATGAAATATTCTTTGTTCATGACGGTAAGTTAGATGGTACTGTGGGTCTGAATGATGACGGCATACATGGGCAGACTTGTATTTTGGAAACTTCATACCCCAGTGAGAACTCTGTTACCTCCTCCTGTCTGTAAAGGATGAAAACAAAACTTAGATGTAAGCTGGCTCAGACCTATCTGGGTAGCAACTTTTCATCTTAGGCCATGTCTTCAAATGACAAACACTGCAATTCCTGCAAACATTGTGACTGTTACCAGGGTTCATAGGGCTTTTAGTATTCAGGCATTTATGTCTGCACGAGGAGCTGAAACCATGTATTCCTGATCTGTTTCAATGTAAAGCAAAATGCATTTGTTTAAATAAATCATTTGTTCTGTATAAGGAATACACATGCAGTTAGGAATCACCTCTTTGGTAAGGGAGGGTAATTTTCTCAATTTCTCATTAACTGGAGTGTATATAATGGTAACACCAACCCAAAACTTAGTTTGTTTAATATGGTAATGTACCAGTACAAGCATAACCAGCTTTTGCATGGCTTATGCCTTCCAAACACATGTTCCTAAGGGATTTACGTGTGTAACTACGCAAGCATCTTAAATATAGTTAAATTCATGTAGTTTTTACAGTCTAGACAAACTATCCTAATGCCGTAGAAATCAAGCCAATTCTGTTTACCTTCATAGGCATTAAATGCAATTGTTTTGCAGTCACAAAAGAGTCACCAGCACAAAACTTGAGTGTCCATAGTCTAAAGCAACTGGAGCTCTAAAATGCTTTCCCATTTAGACATTTACCAGTATTTGCAGGTATGATTTTTGCTTCAAATATTTTTATCTTGTAATCACATTATCAAACCAAACCCTTCTATATTATTGCATATGTTAGAGAAGAAATAGAATGGGTAATATTTCTCTCATTTAAGCAGAATATGGTTCACATGACAGAAGCATCTAGGCATTAAGCAACACCCTTTGCATAAGATTTCTTTGTGTTATGTTATGATGACATCAGACCCATTTTTTTCCACAGACTCTTTTATTTGGCAATATTATTTACTCCTGCCTACTTCACATTTATAAAATGAAAGAGAGGAAAAAGTAAGAGTTGTATTACTGCAGGAGCACTCTTCAGTGGCAGCAGCATCACAGACATATCATCACCTTTGTAATTAGTTTAAAGAAATCTGAAGCTACTATAATATGTAATTAAACTGAACCAGCTAATTGTACCCTGGATTGTATCTCCTCTTATTTGTTGTGTTTGGTAAAGATGATTACATATGTTTAAGTAAGTTCTCTATTTTGTATACATCTGTTTGATCTTAATGTTGTATATAATTGACTACATAAGTTGCTCTTTATTTAGTGCTTTTGATTCATTGCCATAAGACAAACTACCCAAATACATAAACAAATGAACCCAAAGAGTTGCGTGAATATATGATACCTTGACAGGACCTATAAGGACCCTAAGAGCATATACTCCAAAAGAGATATGTTTTTCATCTGTGAATACTGGTGTCGGGCTTCTTGATTTTGAAGAGCACCACCATCTTTGAAGAAAATTAAATGTATAATTTGAGTTAATTTTTTAATACCAATGTTTCAACTTTGAGAAATTTAATGGAGAATGATAAGGACCTATTTTAAGGTGTAGAACTTCTTTACAGTAGTAAACAACTTTTAGGTAAAGTTTGCTGCCATCTCTTTCTATGCTAATCTTCTCCAGGAATGTACAGACTAATTCATACTGTTGTATGTGAGCTCCTTCTCTCACTTTCAACCATGTGATAAGAAAAACCATACTACTGGGGAACCAAACAGATTAAGGACTAATTCTCATTTACATCTCCTTCTGCTAGTCAGGATCAAACATCCCCTATAAGCTATGAACCTGCTCACTTAATGGAGCCAAAGTCGTATCTCCTCAGACCATTGCTTGTAATCAATTTCCCAGAGACTTTAAGGGCAACTTTGGGAATCGTACTTGACATGAATATTCTCTGACCTCGGTATGCTTTCAAAATGCCCTGTACAAACACAGCGACTGAAGGAACTTTGAGGTGTAAAATGTGGTACTGATACTGCCTTGTATTTTGGGAGTCTTGTGCTCTCATGTAATTTATTTTGTTGATTAGGCCCACTGGAAGTTTCCCACTATGAATCCGAACCTACCTCAAGACAAGACCTCGTTTCTCTGACCTAAGTGTGTTGTCACCAAATGCAGCCCAAGAACCTACATCTTCAACAATGTCCCCTTTCCTTTCATTCAATATTTGACCTAGCAGACACTGAAAAGTTAACGCCTATCCCAGGAGGCATGAGTGCAATGACAGGAATGGTGTAGATAAATCTACCTCTTGGCAGTTCCTTTAGCCATGCTGAAGCCCTATTTTTAGGTTCCCTGCAGTCTAAGTGGAGGGTCCTGACTCAGGATGTCACCATAGAGGGTATTTCCAGGCTAGAAATGCTTTTAATCTAGCTAGGAGAATAAAAAAAGACAAGGATGCCCCTTTGCACTCTGCTTACCTCTTCTAGAATTGCCTTTTCCCAGCAGTTAGCAGCAGGACCTTTCTTTAGAGGTGTCATCAGTTCTCAGCAACAGTGTCTAGCACAGTTTATCATGCCATCAACCTGGGTAGCTTTACTTTGTCCCCCTAACGGCATCAGCCTAGAGCATCAGAGGGCAGCTAATAGACATCATCTCCTCAGCAGAACACCACCTCCTCCCTTGCATCCACCTAAAGGGCTGTGATTACTAGAAGGAAGTTCAAGCAGCTGATTTCACTCAAAGTGATAAAAAAGACATTGGTCTGCCCTAGATCAGAAACTACATCTAAAAAAGAGTTAATACTTGTCAGATGGTTTAAGGTCCCATGAACAATCTATTTCAGAAAAATGTAAGAATTTCCTTAGGCCAGACGCAGCATGTTTCTCTAGTCAGATGTGGGCTAGGGATCAGGCTACAGCTTCTGGCTAGTTGTAAGAATCAGCCTTTTCTGGGGAGAGGGTCTCCAGAATAGCTGGACTGGATCTGGGGCAAACCACCTTTACATCATTCCTTACGTCTATTCTAGACCAGATAATTTTATCAAAGCCTTACTATTCTGGTAGTTGACTAGCATCTGCTTGCTTCCCACAACAAGCAAGCTGTATGATAACAGTGTATTTTCTTTTGAGTTAGTTTAGTTGGTGCCTTCCCCGGGATCAGAAAACTGCGTATTAGACTTCATAATTTCTTGCTAGAAAGAAAAATGTTGAGAGGGTGTTTATTAAAGTCCTATTATTCATTTGACTGGTTCATTTTTATAAAGTAATAGATGGCTGATCATTCTCTATTTATACACCACATGAACTGTATTACTCCACAAATAGTCTCATTGAAGTGACAGACATCCTTGCAATATGGAAACCCTTGCAAAGTCCAGATACTGTCTTCTCAGTTGTTAAGAAGGCTGTAATCAAGAGAGAATAATTGAACTTGATGTGGGGTGAAAAGAAAGACACAGAAAGCCAAATGAAAATTTCCAGCTGCACTATGGATTTGAAGATTGGACTATATTCCACAGATCTCCTGAATACTCACTTAGAAATAAAGCTGTGAACTACAGATGCTCTACTAATTTTAGGTTTGGGTCTATGAACACTCTAGAAAGGGAAATGAAGTTCCAGTACAGTACATATTTCTTGCTTTATCACTGGTACAAGATAAACACATGTTAAAAATAAAGATCAGTACTTATTATCTTATTTTAAAGTTCAATATTTGATAACATTTATTCTGTGTAACAGTATTCATTCTTTATGCAGTGAAAAGAGCTGCCAGTGGGATTCATTACCTCCCTATTTAACTGCTGTTATCTAAAATTCTAGTCATGTGTAGAAAATGTAATCCAAATGCAAGCACATGAAATAGATGTAGAAATGTTAATTAAAACATAAGGTATAGCCATTCTCTATTTTTTATGTATCAAAAACTTTGAAAACAATGCTGTCCTGATGAAATCCTCTGATCTGTAGTATATAATAGCAACTACTTTTAGAAATCTTTTTCTTTCTAAGCTATCACTTGGCTTAATATCTATCGTTAATTGTCTCCTACAATCCATTGATCTTATTAATGTAACAGAGTAAGAATATATGCTATCCATTGCTGGTTTTAGTTGAGGTGGAGGTAAAACATTGTCAGTTGTGTTGCCATTCCACTGGGGTGAGCAACGCACAATGATGTTGTATTTTCACAAGTTGAAATCAATATCATAGTGACATAACATTGCCTTCATAGTTCCCAAGCAGAGCAAGGTTGAGCTGAGCCTGTGCTCCAAGAAAAATACACAGTGCTATGGAAAGCAGAGTCGGTGTATATTAGACCCTTTCTTCTGACTCGTTATGAAACAGATTTCCCAGCCGGTTGCTAGGAGGCAGTGTGTAGTGTGGGACTTCTCTTCTGATGAACCTGCTATGTATTCCCTACTCTGAATTTTTGTGTAGCCTGTTAACCTCTTGCCAGCTATTATCCCAGAACTGGGAGAGCAAAGTGATGCCTAATTAGGAAATGTACTGCTTTAACTATGACTGTAGGCATCATGAAGTCTTAAAAGAGGTAGTTGCAGATAAAATAATGGAGAAAGCATAGGAGCAGTTAGTTTTATCCCATTGTCATGGTTTAAGCCCAGCCAGTAACTCAGAACCAAGTAGCCACTCGCACACTCCCCTCCCCTTCTCCCTCTGCTCCCGGAGGGATGGGGAGGAGAATCAAAAGAATGTAACTCCCACGGGTTGAGATTAAGAACAGCCCAGTAACTAAGGTATAACACAAACCACTGCTGCTACTACCAATAATAATAAAGGTAAGGGAAATAAGAAGGGAAGAGAATACAACCACTCACCACCCACCGACTGATACCCAGCCTGACCCAAGCAGTGATCTAACCCTTCCAGGAAACTGCCCCCAGTTTATATACTAAGCATGATGTGCTGAGGTATGGAATACCTCTTTGGTTAATTTGGGTCAGGTACCATGTCTCTGCTTCCTCCCGGCTTCCCCTCCTTCCTGGCAAAGCATGAGACTCAGAAAGTCCTTGGTCAGAGTAAACATTACTGAGCAGAAACTAAAACCATCGGTGTTATCAGTGCTGTTCCCAGGCCGAAAGTCAAAACCACAGCACTGCACCAGCTACTAAGAAGGAGAAAAATGACTGCTACTGCTGAACCCAGGACACCCATCTAGCAACAATTATTAGGAATTCCATGAGACTTGGCATATCTTCTATGGGTTATATGATCACTTGTTATGCCAGAATTTAAGCTTAAAGATTTTCTAGTCCCCTGAAAACAGAAAACCTCTGCTGCTGTTGAACTGGCTCCCACATTGGTGGAAGCCATTCATGTAACTGAAGCCTGTGGTGTTTCCCTTCAAAACACTGACTAAGAAACCTAGATCCAAATCTATCCTAGTGCAGCCAGCATAATGTACCTTATTCTTTGGATTAAGTCATTCAAAGCCTGTTGAATTTAATGGAAGTCTCTCCATTGACCTCAGGGAGTTCTGGGCTGCGCTTTGCATTGGGAAACTTGTTTCCTAATAAGCTCATAGGGACTAAGTGCATGCTTACCAGCACCTCACCTCAGTAAGGCTAAATTCATAGGACAGCAGAAAAAAGGAAAACATTTATCCTAGCATGGACTCCCTAAAAAAGGGGGTTTGTATAGGGCATTAAGGGAATGTTGTTTACCTTTGTATAAATGAAAGCTTTAAGATTCAGTCACATGTGTCTTTAATAACTTTTCTTAGCAAGTATTTATGAGAACGGTAGGAACATGACTACACTGTAATTCAGGTAATGGGGCATTGCACGACCTAGTAGCCAAAGACATTAGAAGCAAATGTGCCTTCAGGAAATTAAATTTTGCCATGTTGTAGTTTCAGAGAGTAACGGAAGATGAGCAGCTGAATTTCTGCCATCTACTTTTTCATGACTGTTTGTATGGAAAATAGATTACTAACCACAATTAGCTCTCCATCAGCACATAGTCTCTTCCTTTAAACCATAGACTCACAGAATCATAGAATACCAGGTTGGAAGGAACCTCAAGGACGACCTGGTTCAACCTTTCTTGGCAATAGCACAGTCTAGACTAGATGTCCCAGCACCCTGTCCAGTCCAATCTTAAAAGTGTCTAGTGTTTGGGGAATCCACCACTTCTGTAGGGAGATTATTCCAATGGCCGGTTGTTCTCATTGTGAAAAATATTCCTTTTGTGTCCAACTGGAATTTCCCCCAGAGTAAACTGTGCCCATTAAACCCTTGTCTTTTCATGTGAATCCTTGTTAAAAGGAAGTCTCCATCATCTTTGTAGCCACCCTTTAAATACAGGAACATGGTGAGAAGATCTCCCGTAAGCCTCTCTGCTAAGGTTGAACAAACCCAGTTCTCTCAGCCTTTCCTCACATGGGTTCCCAGTCCTTTGATCACCTTTGTGGCCCTTTTTTAGACCCTCTCCAGCCTGTCCACATCTGTTTTGTATAGCAGGGTCCAAAGCTGAAGACTCTTTTCCAGGTGTGGCCTGTCAAGCTGTGAGTAGAGTGGACAATGACACCTTTAACTCTGCTGGTGATGCCCTTGTTGATGTAACCCAGCATCCTGTTGGCTTTCTTTGCCACAGCAGCTCACTGTTCACTCATATTGAGCTTGTTTTCCACCAGCACCCCACGTCCCTTTCCACAGAGCTGCTCCCCAGCTGGTAGATCCCAGCCTGTGCTGCACTCTTGGATTGTGTTTACCCAGGTGCAAGACCTTACACATGTCCTTGTTGAACTTCATAAGGTTCTTGTTAGCCCCCTCTTCCAGCCCATCCAGGTCTCTGCCTTCAGAACTGTCCACTTCTCCACTCAGTTTGGTATCGTTGGCAAACTTGGGCAGGGTAGGCTTGATCCCATCTTCCAAATCACTTATGAAGATATTGAACAGTGTTGGGCCCAACACTGATCCCGGGGTACCCCACTTGTGACAGGTCCTCAGTTTGAAAAGGAGCAATTCACCACCACCCTCGGGGTGTGGCTGGTCAGCCAGTTCCACACCCACCGCACAGACCCATGGTCTTTGTTGGAACAAGTTCAGAAGAGGGCCACGAGGATGATCGGGGACTGGAGCACCTCCCGTATGAAGACAGGCTGAGAAAGCTGGGGCTGTTCAGCCTGGAGAAGAGAAGGCTGCGTGGAGACCTCATAGCAGCCTTCCAGTATCTGAAAGGGGCCTATAGGGATGCTGGGGAGGGACTCTTCATTAGGGACTGTAGTGATAGGACAAGGGGTAATGGGTTAAAACTTAGGGGAAGTTTAGATTGGATATAAGGAGGAAGTTCTTGACTGTAAGGGTGGTGAGGCACTGGAATGGGTTGCCCAAGGAAGTTGTGAATGCTCCATCCCTGGCAGTGTTCAAGGCCAGGTTGGACGAAGCCTTGGGTGACATGGTTTACTGTGAGTTGTCCCTGCCCATGGCATGGGGGTTGGAACTAGATGATCTTAAGGTCCTTTCCAACCTTAACTATTCTATGATTCTATGATTCTAGATCACAACACATCAATTTCTCTAGGAGGAGACTGTAGGAAACAGTACCTTGTAGAACACCAAATAAACTGTTCAATGTCAGAATAGTGAAACACACCAAATGAAATCCTGGCAAGGCTCTTTCTACGTTACATCATTAAAATTTTATATTTAGATGAAGCTTTTTGGGTGACCCAGTTAGCTGTGTGTTAGCTGATGTATCTTGACTTTTTAGTATGTGACAAACACAGCTATTCCATAACTCTTCAGGGTGGCTTTGTCTTTATTTAAGAAAACAGGACAAAACAAGTGGGGATGGTGCATGCTGTGAGTGAGACTCACACCCATGCGCTGTGTGGCACCATGCTCCCTCCAAGAGTGTGGCTGCTGGAGCTGGTGAGAGACTCAACTGGGATACGGGGTCAGCACCCAGGCCAGACAAAGCAGCAACCACAAAAAAAGACATTCGTACACATTTGCGGTGGGTTCTTTTGTTCATATGCATTAAGTACAGATCTCTTACAGCAAAAGAGGGCTATCGCTTATTCCTGTGTATACATGGAAGAGAGAACAAAGTCCGATGGTGAGGAAAGACCTTTTCCAGAGAGCACTGCCATAAGCCTTGGCAAGGGTTCTTCTTTATGTGAAGGGCACTAGGCCAGGGTATATATTACGTCACAAGAGAGATTCTCTGATTTGAGTCAGCTGGTTCAGACAGAAATAAGTCTGAAGCACTGTGCAGCAATAATTGCTGGCTGAGGCACTAATTGGAACAAATTGCCCTTAGGGGGGAAATTAAAAACAAAGGGTACAGCTTCCCATGGTCTTTGCACTGCTGCATCCATTTACAGCAGTGAGCTCTCCATCCCTGTGGGCAGGGGCAGCAGCGGCTCTGAATCAGTGCAGAAATGGAACAGCTATCAGCAGGTGCCATGAGGCAGCTCTTCAGGAGGGAGAGAATAAGACAGGCTTAAAGGCTCCTATTGTTTGTAGGATTATATAGCTGGAGACAAAAAAATTAAACCTTTAACTTTCTCATTCAATATAGAGATGATCAACAATATGTCATACTAATAGGACCTTCCCTGTGCAAGGATCATACTCTAGTAAAGCAAGAAACATTGTTTGGTTTCTTATGGTACCGGAAGCAACTCATAACAAATAATTTTGCACATTCTACTGGTATCATTTCCCACTCTTAAAATGATCATCATTGAGATCAACAAACTTCATCTTCTTCTGACTTGGTCATAAGACTCAGAAGTGCATGGAGTATGACTTATGGGGCTAAACTGTTCTCTGGGAACTTTAGACATATTCAGCCTGCTACATTTCCTTTTTAGTCCTTTTCAAAATGTATTTGAATAATCTCACCGGGAGACCTTCTCCACTGGATTGCCTGTGGACAATGGGGTTTATATTCCTGGGCACAAAATAACTTTTATGGCTTATGTTACAGGTTCTTTCTTGAATATAGGCAAGCTTGTAGTGACACTAAATAACTTGGCCAGTGCTGAATTCCACAGTACTTGTAAGTATGCAGCAATAGGTCCCATTCTAGTTTGTTTATGCTACCCTGAGCAGCAAAGATTCAGCTACTGAAGCCAGTGTTGTAGTGCCTGAAAGAGCAAGTTCAAGTTAAGGGCTTTTTCTCACTTAAATACATTATCCCAGAGGTGCTACCACTGTCTCTGATGGGCTCAGATTTGGCCAGGGGCAGGTCCCTCTTGTAGCCAGCTGGCATTGGCTCTGTTGTACATGGGGGAAACTTCCAGCAACTTCTCACGGAAGCCACCCCTGTAGCTCCCAGCTACCAACACCCTGCCATGTAAAACCAACACAAGAATATACCAAGGACACATCATTATGTGTTTGTCCTGGTTTTATATTCTTCCATAAACAACTGCTTTGGCCATTGTCAGAGACAGCGTCCTAGGCTAAGTGGACTTTTCAGTCAGACTCAACCTTGTTATTCCTCTTCCCTTATATCCTTCTGCTAAATTTATTTTCTGGTTCATTGACTCAGTCTTCAGTCTGCAGGGCCCATTGCTTTGTTATAAAGAAAATCAGATAGACAAAGGATTCTTGACAATTCCTCAGGGACTGCTATTCCTCACTCCTTGCTTTGTTACCCTCTCAGGATGCACAGGGACAGACCGGGATACCTCTTATTTGGGTTTGCTTTCATCAAACTCTCATTTTTCCTATGGCCATAGCAAAATTAAATTTTACTTTAGATAGGTACATCACAGCAATAGGGACTATTCTATAGCTCCTCTAATTTTTCTTTTCAAGCCAGCAGGCTTTCCTTTGCAATAATTCTTACTTAACCTCTAGATAAGAAGTGCTAAATTCAGTAAAGATAGATATGAGGCTTTAGCATTTAGTGACCTGGTTAGGTTGCCTATCTGAAAATAATGGCGTATGAGTTACATTGGAACCCAAATAATATAGCTGAAAAGCAGGATGAACTGTGTCTTTGATGATGATGTACCAGAGAAGACTGTTATTTGCTTCAGTGGAGAAAGGAATTTACTAACATTGCTATTGCATCCTTTAATCCATCCTTTGACCTCCATTTCACAGTTCAGTTGCAGCGCTCTGAAAAATATTGCTTTCAGCAACTGTCCCAGCAGTAGAATAGGCAATCCTAAGACGCAGGGCACACAGTACAGGAGTCACAGAGTTAGTTCCACTGAAGGGTGGTGTATGGGGTGACAAATCCCAGACTGCAAGTACCAATGAGACAACAAATTGCTTCATCATTTACTTCTGACACGGTCTTCTTGTAGCTTAATCACTTTCGTAGCTCAAATATATTTCTCATTCAAAGACAGTGTTAGGTCTCCAAAGTCATGTTCATTGTTGTTTAGGTAACAACAAGATTTTTAGATATGTTTAGACACTTTAGACATGTAAACATGTTACTAAACATGTCTAGACATGCTACGTGTTACTGCTGGTTTAGATTGAGCATCAGTAACATTCTTAATTGGCTGGGTACAATTTGCTAATTTTGATTTTCTTAATACAGTGGTTACAGAGCTTCTAACAACACCTGACTGACGAGGGATTTCAAACAGCTCATGGGCAATGAGAGCTTATTTAACATTTCTGAGTCATTTTCAATTCTCTGAATCTCCAGTTAGATGTCTGTGCAGCTCTCTTGACACATTCTCACCAGGTCTATACGCTGTAGTTAAGTATATGGCTTGACAAAATACAGGTGAAGCAAATGAAATCATAGATGAAAATCTGATTTATTCTGTCATTAATATCTTTAGGGGTAATTTATTCCTAAGACTAGGTTTGTAAGAGAAATTCTGAGGTGCTTTTGCCCAAAATAATGATTTGGTTTGATTAATGTCCTTTGCCCCTTTTTTCCCTAAAACTTGGTATGTTGCTAAATGTCTTGGCCAAGCCCAAATTCAGCAAGTTCAGAGGAATTTTGTATAAGCACTGAACACTTTCCTCAGTCTGAATGTTCTCATTCAGGTATAGTTCTGTCACAAAGGTGCAAGAACAAGTGCTGCTCACCCTGTGTGCTGGGCATGCTCCAGAGTTAAATAGAGCAATATTGTAGGAGCCCACTTCACCCCTGTTGAAGTTTCAGTGCAAACATGCAGAAGATTCTTTCCTTGTTCTTTTCCTGAATATTTTTCTTGTTTTCTGCATAAGCATGTGTAAATATGTTTGGGAGCAGGAAGAAGGTTGTACGCACACTTCCTCATTTCACAGTACCTTCAAAACAACCATGTTTTCTGAAGTCACCAAAGAAGATCAAAGCAGCATTACTCTTCCTTGCCCAGAAGAGTTCCGTGTCTCAAATCCACCCCCCACTGAGGACAACGCATACATATTTTTACACTGTCTCTGCATTGCTTTTGGCAGTTCAGAGATGCCAAAGATCCTGCTCTGTATGGTGACAGCATCCTCAGAGGCCTGAATTTGGCCAGTGGAGCAATTGCTCCTGGTGCTGCAGCAGTCAGTGCATGCTGGGGCTACGCTAGGTGACAGCCTTAACCATCCTTTCTGTCCAGTAGTGACCACTGCAAAAATGGTGCTTGGAGGTGGCCAAGCCAAGCACAAGCACTCTGCATCGCAGAAAAGAACATGTCTGAGTATAATTCAAAGTACAAGGCACAGCTGATGGTTTCCTTCAAACATAAGATAAAGGTATCTCCAAGAACATGCTGGAGTGGGCCTGTTGCCACACTTAGTACTGCGGCTATAGCCACCCCTGACTTCAGTGGATCTTAACTGCTTCTCTACTTTTCAACATAGATATTTTCTCCTTTCTTTTATCACCATGTTTTCTATTCATACCTTGCAAAGTTAAATGTGGAACTTGTTTATATCAACATTGTTATTAATAGTTGGACTGTGCCACTTAGCATATTATCGTGACATAAATTATGTTTTTCTATAAAAATACTAAGCTTTGCAGAAAACCACAGAACTCATCAGGATATCCCTGATACCGGATTGAACATTTTTCATTGTACAACTTCAATAGAGTTGAAAAGTTAAAGCCTTTTCATTCAAGAGCAAAAATTGGCTGAAGGGGAGAATACTGGATGTTTGTTCTGTAAATTGATGATTAAATTTGAAAGATTGAATTAAAAAGTTAAATATCCTTAGAAGAACTTAATGAACCTCAGATGCTTTTGAAATTAATGGGGAAAAAAAATCCCAACAACAAATTCCCCACCCCCAACATCTGGACTAAGCCAGAGCCCTGGTATCAATTCAATAATGGGTTGTTGATTTGCCAGTTCATTTTAACTTGTTTGTTGTTTTAGTTTTATTGAGCTTACCTGAAGGTAGAAATACACAATATCAAGAGCACAACTGCCACTCTTTTGTTTATATCTGGTTTTTTTTGTTGCTAGACAACTTACCGTTTTTTAGCTGATTCCCCATCTTTTAAAAAAAAACACTATAGCAGATAACATTAGAGAAAGTAAAATAACATACTACCTCTTTTGTCCTAATAATGAGAAGGTATTTGTCTGGATAAGGTCACAGTTGCTTCTAAGTATAAATTACTTAATTGTTTTCAGTAGGGCTGTTATGAGCTCCAGGACTAGGCAATCTAATCTAAAGCAGAACTCTTTGCCTTTGAAAGAATGTTTTCGGGAGATGATCTTTGCAGGATATAGAGACTGCTAGGTCACCAGGGGCTGGACAGCTCGGGTTTTATTAATACTTTTTATTCTGGTTTTGAACAGAATATTGATAATAATGAAACATCATTTTACTGACATTGTCTTCTATGGCTGTATACTTTAAATTCTTTGTACTGTTTGGGCAGAGAAGAAGACACTGCCAAAACAAAGGTTGTCTTCACAATAGCTGCATACACCTGCAAGCATAGTTTGTGAGAAGTTTAATAATAGCCTCGGGGGGTTTAAACAAAGATTTTATGCTATTTATGTTATCCATGTGGTAGCAAAGATCAGTCAATTTAATAGGGGGAGAGTGGCTCCCTGTGATGCACATGTGCCTGATGCAGCTGGAACCATGTTGCTGTGCGCTCACAGGGCAGCTCCATCTTCCTGGATAAAAATAAATGTAATTCCATCTAACTTTGTATATGCCTGGAATATGGATGGACAAGCCTGTGTGCAAAGCTTTGCAGAGAGCTCTCCGTCTGCATAAACACTCTCTCACAAAGCCGAAGCTGGAGGACAGTTCAGTGAAGATACGTACTGGTTTAACAACAAATTGTACCAAGGATGGTTTTATAATTGACATATCTGTGGACAGTCTAACTCCCTTTTTAACCTGGCTTGTATCAACTAACAAACCCACAGCTTTTGTGGGAAAACAAGCCTTGGCCCTACCCAAACCTTGTGCTTGTGCATGGAGTTTATAGAAAACTATGCAGCAGGCTGGATTAGTTACAGTGCAATCAAGGATTCACTGGGAGGGAACAAAAAGAACTTGTCCTTGTGTGAACTGTGCATAAGATGCCTTTAATTATTTGTGTAGGCATTTGTGGTAACATATATTGAGGGAATGCTGGAGACAGAATTACAACATAAATTTATGTAAGTTTTAGGAGCACTTTTGAAATTATTACTGAATCCATTTTTAAAATATCCCTTTTATTAGCCAAATGCATGCAACAGTCCTAAGATGAGCAAATGCCAATACTGCAAGAATAAATATAGTATGCACCACTATGGTAACAAGCAGCTATCCAAAACCCAAAGCTTGAGAGGGGTGGATTTCAGGGGGGGTTGGTTGATTCTGGTTTTTTGTTTTCAGATTTTCCTCTGGAAAGCTAGAGTAATCTTCTTGGAAAAAAAAAGGCTTGCTTAGGAGCTTTTTCCAGGGCAAGCAGTACATATGCACAAACCTACACTTGCAAACACTTGCAAACACAGATAAATACTTTACGTTGCCAGTGGAAGAAGGCCTGTTCAACACTGGGCATGTAGGGAAAGCAGGGATGAAAATAAATACTTGATTAAATATCCCAAGCCTCTCTGCTTAGCACTGACGTTTGAATAGCTTACTTCCAAGTGCTTGTTACATGTTTGCATTACAACTTTGACTTCCTTTTCTCATCTCTTGTCTTGAATCATGTTCTGTCTTTCCCCTCTGCCTCCATTTATTCGGTCCTTACACCTCTCCTGCTTAGGGCTTTTTTCTTGTAAACACAGAGTAAACTTAAATGTGGGAGTATCTGTGATTCCTTTACTATGCTTTTGGTGCTCAGGAATGCTAACAGAAACATTTCTAGTTTTACCTTTTGATTTCAATTGTTTAATCTTCTGTGTGTTTAAATTGGACATCAGCATGGTTCCAAACCTTAGCAGGCAATCCTATTCCTCCAGTGAGGATGCCTATTTTGTATAAAACATGTGATGTTAGAAAGGATTGTTAGCATATACAACAATGAGACAGCTAGGATGCCATCTATGGTTTTTGCTGCAGCTGATTATCTTATACAGCAGCTACAGCCCGATAAATGTTTAAATGCCTGAAAGTGTGTGTTTAGCATGGAGCAAGCATTTATATATATGCAACTCTTGTTATTATCAGTAGGATATATATCTACGACGTGCTTCACTCTTGGTGTGATACATTAACTGTTGGATTTATAGCTGCACTCCAAAAAAAACCCAAGGATTTCTGTAAAGGTACTGCTGCATATATTCTGGAGTATCTTTATTTTACTATGTTCAAGGGAATAAAAGTTTGCTAATAGTCTTCATATCTTTCTGTACAGCTTCAAGAGCAAAAAAGGAATAATGTATAGTTGAAATGCTTCACCAACACTGAAAGGCTCTGGAAAGCTGCAGCAGCACATAAATAAAGAGCAGCCCACCACTCTGCGCCAGCTACTACTTAGTTGGGAAACTATGCAATGATTAAACAATGAAATTAAACACATAGGACCTGGTACATTTAAATATTTAAATGCCACTTTCATAACAAATCATGCTAATGCATTACTGTGAGTCTGACCTTGCCCTAGGACGGCCCATAACACTGCATGCAAGACAGCTAACTTTGTGCACTCCTCCTCATCTTCAGTTAAGATCTGTGCTCCCACAGAAAGGCAGGGCTACCTACATGAGATGCTTATTATGAAACATATTTGTCCATACATATTTATCAGTAGCATGACTGTCATTCTAAGTGAAAGGAGTCTGCTCTCATATAAGCATAAATCTGAAGCAAATCCACTGCTCTCAGTAGCACTACAGGAAAACATGAGTCTGGTTTCTTGAAGGCTGTTACTTTAATAATTCCTCATATTATTTTAACTGCTACCTACATTACCTGTTGAGTAATTCCATGTTTTTTTTTCCGTGGAGCTACCTCCCCCCTTCATCTGCCATTCAGGCAGACTTCAGGGTGGAAGGTCCACAGAGACGTCCTTCAGGAAAGAGGGTTACAGGTAGGAGGAAACCTCCAGCAAGAGGAAATCTCTGTACCAGCTGTGCAATGAATTCAAATATTGTTATGTGTTTCCAACACAAGTTTATACTCCAGAAGGGGAGGGTCAGCAGGTGTCCATTCAGTGGCATCCTGAGCAGTAGTCCTCAATTTTTTGTGATTTGATTTATGTCACCAAAGAGCTGGTTATAACATATTGGCCCCTCTTTGTTCCCATATCAAAACTGTATTAGAAGATGCATGTCAATACATTAACTGCTTTCCTAAAATTAATTCCCCTTGAAAGCAATTGCATGGTTATAGCAATATCGTGCAGTCATTGAGAGGGTAACTTGCTACTCTGTTTACAGCATGCCCATGGGGCAAAAAGAAATGCCTTGTTAACAGCTAAGCTTGCTTAACTAACAAGTTAAAACAGCAAGAAAAGCAAGGTAACTTGGGATCTAATCTGGATAATAGTTCGAGTTCAAATCAGCCCTTTCCACAGGTGCCAAGCAGAGCTAAACCAGACTCGCACTGTCACTGTCTCAGCCAGGGCTTTGTTCTGCTAGAACGGGGTGGGAAACAGATCAGTCTGGGACTATGCTGTTCTAAAGGTCACTCTGCCTTGCACAGGCAGCCTGCAGCAATGTGAATTCCTGAGTCAAGATGGTCAGGAAATGTTTTTTAGCTGGAACTACCTTTGAAACCATGTTAAAAAGCCCAAAATAAATAAAAAGGGATCATTCTCACAAAGTCCCTTATCAGAGGGACATTTTCTCTTCAAGGCAATTCATCTTGATAGAAGTTTTTAACCAGCTTTAATCGTAAAATACACTATTTGTGGAAATATTTGCAATGGCCCTTGGGGGTTATTATAGTAGTCCAACCCCGACACCTGCACATCTTCTGTTTGTTCAGATTTTGCCCCAGGGGAAACATTTGCCCCTACATGCAATCTTAACAGATTTTCTATCACGGATATTCTGTCTCAAAATTTCAACTCATATTTTTGAAATCTGTCAAAGTACATACTCAATTTACGCTAAGGACTACTGACACATTGTGCTTTGGCTCCATCATTCATTCTTTTTCAGTTGTTCTTGTGGGGTGCTTGTATGTGTGTGTGCATGTATATCTACCCCACCATGCACGCATCCATTCATCAATCCATCACCCATCCATTCATCCATCTGTCCATCCATCCTATCTACCTGCCTGTATCTTTTCCCTTTCATAAGATAAAAACATACATAGATTGAACAATCTTTTCACTTCCTGTTCACATCAACATGAAAAAAAACACCAACATCCACATACGTGGATAATATGGCTTTAGAGATGGCTAAGATAGAAACAATTTTCAATTGTAAATGACTGATATATGTCATCTCTTTAGCTCTATCCATTCAGCAATTGATTAATTAATTAATTAATTAATTTCCTGGTTTATGGTTTTAGAATATCAAGAACTTCTTTGCCTTTATCCATAGCCACTAGAAAACTGATTTCTTCCCTTTGAGGAATTCTGTTTTATTTATCCATTTCACCAGTTTACAACAGTGGGCTTAGAGCAATGTGCTACCTTAAACCTTTTAAAACGCTTTTCTTGTAATGTAGGGGCAGACTTATCCATAGAGAGCAGGACTAAGTACTACATCATGAAGATCACACAAAGGTACTGAGAGTGGAGGCAAGGCTGTTCGGCAGTGGGAGCGGTGGGGACATATGTCAGTGTGGCTCAGGCTGTGGCCCTCTCACCCCTAGGCTGAGAGTGGTTGTTGCAAATCTCATTTTCCGATGCTGTGGACAGAAGCCTAAACAGTTAGTGGTTTTATCTCTCAAAAAAGACACTGACCAAGGGCTTCTGGAAGTTGGAGATTTCAGGGCGTATTTTGGAAAGAAAAGGGGAACAACCCCAATGCCTTGGCCGACATCCCAGTCTTCAGCAGAACTAGTATCAAAACAGTGTGATTAATGCTAAGTGCATAATAGCTGCCACATTTGCCTTTGCAAGCAGGTCTCCTGCAAACCAGCTTTTTATTCTTTCTTTCTGGTTCTGGTTAAAAGTCACAAACTTTACTTAACTGCAGGACAAGCACTGTAAAATATGTTGGTGCTCTAATGTTTTACAAAGATTATCTTGATTTACAAATATGCTTTCACTGCCAATTTTAAATTGATGTAATTTAAATACTTTCAGAAGATTTCCATTCTTCTTAAAGGCAACAGTCTGTGGCTGAACTTATTCTCTTCACATTCAACACTGCTGCTCTGATCTGTGAAAACAGAACGGTACTTACTGTTCAATGATGGCACTATTCAATGAAATAAAAAGCTTTTTTTTTTTTTTGTTTCTGTTGCTCTTGAAATGCAATGTTGCTAATGCTCAGGTGGGCAAGTTTAATTTGATTTTCAGAATTATACTCTCCAAAAAAACACGTGTTTAGAAAATTACTATGATCTTGCTAACATGTTCTTAAGCATGTAGGAGCTCAGACTGTGGCTCAGCCACGCTGATCACATATGCTTCAGACTTAGCATATAAACAGCATCAGAATCAAACGTTACAATTAAAAATTATCTTAAGGCATATACAAATTCACTTTCACAAGCAGTGAAGTTGAACTGTGGTAGCTGTTTGGGGCAGTCCACATCAGCTGCACAGCTCCTAGCTGGGGAAAAGAATACTCCCTGAACTACCTACTAGCCTAGTACTTGCAGGAATTAGCCTCTAAAAAGTAGGAAATTAATCATTGAAATGGCAGAAACTCACAATCCTAAAATGCAGGAAGTAGAGAGGTGAAATACATCCACTTCTGAAATGCAGCCTTAACTCTGCCCCAAGGCCTGCAAAGGCAACACTGCATGTACCAGCAGGCTGCAGTTGCAGATGCACCCTTGGAGAGAACCCGTATGAATACTGTAGTAAAGTACTTGCTCTAACACCTTCTCTGTGCTATGGCAGAGCTCAGCAAACAGGAGATACATGGAGTTGGCTGATTTTCAAATACTCAGGTCATGTCAGCACAAGGATGTTCAGCTGCTGGGGTTACTTCTGACAGGCAGCTGCCAGAACCGCAGTTTGGACAGACCATGTGAGAAGGCAGTGCTTTTTACCTGTGGTGGCCTTCCCCAGGGAGCCCTGCAGGGACATGTCCCATCGTCCCCCGTCCTGCTGCAAGCTATGGTACTGCCCCAGAGGACAGCGTAGTGTTGTGCTGTGAGTCCAAAATCCCTTTCTAGGCTTGTGATGGGACCTATGAGGAAAAGTTCTTACATACCAACCTACACTTCCTATAGTCTTCTCTTCTCCCGTCTTTTATTTTGCATTTCCTGTGTAACAGCCATATTCTTTTTCCTGTCACGGTTCACTCTCTTCATTAATTTGCACAGAAATACAGGTGATACATCAGTCAATAAATGTTTTGGTATCCGAAACAGGTATAATGGGGGGGGGGGGGGGGGGGCGTTTTGTTTTGTTATTTGCAGACTTTCTACAATTACTAAAATGACTGGTTGTAAAGCAGTGAAAATAACTGAAGTGGACAATAGATGAGTTCCTAAATGTTACTGGGAGTCAAATAACACCTACACTTGGTAAAGTAAAGCTACAGATTGCAAAACAAGTAATGAGAAGTGAGGCTGAACTTTCGTGATGATCACCAGGAGAAGAGAAGCTGTTAAAAACAACTCTCTTGGATTGCTCAGCCCCAGCCCTACAACTCGGCATTCACTGTACAATCAAAGCTTTGAAGGAGCAAAGAGGTGACACACTGCAGAAGACTATTATTTGATTTTTTGGCAACTACATGGAAGCTGGAAGATGCAAGGTGTTTCATCCAAGACTGCATTGTGACCATGGGCAATATAGGGAAAGTAACAGAGGAACACAATGCAATTTGCCTCCCAAACTCTGATTCAGAGGGAAGTAATATCACAGCTTTGCCATCCACAGCCTCCTCTCTACTTTGCCAATGAAAGAAAAAGAGCTAATTTACCAGGGTTGCGCAAATGTTACTGGGTGACTGGGGACACATCATTACTGTGATCATAATTGGCTGGGGACATCCGTAAATCTTCAGAATGAAAGGATTTTTTTATGCTTTTTGAAAATCCTAAGGGGGACATCTTCCTAGACTGGCTCATTCACATTAGTATTGTTGCCAGACTAACAGCTTCCTGAGGAACCACTTATTTTTCCTATTCATCATTGAGCCACTGGGATGCAAAGGCAGATGTAAGCATAGCTTGAACATTTTGCATTGCCATGCAAAATGACTGTTTAATGTGTATTTGTAGACGGATGCTGGAAACGCCTCATAATTAGACTGTTCCTAAGTAAGTCAAAATATTTTTGTTGTGATATTTAAATGTTGCATTTTACAGAATATTTGTAAAGCAAAAAGGAAAATGTTACCAGAAAAAGGAGTAGGGACAAAAATACCCCTGCTGATGCTGAACTTCCAGACACAAAGGCAATTATCAGAGCAGACTGGAGATGTGCACCTGAAGGAGGCCTTACGGGCATGCTTTGACAGCATGTCAGAATCAGAGGAATATCTGCTTTGTGCTAATTTGTGTCATTGTAGTTGGCTTGCATTTAGACTTTAAATGAACTGGGGATTTTAAATGAGTATGTCAGTTTTGAAAGCCAAAATAAATCATCATCTACATAAGAAATCACACCAGAGACGTTTCCATGAAGATTTAAGCCATGAACAAAGAAAATCTGAGGTACTGACCATTCTTACAGGACTCACAGTTTAGCATATCATTCCCCTTAGTATATGCTATGGTCAAGTGAAAAGACCTGTTTTGGCCATAATATGTTATCATGTGGCAGAAGATGCCTGTAAACCTAGATCACAATACCATCTGTACATCTCCTAGCAAGTAATTTTACATTCTTCTGTGTCCTAATGTTTTGTAATACATTCTTTTGGTATTTGCAAGGCTGTATACATCTTGTATGCTTCCTGAACCACCTCCTAGTTCTTCTGCCTTCTCTTGAAAAGATGCTCTCTTCACTTCTTGACTTCTGCACACTCTCAACCAAGTTAGAGACCATGTTCTTTTTTTATTCTTTCTTCTGGGTAAGTTCCCATACTTGCTTTTCAAGCATAGCACAGGAAGGCCACCGAGAAGTGTCTAACGAGCAAGGAGAATACCATGAATCAGAAAACTCTTTAAAGTTTTCCATAAGGATATTAGAAGTATTTATTTGCTTTTAATGGCTCATTTAGGAGAGTTCAGCAAATCCCAGTAGAATGAATACCTGAAGGACATGACCAGTGGACTGCTGGATGTCAGCTGTGGTAACTGACTATTCTTGAGATTCTGACTGATGTTTTGCTTGTCAGGGTGCCAAAGGGCTGTTAGAATAAGCTGAAATGGATCAAGAACTTATGCTGTGGGGTAGTTCAGAGTGATAATTCTGCCAGAGTATCATCATTATTCCTGGGGTTGTTCTGCAGCCAAGCTTATCACCAATTCTTCTTCATGTGGATTGAGGAAATTCAGGCTTCTTTCCTGGGAGTGAAAAGGACATAGACTTCGAATGGCTTTTTTTTTTTAAGATCTGCAGTAAGTCACAATTTTATGCTTTAGAGGTGAATGTATTGGAAAAGAGACATCTGAAAAACACACTGGGAATTACAATGGAGGGAAAGGAAGGGCTTGAGATGTAATCGCTGTGACTTTGGGCCATGGAGTTCAAGTCAAAAACATGAACAGTCCTACTTGTAGAACACAAGCATCTTTAGTGAAGGACTGCTTTCACTGAGGATCAATGCAGCATCCAGATATGCAGTAACAGAAAAGAAACAGACAGGAATATGTATCAGCTATTTTTATTTAATCAGCACACATTTGAGATTTTACCAACTAGATTTCAGATTGCAACATGGACATAAATGCCAAACCAGGAGCAGTTCTATCGGTAAAATCATGGTGCATAGACCTTGCCTGCCTATATTTAACAGTAGCCACATCAGATTTGCTAAATGTTAGCAGTCTTCATCATTATTCTGACAACAGCTTGTAAAATACGCCAATCTTTACTCATCATTATACCATGGAAACTATAGTTATAGCCTGCAAACAGGCTGCTGACAATCAAATTGACAAGATATCTTTCTGCTTCGACCGTTCGCAGTCTACAGCCTACAGACTGGTACATTAATTCCATCTATCAGGAAACCTGTCTTCATATCTCAGTTTATATATCCACTGCTCAGGATCAGCCTTAAGGGTCTCCTTCAACAGTGCAACTCAGAGAGAATTTTTTTCCTTGCCTTTCTCTAGGTCCCTGAATGCCTGGCTGCCCAAGGGCTGGATTATGAAACAAGGAAAGGAAGAGTATATCTCATGTCCCAGTTCAACAGAGTGGCCAGGCTGGAAGGCATCAGAGGGCTGAGCTGGAAGAGTGATTATGTCTGGCTTCCAGGGCAAATACAAAATCCACACTAATTATCCTTGAAGACACAGCAACATAACAGAAATTCTTGCAATCTTCTCAAATTAGAGTCTTCATCATTCAATAAAGACAGAGTGAATCTACAAACTCATCTCTTCCAGATGGTTGTAGCTGCTAAAATTTAAATCTGTAGAAAATTCAAATCAGGGGAAGCCAGCTCAATAATGACATTATTGTTGTTGTTATTATTATTACTATTAATCATCTCTGCTTATTATCGAACAGCAGTGGCTTCATAATTTTTAGTCACTATTACCATAGAACTCCATGGAAGCAATTGAAGCTTCTCTCCACTAAAGGCATATACAATACTTCCTTAGCAGTAGTTTCTTTTAAGTAATTGTTTTTCACCCAAAGACATTTTAACAGACTCTGAAATACAATCCATCTTTGGAATGCTGGAAAGACTTTGTTACACTAAAGACACCAAAAATACTTTTCCAGTTCTTTCTAAAGAGAATCATCCAAATCTCTGCAGTAGCAAGCACCTCCATGCAGATTCTAAAGCAGAATCTTCCTCTCCTGATAGTTACTGTAGCATTAATATTTTAACAGATTTAGGACACTAACCACCAGCAAAAATGGGTATTGCTCTTATCACACCTCCCCTGAACACCTCTAAGGAAAAGTGGTAGAAAAAACCTAGACTGTGATTCATTTTAAAGCATCCCCAGGGCTTCTGAACACTCCTCAAATTATATTCATTATATGGATGCTGTTTATAAATAAACTTTTCCAGTCTGGGCTACCTTAGTTGAAACCTAATTTTCTAAAACCTCTGAAATTTTACATGCTTTATACTCCTAACTCAAATTAGTTTAAAATTAGAACCTCCTCTCGTGTGTCTTCAATTTTACTGTGGTTACTCTTGTTTAGAAGTTTTCAATAAACTCCATTTGTTTGTAAAAACAGAGCTTTTGAGATAATAGATTTCTAACCTGAAACTTGGAGTCCCTTCCCAAGGATTTAATAGACATGACAGCTTTTGTAAAGCAGTTACCAAATGTTACAGAGGTTGCACAAGGACCAGGTGCTTTTATTATTTACATTAAAATTTGAAAGTTAGAGGAAAATAACTTTTATTAGTAGGCAAGTTAAATAACCCCTTTAAAATCATTCATCACTATGGCATTAACATGTACTTTTGTTGCCAGACTTCTCTGTTCTGAGCTGGAAGAATCTGTTTAAAGTGAGCTGGAGATTAAATGCCGTTATTGTCAGACCAAAAAGTTCATGCCCTGGGACAGCAGCAAATTCTTCTGAGACATTACAAATGTAAGAAGACCAAGGGTAATTTATTAGGAGCATATTTAGTGAAATACAAGGGTTTAGATTATTATCATTCATATATTCGCAGTAACTTATGTCATGTGTTATTCGCTTCTAAAAATGAAAACAAGCATCTCTCTTCAGTTCTTTAAAAGTGAATTCCTCCTGCATGAAGACCCAGGATAGCTCTTTTTTATCCACTGTACACAATGAATGCCACAAAACAAACTAAAGTGAAAAACTGCAAATCTCCAGTTTCCATTGTTCTAAATACAAGGTTTAGCAGTGCTGAAATAGCAGGCTGATGTAGTTCATCACCCAGATGTGCAGCAACATTATGTGCATTTTTATTAAAGGCAGTGGTCCTTATCCTGCTGAGGATTTGGTCACTGATTTACAGTAGCACAGGAGCAGCCTCAGTAAGCAGTCTTTGGTTCCTAGAAGCTGCACTTCCAGCAGGGTTTTTGTTCAGAATAGGAGTGAGGTTTTGAAGTGAATCCTCTGATCATCCCCACTCACTGTGTGTTGGCTTGGTTTGCAGAGTGGGGCTGGTGCATACAAAAGGTACTGTTTCTGGGTGAAATGAACCTGCACGTTTCACTCCAAATGTGTATCATCTGCAGTGCCCCATGCCTAATTAGGGCAGAAGGATTTTGAAATACACGGATGGTAGGCAACACCCACAATGTAAAACTAGAAATAGTTCAAGTATCACAGTAAATTTGATCTAAGATGCCCATACATACAGAATATAAATGTAGGACTCAGTACCAGCCATTTCCAGCTGCTGATCTGCTCCTATTGCACTGAATTACTTGTTGATGTAGATGTGACCATGGCACTAACGCACAGTAGCGTGCAGCTGACTACTGAGTATTGAACAGGGGGTCAAGTCTGAAGTGTGTAATAAAGCACATTTCCAAAACAAATCTACAAAGCATGGGATCAACAGTGAAAGCTGCGGAAATCCAAGAGCTATAACTAAAGCTGTGAATAATTACTCCTTCCTTGCTCTGCAAGCTGAGTCTTTGGATCCTTCTTCCTTTGCTCATATCAGTTGCATATTGTCAGTGAGTTTCTTTGCAGGCCGAGATGTAACTGAAAGAGCTTAATTTACTGTACAGCCACTTACAGGTGTGCAAAGAAAATATAAGGGGAATCTTTAAAATTATCCCACCAGAAGCCTAGTCCTTTCTTTCCACTTTGCACTTGCATTTGGTTGGTTTAAATGAGTGTGAAACGGGGGACATTAATGCTGCCTGACTTCAGGCACCCATCTTAGGATAGCAGACTCCTTGGATTCTACAGTCACTGGAAAGCAAAAGACCTTTCTGGAGGGGAACTCTGACCACCTAATTTGATGACTGAACTCAGACTGTGCAAACACTCTCTAAAACACAGCATCAGAGAATCAAACCTCTTGTCAATGGAATTAGGACCTCTATAATGTAACAGTGCATTGATATAGCGAATTAATGCATTTTAATGTGCTAAAATCAATGGGTTTTGTACATCATGGAATTGAAAATAAACTGTTATTTCATGAAAACCCATGTGATTCTTAAATCTGATGTAACAGAATTTTATGTTGTAGAACCAGAGGAAAATAATCCTAAAGCTTTATAAAATCTTCCTTTTTCTAGAGCAAGGCCAATACACGATTGCAATCTGTTTACTGGGACATGACAAAGTCATCCAAAAAAACATAAAGTAGTGGAAATCTCAGTATTTACTTTGGAAACATATCCTAACACGATATGCATATCTAACAAGATATGACGTTACCTTTTTCATTACCTTATTTAACATGGAAGGAATACAAAAATTATTTGAAATTGTTGCTTTTTTTCTTTACTCCTTTCTGCCTTCCCACTGGGGGGGGAAACATCATTGTCAACAGATCCTGAAGATAAGCCAATGTGAGTGCACTTTACAATCTTATGTATGCTACTTCAAGAAGAAAATTCTGTTTGAGGAAGGTGCCTGAGAGAAACAAGTGAATGTGAGTAATTCAGCATGCAGAAAAACCCATTTCATTGCTGACAGTAATTAGTCTTACTAATAGTTTGTAAGTCTAAAGGTAAGGTTCAAGTCTAAAAGTAGGTAAGGTGGGGGTGAACTGGTGCACTGTCTAAATGGCAAAGGCCAAAAGCTTTTTGGTTTTGAAGGACCAAAAGACGGAATAGTGTCAAGTGGTACGTTGGCAGAAGCTCAGCTTCTCACATATATATATATAAGCCTCACAGCTTTCCAGATAGCAGCAGACGCACCAAAGGAAAAAGACTCGTATCCAGTTCTGTTGGCACTGCACAAGAGCAATGGGTGCTACAGACACAACTGTTGTTACATGCCTTTGATTAGATTAACGTAAGTATTGCCATGAATCTCCTGGCAGTCATTTCACAGGCCCTATGCAGAGATGCATACACCTCTGCAGCAAAATGTTTTATTATAATGACTGGCAGACATGCTAGGAAGCTAACCCATCTTCTTGCACCACCTTCAGCCCTACGGGTACTGAAATGCCCATTCCACTGTTTATTACATCCTTTCATCACCTTAAAAATTAAGGCTCCTTCTTATATTGAAGTACAGGCCTTAATAAGTGTATGCTTACTTAATAAGTGTACATGTAAGCATATGCATACCTACTACACCTTATAGGTTTCAATAGATCCGATTATATGATTGCACCTCATTATTACACTGATTAATATTATGTGGAAACAAATGTTCCACAGATTTCTTTACCGTCCTCTTCTAACTTCATTAAAATTAATAAATGCAGTCCCTTCTAGGTATGACTGTGCAATGACTAGCCAAGAAAGATGACTCTTCCCTCACATAGCCAGTCATTGGGTGCTGTGCCGTCAGGAAGCAGACCCAGCTCCCAAAACTGGTGTTATAGCCAGCAGACAGATGTCATTAGATGTTGGTAGATAGGGAGTGCACAAAAGATGTCCTAAGAACAAGTACAGTCACTTAAACTCTGTTCTCTGCCTTGCCTCTAGGCCTGGTCTTGGTTATTGTCTTTGGTTTCATTGTTCAGGATCCAGCTCACATCTGCTGCCTGTTCAGTTGTAGTTTGGCCGAAGCACACAAGCTGCTGCTCTGTTTGCTCCTTCTCCTGGACTCACCTCGTGAATTGCAGTGCCTTGTTTCCTGGCTCCATGTGAAGTTTAACTGCTCTCTTGTCAACATGCGTGCAAGCTCCTTGGTGCCAAACCCTACCTCTAACCATGTGCTTACCTTACTCTGTCAAGCTAATGAGTATTATATGTTTCTGGTTCTTGATTTCAGATTGCCTTAATTACATCACCTGGCTCCTGCCTCCACCCAGACTCCAACCCTGGGGCCTCACTATGAGGCTTGCAACACCCATGTCCCGTCATAACAGTCTACACAGACAGGTGCTGACAGCAGCTTGTTTCGCTAGTGCTCCAAGCTGGGCAGAAACAAGCTACCTTTGGTCTAGGAGCTGTACACCTACAATACCTGAAAGGAAGAGCTCTTTTATTTCCAGACAAGATACACAGCAGCTTGGAGCACAGAAAAACTGAATCCATCTCTGTCTATACTTGCTTGCTCAGCTAGACATATTGTGTACACCTATACTAACTTTTAGGATACAGAGTGATTTTAAATGCTAAGTACAGACACACTGTGTAGATGCCTCAAATGTTTGCCAAGATGCTGAACAGAGACACAGAGGTAGACAGAAATCTACCATGTGGATCAGAGGGCACCAAGGCATAAAGATTTCTACTGACCTTTATAAAAGCTGGTTTCAGCTTGCCTGAGAGCATTATCTGTGTTAACCGTGCCACTCAGGTGAAGCACAGCAACTGTATTTCATTATCACATTATATTTGGGTATCAACCAAATTCAAGCACACTTTTGTGAATTAGGTGTCTCCATTTGTTTCAGTAGAGGTAGAGTTAGTCTGGACTTTCTCAAAACATGTATTTCTATGAGTGAAACACAAATCTTATACCTAAAGTACTAAAATCCAAAGTTCAGGCCTTCATCCAGTGTAGTTAAAATACATTTATATCAGCTGATGATTTGATCCTGTTTAAGTTACATGCCAGCAGGTGAAAGAAACATCAACAGATACAGGAGACGCAAGGAAGATGTGCTTGAATTACCTTAAAACTAACTAGCTGGGCTACTGGTAGTAGTGTTCCCAGAGCTGCATAAAGCTTAAGTGTAAACTAAGTTAGGCTAGATTTAACTTAGACTACCAGAATTTTGTAGCTTAGGCTGAGCTCTGTGCTTGCATATCTTGCACCCAAGCCAGGTAACACAAACCTAACAAAGCCACTGTATGCTGGAATCATTAAAGCAAATACTGAATTTAAATGGTGCTTATTTTAGTGCAATTTTAAAAGCAAATGAAGCACTTATTAACTTCCAAATTGTTTTTAATACTCTAGTACCTCAATGACACCGCTCGTAAGTACTGTACAATGTGAGCAACTGCAGCAGGATCTGACCATAAATGCTTTCAGGCGTGTGATAGAGACAGAGACTTTTGTGCTTTTGTTTCTAGGTAACTGCCTGGTTTTGTTTAACTATGTTTTGATTATGGTATGGAGCTCATGTAGCATTGTATGAGCAAATGGTGTGCTTTATGTTATATTTAGCTTTATCTCTCTACGCAAGAGGACCAGAGGGGTAATTGCTTCTTTGAGGCCTGATTCTCATCTCCTTACTCAAGTGTGAATCTGTGGGAACGTTATGTAACAGAGGAATACAATTCCAGATCTGCTATAATACATTTAACCTGAACAAATAGTAAGGCTGGAAATTGTCTGTTTGCTGTATGACCTCATCAGTTACACATAACTAAATTTCAGATTTTGGAACTTATACTGGAAATCATTTACTTGCATAAGTAACTCCAATGGGAGTGGGAGCTAATATAAACTCACTAAAACATGTAGGAGTTCCTAAATCAAGCCTTGACTGTTTTAAATGAAAACAAATTAATACATTTAGACATTCTCTAGACAGAGCAAGTGTCTAACATGACCTATGTATGTATGTACCACCAATATGATTATTATACTTCTAGAAGAAATTTTCACTCAAATTACTGCATACATTTTGGGTAGAAAATATTAAGAAATGCATTTTCCTTTGCTGCTGCAGAGAAGTGCGAGTGTGATATGATGGAGACTGTATGCAGGATATGGTTGCAGGATATTCCTGGTTTGTGCAGGGAACTGCCTGGCATCTCTATGTAAGTAAGAATCTTCTGAAATATGCAGTGTGGAAAAGCAGTGACATAGATTTTGAATTTAAGTATGGAATAGCTATTTGTTACAGAAAGAAGACATTGGGATGATACTTTAAGCTTTTAATTTTTTACACTGTTTCCTTTTCTATAGTAGTTAGGCCTCTCCTCCAATGTTATCTAAATGCAAAGTGATGAAAGAGTAGGGCCTGATCCTTCTCTTTCTGAGGTAATAATTTGCCCTTTATTTTCCTGGGAGTAACACAGTGATTTTTCCAAGCTCGTAAGATTTAATATTATGCGCAACTTCAAAATTGCAAACCCTACATTTTTTAAATATAGGAGGCTTCAGAACTGTAATGCAGACATTTTAGCACAGAAATCACTTTAGTGTTTTCTAACACACAAGAGTGTTTGTGTTTCTTTCAGGGTACTCTTTGCTCAGTCAAAATTCCCACTGCAAAACAAGTTGCAGCATTGGGTGCTTCATCTCTATCAGGCTTTTATATCTTTATTAAGACTTTAATTTACATCTCTTAAATTATGAACACTGCGAGTGGAAACATTCTAATTCATGTGATTAAAATTCTTTATTCACCTCTTGAGGTTTAATACAAACTGAGGCCAGAAATACAAAATTAAGGACTTTGAGTTATTTATCCCATGCAAAATCAAGATTTAGATGCAGAGACAGAAATGTTTCAGCTTTCTATTAGCTATTCTATTTATCAGCCACAGTCCTAAATAAGTAATCAAAATGTTAATAATAAAAATAATCAAAACGATTCAATTTTTAAATTGTACCTTTAAACTATTATACACAAGCAGAAAGTTAATTTACTGTTATGAGTCTAGCTGAAATAATGTAATTTCATCTATCTATCTATCTATCTATCTATCTATCTATCTATCTATCTATCTATCTATCTTTTTACCCACCCATGCATTTGTCTTAAAATAAGTGTAACACAGAACTCTTCTGGGAGCAGCTTTTACTTTCTTGAGCTGGTTCCATTAGAGGTATAGAGCAACAAAATGCATGTAGATAAAAACAGAAATCAAGGAATGCTTAACACAACCTGGAGCCAAACGTCTGACCTCAGCAAAATCAGTGGTTTAGGTCTCAGTGCTTGAAGTAAAAGTATACCATGACTGTTTCATAATCATAAAGAAGTAGCTATACCAGTGTTGTACAAAAGGAAGTAAGTGATCATGACCTAAACATGCTTGGGAGGAAAGGGCAAGTGGACATGGGTGATAATATCAGCATTGCCTGGTTGTGGCTGGTGTGTGAGTTTCAGCTGGGGTCCTGGCTTGCTTTGTGTTTGCTCACCTTACTCTAGTTTACCTTGCTCTAGCAGATATATTTTCCACAAGCCAGAATCCAGGTCCAAAGTACATCAAACCATTAAAGAAACCTTCCAGAGAAGAAAAATAATGACTTACTGGTCACAGCTAGAACTATGGGTGTGCTTTCACGTGATGGTTGAGCCTACCTAATGTCTTCCTGCTTCTGAGGAGAGTGCTTCTGTCCTTCCTCAAGGCTTGCCATGCACTCCCATCAATTTTGGAAGCCACATGTCACCCTTTGATGAGTCTGCTCAGTTTGCTAGACCAGCCGAAAACTAGTCAAGCCAAGAAGTAAATAGTCTGCCAGTACAGACAACGCAGGTTTTACGAACACCAAAGCCTGAGGAAAGGTTGGGAATGCTGTCTGTGCATCCGGGGGTAGGGAATAGGCAGTACAAAGAAAGGAGGATTGGCCCTTTCCATGGCAGTAACCTGCCTGAATGTCACCATTATCTAGTGAAACATCAGCCTATGTCTCTGAGAAAATGCTGGAAGAGGTGCCTTTCTTTCAGGGAAGCAGAAGCTGTGTCCTAAATCCAGAATGTTTAAGAAAAGGAAAGAAAATTAGTAAAGATCTAGGGGTTACAGCCTTTTCCTCAGGTTACACTATGAGACTGAATAATGTGTTGGTGGGAACAAGATGGTTTTGAGTTACTTTAAGCATCTGCTAAAGGAAAAAGATTTTTACGGGTTCCTTCTCAATGGGGTCTTTTGAGTTATTGAGATGACTGAATGGGGGAGTTGCAGGTCAGCAAGCCAGTTTAGGAATGGTTTGGAAATGTGATTTCATCAGATGAAGGTTGAAAGTCCTAAGCCTTTCAAACCAGAAGCCATTTAAAAAGATTCTGAAGTGTACATCTCTGTGCGTTCATGATACAGACATTAAAGCCTCTGGAGTACCTTAGCATTACATTAGTGGTTGCTGCAGATTAATGTTGCCTCAGTTTAATTGTCTCAATTAAGCCACTCTTCTTTTGAACTGCCAGGATGAAGCAATTCAATGTCTTTATGGCCTTGTGCTAAGGAACAACAGGAGGCCACTGAAGGAGTCACTTGATGGTTTGGGATGAAGTCTGATCAGTTAAGGTGTAGCCTGAGGAGCTACTGACAGAAGAAGTAACTTTCTGCAGCACAGAGCTAGTAATAAACACAGGGGACAGAAAGCAACAGCACAAGCATTTACTAGGACACTGAACTACTAGAAAAAGTGGTTTCTGAGCAAGGAAACTGGCTTAAGTTGTTTCTGTTGTATTCAGTGTAACAGGTCTTAATGAGTATTATAAAAGCATCACTGTACTCTATCAAAGCAGTTCTCTTTTAAAAACTACTTGGTTTTCTTTTTAACATCTGTCTGAATAGGATAAGGATGACATTATTTTTGTCAGTGATACAGGTGTGTTACCTGTGTTACTACATTGCTAAGACTAAACATGATGTGTGCAGTTACATCATATGCTCTGCTGGCTCATAAAAACAGAGCCTGCAGGTACCATGAACAGCAGCGCATACTTCTAGATGCCCAGAATTCAAGCCAAGCCAATTGTTCATCCGCACAGATTTTAGTACTTTAACCCCCAAGTTAGAGAAAGGACATTTGCAAACACCAAATCAAATACGCAAAAAAGGAAATTCACATACCTTTCTGGTAGCAGAAAGGCAGAAATCTAAGTATTACAGCTGTCAATAACCCTCGAGTGTATGTATATTTGCATTGTGAGTATATAACAGGATATCTTTCATTTCTCTTTGTCCAAATCATCCTCCCATGGCTCTGGAAGTGTGCTTCTCAGCTGTGATATGTTCAGAATGCAACTCACAGGGAACATCTTGCATGCATTTCAGAGGGACAGGTCATTCCTTTCCCCCTCAATATTTAAACTGTGTTTTTCAACAGTACGCTCCTTGACCCGAGCCACACACAAGAGTAGAAAAGAAACACTTTTATCTGCAGAAATGCTGAAAAAAGGTTCATAAAAGCTACTGTAAGATTATGCAGCCTTTTGGACATCAGAATTAAGTGAAGATACTTGTTCTGAACAGCAAGAGGCCAAAATGGACAACTGTCATGACAGTATCTAACATTATGACTACACCCATATGTGTGCAGCATTCCCAGGACTGCAGAGACTGAACAGAAACAGAGTGCCTGTATTTCTGTTACACAACATATGGCTCGGTTCTGTTTTTTTCATTAAATGACTAGGCAAAACTTAAATTTAATTGAAAGTAAGAATGATTTTATAATGTCAATTTTATAAATAAGTGTATTTCCCTATTTCTAAAGGACACGGTGTTACTTTTTAGTAGCCAAGACAACTATTTTTAGCTTAACCTACACACTGCTGAAATTGTCAGTAGACAGAATGCTGCTTTAACAGATGGGTACATGGAGAAGTATGTGAGAGCACCTCTATGTGCATCAAGTTTAAATGTTAGCTTGCATTGCCATACAGGAATACAGAGACAGCAATCTATGTAAAGCTCATGAAAGATGGGAGAATATACCATTGCAAACATTCAAAACTGCATAGTTTATAAATATGTGCCCTGGTTGCTATGGCACTTTTAGTTTTGGTGACTTAGGATTATACAGCATCTAAAAGTAACCCACCTTGAAAGGCAGGGTTTCTGTGTAAGAATCACAGCTGACAAAATCAAAGAGCAAGAAATCTGTTTCTTATGTAATTTGCTCTAAAATCTTGTTAGCACTTTGTGCATGGTTTTCTTATCTCTTTTTTTCTGGATAAGAAATGTACCAGAGTTTTTACACTGTAGCTTATGTGGGTTTGTCACACAATCAGAGTAGAGAACAACCAAATTTAAAAATAGAAAGAATTACGTCTGTCAAATAAAAAAAAATGAAAGAAATGCCTTATTCTTATGGTAAATATCTCTGTCATGGCCTTTCCATGTTGAAAAAGGCTTTTATATTTTCTTATACCATCTCTCCTTTTACATAAGGAGATAATTACAATAATTTCATAAATCCTTATAAAATTCTGGAAGATTTATTAGAAAGCTTTGTGTCAATATATACAGTATTTATTACTGTCTCTTCAAATTACTCATTTTTCCCAGAGCTGGAGTTGATGAAATTAACTTTGATATATTAGTTTACTTCACTGGGGAGAAAAAAATGTTAGGACAAGATTTTTAGAAGCCACACTGTGTCTGTTGCAGATCAAGATGAAAGACAAGACAATAATTACCCTTAGGAGGTCAGAACAATTATTCCACATCCCAGAAGCTGACTATTTTGGGTAGTGCAAAAGCTGAATCTGTGTATTTCTGTGGTCCAGAAGCTTGCATGAAATAGCTATGAACAATGATTGTAATGCTTTTAAACAAAAACGGGCACCAGGAAGGCACACTGATAACAATCTCATTGCTAAATCATTTTATTAATCACTTGAAGCCTGCCATTAAAGTAACTGAAAATATATACACACTTAGATGCTATCTCTGCAAATGTTTACATGGTTACCTCTAGAGAAAAGTAGTCCTCCTGAATTCAGTGCCAGTATTTGTATGTGGAAAATTACATATTCAATCACCTTTAGTGCTATGTATATACACTCAAACAAAAGATTTTCCAGCACACCTAGTGTGTTGGGTAATCTGGTAGAGATACACCAAAACAGCCTGATAAAACTAGGTCTACTTAGTGTGTCCTCAACTTGCACACATCAGGTACCCCAAATGGTGTCTCTTGTTAGCATACCATTATGCAGTTATCTAATTTGATCTCATGATATTTTCATGCAGTAATGACTGCTTTAGGATGAATTTTATACTCACTTTCACTATGATCTTCAAAAAGAGCCCTAATATATAGGGTTTGGTCTAACTCTCTGCACAAATTTCATCCTCCATGCTTGGGGAGCTAATTGGAAAAGAATATCAGATTTCTGCAGCAAGTATTAGTGGTAACCATGTATGTTTACCCCAATTAGTACTGAATTAGAAGCTGTTGACAGTCTCACCTGCCCTCAGCTACAGTGATTTTACAATGAAATTGAATGACATCAAACTGGTAGGATGGGATAAGGAATATGGCCCAGTATGCCTCTGCTATTTAAGTTATAGACCTTTATCCAAGATATGAGATAGAAAAAATACAGAAATTAAAACAATAATAATAATGCTTTTACTGCTATTCCCTTATTGTTCTGAATTTTATTGAACACAGAAAATGTAAACAATCGCAAAGATCAACCAGTTTACATGTATGTCAGCTCTACTTTTTGCTTAAGGAAGACCATATGCTTTGCTAGATCACATTTAAGGAGCATATATAATTTACTGCAGAGCACAAAGCTATCTGGGAAAGGCATATATACTCCATATATGTGGAATATCTGAATTTCAGCTGGCTGCAAAAATGAATAATACATTGGCCGTGGAGTCTGTAAAAAGCCTCACACATAATGTAACTCCCAAATGAGGTGAAAGCCAAAAAAATGAAAAAGTCAAGGAAAAATAGTCAGTGTAAGGAAAGATATTTGCTGAAGTTCTCTGAAGAGCTGGAGCTGAATCAGTGAAAAATGCCCTGGAGAAAGAATAAAAGGAAGCTATGAGACCTGGTCTTTTAAACCTGTCTTCAATGATACTTCAGAACACAAAAAGGCATGCTTTCTGAGGTGTAGAACTCTGCATTTCACTAACAAGCTGAAGGAGTTAAAGGAGGATCCATGACCAGAAACAAAAAACTGAGCTGGAGGAATGAAGTCAAGGAGAGGACACTGCAGCCCTGATGGACACATAAAAACATGCTCCCTAACAGTAACATTCTTAAAACTGAATTTTGAGTCAATGCCTATCTGCTTGCCTAGAATTACTTTGCTCCTAATAAAGTACTTGATTTAAACACTGCTTGCTGAAATCACTGTATTACATTCTTCAGCCATGTGGCGTTTTTGAAAATTTTTCAGCCAGCCAACTGAATGAGAGCAAAAGAGAAGCAGCATGCTGGGGAGGGTACATGTAAAATATTAGAGACATCTGGGTAAGGAGGACGTGGCTTTTATCTTGCACTGTGTTTCTCTGGGTTATAGTCCTCATCTCTTTAGGAAATGGCACTCAATTGAGAGTCTGTCCCCAAGGAGGACTGCCCACAAGGACAAGGCCACAGCAGACAGCTGGAGCCTGCAAAAATCCCCTCCTTTGGCATGAGTCAGTCGATGCAGCCAAGTTCTTGGCTGGTAAATACCATACTGGGCCGATGGTACCAGTGCTATGCCAAAGCACAACTCAATCACCCATGTGAGTAATAAACACTGCAAACACTGCTTCAGAAGAGCGTTATGGAGACAGCCATACCTTCAAACCCAGGAGCCTGAACTGTACCCCTGCATAATCACAGGGGCTCGCAATGGGAAGGTATAAATGACGTGCCAGGCAATTTTTCACCCACCTACCCAAGACTGCAAATCTTTCTCTGGCAAATCTTTCATCTCAACTGCCATCTTTTGCTCACAATCACATTGCACCTGCAAATTGTCAGTGCACTGTATGTCATGCATTGCTGTATGAGTGAATCTGGTGGTTACCATGCAAATAGCTCAAGATGAAGTTCTGCTCTGACAGACAGTAAGAACAACACATTGTTGCAAGTACTCTATAGCTACTACTTCCTGCAAAATGCTGCTGACATTTATA
This sequence comes from Pezoporus flaviventris, assembly GCF_033815535.1. Lineage (NCBI taxonomy): Eukaryota > Metazoa > Chordata > Aves > Psittaciformes > Psittacidae > Pezoporus > Pezoporus flaviventris. The sequence goes on from NW_026892564.1 coordinate 8,121,183, forward strand.
TCAATAGAAGTGGAAATACGAAGCCTGCACAGGCTGTGATACTGCCCACCGTAAGCAGGAAACATTGTAATTAGGAAAGAACAAACCATGCAAAATTCAAAGTGTATGAGGTTTGGTGACCCTCTCAAACTATGCTTTGTTTCCTATAATTAGTTGAAAATAAAACTTTTTTTTTCCAGTAAGTTTAAAACTATTTTCATCCCCAGAGATGATTCAATTTAAAGCAAAATACATATTGCTTTTGGCTAAAGAAAACATGTTATGCATGGCAAAAAATTTACTATGTACAATAGCTTAGTTCCTAAAGTCACAACTCCAAATGAATACATTTTAGTCTTTGTATCTTCAAATACCGTATGCTTTGTTGTGAAAACTACTTGTTTTCTCTCAACAGAAAAGATGGATGTGCTTCCCCAGGTTTTCAGATAGCAGAAGTGACCTCTAAGTAAAACAGAGTACAAGCACAGGGATTTGCCCACTGCCACACTGAAGCATCATGGCATATGGGAGATGGTGCTTCTGTGCAGCAAGCTGCCCTAACAGATGAATCTAACCTCCCAAAATGAGGGATCCTAAGGAAGACATCATTGAATTGTTTGGGTTGGAAGGGACCTAAAGGTCATTCAGATCCAGCTCCTCTCCCATGGGAAGGGACACCTTCCACTAGACCAGGTTGCTCAAAGCCCCATCCAACCTGGCCTTCAACACTGCCACGGATGGGGCATTCATAGCTTCTCTAGGCAACCTGTACTAGAGTTTCACCACCCTCACAATAACTTACTACAAACTCACTCCATTTCTCTCCTCCTTTCCTCTAGGTGGGTGCATTTACCCTATTTGCAAGTGCAAGCAGGAATGCTGATGCTTTATCACGTCTGACACAGAGGTGGCTGGCAGGGACAGCCAGCACCCCTCATGAAGGTGAAGAGCACCATGACTCCAGCTACAAAAGCAGCTGGGAGCTGCACCTCTGAAGCTTGGCACAGGTTTCTGGGGGCAAGCCAAATAAACTGCACCATTCCCTATCCCCACACGCTTCGTTCTGGAGCAGCACACCCGTGGTCACCCTTCTGTGACAACCGCTTTACTGGAAAATCCCCCATCGCTTTCTGAGTGTGTTTTCTCGACTCTGACAGCAGGCACAACCACAGCGGGCCCTGGGGGCTACACCCAGGCAGGCAGCGGGTGCCGTGCGGCCGGACTGCTCCCCGGCTATGGCGGTGATTTCCGCCCCAGCAGGGCAGGGCAGGGCAGGGCAGGGCAGGGCAGGGCAGGGCGAGCCGCTGAACTCCTGAACTCACGGGCCCGAGCTGAGGAAAACCAAGACGGCCCCGTCCCAATCACAATACGCGCACAGGCACCGGCACCACCGACACACCCCTACTCGGCCCCCGCCAGCCACACCGTCCCTAAGCCCCGCCCCGCGGAAGTCTCGCGGTGTTATGCTAACGAGGCGGAGGACGCACCGCCCCTCCGGTTGCCTCCCGCCTTGTGCCCTCCATCTGGGTGGGTGAATACGGGCCGCGGTGCTCTGTGGGATACTGGCGGTATAGTCTATCCTCTGTGCGGCCGCAGCGGAGGGGCCAGGCAGGAGCAGGGTATGAAGATGGCGGACGCCAAGCAGAAGCGGAACGAGCAGTTGAAGCGCTGGATCGGCTCCGAGACCGACCTGGAGCCGCCCGTGGTCAAACGCAAAAAGACCAAGGTGAAGTTCGATGACGGCGCCGTCTTCCTGGCCGCCTGCTCCAGCGGGGACACTGAGGAGGTGCTGCGGCTGCTGGAGCGGGGCGCCGACATCAACTACGCCAATGTGGATGGGCTCACCGCGCTCCACCAGGTCGGTGCGGCGCTGTTCCCGCCGGCCGCGGGGCGGGGTGGGGGGAAACCTGGGTGAGCTCCGCGGCGGGAGCAGGGCTTGGGCAGACAGGGAAGGGGAGGGGGGCGAGGCCGGCCGGCCGGCGGAGTGCGCTCCGGGAGGAGGTGGAGGAGGAAGGGGCCGGAGGCGGCTGCTCTCCCCTCCGCTGGGGGGTGTCGGGGCGAGGAGGGGCCGGCAGCGCGGGGCGGGAGGTGGTGGCCCCCGGGGTCAAGCTCGGGGCCGGCGGTGGCCTCGGGGAAGCGGCCCGACCCCCCGGGCTGAAGGAGCGAGAGGCTGCGCCCTCTCCCCGCGGGCCGACTGGCGGAAGGGGGCGGCTGGGCCTTTCCTTCAGTGGGGAGGAGGTGCCGGTGACCCTCTTTCGCTTTGCCCGTCGCCTCTTTTCCCCTGCTGGCAGCGCCTCCCTCGGGCGGGACCGGGGGGCGGCCGGGCAGGTGCCCCCCGGCGAAGGGGTGGTGGCCGGCAGGTGAGGGAGGCGGGCTCGCCTTGGGGGGCGCTTCCCCCGGCTGCCTCTTGCCTGGGATCCCGGTAGCAGTTTCCTGCTTCCCTCGTTCCCCCGGTTTCGCAGCAGTCGATCCGATTAAACCCGGCTCCTGCGTGCGGGAGGGCGTGCGGAGAGACGGATCGTCTGTTTCTCCCTGGTTTCTAAGGGGAGCCAATGTTTTGTTCCTAATATAGAAACGTGTATCGATAACAAGCTTCTTGCTTTCTTTAGTGATGGCTTCTGCCGCAGTGTGAAAGCTGAACTTTAAGGGGAGCAGAGCTCTTTACATTTTTCTTCCGTGCGTTGGAGAGCAGTTAAAAAACGAATCCATATTGCTTTGTTCTAGCGCGGGTATGTGGGAGGGGGGGCTGGTGCAGAGGGAGATAACTTTCAGTTGGGGTAGGGGGGGAATGGAAGGGAAACTGGCTGTGAAGTTTCCTCAAAATGGATGCTTTGTGCATGTTGAACTTCGTAGCAGTCTGATTGGAATCTCAAAACGTTAGCCAAATAAGGAAAGGCTGTGGCAATCCGGAGATAATGCGGGTTTGCATGAATAGTTTTTGTTTCTCTAGAAAGCCAAAAGCTTCCACACGATATTAGATTCACTGCATATCCAAAAAGCAAAACCAAACATACATAAAAAAGGTATTTGACAGGCTAGCTTATTGATCTTTAAGTTTAGAGTTTGTCCAGTAGCTTGAAAAAAGTATCTGTTAATGATTGAGATGTAGGTTGATCAAGTAGAAATCTTCCCAGAATGGTTAGGTGAGGTAACTATATATACACACACAGTGCTTTTTTTCAGTTCACCAGCTCATTTTTGTTTAATGTATTTTATCCATCCCATATAGATTTTTCAAGGATGTCAGGCTCTGACAAACATACAAATATGTACGTTTACCCATAGTCCTGTAGAGAATCTTCTCCTGAACTTAAGATAGAGAATTCTGCTAGTCTTTGCTGTGTTTCCTGTGTGTAAGTTGTCGCTTGCTCCCCTGTGAAGGGTATTGGTTTACTTTCAGTTGTGAACTGAACTGGAAGAATGAACGTGTGTTGTTGTTAAGGCTGTCAGCATGTTACTACAGCATGGTTACCTGACTTAAGGCTAGCTTGTCACTTCACAGCAATGTTTTATGTATTTAGCATTCTCTAATCAAGCTATGATTGCTTAATGCTTCCAGGATAGCTCTGTATCAGAAGTCATACCTTAACTGGTTAGAGTGTTGGGTCCAAGAGTTACTGTACTGCAGTGATTGGTAGGAAAGGATGACGTTTGATTTAACTGTATTGTTAGAATATGAGATGAGTGATGTTCTCCCTTTGTGAAATCCAGAATGCATTTTCAAGATGTTTATGATGCTATATACCACAAAACCTCCATCAAGATCATTATGAGCTTATTGTCCCCTTCTTTTTACCTGTAGTCAGCTTGCAGTTTTGAAGGGAACAGAGGTGAAGATTTACATCACTGCTAAAACTTGCTCTCTCTCTTCCTCTCCTATTCCCCTCCAGTGATACTGAAGAGCCTTTTCTGGTTTGATACATTGGAAAGCAAATAAAAGATCAGTTGTGAAGTTATAATTGTCTTGAGGCTGTCCTGTAAATGAACATTGCCTGTTGCTATAAAAATGAACATTGCCTGTTTGCTATAAAAAGCATATAAGAAATCCCTGCTTATGACCCAGCTGTTAATGGTTTCACTTTGTTATTATTAATAAATCTTATTTTTCTCTAATATGCCATATAAAAGGTGCAAATCCTACATGATGCAGCTTATAGCATGAATTAATTTTATCAGTCTTGGCTGTGGCATGGAACAAAGCTTTCATCTGCTCCCAAAGGAAACTCTTCAAAAACTTGTCATTCTTTCTGATAGAATTTTGACTGACTGATGTCAATTGTGCTGAAGTTTGTGTTGTTGTGCTTAAGACTGCCATGGCTTGCTGTTGCTTTGTGGTTTGTTGATTGTTTTGTTATTGTCTGTCACATCCTGTGTAGACTTTACTGCTCACCAGAATACATTTGTTTCAGCAAAGATAGAGTCACTTTATCTTTTTTTTTTTTGGGGTTGTGGCCTTTTTGTTTTGCGTCAAACTTTTTTTTGTTATTGAGAACAAATGAATGTGTGAAATAGCAATAAATATTTAACATATTAGTCAGCTTTTTTTTTCTGCTAGATATGACAGTTACAGACAGAAATATAAGTGGTGTTTTCTTTTCCATGGCCCAGGTAGTTGGAAGTGCTAAGGGGAAACTACCATTAATGCTGAAATTCTGATGAACTTCAGATCTGGTCTTTAATGGAGCATCAAGCTTTGTTACTAAAGCCATTAACTACTCTGATACCAGTGAGGTAGACAGCCATCGCTATCGGGAAGCTTTGTGTAATACTGTTTTTCTTAATACATATGGGAAAGAAAAAATTACAACTGGCTTGGTAGCTCAGAGGCGGAGGGGGGGAGAGTGTGTGTATATATGTGTATGCATGCATATATCTATCTATATAATGTAGGTACTTTATTCATGTTTTGACAGTGTCAGTAAGTGATTTTGTTTTATATTTTCATGTGCATAAGTGAGTGGACTTGAATGCATAATATTTGAGGAGGCATCACATAAAACTTCTGTGAAGTAAAGATCTTGCAGAAGGGGAAAAATATGTCATTAGATGATGATGATTATTCCTGTATGTGATGTTGGGTTCAAATGTCATTCTCTTTAAGAACTTGTTTTAGCATAAGTTCAGGTTAGCCCTTCAGCACAAAGGAGCAAACTAGGTATACCAGTTTTCTTTCTGTGGGAGATATAAACAATGTAGAATATTGCATCAGGGTAGTATGTATTCTGCTGCAATATTCTGTTATGTAGGTATTATAGTTTGTGTATATCTGTAAGACCGGAAAACTTGCATTTAAGTTACACCTTAAATTTACAGTAGGATTTCTGCTCTGTTTAGTTAGTGGAGGTTGAAGTTGGTTGTTTTTAAATCTTATGTTCTGAGACAGTTCTCATGCAAGATGAGATCTAATTTATAGATAGTGCAGCTTTTTTTAATCTGCTTTAACAATTGTATGCAAGGAGAATGTGAGAGAAAAAAGAAGCCCAAAGGTGATCTATGAGCTTGCAGATTAATAGTTTCTGCAAAGGGGGTGAGAAGTGGCATTTTCTGAAATAATGTAAAGAAGAGACTATATACTGCTTTCTAAAAATCTTGGTCCCTTTTAGGGAAGGCATATTTATTTAGAGTGGGGCTAAATTTGATCATACTGAAAACTTAGCATCTATCATTCCTCAGAATTTGGACTCTTCCTCTACTTCCATGAAAGATACCTTGGTTCAGTAGCTCTGATTGGAATTTATTGCTGAAGTTACGCAAAGTAGTTTGCCTAAACTTGTAGAGCTTTGTACAGGATAGAGGAGCCTACCCTGTCTGGGCAGCACCACGGGAAGGCTGCATGTGGTGGGGAGGGACTGTGGTGTGACCAGTTTCCTGGAAGGCTGGATTTCCTGTGCTCACTGCTCCCCTGGGATCATGGGGTGTGCGCTGTGGAGTACCTGCACGTTCCTGATAAAGAAGCCAGTTGAGATTAGCCTGTGGTTAGGTATGACAATTTATGCAGCCAGCTTTTTGGCTGCCCTTTTTCTTTGAGTCTGCCCAGACCTGGGAGGTGCTAACCTGTTTTTTTGGCCTCATTCTCTCTGGGTGAGGAAGGTGGGAACCGCAGCCTAATTCCACCACATAGAAAGCAGCATGTTCTGCTGTCTTGATCTTGTTTTTTTTGTTTTTCTGGGCAGGGTACTGCTTTGGAAGTAAGTTAAAGGAAATAGTCTTGGCTGCGCATGGGAATCGTTGAGTACTGTACGTGTTGTCATTGGTGAAGGCCGAACAGGCTCCTAATCATTATGGAAGCTCCCATGTGCTCTTTTTTTTTTTTCCCGTCCAGTTTAATTAAGCAAAGTTTCCCAAAGTTCTCTTTGTTGCCAGTACCTGCTGCAACTGTTCAAGTACTAAATTGAATCTGAGCATGAGACTGTTTTACCGACATTAGTTATGTGTTAGCTTGCAGGCATAGCAGTATGCAGTGTTAAATAGAAATTTTGATTTGATGCCACTGCTGTAGGGCCCTGCCGTGTTGATCCCTCAGTAGTAGTTAAGATACTGAGAAACTGCTCACAAGCGTGTTTCGCTGAACACTTATTCTCTCTAGCTGATTGAGGATGGTTACTGTTGTCTTAATATTTCCTGTGAGTTCCATGGGATTAATTTCTTTGATAAGAAGTACCTTCCTTTGCAGGAGTTTCTGCAATGGCTTAAGTGAAAAATTCTCTCAGGACTCTCTGTGGCATGCTTATAGTACCTGATATGGTAAAGGGTGTCGTTACTGTGGGCATTAGCTGTTATCCTTGTTACAGCACCCTTTCAGACAGCAAGGAGTGATGAAAAAGGGACATAAAATCTACCAGCACTGGTTCCCTTTGCCTTAGAACTTGATAGAGGACATTAAGGCTATGCTGTTGGAATCCTTTTTGACAAATGATAACACAGGTCACGTATTTGAGCTGGGGCCACAGCATGCCCAGCATGTCAAGTCGTAAGAGCAAAGAACAGGTTGCTACAGTCTTAAATCTCTAGGGTGTTTGAATCATAACAGTAGCACCCAACAACCAAGGATAAGGAAGATATGGAAATAGCTCAAAGCTATCTTGGTAACCTCCTAGCTATGACTTCTGCACTGCCTCGTTTGGAGAGTGAAAATACTGCTGCGTATGGTAAACTTACTGTTTTTTCAAGACTGTCAAGTAAAAGAGCTTCCTTTTGTGCATAAAGGTTGCTTAAATCTCATTGTTTGGAGAGGAAACAGCCTCCCACCCACTGAACCTCCTAATGCTCTTGTTGTAGGTGATACAGAACTGAGGATTTTGGAGTCATTTGCTCAGCTTTTATTATGTTATCCTGTTGATTTTTTTTTTTTTCCCCTTTTTTCTTAATTCTCTATGTGTGTGACAAAGCAGAGCAAATGAGTCTTGGAATAAGTGTAATGTTGACTTCACTCAGTGATTAGACTACAGAGGCATATTTGTTTGAAATCCCTTTGTAATAGGAGTGGTTTCTTGTGCAAGCCGTAGATCTTTCTCTCTAGTTACAGTAGCTAGGTTCAGATTCTACAATAAGTACTTGTTAGCTTCCTACTGATCTTGTCATCTAAGTTTTGGGTTCTATTTTTTTTTCCCCTTTGAAATGGAAACAAGAAGAGGAAAGAAGATGTGATTTTTCATAATGTACTTTAATAATAGAAATATAAATGCTGCATTCAAAATAATTGTGTGCTGTGTGGTGTTTTACAAAAGAAACAAGTCACATTCTTTTCATGTTTTAGTTTTATATCTACAAGTGTTTCTTAGCCTTATCATGGTCTATCAAGTTTGAACCTGGGATTTCTGTGCCTGGTTACGTAGCAGTTGCCGTTGCTATGGATATTTCATGTGCACAAGTAGAATAACCCAAGTGAATTCTAGCATATAGTAGTTAAGTATTTAAAGGAAGTTTCCCTGTTAGTGTGACTGACAAATTTCTTAAATTTACTTAGTCATGGAGGAAGAGTTATGTTCAATGTAAAAATGAATTCAACTGGTAAGGCGTTAGTATTTACCAAAGCTAATGTTTGGGGATAATTTCTGCTGGTCTTTAGCTATGAATTTCACTGTGGCATTGATGCTGCTTTTACAGTAAGGCTTTATCTATGGATTTCTGTGTATACTGGCATATTCTTGGTATTGTTAGAACACTCCATGATAAATCATCAAAAGCCTGTAACATCTCATCTGGACTTGTAAGAGTAGATGAGGTGTGCTCTTGTATGAATAAAATGTATGTGAACATGCTTGATTTGAGGCTTTTTGATCTTGGCATTGTAGTAGCAAGTGTATTGTTTTTTACCAAATTACTAATTTTCAGTTTGTTAGCTAAATTTTAGGGTAGGAGATAGAAGCAGTCACTATAAATCATTACAAGAGGTACAGTTAGGTCTTCTAACTGAGGTTCTACATTCCAGGCTTAAGGGCATATGCTGAATTTTAGTTGGAACAGATGGTTTGACAGGCTCTTGGCCAGTTCTTCACTTGTTTGCCCTTTGCTCATACTCTCGCTTTCTTTCTCAGAGTTGTTATTTGGGCTAATAAGATGCTTATTGCAATATTCTCAAATTAAGAGCCCAGAAAATGGCTTGCGTCTTTCTGTGTCATTGTGACTTCTGAGGGTGGACTGACAGTGGAACTGAGGAGCATGCATGTGCTCTAGCACGTACTTACATTTTATCCAGGACTATGTTCTGAATGTATCAGACACTGGTATGTTCTGAAAGGAATGTGGTGGTAGTTTTGGATAACTATAGCATGAGTACACCTTTCTGGGACTCTTGCAACCAAGAAATTGTGAATTATGCCTCATTACTGTCATGCAGTGGTATCAATATAGAGTATATGCATATTGGACATGCAGTGTATGAGGACATTTACCTAACAAAAGTTATATCAGTGCTTTACAAAATCTTTCTTTGTTGATCTGGGCATCTGTAAAATGCAAACTGGAATGCAGCTGCAAGACAGTGAAGCTGTTGGTAAGCTGGACAGCTTCTGATGCTGCTGGGTGGGTGGAGACATTCCAAGCTCCTTTACTTTCCTATAAGCATTCCTGAAATGACAGTCAATGGAAAGCATGGCATAAGAGTGGCAGCATTCCTCAGCTGTTTCCTTTCTAGTAATTTCAGGACTGTAAGGATAGAACAAGAAGGCAGAAGATGAACAGGGTACTTAGGAGCAGAGGGGAACTACTTCTAGATTTATTTTTTTAAATGCTTTGTATTAACAAGACCAGCTTTCAGTTGGTTTTTGAGAACACGGAATCAGCCACTGTGCTTATCCTGGAAACACTGAATCTTTGACAACTCATTCACAAAACCAAAATTAGAGCAATATGATGAAGTCTTTGAAGAAGACTGTTTCCCATTTATGCCTTTGTGGTGTTAGCACTTAACCCATTAACAATATATTTCTCAGACTAATGGCTTGTAAAGGTCTGTTAAACAGTGAAGAGTGAAGCTGGCTGTAAGAGGAGGTAAACCCCCTGGAAAAAACCAGCAAACGCATCCTCATTTTGGGCCTACACTCAGAAGTGAGTTTGTCTGCAAGGCTCCAAGTTACTGCTGTAACTTCTGAATACTTCTATGTTTGATCTGTAGCAAGCGCATAGCCACCTGTTTTAATACTCAAATATTTGTAAGAGATGGGGGTTAGAAATGGTTCCAGCTCTAAAACGTTCTGTCAGAGACCAAGTCTCACAGATTTTAATTTTATTATTTTTAATCAGTCTGAAATTTCCTTTGTATGTTATGACTGTAATTTCAGGGTCTTGAGTTAAAACAATAAGAATTTTCTTTGATGTGATCAGTTAGCAGCCAGCGGTGATTACTATGCGAGTTTTAGTTCCGGGCTTATTATTTACTTAGTTCTGCAGTTGCTGTTTTACCATCCTCATAGTGGAGCTAGAGGAGTAACCAAAGTGTCTTCTGTATACATACTTGAGTATTTGAAGTTTCTTGCGCATCAGGAGATTACATGCAAGTGTTAGCCTTGTGCTGTGGATTTCAAATATCCACAAATATACAGATACATTTATACCACTTCTGGTGTGAATTTCATTTTCTTGCTACGTTTTTGCTTCTTTCACAGAATGACTGAGATGCAACATGAAAGCTGCTTGTTAATAGTTTTCTTCAAACTTACAGGATGAATTTGCCTAACAGGGTTTTTTTTTTTCTCACTTGAATTGAGTGTTTGTCTAAGGCAAAATAACAGTATCTTCATCTGGTAACAAAAGTGAACATAGTTGACAAGCGTGTACCCTGATAAATGCGTGTACACTGATACATGTGTATGGTCAGTGCCACCTTTTGAAACAAACTTAACTTGGATGAAGCTTTTGCGGAGAAGCTGCATTCCTCTGTCAAATTCAGGAACCTTGTGGGCCCCTTTTGAAACCAGAATACTGTCTTGGACTTCTGGCTTTGAAACTCTTGGCTTACTGGTGTCCTGAAATTTGCTTTAACATTCTTGATTGAAAACCTGTGCTTTCATTACTGAAGGGGAAACTTTGTTATTTTAAAGCTGCAAAATATGTTCTTCCTAAGTTCTAACAGAAGTATTGCTGCTTGCAGTATGTTCATGCATCTATGCAATTGTACTTGAATGAGTAGGCTTTTAAGAATGATCTTAAAGAAATCAATGAGACTTCTCCAAAAGTATGTCCCCAGTCCCAGAGATGGAACAATCCTAAACATTATTTCTTTGATCAGTCTTAATATTTGACTACCTTCCCTGTATCCCATAAAATATAAGTAACCCTGCATATTGTTGTTGTAGCATTAAGTTATTTTTTAAATCTACTCACAAAAAGTCAGCAACTCTTGAACTTGCTTTATTAACCTGTTTTCTGGAAATGTTTTCAAATCAGTCCAGCCTGGTGCTTTAGGTGTTAAACTTGTTGCAGACTTGGGCAAAAATGAATTGCCTTAGGTTTTAATCAAAGTAGGGTAACAGCACTGTGCCTATGGGCTAGATTGGGACTCCTGTTGTTGAGTAATAATCTTATTTCTATAAAATCATATAAACCAGTGTTTTAGAAAACTTGCCAAACTTCACAATGCTTACCACTTATTTTGTTCAACTACTGCCACGTGAATTATGTTAGGTCCTAATTATTAAAATTTCATCCGCGAGGAGCTTTCTCTTTGTCTCCTGCTCAGTTGAAAATAAAAGTTAAACACTTTCATCTCTGAAATGAGAACTTTTGTGTAATGGCAGTTTCTTGGCTTCTGAGGGGAGGGGGTGCAAGGTTTCACTAACAGGGTCTTGTGAGTTGGGGTATTGTTTGTCACTCTAGACATGGCTTTCTGGTCACTCATTTTCTACTTGCTTGCAGACAACCTAGCCAAATGTTTGGCATGTATTTCTCTGTATAGCTACACTTGTATGTGTGTAATAGTGGTATTAAATGCCAATCCTCATATGTCGCAGTGAATATCAGGTATTTGTATGCTTAGGAAAAGAAACAACTTTTCTCCATTTCCCTGAAGAAGTAACTTAACAGACCTGGAGGCCCTTGTGCTTTATGCTTGTAACATACTTGTAAAATACTGAAGGCAGTCACTTACAAGTATATGATTGCTCTCTGTTTTAGTTGAGCTGCCCTCAAACTTGGTTTTGTGTGAAATAGTTTCTTCATATTTTTACCTGCCATTTGCAATGTCATGTCTTAGTCACAGTCTACCTGGCTTTGGCCTCATCTGTCAAATGTGACTTCAAAGAAAGCTCGTTAAATTACTGTATAAACAAGTTTTACCTATTCCTGTATGTAAATATAGCAGTGGTGATTTAAAACCTGCAATTTCAGAGGAAAATGATATGTGAATTTTGGTGTGAATGCTAGGAGATACAGTGCTTATTTTACAAAATGTTCATCAGTTACTGGCCACGGTAAGAAGATGTGGCAGCAGGGGAGCGAGCTCTTTTCCAATTGTTTTCTCAGCAATCGAAGGGGATGCTGTACTTCTCCATAAAGTGTCGATTGTAATTAAAGCTCTGCATTTGCAGGGTCAAGTGGTGTTTGGATTTTTAGAATACCTCTCTGCTGCTTGTTAAAAAAAAATTGCTGCAAATAAATACTGCTGAAAATGTGGCACTTGCTGCTCTTTGTTTTGGTACACAGATCGCTCCAGATATAAAAATAATGAATGTAAAATAATGGGAATCTATATTCATTTTAATAGTTTTGTGAGAAGAAAGGCCTAAGAGGAGCTGTAGCTGGGAACCAGGAAGAGGCTGTCTTGAGAAACTTAATGCTTTAGCAACATATACCAATGCTGGATGCAACTGTAGATACTGATGTGAAGTATGGAAACATGGGCAATCCTGGCTGCTTGTATATAGAAATTACAGTTTAAAAGAGCTATTGCTTTTCTAAAAGTAGCATGAGAGATGTGGGGGATTTCATCCTTTCACTAATTTCCTCTAGAGAATTGTTCCTGAATTAGATTATGCTAGTGCTAACCTCTATATGTAGTTATCTGTCCTTCTCTTAAAACTAGTAATTCCTAACTAATTCCTTGCTAATGGGCTAGCTTTGCACTAATGAGTAGCAATGATAACCTAATTTCATAAGGTTGTCAAGTTTGGAATCCATGTTCTGTCCTAGTGTGTAAGAAATGTTAATGATGTCTTACGATGAGGTTACTTAAAAGAAAAAAACTAAAAGCAGATAAGGCATTTTTGCCTTTTTCTCCCTCTAGAGAAGACTGCGCTTCATTTAGGGATAATTGTAGCTAGATAACTACCATTAATTGGGAAGAAATATTTAGTATCACATACTCGGTTTACATGATGATATGGTAGATTACTTCTGCCTCTTTAGTAGTGCCAGCATGTTGGATATAACTCTTCTGTTTTTATGAGGGAGAACGTGCAGGAGAAGAAGGTATTTGTGTCACTGGGAGAAAAAGCCCATTCCCATTTAACTCTCCTTTTATCCTTTTTTTTTTGTCATGCAGTTGTTCTGTGACAGCTTGAAATACTGCCTTTTGTATTTAAAAAAAAATAAAATAACTTAGTTGCTAGAGTTCATTCAGTGTATCTAAATTCTTAGACAATACTTTTCCTCCCCAGTCCCTAGAAAAGCAAAGCTATATGATATCAATAGGTCTGAGTATGTTGCAGATGATGGAAATTCTGTTTGGAGAAACTTGCATGGTAGGCTTAAAGTGCTAGGTGATTCTGTGGTACTGTCTTAACATGCCTAAGAAGGACTGATTTATCTTCTCGCTAGTTATAGGTTAGCTCATATTCAGGTTTAGTTTGTTGGTTTTGGTCTTGCTTAAGCCTAGAGGTTTCCCCAAAGTATTTGAATGTCACATTGCCTTCAGTAAGAACTTCGTGCTCAAACATGTCATTGCTCTTCTCCCTTCAAGAAGAACTACCATCCTGAACAAACTTTACTGAAGACTAATATAAGTATTTAATACAGTTTTCAGTACAATTGAATACAGTTCTAGAGTCAAATGACTGTTGGAGTTTTTCTTAATCAGCAATTTCAGTGGAGAGTTTGAAAAGATCATTTAAATATGAAATCTTAAGTTGCAGCTACAACATTCAGTACCTGGTTATATTTGGTAAGATAACTGGAGGCCTATGACTGATTACCCACTCACTTTAACTAGCTGCCTTATTTAGTATCTACCGATTGAGATCTATACATATGAACTCTATTTGTCCAGTTTGAGAAGCGTGCTGTGTCCAGAATGCAATAGGAATTGTCAGCTCCTAATGCAAAGTGCCGTTAAACTTATGCCAGCATAAAAAGGACATGGACCTATAGGAGCAAGTCCAGAGGCTCCGAGGAGACCTTAGAGCAGCCTTCTAGTACTTAAAAGGGGCTCTGCAAGAAATCTGTAGAGGGACTTTTTTGCAAGGGCATGTAGTAACAGGACAAGGGGGATGGCTTTAAACTGAGAGGGTAGATTTAGATTAGACAGTAGGAAGAAATGCTTCACTATGTGGGTGATGAAGCACTGGAACAGGTTGCTCAGAGAAGCTGTGGCTGCCCCATCCCTGGAAGTGTTCAAGGCCAGGTTGGACAGGGCTTTGAGCAACCTCGTCTAGTGGAAGGGGTCCCTGCCCATGGCAGGGGGTTGAAAGTGGATAATCTTTAAGGTCCCTTGCAACCCAAACCATCCTGTGATTGCATTTAAAGGGTGTTTTTTTTGGTGTGTGTTTTTATTTTAAAAATATGGCACATAAATAAAAAGCATCAATAAAAGTTGAAGGCATGCAAACTATGGGCATTCCAATAAAAAGCCAGACAACACTTAAAAGTAGCTTTCTGCTGAGAAGCATTGTTGGCGTCAGAGTCATAGATTCTTCAGTGACATAGTTTATCATCAACTACACCGAGATATGACTCAAGTGCTTGCTTGAAGAGCTGATGTGTAATTTCCCCCTTTTTGGAGATCTTCCAAGGACTTTGTATCTCAGCAGCTGTTCACTTACCTGTACATATAGTAACAAGTTCTGAAGTCTTTTTCAAGACAAACTCATGTGACTTGTGTTTGGAAGGCTTTGCTGTCTTAATTTCTTCCTTCTAGGATTTCAAGCACTTTTAATTTCTTCTCTATGATGTGTATTCTATGGCTAAGTTAAATGACTTGAGCATAGAAGAATTTTCCTGATGTTTTTCCTGTTCATTTTGCTTTGTCATATTTCACTGCTGATAATGTATCTGATGATAACATGCTCTGCATTCTGTTAATACTTGGAAGGTGTTTATGCAGAATTTAAACAAATAACATCCTAAGTCAACTGATTTGGGCTGCTTTATTGTAGCTTAAACTACAAATGCTACTTGGATATTAAAACCATTTAAGCCTTTAGGTAGAACCATCAATTTTTAAAGCAGATATGGCTTAAAATCTGGTGTCAGATGTTTGGCGGTTGAGCTCATGTGACAGGTTGTAAAACTGAGGAGTGTCACTTAACTATGAATGACATCACTAACATTTTTATCAATACACTTCTGTACTTATCTTTGGTAGCTGTCTGATTCATGAGACCCATATTACATTGTACAGCTGCATAAGTTGCTCTTTGAAGAAGGTATTTGACCTACACAAAGGTGGGCACTGGGAAAGACAGGGTAGGAAATATTCCCTGATCATAAGATAGAACAGTGACTGGAATACTTTTTAACCCAGGTAAACTGCCCCTTTTTCTGTTCTCCTGTTTCCTTGCTCTACTTAAGTTACAGAAACTGGATCTTGACAATCAAATTATTTCAAATGATTTTTAATAAATAAGCACTACTTGGTAGTTACTTGTGATTTTAGAGGTATAAAAGCAGGCTCTGAATTCAAGTCTGCATCTGTAGAGAGTTTAACAAGGTGCTAATGCTTATGGAAACCCAGCATGTGCTCTGTGTTGATTTCTTCCTTCAAGAAAGGTCTGTCACAGGTTTGTTTTCTTTCTTTGGTAGTATTGGCAGCCATCAGGACACAGGATATTTACATCTTTGCTCCTCTTCATAAGATAACACCCCATCCCTCCAGACAGAAAGCTGTTCGAACCCTGAACACCATGATTGCACTATGAATTTCTCTGAAATGTTTCTACTCTGCTTAATGCAGGGAATAGTAGAATGTGACGAGTTGTTCCTGTAAAGCCTGTTATGTGAACCCAAGATTTCTGTGAACTCTTGCTCTTGTCAGTCTCAGTTTATATATTGTTAAACGCCTCTGGCACTTTCAAGTGAGTCTTGATTCCTTGATAATATTGATGACTCCATTAGGTTATTTACCTTCTTAATTTTGAATATTTCTGGGTCATGTCTCATTTTAGTAATGCTGTGACTTTAGAAGTTGCATACAAGAACTTAAATTCTTACGTTAAGATGCAAATAATTTGCCTGCTTTAGGCTCAGTGTAGCATGTGGGTTTTCTACCAATTATCTTAATTTATGAATATAAGACTTGAAGTTCCATATACATCAGTTCAGTTACTGAGTTTTATCAGTTGGTGGAACTTGACTTCTTGAAAACATAATGCTTAGGAAGAAAAGTAGTTAACCACCAGTGAGTATTGTGAAAATAATCAGTCTCTTGGAGGAAAATTACCTATTTCCCAGAAACACTTTAGTCATACAACAGTAATAATGTTGCCAATTTAGAAGAGGATGCTGAAAGAAGGGAAGTTGCTGCTTACAAGATCATGCTGGTGCATAAAGGGTGAGTAGCAGACTGTTGGTGGCCTGCTGGAATAAATAGGGAAAGGTAATTTGTCTGTCCCATCTGCTTTGTGGGAGTGGAGAGGATGACACCAGCACTTAATTTGCAAAATTACAGCTTCAGATTGGAACAATGTCTAAACCAAAAAATCAGGCAGCAGGTTACTGGCTAAGTGGACAGGTCCATAATGCAAAGAGAAACCTCTAGCCAGCAGGGCATGCATTCTGGTAGTTGAGCCAGTAGTTCTGGCTACTTTGCTTTTATTTGAATGTGTATTCTGAGGCCTGTTTAACCTGGGGGTTTTGACTTGTCATCATGTTTGTCCCTTTGGCTCTGTCACAGCTAATGTCTACAGAAGCAGAAAACAAAGGGAAGTGCTTCATCTCACTGAATGAGGGAGCACAAAATGTTAGATTGGACCATTTGTGGTAAAGGCTGTAGGAGTTGCCATATGAAGTGAAAAACTTGTGCAGAAGATGCTGTAATTATAAGCAACTGTGGAGAAGAAAAGCTATGTTTTTGCAACAGAAATGCATGTTCTTTGTCTGCAAGTATCAAGAGGTTATAGGTAAGAGCAAACTTATAATGGTTTTGGTTGACTGTGTAGTTTTAAAACTATTTGGAGGTGCCTTTGTGATCTATTCCACTTCAAGAACTTTCAGTTTCTAGCCCAAAGAGTGGTAGTGTATTTTTTAAAATAGGCTGTTGTATATCTTTTTCTCCCTTCCCACTTCAAGTGCAAGCTACATCTGTGGTTAATAATTCTTAACATTGAGTGGTTTTTCTTTGCAGTTATTAGGAGATGTGTTCATGCCATGTAGTCTGTTGAACTCAAGGGATGCCATGAATATCAGGGTTGAATAGGCAGGTGTGCTCTAGAACCTTCAGGTGGTGGTGTAGTTCACCTGCAGTATCCCCATGTTATTACTAGGTCTCCATACTATTTTTACTAGAGTTTTGACAGCCTTGATTAGCAAATGGTACAGGTGCTTTGCTGGTTCACTGTGTTCTTCAGCCATGAGTCCAGCGCAGAGCCACAAAGATGATTAAGGGAGTGGAACATCTCCCTTATGAGGAGAGGCTGAGGGAGCTGGGTCTCTAGCTTGGAGAAGAGGAGACTGAGGGGTGACCTCATCAATGTTTACAAATATGTGAAGGGTGAGTGTCAGGATGATGGAGCTAGGTTTTTTTCAGTGATGTCCAGTTATAGGACAAGGGGCAATGGGTGTAAACTGGAGCATAAGAGGTTCCATGTGAACATCAGGAAAAATTTCTTTACTGTGAGAGTGACAGAGTACTGGAACAGGTTGCCCAGGGGGGTTGTGGAGTCTCCTACATTGGAGATATTCAAGGCCCGCCTGGACAAGTTCCTGTGTGATGTACTCTAGGTTACCCTGCTCTTGCAGGGGGTTTGGACTAGATGATCTTTTGAGGTCCCTTCCCACCCTTGGGATTCTGTGATTCTGTGATAAATAGTTACACTTTTGGCTTTACTTATGTTGATGAATCTTTTATACAGTAAATTTCTAGAATGTCCTTTTTGAGCTTTGGAATTCAAACAAATATGTCAACAGTAACTTTTTTATTTCTTAAAAGAATTTTCAAATTGGCAAGCTTTACTTTTGTCCTCTCTAACTTGTGTTGAGTTTGACCTGTGATTTCAATATACATACCACATACAGTGAAATAATTGTGAATTTTACTGTGTTGCCATATTTTTTTCCTATATTATGCCAGTACCTGTAATGCTTTGTACTTCCACTGTTATGAATCAGTAATGCCTTTTTTTTTCCTGAGTTCTGGGGAAGGAGAAGAATGGATGTTCTGCACTTGCAAATCAGAGAACATATGTTGTACATGCTACTGAATTTGATGACAGAGGAGTCTTTGAATGTGTGAAGCGAAAATGCTTCACACCATTACCGAGTATGGGATTATTGAATTTGTAGTTTACTTCAGGTAAAACTGCTGGAAGCAGATGCTAAATTCTCCACTAATAGCTGAATCTCAGTATTTAAGTATAGTGCAGCTTCTGCCTCAGCTGATGAAGTTCCAGTATACTTGCTTTGATGAACTAACTTAAATTATATTTTGTGCATTACTGGCACAAGCAGATCCTTCAGCTCATAACCAACCATGATATGTAATCAAGGATAGCAAAATCGTTCTGACCTTCTGCAAGTTAGTCCCCTAAAATGGAAATTATTAATTTTGCAGGTGGAAATGGCAGCCAGGCAGCAGTGAATTCCAGGAGACAAATACTGAGGCAAAGTCATAACTTTGTTCTTCTGTTCAACAGCCAAATGACAGTTGATTCCAGTATTTCCCACTTGATTTTCATCTGTGATTTAAAGGTATTTTCCATAAATCCATCAGGTATTTCTACGAGGACATTGCTTAATATCCAAAGTCTGTTGTTGTGGGCTTTTTTTTTTTAATCTTCATAATCCTCCCCTAAAACAACAAGCTCTTTCCGTTCCCCAACCTTTAACTTCTGTGGCTGCTGTTTCAGGCCATTATTGTTAATTTGCGTTTAATCAGCTCTTGCAGACTGAATGGCAGAAAACTAGGATAGTTTGATAAGTTTGTGTGCATGTTTTCCTACGCCTGCAGCAGTGACTCTGATAACCTGCAGCTTGAAAGGTCAGTGTGGAACTGCTGAACTAAAAGGGCTGTTAAAAGTAGAAGTCAGAAACTACACGCTTATAAATGATTACTCCATGAATCCATGCTCCACTGTGGCTCAGTATAAATGTCTTTTCCTAGATGGAAGACTTCCTGTTCCATCTTTGGCTTAGCTTTGGAAATTCAAGACAAAAACTGGGTGAAATTGTGTTACTGCTATTATTAGTGTTTTGTGTTGTTCCTGGGGGACTACATCATCTAACTGATGCAGAAATTTTCAGTCTTTTGCAAGAGATTGCTGTGTCTTTTATGTTTGGATGGAGACTTGCAACTAGCAGTACTTCAGGTTTTGTTTTTGACCAAAATCTGACTTTTACGCAAAAGCAGAGCTAGGAATGTATGCAGGCAAACTACCAAACAGCTCTACTGACATTCCCAATGGTCCTACATAAGCTGGAAGAAAAACTGTGTGGCCTCCTTAAGCTGCAATCCTGGTATTTGTGTTCAAACCTTGCCCTTAAAGAAATAAGGCTCTTGTAGCCTAGGGCTACTAAAAACCTAATGCAGTGTCATACATATGCAGAATGGTTTGGATCCTTTCCCAATAGTTAGGTCAGCCTAGGAATTCTTTTTGGTGGGAAGTGGTCTTTTTAAGGACCATTAAGAAGTTGGAAGACAAAGTAGAACTGTGGTTTGGTTTGAATTATATATATATATATATAAAATAAAAGGCTTCTACTGGGCCTCACAGACAAGAAGCTACCATTGTATGGCTTTCACAACCTCTCTGATTCAGCTGTCAAGTACAGTCAAGGGTGAATGAGATACTACTTCCTGTTATGAGGTGGGCTGCATTTAAAGTATTTAAAGTACCTGGCTGTTGAGTGTCTAGTGGAAAACTGTGCTAGTTCTACAACTGAAATATCAGGAAGATACTTGCTTAAAAGCTCCCCCCCCAAAAAAAAAAAAATAACAAAACACCAAACAACAACCAACCAACCAAAAAACCAAAAAAACCCAAACCCAAACAAAACTGATTTATGTGGCTTTTGATTTATAGAGTCTAAGGAATTCTAACTTCCTCAGATCCTTGGCCATGAAAGGCAAGTAAATATTTAGAGGCTGGGTACTTACTGCAGTTGGGTACCAATCGTCTGTTTTCTGCTATATTCTGGTTGGCCTTTTTGGTTTGATCCCTGCTCTCCCCATTTTTGCCAGAAGCAGTAAGATGATCTTTGCACTGCTCTTCTTTTAAATATGTATTATTTAACAGAGAAACAATTTTACAATGCTGTTTGGTTTTCTGTTGACCTTGATAGCTTGTGGTGTGATCTTTCCTGCTTCAGTCAGTCCAAGCAAGGCATTTCTCTCTGGTCTAAATGCAAGCTTTAGTCTTTTGGGAAGGGATACTTTGCTCAGCCTGTTCCTGGACCTTATTTCTTTGGCAGGTAGGTAGGCTGTGTTATAATCTTCTCACCTACTGCTAAGTTGTCTGGACAGAAGTTGTGCTCATCTGAAGTGGTCTTGGTTCCTGAAAAGCATAATGTACAAAGAAGGGAAACTGAAAGTGCAGAGGAGGAAAGGCAATGGCATACTGAACAGAAAATCTTTAATGAGAAAAGAGTAACAAGCTTTGTTACAGCAAAGTATTCTTTGTTCCACAAAGCAGCAATGTATAATGCTGTTCCTAAGTGCTATATAACTTAGAGAATCTTTATTTAATGCATAGATTACCTTACATAACCTTTCTGGAGTTTGCAGCAATCTATGTCTTTAGATTGGCTTTAGATTTTATGTTTTTTTTAATGTGTCAAATGTGCAAATAAGAGATATGGGGCCCTGGCTTGATGAAAAATAAGTTTGAACAGAAGGTTTTCTTTAATGATGGTTTAGATTGTCTGCTTTGAATACTCATTTGTATAATTGGATGCAGAAATTGAGGTGCCCAGGATACTTCTTCAGCAGTCTTGTTTGTGGAGTTCAGGACTTATGGTGGTGTGCTAACTAATGCACTAACTATTTTATTTATTTATTTCCTTGTTGGAGACTCTCCTATTTTTTTGCTACAGTCGTGCAGATTTTTTTTTTGGCTACTGAAGCAGAAACCTCTTCCGGAAAACTGACTTGCTCCACAGATGTGGGTGTAGATTCTTCGGAAGATCCTGGTCTATGTCTAGAGCTCCTAGGTGGAATAGTAATAGAAAGTAACTGCTGTAATGCCATGATATGCCTGATGTATAGACCAAGCAGAAATCCTTAATGAAACAGTGGCTTCACTTTGCCTAGGCTCTGTACAGACCTCTGAAGATGTCCTTCCTGTTCTACAGTGCGTCATAATGGAAGACGCATGGGAAGTTTGGGAAGGAAGAATACAGTCAAACACATGAAATTACATTAGTTTGCATTTCTATGTCAGTTTCTTGCTGAAGGAAAATAAAGTTTTGTCTTACTCTCTAGCACCTCTGTCAGAAATGTTGTACTTCATTGGAATCTGTACCTGAATTGAGGGGCACTATATTAATACTGGGGGTTAAAAAAAAAAAGTCCTGTGTTTCTGTATTCAGTTTTTGCTTTGTCATGGGTTTTTTTTTCCTTACCTGTTGAGTTTAATTAGAGAAGTTGGGCAGGAACTATTAGTCAGAATTTCTTTAGGGTTTTACTCCATCTTTAAAACATGTTTTTTTGTTTTGTTTTTTTAATCTGAAAACTGGAACACTGTTGCATATGTGAATTATCTGGTCCTGTAACCTGTAACCTATACAGCAGTGTATGCGTATATTTAATGCAATATCTATTAAAGAAATAAATGTGATCTTGCTGTTCTGGGGGTTTATTTGTCATGTGACAAACGAGAGGATCTTTCAGCAGTCTGTTTTGCTGGGGTTTAAAATTTTCCATTTATCCTGAGGTAGTAAAACAGCACAGTCAATTACTTTCGGGCAGCTGTGATGGTGGAAGTTAAGATCCCTCATGTTAAAAAAAATAATCTGAATGTTGGATCCCTAAAATCCACCCAAAAAGTGCTAAAACTGTTGCTCTGTGTCACTTGATGACAAGGAAGGAATGGGTTAAACAGTGTATTTTTGTATTTTAAATATTGTACAGATTTTTTTTTAAAGTAGATGGGCTGTAACTCTTGCATCAAGCTCATTTTGTTAATTTAAGCAAATTTTATCTTGCTTTAACTGTAGTTCAGAACTTCTGATGTTCTGAACATGCTTGGACTGAAAGAATCCAATAAAAACAAAGTAGCTCGCAGTAATGGAAAAAATGACTCTGTACAAGTCGAGAACAGAACTTAGCTAAAAGGCAAACAGTAATCCTTAAAACAGAAGCTAAGTTTAAGCACTTCAGGGTTGAAGATCAGTCTGTTCTGCTGGTTTTCCAGCTACGCAAGTGCCTCAGTCATAGTGTTCATGTGTAATTCTCCCTAAAATTTCCTAGTTTTGTCAAATGGATTTCATGCTTTGGTTTGGTATTCTAGGGTTGGTCATTTATTACCATATATCAAGTACTGTAAGCCAATGTAAGTGCAGTCATCTGAGGTTAAATTACAATGTAACTGTGGGAGCTCATGCTTCACACTTTAGAATGTCACCATGAGAGTAAGGATGGTGTTAGTTTCCTCATCTTCTGATGGTTGTGCCAACAGGTGCACACTTCTTTGGAGAAATGAGCTTGCTGGTCACATGAAGGCCATCAGCTGTTCAGCTTCTCTGGTTGTGTCTGTGTGCCAGAGTTCCAAGGTGTAGACTAAACGAATCTCAAAGAAATAAGCTATTTTCTTATGAGCAAGACAAATCATGTATTGCAGTTCCACATTTAACCTTCATTTAGACATTGTATCTTCAGTTCAAGACCTTAAGTACAGGCTAATTTTAAATATTAAACATTAATAGGGGAAATTACTGTAATTAGGGACTCATTACTTCATAGTTACAAGTGAGGCTACTTCACAGATGTCTCATATAAAGAGTGGTATTAATCAAATTAAGAGTAAGGTGCTTCTTTCTTTGGATTCCTGTCTAATTCAAGCTGCTCTAACTGTACTTTTGCCCAAACTAAAACTAACTAGAATATTCTGCATAAACTGCCTAGTCATGTTCTGGAATGTTACAGTCTACAGTACAGTAGGTACCTGCTAGACACACAGCAGGTACCTACCAAAGCAATAGCCGGAGCTTATGTTGCAATACATGTTGCAACTGGGCAGAGGTAATGTCTTTTGTTACCTCAGTGATCCCTAAACATGCTTATAACATGGGAGGAACTAACTCCTGATTTTATGACATCCAGATGAGTTCCAAATTACAGAAAACTGGCTTTGTCACCTGGTTTCCAAAGAGGAAGTGAAAATTAACCAGAACTTACTCCTAAGCTTCTTAATGACTTTTTTCAAGGTGTTAATTCTCAATTTTACACTCCTTTTACTTTTTCCACATCCAAAATCTGATTTTGGCTCCTGCATGAATGATGTCTCTGTTATGTAGGTGGTTTAAGGCACAAGCATGCATAGACTTTTTCCCTAGATAACATTTGCTTTCCCAATAAGAATGGGGAAGTTCTGAAGCAAGGGATTTGGGTTACCATGTAGGCATTGGCCGTTGTTGAGTCCATCAATATTTTCTAGTCTCATTGTTGATAGACTCTACAATCACTTGAACACAGTGATTTAAAGCACCAGGAAAATAAATACAATTCATCTTTATCATTTTTTGTTGTTCTATTGGTGATAAAATTTGATTCACATTATACTTCATAACTTCTTAACCAAATACTACAAATCATTCTTCTATGAACATTATTAATTCATCTTCATCTGAAAGCCCTTTCTTTGTATCCTGGGCTGCATATAAAGGAGTGTGACCAGCAGGTCGAAGGAGGTGATCCTCCCCCTCTGCTCTCGTGAGACCTCACCTGGAGTATTGTGTGCAGTTCTGGTGTCCTCAACATAAAAAGGACATGGAACTGTTGGAACAAGTCCAGAGGAGGGCCACGAGGAGGATCAGGGGACTAGAGCACCTCCTTTATGAAGACAGGCTGAGAAAGCTGGGGCTGTTCAGGCTGGAGAAGAGAAGGCTGCGTGGAGACCTCATAGCAGCCTTCCAGTATCTGAAGGGGGCCTATAGGGATGCTGGGGAGGGACTCTTCGTTAGGGACTGCAGTGACAGGACAAGGGATAAAGGGTTCAAACTTAAACAGGGGAAGTTTAGATTGGATATAAGGAAGAAGTTCTTTACTTTAAGGGTGGTGAGGCACTGGAATGGGTTGTCCAGGGCAGTTGTGAATGCTCCATTCCTGGTGGTGTTCAAGGCCAGGTTGGACAGAGCCTTGGGTTGACATGATTTAGTTAGTGTGAGGTGTCCCTGCCCATGGCAAGGGGGCTGGAACTAGATGATCTTAAGGTCCTTTCGAACCCCAACTATTCTATGATTCTGTATGTGGGAACGTCCTTTTTTCAGTGGCTTACATTTCACAGTATCACAGTATGCTAGAGATTGGAAGGGACCTCAAAAGATCATCTAGTCCAATCCCCCTGCTGGAGCAGGAACACCTGGATGATGTTACACAGGAATGTGTCCAGGCGGGTTTTGAATGTCTCCAGGGAAGGAGTCTCCACAACCTCCCTGGGCAGCCTGTTCCAGTGTTCTGTCACCGATTTAAAATCATATATTCTAGGTTTTCCAGAACTGTAGCTATAACTTCATGCAGCTTTGCAAATTGCAAAGGCGTTGTTTTCCCTATCTGTAGAAAAATAAACAACTCCTGTCTAAGCACAGAGTTTGCATCTGCTTTAACTAAATAAATTGCTTTGCAAAAGGAGCTATCTATGTTAATACCTGAACCTGTTTTACTGAAGGCAGTATCAAGGTACTTTTTTCTGGCTGCTGAGTAATTATATGCTCTGCTTTTGGGATAGTGTGGTTAAATGCAAACCTCTAGAGCAGCAGGGTGGTGTGAGTGTCTTCTGTTTCACCACTGGTTTTGCTTGCCATCTTCATGTGGGGATCTGAATTTGACACAACTCAGCTGTTAATTCTACTTGAAAGTAACCTCATCCATTCCTAAGTGTGCTGCTTCTGGTCTCCTTGAAGTCCTGTTGCTTTTCATTGGGGTTGAGAGAACTGATTCTCATAACCACCCTAAAACAAAGCCTTTTCTTCTGAAACTCAAATATGTATGGATTTTAATGCAGATATGTACACATGCTGTTTTATTGATGAATATATGTCATGGTCATGTGTCAGTATTTTTCTCAGACTAAAGCCAAAACACAGCACTGTACCAGCTACTAGGAAGAACCAGGACACTATATAAATGGCTTTAAACTGAAAGAGGGTAGATTTAAATTAGACAATAGGAAGAAATTCTTTACTGTGAGGATGGTGAGGTGTTGGCACAGGTTGCCCAGAGAAGCTGTGGCTGCCCCATCCCATAAGTGTTCAAGGCCAGGTTGAATGGGGCTTTGAGCATCTCATTTAGTGGAAGGCATCCCTGCCCATTGCAGGAGCATTGGAACTAGATGATCTTTAAAGTCCTTTCCAACTCAAACTATCTTATGAAAATCAACAATACAGTGTTGTATGAAGATACAAAGAACAGCTGCAGTGTTACTGGAAGCTTCTTGGCCAGAAAATGACTGAGTTGGGTTTGAATTCAGCTAGTCTGGATCTGAACTTTTCTTCACTTTGACCTCAGAAAGTGATGATTGTGTTCTGCAGTATCATCTTCTTTCACAGCTGTCCTCCCCAGTTGTGAGATGCAGCTTTGTGATAAGAATAAGGATGAGCACTGCCTCAGCATGTGATCAAGGTCAGCTGTTCATAGGTTTTGAAAGAAGATTGCTTGTTATTCTTTGTGACCTTACAAGGCTTAAGACTTCAAAGTTGTCACTCATTATACTAAGATGATGCTTTTGTTTTGCCCTGACCTGAATTACCATTCTTTTGCTAAGTGATCATAAGGACTGCTGGGCTGAATTTTGTTGATAATTAGTTACCCTCTCCTCTCACAGTTCCTAGCCAGCAGGAGGGGAATAAGGGAGGGCCAAGATAGGAACTGATTCTAAAATTTTAAGCTAATGACTGCTAATGGCTGTGTAAAAAGTCACAGAGTGATGGGGCAGCATCAGCTGTTAATCTGTGTAGAACCCTGTACCTTGTACATGGCAGCTTGAGGTATTTTAAGTGCAAAGTACTTTGCTGTTTTAACAACCTTTTGTGTCTCAGACATCAGTTACTTTCATGGGAAAAAAAAGGTAATCTGTAGCCCAGACTAATTTGGAAAGGTGAAAACTCACCTGCTATCTTACTTCCTTCTCCACCTTGCTTGCTAACACATTGCAGAGGACTTTGACATGATCATGGCATTCGTATGTCTGCAGCATGCTATAGTTGTGCTGTGTTTTTTACCTTAACTAATTTAGTCTAACAAGAGCAAGTCCTCAGCAGAGCAGTAGGTATTTTTTTGCCTTTCCTAAGGCCAGCAGTGTATTAATGCTCTATTGTTTCAGTGTTAGCTTGATGTTATATATTTAGTGCAAGACTGTTAGAGAGTGACTGTTGTATTCTAGAAGCATCTCAATACCGAATACAGTCCTTCCAAATGAAAGGTCACCATTTTAGCTGCCATAGAGGCAATCTCGGGGATGCTGATAGGAATTGAATGAGTACATTTCCTTAGACATTTCTTCTGTGTGGCTTTTAAAGTCCAAGGCCACATAAAACATCCTTTTAGCAAACTGATGCCCTGCAGAGCAGAAAGGTAGTTGTTGCTACTATAAAGTTATCTAAAGTAGCTTAGTATAATGATACTTTTTTATAAACTAAGTGTGCATTTAGATAGTTAGGGATGTAGATACTATGAACTACAATGCCATCATTATAATAGTGTAAATGCCTATTTAAGCAGAGTACTTACTCATTGACAGCTCCTGTACATTCCCATGCTCGTTCACTCTTGTGAGAAGCTTAATTTGTCCACTTGGCAAGTAATGTCGTAGACAAGCTTGCAGTTGGAGTGCAGTAACTTCTAAAATATTGTTAGAAGAGCTAATTGTGCAGTCCATTAAATTCCTGCTTAGGACAACCCAATGATAAGATCTTGAGAACTGAAGTCTTAGCTCTCTTCTGTGGACAAAATCACATAAATCTAAATGCTTTACAGCTCCTTAAGGGATCTTTGTAATTCAGGGTAGTGATAGCCAAGTGAATGCCAAACTTGAATAGAGATGGCTCTGCTCCCTGGTGTGGTACATAGGTTTCAGAGGTGGTTAGCGCTGGGGGCAATGTTAAGAGCAGACTGGAATTTCATCTTGCATGCAAATGTTGTTGTCATCTTTGTGTATTTATGCCAAGGTCATGTATGTAGCTAATTTCTGCAATAAAATTGGTTATGAGCCGTGTTGTGGCCATTCTTTTTTGGTTTGTTTTTTTTTTTTTTACTTTTTAACTGATTTAATTGCCAATACTATTTGTCTATAAATCTCAGTGACTGTGAGATTTAAGACTCTCTTAAACGTCACACTTTTTTTATTGGATATATGAGGCAAAATTGAGACATAATGTTTGCAGAGATCTAGCCCAGAAAATTTTCTCTAGGTACATTTTTCTGTCTTTGTTGGTCCAAAATGTTTCCTGATAATTAGATTTTGATGTTGAACTTCTGTACTAAACTTTGTAAGTATGAAACCCTGCCATATAAGCAGACAGGCCTTTTTAGTTAAGGCCTTTAGTTTTAAGGTGTTTTAGTTAAGTTTAGTTAGATAGGCCTGTCCTGGGTTCAGCTGAACACTTTTAGCAGTTAAGGCCTTTTTAGTTATGAGCAAAATCTTTGAAGTCCATTGGATTGTGGCTGGAAACTAAGTGAAACATTATTGCTGAAACATCTGGACTTAACTGATTTTTGAGATTTTTGTCAGTAACTCACACCTTAACTGGAATAGAAAAGGCATCTGCAGGAGATCTGTATGTATATATTTATATAGTTTAACTGGAAAATTGTCTGTTAACAGAAAGTTCTGTTCTGAATCTCAGTGGTAGCCATCATTTTATATTAAATAACTGAAAAGATCCTTCTGCTAAGATTTATTAAATAAATATCTTAAGAGTAAGCAATAGGTTTGTTTATAATTTCTAAAGCTTAATGCTTGAAAGACCACAGTGCTGTCCATTAGTATTAAATCTGTAGCTGAAATCTTACTTGGTCAAAGATGTTCATGCTTCCCACCCGCCTTATGGATTTAGAGCTTGAAGAGTTTCTTCTTTGCATGCCCAGACTACCGTTTCCCCAGAGAGAAGCCAAATTTCTGAGTATTGCTGCTTTTATGCTCTATCCCAAATCTTGGGGACAGTCTCCGTAAATAAACTTTTTGTTTTATCAGCCCACCCCATTCTGAATCTGTTGATTCATGCTGAGGAGAAAACCCCAGGTGTTCTTTTAGTGCTTGGAAGTCTGTTCTTAACTTAGTTGTCAATGAGCAGAGAGTTGTTCGCATTTGTCAGTTATGGCCGTTGTGTTCTGGTTATAGATACAAATACAAATCAGTATCAGAGTAGAATCTCCATCCTGCTGTAAGAGGTTTTGCTTTTCCAAATTTGAGCCCTGTCTTTTGACTGTTGCTTCAACTAAAAATGCCAGTTAATGATTACATAAACGGTAACATTATATAAACAGTGAAGTAGGTGGGACATAATCTTCATCTTTTCCTCAGGAAATTAAAAAAAAAAATAGAGCAAACGTAGGGGATGTGAAGAATTGTTGAAGTTGACTTTAGTTCTGGGATACAGGAGTTGTTGTCTGTCGTTATAGCGGGTGTTCTGTGTGCTGATAGTTAACATAATTCTCCAGTGTGCTTACAGGAAGAACTCGGGTGCTTTTGCAGACAATATAATGAAAATTCATCAGAATCCCCTGTATTTTTGTGGAGGACATGTGAAGTTGATCTCACTATCTGTCATTTTACAGATTCTTTGATGTAAGTGGTTGGAATAGTAGCTAATAGATAGGTGCCATTGTCATTCTGTTTGTAAGCAGTTTGGTTGTGGCAGAGGGAACACCAAAGCAAGTGTTAAAGAGGAATAACATAATCCATATGCAGTGGAGGAAGCATGTAGATTTTGAGTATTTAATGTATAGAATTGTTGATGCCTGATACTAATTACTGTCTGTTGTCACAGCACATGGTTTCAGTGAAAATAACTTACTCTTACGATACTCAGGATAGCGACAATCTAAAATTTCACTTCTCTGTTAGGGGAAGGAAATTTTTAGGTGGAGAATTCTTTATTGGAAATACCAACTTTCAGCATTATGCTACATGAGCCTATTTCATACTGACAGTTGGTAACCAGTGCACACATACTGAGGAAGTAGCGATGCTTTCAAAAACTGCTGAGTATCATTTTTAATTTTAGTACAGAGGTTAGGTTTATGTTAGATGGGGTATATTCTCTTGAGGTACAAGGAGGCAGCTTGATCTGGCAGCAGCTGGAATTTGTTGGAAAGAACTGTTCAGCTCGTATTAAAATACAGACACATTTTTTGTTCTTCTTTTGAATCAATAGAATACGTGTTGATTGAAGAATTATATTCTAGTCCCAGTTAAGGCAGGTACAAATGTCCTAGTTAATGGAACAGATAAGGTGGTCTGGTTTACAGAATACTGTGAGGTTTGGATACCTGTTTGAAAAAAAAAAAAACAATGTTGACCAAACTGCACAATGTTTTGGCAAAACTGGGTTCTCCTAAAGCATTGATCTGTGTTGTGAAATTAATTCCTAAAAAGGTATTAATTAAATTAATTGACCTTTTAATAAATGCAAATAGTAACTGAAGGTAGGATATAAAAGGAATGACAGAGTTTCCTAGTAATTCTGATACTGTGTTAGAAGTGTTGCTTCCCAACATTTAAGTGCTTGATTCCTTCTGAAAAATAAGTCCTAGAGCTGGGAAGATACTGTTGTCATGCTGGCACATGCCTCTGACCAAGGCTTTCTGTATTCCTGTATTTGTCTGTCTGACTGTAAAGTCTGCATATATTTCTTTCTTGCCCCTTCTTTGATTCTGACAATGTTTTCCTTCTGCCTTCTCAAAAGCTCCCAAGCTCTTCTGAAGTGGAAGCCCTGTGATCCTCTTTATTTTGCACCCCCTCCTGTTCAAGAATGGTGCTTTCTCCAGTTCTCCCTGTCCTTTCTCTGTAGACTGTGTATTACCATCTCCTTATAAGCCCTTGCTCGTTAGAGTTATTCTTGTTGGAATCTAGGCTACAAATAATCTTTCCATGCGGCAAGTTGCTGCCTCTGATAAATGCAGGCTGCAGCCAGCGGCTGGCAGGGAGACTCATTTGCTGTCATACCCCTGAATTGTGAATTAGGCTTTTCTGGTACTTTTCATTTGTACCAAAATCAGGAATGTTGTGTTTATGAATGCTGCCTGTAGTTTTGAAATCAGTCTGGTCTGATACTATGTAAAGAAATGTATTCAGTTGAAAGTTAAGCTACGAATTCTTCTGGAAGGCTACTTGCATGAAACTCCGTTAAAACAAAAGTAATGCTGTATCTGTAAGATATAATTCTGAAGTGTCTTTTAAAAATGTACTGTGAATGTTCATATTAACTATAATATATAAACTAAAATGACTGCGTGGATCTGATTTATGTAAGCATTTTCCATGGGAATCCCAGTGCCTTATATGGTCAACTTGCTTTGTAGTGTTTCAGTGAAATGAAGGCAGCCATCCAAAAACCAAAGGGAAAAAAAAAAAAAGCCCAGCTGGCTTTAGCTCTGTCTATAATACCCTCTTTCTTGGCCTCCTTCAGTAGCACAGTAGCTAATTATTAAAACTAAAAATGTGGCAAGAGCCTGTGCAGCTAGTAGAAGAAATTCTTTTTGTGGCGGTGACTGTATACCAAAGATTTAATGCTAATTTAATAAAGAACTGTAGCATATAGATAATACAGCTTTGTTGCATGATGAACTTTTGCCATCAGATAAGCTGCTGTGCCTTTACCCAAGCTGCTTGTAAACTGGTGGTGATTCCTGTAGCTGTTACAAACAAAGTTTAGTCGACAGAATCCAGCATGCTTTTTTTTTTCCCCCTGCTTGAATAGATGCTAACAGTTTAAATAAGTGCCTGTTGAGGCTTGCATATTACGGGATTGCTTCAGAGAGATCTGGTTCAGGTTCCTCTGGAAAGAGCATCTGAGTATGGTAGCACCAGTCATTGAAAATGACTATGTTTGCAGTGAGGTAAGCTGCCCTGTATTTACTCTGAAGTATTAGGATGCACATGAGCTTGACTGTAATTCTCCTTGTGGTAACTTATATACCTGTACTTTAAAAAACCCTTCCAAATGAGAGGCTAGACTATTAAACTTAGTCATATTTCTTCCTTCAGATACACAGAATCCTGTTTTACAGCAAGTATGATAAATCGAGAATGCAAGAATGTTGGTACTTTTATTTGGAATAGTGTTTAAAAACACAACATATTTTCTATTGCAGAAAAGAAAGAAACAGAGCACTTCATCACTTACCTGCTGTGATGAGTGTAGTATGCAGAAAAAATGCTATAGTGTTCATTTGACTTGCAATTAAGGGAGTGGGTTTTTTTTCTGTATCCAGACTGCCTGCGGCCTTTAGGACTCTGTCAGTTAATCATATAGCTCCAGTGCCTGATTTGTATGGAAAAGAAAGGCCAGTCAACTGAGCTCAGTAATAAGTCATCTCTGCTTCTGCTGATACGGGGCATTCCAATCAGCTTTCAGAAAAGCAGCTTTTGTTTCTGTATGTCTTTTGGTTTCAGCTCTTACTTTAGTTAGCTTCATCTGATGACTTCAACTCCTTGTACTAGCAGAAAGGGTGAACAGCTGATTTGTGTTCAGTTTCTCCGTATTATTTCTGATTTTGTAGTCGTTTATTGTACAGTCATCAAAGTCATTTTGGTCTAGGCTGAAGGGTATCTGGCCTATTGAGTTCATGTTTTTCTGGAAGATAATCCATATGTTTGTTAAAAAAAAAATGGATCTCTACAAAGTTTGTTCTCTTACTATTTTCAGCCAAGAGCTGTAAAGGATTTTTTTTATACTTAATCAGATTGGGGGAAGCAAAGAGAAAGTGTTCTTGGATGGATCTCTGTGTTTAATACCCTAGCATTCTGGAGGTTGCTAGGATTTTTCAGAAGGACTCCTTTTTTCAAACATTTTCAGATTTTCCAGAAGACAGGAGTGTTTCAGAGAAAAGCTGATATCCAGCAGAATTTACCAAGACCTAAAGAAAAACTGCAGCATTGTACAGTGATATATCTGAGTTAATTTTGAATATACTAATTCAGAGCATGAAAGCAGTGCAGATGTCAGGTTGCTGTGGACTTCTAAAATTCATTTAGAGATATGTTAGTGCTGTCTGTGCTGTGACCTCTTTGCCTTCAGTAGCACAGAGGAGGAAGCTGCAAGATGCAAAAATAGAGTAGGGATGTAGGAGTGAGTCAGAAGAGTGGAGGCAAAAGCAAGCTGTCAGATGTGGGCTGGCTGTCAGGATGAAACTGAGAGTTAGGAAAATTAAATGGTGGTGTGGAAAAGGAAGGGGGAAGAAAACAGATACTGGGAATACTGAAATAATTGAGCTCAGATATTGGTGTATTGAATATCAGATAATTAATGTTGCCGGTGAAATCTGTACTTGGACTTAACACATGTTAACCTTTTAATACTCCTTTATGTCATCATACCTAGATTGTAGGGCCTGTATAGAGGATTTGCTCTTGGGATAGTTCAGGACATCTGATAAAACAGATAAAACACACTGTTGCTCATGGGACTTCTGTTTTGTCAGTGTGGGGGAAAGAATATGGGTTAGGAGACTGCAGGGAAATCTGTAGAAACATTATGCATTTGTTGCTGTAAATGTAATGAAAGGAAGCTTTTCTTTAGACAGGGAATATGGCTTATGATGATCTTTTTTTCTGTTTACTGTCTGTGAAATAGTAACTCTTGTAGTGGAGGTTTCATGAAAATTTTGCTTGTGTACCTAAATGGTTGTAGGTGCTGATAGGTGGAAGAGCCCATGAGAAAATGAGTTCTGTTTCAAGCAAGATTTGAGTAATACAGGCTGAACACTGAACAGTGAAGAAAAATCTGTAATTTTTAATAGCTGCACATTCTGAAAGCACTGATCATCTATCTCTTAGATTGCATGAAACAAGTTCCTTTGGCCACAAGGAAGTAAGAGATATGTAGGACTGCACGCAGATCGTATGTTTGTAGAGCCAGTTGCTTTGGCTTAGGCAGCATTAGAGCATTTCCTAGTCCTGGAATATTTGGCTGTTCAGCCTTACTATTGCTTAGATATAGGTGTGTGCATAAATGAATATTTAATGTAAAAGTAGAGTCCTTAGAGAAGCATAAAGCTTAAGCATGTTTTGGCTAATTTAATAGTGTAAATTAAGCTGGCAGAACAGCTTTCCCCTCCAGGAATTCCTGTAGAGGTGTGCACCATAGAAGAGAAAAAGCAAGCTCAAGGCAGTGAAGGTAGTCTGCTGGTGCGTCCGGGAGTGGGTTTCTCCTTTCTGTTTAACATGGAGGCAGTTTCTCACTGTGCACTCTGAGGTATTTGGAGCACAGCCCCACACCAGATGAGAAGGTCTTTCATGAAAATAAATTGAGAACCCATTTTAAAAACAGTTTGCTTTGCAGGAGCTTTTGGTTTGGAGCATGAATAGTGGATGATTCAATAATAGAGAAAGCCAGATGGGCCTTTGTCCATTTGTCTGAAATAAGGAAACTTGGAAATCTTCCCTGTTAAACCCTACCCCTGCCCTTGCTACCGCTCCATCCCTGCCAAGGCCACTGAATGGTTATTTGCTAAAACTCAGCAGCACATAGACTTTCCCCATGCTGAGACAATGTGGATGTTTTCTCCATATAATCAAATCTGTTTTGTTTTTTGTGTTCTTTCCACCTGTTAGCAGTCAGTAAAGTCAGTCACATTGCTGTGACTGACCTTGAAGCCAGTGTGCTTTTCAACCAGCCTTTTATTTTTGTGCTCTTTGATAATAATCGTCTTTAACTAGCAGTATGATGTACAAGAAGCAGACTTTAAAATATTTATGGTTAATTTCACGATGACATGCGTACTCCTACAGTCAGGTAAACAATAGATTTCTGGGTTCTTGCTATGTCTTTCAAGCTGACACAGTCCTGGTAAAGAGAAGGGCAGCCTGTTTTCTGTCCTGGTAAAATTCAAAGATGTCAGCAGTCTCTCAGAAGTTAGAACTCAACACAGATGAGTTACTACATAATTAGAAATGTAGGCTTCTACCCCTTTCTTCGGAATTCTTTGTGACAAGGTAAGCCTGAAGTGGTTGCAGCTCCACACGTGACTGCGGCAATACTGTACTTTGTTGCCTTGGAAGGGTGTGCTCTTGCTTCGTACTACAAGTGCGTTTTTTTTCCCTCCTGTTTTCTTAGTTATTTATTTCAGTGGGTGACGAGGGAGAAAGGGTTGTTTCTGCCTTGCCGGTGAGTTGTATTGGCTAATGGATAGTCTGACAAATGCTTTGGGGAGTGTGTGGTTGAGAAGGAGGAGACTGGGACCTCCATGTTTGTCAACAGTGAACTCCTACAGAATCATGCCCTGAGTGGTTAGCATGTGTTAGCTCAAAATTGAGTTAGGGTTTGCTGGTTTTATAATACTACCTCCTGCAGGGAACAGAATATTGCTTAAAACTCATCTTGAAACACAGAAATGCAAATTATCCAATAGGGATGGCATTTATGAGTACTTTCAACACTGTTGTCATCTGAATGTCAGAGATCCTAATGCAGAATATGCAGGTAAGGGTCTAATTATTGTCAACAGGGATATTGATTTTATATAATTGTGTAAAATCAAGTGTAGCAGGGGAAGAAGATCCTATAAGCTCAATTAGAATAAATTATTAGAGTGTGTTTTTATCAGCATTTGACTACAATAACTTTTACCAAAGATGTCTTCTGCTAACTTCTTGAAAGTGATTTTATGTGCTGCTAAAGACAGTGGAAGTAATACATCATTGTCTTACTTTGACTCAGCTGAAAGCTTTCTGTGAAGTGACACTGTTGATGAAGTAGTGACCATAAACACCCTTTTTTAAGTAAAATTTTGGGTTTCTGGCATTTTTCTTCAATGCCTTTTCTCCTTGAAACTTCCAAAATCTGGCATGCTGGACTGAGAAGCTATAGATTACTGCATTAATGTATGAATTCCCTGTGCTGTGGCAAAAGAGCAGATAAGGCATGAGTGCCGTGCAGATTTCTATGTGTATATTATTGACTACAATTGCTCATCTAGGTACAGTATTTTCCTGTTGCTTTCTTGCTTGGATAAAACGTGCTCTTTAGTGAGAAGTGGAAAATGTAGAGGTTGCTAGACTACAGGTTTATATTTGCATACAGAGGTAAAAATGCTCTATGAAAATACAGCTGTGTCCTTGCTCTTTTTGTAAGCTAGATGCTTGCAGAGAATTAGGGGATGGCAAGCATGACCTCTTCGTTGTGTGCCTAAACAGTGGAGTTAGTCTTTGATACTTGATGTGATGGTTTATGGCCAAATCAGGACTTCATGATTTATTGCCAAAAAAAGAGAGAAACCTGTTTAACTCAGATTTGGGGAGACATAATTAAAGGTGTCTTCTGATGAGGAAGCCTGTTTAGGTTCTTCCCCTAAGGTGTCTTTGCTAATAAGCTTTCATGAACATTTATGAACTGTGTGGAGTCAACTTCCATCCAGCAAGGCTACAAGCCTCTTTGGACTCATGTTGGTTCAAAACCGTGTTTGCTAGTGCCCTAGATTTTAGGAGTGTGTCTCAGCTGCATCCTTCAGTGTTGATGAGGTCTAGCTCCATGGTGCAAAAAGAGGCAATGGCGCTCTTGGTGAAGCTAAGCAAGCCCTTGAAGCATTATAACTGTGTTGACATGATACCGCCTTCCTGCTAATAAGCTTAATGAACCTCAGATATCTTGGTATCTGTCACATGGACTTTTCTGTGTGTGTGTTTTATTTATTTTATCCAATATGGCTGACAAGCTAACGCATTTAGGCATCTGTGTTAACACTTGGCTGTGCTGGTACAGTGTTAACAGTCCCTCCACTGTTTCCCAGGTATTTCAAGATCTGTTCAGAAAATAAACATTGGCAAGCTTGACGCTGCCTGAAGTTCTTGAATATGGCTGGAGAGCTGCCTAAGCATACTTGTGATTTCTGTTACCAGGCTCTAGAGAGTTAAACACTGATCTGGGGTTTTTAGTGTTTTTTTTTTATTTCTAGTAGACTAGAAATAAAATAGACTAGAAATAAAATAGACATTACGCAAGACAAAACTTTCTGCTTCTTTCAAAACACAAAGTGGAGATATTTGTTGATAAACTCCTATATTAATTGTATATCTACCCTATATCATTGCTGGTTTTTTTTTCCTATTCTTAATATATTTAAGAAACGTGTTAGCATTGCTGCCACTGCCAGCTTTTTTTCATTGATGTTCATATCTTTTCTCCTCAAATTTCTACTCTCTGTTACTTAGTGTATACCATTTATACTTGTTCTTTAAAATTCCAGTTTTATATTGTCACAGTTTTAGTTGTTAAATATTTTCTTTTTAATTGCTGCCATTCCTTTGCTTTGTCTCTTCCTAATCAAATTGCTTTGTAGAATAATGGCTTCGGAGCTGTGTGATACCCATGAGAAAATGAAACCAAACCAAAACTTTGAAATTTGGCCCATTTAAAAAGCCATGTATTGTGTATATATAGTGGTACATTCTGTTGCAGATGCATCTATAGAAACTTTGATGATTTTAGTTGTCTGTTATCTTCCTGTCCATTTTTCAGTGTAATTGGGATGTAAGGGGTTTCCTAGGAACTTGTGATTACTTGCAGTTTCTTCATTAGTTTGTCATAATGAGTTTGTAATGAGACAACTATACCAAAGTATTTCCTGTTTAAATAGACCAGACGGAGTCCATTGTCAAAGCTGGTACTTCTGTTGTGTTCTTTTGGGAGAAGGAAAGTTCACAAAGTGGATGTTGTTTTTACGCTTGTGGAGGGAGATAAATTGTTAGGAGGTCTCTGTTGAGAAGCATTTGTGGCTATTTTCCTGTGCTTGTGAAAAATTTGGATGCAGTCAAAAGATAATTGTTGGAGGTAGGACTGGAAATGCTGCTGGGGC
This sequence comes from Pezoporus flaviventris, assembly GCF_033815535.1. Lineage (NCBI taxonomy): Eukaryota > Metazoa > Chordata > Aves > Psittaciformes > Psittacidae > Pezoporus > Pezoporus flaviventris. Next base: position 8,158,192 of record NW_026892564.1, read on the forward strand.
AGAGGAACCATATGCAAGTGAGTGCAGGTCTCCTCTTGGTTCCAGCCAGCGAGGGTTTGCTGGGCAAGTTCAAGATGTGGCTAGCCTATTGAAAATAGAGTGTTAAGTTACATCGAGGCAAAAATGACTTTTTTAGAAGTTGCAAACCATAACTGTGTAGATGAACAGCTGCATAGCTAGTCTTTGAGAGAGAGGGAGTTAGATGTTGAATACTTTTTCGCATTCTTTATACTGCACAGAGGCTTGCAGTGCATTTGATGACTGTCTCGTTTGTGCAGTTTTGTTAACTATGCATGGCAATGTACTTCGTGTGAGTTATTTTAGAAGATAGTAAACTTAGTAATGGCACAGCATGAGTACACCCTTATTTAACTTCGAAGAGATTCCTGAAGTGCCTAGTCTGACTTCAGTTTTGGCTTTAGGTGTATTCTGAGTTGATCTTGTCCTTGCCAGAGGATTTATTTGAATCTTGGTGACCTTTGTCTGTTGCAAGTACCTTACCTTTTGGGGATGGCAGTGACATTTCTTTTTTGCAGATTAAATGAGAAAAGAAGGCTTTGCACAGGTTGTTCCAAGTGATGCTGATGTGGAATATGACAATGTAAATGGAAATTACCTGACACTGGATTTTTTTTAGCATTGTCTATGCCTTATGTAATCCCCTGAGTAATTCCTTCAAACTTTTGGCAGATCAGAGAACAAACCTGCTCCCAGTTTCTTTAGATTTTTGTTCTGAATATTTTTCTGAAGTCAGAAATGAATTATTTTAAAATGTAGTTATGTGTGTACCACAGCCAGTCTTTTCTGAAAAGGAAAATTGGAGAGCTGCGTCTTGTTTTTTTCTGTTGAAAAGTGAAGTTAAAATGTGCCCACATTACTGGTGAGTGTAACACACTTCTGTCTTTAGGTGTTTAAAACCCTAACAGGATTATTCTGGAGTTTTACCAACATGTCTGTGCTTCCCTGTTTCTGAGCTAGTGCTGCCCTGAGGAGTTGTTCCTTCTGCTACACCTGGCACAGGTGTTGTCTGACACCTGAAGGGTTGTGGGACAGGAAGCTGCAGGTTTCTCACCTTGTTATCGCCTAAATAGACAAAATCTGTGTTAAAAAATACAGTTCTAAGAAAGAGCAACTGTTTGATATTTACCGTAACAAATCTGGCTAATTTGCTTTTGGATCATGTTACTAAAAGTCTGTTTAATTTGCTTTTTAGACCATCCTTGTTTCTCTGCTAAAATTTCAGTGAGGCTGTCGGAATACTCTTCTTTCATCCTGAACCTGCTGATCTGCAACCTAAGTCAGTTTCGAGACTTAGTAACATTTCTGAAGAGCTCAAGATGCTTTCCAATTCATCTAGTCTATTCAGTGAATCATACATTTGATCATACATCAAAAAACTCCCTGGGACTTGTATTAGAGAAGGAATGCTTTTCCCAGTCTAAGAACAGAAAACAGGAGTAGCAATATATTCCTTCCTTAAAAATGGAAAATTATGAAAAACAGTTAAGTTTCCTGTTTATGTCATACTACCTTTGATTGGTTTTATGTGCAAAATGCAGTTTTGATTAATATATTTACCACAATTAAAATAATTTTATTAATGTTTGTGTTTCAAATGCCACTTTGACTTCTAATTTAATTCTTGTTTCCATCCAAGTACAACATGATTGTATTAATTTTTTACATATACAATACATATAAATCTAACCGATGTATCATTTATATTTTAAGTGTACTTTTTTATTCTGTTAAATTTAATTATGCAAATTAGTTGTTTATTTCCATAGGTTCACCTACTTAGGAAAAAAGTCCTGAACAATTCCAGCCTTATCAGCTTACTAAAAATATGCTTTTACTACTAATATATTGTATAATGATAAAAATGATAAAACCACGTGGCAAGTGCTAATTGAATAAAGCATTTATAGGTGTGTATGAATGCTTCATTCATTTATAGTGAGTGTGTTACCTCCTTTTTGTACCTGTATTCTTGGTTTCTTCGGTTAAAGATGCTTTTTACTGTCAACAGTAATGTGTACTAGGAAAGTGAGCACACAGAAAGTCTGTCTTGGTTAGTTTAGTATGCTCTATCAACGTGTATATTTTTTTCCCTCAATTGCATGAAGGATTATCATTTTTTTATTAAATTCAGTGTTACTACTTTTATTCTACTCAGCTTTGCCACTTCACTTGGCTAAAATTAGACAGCAATGAAAACTTCCCTAGATCCTGCTAAAGCAGAAGATTAAGTGTTGGATCTATGTAACCTATGAGAGTTCATAGCAAAGTGCTGATAGATGCGGCCAGATTTGCTTTCTTCCAAGGCAGTGCAGTTTTCCTCTCTGAAGAGCTCAGAGCTGTATAGAGGTGATAGCAGCAGAAGAAAAAAAAGGGAAACTTGGCACAGATGGTTTAAATTTAATCCAGGGTACATAGAAGTGAACAACAAACCTGTCTGTGTATGTAAACAGATTCTTCTAGTAAGTTTTCTTGATGCCTTTTTGTTTTACTAGATGATTAATTTGATTAAGAGCATGTATTAGAGGATATCAGTATGTTAGGTATCTTAAATTGAAAAGCTGCTTTGGCACTGGAAGTTGTTTACTTGCCCATATGCTAAAAGCAGAATATGTCTGCACATGAAAAAATTTAAGTATTTGAAATATGATTGGTGTATTCCTAAATTTGACTGGAACAGAAATACATACACTATGTGACACTGCCTTCTTCTCAGATTTAATATTTACCCATTGGGTGACCATGAAAAATAATCAGTATCTGCCAAAATTGCCGCACTAAATTTTTAGTGAAAGCATAGCTGTATTTGCATAGCATAGCATGCACTGTATTTTAAGGTATGAAAATTCTGTTTAATCCTAGACCCCTCTTTTTTAAAGCATAAAGACTGCTTCCAGACCTATCAGGAGGTGAAAGTGGAAGTTGTATATCTATGTCCTACTCACTGTGGTGCATGAGCCCCAAATGTTGAAATTGCCTCAGAAAGCAAACTGAAGGCATAGGCCAGAGAAGAGTGAGGATGCGATTTGTGAAAGGAATGAGTCTGAAATTTGGTTCTGGATTTAACTCCCAAATTCACAAATTTGGTACTGCTGGACAAATGTCATAGGTTTCAACACCATGTAGCAGAAATAAGAATATCATACATAATTTGTACATACTACCTACCTAAACCTTCAGGGTTCAAGACAACTGTGTAAGTTTTTTCCAGGTATTTTTTTTTGGCAGGTTGTCTGGAAATTTTTCCTTGAGTTGAAAGAAAGGAACACCATTAAAACTTAACACTAAACATTTAGTATGGTATTTTTAATTGAGGTGTAACTTTTAGTTATCTTCAGTGTTCCTGAAGATAGATTTGCACTCAGCTAAAAAAAAAGCCCCAAATATTTATTTAAAAGTAGATTTGAGTGTAATACTAGGTAGCCTGGAATAGTTGGGTTTTGGTTTTTTTTTTCAGCAAAAACAGATAAACACACATTAGACTCGTTTTTTTTTTGTCCATAGAGTGCCTGTCAGAGTGAGTCTTTATCCGTTGCTGGCATTGCTAGCAGAAATGGTAGCATCTCTGGTTATAGTAAATAACATGTCATGGCTGACTCTCTTCTTTCCCTTATTTATCTTAGCAGGAGGTTAAAGGACAAGAATAATTCTATCTCTGCTTGAAAGACAGAAACCCCACTTAAATATATGTATTTTATTACAGTCCTGATTAAAAACTATGATTAAGCATCCATTAGGGTTTAAATAGTGCAAGTCCGTATGAAATCTCTAACACATAGATTGTCAGTTTCAACAGCAATAGATTTTAGTGTTTTTCATGAATTGTGCCTTTAATTAAATGTACAAGCTTAACTATAAATTACAAACTAGCAAAGCTTAAGGGCATGTAATTAATTTAATAGTGCAGTGTAACAGAAAAAAAACAAAGCAGAATTGTATAGAAATTACATTATGCTCTTACTGAATATTTGAGCTAAACGGTTATTGATTTTGTGTAACTCCTGGTTTTATCCACCTCTTGGAGCTGAAATAAAATCTAAGTGAACTTTCATTGAGCTATACTTGTGCATGTGACAAGGTGGTTACATGAAGGGGATATAATAACTAGAGAAGTGTGAGTTCTGGAATGGTTTGTCTATTTTTGTCAATCCTCAACAGCTTTGCAGCATTCAAAGTAATGGTGGTTAATGGGTGCTCGGTTTCAATAGTCTCTGCATGCCTTCCCCATGAGACTTAAATGGACATGAAAGGTTGCATCAGCCTCAAGTAGTGTTTTCTGCTTAAGAGGAAGTGTCTTGCCCACCTGTTTTTGCAGGTGTCTGAAAGGATTCTCCTTTTCTACACTTCATAGTGAAATATTTCCAAGAAATTTCTCTGGAGAAAAGTTTGCTGCAGTGGAGTGGGGGAAAGGGTTTGACGTTGAAATTGATGCCAAGATTGACTCATGTTCTGGGGTGAGAGAAATACAGACAATAAACTTGAAACTGCCACAGCTTGCAGAAGCAAAGAGATGCTCTTGAAATGGTTGTTTAATTGGAGTTGTTGGATATGGCAACTGTCATTTTAACAATTTTGTATGGACCGACTCTCTAGGATTTTAAATAGTAGGCCTGTTCTTAACTGACAGTAACATACGCGTGCATCATACACACAATATTTACAAATAAGCTAAGCAACACTAGTGTAGCAGAAGGGTAATATTACTAGCTTGTCAAGGATTTCTGTGAGTGAAGCGGTTCAAGTTTTACTACTAAGCATGCTGTAAGAAGTAAAATGTTAAATCCTAAAACTAGATTTTGTCAGTATGCAGAGATATCTGGTATTACCCCACCTTACTGAAAAACAGAAGCTGACTTGTGAATTGGCTAAATGAACACTGGAAAGATTATACTTAATTTCAGAATTGAGCAATATTTGTCATCTGTAATACTAGATTAGTGCCTGAAGTTCTCTTACAACACGAGAACTGTCTTGTTTTTTACTGTAAACATGAATATCAACAGCAGCCTTTCCACCCTGTATGTACTGTATTAAAAAGAACAAATGGAAAATACATGCTTTTATAGCCATTCCTTAGATAGTAAATAAGTGTAATAGTTACTAATATTTCATTACTTTATATGTTGGTCATACTTATTACACTTTTTTGCTGGAAGTTTTCCCAAGTACTCAGTGAGTCTTAGGACATTGTCATTACTAATATTAGACACTGGAGATGTTATACTTTATATGAAAACATTGAATTAATGTAACCTACAAATAAATTTAAGGTGCAAAAAAAATATCCCTCCTGTGTTCTAGTGGCTGTAACTGCTGGGTTACCTTGAATCTGTAGTTGGGAAGTTAGATAAGGATCATGTTTACATTTTGAATGCCATCTGCCACTTCACTTGTTTGTGCTGCATTGTTAATGTGCAGAATAAATACATGACCTAACAAGAGGAAAGTGTTGTTCAAGTGTTGCTGTGGATCTTTTGACCAAATATCTTTCTATATCTTCTCAGTGGTTTATTGGCAGAAAAAGATAAAATTAAGAATTGCAATATGTAAGCTTGTTCTTTTCTTTTTTGTTTGTTTGTTTGTTTTCCCAGGGAGAATGAAAATGGGCAGAAGATGTTCACAAACAGTGTAACTAGTGAACTGTAATGTCATCTGTCCTCACAAAACCTTTTCTCAAGAGGGCAGAAATCATTGCAGACTTTGGGACAAGTGTTCTGACTGTCGGGAGCTGAGCTCACCAGAAGGTCAGCGAGAGGACCTAGGTCAAAGTAGTAATTGTTGAGTTCACGCTGTGAACTATTCTGTGGCAGCATTAGTTCAGAGGACTCGTTCTTAAACCACCTTTTCATGATGAATAGTGAATTTAATTCTCTTCAGCCTCTATTCCAGTCTCTATTTCAGTTGAAATTGCTGAGGGAGGGAGGACAACCAGGTAGACAGAGTGATTAACGTGATTTCCTTAGGAAGTCTGTACAAAAAAGAAAGTAGGCTAAAATGTGTTGTAAATTTAAAAGTGTGAGTGGTAGAAGTGGTTTCAAATTAGCAATGTGTTCTTTGAGGTGTCGGTTTGAAACAAGAAGCTTTAACACAAGGTTTGTAATGGGTCAAATTCCATAGTAAAACAAATTTTGTTTCTGATACTGCAATTAGGATGTGAGGATGAATTTCAGAGCACAGCTTCTCTGAGTATAAGAAACAATTTTAAGATAATCAAAGCAAATAATTCTGCTTTAATCAGACACAGATAATACTATATTGCTGTCCTTTTCTTATTTTATGTAATTTTAAATTCTAATTGCTTTTCTGATGCACTTGGATCCAGTTCAGCAAAGTATGTCTGCATAACTATAAGGGTGTGGTATGTGGTAACAGAGGGAACAAGCAACCCAGGGTGAAGAGAACAGGAACTGCTTTTAACCAGCTCTGCTGCTAGGTGTGGATGCCCTCTCTTAATTTGGTTCTTGGGTATGTTAACAAAGATGTTAATGTCCTGCTTAGTTCCACTGGACTCACTGGATTTGGTTCACTAGATGAATCAAAGGAAGGGATAAACTATTCTCCAGGACACTGCGTGAGGTCTTTCTCCTGTTTCTAGCATTCCCACAGGAATTCAAAATGGTTGTTTGGCTTGGTTTATCCCTTTAAGTCTTAACATGTTATTCCATGTTCATATTTTTGATTCCTTTCCATACTAAGACTAAATAAGGAAAAATGAAATGTGATGACAGATATAATGTTTAGCTTCTACTATTAGAGGCAGAATATTTTGTGGAATAGATCAGGATATTAGTCAGGTAACAGTAAAAGGTAGGTTTTAATCTCTCTAGAAAATACTGGTAAAAAAGTACATCTAAACCTGGCATTATCTCATTAGATCTCTTCATTGATGAAAACCAGTAGAAATTGTAGTCTGATGTAAGCTGCATGTACATGGGACAGTCTAACTCATTGATTGCCTCTTTCCCTACAAGATTCCTGATTTATTTAAAACAATAAAAAATACAGATTTTTTTTCCCTGTCTTTTGGGGAGGAGTGCTCTCTCCTGAATTCTTTGGGTGGTTACTCACCGAGGGGCCAAGCACTAGGTACCTCCTTTAAAGCTGTCTATTTTTAAGGTACTTACTAACTTAGGACTACCCTTCATCTATGTACCTTACACCTGATAGTAATGAGAGCCAGCTTAAATCACATGCCACTTGCACTGGGATAGGAAGTCATGCTGAATTACAGTTAACATCTGGTGTGTTCAGGAGGCATCTGGTGATCCCCTTCTGAGTGATCAGAAAGTATTTCCGGAAAAAGTTTAAAGTGTTGTTTCACTTAACATAGACATGTTGTTTCCAGAACAAGTTGTATCTACCTAGTGTTGGTCTGTGTGTGAGCTTGGTAGTGTTGTTGATCGTTGCTGGTCTTTGCAGTCCAGGTTTCAGGCTGTTGTACAAATAGAGAGTGGTTTTCTTTCCTGGGCCTTAATATGCTTCCTTTGAGATTTCATCTCTGTTCTTATCAGAAAAGGTAACCAGACTTTGTATTATCAACTTTGCTTTGTTTTGCTTCCTTTATGACTAATTAGCCTAGTTTCTAAATTAGTTCCCAAAGGAAGCGAGGTTTATATGATTGCACTGTCCAGCTGTTGTTCTGTTTAGGGCCTATTGGCTAACTTCCATCAGATTTGGCAGGGCAATGAGTGCTTCATGCAGAAATGCTGCTTTTCTACACGTTTATAGAGGCTGAGAATGGGGTTGAGAGACAAAACTAGTGCATGGGATCGAGGCAGTCTTGATTGTGAGCTCCCATGCTCATCTTTTGGCTCCTGGAGCTGGCTGATGCGTGCACTCGTACAGATGTGGTGGTTAGCAAGTTCTCGGAAAGAGTTTTAGGGCAACCTGTTGTTTCGCTAAGTGGTGAATGAGGCTCTAGGTAGGAACTAAGGATCATGAAGGGAGAGACGGGGTGTGGAGATGAATGCCAAAAAAAGAGATTAATCCTTTACGGATTGTAGCAAACACGAAAGAGGAATGCCTGTGGCTGTCTGTCCTCTGTGCAGAGAGTAAGACAGAACCAGAAGTCATCATAAGAATTTCTCTTTCCAAGTCACTAACATCAGTGGAACTCTTTTGTTATATACATCTGGTGTGTGCATTGATTTTTTCCTTTGTAATAACTTTCAGGCTGAGATCTACAAGGGCAGACTTTTTGGAGGCTGCTGCTTTAAGTTTATCATGCTGTTTTGACAGGCTTTCCTTTTGGGGCCAAGATGCCAGTCTTTAACAACAGAGACACTTCTGGCACTTGATAAATACTGCTTTTAGAAGTGACTACAAAGATAGTGCAATGACAAGCAGAGTAGAAATGGAAAAACATGAAGATAAAATTTCTCTTATAACATTTGTTCCTTGGTTTCCTGACTAACTATTCTATGATTCTATGGTTCTATTCTATGACTTAAAGTACCTGCTTATAGTCAGAGGTGTCTATCATAGGGAAAGTGCTGAGAGTGATAGGGTCCATCAGACACCTGCATTTTGAGCTGTTAAAAGGAGAAGGGGACAAGGAGAAATAGGATGCATTATGTACCTGTTCTTAAGCAATAGGATTGACTGCACTTGCTTTTCTTAACCTTAAGATGGGTAATAACCTTCTTGGAGGCTATAGTGGGTTTTCTATTAAATATTTTGGGTACAAGGCTCATTTATGAGCAATCTGTATTTAAAGAGGCTCAGAAGTTGTATTTTTTAAATTAGACAACTGTCTTCTAGTTCATCAACTTCAGCTTCTGTTGTTCCATAATAAAATTGTTAAAACAGTTGTTCAGATTGTGTAATCAGTTGAGGAACATCATTTAAACCTCCCAAGTGTGATCACTAGTGATGCCAGTACTCTCCCATTTGCATAAGCAAGTACATTCTTTTATTATCTTAATAGTTACTCTTCTATCGTCCAAATATATGTATAATCTCACAGATTGTTTATCTTTGCTTGTCATGAATGTGCAATCTCTGATAATACATGCGAAGTGTGTTTGAGCTCTCCTGATCCTTGCCATGTATGGCACAATAAACTGCCCAAATTTGGTCAAATATTTTTAGCCACTTAGTCATATGTCTTTTAATGAGCTGCATATGTAAGCCTTTGATTCACTTAGCAACTGTATTTTTATGAGTATGTCTTGCCACTTTTTCTGATGTATACTTGAAAAATGGGTAAGGTCTGTTCTGTTTTGGGGTATGTCACAACCAGATGGTTTGGTTGTTTTTTTGTTGTTGTTGTTTTTAATAGTGCTAATAAATTTTAAGATACCCTTTTTCACAGATTATGAATTTTAATTATTTTACAATATACAAGTACGCAGAATATTGAATGTTAGATTAATCTATACTTTTAAGTGCTCGGGCAGTTTCAAAGCTTTCTGATACATTTTCCTCATAATAAGCTTGTGGACATTAAGATATACATAGAATATCAATGGTCAGCCAAATTGGATATCAAGAAAACTGTATATATGGCATGTGTGAAATATGGCTAGGTTAGTATTTCTGCTAAGTGCAAAAAGCTGTGTTTCTTGAATTTGTTTTCCTTCTGAACTGAGTTATGATGTCTTGCATTTAGTTCCTTTACATTTAAGTAACAAAATGTATTGCAAAGTGAGGTGATTCTTTTCTTTCCAAGCTTGTTGAGAGCATATATACATTATACACTGATGATCAGTGGAAGAAATTTAAGACAGTATGCTTGAGGAGTTTCTAGTCTTTATTCCTGGAGTATGTTAGTAAATTATTTTATTGGAAGAACTGCTGGTTTTAGGGGTGGATGCGACTAAAAAGATAATTCCAAAAATCCTCTAAGAAGGGAGTTTTCAAGAATACCTGGAAAGGTAATAAGGTTTATGAGTATTTTCACTCACAAATGTTTTTTGCTTTTAATTGAAAAACAAATAATGCAAGCAGTATACTGCAGTCTAGTTGCAGTCTAGCTGCAAGCTTATGGATGAACAAGTCTGAATGAGACTTGGTGTTAAAACAGTTCTGTGTTGCATTCTAAACAAAGTGTTGAGTTCATACTTAACTAAAGCAAATGGGGTCAAAGAGGGGTAATCTGCTGCTAGTTTTGTTTGGCTGGTTAAACAGAGCAGCAGCATGCTCCTTATAGTGTAGCAGTTGCCTCTGCGCTAAATAATGGAGGAAAGCTTTGAGATTCATTTTGGAAGGCACAGTTACTTAAATAAGGAAATCTGAGGGGTTTTGCTATAATAAAGCAGTATATAATTTTCAGTCTTTATTGCTGTAGAAGTATTCTGAAAAGTAAAGTTTATAAATTAATTGCATTTAATTACAGGCATAATTCTCTGGAAGGATTTAGCAGCCCAGCAGTAAAAGTTCTCATTTCAGTCTTCTGGTTATGCAGTATTGTTGATTTATTAAGCTAAAAAATTAATACCAGTCTTGTGGGGTCTGGCTGTATTGAGTCCTCTCTGTCCTGAAATGCAGAAGGACTTTTCTCTCTATTGCTCTGCCCTTTTAAGGGCAGCAGTATGGAAGTTGGCAAGAAAAGTAACTGAGCACCCTGTGAGAAAAATACTCAAACACAGAGAAGAAAAGCAAATAGGAGCCAGTCAGGATGGTGTTCTGGAGAACGGCAGTGGTTCTGCATCTGGGCAACACTATTTGCTTGGTAATTAAGAGATGTGAACATATGATAATATTTTTTGCAGTGTGCCAAATTGATGCTGAAGTTTAAGTTTATAAACAGCAGTGATTAATAGACTGTTAAAAGATGTATGGTGGTATAGAATATGCTACATTTGAACACAGCAGGGGGGTATTGAAATGCAACATAGCATCCTCTTCCATACTCCTTAATCTCAACTGCTTTATAATTAAAACCATGTTATGGTATTTTTTTTCCAAACTGCTCCCCGTCTCTTGGTCACAACTTCATGATGTAGCTGTTGTTTCAATCAGTTGTAGTATGCAGTCAAGTGACTGAGCTGAGCCTGGGATGGAGCGAGGGCCTGGGGGCTTTATAAATGGAACCACTTCATGTTGGAGAACAAGGTTGCAGTGGGGATTTTAAGTGGCTTCTCAGAAAACCAGAAAAAATGTAGCTGAGGAAACCATATTTGCTGGTTTTGTTAAACTCTGTGTGAATTCATTCATTTATTTAAGGATTTTTTTACAAATCTGTGACACCTGCTGCTTTTCTCTCAAATTCTTCCCGTCAAGCCTCAACAAATAAATCTTAATCCCTCATCAGACCTTTTTTCCTGAAGATGTTGCTTAAAGATGCAAAGTATTGTAGAATAGCTTTAATATGAACTTATCTCTTAAATCTTTCTTTCTTTATAGGCTTGTATAGATGATAACGTAGATATGGTGAAATTTCTGGTGGAAAATGGAGCAAATATTAATCAACCAGATAATGAAGGCTGGATACCTCTACATGCAGCTGCTTCCTGTGGATATCTTGATATAGCAGAGTAAGACTTTTTCCTCCATTTTTGAATACGTGCATTTTGTTCATTGTTAGAGGGGCACTAGAAGCAGATGACATTCATAAATTGTCTTTTTAGTTGTTTCTGTGATGTGTAGTGAGAGAATGCTTTTATATTGTGTGTTGGTTGTGAAATGTGCTGTGTGCATGATTATTTCTGCATTACATTTGCTCTTTCTAGCTTTCCTACGTAGCTGTAAGATGTAAACATTTAAAACTATTCATGACTGTCAAGTGGGGGTTTTTTTAAGTATTATTTTCTCCTGTAGAAACATCATTTGGAGCGAGAAAGTTCAGATTTACATTTTATTAGTAGTCTGAAACATTATTCCAGGATAAGTCTAAATGTAGGAGATTAATTGTATTTGCAGTCTTAAAACCTTTGTTTTTCAGGTGTGATATGAATTGGTGACTTTTGCTGATTATTTGCTGTGGAGCAAAATTTTATCATTGAAATTAGATGTCTGTTATGGCATTAGTTAAAGCTTACTCAGTACTAAACTCCAGTAGTGGTTTTGTTGTTATTCTTGAAGCCTGTTGAGAGCCATTGAAAATATGCTAAAATCATTTTTTTTTCCAGAGGTTGTCTGTTTTAACCTGAAGTAACGGTTGATTTGAAAAAATATGTGGCATAGGTTTTTCAGTATGCTGTTCTTACAGTAAAGATGGTAACAGTGTCTTTCTAAAGACATTTTGGGTAAACACAAACTTCATTAATTCTGCTAAACTCAGTGTGATGTCTGATCCAGTTTGAGAGTTTGATAAAATATGAAGTAGTATTTTGTCATGTAATTGCATTACTGTACTAATTACAGTGGCAAACAGTGGAAATTTTAAGTGTAGGGGATCATTCATTGATGTTCTGTGAGTTTGAGAGGTTTAATTGCTTGAATCTTAAGGGAAAGAAAAAAATCTGGAGACTCTTGTATAGCGTTTTCCCTGGGAAGGTTTTTTTTTTGGTATTCCTAGAGTGAAGTGCTTTGTATGTCCTTTCTATAACTGGGACACTGTGTGACTGCTAACTTCTGCAGTCTGCCTTTCTACACTGTGCAGATGTTTGATGCTGTAATCTCCCTTGCATGCACACTTGAAGTGTTTACTTGTTGGCTATACCATGACAAGAATTTCCCTATAAACTGAGATAATAAAAGCCTTTCTTCAGTTTAGGGGAGGTAAAACACCTGCCTTCTTCCCACAATAGGAAAAAGTTGAATAAATGTTCTTGGTTTGGTGTTGCAGCCTGTTGTAGGCAGATGTTTAGGGAAGAAAGAGACATATCCTTTGTCCGCAAGACAGGTTTCCACTGTTAACTTGAATATCCGAAATCTGTGATGTCACTGAAGACTCTTCTGGTTTTTATTCTCTCAGACAGAATCGTAGGATCATAGAATGGTTTGGCTTGGAAAGGACCTTCAAAGGTCATCTAATCCAACACCACCCCACCCCACCCGCTGTGAGCAGGGACATCTTCAGCTTTATTGTGTTGCTCAGAACCAGGACCTGTCTGCCTATTTTCTATAGATGCCCTTTAAAGAAATGAGATTATTCAAGTATAATCCCATGGGATGGAGGACATCTAAGATTTTGGAAGAGCAATGTTCCTAAGGTGCATGGAGTTTTGAAGATACCCTTCCACATACAGCTGAGAAGGGTAACCTGACCTGAACGAAGTAACATTTATATCTAATGAGGCTCACAGAGTTTAGATTTTCTTCAAGCTTATTTTTCCAGGATCTCAGCTTCAAATAATTTACAAAACTGACAGCAGACTTTGCAGCTGAAACAAAACTGAGGGAAGTGACCAGAGGTTAGAAATTTTTCATTTTGCCAATAGTACATGCTGGGTCCAGAATCTGTTTTAGTGTGGACACATCTTTCCTAGAAAGCATGAGAATGTGCGTATGCGTCTGTTGCTGCATTTGGTATTTCAGTTTTTGCACTAAATTTCGTGGTTCATGGAAGGGAGCTTTTAATTTGGGTAAATTATGGAGTTCATAGTTCTGAAAAGATTATGCTTAATAACTTGTCATTTTTCTGTTCTATAATGGATTAGCATTTTTGCACAGAGCATCTGTTCATTTCCTATTTTCTTGCAAGGTGCAAGAGAGAAGGGAGTCAAGGAATGGGTTCTGGTGTTTCCTAACTTAGTTATTGAATGGCTGAGGAGAGTCTGACCCTTTCTCCTCCACCATGGAACTGCCTGTTGCACAGCTTCATAGAACTTCTCAAGTTGGAGACTCAGAAATCTGTTTCTGTTTCCTCTGCTGCCATCTTAAGTCTTCGTAGGGCTTCCTTCAGATGAAAATAGCTGGAATTTATTTCTCTTGAAATAGCACAATCTGTAAAATCTGCCAAATATGCAAATTCAGTTAATTTATTGATTTTGTTTTGATTTATTGATTCTCATGTTTTTACAATTCATGGTAAAAATGTGGCATGATAGCATACTTCCCGTATGTCAGGTTTTTGTGTCTCAAAATCTGGAATTGTGTCTTAAGAAAGCAACAGGACTAGGAGATGGAGCTATTTTCTGTTATGAAATACATTTCTATGTTTAGAATGTAATTTAGGGACTTTCTAAAAGTAAGTATGTGCTCTCTATGTTGACCGTGTTCTTCATGTATGTGTGTACATCACTCTCTGGGTTGGGGGGAGAGAAAGCAGAAGGTGTGTTATTGTTGCATGATAACTCTTGCATGATTCATCACTAGGATTAGAGTCTGTGAAATACAGCCAAGATGGGGTGTGTTGGAGTTTGCAGATCTGTTAATAGAATGTGAAACCGTGGTTCTACTTGGAAAACGGAAAGGAAAAAAAAAGCCAAGTTTAATCGTTACTGACCTTTATAGTGCAATCTTTATCATAGTTTTTCTTCTGATGCTCATTTGACTTCATAGGATTCTATTTGGGGTAGTTAATGTACTTTCTTACAGAGCGAGAAAGGTTTCTGTTCAGACTGGTTTCATAATGGAATCAGCACACAATCTCACAGTTCAGCTGTTCCTTCTACGTGTTCCATCCATTTCCTATTATGTACAGTAAATGGGAATGACAGGGAGTCACACCAGTTTAGTACAGAATGGTGCTGCCTATTTAATCAATGCAGGAAACTTCGCATATTGCTGTGTTTTCACTGAACACCTAATCTTCTCTCTCTTGCTCTCCTCTCACTCTATAATGTGCACATTCTTCTTAAGTAGCACCTGCTGCTACTCAGATGTTCCTGAGTGAGTGCACCCACGTTCTGGAGATCTGGGGGATATGTAGGTGGTAGGGAGCTTCTGCAAAAAAAGTATGGATATTTCAGGAAGCCACCACTTCAGCCATCTTTACGTGCTGCTCCCATGCTAATTGCTGATGAGCTGAGTGAATTTGTGACATAGTCCCCACACACTGGGGTTTGGTTTTGCTTTTGCTAGCTGCGCTGTCTGGCCAATGGGCTATTCACTGCAGGTATTTTCCCTGTCCTTGTCATCTTCCACTGTATTTAGCAGTCCTATGGCATCATCACCCAGCAGCTTCTCCTGTCCCATTCAGTTTTCTGCTCCTTTTGGAACAGCCACCTTCTCTTGAATATGTCTCCTGTCTTCTCTTAAAAATGCATCTTCCAGTTTAAGATATATTATAGGAGCCCACTTCAGGTGAAATACAGTAAAAGAATATAATATAGTGTGAAATAAAGGCTCAGCTGGTTGCAGAGGAAAGCAAAAAGATCCATGGAGGGCAACTGCTCCTTGTTGCCATTGTTGTTTCTGGGATCTCTAAATGCTGGAACTGCTTCAGCTTACTGGAAATTCTTTGAATAGCTTAATTTTAGAATTGCCTACTTAAGATAGTGTTAAGCTAGTTTATGATCATGTGAATTAGCTCAAAAGTAATGGTAATATGAACAAGTTTTAAATATTTTTTTTTTCAGAGTTGCCAAAACAGGTTGATTTTGTTCTGTATTTTTCCATTCTTCATTGCTTTTTCGTATACAAAGAAACTTTACACAAAGGAATCTCTTTTTCTACAGTGCGTTACTATGAATTAAAGAGTCAGCATCAAAAGCTTTGACAAATTATAGTTATGTGAAAACAAACTTTAATGCAGGAAGACTTCAACAGTAGTCTTGTGTGTGCATGCTTTAAGATGGTACTTAATAGGTAGGACCATTAAATTACCTTTGTAAAACTCTTGTAAAACTGCTTGGGTGCATATGAATTTTTTTATCTGTTAAATCTCATCTACGGTTTAAAAGCTGGTGTTATTTCAGTATCAGGGAATAAACAGATTCCTTTCTAAAATGCAGAAAATGCAGCAGAGGAGAAATAATGCAAATTGGCATTTAACAAACAGAATTTTTAAATCCTTACTTTTTTATTTCTGTCTGCTTTTTATTGTGCCAGATTATTCTATTATGTAAAAAACGTCTGAAATGGTGGAAATTTCTGTTCAAGAATCAAAACTTGTGTCAAAAACTTATATTCTTGTTGGCTTTGGACCATGCAGAGTTGTGAGTGCATAGCTGATGTATTTTGAAGCTTGCTTGCAAGTATTTAGGGGCTACAGTAAAGTTTTACTACTTAAGTACAACTGCTTTTTAATTTTGCCCAGAATGAAAGATGATGTGTCTTCCAGCAAGTATAAAAAAAACATTTTTCAAAAACAACTAAGACTCCAGTAGTAGTTACATTTTTGCTCAAAAAAAAAAAAGCCCAAACAAACATGGGGGAAGGAGATGTCTCCTGAGGGAAGAATAGGGGCTTTATACCTTCGTGCAATGGGTACTACATCACAGTAAGTTTGCCAGATGTTGCTGTTATGAAAGTTTCTCATGGGTTCAAGGGATGAGAAGTCTGGTGAGGGTGGATACGTAAAAAAATACAAATGCAGAATGCATACATACAAATAGGATCTGGTTCAGAAAATCCATTAGAACAGCGGGAGACTGGAAAGGCAATACAGGAAAAGTAGCATGTATGCCTCAGTTTTGTTCTCCTTGGAAATACGCTCACTTTTGGAGACAGGCTAGATGTTAAGTGGGTGTTTGGTCTAACTCATTATGGTTGCTTTTATGTTTGGGAGGCATGTAGTTATGTGTACCGACCCCGAGACTTAGCAAAATGCAGCTTCTTTATTTTACAGGTTTTAAAGGCTGAAGCATGTGATTAAAGTCAGAATAACTTCTTAAATTCAGAGCCTCCTCATTCAGTTCATTTAGAAAAAAAAGTTCAGCTTGACCAACTCAAGAGCAGCAGCTCTAAAATGCAGCTCGCCTGCTTTCCTTCCTGCCCAGTTTCCTATGTTGCATCCCCTCCCTCTCCTGATATTTAAAGCAGACTTTAAAAGGCTTGTGTGTAACCACTGCCTTGCTGCTGACGCCCATCTGTTTTTCCAGACTTCAGACACCTGAAAGTGAACCCAGCCAAACAAGTTTGCTAAAGCCTCAGCAAACCATTGTCCCAGGATCTCTCTATTTTAGTAACAGTCCATTAAGACTAAATGAGTGATCGTTGTCTGGGATATGGAGGAGAGAGAAACAGTCCTGCAAACCTGCAGTTGAATATATAGATATTCAGTGATAGGTGGTTTACATACAGTTCTGATCACCTTGTGGGCCTGCTGTGGTGCTGGGCGATAGTGATTCCTGCCTGTGGCATGTTGTACAAGGATAGGACCAGTGCCCATCTGGCAACAGGGAGCAACTGAGGGAATTCAGTGCAGTTTCACAGTATGCTTAATGTGATCTAACTTGAGACAACTGAAGAAATAAAAATAGGCAGTCATTCCCTTCTCTCCTTGGTTTTCCCTCCTCCACATGTTCTTACCCCCTCTCTTGCAGTATCTAATGATCACTCAACAATGTGTGAACTATTAGCGTAAGACTACCTTCAGGGGGTTTGGAGGGTTTATTCTCTTTTGGATCACTGAGCTGGTCTGCCTTGCCAGCAGCAGTTGGCATAGGTATGCAGGTATAAAAAAGAAGTCTGGGCTGCTTTTCAGATACAGTTCCTACCTCTGATCAGAAGCCTGTCTGTGGAAAGCTGCCTGTGCTGAGGTAGAGTCGTCTCCTTCATCTCCCAACTCATGAGCCTGAACCAGCTGGCACTGGTGAATGTTCTTCTACAATATCCAGGGATGGTGCTACCACAGAATATGTTTCAAAGCAGTTGCTTCTAATCCTTTCTTCTCTTAAGTTTTAATGACTTGATTGTCTGGAGCTATTACTTACTGAAGTGCTTTTAATTTAAGCTCTTTTGCCATAACCCATTATAATCCTAGAAGAACAAGACATTTTTTAGGCAAAGCAGACTGATAAAAATGTCAGGGATGGCTCCTGTCTCTTAGCTTTGTTCCCACTTACGGTTTTAACTGACTGAGTATGAAGCGATGTTATTAGTGATACCTTCAGAAGTGGAACTTCGGATGATAATCAGAAGTTCTGATTTGTGAATGGCATGGTGAAGTTGGTGGTCTGATGTAAACCACATACAGATTATGCAGACCGGTAAGGGGTTTGGTCTGATAGAGATCGTACAAGGCAAATGAATGTTTTTGTCAGGATTTGAGATGTTACTTTAAATGACACAAGGCAATGTTAACTGGAAAGGTAGAATTAAAAGGAAAAAGGTCCAAAGATGAAATTTGATATAGTCCACTCAGAAAATGGGAAGAGGAGTTCAGAAGAGTATGTTATAAAACAAGCCAGAGGACAAAATATAAGCAGGGGAAGATTTATTCCCAGCTGAAGAACAGCTCTTCTAGAAGAATAACTGACTTCTTACAAGTTGACACTGGTAGAGATGCAGTGTTTGTTTTGAGGCCTGTGAAAAGGTCACTGCAGGCTTTGGAAGATTGTTTCAGTTAATTCATTTGTACTCTCTGCCGGGTTTCTTTCTGGAAGAGCAGATTGGGAAAAAAAAAAATTAGAGAGAAAATATGCTAGTATGGTAGTTGTGTCCCATCCCCCTGCCCCCCCAGTCAAAGTGTGATGCTCATTCTTTATCAGCATCATAAAAGTTCCTCCTCCTCCAACCTTGTATAGATATCTGCAAGGATAAACCTAAAGTCCATTAGGGAAAATAATGGAGAAACTTGGAGATCAGTGAGCTAGCATCAGTTGGCGTTTTCTTTTCTGAAGATGCACCATGGCAGTGTACAGTCTTCAATATGTTTTTGCTGCATGTATGTAGTTCCTAAGAATAATTAAACATCGATGAAGTTGTTTAGGTTGATAGAGAAATTCCCTTCTTAAAATCATGTCATTATGTGGTTGAGTTTAATCTTTTTTACTATGTAGCTGTGATCTGATGTTTAGATAAAAAAACAGCTGGCAGAAATATATAGTAAGATATGGTTGATGGGTTAGAGGAAATTAGAGGATCTAATTTATTTGATACCTATTTGTTCAATTGAAGGAGTCTAGGAGAGTTGGTCACTCTGTGATGCACAAAGACAGTGTGTGCTCTGTAGATGCCTTCTTCAGACTGGATTACTGTGTTCATCTCCACTGTGACCCTAAGTATCTGTTAGTAAGTATATTGCATTTCTCTTCTAAATGTAAATCTACTAGAACTTTAAGTTCAGAAATACCTTCTTAGGTGACATATGATTTAGTGGGAATTATCTTTTTGTCTTCTAATATGCTTTAGCATTGAATCTGATGAAAAGTCAAGGGACTGATGCCTAATGTAAAGCTCAGAGCACCCTAATTTTTGGCTGAAAAAGAACTTGATAGTGCAGCTCATGCCTAAAAGAACTATCCTGCTTTGAGAAGTGAAGTGCATAGGAAAGATTTTACTTCACAGAGCATTGATTTTATTCTGTTCTGAGAACTTTAAAGTAGGTATCTTATGTCTGAATTCTGAAGTTGAATTGTACATATGAATTGGTGATTCATATGGAAGCCTGGGATCTCGGGTAACTTCTGAGGAACATAACACGTCAAGTCCTCCCTGAATGGTGGCTTGTACCTGCCCATTGCCACCAGTGAACTCCTGTTTTCTAGGTATGACTGGAACATGGGAGAGCAGCTCTAGATACACGAGCAGTCAGGTTTTGAATTAGGCAAGTGCTTAGTAAGTATGGCAGACTGTCACTTGTGAAGGCCTCATCAACTCATTCCAAATTGCTGTTTTAGAGATGCAGTGATATTTTTCCCAGATGTTAAATCTATGGAATAGTGTTGTAAATATCGATTATAGTATTTATTCAGTTACCTGATAAAAAAATAATGCAGTTCAGAGTAAAGTTGGTTTTGAGTATTGTTTTCTAGGAGAAAACATGGGTGTGGTGTAGGTTGTCACTTCTGTGCATCTCAGTTTTTATTTGTTTCAGCTTTTACTTGAGCATTTTTCCCTATTGTGAGTTTGAACCTGATCTGCCATGTACAGCAGACTTTCCAATGACACTAGAGCAACTTACGGCCTACTTATCCTTTCATACAGCTGTGGTTTTTGTTGGATATTCTAAATCACGTCATTTCAGTGCAAATGATCCTTATCTGTGTATATTTTTCTAACTTTATCCCTGACTGAGGCAGGATAAAAGCTGCTTGAATTCTTCTGAAATCCGTAAATACAGTGTGGCGTCTCTAGAGACAGAAGGCTGCTGTACATTGATGAGAGTGAGTTATTTGGATACAATTCAGATACTAAAACAAAAATGTAGGGGTTTTTATTTTTATAAATAGCGGGTATGACATGAAAAAAGTATTTAAAAAATGAAATATTTGAAACCTCTTGATTACAGGTGAATTTAGTCACTATATATTACATAATTACTTAAGTTCTGTGATGCAGTGATTATATCTGTGCTAATATCTGTTTAAGCACAGTAAAATAATTGATCTTGGTTTTAATTCTTCTGATATAAATGCCAATGCATGGCTGTTGGAGAAAAATAAGCTTGTTAAGTTAGGCCCATACTTGGAACTTCCTCTGAAAGGGAGAACAACAGTTAAATATCAGAATTTGTGGTGCTACTCTAGCCAAATGTAGCAATGCTGCTCTTGGCACAAGGCATGAGGGATGGTGAGCTAGGGGTGTGATCACCTCTTGGTGGTGAGGAATTGGCTGAGGATACTGGGCAGCAGCATGGTTTTCCTTATTCCTCCTCTTTTTTGCCTCCATGTTGTTGTTAACTCTCCTTTTCAACCAGTGTAACCAAATCACAAGTATTCACCTTAATGACAGTTCTGCAAATCACCACTAATGCTTGGTGACTTGCTGTTGGGAAGCATCCTGAGCAGAGTGTGGTGAGCTAATTACTGCATGTACTGCATGCACTCTTTCCTCTGTAGCTTCAACACAATGTTTTCTCAACTGAGACTTCATTTTTGTGCTGTCAGGTGCAGATTTCAAAGTAAAGGACAGAAACACATGTTCACCAAGGTCCATAGTGAAATTACTGTTTGATACACACTTTTGAAACACTTCTTGTTTAGTTTTCTATCCAGTTGAAGTTTTTGTCTTGTGTTCATCCTGGCATTGCCAGGCTTCAAGGTTTTTACTTTTTTGTCAATAGGTTGTAATATGTTTCCCTATATAGCTTTCTTCATGTTTGGTACTTTTCTCACTCCCTGTTTACTTTCACCTAAACGTTGCTCTGCCGTCTCTCGTGTGTCTTTCCTCTATATAGATATGGTAAAATATGAAGGCTTAATTGCTTTTCATGTGCTGCAAGTAGGATTTTTTTCTGCTCTTTGTACTGTTAATGTTTAGGTGGCTGCCTACTTACAAATATTTCTAGAGTTTATTGCTGGCTTTTTTCAGAGGTTTCTTAGAACACAGGAAGAATAAAACTAACCAGATGCGGTTATCTACCCTGTTTTCTTCTATGCTCCTGCATGCCAAGAAGGAAAACAGATGTGTGCTTCCTTGGGTGTGCAAGTTGCAGTGGAGGATAGGGGCAGAGCTGTGTGCGGAGCTCAGTGCTGTGTTGGTATGTTGTGGAGTCTTGGCTTCATGAATACATTTTTCATATAGGTACAGTATTTAGCACTGATAGTGCTGTTTGCACAGGGGGACTGTATTTTTTTTCCTCATCTCTGTAGCATACTACTTGGATAGCTTTGGGAGCATTAGACGGTTTTGAGGCAAAGATGCGTGTCTGTCCAAAGATGTCTTTCATAACGGCTTCCCCAGGGAGAGTCAGAAACTGGATTTGCTGCTATCTGGAGGAGCTCTTGCATAGTGAAAGATACAGTCTTTTCAGATTGGTCTGTAATTTAGAAAAAAACATGTATACTGAGATCTGGATTAGACTGATGAAAATTGAAGAGATGTCCCTTCTCATTTGCTTAAAATTATTTGACCATTTGTTTCTCAGCTGTTTTTATTATTATTCATTTTTTTTAAGCATCTCTAGTTATCTGAAATTGTCAGCTCTTGTGTTCTGCAAGAGGAAATCATACACTCACCTCAGATCTCTTGTTGATATCAGCTGTCTTAAAATCATCACTCATATTTCAGGAGGAAAAAAAAATCTGGCTTTGCTGAATAATCCTAAGTGGTCTTGTTTGTGTAGCTGCTGGCTGATGATACTGCTCATAGGGGAAGCATTTCTCTGTAGAAAGTGCTGCAGCATGGGGCTTTTTTCCTAAGAGAGAAAGATGTGAGTGGAAATCTGGAATTTGTGAAGAAACACAACCTTAAACATGCTCAAGTTTTATCATTATTTGATTTTAATTTAAATGTCATCACAGAAGCCTGCCTTCTCATGTCAGTTTCTAATTAGTTCTAAATGTTTAGAGGCAGAAGTTTGAGGCACAGCAGCAACTGACAGCGTGGGATGGCATTTTGCAGAGTGCCTGAGTAAGACATTTTAACTGAGCGTCTGAGTAAGGCTGAGATAGTTGGGGTTGTTCAGCCTGGAGAAGGCTCCAGGGAGACCTTAGAGCAGCTTCCAGTACCTAAAGGGGACCTACAAGAGAGGGTGTCCCCTGGAGAGGGACTTTTTACAAGGACAAAGGAGAATGGCTTTAAGCTGAAAGTGGATAGATTTAGATTAGACATTAGGAAGAAGTTCTTTACTGTGAGTGTGGTGAGGCACTGGCATAGGTTGCCCAGAGAAGCTATGGCTGCCCCATCTGTGGAAGTGTTTAAGGCCAGGTTGGACGGGGCTTGGTGCAGCCTGCTCTAGTGGAAGGTGACCAAGCCCATGGGTTGAAACCAGATGAGCTTTAAGGTCCCTTCCAACTCTAACCATTCTGTGATATTGACGTAATTGTTTTTCAAGTAATTAGATTCATTGTAGGCTAGGTTGTCAGTAAAGAGGGTGAGGAGATGCCTAGTTGTGCAGAGCAGGGTGCCCCTTGCCCAGGCAGGCAGGGCTCTGCCGTGCCTTGCAAGACCTGCCTGGCACCTGCTCCGCGTTGCACATTTTAACACCATCCATAGTACGCATATGTGTACTATGCACCACAACAGAATTTAGCACAATGTTATTCTAATGCTATTGTATTTGCTTCAGGTTTGCAGTATTTAAGATTTTTTTTTTAAAAAGGGAGGGGGGGAGAACCTCTAGGCCTTTATTTTGGAAAGTGCATCTAAAAAATTCAAGAATGACATATAAGCTGTTATCTCTTGATATGTTGTATATGCAGGTAAGTATACCTCTGCTTGTCTGGCCTGCAGTGTTACTTGTGCTGCAAATTAGAAAAGAAAGCAAACCAAAACCAAAGCCACTTTTGAGAAGGACTGGGGAGCTTTAGGGAGCTTGAGGTAGCATTACTGCTTCTCTCTGAGTTAGTAACAGCAGCATTAGGAGTTTAAATTTGAAGTGAAACTCTTCTGCAGTGAGAAAATATTTAAAGAAATATTCCCAGACTCCCAAAACAATAGGTCTGGAAAGGAGAGACTTCTAGTGTCCTTCAGCTTCAAAAAAAATAAGATCAGATCCTGCAATGTTAAAATTTTATCGTTTTTATTTGCTAAATGTCTCTTGAAGGTCTAATTGTTCGGCTGATTTCTCATGGATGTCCTTGGATTAGTAATTTGAATTATTTACAAAGATGTAGTAAAAAGTGCATTGATACTTTATATTTTAAACAAATCAGTGAAATAATTCTGAAAGGCGTTGCAGAAGAAGGCCATTAAAATGCATATTCCAAGGATGTGTGCGGTTTTAGTTTGTTTTGTATCCTGTGGGGCACATTTTTTTTCATTATTTGTTTCTTCACATGACAGCTTGCATAGCTGCAAGAACACAGTGACACTTCTTCTGTCTTTGGCTCCCTCTTATTGTTCAGTTAAAACGCTCATGGAATTAACTTGCACTCCACTATGTATGGATTCAAAGAAGAAAAGCAGCTGGGTTTAGCTGAAATTGCCAATTAGTTTAAAACTGCTGGGAGACCAGTTGTGCTGCTGGTTGGTGCCCCCACGAGCAATTAAGCCATGTTTCCCTGGAAGGCCCCACTGAACATGTTTATTTTAAATGTATATACAACACATTAAACCTTTATTAAGCAGGAGATTTTTTTTAGGAGGAGCCCTGTCCAGATTTTAGGAGTTAGAGACTGCTGACCAGTCTTCCGACTCATCTGAAAGGACCTCGTTTTCATTAGTGGGTCTTCAGTGAGCTCAGCACTCAATCTTTAATGAACTGAATCAATTCAGCAGCCACTTCTCTGCCCTGCCTTGTGCTTGTCACTGTTCAGGTGACCTTCAGGTTCAGCGAGTACTTAGAGTTAATTATATCCCTAATGACTTTGCAAACTTGTTTCCAGATATTGGGAACTGGGGCAAGGTTCGAAGGTAAACATACGCCCCTCTTTCTGTTGCTGAGATAAACTAATATTAAAATGTTATCTGCAGCAGATCTTGTTCTCTGCAGCAGACAGGCTTTGTTAAAACCAAAGTTTGAGTGTCTGACAGCTTCTTAGGTTCTAAATTCACAAATAAGATTAAAAGTTGCATATAACTTCAGAGAGAGGTATCTTTTCTGCTTACTTCCTGTCTCTGTATGCACTTTATTAATAGACTTACACACACACAAAACCTCAGCTCTAAGGGTTTTTTTGTTTTGAGGATTTTTTTTAATTCAGAGTGTAGGCCAAAGTTGCTAGTTCAAATTTTTAAGTTCCAGTTCTTGAGCTTGGTTTTGATGTCAACTGTTTGGCTTTTGTACAGTAATCTCAGATATTTAGTATTACTTATTGTTGCAGAGATACTGAAGTTCCAGCCCCTTATGAAAGGTATTGAAATGTATTTTTCACAAAATGATGAGGAAAAATCTGGGTTTTGTAATGGTTCTAGAAAATAAATGTGCCATTTTTTTGTCAAGGTTGTTAACTTCAGTCTGTAATAGCTGTGGAGGAATAGACAACAGTGATTCTTAAAAGACAAATTCAAATAGAAATATTTTGGCTTCATAAACCAACAGTATCACAAAGCAAACTTGTTCTTCCAGTCTTACCCAGACTGCGTAATGCTTGTCATGGAAACATCAGGGCAGAAGCATTAGAAACAGTTTAATTTCATTTTCCTCCTCTTGTCTGTCTTAGTATTCCTGGGATACTTGCAATTCTGCATACTTAGGCCACAAGAGTGTCTAAAGGGTACCTTTAGCTTCAGTATCAACAATTGAAAGCTATAACTCCAGAACCAAGCATGGTATGGATCAAGCTACCATTGATCAAGTTTCTTTCTCATTTATTTACATTTTGAGTGAGCACCTACCAGAATATTATATAAATTATTTCCATATTGTCTGAATTATTCTTCTGTTGCTGTCTGTCGAACCTGGCTCTTTGCCACAAGAGAATTAAAAAAGACAAAAATTTAAGCAGAGTGTTTTTGCTTTTCAGTTGCATCCAAGTTTGCAAAAAGCACCTTTTTCTGGATGTGGCATCAAAGGTCATGGTTCTGTTGACACAGGAAAACCAAAGTTCTGTAAGCACATGCAAAGGGAAACTTTAATAGCTCTACTGTTCCAACCATACTAATCCCCCTAGCTCTGCTGAACTGATTTTGGTCTGTGAGCAGCTTCATTTTTGGAGTCTACTTTAAAGAATCATTTGATCATGAAGTTGTTCATATATCTAAATAATAACTTTCTGAAATGCTTCTGTAGCCTTTCTTATGTGTTGCTCCTTTTATAATGTCTGTAAGTTATTGGCCCAGTTGACCAAATACAACTACTTCAATGAGAGATGTATTTTTCTTACAGAAGTAGCTTAATTTTTCCCTATAGGTATTATGTGTGAACGCGTAAAAATCAATCTTTAAACATCACCTTTTTTGTGTCTTTATTAGAAAAAATAGGTTGAAAGGACACAAATGGTTACTTGGGGTTTCTTTGTTATAAAGGTATTTTTGTCCATGATTCACTTTGGTTTTGAATCAACGTTTTGACTTTGTAAGTTGGTTTCCTCACAGCTCTTTTTGCCTGCTTAGCAGACACCCTGCATAGCAATTATCTGATCTGTGACCTGGAAGGCTGTGTCACCATTAAAACAGTTCACCCAGTATTGTTGAGAAATGCTGTTATTTTGTATTAATTTTCATTCCCGCAGAAGTTAAATCTTTAAATTGAAGAGGGATAAGAGTCACAGCAGCACTGTTAAGAGGGACAGTATAAAACCAGACCTGCATACCAGCATCAAAGTTAGCAGTGGTAGCTGATGATGCATATCCCAGGAGATACAGTTACACTTCAGGGAATTAATTTCCATTTTGTGATCTGTTAGTTATTACCTCTTCTTGACATAATTACAGAGGTTTAATGACAAGTGCTATTTACGTCATACATTAAAAAATAGTACTTCATGCTGAGTTATTGAGTAAAGTTTAAGAACACACGATCCTAGATCTGGAATCCGTTGTTAATTGGCAGTGGCTAAGCAGAAATACTTTAAAACATTTTTATTAGTATTGGATTAATGCTGTGATTGGCTTCTGAATAATTTGGCATTCTGAAATAGTAGCTTTAAGAAAGCACTTTTTCATACACTTGTTACCAAAAGGGTAGCTTGTTCTTCTGGTCTAAGTATTTCCTGATATTTTTTCCTCAAATACATGGAAAGTGTGAATTAAGGTCTGTATGACAGGAGGTATGTTTGCAATTTTTTTGCTTGTGTTGAGTTCTGTTGTGGATCAAACTGTTACATTTGTTAGGGAAGTGAAATGTTACGGTCAGAAGGTGCAAGGCTGATCCGTATTAGTGTTTTAATTGTTGTTCATTGTCTACTTGGAAACAGATTATGTATTAAGTGTAGGTTCTCAGTAACTTCATAGGCTTATGGTTTAATGCAATGAAATAACTTAATCCTTTTGTGGACTTACTGTTGGCATTAATCTATTTAACTTATTTGGAAATTCAGAAATAATTTCCACTGTGTCTGGATTGTTGACTCCCGAGACAGTAGCACTTTAAGTAAGAAAACACTCAAAGGGTAGGAATAGTGTGAAATACTGCTTCCTTGCTCCCTCTCACTTCTCTTCCCCACCAAAAGCTGACCTTATGAACACTTAGGAGCAGGGGACATTCTGGTTTTCACAGAGTCATAGAATCAAGTAGCTTGGAAAAACCTTTATGAAGCTGCCCAGAGACCAAGTGTCATCATTCTGGCAAAGTATAGAAGCATAATATGCCACTGAATTTGGAATTTCTAGGAAGAGTGGTTTAATAGGAGGAGCTTATGGAAATGGGTGATTCAAACCATGTTCACCTTGTGGTTGCTTTTGTTCTTCATCTAACCATTTTCTTCTTTCAGTTCTTGCAAATATTTATTTAAATATGTCAGGAGTCTTTGTGGCAAACTGAAGAGCAAACAGGGAGCTCTTTGTTTTAATGGGAATTATGATGAAAAGACATACAGATATTCAGGCAGTCATGATGGTTTTTATGTATACCTAATATAGTTGTTTATATTAATGGTATGTATGTGTGTATATACCCATACCCATGGCTGCTGTTTTGTTTTGGTTTTGGTTGTGTTTTTTTTTTGCATCAGCTTTACTATATTGCTTACAGTTTGTTTTTCTTTTTTCTATTGGCAGGTATTTAATTAGTCAAGGAGCACATGTAGGAGCTGTAAATAGTGAAGGAGACACTCCATTAGATATTGCTGAAGAAGAGGCAATGGAAGAGCTGCTTCAGAATGAAGTAAATAGACAAGGTAATTTGGAATATGAAAAGATAGTTTTGTGTATTCAACACTAAATATATTTTTGAAAACTTAATGCTAAATTAAAAAATTTCAAGTGACTCTGTTTTCTAAAGAGAATTTTCAATACACGGTACAGTGCTCAACCCATTTTGTAGGTATTCTAGCCTAATAATAACTAAAACAAGAGTAAACAACTGTAGTGCACCACATAAATGACCCATTGTGTCTAGGTCTGACCTTTTGAATGCCCTTCTACAATACCAAATGTCTGAAGCTACTCACTGGGATAAGGACTCTTAGATTGCATTTGTTTAAGGCCTGAGAATGTATCATGAATCTTTTAAGTTCCTTCTGGTTTTGTGTACTCTTCTGAGAACACTATGTAGGTGAGCATTCATGGTACAGATGATGGATAGATAACAAGTTCTGGCAGTATTGTTGAAAATGAATACCCTATATTTATGCGCCTGTATTTATGCTGCTATAAAATTGCTATCACTGGCATAGATGTCTTTACAAGAGAAACCGGGCTTTGGAAAAACATTTTAATTCATTTTTGCCTGCTTTTTTTCCTCTCCTTGCACTGCTGTTTTCCATGTTCCAGTCTTCATGGGTTTTCCAGTGAAAAGTCTTTGAAACTTTCTGTTTTTTTCCATTCCACAGAGGAAAGAATATTCAGTTGTTGCTGACTGACCATCTTGAATCCAATAGAAATGCACTGTCATTGAAAAACTCCCAGTATAAGAACTGGGGTGATGTGGTAGGAGTTACATTATAAATTGAAGGAAAGTGACAATCAGATGGAAGACGTGGAGCCTTTTCAGTTGGAGTGCTAGGGGAATGCATCTCCATTACTTCTAGACCCCTGCCTACCTTTTAATAGGCTTCTTCCTACTTGAAAAACTTACTTTTTGTAGCATTGAATTTGTATCTCTAAGACAGATTTACACAATTTAAAAGTAAACTAATAATTGCTTCAGGCTTTGCCCTGATCTCATTTGTATGGTAAACCCATTTAATACCTAAAGTAAAGGGTAAAAAGAAAACAGATGACATGATAGGGAAATATGAGATACCTAATGATATAAAGAAATAGACTGTAGATTTGACAAAGGCTTTGATTCACTTATTTGGTAGTGTTAATGGAATTCTGATTAACAGTTCTTATAGTTAACACCCAAAGAATTTCAGATTAGATAGCTCTATTTTTTTGTCTGTACTACCATTTGTCTATTTTAATTAGTTTGGAAAGAATACAGTTGTTGCTCTATTTTCTAACATTACTGTCAATCTTTGCTGGAGAGTTGTTTCTAGAATGTGCCTCAGCTTAAATTCATGAAGGCTGTTTTTGAAATGTTTGACTTTACTGATGTGCTGTCATAATTGACTGCAGTAGTTCTTCGTAAAATTGACATTATTTAGGAAAGTAACCCTTTCAAAATCTCTTATTTATATGTTATGCTTTAAAAAAAAATTAATATGGGTGTTTTATGTACATTTTTACAATGCAGATTCAGCATTGCACACTAATATTTATTCTTTTACAAGTTTGTTTTGAACAGCACGTTTGTAAAGTTAGCATTGGCGACCTAAGCTAAATGTTACAATTCACTGAAAATTTCAGTGTGGTTTACATATTTCATATTTAAAGCTTACAATAAACTGTGGTACAGTCTTTACAAGTCTGAGAAGAATGTAGATATAGCCACACTGCAGCTGTTAGTTTCTAAAGGGGTAATTCAGGTTGTTTTAAAATACTGTGTTTCATTTGCTGTGGAAAACTGTTTTCCAAGCATTCTTCTTTTACATTTTTTTGTCAGTTGGCTTGCTGACTAACTAAAGGATTTCCAGAAAATTGGTCTTTCTCAGATGACCAGATTATATTATTATTTTATATATTATTATTTTCTCAGATAACCCAATTGGTTAAACGAGGCATCATGTCAGGTGAGAAAAAACTTGCTAGGGCTGTGCTTCAGGGTGGTTTGACCTCCCTCTGTGCAGAACAGGAACTGGATGCTGTCCTACAGACTGTGACCACACTGAACATCCCTGACAGCATTTCTGCCTTCCTGGTCTTAACAGGACACTAATGCCTATGGTTATATATATGTATATAATTTAATTTTTATATACGTATGTATATATATATTTGCACACACACATACATATTTATATGTATGTATTCTACCTAGTTCATTTTGCTGTTAGACCACTTACTTAGTAGTTTCAATTTCACAGAAGCAGGGAAGAAGGCATACAGCATCCTTCAGAATTTGTGTCTGAGGTTGTAAGAATTAAGGGGATGAAATCATAGGAAATACTTAATGACTATGGATGGGAATGGTATAGAAAGGGTGTGAATGTGGATGTGAACTTTAGTGTATACCTTAGTAAATCATGAGACAGTTGTCTCAGCAGTAAGGTTTTAATCGTGTGCTTTTGATAGCATCCTTAACTTGCATATAAAGTTAATATTATATACAGAATTGTTATCTAGCCATTACAGTGACTTGAAAAGTGCCTAATTGTGTATATGTTGTAGCTACAGAAGTTATATCTCTAAGATTGGAATTTAATTGTTTATCTTAATGTGGAATTAACACTGATGCCTGTTGACAGTTTCATCTTTGACTGTACATGTGGCTCAATGTAATTACCCCTCTAGCTTTAACATTGGTCGTCATATGAAATAAAGCAATTCTGCAGTTTTGATAATGCAGGTTAACTGTGGGATCTGTGGAATTATCAGCCTTGTCTCAGTGTTGCCAGTAGTGGAATATCAGCCTATTGATTTTGAATAAACAAACCTGGGTGCCAAAATATCTTACTCTGTATAGGTAAAAGATGCAGTGTGAAAATTAAGCATACATTTTCTGTAATATGCTTGCTTTGCAAGTTTGTCATGTGTATTTATTCATGCATTCATTATAGTTTAATTTTTGTGTTGCTTAGTTAATGCTGTGAATGTGGCTTCCTATATACTGGTGTCAGCAGTCAGAGTCATTGGGTGGCAAAAAAATGGCCTGGAAAGATCAGTCCATTTCATTGTGATTCCAGATATGTTTAAGTGATGACATTTGATAGAAATCTGAGGAGAATCACTATGTTAGCTCAGCCTTTTTGCTGCTTTTGCAGACTTTCTATCTTTATAGGGAAAGTTCAAATGGAGCCTTCCAGTTGTGCAGCTATTCAGTCTTCTCCAGATCATGAGTTTGTATTTATGCCCAAGTTTTACAGGTATTGAATTATATTTTAAGTATATGTCTTACTACAGGACAAAAACTGGGAGCCTCTGGAAACACGAAATTCACAGAGGTAAATTGTATAATACAGTACAGTTCAGATCTGTGTGACATTACAGGCTGAATAAAAAGAAGGCTCTGCAGTGTTTGCTCATCCTATTTTAGCATTCAGACTCCAAAAACTGACCTGTCTAGAGAGGAGGGGGTCAGTGATCCAAATTAATCTTCTTGGTTTACAAGTTCTGTTGTAAGCCATATTAGACATGATGGAGCTTTTATAGTATTATTATCCTATGTCTGTCTTTCTTCAGTTAGTCTGATCTTCATATGCAACTCTTCTGAATTCTGATCTGTGGTTAAGGCATCTTTTCATGTGTCCTTGTGTGGGCCACATGTCCAATATGTTGAACATGTTGCAGGACCCTGTTTAAAAAATGGACTGTGCAGTAATCTTGAACTAATGGACTAGGTATCCTGTAAGTGATAGCACTCCCAATAGTAAGATAAGCATTTTTCTACCCTGATCTTCAAAGGACAGGTATTGGCTTAATTATGTTTTTTAAGCTTAAAAGCTAGCTTAGTAAATTACATTCATGCTCACATAAGGTATAAAGATATTTTGGCACAGTTATGAACACTTCACAAATAGCAAAACTAGGTGTTCTATGGAAATTATTCCAAAGTAGTGCTGAACAGCTCTTCTCTTTGCATACCACGTGTTTTAACTATTTTGTGTGTTAAACAAAAAAACTTCTCTTAGGACCGGTTCTGTTGTTTCTCGGTATGGCTGGTATCTTTATCATGTGCCAATCCCATGTATATATATGCCACCGCAATCCACATAATTCTTTATCTTTGTTGCAAATATTTTTATTTAGAGTTTCTCAATATGATCTTTTTTGTTTCTACTCAGCAGTGTTTCAATATGTCATAGTTGTGGAAGATGTCTTTTGCCAGTAGTGTAAAATTTTCATTTGCACGGGTGAAAATCAGGAGACTTGAGAGAGATGGGGCTTTAGTCCCAGCTAGCCCTGGCCAGTTTTTAATGTTGCCTCTCCTCAGGTCTTGAGTAGGGTTAACTGTAATGGTTTCAGGCAATTTTTTAGCTGTTTATCATCAGATGTCCTCTTAAAATTATTTTTAACTGCTTAAGCAGTTATTTTGAATTATAGGAAACATTCTCAGGAGGTGAGTTAATGGGGAGAGGTGACACGAGGTGAATCAGGAGTTCATGATACAGTCTGGTAGCTATTCAGTAACTATCAGGGAGATCACTTCTCCTTTTCGAAGGAGAAGCAAGCGTTTCTCATTCTTAATTATAGGTAAATGTAGCAAGACTTTCTCAGATGTATTGCTTAACTCAGCTTTGTTTATGTGGATAAAATGTGAACTATTACATTTGTATATAAACGTTCGCTACATGAAGTAAAAAGTGGGTTGATCTTCCAGGCAGTATCTATAAAACATGCCTTTATATGGCTGAAGAGTCCTGAAACAATGATTCAGCATTTGAATTTATGCTGAATTTCATTAAATGCTCACCGAACAGCACAACTGCTTCCAAACCTGTTTGGAACTGTTGAATAACACTTGTTGATCCGAAAAAACGAAAGCATTTAGCCATAAATTATTAATGAATTAAGAAGTTGTTATAGTGCCAGAGAGGTTAAGTGTCCTGGTGGTGTGAGCGAGTAATATTGCGGCTGGAGCAGAGCTGAGAGGCAGAGCGTTGCCATCTATGGGCCGTATGAACAAAGTGTTGGAAACGTATGACGAGCGTTTGCTTTTTCCCTGATACCTTAATAGAGTCTGGAAAACAAAAGCAAGGAGAAAGGACCGTACAAGGTAGAATAAAGGCTGTTTACATTCCGTTTTCTGTGGTTAATAATGGGAAATGTATTTAGCTTATCTCAGAGAGCAGCTTTTCTTCTGCGACACACAGTTTAATTCCCGTTTTTCTGCCAGTTATTAGCATTGGATTTTTTATTTAGATTGGCAAGATTCACATACTTTCTTCTGTTGAAATATGATCAGAAATTTTCTGCCTTGAAAAATAATGTATTGATGCAGCCATTAGTCCTCTGCAGCCATTGCATCTCGTTTGGGCTTCAGAAGTGCAGTCGACTGTGATACTGATAGAAGTCTGTATTCAGTATTAGTGTTTTCCCTGCAAAAGCATTGCTATTTTGGCATAATTCTCTGCTTCTGCAGGCATACCTGGAAAGTATGCTTAGATTTTAACCATTAGAAGTTCAAGATCAGGCTTTGGGAAGTGTTTTTCCTTTGTTTTTCCTTTATACAGAAGTGCTTCCTGAGCCATACACAAGAAGTTTTACACTGATAGAGGAGTTTACATTGGATTCTTCAGGTGGAGAAGGTTACTTCTTCTTGATAACAATTAGCAGTAAGACCTTGGGCTTGCAAAAAAGGGATGGCCATAAATGCGACTAGCAGATGATATACAAACTATTTGCGTGGTGGTGTTTTGCAGGCAACACTGACATGTAAATGACTGTACTCTAGAGAATTATTTTCCCAGGGTCTGCTGATCTGCACTGCTGTGTCATTCTGAAATGCAGATGCAGAAGGCCCAAGGAAGTTAGCATGCAGTAGTTCACACATCCATATATAGGAGCCTCCCAGAGAAATGAGAATATGTGATTATTGATACATTGTTTCAAAGTTCATGGTTTCTATTCTTCATATCTGTTAGAGTTATAAAGATTGTTAGATACGTAAAACTTATTCAGTCATGGTTTGTCTTGAGAGAGACCATTTTAGAAACTTCCATGTCTCCAATTTTTACCGCAGCTTCCTTCAAAACGAGTAGCTTTTGGCTTTTTTCTCTGCCTAGTGCTTCAGCAGTCTTTTGAATCTTCCTGCATCTTGCCTCTGTATTATGGGTTTTCATCAGTTTCTGATGAAATTTAATTCTATTAAGTTGCCAGGATTGAAATGCTTGCTTTAGTCATTTAAGTGGATGAGTCTAGGAACTCAGTCAGCTGTTTAGAACGCTTAAAATATAACCTGCCTCGGTTATTTTATGATAGTAAAGTTTTATCTTTTCATCTGTCCTTAGCATAAAGTTTTACCAGATTTACTTAGAGAACAGAATTGTTTCTCCAACTGGTCTTGCTTTGTTTGCTTTTGTTTGTTTGTTTTGGGTTGCTTGGGGTTTTTTTACATATTTGTAGATAGGGAATATCTTTTATGGTATGAACTGGTGGAAGAAGAATAATCAAGAAGTGAACTCTGTTATAGCACTGTTGTATGCTACCACAAGCCTAACAAATTACATGTTATGTTTCCAAAAGCATATAATAATTACATTCCTTCTTCCTGCATTTCAGGAAATTTTGGTTCAGGCATGTAATTTTCAAGGTTTTCCTTGCCCTATAATTGGGGAATTACAGCATCTGTGAAATACTAATTCATACTAGCATAATAGATGTATTATCAGTCTGCTATCCGCTGCCTTAAGTATATTTCAGCAGTGGCAATGTAATTACTTTCAGTTTGCCACTTCATTGCTCTGGCTTTCGAGTTGCCAGTGGATTGATAAAAGCTTGATGAATCTGTTTATTGTAATCTCTTTTGCCACATTTTACTTAGTAGAATGATGCACTGCACTACATATTATCATCTCTATATTATCTATGTTTTCATTTTATGATATTAATAATTTCTTTTATGAAGGCCACTTCATCCATTAGCTGTTTGAAGACATTAGAACCTGAAATTGCTGTTCATTATAAAGACTTTGAAAATTAATTCAAAATAATTACGTAGAATAGTTTTGAAAATAGATGTTCTAGCTTTGCATAGTCTTGCTTGTGGTCTGCCGTAGATTGTTGTACTTGATTAGTTGGGCAGTTATGAGTTACGTGATAGAAGTTTTTTGGAGAAAAATGGTTGGGGGCAGATGAAGCTTCAGCAGGGAATACTGAAAGAAGGTACAATTATATCTGAGTCAAGGAGTGTCTCTCTCTTAAGTATTTTAAAAATCGTTTGTTGTAGAGGCTATATAAGGGCTACTGTCAAGGTTTGTGTTTTTATCTAGTCCATCAATACCTGTTTCTGGATATCACTTGCTTTTATTACATCCAAGTTAATGCTTTGCTCCATGAGAAATTAAAAATTCAGAGTACAGAAGAACAGTACATTTTTCCCAAGTCTCTGCATAAGAGGGTCTAAGATTAGACAAATCATAGACATAAAATAATTTTGCTGAAGGTTGGTGCACTGATTTTGTTAGAGGTCAAGCCAGGTACAGTTTGAGCTCTTGATGGTCACAATTCCTAAGTTGCTTTTCCTCACAGAATTGTCACCATTCAGGCAGCATAGGTAGAGCAATGCTCATGCATAGTTCTCTTCAAGACCTCTCTCTGCTATGTTGTTTAGGTCAGTCTGTGTGTTAGTAATTAAAACATGCTTGCACATACAGACTTTGCTTTGCCTGTTCAAGGTCTGGGTTTTGTTTGGTCTGTTTAACCTGATGTGCATACTTGTAAATGTTATATTGCATTTCTCCCTTTTCATCACTGTGTGATAATTTTTTGTGAGACCTACTATAAAAAGTTTTTGGTGGTTTGGGTTTTTTACTCGAGGTACGAAGGGAGATTTCCAAAGGCTTGGTTATTTGAGTGCAAGGTTTATGTGTCACAGTGATAGAAGACAAACAAGACATTCTGTAGAAATTACCAAAAATATAGCTCCATCTTTCTTATCATCACTGATGAGAATATAGGCTGTTCCTCTTCCCATATAAAAAACTGTAGCTGTTTTCTACCTTCCACAGACACATCAAACTAGACTTGTATTTTGGTGCTTAGAAGGTTAAAATATATTTTTTCTCCTTTTTTAATTGGTCACTGTACTGATTGTTACTGTGATGGTAGAAATTCTTAAAACTGAAGAGCCGGTTCTGCTAGCTTTCTTCTCCTTCCCCCCTCCCCATTCTCCCCTTCTCTTTTGGGAAAAACTCTATTATGCATGCAGTAACAGATGTTTCATAGCCTCTTGGAATTCATCTTCAAAAGATACTAATATCTGATTGTGAACATTATTCGTATTGTTCAGCTGTTGTTGCATCACATAAAGATGGTACAAGATTTGTTTCATAATTGAATTAAAGTATTGGAAGTAAAATATTTTGTGTCTTCTCTTTTCCCCCTCTATCTGAATTAGGGGTTGATATAGAGGCAGCTCGAAAAGAAGAAGAACGAGTAATGCTACGAGATGCAAGGCAGTGGCTCAACAGCGGCCATATAAGTGATGTCAGGCATGCAAAATCTGGTGGTACAGCACTTCATGTAGCTGCTGCGAAGGGCTATACAGAAGTCTTAAAGTAAGTATGGTTTAAATGGGAATTTTTCAAATTTGATTGTCTTGTTGATGTAATGCTGCTTGGAATTGATACAGTTGAACACCTCTGACTTTTAGTAGTTGCTGGAAAATAGCAACCTCTAGAACTGTCTTTTCCTCAAAGCTTGGTTTTATGTTTTCAAGCACTCATAAATCAAATCATGTTATTGTTAGCTTTCTACCTCAAATAATTCAAAATATAAGCACAGTGTACATATTCAGCCTGAATACTTATTTGAAAGAAGAAAGCTGACCAAAAAATTGCCCAGTTTCTAAAGCCAACCGTGTAAACAAGCTTAATACCTTTTCATAATGATGGTTAGGGTTCCGATCGATGCATGTTTTCAAAACACCTTATTTATTTGCATACATAAAGCAGTTTGTAATCCAGACTAAAGGTTTTTACACCTAAAGAGCAGAGAATTTAATTTTGGGGCTTTTTGATACTGTTATTTGAGTCATAACACTTGAAATCTTTCCTGAAAAGTTTCAGGCTTTTGGAGTCCCCATAATTCATAGGTACCTCTTCATTAATACAATACAAGGCTATATTGCAGCAGAGGTTTAATTGGGTTTTCATCAAAGTTCTGCTTTTATTGAAATAAAACATACTTAATAATACATTGCTTTACTGTGATTGTAAATGTATTTGACTGCTTTAGCAGTCCTAGGAACAGATAGGTATTGTAACATGAATGAAAATGAGCACACACCTTGGCTGTGTATTACCACCTTTAAGGTCTGCAGAACCTTATAATGTTTTGTCAGCACAGAAGTTGAATGACAGTGCTTTTTTAACCATTATAACTGTTACATACAATTTACTGAATGGGAAATCTGCTTCAAAAACCCTGATGCTTCAACATGATGAAAAGAAATTATTCTGCTGGAAAATAATGATTTTTGATTTAGGATAGCTTGTGTCTATAAGGGAATTTTTTTAGCTGTCTTTGTAGTGCAGTCCATGTACTTTTGCTAGGAGGTGAAAAATACATGTGCAGGCAATTTTCTTGATGGGTTCACATTATCAAAAACGTGTGCTCTGTGTAGGATGCAAGACTTTGCAGCTGAGTATGTGTGAAAGTTGACTCACTGGAAGATATTACTATAAGTATGTTGGCTCTTGAGAAATGGAGAGAAATTTTTGAGAAGAGTGCTTCACAGTTACGGGATTTTTTTATAATTACGGACAGTGTTTCAGAGAGGTGATAGCCCTTTACACAGAACTGTCAGGGTATGTGTCCGTTGTCACTTGGACACTCACATTTCAACCATGGTGAATTTAAGTGTGCCAAATGCAGGCTGAAAAGCAGATTCTCTAACTGAGGAGCTCTGCTCCCTCTCAGAGAGCAATTGAAGCACATGACCGCTAGGTTGTTACAACATCACACCTTACTGACAGGAGGAGGTGCAAGTTTCAAGCAACTGATTCTAGAACAGGAGGAGGTTTTAATAATTTACTGTGTAAGAACATTGTATCCAACAATTTTTGACATTTTACAGCTTTCCTTTCCTTAATAGGGGTTCTCCCTATTACTGCACATGGAGAAAAATAGCTAACTGTGGACTTCAAATGAAGAGGAAGTGAATAAAGAGGAAAATGGAAAAGGCTACTTTTCTTGAATTTTCCTTAAAAATGCATATACCTACTGAACAATGAAAAGGGAAATGCTTCTGTAAGGAAATAAAATTAATCAGTTGTCAATAGCCCAACTAAAATATGTATGATAAAAAGGAGAAGGATGTTATTCTATAATAACTTTTTGCTTTTATGACAGTTCATTGATCTCTGTGAGCAGTGTCAATATCTAATTCTTCTAATTTCTTTAGGCTTTTAATACAGGCTCGCTACGATGTAAATATTAAAGATTATGATGGCTGGACACCACTTCATGCTGCTGCTCACTGGGGTAAAGAAGAAGCATGTCGCATTTTAGTGGAAAACCTTTGTGATATGGAGGCTGTCAACAAAGTGGTAGGATTTTTATGTAATCCTTGTCAAGATACAAAGTTCTGGTCTCTAAAGTGACTTTAGAAGCCAGGGTAAGAAAAGTGATGATAAACTGCTGTTTACTGTATGTGGAGCTTTATGTAATGCATGTTTTGTCAAAACAGCATGTTTGTGTTCAAAACTAAATTCTCTGATCATCTAAATTAATTTCTAGTCCCACTTTATGCTCAGTTCTATATTAAATAATCCATGAATTATTTGACACGAAAATTCAAAATAGAATGAGTTTGTTGACCTTTCAGAGGTACAAAATCAGTGACTTTGAAAATCAGCTTGTGTTAGCATACTGTATGCTAACCGCTATACAGGTTGGGTGCACTGGGAGAAATTTGTAGGCCTCTCTGGACTCCCTAGGCATAACTTAAGTGCTTCCTAAGCTGTATTTCCTCAGCTCTTACTCAAAGGCCTGCATAGCTTGCTGGCTTTGCAACATCTTGCTCCCAACAGATACAAATATACTCATGATTCACATAGGCATCACAAGGATCCAAACCTTTTCATTCAGCTGTGTACATGCTGAAGCTCTCTTTATTCTCTTTGCAGTATGTTCTACAGATAGATTCCTATCTTCTTCCAGTTTCTGTCAATTCTGCATGTGTAAATTACCTGGCCAACTTTTAAGATGGATTCTTCATTGAATTGTTTCATAAACTTTTAAAAACTAAATTAGGGAAATATGCATATGCAGATCACAAATTGGCAAGTATTTAGGTAAGGGCAGAAACTGCTGTGTAACATTTTTAGTCTTTGTTGACTTTTTTTTCCTTAGAAATTGAGGTTTTGTGTAATAAAAACAGTGAAATCTGGAATTGAATTTCAAATAGCTTCAACTGTTTCTGTATAATCTTTATAGAACTGTTATTTATATCAGCTGTTACAACTGTATTTTGTATCAGGCAATCAAAAGCTGATGCAGCTAAAACCAGTTTATCAAGTTACCTGGTAGACTTTTTTACTGGGGTTGTAAAAATGTGGAGGGTGGTATTCCAGAGAGCACTGTCATGAACGTATGTTCAACTCAGCTGATGCAAGAATAAGAATAAAGGAGGTATAGAGAGATACAAGCGATTGTATTTGGTATATGGGCTTGTCTGTGCAAGCTAGGAACAGTTTGCCTGTTGTGTTCTTAAGTAAGCTGATAAAGATTTTTGGTTTTGGAGATACCAAGATTGAAAATTCCTGTATTTGGTTTTAGATGCAGGTGCTTAGCAGCATAGAGAACTTAGCCTTTATGGTTAAAGCACTTTTATGGATTGCATTTAGATATAACCTTCCAACTGCAACAGTTTTTTGCAAAGTGATTTTTTTGTGGTCAAGGTAGGTCTAACTCGTATTTTTTTTGGAAATAAATTCACTTAATAGCTACCTAAAACTAGAAATCTGGATTAAAAACTGTAGTCATAATGCACATATGAAGTTGACATAATTTTGTTGCTTAGTTTCCAGGCTAGTGCTGTGTTACACATGTCAGAGGAGCTCAAGCTGTTTTGGGTAATCCTTGTTGAAAGGTGCACGTGCTTCTGCTGTATGATCAGAGGTTTTACATGGATGTGAAAATTAGTGGTTTGAAGGTCCATCCTTTCTAACTGTTTGATAGCCTTCACAGTGTATTAGGAATACGTTTGTATTTAGTTAACATTCAAGAAACTCAAATAAGCAGAGACAAATATGAACACCTTTATTTTTATAAGTGGCTGTGACCACTTTTAAATGACAGCTGTCTTTAGTGCTAATTATTGTATAGAAGTACTTACTTGGCTGATCTTGTCCTGATACTCCCAACATTTTAGTGTGTCCACCTAGTGTGTTGATGCAGCTGCGTTGATACTGTGTAGGTGAATCTAGGACTTTGCCTAGATTCCAGCCCTCTTGTATTTGAATGAAAACTTCAAATACAAAATGCTGTATTGCAGTATCAAGGCAAGTTGGGCTTTCTTTGTGGAACTGTGTGAGCTTCAGCCCTTTCATCTTCAGGTAGAGATGAAGAAAGGGGAGTTTTGAAATCTTTACCAGTTCAGACCTTAAAGATAGAATCTCGTGTCCTGTGGGTATCTGGTCTAGTCTAGAATTGTGATGACTATATAGATGTCAGATATGGCAAGCTGAAGAAATTCCAGCTGACAGCATTACTCTGTTAGTGAATAGCATGATGGTCTGTTTATTCAAGAACATGTTCCATGTAAGTCATAGACTAAAGAGGGAGGTAAGAAGAAATGGTTGTAGCAGATCTTTTCTAAAATGGAATGTAAAATGTAAAATACTGTTTTACTGTAAAAACATGAAAACGTGACTAATCAAGATTAGTTTTGCTTGCTTAGATAATTGAAACTTTAAAAAATCAAGCTGTATATAGTAGTCTGTAACGGACAGGATAATGAACTGCTCAGGATCCATCCATGCAACAGCCATTGGAATGGTTGTTTGAAACTAATATTGTGAGAATCGTATTCTTTTGATCTCTTTTCCGTGATAGTTTTGTTTTGTTTTTTTTTTCTTTCAAAGGACAGCAATATTTTTCTGAAGTCTTGTTTTATCTCTTAAGAAACATATTTGCTCATCAGGCATTGATATTTCTCTTTCAGTTACCCCAAAAAGTAAAATTGCAAAATTGTTTTCAACTACTGGCAGACTAACAGTTTGTGATAGAGCTTGGCTTATACTTTCTGATTTTTTTCTCCGAATGTGCTCCTTACCTGAATCATCATGTGATAAGGCATCAAAATCCATTTCATTTAAATTCTTCTGTACAGTGATGGTGTTTTACTTCTTCCCCCCCTCCAGGGGCAGACAGCATTTGATGTGGCAGATGAAGATATTCTAGGATATTTAGAAGAATTACAAAAGAAGCAGAATCTGGTAGGCCTTTTTCATATGAAGACATATATATATTTTACTTTATTATACATTATTGTGGTATACAGTTCTGAGTGGTATATAGGTTAAAAATAAAGGTTTGAATTGGAGCTTCAATTCAGGTAATGCCACAGTAACCTCAGAAGTTCTTTTATGCCCTTACTCGGTCAATTACGGTGAAAAGCCTTGAAAGCAAGAAAGTGCTTTTCTGCTTGCCTTGTCCAGTGGGCATTTTTTCATCTGAAGCATCAGCAATGAGAATCTTACTTTAAATAGCAGTTTCTGAGATATTAGAGTTTTGAACTTTCAACACTTTGAAAGCTTATACATACTCTTGTGTTTGTAGTAGTTAGAGAAGATTGCTCTCTGTAATTTTGTCACACTGATACCATTCTATCAATTTAACTACATCATTCTGTATGTTTTGAAGCTTCATAGTGAAAAACGGGAAAAGAAATCTCCCCTAATTGAGTCCACAGCCAACATGGATAATAACCAGACACAGAAAACATTCAAAAAGTAAGTAAACAGGAAAAAAAATGTAATCTCTTAAAAAAGACACCTTTAGAAGCTGTCACAAAATCCTGCTTGACAGGTTTTAGTAATGTTTCCAGGACTTAGTAAGTATTTTTCTTTTCAAACTCAGTAAAGAGACGCTGATTATGGAGCAAGAAAAGAATGCATCTAGTATAGAGTCTTTGGAACAAGAAAAAGCAGATGAAGAGGAAGAGGGGAAGAAAGATGAATCCAGTTGTTCTAGTGAAGAGGAAGAGGATGATGACTCAGAATCCGAAGCAGAGACAGGTATTTATTCAGAGTATTGTCTTTCATTAAGTTTTTACTCTGTAAGTTTACTTGTTTAACATCACATGATCCAAAGTCAAATATGTT
The DNA here is from genome assembly GCF_033815535.1 of Pezoporus flaviventris. Classification (NCBI taxonomy): domain Eukaryota; kingdom Metazoa; phylum Chordata; class Aves; order Psittaciformes; family Psittacidae; genus Pezoporus; species Pezoporus flaviventris. The sequence goes on from NW_026892564.1 coordinate 8,200,161, forward strand.
AAGTTTCACTTATTCTTCTGCACTTCACTATGTTTCCAGTTATTTTAAAGCAAGTTTATATTATATCTGAAGTCAAGTTATAACAGAGATGTTAAACAGATGTTTGTACTGGTACAGATGTCTTTACTGATGGCTACTTGGGTTAAAGCTATTAGTCTACTTATTTGATTGGTTACAGTTGACACTTTGAATTGAATAGTTGGAATAATATAAGCCTTAAGTAGCACACCAGAAAACATTAATCTGAAGATCGAATCAGAAATGAAGGCTTCATAGCAGTGTTTGCTTGTGGAACTTGGTATAGAGATTGGAAAAGCAGAAGTGCAAACATTCTCATTTTTTCTTGCCTTCCTGAAGTAATTACCAATTAATCTGACAGTCTTGGCTCAGGTATTCATAAAGTAATGGTGCATATATTTTCAGAGTGCACTGAAATGAACTTCTAAATGTGATATTTTAGCGTTAATTGTTACTTTATATACTGTATTACAAGAGGAAATCTCTTTGAAAAGTTTGGAATTGTATGCAAAGAAACACATATTATGTACTTCTATCTTCAGTGGAATTGATATGGGTTTTTTCTTGAACAGTTGTCAGAATCTTCAAGTAGTGATTTAAGAACAGCATTGAACCTTCCTCCAAATCACAAAACAAATATCAGGTGATTTGTGTTTCAAGATGTATGTTGAATCCTGATAAAGAATTTTAGAATTACAGTGCAGCAATGCAATACAAAGGCATAAATGTCATTAGAAATACCTTGTTAATATTTTATACTTCTTTAAATAAGTAACCCTGAGCCGTCTGTCATTATTTTTGAACATTCTTACAAATTTTTTTATCTGAAAAGTTAAGACTAAGGAGGGATTTTAGAGCTAACCAATGTATCATAAATATTTAATGTAGGCAGAAATAAAAATAAATTGTGAAACCAAACTCTGTTAATGGCCTAATTATTTTTGTGTTTTTAAATAAACCAGCATTTCAAGCTGGAAAAAAAAAAATAAATCTATCAAGCTTTGTAATTAGTCTTTCACCTTAGTATACTTGCATCCCTTATTTACAGAGACTGAGCTTTCATAACCACATTAAATATATAACATGTAGTAATTTCTCAGTCACTGAGCTAACTGTAATGTCTCCTGAACTCTATGATTCTGGTAACTGTGTTCTCTTCGTTACCAGTAGATAGTTCGTGCCAGGAAAATATGACTGTGACACAAGAATTAATTTATGTAAACTTTGGGGTTTTTAATATCAACAAGGCTTTATCATACTTTATTTGGCAAGCTAGACTTCAAGCTTTTCCCTGTAGAGCTGCATCTCTAAATTCCAAGTTTGTACTTCCCTTTTTTCCCATTATTCAGCTTAAGGCAGTTTTCTAGTGAAAAATTGTAAGATTTTAAGAAGCATTCTGGTAGTAAAATAGTTTAGTAGAGTTCAATATTCTGCAGTGCTGGAAACTCTGATTTCTAATCTATGGGGATATTAAAATTTTTTTCCTAAAATAAACATTCTGATTCATTGATTCTGAATACAGTTTAAGAATAAATGCATTTCTGTCTGTAAGACCAAGAAGCAAAATACGAATATGAAGCTATATGTCTCCTAAAGGAGGTAAACAAATTTCAGCAGTTCAGGTTTGTTAACCTACTTTGCTTAAAGTAATTTAGTGGTGCTTTGGAAGTTGGTTTTAGCTCAGTCATGCACACAACTATATTCTTGCAGTCCTGTTCTGAAATTGTCAGAAATAATTTCAGAATACAGTTGTAAAAAAAACCCAAACAAACAGTTTTCTCCTTCCACTCCTGATAAATTTTCCTGTATATTTTAAAGCTGTATTACTCATTTGCAGATTTCCGGCAGATCTCCCTGTACATCATCTAAATCATATTATCAGTCCACATTGCCCTGTTGAACATTTTTATCACCATGACCTAGGAGTTTGCCACCACTTATTTTCACTTGTGCTTAAAGAGAAATTTCCATTAAGTGCAGTTAGACGTGTAAGCTGATTTTTTCTGTATTTGTTCACTGCATCAGTGAAATATTTCACTTTGGATCAACATCCTCTGCAGTTCACATTAACTGTTACATGTCAGCATACCTCCTACTGTTAAAATTGTATGGTCATGAGCCATATACTCAAATACAGATGGTTTGGGAACGCTGTGGACTCTCTGTCTCTAGACGTTTTCAGGACCTGACTCATCAAGCCCTGAGCAACCTGGTCTGTACGCAATATTAACTGTTCTTTGAGTAGGAGGTTGAATTAGATTATGTCCTGAGGTCAGTTTCAACCTGAATGGTTCTTTACTTCTGCATCTGCATCTCTGAGTGTTTAACACTTTTTGAATGACAAAATCAAAATGTTATATACATGACCATTATGGAAAAAAGAGGGACCTAAGGTACAGATTGGGAATGAGGGGGAAAACCCCAAGGAATAGATAGTAAAATGCTGCTTGGAAAGTTGACTGTCAGATTTGTTCAAAAGAAATTAGAATCTGTCTTGTAGAAGTGAAGAAATTGTGAATGAAAAATGAAAACTAAAATCTTGTAAATATTTTGCAGATAAGACCAAAACCTTGGCAGCTGTAACCAACAATGCAAATACCACAAGTACACAATCAGCATCAGTAGCTGTGACAGCACCTTCTGTAGCTGGTGTCCAGGGGGCACCTACATCACCTGTTAAGAAGGTAAACTAAAATACCTTTCTCATTATTTTAGATTTCTGTTTCTGTGTGCAAGCAGACACTTTTTGGTCCTTGTATAAAAAGTGGATAGGGTTATCCAGTGAATAGATGAAAATATGCATGGATCCCTAAAATATTCTGTCTTTTTCTGCAGAAACTGTGTTCAACTTTTTAAAGTTTTGAATGGTTTTGATTCTGAACAGGGGTGTAATGTACAGAACTACGAAACAGCTGAGCATCTTTCCAAAAAGCAAAAATCTGTTGCGCAGTGAGTGGAGTTCTTGCTTTTTTGAAGCTAAACTTCATTCTATGGCAGACTCCTCCAAAATTTTTAGGAACTGCAGTTCTAGTGTCTCTCTGTGCCTGTGTTTGTGATGCACTTAAGGAAGTTAAGTATGACTGAAGTGCTTTCAGGAGCTCTTAAAAGCACTCAGCTAGTACTTAGGTGCAAAAGTTGAAAAAGATAGCAGAAAGAAGTAGAGAGTGCTGTAGGTCCCAACCCTGTTTTCAGTATTGTTAGGACCTCATGGATGGGCTAGAGGACTGGGACACGTGTTTTTTATTCAATGCACAGCTCAAAACCACATCTAGCAAAGGCATATTGTGTACAGGAAGCTTTTTAGTTTTGCTTGTGAAGGATATGAAAAAAAGAGTAGATAAAAATGCATAGTCGGAAGGTGGTATACGAGTCAAACTTTCAGAATATCAAAGCAAACTGGATAGCAAGTTAGTAAGGCTTCATTTCTCAGCCATTGTCGCTTTTCTGTTCACATCATAACCAAGGTCTGACCCTCTACTGATGCTGCTGAAAAGCATGTTGAAGAGAACTAGTAGCTGTGATATTTAGAGAGTAGAGAAGATGTACTGCTGGGTGAATACTATGCATTGTATTTAGCTCCTGGGAGCTTATTGGAGTTTTACTTTCATATTCACAATGGAACCTAATGATGATTCATCTTACAAAGTATGCTTTCATGTCACAGATGCAGGGAATATATTGCCCAACTGCATCATATTACGTGATGCTGTACAATAGAGCTGGGCCAACCTTCCTGATCCCAAGAGATGCTTTACAAAAGTCATTGTGACTGACATGCACAAGATTTATGTCAAAAAAACATGAGAGCAAAAAGGGAACTGTGGGCATGGCTCACTGGCAGGAATGACTCCTGTTTCCCTTCACTGAACTTTGTGACTGGGCAGACAGCTAGATTCCAGGGTGATCTTGTGATGTTCATCTAAACATTGTCTGCTGGCTAGTAAGGAATTATGGTTCTCTGTAATGAGAGCTGTGTTTTCATTGCTCAGGAGCTGTGCAGAGCTCAAGAGGTACAAGTTCTCCATACAAACTGTAGCAAATGCATGAGGGAGGGAAGACTTTGTGAGTAATTTGCTGGTTTGCTAACTGTGGCTTGTTGGAAAGAATTCAAATATATAATGTGAATTTTACTGCAAGGAAATAGGCCTACTTCATACAGTTTATCTTTTGAAATCACTTCAGTAGTACAAGCATTTGTGGCAATTGGGCAGTTAAACTGATGTGCTCTCCACCCACTTTTCTTACTGCACTTAATTATCTTTGAATGCTGTAGATTCTACCTCACACTTCAAACACAGACTTTTTCTTGTAATTGCCTAAACTTCACCTTGAGGTTGGGAGTTTACGAGCTTGTCCCTTCTAATCAATTCATCTCATATTATGCAAAAACATTCTTAGTTATATGATCTTCAGCAATAGAATGTTAGCAAATTGTTGCTAGCTGGAGTGTGGGTTGATATTTGGAGTTGAATGATCAAATATACACAATTTTTGATATGAGATTAAATGGCAATGTATTAGGGGGGTGGGGGAGATGGCCACACCGGCTTTATAGTAAGTTTGATTGTCAGCTGGATGGTAACCTTTTATAAATCATTAATATACTGGCATTTTGTTTGTTCTAATTTTATTATGCAGGAATTAACGGCTTATCTTTTTGTCTTAAAAGGTACAGGTTAAAAGTAAACGAGTTATCTTTCTATTACTATATGTGAAAAGTTCAGGGTCTTCTGTAGCTACAAAATAAATGCACATTTGTATCAAGACTAATCGTCTTGTAACATAGCAAGTGCATGGGATCTAGAAAAGCAGTTGCAGCTCCTATCAATGAGCAGAAAGGCTTTAAACTGGTTTTACTACTTAAGGTAAAACAGCAGTGCATGTGAGATGTTGTACATACTCTTGCACCTGCCTTTTCAGGTTTGCACCGTCTGTGCTACTGCACTTAACTCTTCTGCTTTTACACCACAGCTGGCCAAACCCTATGTTGCTCACAAGTGGTGCAGATGCAGTGTACTAAGCTTGAATCTGGGTTTTCTTCAGTCTGTATGGCATTCAGTAATGCTGCTTTCTGTCTGAGGGTACTGAAGTACGGTGAGTTTGGGAGTGAAGGTATGGGGTTTGGTATCTAAGCTAGCATGGGATGTGATTAGGGGATATGAATGAAATATAGTAAGAAGATAAAAGGTATAATAGTGTGAATCTTCCAGTATTCTCAACCATATGAGGATTTAGGTCATGAACCTTGTTAGGTCAACAGGCTTTGCTGTCCTCTTCTATTCAAACTATAATTCTGTCTCTGAAGTAGCTAAACATGCTGTGTTTTTAATAAGAATCTGTTACTAAGGTTTTAAGTCTCTTACTGCTTTTTGGTATTTTGTGGTGTAACATAACATAAACATAGGAACAAACTATGTAGTTTTAAAACAACCTTTTGTTTCTGTTTTCCATTCTTTCCATCTTCATCTTTGTCTTGTCTTAAATGGCTTTAGTATGATTTCATTCCTCCTATCATGCCTGTCGCGGAGTCAGTAGATCCTGCATCATGGAGGCAGGGCTTGCGCAAAACTGGCATTGTTCTTGTGCCCAATAAGGGTGAAAAATCGATGGTGAGGTTCTGGTGTGCACAGGTTTGTGTACAGGTTGCAAAATAACATATTTAATCAAAATGTTGATACTGGATTTGCATGTTTCTAAGTTTGCATCTCCTGATCACAGTGTGTTATTACAAAGTGTGGGTTTTTCTAAGCTAACTTGTAGAGGAGTAGTATACCTTGACCAGTCTTACATTTCTTACCTCATTAACTAATTTAAAGAGGAGAGTGTGTAGGTTATGTCTCATTAAAACTCCCCTACCAGTTCAACACATCTGTGATTATTAAAAAGAGTTGTATTCTCAAATCTCCGCAAGGAGCATGAATTACCGCAGGTAATGAAAATTAGTAATATAAATTCATTTACATGTGTTTTGTAGTTTCCAACATCTACAACCAAGGTTTCTCCCAAAGAAGAAGAGAGGAAAGATGAATCTCCTGCTTCATGGAGGCTAGGTCTTAGAAAAACTGGTAGTTATGGTGCCCTTGCAGAGATTACTGCTTCCAAAGAAGCTCAGAAAGAAAAGGACTCTGCAGGTGTTATGCGTTCTGCTTCAAGTCCTAGACTTTCCTCTTCATTGGACAACAAAGAAAAGGTAATAATTTTGGTGTGAAAAAACATTTTGAGGAAATTATCTACATTATTTAGCATAGATGTTTGTGATGTACTGTAGAATTAAGACTGTACTACGCATCTGTGCTTTACCAACATTCCAAAAAGTCATGCAGTTTCTGTGTATTTTCTTTAAAAGAGTAGTAGGTACCTGTGTTGTGACCTGGTGCATTGGTCTGGGGCTTTTCCCTTTTCGGGACTTGCAATGCTAGTCGTAGTTTTTACAGTTAAGGGACATCAGAGGTTTGATAGTTTCGGCATCACGTGGAGAGTGATGTTAAAAGAACCTTACAAAAAAGGAGTGGTTTTGTATTCCCCGGTCATTTTTATTTACAAAAATATGGTTTTGTAGTTAAAAATGAATACTGAAATAAGTGAAGGACTAATTTGGGGTAGTAACTGACTAGCATAGAACTTGTGGTTCTGTTTCAGGTACAAATGTTTAAATGTTTTCAAGATTAAGAATAATGCTATACTATATGAAAGTACTGAAACAGCTGCTTTCAGAAAACAGTGTTGGAATTGTACTGTAGCAAAGCAGAAAAGAAAAGAAATCTAGTCATTTTCCTCACTAGAATGAAAACGTGAATAGTTTCCTTTTCCTGATGTAGGCCTTATGACATTTAATTAAAGCTTAAAAATCACTAGCATAATCAAGTCACAATAAATACAGCTGAAGTTGTCATAATGATGATTTTCCAGCCAGCAGCAGTATAATCAGTAGCACTTAATAAAAAACGTGTGTTTCAGGAGAAAGATGGAAAAGGAGCTCGACTTGCATATGTTGCACCTACAATACCAAGACGACTTGCCAGTACCTCTGACATTGATGAGAAAGAGAACAGGTGACTGAAGTTACAATTTCTGTTAAATATAAAATTGCTTGATTTTTGAGTGGCTGACAAACTTACAGATTTTAAGAAAATGCTAAATTATAGCATTATCCTTCTCTATAAGTTTTGCTAATCCATATGGTAATCCAATTCCTGAAGGTTTTTGATATTGTAGATTGTAATAACCCTTTTTAAAATCCGTGTTATTTTATAACGAGGAGAACTGGGCAATGAGTGTTGTCATCTTAGGGGAGAAAACAGATAAAATCCAAAGTATGTAGTTGTAAACTTTAAGCTACTGGAAGGTGCTAAAGGCATTTTACTGCTTTGACTTGAGCCTTAGAGTGCTGGTCTCCACTGTTACATTTGATAATAATAAAACGTGGTGTTTCTTATAGTTTTTTCTTAAAACTATATTGGGCAGCAACAATGATTTACAAAAGTCAGAAGTTACTAAAGCATTTTTTATTGTTTATATGTTGACTTTTCATCTTCATTTGGAGATTTTTACTTTCTTTGCTGATACTTCTGTAGCTTTCAGTATAAAAGAAACAGAAGGTTTAGGTGCATAGGCTTGTTACCTATTAGTAACTAGGCTACTAGCTAGGGCTACTTCCATGGCATATTTACGTTGTCGGAAACGTCTAATTTTTCACTTCTCTCCTTTACTACAGTTCTACTTGGACATTTTTTTGAGTTAAGATAAAATACATAATGCAAAACTTAGAATTCTCCCTAATGTCTTATTTCTGTTGGATCAAATCTAGATAGCTGAATGTTGAATGATGTGAACTGAAAATACTCTCATTGCTCAAAATGTACTGTTATAATCATTGTCTGTAAGACTGATAAATCTTCTGTCTGAAGAGGAGATTCTTTGTTGCTGCTCTTGAGAATGGTTCATTTCAGCACAAACACAAGATAAATACTGTTTTTTCTTATGCTTGCAGGATACTGCTGCTGAAGTTCAGTCCCTGGGTGACAAATTCTTTTGGAAACAGGGATATTCTAGCTCTCACGCTCCCCTAAGTAGCATCTCTCGTGTTGCTTCACCAAATTTCTTTAGTTTGCATGTCTGTAACAGGACAGTTTGGAGTTTCGTTTGTGCTTATCATTCTCTGGAGTACTGTATTCTTTAAGGCTGAGTTTGTCAGTTGGGGTTTGCTTATAAGAGACATTATCATTATTCCAATTTTTATTCTTTTGAGATCTTCTCAGAAACTCTTGTTGTCTACAAGTGTCTTAACCAGGTGATACGTTAAGATTGGGATAAATATTTCATTGCGGTTTTATTTCTTAGAAGCTGTTATTGTTTGTAACAAAGGGATTAAATTTTGCCTCAGTGTTGAGGTCTGTGTCCTTCATGTGCCTGTCTTAACCATTCACAGACACAGTTCCAAAACTAGATATCAGCGATAGTAAGTTTTTCCTCATATGCATTGGGTGAACTTGGGTCATCAGTCTCATTAGTCCCAGTGCTGACCAAACAGTCGACATGAGAACTTTCTGTATTCTTTGGTGAACCAGAGATGAAGCCTGCTTTAGGCCCACCTGTTTAGGCACCAGCACTGTGCCTAGTGTGTGATATGGCAGACAACCCAGCTTACTTGCCTGAAGCCGTAAGAGTTCTTTGACATTTAGCCTGACCTTCTTTACATGTAGAATTTAACCATCTGCCTTTCAGGTGCCTTAATAAATTATTGAGGTTTCTGCCTTTGTCCCAGATCTTTGTCCTTGTTACTCAGATGCTGCGTTCTTGTTCTCCCTGTCTGAACACCTGCTTGTCTAGCTTATCGATGATGTAGTGTAATGCAGGTGACATCCCACTGTGAGTAATGGACTTCCAGGATGAATCCTGGCTGGGTTTTTAGGTTAACAAATCTCAGACTTCCAGCCTCAGTCGAGTAGCCAGTGCTACAGCAAAAGTGCTGAAGTATGTAGTGTCCTGGCAAAGTGAAACTTTCAGTAATTATGAAAAACTTGGCATACAGCAGGACCTTTCAAAGGCAGATCACATCTCAGAATTCTTTTTCTTTGGTGGTAAGACATGGGTGGAAAAGACATTTTGGTGTAAGAAAAAAACACATTGGCCTGTGTTTGATCATTTTCTAAGGTCATTTCCAACTGCAGCAAAAAGTGCTAGCATAAATTCTTGTGCAAAAATGGGTACATTCTGAAGGCCATAGGTGTCTGAACATAAAATACATCTTTACAAAACATTGTTTTATTTTTCCCTTGCACACCTGGCTGCCTTTTAGGTATAGTTTTGTGAAAGACTTTTTTTTGTTCTGTCTGAACTTTAGTTTAAATGTTGAGCTGACATTTTTATTAGAATTCAGGGTTTTTTCATCTCATTTTTCAAGGTGGTTTTTCTAAGTAAACTTCTGCAAGGTTATTTCTTTCTGCTATAAACTGCAACAGCAGGCTGGAAATTCCTTATGACTAAAGTAATGTCAGCTAATGATACGTGGCAGGCCACTCAGGAATGGCTACTGCAGGCCTGTTTATACTGGTCTACAGTATCATGCGTTCGAAAGGCTAGTCAGCTGTTGAACTTTTTATAACATCAAAGAGTGATAAAGCCCATGAAATCAATTTGTAACTGATGATGATTATGTCCTCTTTAGTGGTTTTTCTTTTAATGCTAGTTTTCTGTTATATCTCTGACAGCGTTAGCATGACTGTAATATTTTTCCATAGGAGCTTGGAAATTATTGTCCATAAAGATCATTTTATTCGTGTTCCACATGATTCTGTTTAAGTGTGTTATCCAGGGTTTTAATACTTAATGTGAAATGCCTTTTCAGCTCACATCAAGAATAGCCTTCTTTAATACGAATTTGCTAAACTAAAATCTTTTTTACAGGGACTTGTCTGCTAGCTCAATACGTGGTGGCAGTTCCTACACCAGGAGAAAATGGGAGGAAGATGTCAAGAAAAACAGTTTGAATGAAGGTCCTACATCATTAAACACAAGTTATCAAAGAAGGTGTGGGATTTTCTCTTAGCTGCTTTTTTTTTTAATCAAAATAAGCTTACAAATTATAAAAAGAAAACAGTAAATGAAGTGCTGAAATCACTTCATAAGGGCAGTTTGAAATTGAATGCTGACATGTTGAAATGTTGTTAATAATTTAAAAGTATGTACTTATGCTGATGCAGTGCTCTGCTGATTTAAAAGCTACACCATTTTTACTAAGAGTGTTGCAGCATCTACTATATAATTAAAATGATATGCTTTCTTTTTCCTGTTGTTTATTTCAGTTTGAGGTTCATTTGACTCTTTCCAGGTTAGTTCAGTAACCAAAGATAGCTACTTTATATGTTGGAATACAAATAATTCTGCTTGGTATTTGAAAAGAAAAAGGGGAAAATATTGTCTCTGTTGACTTCAGGTTTTTGCGTGACCATTATCGGAGGTTTTGCGCTGCTCTCCATAGTGATAGATTATAGCCATCCCTATGGTGAATATTAGCATCCTAGAATGCAAATGTAAAACTAACTTGAATACAGACTAAATGAAATTAATTTTCAGTCGTGCACAATTCCTGTCTTGCAGGATTTTCGCAGAAGGAATCCTATCCTGCAGATACAGAGATGATTGACTTTACTCCATTGTGTAGTTTCAGTGTAGCTATTTGAGTAAAGTTGTTCATTGGAATTAGTGGAGCAATGAATACCTAAATTGAATAGATCAAAAGAAAAGATTCGGGTAGCTAAGCTGCATATTGATATGTACTGCTGATGTACATGCTACTTGATATTCATTTAGTCTTGACATTGATGTTGTCAGTAACATGTAGACAGGCTGTTTCATACACAGCATAATACGTCTTACATCTTTGTTAACCTCCTATCTTAAAAAAAAAATCAATTTCCTAACTTTAGGTTTAGGAAAGATAATGCACAGATTTCCAGTGCTGGATGGAAAATTATCAGTAGTTGGTGTATGAGAGCAATCTTTGCATGTTAGCTTTAATCAGTATTTATGCTCCAGTCTTCAAACAAAGTGTACTCATCACTTTTAATGGCATGTGGTGCTTTAACAGAGTATTTCCTTAGTTGTTCTTGTACAGTTATTTTTTTCTTTGTCATTATAGAATTGATAGTAATAGAGAAAAAATTATCAACTGCAGAATGAGAAAGAAGCATCTTTCCTTAAATCTTTTGCAGTTGGTAATATGATGTTATGTCTGTCCCAACTGTGATTCTGAGATTCAGTTGTGGGAAAACATCCTGACTTGGTAATATAAAATTTGTTCAGGAGGAATCAATGGATAAAAATGTAGAAACCACTGTATCTTTTTTACAACTTGAAAAGCAAGGGAAAAGCTTGAGTGGGAGGTTAATCTCTCCGGGGATGATTAAAAAAAAACCAGTACATTTAATTTGTTGAAAATTATAAAAGGAGTGATATTGACGACATTTCTGACAAGCTGTGGAGTAAAATTCTGCATTTTCTGAGGTATTCAGTGTGGGTGAAACAGCGGTTTAAAAATGGGATACTGGGGGCCCCATCTGCATGTGTACTTCAGTAGATGTGATTAAGACAGTCATACACAAACCAGTGAGACTCTTTTATCTTCTCTTTGTATGGAGAAATGGTCAGGACTAAGGCATACTTCTGCTGCCCTCTGATGTCATAAATTAGAAGTCCTAGTCAAGGAAATAGTGAAGAAAATAGCTCTTTTGCCTCAGAATTTTCTGAGACTCAACTGAGACACAAGAATGCATAGGCAGGAGTTTATTGGATAATTCACAGCTTTGTGATATTTTAATGAGCAAAGATACTTAATACAAATTCATCCATTGTACATGTCTCCTTCAGTGGCTCCTTTGGTAGAAGACAAGATGATTTGATTAGTTCTAATGTCCCAAGTACTGCATCAACAGTTACCTCTTCTGCTGGTCTTCAGAAAACACTGCCTGCCAGCGCAAACACTACTACAAAGAGTACAACGGGTTCTACATCAGGAGGTGTACAAAGCAGGTAATAGCACCAGCACACTTCTTGTCTTCTTTTTTGTCAGGTCTGTTGTGTGCTTATGTTTGTGCATGCGTTCTTGTTTAGTAGATCCTGGGGCTCTGGATTTTTTCACTTTCCTGTTAAATTTGCTTTGATTTTATACAATTTGGCTCAAAAATTGTGAATGGCTTTCTACTGTAAAGTGACTGTCATATTGGTATAAAAGACTAAATCGAATGTTAGAAGGGTGCAAAGAATAAAAGTTCCATTATTGCGAACTGCTAATTCTTAATGGTTTCAATTTAACAGCTCAAGTTGAGCTTTCATAGTAGAGACATTTCTCAGTTTGCTTTTAAAAAAAATCCATCCCTCAATTTACATGTTATTAGTTGTTTAGTAAAGTGCTTTCATTGTTTAGCTGTTTCCTTTTCTCTTTTTTTGTGTTGCTGCTTGTTATGCTGTAGTACCTCAAATCGTTTATGGGCTGAGGATAGTACTGAGAAAGAAAAGGACAGTGTTCCTACAGCAGTGACCGTTCCTGTTGCACCATCTGTTGTAAATGCTACAGCCACTACCACAGCCATGACTACAGCTACTTCTGGCACTGTGTCCTCAACATCAGAGGTCAGGGAGAGACGGAGGTGTGTAAAGGTCCTAAGAGTAATGTTGCTCTTACACAAAAATTTTCTTCTTTTCTTATTTCAAGGAATGTGTTGGATACCACAAATTTGGATAGTGCAGTATGTAAAGCAGTCTTATTTGCTTGCTGTGTACTGAAACAACTAGCAATGTGCCTCAATTTATGTAAGAGCTTAGTACTGTAGAGACCATTCATGTATTTTTTTGACTGGCCTTGGGTTCTCATCTGGTATATGGTACTTTCATATTTGTATTTCTGTAATAGATTAAATGAGTCCTCCTAAATATACCCACAATGGAACTGTATAAAAACATGAAATTAAAAATAAGAAAATCAATAATCGATTACTTACTACAAGTACGTTGCTGCTGATTGAGCTCCTGTGCCACAGGCAGTATGCTAACATGGTACAATGTAGCATTTTTTCAGTCATCTTGTCTGCCTGGCACTACTGATAAAGGAGTATTGAACCCAACACATTCTGTTTATTTCATTGCATCATTTAGGCTCTCTTTTACTTGAAACATAATATGCAGTTGTAAATGCAATGGTTTCAGAGCTGTTCAGTATGAAGAATGAGTAAGAAGATGGTATAAATGTTATTCTAAAAATACAGTGTTTTTCGTGTTACATTGAGGATGAATTAAGATTGGTGCATATTTATGTTTCTGTAAAGAGTTCTTACCTGTTGTTTATGGAAGCAAAAGGTTGCTAATTCCTGTTAACTTTCCTTGGGTTTTTCTTTCTCCAGATATTTATAAATGTTTATCCTTTAATCCTCCTGCTGAAATGCAAGATCTCTGTGCTTCTTCTGTAGTAGTTTTGAAATGCAGCTTCTGCATCTGTACCAGATTTGTGCATCTCTGTATGTTCACAAAGATAATGAAGTTGTTCATGGGTACAGAAGAAACCTGCATTCCTTTGGTTGACTTAAGACAGCAATAACTTTTAAACATTTCTCATAATTTTAGGCCTATTTGGGGTAGTGTTTTCCATAGTCTTCATACCCAAAACTGAGATGAAATAAATTCTCTGAAATGAGGATTATTTTTTAGTTCTCTGCCATGATTCAGGAGGTGCCCACACATGCTTCCAACCCATCTCAGTAACAACCATAGTTGGAACCAGCATTTTCCGTAGCAATATTTGGCTGAACCCAACACATCAAAAGCAAAATCAGCAAAACACATCTTTTATTTCAGAAGTGGTCCATATTTTGAAATGCAAATGCTGTTTCAGTTTCAGATGAGCTAGAAAAGCAAGAAATTTAGAATTAAGGCTTTTGCTGTCTTGTTTGCTCTCACTAGTGCGTGTATACTAATGCTCATAAACTATATATGTTTTATATATCAGCAGTTGGCCTGAAATGCCTTGTTTTTATCTGGCTCTGGGCTGATCGTGTCATATACTATTACAGATGCATTCTTGATGGCATATAAAATACCCATTAAACCTGAGAAATCAGCAAAACTGAAATAATTACTGCAATGCACATGAAAGATAGTGATCTAAGTATCAGCACTTGCATATCTATCTGTATCTATACAGATACATATATATATGTGTGTGTATCTTTGTATGTTTATATGCAAATGAAAAGCTTCTTTATATATGAAATATTATATGCTAAGTATTTTCCTTAGAAATTAAGTTGGTTAATCCATATTGACAGATTGAAACTGTGTATTTAGAAAGTATGTTTGAAATAGTACTTCAAAGAATATTTGAAAAGTAAAGACAAACTACTTTTAGTAATGAAGCTATGATTCTATATAGTGGTGCATCCTTTTGGAATAGTTTGAGAAGCTATATTCTTTATCTCATTTTTAATACTGGTTTAGAGACCTTGTATGTCTACTCTAGTAGCCTTTTGGCTTTGATTAGAGTTACCTGCTTATTTGGGGGGGGGGGGGGGGGATGTATGAGGATTTATTCTTAAATACAGTTTTTTCAAAGCATGGATGATTCATGTAAAAATATGGTAACCACCTCCTCAAGGACTTTTAATCTCTGATACAACAGCTATAATTAGATTTTTTGTCATTAGCAATACATTTTGTTTTTTCTAAATGCCTAGAAGTTTAGTTGCACACACATTTTATGTATAAATGTGTAATTGACTCTGAGGTCTTCTACCGCTGTGTTAGTAGACTACTGAAATACCAAAAAACCTTAGGTTATATTTAGAGGAAATGGTAAAAAGTAACCTAATTAAGTAGGAAAAACACGATGTATTTTAATTGAGTTCTAAGGCTGCAATCTTGATGAATAAGTGATTATGATATGGATGTAATCTGGTTTATATAAAGATTTTCTTCTAACTGCTTTGGTTTTCAGTCATATTGTGTTGTGGTTTTTTTTTCTGACCATTTAATACATTTGTACAAAAGTTATTGTTTGCCAATTTTGTCTGTAATTAACTCTTTAGATCATACCTCACTCCAGTACGGGATGAAGAATCAGAGTCCCAAAGAAAAGCTAGATCCAGGCAAGCAAGACAGTCTAGAAGATCTACGCAGGTACAGTTTCATTGAAGCTTCCACATTTATGGAATCATCCCTATGTAGCTCCCTGAATACAGTGAAGTACTAATTTCCCAGTAAAGCTCCAAATAAACTGATGGGTCTTCCTGGTATAAAACAGCTTGTCCCAGATAAAATAAAGCCTCTTTGGCCTCTTTGTTCCCCTTTTCTTTTCTACAACCTTCGTTGTGTACTGAAAGTTGCTTTTTCTAATCACCGAAGAGTCATTTAATACAAATTTGAAAGCACAGGCTCCTCCACTAAAAGAAAGATTTTGGTTGCATGGTGGTTAAAATGGCTTACTTGAGTAATCGTATCTTGATGTTACATAGATGTTTAACACTTCAGTTTTTTAAGAACTAACAGCTCTATGCTTCTGACTGAAGACTTAATACTCGAGAAATAGGTTTAGCATACTTTATGTACTTCCATTTCTCAGTCTTTTTTTCTGTATGTGGACTAATAAAGATAATGTGATTGAGCTGACCAGTATATGGCTAGCTAGTAAGATCCATGACATAAAAAAAAAATACATTCAACCTAGTTTCTATGGACATGGAGGAGTACTAAGGAAGAGGGATTTTTTACTTGCTAGTAATATAGAATCTCACAGCATGCCTCCTTTCAGCCTTTCTTTCTTAGTTTACATACTGATACATTTGGTTGCTCTTTCCAGTGTCTGTCAGATCTACCTCACACTAATTGCCAGTGTAATCTTAACACAGGGGAGGATGTGAAAGTAGCAAAATCTCCAGATGGCACTTGAACGCTCTTTGAGCAGTGAAGCAATTACCAACCACTATCCTCTGGAGCATCTTTACCCTTCTCTTCTTGTGTCTGCTGACAAATTGAGAATAATCAGCACATAGTCCCAGATGAAACAGCACAAAAAAATACTCCAGCCATCCTCCTTATGGATGTTAAGGCCAAGTCTGTATCTCCGTAGTTTACTGATGTTACTTTTAAATTTAAAAAACTAAGAATTGTGTTGCTGGAGAATCTGTGGTAGACCACATTGCAGCAAACACTTGCTACTAATCAAAAAGAGGTGTTTGGCTCCAAGGCTCAAGAGAAAAACATACAGGTAGAACATACAGATATTTCCTTATATTCTTAATATTCTTAAGCTGAATTTTGTCATTAAAATAGCGATCATCTACATTAATATGAGTGATACATTGAAGCATTTGCTGAAATGCTGAAAACTGCTGTTTTCACAGGGTGTAACACTGACAGATCTTCAGGAAGCTGAAAAAACTATAGGAAGAAGTCGTCCCACACGAACCAGAGAACAGGAAAATGAAGAAAAAGAAAAAGAAGAGAAAGAAAAGCAAGACAAAGAAAAACAAGAAGAAAAGAAAGAATCTGAAACTAAAGATGATGATTATAGACAAAGATATTCCCGAACTGTTGAAGAGGTATTTTCATGATGAGTGTCCTTAGGTAGAGAAATCATATGAATCTTAACTCCCAAGTATGATGTTTTAATTTTGTTACTATTATAAGAATTACTTATCTAGGTAAATGTTTTAATATCCTATATTTTAATTATTTTTTGATCTTGGTAAATTAATTTTGACATTTTTCTGCCGAATAGCCATATCATCGCTATAGACCAACTTCAACGTCTTCGTCATCAACCACCTCTTCGCTCTCCACCTCCACTAGCTCTCTTTCAACTTCAAGTCAACTAAACAGACCAAACAGCCTTATAGGTATAACTTCGGCCTATTCTCGAAGCGGAACAAAGGAAAGCGAGAGAGGTAGGAGTACTGTTTGTGAAGGGTTATGTTTTTTTCTTTGGTTTAATTAACAAAGGGCAGCATATGCTTCTAGAGGTAATTCCAAATAGGGTGTGATATGTAAGACCACTGGGGATGTATCTTACTCCAAACTTTTACAAGAAATTCCAAAACTTGAACATAAAAAGGAAAATGATTTTCTGTACTTGGTGGTGTTTTGCAGCTGATTATTATGTGAATCTATGTTTTCCATTGATGCATCTTAGAAATGTCAAATATACTGCCATGGGTATCCATATAATGCTTTCATTTCTGCTTTAACACATCAACTATAATAAGATACCACATTTCAGAGTTTAAATACTTGCAGGTATTAAGGAGGAATTTTACTTGATGAAATAACTGAGGTTTTTTTCAGTCCTTCCATATTGGAGGATTGGAACAATGCTTTAATGCTTTAAGAACCTCTCAAGGTTTCATTAGCAGCTGAAAAAGAAGGGAAGAAGACGTTTCCAATGGTAGCTCAGAATATTTCATGGAACCGTACTTTTAAGTACTTCCTGGATTCATGTAACCTTAAGCTGAGGATCAGATGTTTGACTCAGAGGTCAGAAATAAAGCTTTTCTTTGACATCACAGAGATTTTGCTCTTACTGCAAATATGAATCACATGCTATAATTCTCAGAGATGTTGTGCCTGATCAGTTGCCTGTCAAAAGAAGACATTGTTGACAGATAACTGTGATTTCCTGTACTGTCTCAGAGGCATGCCACAGTTGACATGACTGATTCAAGTCATTGATCAGTAACTTTAATACAATTACTGATTGAAATTTATAATTATGTTATACAGAGGATCAGATTAAATGATCCATTGATCAAATCTCCATAAACTACATAGAAGTATTGCAATATTCCCTAGACTTGTATTTTCTGAGGAAGTTACTGGAGCTAAACTTGAGGGATATGCTTCCTGATTTTTTTTCCCCTCTGTGTCCTACTATGAACGGAAATTTGGATTAAGATTCTTCAGTAATGCATGCTTACTCTGGGAAACTC
This sequence comes from Pezoporus flaviventris, assembly GCF_033815535.1. NCBI lineage: Eukaryota > Metazoa > Chordata > Aves > Psittaciformes > Psittacidae > Pezoporus > Pezoporus flaviventris. The sequence goes on from NW_026892564.1 coordinate 8,218,148, forward strand.
TTTCTAAGATTGCTCTTAGAAATTATTTTCATGGGTAAATATTAGCTACAGCAGGTTCTTTTTTTCAAATTGTGACTGTAGGAGGAGAAATACGTTACCATCTGAAAGCCCAGAGGTAAAACCATCATCTCTTTAATTAGAGAAGGTGTATGTGCACCAGGAATATTTGTGTTTCCTTCTTTTCTGTTTAAATCTTGCTTCACACTGAACAGTTTACTTACCTCTAAAGACTAGTGGTGCTAAAGTCACATTTTTAGTGATGCTTCTATGTGAACTCAAATCTGTGGTTTTCTTTAATAAAAGAACAGCGCACTGAATAGGCTGCATGATAATAGGCAAGTAACTGGCTTGAGCAAGTTTGGTTTTGGTTGTTTGGTTTATGGGGTGTTTTTTGTGCAAATTACTTGTAAACATATAGGGAAACAAACACAATCCTGAGATACTGTGTTGGGCTTGAACTGCAATTGCATTTCTTTTAAAGAAAAGGGGAATCTGTAATATAGTATTAATGTAGTCAAGGGGATCCCATTTTATTCTTCCTTAGATCAGACTGGAGAGGACTGTAATGAAATGGGGGACTCTAAGGAGGATTTAACAGAATTTTTAAAGTTTTTGGGTTTTAGTATCCAATTCTTGATGCAAGCAAAAAAAGCCTTTGTTTGACAAAGAATTGTGAAGAATTACCTTGTCTTATTTTGTACTTTTCTACATCTACTGACACAGATGTTTGAATTATTATATGACAGATTGGGAATGTGAATTTTAAGTACAATTTGTAGTGTATTACTGTCCCATTGAAACATTTTGTTGAGGTGGCTGAGTTGGAATTAGGATTTTGCAATTGATGTTCAAGAATTGGAACAATATTTATAGTATTATAGAGCTTTATTCTGAGGAATGTGTATTACAGCAAACCCTGTATGTAATGAGAAGCTCTTTAGCCACTTTATCTCAGGTCAAAAAAATGTTTGTAAACATTTTAAAGACTGAGAATTGTCTCAGTCATACTTAAATGAATAAGAAAGTTGTTATTAACAGAAGGGGGCAAAAAAGAGGAAGAAAAGGAAGAAGATAAGTCACAGCCTAAGTCTATAAGGGAAAGGAGGCGACCAAGAGAAAAACGACGATCTACAGGAGTTTCTTTTTGGACTCAAGATGTAAGTAAACAACTGCTACTGCTGATCTGTAGCCTTAGCTTGTAGTGATATGACATGTACAGTCTATTCTTAACATAGAGAATAGTTTAGGGTAATACAGCATATAATTAAGTATTCTGGAAAAACTGATGCTTGTTCAAGTTATATATTCTTTGTATCTATTTTGAAGCTTTTGGGAGCATAATCAAAATTAAGTCTAAGCTATGCTGATAATGCTGAAAAGTACTTTAGAATACTTTTATGTATTAACCATGGTTAACTATTATAGTATTAACCATAACTTAATAGGAATTAATCATAATCTAAGGAAAAACTAATCATTGAATAACTCTTTTGTATTGCATGCATCCCAAAGCTGTAAGAATGAGAATCATTTTCTGGCACATTACAGTTGTGCCAGAAATTGTACTTAAAATTGAAAGAACTGCTCTGTCAGATTAGAAGGGTTGGAGTTGATGGTTCAGCCAATTCCCTTTCCCTCTTCTTTGTCATGGAATCAGTATGAAATTTTGTAAAAGCAAGATTTTCATATGCCAGATGCAAAATTCTGTTTCCTCTCTTTCTGGTACTGCAAACATGCACTTGTTCAAGAATTTTCACCATATATTCTCCGTATATTTGATTTGGGTGGAATTCTATTGCTCTTAGATTTTCTCATATTAAGTCTAGAATGCCTTAAAATCTCTGTAAGCTTTCAACAGTTCAGTTGTTTTTCCTCTCCCACCTCTTTTACCAGAGTGAAAATGAACAGGAACACCAGTCTGATTCAGAAGAAGGAACAAATAAGAAAGAAACTCAGGTAATTTTAAAAAGATTATTACTTCATTAACTGTCTAACAGATATGTATTGATTGTAAAACTTTTGTTGCCGTTGCATTAAATTAAAAGAGTACCTACAGTAGGTAGGTAGGTATTCATAATTTGTGGCTACGGTTCAGTGCCATTTCCTTTGCAGGCTTTAATAACAAATTTTAACAAGTTAACAATGGCTAAAATGGATTTTTTTCTCTTCCATTCTGATTATATAGAAATAACATCCATAAAACATAGGTGAAATCTCCTGATGTGTAGGTCAGGGACATGTTCCAGCAAGTTACTGGAGGGCTGTCAGTTTCTATCTTGCACAAGTTTTTCTTCTATCTGCTCTGTTACTTTCAGATAAATTATGTCCAGTGATTTCTGCATACTAATTAAAACGTTTTAAAATTAACCCCAGTCAATAATGTAATTAACATGAGAAGTTAATATAATGAAGCATAGAATGCTGAAGAGCACAATGTACCTGATTTCTCCGTTGAAGAAAATAGATTTCAGAACGTCCTAATTCACCATTATTAGTCAGTGGATAACAGTATAATAGGCTTGATTTGATGGAGAAACTCCTTATAAACTGAGTGGTGTGTGACAGTGGGATGAAGAGGGATTTATAAGGGAAGTAATAACTTAAGCTGCACTATAAAATGGTATAGCAGGATGTATTTCTCTTGACCTAAACCCTGGAGTTACACATTATAGAATCAGCATCATTACTGAGGAATAAAACTTGAATGATATTTCTCTCCTTTTTGTAAAAGCTTCCATTAAACATTCCTTAAATACTTTAGTTAAGAGATTCATTCTGGTTTTGGTTTGCTCCACTTTTTATTTCTGTGTCACATTAACATGAATGCGTAGTCCTGTTTCCTTTCCTCCCACTAGTACATATCATTATCCTTAGATCTTTAATTACTCCTATTCTGTTCTGTAAAAATTCATTTCAGTAGAATGTCCATGTGGTGCTTCTGATTGAATTAGACTCATAAAACTACAGTGAAATAGTGATAAAACAGGCCCAAAATTACTATTACAAGCTATAATTAAAAGGATGTGTGTTGGGGTGGGATGGTGAAGTGCAGAATTAGGCTGCCTAATCATGGCTTGGCTTACGAGTCAAAACATTCTCCTAGCTCTGTACTTCCCACAGAAGACTTTAGTAGTCTGGTTTCATTTTAAGTCAGTATAATATCACGTTTGAGTTCATGAAGAGTTCTGAAATAAATTGAAAGTGTCAACTGTCACTGTCACCTAGCTACATAAATTGATTTTGTTTTGTTGATATGAGCTCTTGTGTCAGCTGCAGAAAATACAAAACCAGACTGAAAGTGAATTAAATTTCAAAACAAGTATTTCATGTGAGTTTAAGTTTTCTTTTCAAGTTTTATCAAATCTAATACAGAATTTCCAGTATGGTGTCAAAATTGCAGAAAATGTCCTAACCTTGTAATTATTATAATTGTTAACTATGTCTTAAAAATCGTATATAATGATTTCATCGTTTTCATATTTAGGTGTGGGGTTGTTTTTTTTCCTTTGCATACAGATGGTTTATCAGAGATTTAAAACATTCTGTAACTTTCATGTACCTTCCTCTCTTTGATAAACAACTATTTAGCATTTTATCAGTGATAAACTGAGCACTAAATATATTACTTTTGTCAGTGCAGTATATTGCCACCTTAGAAATAGAATAGTGGAATAGATCTTGAACATTCTGAGAGGAAGTTTGTTCCCAAATCCATGCAAAAAGTGTATTTTTACTGTTTTTTTAAATGCCTGAAGAAACTGCACTTTCTGTATTGTAGTTGCTAAATCTGCTTTCACTTTGACACAAATCTTAATTGCTTTATTGTAGAAATTCATTATTTGGTTACAAATCCTTCTCAGTTCTAGGAAGAGAAAAGGAAAGGTATGAAAAAACTAGAATTAAAGACAATCAGAAAGTAGTTATGTTTTTTCAGTTCTGGTGATTATTTGATGTACTGCTGTTTAGAAGACAGAAACACCAGATCTACTGAAATTCTCTGTTACTCCCTTATGTGGTGCTGCTGTTGTTTGTTTTTGCTTGGTGAAGCTACAAGCCAGAGGTAGATGGTGGTAACTATAAAATTCCAAAGGCTTTGGCAGTAACTCAAGAATTTAAACTGAACAGAGGAGGTCTTGGGTGCATGCTACAAAGAAAATTGAAGGACCTTAGACAAAATAAGGAGCCAAAAAATTCTTATTTATCTCAGAGGTCTCTGAAAGAACTGTTTTGTAAGATTTCAGTTTGTGCTTTCTTGTTCTTTTGGTCCTTCAGAACTGCCTTTTTACTTCTTATCTGATCCTTTGTCCATAAAGGAGGGCAATTAAAGAGATGTCAGACTTTGCCTCCACTTTGACAGTTTGAGGTTCTAATGAAATTTTCTGTCGGCTTTTTAATGTGAAGAGCTGAGAATTTCCTCAACTCACACAAAACCCACCATGTTACTTAAAGAAAATTGGTGTTCCTGCCAGAAGGATAGCCTTAGAAATAAGTTGTAGGATAGCCATTTAAAAATAAGGAAGTGAGAAGAGATTTTGGCAGCCGAAGGATTCTAAATAACGAAGTGTTTCCCTGAAACCTGGGTTTCAATATGAGGTACTACAACTGTGATTACGTTGTAATTAAATGGGCTGAAACTTTGTTTTAGCTAGAGATACCAGGTATGTGACTTCTGAAAGGTTAGAAGGGTTGGAAGTAATTGTTATTTCAGGTCATGTAGGTAAGGATATGTATGGTTTAGGTTTTTGTTACTGCATGTGTGCTGCTGCTTCGATGGTGGCTGCTCAGTCTACTCTGTTCTGTGACTGTGCAAAGAACATCCATGTTATGATTTGGATGCACAGGGATAGCTTTGCTGATATCGTTTGTCCTCGGACAAGCTTTATGTAAAGTTTGTAAACTCACAGTCACACCTTTTTATAATTCTTTTTAGTTATATGTCAAAGATTGTGACTGAGCTGAACTGACAGAATCTGAAGGGGAAACAGAGCAAACAGAGAAGAGTGCTACAAAAGTAAACCCTAAATATGTTTGTGAAAAGTGAGGGGAGCAAGAAGAGGCATGTGCTTGAGAGATGTGATGTTCTTTCAGTGAGGTACGGAGGCTGGATGATTCTTGAGCAGCAGGAGCAGGGCTTAACAGCTTTCAGGGAACAGAAGCCGCTGAAGTAGTTTTCTGAAGATTATGGTATCCTTGTCCAGCTTCCGAGGTTTCCAGCCTCAGCCAGGAGAATGGGAATGGCCTGTGTCTGTGTTTTCCTACCTATAGCAATTACTGCTTTCTTACCTTACCCATTTGTTTGTTGTTCACTGTGTAGCTGGAAAATTTTGTTTCTAAGATGGTCTCTGTGTGACTTAATAACTTGCCTTTCCGTTTGGGAAGCTATAGTGCAGCAGGGGAATGGAGATCTGGGAGGTTTCACATTCCCACGGCGCCATGGGGAGTCCACTAGAAGGAAAGAAAAAACAGCCTTTAGAAAGCGTATTTGTTAAGAAATAATGTAGGAATGGTTTACTTCTTTGTAGTGGCTGTCCTACATTGTAGGTGAACACTAAAAGGAAGGACCAGCTTAACATTTTTCTGCATACAGCATTCCTTAAAGGTAAAAAGAGAAACCTAAAGTTTTGACTGCGGACAAAGCTTCCTCTGTTTTGTTGAGGTGAGAAGGAAGCAGTGGAAAAGGGATTTCTGTAGATCTTTGATTGTATGGTGGAATTCTGTAATCTCACACTGATCTTACTCAGACATGCAATTATGCAAGATAAGGCTTATGCTTAGGTGGAATTTAATCTTCTTGTGGCCAGTAGCTTAAAAGATACCTACGTATAGGTGTGTGCCACCTGACTGTGATGTATGCTATGAAGTCTCTTAAGTTCTTGGCATTATTCATGCCCCTAACAGAAAATAACAATGTTTTGTTAGGAGTGGTTAGTCTACGGCATGTACTTCTGATACCCTCTGTGTAGTAAATGCACTTCAAGGTGTCAAAGAGGAAATTGCATGTATTGTGGAGAATGTGGCTTTTTCCTCTATGCACACTGAAAAAATAGCTTCCTTCTAAAAAGGGAAACCAAATAAAGCATACCACCCAACCAGCCAATACACCTCCGGGGATGGCTTCAGCCACTGCTAGGTGAGTAACACCGGAGGATATCCAGGTGATGATACATCAGTGGAGTTCCTTGACTAAAATGTCTTCATTCAAGACTGTTATTATGATTGGAATAAATGGTGAGTCTGTGTTGACCACCCAGAGGGGAAAAAGGTTTGCATGACTGATGTAATTCTTAGAGGGCACTCCCTCTCTCTTAAGTCATCACTTTTAATTAAATTCTGCTTGTCAGATAAAGTGAGTGAACTTTGTGCCTATGGATTCACCTGGAATGAAAGTAATACAAAAAATGAAATTATGCCACTCAATTTTAAGTCTAATAAGTACTTCCTTATGTTACTGGTATAGTAGCTTGTTTTCCATTGAGCTATGTTGAAACAATGATCTTGTAGCTTATTTTATATATTACTGTTTTGAGGTGAAGTCCTGATTCTGTTGACCTTTCAAAACGTTGCTAATGATAGAGAAGAGGAAAAAGAACAAGGGAATTCACAGAACACAGTTCTGATGCCTTCGATAACAGGCAGGCAAATTTCAGAATGCACCGACTGCTGAAATTACTAATGTTTAGGCCAGTCCAGACTTTTAGGGTATAATGTTAACATCCTTGTAAATCATATTTTAGCAATCTTCTTTTGGCAGACACATTCTAGAACATATTTCTTTTCTGTTCCAGACATAACAATATTGAAGCTTGACAATGTTCAGATAATACATACTGTTGGATAGTGTGTGCATTTAACATAACTGTTTAGGCATATTTGTTCACATATTGTTATATATTTTATTTAATAAAATTTACTGACTTGATCCATTCATTTTCTCTCTTTCCACCCCTTGCCACCTCAGAGTGACAGCCTGTCAAGGTATGTGCAATTTAAATAAATTAATTTAAAATTGTCACACTTTCTGTTCACATATTCTCATTTTAGGTTCCTCACGTACAACTACAGCTTAACCCCAGTAGTCAGCCAGGTTAATATTTAACCTTTGTATGAAATTGTATGGGAAAACTGTACAGTTGTAACGCTACAGTACTAAATATTTTTTATCATGTGTGGGTGGGCTGCTCCATTCTGGGGAATATACTGGACTCTCTATTAGTAGTGCACTGAAAGCGGGCTGAGCGTTCTGTAGAACACAGTGGATATAGGATGGTTCCCTGCAGATTTTTCAGTATGAAGTCAGATTTTGCAGTGAAGATAAGAGGATCTTGTTGCCCCTCTTTTAGAATACCCTAATGAAAAGTTTGCAAGGAATCTCAAGAAAAGTGCTACACCCTCTGAATATCAGATTTCCTTAAGATATGTTAAAAGGCAATGCAGAAATATCAATCCTTAAAAAAAAAAAAAAGTTTTGTTGTTAGACCTTTCAAATGATTTGATTTTATTATGTTCTGTCTGTGCTGAAAATCTGTTAAATATAACTGCTACAGCACAAGATCAGTGAAGAGTAAACAGTGGACTTTGTTAATACTGGTTGTGATATAGTGATGAATAGGATAAGGACTTTACTGAAGATTTGTTTCATAAACCACATCTGCTGAAATACTAGAATTCACAACAAAAGGTTTTGGAATCTCCTTGGTTTCTCTAATAAAACCTGAAGAATTCATCTAGGATGATATTTTAGAGATTTCCTTTATAAAAACCTTCAATTAAAATAATTCTTTAAAAGTAGATCTTTATAAATAATTAAAGTATCTAAGCTAACATAAAGTGCTTTAAGATGTAAATATCTGCTTGAATATTTTAATTTAAAATACATACAAGGTGCAGGAACTTGGCAGACTGAGCAGTTTGAAAACCTTTTCATACAGCAACTTGAAGTACTGAAAGAATGTAAAAATCAAATTTGCATCAAATTAGAAGACAGTGGCTATACTAAAGCACATAATTGCATTTGGTTGTTTTCAGCTGGGTTACAGCAGATTCCTAACGTTTGATACAGTGAGTGGTCTCTGTTTGAACACAAATTATAATAAGACCTTTTCTTTCACAGATATGATATGGGATCCCTCAGCCTGTCTTCAAGTGATCGTTATGATTCAGCACAAGGGCGGTCGGTGTCACAGAGTTACCTTGAAGATCGAAAACCATACTGCAGTAGACTAGAAAAAGAAGATAGCACTGATTTTAAGAAGGTATATGATCTAATAATTTTGGTGGGAAAATAGAATTTTATTACTGTTTCTCATAAAGTCTCTGGAAACAATCTCACATTGCATCACAAATGCTGCTTAAAGCAGCTCAGCCAAATAGAGGAGCAGAGCATCCACTACACTGGAGGAAAATGCACATTACAAAACAGCTTCTGGCTTTTGCACTTTTCAAGGCAAGGGAAAAATCCAGAGGAGCCAAGATCCATTTTTTATGATAAATACTGGGGTTTTTTTAGTTGATTGTATCATTAAAACTGCTTTAGACATATGTGAATTCTTTTATATTTGCTAGCTTACATACATATAATGTAAAAATTTGTTTAGATCTTGCTTAAAAAGTAGAGGAAGAGTTTGACAAAATTTACTGTGGTGTCTAATCTGTGAATACTGAAGCAAAAAAGAGTGGCAAGTATTTCTTTAATATGTGTAAGGTAAGTTACATGCTCCCTGTACAAAGTTGCTCGTTCCTCGAAAAGCTTGGTTACAGTTCTTACAATTCTAAACATCTTTTCAGTCTATAACTGATTTTTGCTTCTTAATGTATTTGTTCATTTTACTTGCAGCTCAATTGCAGTTTTTAAATTTTTCAGCTAATCTCACTGAATGAGTATTTGGTATTTTTTTTTTTAATGCATATTTTCTCTTAGCTTTATGAACAGATTCTAGCTGAAAATGAAAAACTGAAAGCGCAGTTACATGATACCAATATGGAACTTACAGATCTTAAGCTGCAGTTGGAGAAGACCACTCAGGTTTGTATGAAACAAAAAAAGCATGTACTTAACTGACAAATTGGACAGCAAGCTAGAAGCACCCCAGGCTATAGGCTGCTTTGTACTAGACATCAGCTTTGTTTCTTATCCAAAAATGGGAGTGAAGAAGAGTACCTCTCTGTTTCTAACGAGAAATATGTGCAGGATTCTGGTCTTTAGCTATTAACAAAATGTGTGAGACTGCCTGCTACCTATTTAAGTAGTAGTGATTCTTGCCAGCATGTATCTGGGGCTTCTTTGCTGGGTTGGGATATACACTTTCTACACTGTTAAGCTTATATTCCAACTGTCAGTCAGGATTGATTGATTTAATTCATAAACCTGCTGGCAGATTGGCATAACCTGCAAGTTCTTCCTGGCTAGTTAGATAGCTTTATCTTAGAACTGAAGAGCAAATAGTGCACTCCAGTTGCAGATAACTGCTGTCAGATAACAGTGCTGAATACAGTAATAGCAAATGCATACATAAAAGTTTAATTCTTCTTAAATTGCTATAGAAAGAGTGTTTCCTAGTCTATTTGCCGGAATTTTCCTGTATGTAAGTGTCTTCCATGTGTACCATGTAAATACCAGTGAATTACATTAAAAAGTTGTTTTGTAATGCTTTTAGGTAGAAATACTATATTACCCTTATTTGCCAAAGGCTGTGTAGTGATTAAATTACATAGGGATGGTCACAGAGGAACTGCGTGATAAATCCAGTTCATTATCCTTTATTTCAGTGTTAACTTCCCTGAAAATACTTTTCAAAACATACTTTGAACAGAATACTAAAATGTCCAGCTGAATTGTTTTTTCTTCAGTTCTATGTTGGTTAAATATCAATGTCTTCATTAATTTTGTGTTTCAGAGACAAGAAAGATTTGCTGACAGGTCACTTTTGGAAATGGAGAAAAGGGTGAGTTTCTGCCAAAGTTCTCTTAAGTACTCCACTTGAGACTTTGTTTTAGTTTGTTTTGCAACCCCTGGCTTGGATATATTTTAATGGGAGCAGAAGCCTTTCTCATAACTTGCATTTTTTAGACGATTTGGAGATTCTAGGTTTCCAAGTGGCACTGAATGTGAGATACTGTGAGATCAGATTACTTATAAGAATTGACTTCAGGTTATGTGTTGGTTCATGATAACCAGGCTCCAAACCCTGCTGCCGTCCAGGGATCTGTTCCATCTCATCCAAAACAATGTTGGCATTCCAGAGGGTTAAGCAGATTCGGTGTGTCTCATGTTCTAAGCCATTTCCAAGATTTGGAGACTTTAATTTCCTCAGAGCTTTCCAGGAGCATACATGGTGTTCTACTAGTTATTGTTGGTAAGAAAGTAGCTGTTCCACCTCATAGACATGAGACCTTAAACCTGCTAAGGATATAAAATTAATCATAATCTGTCTCTTTCCCTGTACGGTAACTTTTTCCAGAGGGAATGTAGTACCGGTGAAGGCAGGAAGAATGAGTAAGCAGTGTGGGAAGAGGTGGGCATCAGGATCAGAAACAGCCCTAAATTGAATGGGAAAGGAGCCATGTAATAAATTTGTATGTGGGATAGACTACAAGAACTATTTCAGAAGTTAGACACATGATAACTTTAGGCTGTAGTTTCATGGCAGTTTCAAATCCATCTTAGAAGTGTAGTTCTACAGCAATGTAAAGCAAACTACATTGGTTTTATTGTGGTCCTGGCTTCCTTCATGGTGCTGGCCACATGTTCTTTTCTCTCCTGATCCTGGAGTGACACTTTAGATGCGTAAATGGGACTTTGACAGTGATAAGTGATATGGTATACATTTATTTATCCCTGGTAAACTTCACATTCACTAGCTTTTTATGTTTACTTTCCAGTATTTGAGGTTAAGAAAATGATTTTTACTTCTACAAACCTGTCTGGTGTATAAGCAGGCATTTGGTAGGATTTTATAGGAGCACATGGAGATGTAGAAATACTCTCAGGCAATTCCTGAAGTTTCATTAACTTTATCTTAATAATCTCTCCAGATAATTGCAGCAGCCTTTTAGCACCTATTTCTCCTAGATATGTTGGCATCCTGCTGTAGACACTGATTTCATCAGTAGAAAAGTTTCATCAGCAGCTTTAATTGGTTTCTTGCTTGCTATTGTGGCCACACAAGTGGACATTTAATTGTTTCATAGATGTAGCTGTGTTCATTACTATATAGGTTCCATACTGCAGAGCACTCAGTACTGCAGTTTAAAACATGAACTTAGTGATAATGCCATATGGCTGAAAACATGTTTTACAGCAGATTTAGGAGATTTTTACTTGTATTTATAAATTTAAACTTCCTTTCAGACAAGACTTTAAAACAGGAATTTATTTCTGAATTCCCTTGTTGTTAAAATCTGGAGTTACTTTTTCCCTTTGAAAGTGACTGAAGCAGGATTCTCAGCTGCTAGTCATCAACAGCTGATCTCCAGAAATAAGCTTAATGGGAACATTATTTAATTGGGAACATTTATTAAGCCTAGAATAAGTAATAACATATAGAAAATACTAGCGTTGAATTTCATTTGAGTTAAGCCTTCAGAAGTGGATATCCATGGTGTGATTTGGGAACTGTTCACCAGAAAGGGGTGACTTCCAAGGGAAGGGGGTATAGACTCAATCACAGATGCAGGGTCCTAGCAATACGTAGACAAAAAGGTTTCATTGACAACCTGAAAAGTACATTAAAAGCAGAAGTTCCTATGATGTGACAATAAAACTCAAACTGCCAGGTTTCTGACTGGATCAGAATTCAGAATTGTAGGTGCCTTTAACAAGCGTCCCCTAAATTTAGAATTCATCAGCTGGGAATTTGGGCTATGGAAAGGTATTTTTTTTATATAGCACTGAATATAGAAATATATTGGGTTTACTTCTGGGTTTACTTCTTAATATCTGGGTTTACTTCTTAATAATTTTATAACTCTGGTATTGATTTTTCACCTATGTATATCCCTGTACCGCAGTCTCACTGCATCAAACCCATGGCTCTTAGCTACTTTAAGAAATACAAACGAGCTATTGTATTTTATAAGCTGAGAGACTAGAATGCTTTTTTTTTTCATGTTGAGGATTACAGATGTTCCTTGGCATACCTTATAGAGTTGTTGAGGTATATCATAAAATTCTAGACTGCATAAATTGCAAACTCTGTGAGTCCAGGGACTAATCAAATAATCCTGGTAAATCTTCCCAGTGAAACTGCAGTGTGGTATCATGTTGGCATTCCTCAAACCAGTTAAACAAATCAGAACAATACTTTTTGCAAAAATTCTTACATCTACACCAGTCCACTTAAATATTTCTTTTAAATAAAGTGAATTATATAAAGTTAATGAAATAAGGATTTTACTTGATTGGCTTTTATGCAGCTAGTTGTTCTTAGACAAGCTCAACATGGTAGTTAAGCAAATGCATCAAAAGGACTAATGATTTCTAAACATATGAAATGTTGAAATTTATTTGATGATTTGTCTCTTGGTAATCTTAGGACTTGTCAAATACTGCTTAATATAAGAACACATTTGTTATTCTACAAAGCTAGTAGGTAACTGATACAATTCTAATGTAAGATGGTGTGGGGTTTTTGTTAGTCGCTTACTGCAGTTAACTCACTGGTACTTACTATGCACATTACTATCCATCAGTATCATTATAGGACAAGTCTTAACTTGAAGGAGTTAAGTATATTAAGTATATTAACAACTGCAGTAACCTATTACTTTGATAAACCTTTAAAGTTGTTTGCTAAAATGGGAAAATGGTGGGGAATAACTGCACTATGATTAAACTGAACTCAAATGATTTATATCTGAAAGGTGACCGGCAAGAGTCAGTATCTACTGGGCGGTATGATCTAACCAAAGTTTTACACACCTCAGTCAATGCTGCTTGCTGTTTGCATAACACCGTTGTATGCAGATGCATATGTCCACTTTGCAATAATCTGTTGCTTTTGCCTTTCACACTTTAGAAAGATCTGAATGTAGAGTACTGATAACTGCAGCTGCTTTAAACAAGACACACTGCATTGTCTGACACAGGACAGCAAGCAATCAAGCTATAAAGCCCTGAAGTCTATTTCATTAGCTATTCGTCCATCAGATGTGTTGAAAATCATGTTTAAACTCAATAACATCATTTAGAAATACGGTAGTGTGGCTGCACTGCAGACCACATCATAGTGTAGAAAACCCTAAGCTACCTTTCAATAAGCTTGCTTGGGGACTGTAATCAGTGTGTAATCCAAACAACCTGAAGTTCGCTACAGAGGATAATTCCTCCTGCTTCTCAGGTTAAAAGAAAAGAAAAGAAGGGGGAAATAAAGCCATACTAGAAACGCAGAAAATATTCAGGAAACATTTACTGAAGAAGCAGGTGGTCTTAGGTAGCAACTTTGGTACTCAGCTGAACCCCTTTAATGTAAACTTGGGTGTATCTACACTACATTGCATTTTATAAAGTGTAGACACATCCCACTGATCTGAGACAGATGTTTCAACTAGATTTGCTTGTCTTGAAAAGCTTCTGCTTTTGTGCTTGTTTCTTTTAATATTCTTTGTTTCTGATCATTTTCTGCATTTCTTGTATCCTAAGTTATTACAGAAGCCTAGCTTACGAAAAATAAATCTAAATAAACAGTACTTACAACCTATCTAAATTTGTGTAAAGGAAGGGGTATGTTTTGTAGGACTTGATGTATATCTCTTCCTCCTTTGATACTAAAATTCCATATTGAGAAAATTTCTGTAGATCACTGCCATCACAAATTTCCTGTCCACACTATGCTTTTGATTGTATGATCTTTGAAACTTGAAGTATTTCACTGTTAACACAGTATTTACAAGCAGTAGTTTTTAAAAAATTGTGGTGTTCAGTCTTAACACACATCTTTCAATTTAGGAAAGAAGAGCTCTAGAAAGAAGGATATCTGAAATGGAAGAGGAACTGAAAGTAAGTAAATTATTAACATGTTAAACTATTAATAACGTGTCAGTGCAATATGTAGTCTGGCAGTATTACTGGTCTCTATAATTTCTTTAGAAAATAACTAAGTTATAATTGCGTTTCAGAATCACTCATGTCATAGCTTGAACAAAGCCTGGCATAAGCAGTCATACATGTAGGATCTCTAAGAAAGCACTGAGACTTACAGTTCATTAATGTATTATTGGCTAACAAGAAACATTCAGAGATGGTTGGAGTTGAACACAGCTTGATCTAATAAAGATGGAATTGCAATCCATGATTTTGCTGTGATACCCTCTACTTTATTCACTTAAAAATAATGATAGCATATAATTCCATAGATATTTATGCATTAAATCTTGCTTCAAATCTTATCTCATGCTCTTTAAATTATGTGTTATACAGCATGTTGCCAATATCAAAAGCTTTCCTTTTTAGGGTTAATAATAATCAGGTTTTAGTTAAGAAAAAGCAGGAGATAGGTTTCAGATGCTGGCAAGCAATATTTACTACATTCACTGAATTCTGTTGTTTTTTTTTTTTTAACTGTATATAAACTGAATCTCAGAAGGAAAATATATATATATTTTTAGTATACATTTTTGTTTGGTTTTTTTTTTTTTTTTTTTAAACCAGTCATGGATTTTTTTTAGTTTCCTGGTTTATCAGTGTTAAATCCTCTGGTAAATTAAGAAAGTGATGAAATTTGGCAGGGTTTTTTTTGTATTATGTCCTTGGATATAATATTGGACAGGGCCAGCCAAACTGATAGAATTAAAGTATGACTAGGAAACTAGTGCAGCATGATGAAGTAGGAAACATATTTGTACGCCAAAATTTTTAATAAGTATCGTTGGTTTGACATTTGTTATTTGTCACCTATTGATAAAAAGTTTCCTTTCAAGCTCAATTTTGAGCTCCCTCTGGTGCTTGGAATTGGCATTAACTTCCAAATACTTTTTGTTAAAATGCGTGCATAGTTTTGTTAAAGTAATTGTAGCTGCAGATGTAAGCAGAAGGCAACCACAATGCCTCTAGCTGCCTTGGGTTCAGACCAAGATTGTTTGCTATAAGGGAAGATGCAATGTCTGTGGTTCCTGACGGGTCTTTAGAAGTGAAATACATAGAAAGCAAACTGTGGCAGAGGAAAATAATTGTGTCCAAGAGTGGAAGACAGCATGTGAGCTTCTATCATCATCCTGTAAATTCCTGTTAGGGAGGTTGGGCTGCCTAGAAAAATAGAGGATGCAAATGCATTGCTTTTTTTTTTTTTTTCTTTTTTAAATAAGCAATATGTGAAAGTTTTGAATGAAAGATTAAATACTTTTCTGTGTAAAAGTATACGTTAAAAGTGTCATTATTTACAGACTTTTGAATAGGAGATTTCGTTTGTGCAATTAGGATGTTAAGTAAAGAATTCCAGGAATAGCTTTCATTGTTAATGTATCCTGCACTGTTTTGGAAAGCTGTGACTAATCACGGCTGGTTCTTAGATTGCTTTTCAAGAATGTGCCACTTGTTTGATACTTTCCTTTCACAGCGACTTATCTACTTTAAACAGGACTGTCTCTTACAAGTTTTCTTTCAGTTCTGCTCATCTCTACTTCTTTTAAAACATACATAAATGTGGGGTGGGTTTTTTTTTTTCCTCGTTTTCACTCCTATTTCTTTGATTCCTGCAGAACCTGCAACAAATAAAGCAGATTCAATCTTTGAGACACCTAAATGAGCGACTGGTGATTGAGAATAGGGCCTTGACCCGAGTGGTTGCCAAGCTGTCAGGGTCCCATAGGCAGCTGCGCTCTTTGGACTTGTAATTTCTTCCTGCTCCTTTGTGTAGCCAGGCAGGTGTTGACATTCAGTTTGTGCTTGGGTAGAATTTTACTATTAACACTTGTGTGCCAGAAACTGCCTTAACTGCTGCTCGGTTATGGAAGCGTGGCTAAAGCATGGTGTCTGGTGTACCAACTAGAGGTGTCACAGATGTGTGGATATGGCGTGGTGTTGTCCTTGCTAGCACTGAAGCTTTCCCTGCTCACTTGAAGATAAATGGGCAATGATCCAGGAAACCTTTGACATCTTAAAACCTTGGCAGTAATTCAAAGGATTTGAATTTGCACTGGGATACACTCAAGTCAGTCCCTGACTGTTTCAGAAACCTGTTGAAGATTCAAAACTTCTGTGAGGAACAAAATGTAGTTTCATTCCATACCAAATATATATGCCTTTCTTCCTCCTCTTATATAACAGCTGAATAGGGTGGGGGTTTCAGTGAGCTTGTAAGATGTGTAAGCAAAATCAAGTTTAAGATGTATAGGTGAAACACATTTTAACATGTGCAGTCACTTCTGCACTGACTCTTGCTAAACTGCTTCCCCTCGCTTGCCCTCTTCCCACTTAGAAGCAAGGCAAAGAGTATACATTTTTTCATTCTACTCAGTGTCTGATCTCAGGTGTTCCCCACCAAGAGGCATGAAATTAAGAGGTTTATCCTTTGGCTTTGTGTCTTCCTGGAGCTGATCTAAACAATAGGATGTGGATAGAAAGGTTGCTGCTGGTCCAGGCCCTGCATTCCTCAACATTCCCTTGTGTTAACCCTTTGGCTCACTGACCTGGCTGAAAACAAATCCCTTTATACCTTATATGACTGGATCCACTTCACCCCAGAGTTGTTGAATCACTAAACTAACATGCAGAAAGTAGCAGGCACACACTGCTGCATGAGGAGGGAGAGCCCTTAGGGCAGCCCATTTTACACCAGCTTCAGCTAACAATGTGGGTTTTCAATGTCCACAGCCACACATCCATACCATCTATTTTTGCTAGCACTGGCATTCTTTTAACCATGGTAAGCCAGTTCAGGGTGTTAACCCGTAGAAAACTGTTCAGTATTCCTTTCTGTAGGGGGAGTTTTCAATGGCAGATCATTACGGAGCTTGAGGAGGCTGGCTAGCAAAAGAAACACAATGGAAACGCAGCAGGGAGGTTTGACGTTATGATGGTAGTTTAACCATAGCAGTGTGCCTGATGCATCTGAGCAGGTATCTTTTTGTAATCTTAATTTACAAAGCTGTTTTGTATGTAAAAACTGCTAAATCCTCCAGCAAACACAGATATTATTCTTACTGTACAGAGTTGGGTTGGCTCCATATATGATTATTGAATAGTTATTTGTTTAACAAAAGCACTGCAAAGTTGCTAGGTAGTCATACATAATACAGATAGGCAAAAGAGCGCATTTGTAATCTCCTTCAAGAATCTCATCACAGGAAGATACTTTTCTATTTTAGTGAGAAGCAAATTGGAATTCAGAGTGTTAAGTACAGTATATAACTGTTTTTACTGAACATACTGCAAAACTTTTTTTCCTGCCCTCTGCACATGAAGGGTGTATGTCACCTCATGAGAAGTCAGACTACCATAGAAATGCACTGCTCCAAGAGGATTGTATAAATGTCTTTCGCTAGGTTTAAGGTATGTGGGGATTAGTATAGATTGACCAGGAAGGATAAACTCAAGTAACCTAAAATACTTACGCTTCTCAATCTCCTATTACTCATAACTGCTTTTGTCTCCCACCAGTCTTCCCCTATTCTTTAGCAGACTCACAACAAAAGAGAAAATATTTTTTTAATACCTATTCTACCTACTAGTTTAATCAGGATTAAAATGTATCTACTGAGATTTGAAGACATGTAATGGTACTGGATTATAGTAAAACCCTGCATTTGAACAGCACCTCTTTTATTAAACTAGCTCACCAGCAAATGCACCACTCTGTGGGTCTTCTTGTATGTCACTAAGCATTTTGGGCTGCAGCTCCTTAGTCAGTCGGTTGAAGGAGGACTGTGACATTCCTGGAATTACTTTGAGGTTTCGCTGGAAAGCATACACGACAACACTGATGAGATACCCATTTAACAAGACCAAAACTAGAGCCCCTTGCTTCCTAGATGAATGCCGTTATGATTTCACCCACCATCTTTAGTGTGACGTCTGGAACAGAATGGAAAGGATGAAGGGAAGGTTTAGATTGCTTTGCCTGAACAGATGGCTATCTCATTGTTTGCAGATACACATCATAGAACCACCCCAGGTTTATCCTGTTATTAGAGGTGTATGCACAAATGTGTGGTACACACACCTGTTATCTGGATATGACCCCTAGCACATGTATCTCGGACAACAGCTGTCGGTTTTTACAGCTTAAAAACTTTAACATAGATAATACTTGAAAATAGCCAGACAATTATTTGTGTTGCCCAATTCCAAACACCCTGACGTGGGTTTTGAAAGTAATCAGGATTTTCCAGCACTTTCCATTCAAAGCATATTTCTCACTTGATTATAGTGGAAGCTTCCCTCTGACTCTGTGGAGAGCTCAGTTTAGGTGTCTTGCCCTGAGCTTCACCAGAGCAGAGTTGAAATCCAGGTTAGCAGAATGATTTTTACTTACTCCAATTGTGGAGACCACCTTTTTTCCTCTTATGATCTCGTGTTGTCTTCCTTTCATGTACTTTGGTATTTTCAGGTAAATAAACTATAAATCCTATACCTTGGTCATCTTCAGTGCATCATCATGTTTCACTCTATGAGAGGGTCTGCTGTCTGCTGACCTGAGTGTGGACAGGAATCCTCCAGAGGAGATGTGAAAATGAAGCCTCTAGTGTAATGCATGGTTAATCCCTGCATTTTTAAACCTCTCAGTTCTTTCTGTTCCATAACAATATTCAGAATATAATGGGGTTGAAAGTATAATTTTGCTTGAATCAAATGAAAACGAAACTAGTGGCAAGAAAATTTCTTCATGAAAAAAATTGTAGGAGTTGTTACATAGGTCACTAGCTGGACTTAGACCTCTTGCATGCAATTGCACTTCAGGTTACTGAATAACCACTGTGCAGGAATAGGCTGTTACCTCCTGTGTAAACCTGCTAGAAAACATACACATAATTTAGCCCTGAGTATTATGGGTGGTTTGTTATCAGTGTGTGAATGTAGATACAGAGAACTGCTGAGATTACTGCTGGTTTCTCTGACAAGTTAAATTCTCCCAGTACAAACCTCTGTGCACTGACTTGTCCTTCTTTCCTGTCTGATCCTGTCCAGCTCTCACCTCACTTGGCTTCTGCCTTCCAGCTTCTGTGCTTGTGTGTCACCCATCTCCTGTGGCAACCTTAACTTGCCATCTCCTAACTTGTTGAATGCCTGAGTATGCAGCCTGATGTTTCAGTGATCTCTTTCAATGATCTGATCTTGCGTGAAATATGCTATTCAGGGATATGAGCTGAAATTACAGGATGTGTGCTTCAACATGAGTTTGGAAGTGGTTGGAAGATTAATGCTATGAGCTAACAAGCTGAATCACACTGTATCTGATATAGGTGAAGTCATCCACAAGCACAGTGGTAGATACGCTTAGCCACAGCATGTTTTTATGAAACTATGCAAGTGCAGCATAGACAAGCCTCTTTAAACTGTTGGTAATTAACATTTTTTTTGGTTTGCACTGAAATTTGAAGCGTCTAATTACACTACTGTAATGCTACTGTAACACTACTTTCTTCATGCTACTGTAAATGCTTTTGTTGGAGGCTTGTCATCTGCACCACCAAGTTTCAGTGCATCTAGTCCAAGCAAATGAAACGTCCTAATCTATAACTCTTAACTGTATCATGCCAAAAAGTGCAATTTTTCTGAACTGCTGATACAAAGGGGGAGAACTGCCAAGATGCTTAAGCTGAATGAAGATTCTTATGCCCAGGACTTGTCTGCTTTTACTTGGGGTATAATAGCAAATAACTGTCATGTTTCATTTCTTACAGATGCTACCAGACCTGAAGGCAGACAACCAGAGGCTAAAAGATGAAAATGGGGCCTTGATCAGAGTTATAAGCAAACTTTCCAAATAAAGGGTTTACTACAGCAGCAAGTATCGGTATTGCACATCACTAGTAACTCCAGTGGACCATAGTATGGCAGTCACTGGAAGTGTGGGAAGATCCCTTGGAGACTGTCATTTTTCAGATATCCTGCCAAACGCCCTCTTACCTGTGTGTTTTTTTGTATCAAGATCATTGTTTCTGTTAAAATGCAGCTGCTGAGAAGATGAAATGACTGAGAAATCTTGTTTACAGCTACAGCGTAATAAGGAAAGTGTTCAAGGCCAGATACGCCTCAGATATTTAACCAGTAAGCCTTAGTTGTACATAAACACTTTTACATCAACAACAGCTTTCAGCTCTCACAGAAGACAGTTACTCAATAATGTTTTTGTTGTGCCACAATTCCCAGGTTTTTTCTATACTCAGTTTTTCTTCAAACCTTAAGGGTTGTTTTTTTTTTCCCTTCTAATTATTCATGTACCAGATTTTCTTGTACAGTGTTTTCACAGCTTTACCATTTGCAGAGACCACACACCCTTTTAAATTACATATTTGTGTAGCTACCTAGAGATGTATTGTCCAACCACCTGGAACAGAGATGCTTGGTGGAACATTTGCTTTCACTGTTTGTGCAATATGCATTTATTTCCTAAACAAAATGCTTTAAAAGTCAGTTGAAACTAGAAATATTTTAAGAGTCCTGTTTTCTGCCTTTATTGGTCACTTTAAAAATAAAATTAAAAAAATAATTAAAAAAAAAAAGTTTGTAGTGAAAGATGTTAGATCCTGTAATCGTCACATTCATTTGAGCAGGTACTGAGTGATGCTGTATATATAAATGTGTACTGGTTTGATTTTTCAGACCACCACGTGGCATGCTTGAATATATTTCCCTATTGCAAATGTCTGTTAATGCAAATTAGGCTACTCCAGAATAGTGTGTTTAACAAAGTTCATTAATTTTTATGGTATAAAGAATTTAGACATTGTACATTGTATGGAGCCCTATCATTACAAAAGGTCTAAACTATATAAAATACTTTATTATCTTTTCCTCCCATTTTTTTAATTTGATAGTGTTCACCATAATAAAAAATTGCATAAATATAACTGCTTCACTACATTTCACATACCTGTATTTATCTGAGTGCTGTCCAAAACTGTTGTGCTAGCCAAAGTAATGTACTAAATCATCTGAGAAACATAACCCATTACACTCACATTAATGTTTATATGCACTGTTGCTGCCATGTGAGAAGGCATCCAATTTGGTAACACCATCATGTCAGACCATTTTATACATTTCAGTGGCCTTTAAAAACAAAGAAAGTACTTAAATGAAGATCGCTTTTGTTAGAAACAGCTTTTATATTTTCACTAAACCATTCAAACTACGACATCCTATCGGCACATAGTTTATTGCCTAAAACCACTGAGCAGATCAGCCATTAAAACAGATTGTACATTGTAAAGCTTGTAGTAGCTATTGTATTATTGATTATATTGTATACTATATTAAATGTGAATTTGTACCCCTTCATTTAAAAAGGTCATTGTGTTCTACTGCCGACTTGGGGGGCGGGGGGTAGTTTTTCAGGACTGGGATATGTTTTGGTAAGAAAGACATGATGTCCTCTCTGTTGATTGGTTTTTTGAAGATGTAAGGTTATGCTCTTACTACCAAGCTCAGGATTCTTGATTTTAAAGGTACACAGATAGTTTGAGATATCTTATTGTAATTGATCTGTATGAGAGGTGGGTCTGAACCATAGGGACTTCCATTGTCTTACGCTAACATAAAATAAATAATTGAATGGCTGCAACATATTGAGTTCTGTTACAAGACAGTTAGGCATATTCTGGATTATATTTGGTAAAGTTTGGGTGCCTGTGAATGATTAAATAAGTGTTTCTAATATTTTAGTGTTTTATATTTAGGTTATTTATTCTTTATATCTAAAAAATGAATGGCTACTGTGCTATATTGATTTTATTGGTAGTACTGAGCAGACCTTGTATCTGCATGAAACTAGTTGCAAAACCCACTATTTTGGAAAAAAAAAATTGTATTTTGACATATACAAATAAAATGAATACAAACTATTTTAAATGTGTGAAAGTTTTACTGAGAAGACGTTGAAATTTGTTATGAATTTAAACCATGTTATATATTTAAATTCTTTGGTGGGCATATTTCATTCATAGCGTTACTCAGATGCAAGGTTCAAGTACCTTTCAAAGATTGTAATCAAATTGTGATTATTTGCACATCATTGTACATGCACATCTGTAAATGCAACAGTAAAAATGCCGTATTTATGCAATCTGTAACAACTTGGACAAATGTTTATATATTTTACATAAACCTGTCTGTGTGCAGAATCTGAGAACCATTTTTTACAGGATATCAACCACATCTCACAAAGTGATTGCTAAACTTGTGTCACCATCTTACTGTACTGATCACGTTGCAGGTCAAACACATCCCCAGAAATTCCAGCTACCACAGAGAGAAAACTGGGAGTGGAGGACTACTTTATTATCTAGGAGACAGTTTCATAGAATGGTTTGGGTTGGAAGGGACCTTTAAAGCTCATCCAGTTCTAACCCCTGTGCCACGGGCAGGGGCATCTTCCACTAGACCAGGTTGCTCAAAGGCCCGTCCAGCCTGGCCTTGAACACTGCCAGGGATGGGGCAGCCACAGCTTCTCTGGGCAACCTGTGCCAGTGCCTCACCACCCTCACAGTGAAGAACTTCTTCCTAATATCCAATCGAAATTTACAAGAAATATAGTACAGCTGGCTGCTGACTCAGAACCAGCCCCAGCTGTGAAGGAAGCTTTGGCCTGGGGAGGAGGAGTGACCAACCATGGCTAGGAAAGCAGCCCAGGCAGCAGAGTGTGGGGAGGTGGTTGTAGGAACTGCCTGACTTTCATGGCTCAAATGGTAGCGCTTGCCCAAAAGAAAAGACTCAGGAGCTGGAACTTCATTTTTGCCCACCTCATCCCCTTCACGATAGACAATTCGCTCTGTATTCCCTAGTTCCTGGTATATGCTGCTTTCAGACCACTGACATTTCCTTGCCAGGTTCCAAAACAAGCAGTTGTAATTCATGCTCTGTAGGTTGGTGCATTTGTTTGCTCAGCACCAAGTACAAAACATGAGTCTCACTGTTCCCTCCTTTAGAAACACTTTTCATGCTAAATGCTAATTTGTGCTCAGATGAACATTAAGCCAATAGGGACTCATCTTACCTGCTCAGTATTCCTGGGCCCTGTCCATCTGGTGGTCTTTTAAGAGCAAATGTGTTGTCACAGAACACATGTCCTTTCTTTCTTAGAAAGGTAACTATTTGCATGACATCTTACAGAAGAGGGAAGAAGCATGCTCCTGGGTAGCTTTAGGATTCCTGCTTTAGGAGATCTCCCTCAAGGGAGACATTTCCTTCACCTTTATAACACACAAATGGGCTCCAGACAAGATTGCTCCTACCCCAGCTACCTGACCTAACCACAAGGTCTATAGTCAAGTGTGAGGGCACCACATAATTTCTTTTTTAAGTGAGGTGATTATGAAAACAATCATTACACTGACTTGTACTTGACCTGGGTGATCCTGGCAGTGGCTTGGCTCTCCACAGCTAGCACTTCCCGCGTCTATGGGCACCTTGAGGTTTTCTTCACTGGTGTGTTACACCAGCTCCTCCAGAAAGGAACATGCACTCTTACGTCTGTCTCGTTGCTTATGGTCTCATTGCAGAAGCCTAAATAGAGGTGGGCAAATGTGTCATGCTGCACTGCAGTGCACCGTGTCCCCAGAGCTCCGGCTGGGTCGGCCCGCTATGGCACGAGGGGCCTGTGGCAGTTGCGGGCCTGAGCCTGGCCAGTACAGGAGGTGCAGGGGGCCAGTTCTCAGTTACACTGAAAGGCACTTTCCCCATTGTTCCTCTAACTTCACATGACACAGTGTGGGCAGGAGGTAATTCTGACACTTGAACTGTGCAACTGAGAGGTTAACATGTTTTATAGATGAAATTTAATTTCCAGCTCCAATCCAGAGGGCTGGCACAGCAAAACAACACAAATGCACTATATAATATGTGGGTTTTAGAACTCCCCAGCCACACAAACATTACAGAATGTTTTGTAGAGCTTGCTTTTCTAAAGACAGCAGGGAAACACTTGTGACTGCACTGAAGAGAGTTGCTTTCCCACCTGCTGTACATCTTAGAATAGTTTTGGTCACCTCAGTGAATTGCAGTTTTTCCCCATGTAGGAATAGCCAGTCTGTCTGCTGGGGAACAGAAAGAACGATTCCCTGAAGTTTCTCAGGAGTTCTCGCTGCTCATGGTTATGTACACGGTGTTAACATTTATCTTTGGTGATTCAGCTTCCTCGAGTTCTTATGTCAAAGCCACTAATTACAAGGGTAAAAAATGCTGGTGACGAGTTATTTGCTTTACTTTTGTTTTGATTGCAAGAGCAGCAGTTGACATTTGTTGAGGGTAATAGTGAGTAGCATTGTGCTCTGCCTCAGCATAGATGTAAGACTAGAACAGTCCTAGAGGTGGCTGCAGGTTCCTGCACAGAAGGCAGAATTGAGGAAATAAAAACCAAAGCAAGCCTCCCAACCCCGCAGTGAATTGCTCACACTTTAAAGGGAAAGCTGCTGCCACACTGATGAAGTCACTGGCTATTCCTGCTTGTGTCAGCACCTCCCTGTTTTGTATTACTGATTAGATAGGAAAAGTATGTAGCCTTTAGAGAAAGGAGGAACTGTTTGGTTCTTTCAGCTATAAACATCACCTGTTGGATGTCTAATATTTCTGAGCTGGCACAGGGGTAATTACAGCAGGGACAAAAGCCCCACATTCCAACTCATTATTTCACCCTTCTTACTTGGGTTCTGCATGTCTCTTTTGCAAACCTATTAAGGCTTAGCAGAAGTAGTTAGTCCAGGCAGCACAATTCATCTTCCAGTGTGGTCTTTTCCCTTTGTTTTATTTGCTGGAGGAAAAAAGCAAGGGGGGGGGGGGGGGATGGGCAGGGGAGGGAACATGACACAATCTATTTATTTCCTGGGTAGAATCACAGAATGGTTTAGGTTGGAAGGGACTTTAAAGCTCATCCAGTTCCAATTGCCTGCCGTGGCAGGGACACCTTCCACTAGACCAGGTTGCTCAAAGCCCTGGCCCTGAACACTGCCAGGGATGGGGCAGCCACAGCTTCTCTGGGCAACCTGTGCCAGTGCCTCACCACCCTCACAGTAAGGAACTTCTCCCTAATATCTAACCTAAATCTCCCCTCTGTTAGTTTAAAGCCATTCCACCTTGTCCTGTCACATGTAAAACGCCCCTCTCCAGATTTCTCGTAGGCCTCATTTAGGTACTGGAAGGCTGCCTGCTGCACCTCCCCTTGCCCCCTTACCTGCCCTCAAAAGAAAGCAGGAGATAGCCCTGGTGCCCTCATTCGTGTCTGCACTATATACCCCTGTTCTGATGATATGTCTCCACCTCAAAATAGGACAGGCCTGTGGGAGCTGCATCATAGCATCTAGAATAAAGGTACCGTTCTCCCTGGGCTATTACCTGCATCTGCACCCTAAGTCCTCCAAACAACCAAGCATGACTTCATTACATCAGCTGGTACAAAACAGACACTTACGCAAAACTTACACAAAATACACATCTAGTGGCACAGCCGAGCCCCTGACCAGAAACAAGGTTTAATGAAAAAGTGAAGTTTGTTTAAAAATACAAACCCAGTTGACATGAGCTGCTGACACTAGGGCAGGATGCTCCAGCTGTTACAGCTCATCTCTGGTTTTAGCACTATGAAAGCAGCGAATTACACCGGGTTCTATCCTCTCACTTAATCTGTGGCTACAGGTGTTGCGTGATGTTAAATAAACCGCCTCAGAGCTGACTTTCAGCTCCCCACTGTAGGAAACACCGGTGCTCTATCAAAACAAGAGAGCCTGCTCTCTGGGCTGTTACTATGCTGCTCTCGTCCCTGCATAAAAAAAGGAGCAACGCTACTGAAAATTACAGGGGGGAGGGAAGCGGGAAGCAGGGTCTGTGCGCTAATACCCGTCATCACTCTGTGCCTGGGGACAACGACCCGCCATCAGCCTCCAGCCCGCGGCAGAGCCCGGGCGTGCGGCAGGCCCGCTGCCGGGCGGCTGCGCCAGGAGGTGGCACCACACAGCCTCGCTCCATGGGGCTGCTCCCGGCCTCCAGCTTGGCTCCTCCGTGCGAGGTGCCGGCGGCGGAGACCCGCCAACACTGCGCGAAGGCTGAGCCCCGGGCCGCGCGTGTCCGGGAGGGCAGCGGGGTGTCTGCAGCTCACCCCCTCCGACAGCAGTACGTAGGAAAGGCCCACAGCACAGGGACTCGAGGAACTTCTGCCTCTGCTGTAAACTGAGCCGGCGGTAGTGTGACAGGTGAAGCGTGGCAGAGAACTGCAACCTCGAGTTAGAGTTCGCCTCTAGAGACAAGGGGATGCACTGAGTCAGTGCAGCAAGGACTGCTTTTAAGTATCTTGTACTGAAAGCAAAAGGAGCTGCACGGTTGAACATCCTGGGAATGGCAGAGAGCCACTCGGCTTGGCTGGTGAGCTGAAATCCAGCCCATCAAGAGACACAACCTGCAACCCAAGGGGGGCTGGCCAGAGAGTGTGGGGGATCAGCTCCCCTGTGTGGTGAGCACTCCTGGGCTGTGTGAATGAAAAGACCCACAGGCCAGGAGCAGACGCTCAGCAAGCACCACAGGATAGCTCTGCTACAGCTGAGAGAGGAATAACAACAAAAAAAATAATCCTCCGTATCAGAAGTTGTCAAGCCAGCAGTTCACAGCAGCACTGCGCTGGGCTGAAACGGCAAAATGCTGGTTAACTCCTTCTTGCTCAACCCCCTTTCAGTACAGTCACTACACGCATCTGCTGCTTTGCTTCATAACCGGAGCACTCTACACTGTGAGGTCCTTGTAGTTCTTCCCTTGTCCCCTTCAATCTCTCCTGCCTGTTCATGGCCTTGCAAGTGCATCAGCACACCATAGGCACTCATAGCCTTCTCATCTCCTCAACCTTTTCTCCTCAGCTCTGCAAGGATAGTGTTCTGCCCCTATTTCCAAGCCACCATGTATAAATATTTTCCGTGCGGGAGGGGGCTTTGAGGTCTAATTACATTCCCTGTTATCCCTGGTGATAGCCACAGGAACCAAAAGACCCCAGAAGCCACTTCCCTGGGACCTTGAGCACCCTCCAAATTTCCCCATGTCTGGGGAGTGGCACTTGGAGTTGCTACATGCAGGAGCGGAGTGCAAGAACTCCCTTCATATTTTACTAACAAGTCACTACAAGTTTATCGACGCGCTACAGCTGCTGGTGAGAACAGGCTTTCCTCCGTCTTGGGCTCATCTCAGCTGTCAGGCTTCTCAGTCGTTCCTGTGTGCCACACAGATCACCAAGGGCCCCCTTGGACATCCAGTCCTGATACTTGCTGTCTATTTCTGCCCCCTTAAGACCACCTCCCATTCTGCTTCTTGCTTCTTGCGTTTTTGGCTCGCTGCTTCTCTCCCCTGTTTCACTCCCCCCTTTAGACCCAATCACTGGTCACTTCTTCTGGACCCAACTGCTCTACAGTTTTATTTTCTATTGATTATATTCTTCAGAGTGAGGGTGGTGAGGCACTGGCACGGGTTGCCCAGAGAAGCTGTGGCTGCCCCATCCCTGGCAGTGCTGAAGGCCAGGTTGAATGGGGATTTGAGCAACCTGGTCTAGTGGAAGGTGTTCCTGCCATGGCAAGGGGGATTGGAACTTGATGATCTTTAATGTCTATTCCAACCTAAACCATTCTATGATTCTATGACTATGCTACTTCTACAATTCCTCTCCACATCTCCAGCAGCCTTGACACTTTGCATGCTCTCCCTCCACCTCTGTTACTCACCGTCTGCTCCCCCTTTCCTCGCACTGCCTTATCCTGAAGCACACATCCCTAACAGTTTCAAATACTCCATTAATCTTTCCCTGACAACTGGATCTTCTTTTTTCAGTGATAACCTAATCTTTACTCAGTAGGAATGTCTCTACCCAGCCATTTAGTTCTCACTGCTCTTGGTTCTTTCTAATCCAGGGCAGTGGTTTTACCATAAAGTAAGCACACTCTACAAATCACCTTCCCACTCAGTCCAGTCACTCCCATCCTCAGGAACCAGCACTATTTTTCATAGGCCCCTTTTCTATTTTTCTCCTCCATACCTCTGACAGTTTCAGGGTGAAATCAGTGAAAGTACTTCCTCCCTTGTTTTCAACCCAACAAGGTGCTTGCAGGCAAACAGCCATTCGCTATTTCTTCATTAGTTTCCTTTCATCCCTTCTTGAGTGTTCAACAGTAAAGCAAACACATAAGGGGATGCCTGTTGGGTCCTAACACCTGATTTGGGAATAACTCCTATAAACTGAGCACTGGCTGTGGATTTGCTGGTGGGCAGGATGCAGTATGCAGCTTGCCCTTTCAAGTAACTTTTTAACTTGAAACTTCTTTTTAATATGTATTTAAAGCTTGTCTTAACTACCTTGGCAGTTTTCAGCTTCAGAGAGCAAATAGTGTATATTATGAACAAAACACATAACTTGGTTTTAAGCAGTGTCCACAGTTATTTATAGAAAATCATTAGAAGTTAGGCAGTGTTCCAATTCACACAAAAATTCAGTCTCAAGCTTTTATCCTAGATGTTTATGGCATGGCCACTTATCATCGACATAAGTTTCATAGTATAAAACACCAACATAATTTTAACAGTAGGAAGCATATTTTATTTTTTATGATATTTAAGCTATTTTCTCTCTTTGTTTGGTTTCATACACACCGACTCTAAACTCTTCCACGTGCTTCCCTCTCCTCTGCTTACACTCACTGATAAGTCACTACCATTGATTGATTGCTGTGTTTTGGCCGCTTCCAGATGATTGCTACTAATAACCAGTACTAAATTCCTGAAATATCTGCCTGATTCCTTTTGCAAGGCAACTTTGTTACGGTCCATCATACGGAACACAGTAGGCTCTAGAAATACTGTGGTGCACGAGGAAAATAATCGCCAAATGAACGGGTAGCTCAAACAAAGCCTTGTAAAAAGCCATCACACTAAATTCTGCATGCATCATCTACTGCATTTCAGCACAGGCCAAGTTTCTTAGTCAGCTCTCTGAGGAGATCCGTCAGCCCTAACTCTGATTCTTTTGGAGCAGAGTTTTGTGCCTGCTGTACTTTTCTGCGGTGTGCAGCTTGCCACCTGCGTGAGGTTAGATCAAAAGGATGCAGTGTAACAGCTTAACCAAGAGGCGCACAGTGAGAATCAAGAGACCTAATTAATTTTTACTGACTTTGTATTGGTTCCTCAAAAAATCAAACTCATTCTTAACAGCTAGAGGGCTGTTAACTAAAACCAAATCCACACCACAACAGCCCTGAAGGGTTATGAATTGTAAGCAGTACAAACAAGACACAGACTGACAGCCAGTAACCACGGGATTTCATTTCTGATTATGCATTTGTGTGCTTACGTTTGGAGATACAGAAACACAGGAACCAAACTGTCTTTGGTATGAACCAAAATCTGTTTAACAACGTTTTGAGCTTATAATGACAGTTAACTGTGCAGAGGTCACAGAACCAGATAGTATCTCAAGTTGGAAGGGACCTATAATGATCAAGTCCTCTATTTTGAAAACAGTTTGTTCCCAAAAAGGCAAGTGTAAAGCTGGACTAGTAAACCAGTATACAGTCAAATCCAATGCCTCTGTGTTATGTTCCCTGGTACTTATTGCAAGGAGGCATGGGCATTCTGCAAGAGCACTTCATCTTGACGGTGTCAGTGCTGCTCAAGCATGTCTAGGTGGTACCTTACATTACAAAATTTCTCCCAGCCTAAGTCACTTTACATTTATCTACACTGAATTCTATCTGCTACTTTATCACTCCCACTCAGTTTGGCAATTTCTTATTTTTCACTTTCTCAATTTGTTGTGTTTCTTTCCAATACTTTGATTTTGATGCATCCTCTATAATGAAGAGTTCTGCTGCAAGACACTCCCCAGGTTCCTTCACAGTCAACACAAATGTAGGGACCATGATGGAAAAACTGCCTCCTCCAAGTGCTGTTTTTGTATGTCGATCATATCCTGGCCCTACTAATTCACCACAGGGGATTTCCTTCTATGCCTTTTGCAAACTGGTCCTCAAGCAGATTTATAGCCTGCCTTAAGAGCATCAGCATCAGCTTTTCTCTGCTGCCTTAGACCTCTTTGTGTAACATTTTGACTCCATCCCTGCTTCTCAACAAGTTGCTCTAGTGCCTACTCACCCAAAAAACATTCTCCTCACACCTTTGAAGTCAACTGCACAGACACTGAAACTTTTCCCATCCCCGCTGTTTTCTTATCCAACAACTGCCAGCTGGAGACAGATGACAAAATCTCTGCATTGATTTCTCATATTGTAAAATGAAATAGTTGAAAAAACATGCAAAGTTCTTTCTGTAAGTTTGGGTTTTTTTTCCCTTTTCACATAGCACTCCTCTATCAGCTAGATACATGACTGCAAGAAACAATACTATTTTGTCTGTCAAACCAAACTAGTCCAAAGAAACTATACTATTTTTGGTCAAATGATAGCACTTTAAAGAATGGTGAGACACATACAGAAAACAGACTAGAAGATGGACTCTAGGATTGATCTTGAATCCTAGTATCTCCTGAGAAACCCAGCTTTTTCATAAAGCTCTGTTGTATTTACATGTGAGATTTCAAATCAGATCCTAGCACTTGGGAAAAAAAAAAAGGTTGAAGCATCCAATTCAGGAGCACAACAAATAAGATAAAATGGGTATTTCACTAAAATTGGGGTTTTCAGGTTTGTGTGAGTTTGCAGGCACAAGTCACAAAAGAGTAACTCAGTTAAAGCACTGACTACAGGAACTAGAACATAATTAATTGTTAGAACCTTACAAAGGAAAACCTTGCCAGAAGATTGGTGCCACGACACCCAGATCCAGGGAGGGGGGGAAGAATAATCAGTTTCTGGAAGGAAAGTTGAGGAAATAAAAATCCATGATGATGGGCTAAGCCTCTCAGATTTAGATAGCGAGCATAGCTCAGAAGTAGCAGAAAGTGGTATTAAATTGTGAGGAACAGCAGTTTATCTGCATCTAGACAAAAATGCAGAAACAAGCAAGACTAAACAGTAACAGAATTTGGTAGGTAAGAAAAGATAAACCAAGGATTAAAAGAGAATTTGAAAAGGAAACAGTACAGATGTAAACAGAAATAGAACCTCTTTCTACTTACTTTTAAAAAAGGAAGTTGGTTAGAGACAAAACATGCAATCACTTCACTGTCCAGAAATGCAACTACCAGCATCTCCACGTTACCCTTCACAGCCTCCTGCCTTCACTGAGATCCTCTAGGAATGAATCTTCTCAGCTCATGGGAGGGAGGGCAATGGTCAAGACTACGAAGCACCACCTAATTTTTTACACTCTTTTGACAGGCTCTGACAGAGATATTAAATGTCCTGTTAAAAATAACAAAACAGTGCAAAGAGGAAGACGCTTGCAAAGTATGTTTCAGCAGGTTTTGTCTCAGCCTAGGCCTGTGATTCAAGGCAGCAGGAGTGGTTGGAGAGAGAAATATTGCTGTAGGATAGCAGAGCAAAGGCTTGGAAAGCATTAGTTAGAAAAGGTTAAAAGGAAGAGTCAAGGGGGATACTGGTACTATGTTTGAGGATCATTTTACTTTCAGGGGGAGATTTAACATTAGAAATGTCACAGAGCATAAGTGGGGATTTTACAGGAAGATTAGAGGAAAGTTATGGTAAGAGTTTTAATGTGAAAAGTTTAAAGAGAGGCTTTTGAAATTTTATGGATAAAAGGAGGAACAGATACTTCTACAAAAAAAAAGATGACAGTAAGATTTCACTGAGTCATAGCAATTTTAGGCAACAGTATTGATAGAAAGATAATGCAGAGACAAATAGGTAGGTAGGTTAACTGGGTTCAGTGATGGGGATGAGGATTACTAGCAGGTGAAATTTGAAGCACAGAGGGAATATTTAATGGGAGAGAATCACAGAACAGTTCAGGTTAGAAAGGACCTTAAAGATCACCTAGCTTCAACCCCCTGCCATGGGCAGGGAATAAACAGAGTTTAATAAAGCATGAGTATTTAAAGCAGGTAGAACAAGTATGTGACTGAAAAAAGACTGAAAAGGGAGAAGAAACATGAAGAATTCTGACTGAATGGGCTTCAAAGGGAACTGGATGTGGGAAGGAGTAGATAGGCACACTGAGCAAAAGAGTTTCCTGGAAGTTCATGTAATAGGCATTAGCCAGGTGAAGTCTAGAGGAAGAAGAGTATGTGTGCTTGAGAGACAGGCAGGCAAAGCCAGTAGCCTCAACACAGTCTGTGGGGAGACCTTCCAGAGATGCTGGAGAGGGTGAAAGGGAGGGGATGTTTCAATGGAGAGCACACTGGCATTGGTGGGTGTAACAAATGTTCATAGAATCACAGAACACCAGGCTGGAAGGGACCCAAAGCTCAAAGCATGATGGTAACAAGCAAACAGACACTGGGCAGGAGTTTGCAGGTTGTCCTTTATTTCCTCAGCCTATAATGTGTTATTGTGTTCACTATCTTATTTTCCAGCCCTCGAAAACTGCCACTTCAGAAAAAATTATGGCGCAATTAAAATTGTACACAAAACCTGAATAAGGTTAGATCACATGGTTGAATCCCTAGAAGAAATGACACAAATCTTAAGCAGTTTGCAACCCTTTGCAAAGGAACCAGCTTTGGAGTGCCCAACCCCAAAAGGCACTTCATTTCCTCAGGATTGGAAGAACAAATGATGGGGTTTATTCTAAATTGAAATATGTGTTTTGCCTCGCAAAGGAGACCAAGATCATCCTACCCAGTCCTGGTGACAATTTTACCTCTAAGGGAGAATCCCATTCCATAATACTGAATATATAAAATTCAGTATCTTAAGGCTTAGGGACCCTTGTAATTACTCCATCTAAAATTGTAGCTAATAAAATGAACTGTATTTCTAGGCCTTAAGAATATCCTGACTATTTTTTAGGTAAGAAAAAAGTGCCACTCTAAAAATGTTTGCAAGCTATTAAGCTGTCCTCCATTGTGGCAGAGGAAAACATGCAGTGTGATACTTAAACTATTTGGGACTTTATCCCTGAAAGCTTTCCAGCACAGACAACCTTATTGAGATGCAAACATCTGACAGTCAGCATTTTTGTATTGGGCACTTAAGCCCTACCTCACTCACCACAACATAACTTCTGTTAATATATAACAGACTGTAAGGAACACAAAACCTTTTTGGCACTAAAAAAACATCCCCACAATGCTTTTTATAGATTGGAGGAAAAAAAAAACCAACCATCCAACAGCAATGTCAGATGCAGCTAAATCCTGGCAATGCACCTCCTACATGTAAGATAGGTGGGCAGGTAAGATGCTACATGGGGCAAGCATATCTAAGCTAAGGTCTGCCACAGAGAGAGGGGCCCAGGCAGCAGCTGGAGAGATTAGGGGTAAGGGAGAACAGTGAGTATCCTCAAAACTAAAATACATTGCTATATTTCTCCATACTATAAGTAATAACTTTCTAATCTGACTTTGTACTCACTTTCAGCCAGCTGTGCTGCTCATAGGGTGTAATGGTCAGGGGAGAAATACTGGTGATGTCAGTGTTACGCAATTCTCTCAAGAAAAGCTCTTCATTATGTAAAGGAAAAAAAAAATAGCAGAAAGGGAAAGACAGACAAGAATTCGCATGGAGGAGTCTTTTTCTAATCTGTGTTTTCTAAAAATACAATCAGGTAGTTTTCCAACTTAAAAACTACAAGGCCAGGTTGGATGGGGCTTTGAGCAACCTGCTCTGGTGGGACGGGTCAGAACTGTCTGATCTTTAAGGTCTCTTCCAACACAAACCATTCTGTGACTCTATGATAAGAGTTCAGGTAAGAATGGTGGTTGGTTTTTGTTTGGTTTTTTTTTTCAGGAGAGTGCTTAGTCAAAACTTCTGTTATGTCAACTTTTTGTTATGTGCTTGATGTGCAAATAGAAATATGACCAACTTTACTGAGTGATGAGTATTAAAGCCTAGAGCTAGTACAGAACTATGTTTTCACCATATACTTTTCTATTTACAGCTTTCCAGTGTAACGCAGAACAACTAGCCCGTTTGGTTTGGGGATTTTTCCTTAGCCTAACAGATAAGAGGTATTGTCTGCACTGAGCATCCTGATATCTTAACTTCCATACATACAAACATTTAAACACCCCTTCGAAAACAACCACAGCACCAAAAAAACAACCCTAAACCCAAAACAGAACAGAAATCAGATGAGTGAAAAGTCCAAGTAAATGAATGATCACCAGAACGCCAGGGAAGGCTGGTACGGTGAGACAGTGCCCACTGCTGTGGAAGAGACATACCTAAGGTAAGAGCACTTACATGGACTAAGCCTGTGATTTATACTGTAGGGTGCAGAAAGCCTGCCATCAGATATTCAGAGCTCCATTTTGCTGGATATTTTTTCATCTCTATCTGTAGCATCCAGGGTTTGCTTTTGTTTTGGACTTCAGGTTTTTTTTTCTCTAAAAAGAAACAAAAAACTTTTGCAAAGTTTATATTCTGAAATCCTGATGAATTTTATTAACCAGGTGGACAAACTCAGGACTGAATCTGAAGAGAGAAGAAGGGCCATGAAAAGGTGAGAATGTGCAGTGTAAACCCAAGCTCTACGGATTTACACTGACTCTGCCCTAAGCTGGTATATTCTGAGCCTACTGGAAAGGTAGTGCCAATTGACTCATTCACTTCCCTCAGCACACATTTCATAAAGCAGGGTCAAACAAGCCATAAATCCATTGAAAGCAGTGATATCCCCAAATAGCACAATTTTTCAGGGTGCTATTAAGACATGGTGAATTCAGCCAAACCAAAAGAGCAGCACTGGTCACTTACCAGCTGCTCTGGTGAACAGATACTGCATACTCCCATCGCATTCCCTGTGTGCTCCTTATTCCTAATAGTTAACCCAGTTAGGTTTGCCCACTAAAGGCTGTGTTATTTATACACCAGACAACACATCTTTTAAGCCCTGACAGTGAACCCCCTCAAATCCTTGTTTCTCTTAACATCACGAAAACACGGGGTCCTTCCGCCTGTAGGAGTGAACACCACTACATGACTGCGCTTTGCCCACCAGAGGAGCAAGTTGTCATCTGCGGGAGCGATTAACTCCAGGCTCTTCCCACCGCGCACCGACCCCGTCGAAGGACGGAGCGACAGCAGCGGCAGCCACCGCTTTTTCAGGCCAAACCGGCGACTCTGCCCCCGATGACAGCCAAACAATGACCAAGCCGGGCTTCACATACGGCCTCTCACCCTGCCGCTGATAGCTGCAGGCGGGGCCGGGCAGCCGCACCGCCCCAGGGCCGACCTCCGGCACCTGCCGCGCCGTCAGCGGCCCTACGCCGGGTGTGACGGCGGCTCTCCGGCAGGTGCGAGGCGGGATTGGCGGAGCCGCTCCTAGGGGTGACCCCAGACCGCTCCGGCGGCACCGCGCTGACGTTACAAGCCGCCCGTGAAGCTGGAGCGCAGCCCGAGGCGGGTGGCTGTTGGCTTCTCAGGCGGCCGCGGCGCCCTTCGCCCCATCCCGCCCGCGCTGCCGCTCGTCGAGAGCGCCGGGGTCAGTGTCCCCTCCCATGCCGCGCCGGCCGGGGCAGGTGGCAGGTCGGCACCCGGAGCGGTCAGGTCGCAGTGCCCAGTGCACCGGCCCGGGCGGGGCCTCTCCGTCCTCACCCCATTGTTGAGGCCATCTCGGCAGTTTCCGCCCTGGCTTCGGCTCTGTCCGCGCAGCGATGGGGAAAGGGGAGGGAAAGCAGGGAGCTTGGGGGAGCGCCGCTCCTTCCGGAACGGCGGGAGGCGGTGCCGCTCACCTGGTGCCGCCAGCACGGGAGAGCGCCCGAGCCGCGGTACCGCCGGGCGGGAGGTGAGCGCTGGCAGCTCCGCCCCCCTCCGTGCCGCGCGGGAACACGGTCCCCAGCAGGCAAGCGGGCGTCGGGGGGGATGGCACCCCGGAGGCTCTGGGGGTGGGGGACGGCGCTTCGCGGTCGCTGCGGCGGGCGGGCAAGCGAGAGAACGAGTGGTGGGGGGAGGCGAGTACCACCGGGCGGCTCCGTGCCGAGGGGTGAGGGGAGCCCCGGCGGGCGAGGGGTGCCGTGGCGGGGCCGGGCGGCGCGGTACGAGCTGCAGGAGCCTGACGTGCGAGGGCGGGCGGTGATGGAGACCCGTCCCCGCGGGCAGGGAGGGCTTCCTGGGGGTGCGGCGGAGCGGCGGGACGAGGACGGGCAGCGCCGCGGGAAGGTTCACATCTCCCCTTTTGTTTCTCTCCAGGGTGTTTGTGCTTCTGAGTCTGTCTCTCCGCCCCCGTCTCTCCCGCCCAGCCCCGCCGGGACCTCTCTTCTCCGGGCGGCAGCAAAGCCGCCTCAGGGCGGGCGGCAGCAGAGGTGCTGCTGCTGGTGGGGCGCTCTCGCCATCCAGCCCGCCGGGAACATGGCTACCGGTGGCTACCGCAGTTCTGGGGGCAGCACCACGGACTTTCTGGAGGAGTGGAAAGCCAAGCGGGAAAAGATGCGGGCGAAGCAGGCGCCGCCGGCCCCGGGATCAGTGGCCGGGGGGGAGGCCAGGCCCTCCGGGGCAGCCGCCTCCTCCGAGCTGAACAACAACTTGCCCTCGGGCGGCCCGGCAGCGCCCCCTGACCGCACGGCGCCCCCCGCCGGCGGGGCCGTCAACTGCGTCGGGCTCTCCAGCGCCGCCCTGGGTCGGGCCGCCCCGAACAAGGAGCAGCCACCGGCCCTCGCCGGGGTCCGCGGCGCCGAGCCTGCCTCCAAGCCCCCGCCCGCCGCCGCGCCAGGCTCCCCCGAGGGCGAGGAAAAGCTGGCCGCCAAGGGAAAGAGCTCGGGCCCCAGCGCCAGGAAGGGGAAGGGGCAGATCGAGAAGAGGAAGCTGAGAGAGAAGAGGAGGTCGACAGGTGTGGTGAACATCCCGGCAGCTGAGGTGAGCCTGCGGGAGGTGGTGCGGGAGGTGGTGCGGCCGCCGCCGCACCTCAGCCGCCGCCGCCGCACCTCAGCCGCCGCCGCCGTACCTCAGCCGCCGCCGGGGGCGCCCGCGGGACCCGAGAGCATAGGGCGGGCGGGGGCTCGGACCGCGGGGCCGCGAGCGGGTGAAGGGACCGGGCAGTCCTCCTGCCCCGGCATGTTCTGCGATCGTGACAGCGCAGCATCCAAACGGGCGAGGTGGTGTTTAGTCCACATCGTTTAGACCTGTCATGACCCGTGACTTATGTTTTTATGTTGTCTTGTTGGCAGAGGGTAAGCTCTAGGGCTTTTGGAAGATCAGACTGAGACATGTGCCTATTAAAGTATGGGCAAACCAATAGTAATGAAAGAAAACGGATTTATCAGCTCTGAATAGATGTTCAGGTGTAAATATTACTGAGTTTGGAACCCAAAAGAATGTCCTGCATTGGAAAAAATGTAGTGGTTTATAGAGCATTTTTTCGAAGGCAGAGGAAGATATTTTTATCATCCAACACCACTGTCCTCTGTGGTTTGCTACTAGTATAAAAATCTGGCATTGATTTATACTACTCCTGGAGGAATTCAGAAGAATGATAACTAAGTCTTCAGCTTTTTTTTTGCAGTTAATAAGAAAGTCCAAAGGAAACTTTGAACAAAGCTGGATTTTAGTCTCCAGTTTTGCACTAACACTGATGACCACCATCTCTGTAGAAAAAACTTGTAGTTCTTCTTTTGGTTGACATAGGTTATTTTAATAACATTTGAAAGTAAGACCTTTGTTCTTGAAGCAGCAGGAGGTGAAATCATTTTTTTCATACCTGAAGTCACTAATGCTATTTTTGTGATGTCCCAGGGACTTTCACAGCAGACATTTTAATGCAAGAAGATACTGGGAAGTGAGGTGTGAGTTTTAGGACAATAAAAGACTTTATAATTGGTATTTTTGAGGGTAATGACTTGCACAGTCTTTAGTTTGAGGTGAAGTGTTTTGGCATAGGTCTTTAGTAGTCTTGCTTTGGAAAGTGAGGAATACAAGTAAGTTCTTGAATTGTCTGGCTTCAGAGTGTGCAAGCTTCCTAGACTGTGGTTGGTTTGTTTTATACAAAGCCCCCTAAATACCTGCCCTCTGTGCTTCTTTTGGAGCTATTCAAATGCTATATCTTCCCTAAGTGAACTAGACCAAACCCAGTTACAAATGGTTTTGCACATTGCAAGTGCTGTACAGTGTTACATTTTAGGGGCCTCTGCTGTGTACCTCATCCCCAGTCATCATCTTTGTTAGTTTCTTGGGTTTCTTTTTGCTCTTTGAGACTACTGTCATAGTTCTTTGAACTAGTTTCCTGGTTTTCTACTTTGAACTAGTATTCCTTGGGTAGATTTTGGGTAGTGTGTGGTTTGGGGTTTGGTGGTTTGTTGGTAGTTGTGGTGTGTGTTTGTTTTGTTTAACGGTTGCTCAAAATATGCTTTGCTTTCCAGACATGTTCCTTGCTTGGCAGCAATTAGAATCTTATGTGTGAATTTGCTACTGTAGCTTCTCCTTCACTGTTCAGGGTGGTTTGTTAATTAAGGTTAACATATTCAGACATTGAGAAGCAAGTTCTCACCCATTCCTGTATTTCTGAGGGCCATTTGTTGGCACTCCTTGGAAACTTCTTTTATCTTTATACTAATTACTTCCGAAACTAGGAATTAAGCATTCTATCACAGTTCTAGGGTCAAATTTGGATAAATGTAGATACCTGTTATACAAAGTATTAATGGAGAAGCTTGCCAGTAGTGTTGTATTTTTGACTCGCATATACTTACGCAAAGCTCTCTCTTTTCAGTATTTCACATTTCTTCAATGTTTTTAATCATTGCCACATGCATTCCTAGAACTGTTTAATTAGGGAACACTAGATCATTCCTGAGGGTGGACAGCTTCAAAAACTGTCTCCAGTGTCAAGTATGAGTAACTACTTACCAGTGGATGTTTTGCAGAGTATTTACTTATACTGTTGTTCATGTATCTATTAATTTACAAGAAGATATTTTATATCTTCTTGATTGAACTGAAGTTTTTTTTAAACGAGAAGGCTGTGGTGTAGATGGTAACTTGTTGAAGGTATCTGCAATACTCTAGTTCCTTGGTGTCTTTCTCATTAGATGCTAGATGTAGCTTTATCATGCTACGCATAATGACTTGGTAGTATCACACTCGGTAGTAAAATTTAACCACATACCACTTGTAGCTCTGCATGGTGTGTGTTTTAAAATAGTTTTTAGGAGATTCTTTTAGAGCTTTACACAGTGTTTTATAGTCTTATTTTTTCAAGAATATAGTTGTTCTCTAGAATGGAGCAGCCGTTTTGTGCTAAAGTCTCCATTTATGATCAGCATGTCACTGTGGTGGAGTACCATGATCAAAGGAGATTATGATACTCTGAAATTAAAATGTCTCTATGTTGACAAAATGCACTCACAGATGATACAGAGTGCCTAGAAGCTGCTTTGTCCAAAACAGAGTACAAAACCAGTTTTTACCCCAGAGAGGTAGGATCTATGTTCAGTTGCAGTACAGCTGGAGAATTTAGAATTACCAAAGGTGGTGGAATAAGGAAAGTAAAAGTTTGTGTTGTCTCAGCTATCTTGAAATAGACATGAACAATATTAGCAGATCGTTACTTGTAAATGATTAATTTATCTTCTGTTTCATGGAAAGGTAATACAGCTAGGTCTGAAACAGTTCTGTGTCTTAAATCTAGTTTGTATTGAAGTCAGTGGAGATCAGAAACCATAGGGGAAACTGTGAAAACAGATGGTGACAGGTTGGGAGTAGTGGTGACACTTTGTATTTACAGGCCATTGTGATAAAAGTAAAGGCTGTTTTTCATCTGCTCAGCGCTAGTGCTTAACTGAGCTGATGAAAATGGCTTCTGAAATATTTGCAGCTTTTTTCATTTTCAGTGTTTGTAAAGTAGTTCTTTGATAGCTTGTTGAATCTTGAATGTTGATTTCACACATACATATTAAGTGCTGTGGTGTTTGGTTTTTCTGTTTGTGTGTAACAGTTCTTCAGCTTGTGAAAGGTAACTAAATTGTAAGCAACTATCATTGCTAGCTAAGTTTTCTTTTTTAAATATTAAGTTTTATAACCATTTTTAGTTATGTGAGAAAGTGTTCTGCAGTTTGTAGGTATTCACTTGATGCAGATGTTAGGTTTGCTTGTGACATTTTTCACGTTTATAGGTAGCTGTGCTAGTATCTATCCAAAAAACACACAAAGTTCCTGTTACGCTACACTGACGGTGCTTTGTGAGGACCCACGTATAGGATGAGAGTTATGTTTTGTATTGTTATAGTAATTCTTCTATCCTGCTCCAGGCAAAACAAGCTGCACCGGTGAAAGTACAGCTTTACTTTTGTGGCTGTTTGCACTGGAGATTTCTGCTGGCATAGCTGTGTGGGTAAGTTTTTTTTCTGAACCCCAGCCAGGAGGATAACAACTTTTTTTGGGGTTACCATTTTAAAAAAAGGTGTATATGTAATAAAAAACATGGTCCATCTAGGAAGAACAGTTACTTACCATGGTTTTATTTAGTGTGTGCTTACAGACAAAGTTTGTATTTTCACCTAACCAGATGGAAGTCATCTAAATTCAGAGGTGTTCTTATGTTAATAATAGGGTGATGAATGATCTAAAAAGGTGTAAAGAACTCAAATCTGTGTATTTTGCATGGGAACCTGCCAGATTCGAGACTCAACAGTCTCCTGGCCCATTTGTGGGAAGTAACTAATAGAGTAGGTAGAAGTGATTCAGAGGTGGAATCTGCAGAGGATGTTCAGCCAGTCTGTGTTCATCTCTTGTCTACTTACTAACAGCAGTAAGGGTATGACTTCTTGAAACCATGCTGATGGCTTGAAGCTGGCTTGAAGCCAGGAGTCTGCTCTACCTCTTCAGAAGGCAGTGCAGGTGTGGTGTTTGGTAGGTGTCATACCGAACAGCAGCATTGTAAGTGAGCAGAGAGCAATGAGCAGTTTCTGTGGGGAAAGAGTTCCTGCTACTAGAGTAGTCCAGCATGCTGAGTTGACTGACAGAAAGCTCCCGCATTCCAGTTGGAAATGCTTAAGGAAAATTTAAATGCTAAATGTGTCAACCATAGCAATTACTGGGTATGTTTTAGAGGAACTGAAATCCTTCTCTGAATGGCTGCAGAGTAGAAAAAAGTGGAATCCTGTGCTAGTGGTTGGACTCTTGACCAGAAGTTGCCTTCAGCAGCATCTTTCTTACTGAGTCCCTACCTAAGGATTATGTTAAATGAAAGAAGAGTTCTAGCCATTTTCCATATTAATGAGGTAGTGTCTTTGCATTTTCTAGCATCTCTGTGTATTTTCTTGTAAAACAAATTCCTTCTTTTTACATATGTTCGGGGGGGGGGGGGAATGGTCTCAGTAAGTGTTTGTTCAAAGTACTGGGGGGGGATGGGAAATCCCAGCTATTTCTGATGACTGATACCCTTACTATTCATGCAGAGGTACTAGTGTTAGAATGGAAGCCTGAAATGTGCTTATTTGACCTGGATGACTGTTTGGGATGTGTTAGGCCATCCTCTTGCTTGCTTTGCCTGGTGAACACATTCATCTTCCAGTTCCATTTATGGTTCTTCCTTCAGACGTGGCAGGGTGAAAGGATCAAAACAAGCCTTTTTAGATTCTGATAAAAGGGTTGTGTTTAGACGGTTTACATCTAGTTTGTTTTGCTGTTGATGCCTTTGTGAAATCTGATGTTGTCTGAGCCTGTGGGCAGTACTTGTTCAAAAGGCTTTTTTTGGTGGTTTTTTTTTTCCTATCTTTTTTCGCATAAGCTTATATTAAGAGATTGTGTTAGTATCCTGACACTTAGCTAGGTGAGGGAAGTTATTTGGTCAAATAAATCACATAATAAACTTAGAAGTCTGGAAAGTTTTCAATTCCAGAATCTTTGTACCAGCTTCTAAATCCCTGCGTGTACATCTTGCAAATCTGGGGTCTCTGTGCTCTAGGCATAAAGCTGTTTTGGAATCAGGCTGGGCAGTGCAGTAATTTTCTGGTGGAGAAGATAGATGGAAGTTGTGTAATTTCCCTTCGAAGCGATATGGCTTTCTTCTTGATTAATTTAATAAAGCTGTTTTTGTAGAGAAACGGAGTGTAGACTAGTACCTATAGCTGGAATTCACAGGACTCTACCAGAAAGTACTGATTCTTTTATGTACTTAGTTCTTTTTAATTCCAGCACTCGTTCTTACTGGAATAGGTAGGACGGTGATGGAAAAATGTCAGAAGCCATTAATTTTCCCTCTAATTCTTTTGACTTTGCATATATCTGTAAGTGCAATTTTGGGAAGGTTGTTTTTTAAAATGATTTTTTAATAGTTAGGTATAATTGGAAAACATTATTGTATGGTTGGTTGGTTTCACTCTCCTTTTTGGGGGGTGAATCATCTGAAAGGATACAGTTAGTAGGCAGAAAATAAATGCAATATAAGTAAAGTATTTCGTCTTCTGTTAAGTGCTGAATTCTGCAGCAAGTAAGAAGAGTATTTAGTTTAGGTTGTAATTGGTGGTCGAAAGCTTGTTGATGTTCAGCCTTTCCATTTACTGCCTTTTCTTGCTAGTCTGTCATGTAGCCAATAACCCTAAATAAATGTAGGTGTTGGCTGACTGAAGGTTGGTGTTTCTTTGCATGATTTCTAGGGTATTTCTCTAGTACTCAAGACCGAAGCTCTGTCTGTCCCATTGCTGTTTGTTCCTAAAGCCTACTTAAAAGACAAG
This sequence comes from Pezoporus flaviventris, assembly GCF_033815535.1. Taxonomy (NCBI): domain Eukaryota; kingdom Metazoa; phylum Chordata; class Aves; order Psittaciformes; family Psittacidae; genus Pezoporus; species Pezoporus flaviventris. The sequence goes on from NW_026892564.1 coordinate 8,260,999, forward strand.
ATAGTCTGAAAGAAGAAGGTACTGTAGGGTCCAGAGTAGAAGCAGCCTGTCAACTGTACATTTGTCTACTTTTACACTGAAATAAACATAAAGCATTTTTCCAGTGCAAATAAGGTGACTTCAGTCTTACTGAGAATCTTAGGGAGGGAAGTATTGATGTGACCAGTTATTTCACTGAAGTGAACCCACAACTAAGTATTGCTAAAAATTAATTATCTGACTTTTTTTTTTCTTTCCAGAATTTGTATGTAGCTTTACTGTAACAAGTAATTGCTTTGGAAATATTTAATTGTTACTGTTCTACAAGATGCATTAGTCTAGCTTGAATGATAGGTTGATGGTTTCCTACAAATCAAAAAGAAACTTCTGCTGCTTTGGCTATTTGCAAACTAGTAGCTCAGGCATATAAATGAAAATAACTTTGAGTTAATTTCAAGAGATTTAAACTCATATCTGAATATGAAGACTAATATTGTGAGGTTATATGCAGCTGAAACGTCATCACAAGAGATGGGTATGGACCACATGCTCTGGGTCTGATTATGTCTTTAAAGCTGGGTGCTAAAGAGTTTTCAGCATTGGTATATTATACATGGCAGTGTAAATAGACACAGAATCATAACAGAAGTATAGATTGGATCTCCAAAAAAGTTGTCCAGTCCAGTATCCTGCTGTTTTGATCAGTTTTTGTTTTGGGCCAATTTTGATCAGGTTTCTTAGGGTCTTGCCTAGTAAAGCTTTGACTATATTCAGCCTGTTGAGGGTGGTGTAAATAGCAGTTCTACCTTTCAGCCTTTTAACCAGTCCCTACCAGTTTGGTGTTAGCTGTAAACTTTCCTAGAGTACCTTCCATTGCAGGTTGTTAGTAAAGGTGTTGCGTATTACTGTCACTAATACCAGCCCCTGAGGGATGTCACTTAACCTGTTTGCCAGTGGAAGTTTATAATACTGATTTCAACCTTTTGAGCCTGAAGATGCAGCCAGTATTCCAGCCCCTGACAGTACATTTTGGTGGGCCATATTTAACCAGCTTGGCTTTAAAGATAATACAGGGAGACAAGTCAAAGACCCTTCTTCGTCCTTGAAGGGAATTTTCAAAGTTTCTACAATTGCTGGTGCAGAAAGCTCTCATATGAAAGCTGTGTACGCTAATACAGCTGCATTGTTAAAGTTGTGTATGTGAGAGAAAATGTTTAGGGTTTTTCTAGTTTCTTTTTGCTAGTGGAAGTGCTGGAAAATTGCTTTTTCCAAGGCAGCAGGACAAAAGAGTAGTTTGAAAGATGACAGGTCAGTCCATCTTGTCGCTGTGTTGTGTTTCTCAGGTAGATGAAGCTATTAATACTTTGCAAGAAAAATACTGCTGAAAACTTGTGGTGTTTTGATATTTTTAACTATTTAATATTTACACAATATTAGGAAACCCTAAAACTTTATAGCATGTTGGTGGAACTGCTCTGAGTGATGGATAATGAGTTGGTGCTTTGGCTTCATTCTCCAGTTGAATCCACCTTTGCTATCTTATCTTTCATAACACTTATTTAGAACTGTCTTCTGAAGGTAATGGGTTTAAATAGCAGTCTCAGGTATTTTTTAATAGTGTTTTCATAAGTAAGTTCTAATATTCATAATGTGGAGGAAATAATAAGGAGTAAATCATGAAGGTTGAATAAAAAGAACTGCTGCAAAGCTGCTGCTTCTATAACCTCAACATTTGGAATTGTGATTTCTTCAAAATGCCTTCACGACTTTGGGGATCCTGATTCATCCCACCTGAATGCTCAGAACTAGTTACTGAAAGACTCATTTATTGAACACATTAGGAAGGAGATGATAGTAGTAAATGATGGAATATAAAATATATTTTAAACCAAAATTAGACTTCTGTGTTTGTTTCTGTACTAGAAGGAACAAATTATAGACTGGATGCATTTTAGACTTCCTCATTTTGACTTTGCCCATTTCTGGTGAAACTCTGCTGATACTCTGCTGATACAGTCAGGAGAAACATGACTGCTACTGCTGAACCCAGGACAGCTTCCAAAGCTTAAAGTAAATTAGTCTGTGTTTATTTCTCTACTGTAGGTTCAGTGGGCTGAAGAATACTCCCTCAAAAAAAGGAAGAAGGACATTTTTAGTAACAGTGAGACATTTCTGTCTAGACTGGGGGCTGTGGAATATTTGTAATTTATGCCTTTATAACAATATCTTTTATTTGTAAGAACTACTTTTATAAAGTGCTAATAAAAAAAAATGGTTTAAAAAGGAGAACAACTCTACTGAGTTGCACAGATGTAACTTTCTCTAAGGGTACAAGAGAACAGAAACCATGAATGGATTAATTTCCGCAGTCACTTATAAACCACCAGAAGCCTTGCGAATTATTTTATGTCTCCAGACTTGCATTATAACTTTCCATCAGCCTGTTTGTTCTTTGAATGTACTATATCCCAGATGTGTTACTTTCAAAAGATCCAAGCCAAAAAAAAAAAGCCCCAACACAAAACCTCCCAAAACAAATAATCCTTCACCTCCTATGTGAGAGAAGCAAAAATCCATCCCCTGAAAAAACATCCAGCTCTGGACTTTACCCTTACCCTATTTCAGTTTTGCTTTATGCAGCTTGAATATTCATGTATCTCTGATGGCAGCTTACTTTGAGCAGATCTTTCTCTGCAGTTGAAAAAAAAAAAAACAAACCCAAAAACCCCAACCAACTTGTGGATCAGAAATGCAGTTTCTGTATATCCCAGTAAGAGCTGGTGGGAAATAGATTACTGTTTCACAAGGAAAGGTTAAAACAATTCCCATCCAAACTCTAAATTAAACATGATAATATGAATTAATGTGCGAAATACTGGCACAAATTCTAGTGCTTCTTACTTCATTGCATCTCTGGGGCATGGTTGTTTTCTAAATCCCTCCAATAGCTCGAAGTGTGCAGGGGACTTCTGAGAAGGTCACTGTTAAGTGTTCAGTTCCACAAAAGTCTGCACTGATTTCTTAAAACTGTCTGGTTTGTGAACTCGTGTATATTTTTCTCTGTTTTTTTTTATTTTTAAGTCTGAGTTGTGTATTTAAAGACTTTCCAATTGGAAGACTGTAGGTGGATGACTATTTCCCATGCTTCACAAGGTCATGGGAAATTAAAATAAAAGCCATAAACCCTGATGTTTTATTTCAGGATTTTACAGTATTTGATCTGCTTGAATGTTGTTAGGAGGAATAGGATGGAGCATTTAGGCCTTTTATTCCAGGCCTGCGAGTGTCATATTCTGAAGTGTAATTAAGGTTGGAAGGAATCTCAGGAGGTCTTTAATCCAGCGTGGTTGCTCAGGGCTTTATCCAGTCAGGTCTTGAAAACCTCTAAGGACGAAGACAGCACAGCCTATTTGAGCCACCCTTCCAGTACTTGACTGTCCCTACAATGAAACTGTTCTGTTCTGGTCAGAACGTCTTTCCTTTAAATTTGTGTCCAGTTTCCTGCCACGGGCTGCTGGAAGGAGCCTAGCTCTATACTTGGTAGCTGTGGTACTTTGCCTTGCTCTGTGCAAGTGTGTGAACTTTTAGATTTTTGTGGCTCATCTGTTGAAGAAGGTGACTCATCTGATGTAAACCTTGGCTTAAGCCATTGCAGAACCATACCTGAAGATGAGGGGGTTTTGCTGGTCCATTCACATACACATGTTCCCTTGTGGACTTCTGGTTTTGGAAGAAGGTTATTCATACAGATAGATTTAGAATTTTTTTATATGCTCTTCTGTTTTGTTTGAGGTATGGCCCCTGACTTCGAGTAAGAAGGTCTAGATCCTCATCATACAAGTTCTTGTGCAGTCAAGTTCAGGTGACCTCACTAACCAGCTCCTTTAAGTTCACCAAAATTGGTAATAAGGGTGGACTTTGGAAATAAGTATCTTGATGAAGACCTTTAAAGGGAAACCTAATTATCCAAACCAACTACATGTGTTTTTCAGTACAAATCAGCATGTTATTCTGTAAAACCTGCTCTTCTGTAATGTCATCTTCAGTTACCAAAAGCCAATCTCTTTCTTGTTTAGTAATTCAGATAAGAAGCCTGCGTGTTACAACACCTGGGATTTTATCTACCAGATAAACAGTTGTCTTGAGCTTAAAAATGTTGACATTTGTTGTTTGTATATTTTATCTTTTCCTATATTTTGTTCTGGGGAGAGAAAGGAGAAAATTACTCGAGCATTGCTGCTGGCTGTTGTAATTTCTTTAGCTTGTATGTAAAAGTTGCTAAGTGTAGAGACTGAGGCTCCTATCTTTACAAATTGTATGTGGATAAAGGCTAGGTAAGAAGCTAGCTCCTAATGACTGAAATGGTGGCAAAATAAACAAATACAGTATTCATTATTGAATGGGTCACTAATTTAAAATCGTTTCTTAATAGCTTACATAGTGCTTTTTGTCTTGTTTTACCTCCTCTTTCAAGCCAGCAGCACTAAAGGAAATTAAGCTGACCTACTTGTTTTATAATTGGAAAGGATATATAAATTTTTAACACTGAATGCTAAAGTAGCAAATGAGAAATGAGTTATTTGTAGTTTGCAGGGGGGGAGGGGGAGTGTTATCCTCTTCAGTATTTAGGTACATATTTGGGTATTAAAGGTTTGGGGTTTTTTTTAGATTAACAGAAAAGTGTTATGCTCCCCCTTTTTTTAAGAATGCTGTTTTTCTGGCCAGGAATACGAAGCATTTAAATTTAATATGTTTTTCCTGCATTTAAAAAATAAGTATATTCTTCAAGATTTTTTGTGTTTATAAAAGACTAGCTTTATGGCAGAGTTTATGAGGTAATTAGTGTTCTGGTACCCTGAAGCAAATTATTAAATGAACCTAACTTCAGAAAAGCTCTAAAACAACACTATACTGTGAGTAACAATTTAGAAATAGTGCTAAGAACTATTAGTCTGCTCTCGGAGCTCTTAGAACTAATTTAACTGAGTAATTCTTCAGAGGTGCAATGAGCAGACCAGTCAGTGATGTGAAGTATAATCTCAGTTTCTTCCATAAACCTACTTTTTTTGTCACTGGAGGTTAAACTAGGAATTATTCATTATTACTTTTATTAATTAAGCAATGCTTTGCCAAGCCAGAGCTATGCCAGTGTCTTATTAGCCTTAGTTTGTCCTAAATTTGGCAGCAGTTGTGATTGTAGTCTGTGTCCCAGAGAGTTAATAATGGATTTGAGTTGCAGAGTGTGTGTGTTTTTTTACTTGTGCTGATGTGGCTTATTAATTTTTGCATACTAAATCCGATCTGAAATAGTATCATGGCTTTATGTTTTCAACAAATCAGATATCTAAAGTAGTATTAATCACTGGTCAGACAACAGTACTTAGCAATACCTTAATAGAACCTTAGTTAACTGATAAGATCTCCTTAGCAATACTTTAATAGAACCTTAGTTAACTGATAAGCTCTCCTCATCCTATATTACTTGGCACACATTCTTCAGAGTGTAGAAACACAATTTCAGCACATGTAACTTGGAACCCAGTGAAGATTCTCTGCCTGTCTGCTCCGTTCTTTTTACTGGTTTAGTAACTTATCTTTTCAGAGGTACCATTTAATGCTTAGTAATTTTTCCTGAAGCTAGTAGAACAAAAAGTTAAAAGCCTCTCCTTCTCTCTTTCCCCCCTTCACTTGCCCCTCTTCTCCCCCAGTTCCCCCCCTCCCCCCCGGAGTATTGTAGGCTTTTATGCAAACAGTCATGTAATTCTTACATACTTACATTTAATTTTTTTCTCTGACGTCTGTTGTGGTAAGGATCTGGATATATTGGAATGTGGGAGGTGGAGCGGAACCTTGAAGTGCTTGGTCCTGTAGCAAATTGTGTTCCAGAGCTGTACTAAATGAGTTGCTTTAACTTCTGTCTGTTACACAGCCATGTTTAGCATTACCATATTTTTCTTCCTATAAAACCTCTCGGATCTTGTGTGAAAAAACCTGCTATTTAAATTAATGTACTAACTCCAAGATGAAAGGTGGGTTTTTTTTGTGTGTGTGTAATGTTGTGCTTCAAAGGATAATTGTATAACTCTGTCAGTTAAATTAGACATAAGCGACAAAGATCTCTAAAGGCTGAGGCATGCTGAATGATTTAAAAATGGAATGTACAGCGAAATTTTTCAGAGCAGTCCTTTGGGTTTGTTCTCTAAGAAAAATAGGTGAAGGTGTGGTGAATTGAGGTGCTCCCTGTTGGTGTCGATGCGAGCAACCCCTTTTAATTGCATTAATTTCTGCTGCAGTATGCTGAGAACAGGTAAAAGGATGTGTTTGGGGCTTAACGTTGTTAGTTTACAGATTTGTCATTTGTGTTCATGATGTTTGAGCATAGAAATTGTAAACTGCTTTGGGGAGGAAAAAAAAATGAGACAGGAAGAGCATGCAGTTATACTCTAAAGGGTGTTGCAGAACTGGGTGTTAGGGAAGTTTCTATTACAGTGGGCAAAGCGTTTTGCTGGAGGTCTGGGTGTAAGCATGTTACATTGTTGAAGAACTTCTTTCATAAAGTCTTCACATTTCTTTCACAAAGGTATGAAATACTCTAACAAACACAGAAATGTGGTAACTTTTCAGATTTGGAAGTTTGAGTAAGTAGCATGTATTTGGTGTGCTGAGTACTCTAGTTAAGTACTTCACTCCAGTGAAGTATATTGGAAGTGGGCACTTTGAGCATGCTTAACAATTAAATTAGGGGCCTGCATTTGACAATTCAACGTTTAGGAGCCTACATTTAAATACTTCTGAATAATGGCATAGCTAGAGTTTAGTTGGTCCTAACACATCTGGGAAAGAATTTCCTGTTCAGCCTATTTTTCTTTACTCTTGATTTGTTACTAATTGAAATAATTGAAAAAGGACAGAGTCCTTAATACTTTTTAATGGCCTCCTATGGCTAGGAATACACAGAAACCCTAAAGGTAATTCTTTGGAAAAGGGAAATGAACTAAAAATTAAGAAAACTTCACAGTGATTGTGCATAAAGAGATCTTGTATCCTGTTGAAGATGATGTGCATTGTAATTACCTTGCATGAAGGAAAGACGCCTCAGGCACTTGACTTTTACAGCATAATGTAGGAGTTATTTTTAGCCTGAGGCAGAAACTGAGGAGCATCCCATTATCTGACAGTCTTCTTTGGTCTAAAACATAAAGGGATATTTTAATATAATCCCATTTTGTGGGTTTGCTTCTTCCTTTCAATTGTAAAGAAATCGAGCTCGTCAGATGTCAGATCAGTTTTTGTCAAACTTTCTTGGAGGCTGTTTGAATGCAGGTGTTGCTAAGCAGCTGAACACCACAAACCACGTCTTATAGCATGTTACATTTTTTGAGATGCAAGAATGTTTGAGAATCAAACCAAGAAATCAGAAATAGATACATTAATATATTTATACACACATTAAATATTCCCAGCTACCATTCAACTTCCCTTTTTGATTCTTCACAATTGTTTTTGTTTTCTGATTATTTAGAAAGATTTGGAGGTTGTTGACATGTTTGTGTTCTAAAGCATTCAGCACTTGGTGCTAGCTGGCTCTGACTGGAGACTGAGCTCTGAAGCCTGAATTATCTACACTGCAAGGTATCACTGAATTATCTATTCCATTATGATGAGTGTAGACATCCCTACAGAGTTTTAAAAGACGGTACAGTTTATTAGTTTAGAATCCCACTTGGGTTGATCTGGGAGCACCGTGATGGTGAGGTACTGGGACATGTGGGCATGGAAATGGGATGCAGGGGTATTCAAGCTGGCTCTCAGAGTGGATTATTTACCAGAGTAATGTCATCTTCAGTTGTAATAGGTTTTATTAACAAGCAAACTACTGAATATTCAAGTGCCCACGTCTATGGTTTTAGCTTCATTGCTGTTATCATTGTTCATTATGCTTTTTAACATAGTAAATAAAGTGAAGAAATAGAAGATTAGAACAGATTGAATTCTTTTACTACTGGAACATTAGAACTTTTAGTCAGCAACTTAACCTGAAGAAAACTGTTGGGTTCTTGGTAGTGTTTTCTATATGTTTTTCTTTTGTGTCATCCATTGGTTTATTTTTATCTTTATTTTCTTTTGCTCTATTTTGTCTTGAATGTATGATGTGTCCAGTGCTCATACTCACATACGAGTTTGGAGTTTCTGACACTCGGATAAACTGTTTTAAAGAATCCTGGAAAAAATACCAAGCTGGGTTGCAGTAAGTGTTAATGCTTTACATGTGCAATGGCTAGATGACTGGATTGGCCCTTAATTTTCCAAGACACTTGCAAAGTGAGTATGTGGCAAACAAAAACTTGTATTGGAAAAATAGGGGCAAGCACATGACAAAGGGAAAATAGAGCAGCAGAATTTGAGTGTGAGAAGGGAGAAACAAAAGCATGTTCCAGTCAAGTTGTTTTTTAATTATAGGTTCTGAAATAGGAAGCATGTTACTTGCATTCTTAAAACACAGGTGGCCAGAAATTTTGTTAATATAAATGTGTATGAATCCAAGTTAAAATGTGAAAATTTGCTTGGTTTCATTTATATGAGCCTGCATCTAAAATGTACCTCTTTAGTCCGCCATGAATTTGAGATGTTGAACTGATCCTATTTATGTAATGGATAGTTTAGTGTAGTGATCTAAAGCTGAAACAAAAGCTAAAGAGACTTTTTTGTTATAGTTGGTTTGCCACAGTTATTGGTTCTGCATAGCAGGACTCTTCTTGAAGTTCAAAGGGACTGTATGAACCAGGATCTGTTGTTGGACTGGTATTTTGTCCATATCAAAAGTTACTGATTAGCAAAAGGAAAGTAGGGCATGTAAAATATTCTTTCATGTTCTGAGTGGAATTTTTCCATTATAATCTGCTTTCATCTAGTTTACAGAACTCAGATTTTTCTCTCATTTGTATGATTTGTATCTCTCATCCCAAGTGGGGATGGTTTCTTCCACTTGGGCACTGTTTATTAGGAAACTGCACTAACAAATCATGAATTAACCCCCTAAAAATATCACAGGATAGTAGGGGAAAGGATCTATATTTTTTTACCATTAGGATTTCCTTTTATAGATAAGCTTGACGAAAAAAAAGAAAACATTTTTCATTAGTTTCTAAATGCAGCTTAGATATTACTGGTATTAGTATTAAAATAATAAATAGACCAAAGCTCAAAATACCTGTTTGATTATTCAGTTTCATTTGGATGATGCTGAAGAAAAGGCTTATTCTTCATTGGGACATAGCTGTAGAAGTTATACAGAAGTGGGAGCTTGTGTACCACTGTAAAATGGTTGCAATCAAGGATGATTCTAACAGATGCTGCCTTGTATCTAGAATTTAGCATGGACCATACTTTTCTAGCTCTCTTCATGTGTATGAACTGCTTGTGAGCCAGCATGCTATGAACTTCATAGATGATGGGGTGTAAGAAGTGAGCTTAGAGGGAATGGCACTTGCATGGGGAGCTGAATAGGATGTGCAAGAGTGGACTGGGTGAAGGGGGAAGCAGCCTGTCTAGACAAAGAAGCTTCAAGAATTCAGTGGTAGGTCACAGATGTTTAAGCATGGAGCTAGCTACCTGACTCTGAAATAAGCTCTGCATCTAGGCTTGACCCCAAGTAAGTACAGCTGCTTTGATTTGGAGGGGCTTGGCTTTGAATCAGCTATGGGCAGAAGGAAGGACAGACATGTTTTCTTTCTGACAGTCCTTCCAAAGAAGACTTGATAGAATGTAGTCTGTCTGCTCTTTTTTTTTTTGTTTTGTTTTGTTTTTAATATGCAGAGGAAGCTTGTTTGGAAACAAAGGTTTTGCAGTTTACTTGGCTTGTAGTTATGGAAATCTGTATCTTAAAATGTTTTGCTCTGAGAAAATGGCAAGTTTGCTAGTCTGTTTTCATGAGTCAGCAGCTGCTGGTAGAGGTTGGTTTGAAAATGTGCATTTCTGTGAAAGTGAAGATTTATTGAACACAAAAGCAAATTACCTTATTTTTCACTTTTTACTTTGAAGTACTTTATTAAAATTTTAGGTGTCATACATCATGTCTGTAGGAGGACATTCCTTTTATCAGTTGTAGCTGCATGTTTTATTTAACAAGAACAATCTCAAAATGGCATGTTCAGTCATGCCTTAACTCTGTGACAAACCAAATGCCTGAAGTTGATAGAGATAACAGCAAATGGGGACTATCTCCTAGCAAAGAGACTGTGGCTCATTAAACAATCATGTTCATCCCTGGTATTCCAACCCTTTCTTTTCTTTCTTCCCTCAAAATTCTGGCATTGCCAGATACTGGCAGTAGTGTGCACTAGTAATTAAGAGGAGAAAGGATGTGAGGGCTGTATGCCTGAACAAGTTCATTTGAGGTAAAAATATGTGATACCAGTACAACATTTCCCATTGATCATTGAAAGGATTTAGTTTGTAGTAAATCTTTTTCCTAAAATAGAACAAGGAAAAAAAACAAAATCCAAACCTACACTTAGTGAGGGGAACAAAGAGTAGCCTCCTTAAAGTACATATAGAAAGCATCTAAAGTCCTTATTCTTTGTGTTTGTGTGTGTAATGAAGGAAAAGTAGGAGAGCAGGAAAAAAGCTAGAATAATCTTTAAGGTTCAATTTTAAAACTTCTTTCTTAAAGAGTAAAGAATAGGATCCAGGAAACTATATTTGAGCCTTTGCTTGGCTTCATTTAGAGCAAGCAGATAGTAGCAGAAATAGCCTGCTTTTTTATTTCTGATTTTTCTCCTAACCTGATCCTCCATTTGTCTTAGTAATTTGTTTCTGGCTAATTTTTTTAATAGCCTGTTAAGTACCGTGTCTACTTCTGTAATCAATGTATGATTTATTGTTGCTCATTTTTTGCCATAGTATCCAATTTAATTAAATGAGACTGTTTTCATTAGTATGGTAGCCATTTAATTCTTAAATTCACCATGACTTTTAAGTGTATACTTTTAGGGATTTATTTCTTATTTACTGCTTTAGATCTTCATTCTTAGCATAAGCTTGTAATGTTCATGCAAAACTATGCTTTTAGGGGAATGTTTATTAAATTACCTTTTGAAGTTTTAATGGGTTGGGTTTTTTTAAAGGCTGTGTGCTGGGAACTCTAAAATAACACATCCTTTCAGACTGAATGCATGTGGCATGCCTTGGACTTTTTTTTTTGGCTGCAGGTATGTCTGAGGTAGAGCAAAGGTCAAATGTTAACCATCTCCTCAAGTTACATTTCAGATTAAAAAGACATGAATGTCAGGAATTTGCAGGATTGAGTTTAGTGAGGCTAGTAATGTCAGAGTATTAGCTGAAAATGTGTGTGGGGGGGGTGGGGTGGAGAGAAGAGAATGTAGCAAGAGGAAGGGGTATTTTGGAGATCTTTACGTGTTAGCCAGAAAAGATGATGCATTAGGAGGGATCACAGGACTGGTAGTGTTGGGATGAAAATTCATGTGTGGATTTTGTCTTTAAATTAAAAATTAGTTTATTAATTGCAGAGTGGTTTGAATAAAATAAACACTTGCAGCTGTTGTTTTTATTTGTTGCTCTTATTTTTGCTCAAACCTTTTAGCACCTTTGAGAGTTTGCAGTATAAGTGGATGTGTAATCATGGATGTTTAGTTTTGGTTTTGTTTTTTTTTTATTATTATTAATTGGGAAGCTTTTCAAGAATGTGCTTATTTTCTGCTTAAATGCATTTGCTGCTTATAATGTTAATGAGTTTATAGATGAGTGCTTTTTACTTTCAAGACCAGTCCTTTTCAGAAGATGGAACTGTCCTTGAAAGGTGGATTTATTTCTAAGAGCTGTAAAAAAGCCATTTATCTCCAGAAGCCTCTTTTTATTGTTCAGAACATAATCCTATCCTCTAAATATTTCATCTATTGGTCAGAATGCTTTATACACAGCAGTTGGATTGAATCCCTTGATCTTCAGGGAGTATATGGCTGAGTCAGTTCCTGCTTGGAATGGGGCTAGATGTCTACTGCTGCCATTAGTGGACCTAACAAGAACTTGTCAGGGATTCAGTCCACAATCATGTTACATTTAAAGTTGTTTCTCTGTTGGAGTGACTTACGCTGTTGGTATGTCATCAGCAACAGCACCAAAACTGGGACAAAAGATAACAAGAAGGAACAAGTGGAGACTTTTTTTTTTTTATTTTAATTCAGGCAAAAGGAATTTCATTGCTTGCTTTTCCATTTCAGACATTTGGCAGCTGCCTGTTTTGTCCTCATAAAAAGTCCCTTGGTAGTCATCCCTTGGTAATAAATAGTGAGTGGGAAAGGTGGTGTGAAGCTTACACACTGGAAATCACTGTGGTGTACCTGCTAGTAGCATATTGTAACAGGAATGGGCATGTCACATCCAGGTGTGAACGTCTGCTAGGACATAAAGTTTTGAAGTTTTTTTTTGTTTTGAGAACTGAGTAAAATTGAAATACATGGAGCTGTGTGCTTTCTTACTTGAACTTAATTTGAAGGCAGCCTTAATTCCGAAGACAGGCTTTACCAGTTTTATGCAACTATGAGTTGGCCAAAGATTTTTGTTATTTTTGTCACTGATTTCTAATTTTAATAAAATATTTACTATCAGTTATTTTCTGGTGTAGATCTGCTTTTGTCAGTGCAGCCACTGCTTATTGTAATTATTGACTGCAGGTTTATTTGTTTTCATCAAACAGTTCTTTTCTGTCTAATTGAGACATTTAGGAAAAGTATCTTGAGAAATTACTTCATAATGAAAATACAGTTGTGCCTTGTATGCCAAATCATTGTGAAAAACAGGTTAGTTTAATGATGGAGGTGCCTTTTAGACTTCAATAAGTAATAATATGTTTTGTAGACAAATTCTAATCCAGTTTATGAAATTCTGAAAAATTGATATTTATCCTTACTGTGTTATCTTTATTTGTGTCACCTTTCCTTGGAAGTCCTGCTCAGCAACCTAGGAAAGCAGCTTTTCAAAATCGGGGGAAAAATGGGTGTGAAATTGTTATTACTGTAGGTTGTTAAATTATGAAGCTTGGTCTTATTCGTGTGTACTGAAAAGACAATTGGACTCATCCATCCAGTATATATTTTAAAATACCCTTCGTTGGTCTTGTTTCAGTGCCATGCAAAATCAATAGTTAAAGGCTATACAAGTCCCTTGGCTTCTCGCTAAGAACAAGCAACCATATGCAAAGAATAGGATTTGCAGAGTACCTATGTGAAAAGCATGCAGATTGTCTCTTATCTTTAGAAGATGAGCAGGCTTGCCAGCTATATGGGTTGATAACACCTTTCTTTATTGGGGAAGTAGTGGTAAAAATAACCTTTTGTGTTTTGGGTTTTTTTGGTTTTGTTTTTTTTTTGGTTTTGTTTGTTTTTTTTTTCTTCCCTATACAGTTTTTAATGTGTGAGTCCTGTTTATTATTCCTTTTCTTAACATGAGAAAGTTGCTGCTTTCAGCAGTAATAATGCTCTTAGAAATTCCAAAATGGAAGACCAAGAAAAAGAGTGCCAATTAATATGCAACAGAAGGAAATGTATTACAAGTGAATGCATTGCTAGAAAACAGCAGAAAATAAATGACACAAGGAAGTGAGATTTCCAATTTTTTCAACTTTGATTTGATTTTAGCGAGCTGTCACATCACAAATACTTCAGAATTTTATCTTCATTGTATTTGGTGCATTCAGAACTCCTTGCTCAATATACAGCCGTTGTTCTGTGGTGTGTGATACGAGCTATGACTTGACTATATATATATGTGTGCATTTGTATATATGTGTATAGTCAGTAGGGTAAGAAGTGGAGCAGTAAAGCAATAAAGAAACGTTTGGATAGGGCAGCTCACTTTTTGGAGGCAGGTAACTTGCTGAGCAAATGTTACAGGATGAAGTATGCATCTGTCCAGATAGCTTGTGAATTTTTAACAATCTATCTTTCTCTGTTCTCCTAATGAATAGTAGCATATCAACTGGCTGCTTCGAACCAGAAACTCTGGCTTTTCTTTCACGTGTTTAGGAGGACTTTTCTACACGTTCTTCTTTAGAAATGCATTTGCTTACTTGTTTGCTTGAATTTGTTTTTTTTCAAAATTGTTTGCTTCTGCATGTTTTTTGGGATGCATCTTTGGATTTGTGTCTGAATCCTTCTTTGCACAGGGCTTCGAATCACAGAACACTATGCCTGAATCATCGTATGAAGGAAGTATTAATCTTGGCTGTTGCCCGACTGTAAGAAGAATAAAGCCAAGTGGACCCTGAGGTTTGTCTATGGCAGGGAGGTTGTAACTATATGATATTTAAGATCTCTTCCAACCCAAATCAATCTATGATTCTCTGATTTCCAGTTTTGGGGGACAGGGCCCAAAAAAGAAATCGAACAACCCCACTGGCTCTGTAAATGCTTGTTGCTTGAAGGGGGCCTGTGGAAGTCTCTGAGCAGTACTTTCAGTGGCAGTGGATCAGGTCAGCTATGACTTTGTCTTGCTGAGGCTTGAAAACCTCTAAAGATGGAGGTTCCACTGTGCCCAAGTGTTCTGACCCAGTGCTGTACTGCCCTCCCACTGAGCTATTGTTCCTAGTGTCCAGTTAATGCATTTTGTACCTTTTGGTATATCATCTGCTACTTTTGAGAGGAGCCTGGCTCCATCATCTTTGGCATTTAACCTTCAAATAGTTCTAGGTTGCTACTAAATTGCTCTTTGACTTCCTCTTCAGAAGACTAAGCAAGTCCTGCCCTATAGACCCTCTCTAGTTTCTTTTCCTCCAGTTCATTTGGTCACTTTATTTCAGAAATTACTCCAATTTTGCACTTAAATTATGTTTTGTACTTAAGTCATGTTTTAATGTGGGTAAAGGGAGAATTATTTACTACTTCTGTTGCCCAAGGAAGTTGTGAATGCTCCATCCCTGGCAGTGTTCAAGGCCGGGTTGTACCATGACTGACATGGTTTAGTGTGTGGTGACCCTGCTTATGGCACGGGGGTTGGAACTTGATAATCTTAAGGTCCTTTCCAACCCTAACTGTTCTATGATTCTCCTTGCCCTTGTTGTAACTGAGCAGAAGCGTATCTAAGAGAAGTTTCTTTTTGCTGGTTCTACTTGCTGGAGTTGGTCTCAGGAGCATGTTAGAGAGTGTTGTGGTTTGGGTTTTTTGCTTGTTTGGTAAGGAAAAAGAAGAGTGCATTGAGGCAGATGATTCTTTCTCAGAATCTAGTTACAGTTTACCTTTTTCTCAGATCCTTTTCTTTCCAGATGCTTCAGGGTCCTAGGGAGCTTAATTAATTCAGCTGTTCTCTCGATGGCATCAAGATGAATCCAGAAAGAGTATGACCAATGCAGTAATTATGAGTAGGAAATAATGGGGTTTTTTAGGTTGTTCCTCATTCTTTACACTGAAGCATTTTAATTGCTAACAGAACCAAAAGTATTTCTAGTCACAAAAATAGTCAGTGTTTATTTGGATAGATATGTATTCACATATTTCTAGTATTTTGAAGAATTCTGGTATTACTTGCAGCAGCCATCTAGGAGACTCCTAATCTTGGTGAATTGTGGAATGTGCATATAAATATATCTGTTCTTCAGTTATAGATATTTGAGGTTTAAATTTGAATGTGAACAACAGCGTTAAATGCTTTTCCGACCAATACCAAAATACCATAACTTTTCAAATTCATCCCAGTGTCTTAATCATTCTGATAGTGTTTGTTTTGATAAAAGTTATTTGCCACCTTTGTGCCGATAAATACTTACTCTGGTATTTTATGAAGAATATTTGTTCTTTATTCAGAGTTTTAAGTTGCCCACAGAAGTGGTAAGTGCTCCATCCCTGGCAGTGTTCAAGGCCAGGTTGGACAGAGCCTTGGGCGACATGGTCCAGTGTGAGGTATCCCTGCCCATGGCTGGGGGTGTGTGTGTGTAACTAGATTTTTTTAGCTTCTCTGAGTGGACAGTGTGAATCCTCAAATACGTACTTTCTGATGGTGAAGTGCTTCTTCGTTCCTAGGCTGAAAACGAGGTCCGTCCTTTGATTTTGATTTCACTCTTTAGTCATGCTGATACAAAACTTACACTTGAGCAATAAAAAAATTAAATCTGCACTTGCTTTATTAATAAGAATGGTGTGGGATGGCTTGTTTGTGAATGAAGTGCTTGATCTAATTGTGGGACCCAAAAGCAGTTTGGGGAGAGTTCAAGGTAATGTTAATGTTGTATTTTAATTTATCAGTAAAGTGTGTGCTAGGGGCAAGAGCTGGCTATTGAGATGCCTAAAAAACTCTTTTCTTGGACAGTTTGAGGGAGTTTCTCAAGGTTAGCTCTATCTTCCAGTAGTGAAGAAATGTGACAGCCATAATGTAAAATTTGCAAATGGCATAAATCATAGTGTTCAATTATAATGTTAGAGCAGTCCTAAAATCCGTATGATTTTTATGGTCGCCTCATCAAATAAGGCTAAATACGATGTCCCCCTCCCAGCTCTTTTTCTATGACTTGAGTGTAAGAAAAGTTGTTTGATTTTGATTTTTTTATTTTTTCTTAATAACTATTTCTGCTATTAAACTAAAGGTCACGTGAGAATCCCCAGAAATCAGCCATTTCCAAAGAATGTGACTCCTGAAAGATGGTCTGTTTTAACATACTGCTTCTGCAGCCATAATGTGCTGCTCGTCAGAGTAAATTAGAGCACAGCTTATTCGTTCTCCTGCTACATCACAGAAGTTGGATTACTCTTTATTCTTCAGACTTCATTAATAGTTTTGGATCATAAGTAAAGTTGTAGGTCACTGCCCCTTTCCCCGTTAGTGTTAATGGAGCCCTTTTAAAGTCTACTGGAATGTGAAGAATGAAGTTTTACTTCCTTTTTTGGGAACTCCTAATTTTTGCCAGTTATATGATTACTTCAAGCTTCTGCATTGCTTTAAGCAGTAAAAGAGTATCGCTAATTTATTTGCTATGAATAATTAGGATTTACAACACAAAGAAATGACATTTAAGCCTTAGCCTTTCAGGAGACTAATTATCATGTATATGAAGATTCTCTGGAAGATGGGAACTGAATACTGAGGAGATTTGATTTAAGGAGACTGGTTTAAGTTTCTTTTTTTATGTTAAGGGCTGTTTTTATACTGATGCCCTACTGATAGGCTGAAGGGAAAAATCAGACTGGGGTGAACAAATAAGCTATCTTGAAGACAAGCATGTCTCAAATCCTGTTAAAAATCAGGAACTGCATTTGAAATCAGGATGTACAATCCCAGTTCTTAATGTAAAGTTATCTTTTCAAATGTCAGTTCAAAACTAACAGCTTCACCTTCAAGTATTTTAGGATTTTACAAAGTTAGATTCCGTGGTAGTTTGGAGAAGTACAAACAGGTTTAATTTGGTTTAGAAACAGTATTGCAGGAAAAAAAGCCCCTCACATTATCTTATTAAAACGGACTTTGCATGTTGATAGTTGTGATTTTAAAGGAAAAAGATCAGGAGGAATGAGAATGTTCTCTTTTGTGTCTGTGTGTGACTGTATCCAAGTTACTATCCGTAACCCAGGTTTTGTTCTGCAGCAAACTAATTTAAATCCTCCTAGGAATGCACAATATCCTTGCCAAAGGGTTTCACAGACCAATTGAAAGCTGTGTTTCAAAACAGGCATTCTTTACAAATACTTCAATTAAAATTTTGTCTTTAAGAATAGACTATAACAGAGCATGTGCTTTGTGGCAAATAGAGGTAAATGTTTAGTCTGTGCTGTTGAAAGTTAGAAGCTCAGCATGTTTAGTTTTGCCAGTAGTGCAGCTCAGTGGAGGGTGGCATTTGGAGAAAACCACAAATTAAAAGCACTGTAGGAGTGTAATAAATAAAACAAACTGTTGGGCTGATTGAAAAGAAAAACAAAAAAAAACCCTACAGTTCTTGTATCTCTTTTTAAAGAAGCTTATAAATAAACAATGTATCAAAGCCAGCACAGTCAGATAAGTCTCCAGTGTTTCCAACACTTGGCTCCACACCCAGGTTGAACCAGTAGCTTTCACATCTTTCCTCTGGAAGAGCACAACAGCATCTGTTATGGAGATCAGTGAGCACTGCAGATTGGGTTGGACCTGTCCTGCTTCCAGGATTCTGCATTCATCTGCCAGGGGAGATTCTCATGAAACCTACTGCTTTAGACTGGTGCTAAGATCAGCCATTGGCTATGATGGTGTTAGTATTGGAGCTTGTGCCTCTTGATTGCCTTTCTCACTTAAGGTAGAGTTACTGACTGTGTATGCTGTTAGCCCATTACAATGCAAAATAAAGTGTATCTTTCAAACAGAGTGTTTAGATACTTTAAATGAATCCTTGTAGTTCAGAGGTCTGGTAGCATGGCTGTAGCCAAGTGCTGCATTTCATTTGGAGGATCACACTTCACTTAAACATGCCATTTTTTCCTCAAGGAATTATAATCCAAGTCGTGTTTTTGTCATTCTGGTTAGATTAGTAGTATTTTGCTGCATTGGTGAGTGCTTGCTTTTAGGAGTGTGTGTCCAAGCAATATTTTTGTTTCCTGCCTGGTGGAAACAGGAGGAAGTACTCCTGTCAAAAGAGGATTTTCCAGGAGTTAGTTCATCTCCAGTAAGGATAAACATTTGGATATGAGCATGTCCAGATAAGTTTTCCTCAAAGCAGTTGACCAAAGTAATCTCTGGTCCAGTAGTACCAATTTCTAAGAAACCTTGGAGTACTGGAGAGTTTTTCAGAGAATTTGAGTATAAAGTTATGATTATAATTAAAAAAGTAAATCCAGGAGCATAAATCTAGAGCAGCAGATGCTAGCTGGATAGATGCTAGTTCCAGGTAAATGGGAAATCTATGTTACTTAATTCTTTTGACTAAAGAGCAGGGAGTCCAATTTAGCAGATCTCTTTTTCCTAAGATTTTAACAGGATCTTTGAGACCTTCATCACAGAAGTCATTCTGGTTGTCTTGTGAACACCTCGTGTCACTAGGAAGGCAGAGTTTGTAAGAAAGCTAGTCGTAATTTTGACTAACCAAGCAGGAAAAATGAGTATGGATCACAGTTTCTTCAGTAGATATGAAATGATAGACTAGAAGTAATTGAAGTTAATACTAGAGTGCAGACAACTGGAGGTAAGGTCAGGAGGGGAAAAATGTAATTTAAGGGAGTTCTTGATGCATGTGCCTGTATCTTCTGATGAAGAGCTGGAGAGCTGCAGTTCCACTCGTGCTGGATGGTCTGATAGTGGAATTGCCTTGCTGTTTATGCTTGCTTCTCCCAATTTACTGTGCAACTCTAGTTGGTTTATGTGGGATGCATGCCTAAAGGTTGGTGGGAAGAAATATGTTCTTGTTGTGATTTGTTACCCTTATTTGTTACATGTGTTGCCACCACAACTTTTTCTGCAAAGAGTTTATTGTTATAAAATCCTGGAAATAAGGCTGCAGGGAGCGTTGAAGAATCATCTAATTTGTCATCCCAACAGGATCCTTGTACCTGTATTATCCTTGGCATTTATCTGACATTAATGTGTTATCTAAGATCCCCAGTGAAGACTGCTTTTCTACATAGACTGCTCTAAAGCCCTTTACTTCTGTATGGCGTTTTGTTTGTTGTTTTTTGGTGTAATACATTTGTTGATTTTGGAATGAGATGCATAAGTGAATCAGTTTGCACACTGTTTGCAAGGCAATATTTTGCTGTCAGTGACCCAATAAGTTTTTTATAATGGCTAACTGGACTTTTAAGAGAAACCCTTTCTTGAAGTATTTCCTGTCAGTGGTGAATGACTGTGGAAGCCATTGTGGATGTTTGATATGACAGCGCATAGATGTACTTACATCTCCCTCCCTTCTCTACACATATTAAAGCAGTCTTCAGACACAAACCATAAACTGAAAAACAGCTACAGAAGAGTCAGATCCTTTTGTTATTTCAATTCCAGTTAATACGGTACTCTGTTACATATAAGTAAAAACAGCCAAGTGTTACCCTAGCTGTTTCACATTTTCAGATTCGCAGCCAGAAAAGATTCTAGGTCAGACTTGCACTTCAGGCATAAACTACTGAAGCCTAATTAACAGTATTTTCTTTTTATCTTATTATAAATCCATGTCAAAAGTACCATTTAAAGAAGTCATGGAGGTGTGAGTGGACCTCTAATTGAAGAAAAAGGAGTTGCATTTACAGAAATGTAGAAAACTTACAGCACAAGGAAATATCTAAACCCTAGTACGTAGGGCATAGTGTAATAGCCGTGTTACGATCTTTGTGGTCTTGATTTCAATGGATATTTCTTCTTAAAATTGCTTGCATATGTTAGCAGGAGAAACTGCTAATGTGAGGAATGCTATGTATGCAAGGTATACATACTTTAATGACATTTTTGCATATCTCTGCCAAGAAAGGGTATTTTGATAAAAATGTCACAAGCAGTTAGGCCAGGTCTAGTGGTTCCTGTCGTTGTCCTGTCCTCTTTGTTGTGTGTGGACACGTGTTTTTATAAAAGGGGAAGTGGCACATCAGGAAATAACATTTTTGAGGTTAGGTGAATTAATTTACAGCAGGATCAAGGGATTATATAGGTAAACTTTGTGCATGCAGAAGAATGGGCAGTACAGGTTCCAAGACAAGCACAAGATGAGGCTGGGGTTTTTGACCCATCTGTAGATATTTCTGATTTCATGCTATTTCTCGGGGAAGAGCCCTGTTAAGTGTCTTGTCTTTCCGTCCTCCTTACTTATATTTATGTTACATTTTTCTTTCAGTTACAGTGACGCTGCTGTGAGTGGAACCAAGCAGCATGTTAATTTATTCTGTACTTGACACCTGATGGTCTTTTTTTACCTTAGGAATCATAACACAGGGCTACGTGGCACGGTAGTGACACTTCCAGTGGTTGGATGGATGAGCTCTGCAGCTCAGTAGTAGTCCTCTTGTTGCCACATAGCAACTGTATAGGTTGCAGCTGTATAGCAGCTGTATAGGTTACAAGGGGAAAGCTGTTCTGTAGCCTGTATAACCTGCAGGTTCAAGAAGTCACCTTGGCCATGTGTTAGAGCTCCGAAATCTGAATAAATATTTTATTTCCCCTGAAATGCTGATGATTACTATTGTCAGGGACACTATTTGTATCCAAAAGGAGTTAATAATGTTCCACATTAGTATGTGCTTTTAGGTGAATACTTTAGTATTTCTGTGGTTTGAATTGCTGAGGTTTTAATTTTGTGAGAGTTTAACCTTTTCCATGCCCATGGTGCTTTGGATCCTTGCTTTTCTTTGACTTGTCAGTGCTGACCCTGGCACTTTTTTGATCCTGTGGTTAGCTAGACAAAGGTGTACCAAAGACTTTTCACTTTTTATAGAGGTAGCTTTCTGTTGGTAAATTACTCATGGCTTGCCAGTGTGTCAGGAGAAGTGATACAGGGACTGGAAGGTGCTCGCAG
The DNA here is from genome assembly GCF_033815535.1 of Pezoporus flaviventris. Lineage (NCBI taxonomy): Eukaryota > Metazoa > Chordata > Aves > Psittaciformes > Psittacidae > Pezoporus > Pezoporus flaviventris. The sequence goes on from NW_026892564.1 coordinate 8,282,441, forward strand.
GCAGGAGTGAGAAAGAGGAAGAGTTGGAACATGGCTGAATGGACACGGGCTAATTTAAGCTGTTATGGAGACTTAGCCCTTGTCTGTCATGTTGTTGAATCTGTTAGGAATCTTGGAGGAGGGAGTAGTCTTGTTTTCTTGGCTGGAAAAAGCAATTGCAGGGGGGCATGTGAAAATAAAAAATAGGAAGTAAAAATAAAATCAAAGCAATGCAGAGTTATTTCAGTATCCAAAATAAAGTTTGGCTCAACTTCAGGGTGAAGGTTCAGTTCTGATCCTATCTGGAGTAGTTTCCTTTTTTTAAAATTGTCTAGTGCCTTCCTACAGTTAGTCATAGATATGCAGAGAGACTTTTTATTTCCACATTGTTTTAATGGTGTTTGAGAGACTTTAGGATTCCTTACTGTTCCAAATCTACAGACAAGAATTATATGGCAGAAGAGAGGAAGGATATCAAATATTTATTGAACAAAAAGTAATACATGTATGTATATAAAGTCTTCTGCTGATTTTTGTATCTTTTATTGCTGGTGCTAAAAGGTTAATACCAGCCTATCACTTCTATTGTACCAGGAGGTTTTTTTACCCCTAACCTAAAGCAATGTTAATTTCCATTTAAGGAAGAATGTCTGCAGGAGCCAGTGGTATTTACTAACTGCGCCTGTAAAAACATTCCTTTTCACCCTCAGATGCTCACTCAGCCTTCTGTTTTCCAAGTGACATTATTACAGGCTTTAGCTTGTAGTCTGAGAAATTAGAAGCACGTTTTAATAACGTGAACAGCAGAATCCTCAGTCCTCCTGACTCCTCCTGGGATACTTCCTCACTTGTGTTCCTCTGGCTTGGGTTAGAGTGCAAGTCTAGCGATGGCTAGAGGATTCATTTTAGTGTGGTTTCTCCTCCACCCCTGTTTACAACATGAAGACCCCTTCTAGAGCATCATTTTATCTTTGAAAGTTGGTTTGCGGTTTGGTTTGTTTTTTTTTTGTCATTAGGATTCTTAGTAACAGATTTTTTTACTTGGTTTAAAGTATAATCTGGCTGTGTTAGGTTATTGCAGGAGATTAACTGCTCTGAATCTCATCTCCAGTGTTGTCAGCTCATGCAAATTCCTCTCCTTGTCTTCTTTGGTCAGAATGAAAGACTGTGGGGTTGGACACATGAATAATAGCTCAGAGCTACTCCATGGTAACGTGTGAATGCTCCGACCCTGTGGTACCTACAGAGTACATAAAATTGTTTACCTTTCTTTCACTGGGGGATGCTAAAGCTTGAATTACCTTGTGTTTACCACCACAATTTGATCTACAGAAAACAACACATGTGAAAAGTTACCATGGAGAAGACGATGCATGTTAATTTGTGTATCTGTCTTAACCCCTCAGCTCTCCTTACACTGAACAGAAAATGGGAGGGAGGAGTGTCATAGCCCTTTATTCAGTGCCTCAGCAAAGGAAAGCTTTGCCACTGCCTTGGGTCTGCAGCACAGAGCAGATCTGTGCCAGCACATAACAAGGTTTCCTGAGCATCCTTAATGGGTAGGTTTCAGAGTACAGAAAAGAGAACTTCACCCTTTATTCCTGTTTTACAGTTGAGAAACACGTGTAATAGCTGAAGTTATGAATGAAGATAACAGATGATAAGCTGAAATCTTAATGATTTGCTTGAGCTGTCCAGCCTGAAAAGGTAGATCTGTTAACAGACAACTTACTGGTTGCTGAAGACATGGACAAGACTTACGTTACAGTTTATGCAAGTAATTTTAGAGCTGAAAACCACCAAAAACTGCATCAGTCACTCAACAATTAAAAAAAAAAGAGAAGCATTAATGGAAAATTGCCTGGTTTGTACAAGGTTTTTCTATGCTTGTGAATATAAGCTTTTATTTACCCAGCATTTTTCCTGCTTTATTTATTCCTGCTTTGTTCTGGGTTGATTTGCTTTAGCAATATTATTGCTTTCTTGGGGAATGAGTTACAGTAGTGTAAGTAAGGTACCAGTGAGTGCAGTTGTTTGGAACCAGCTGTATAGCATGACTCATTCCTCCCATTACAATCCTATACTATGTTTCCTCACACCTAGATTGATTTGATTTTGTGTGTATGCATGTTCTTCTCTGTTCTGAGGTCACCATATTCAAATGCTACTTTTGTACTAAGGTACTTGAACCTGCTGGTAATATTTGTGGGTTTAAAGCACACACATTAAATGCTCTTGAATGGCAAAGTCTTGTCTATCTGCATCTTCCCATCCTGAAGTCCTAGCTTTAATTCTGCTCTGGGAGTGGAGCACTTCCAGCTGTGTCTTAGACAAGGTAATCAGAATGTGAAGATACTGGATGAGTTCTGCCAGGGAAATTAGGCAGCTCACTGTAGCAGTGCCAGAAAGACCACAAAAAAAGCATAATGTGTAGTTTTGCTTTTCAGACTGATTGCAACAGATGTGTCCCTTGCTTGCTGGCTTATTTTTGCTGCTGTAATCTCAGTTTACTTGAGTAACTCCCTCTCTCCAGGCATCAGCTACATGTTCTTTCTATGCTCCTTTCCCACAGCTCTGTCTCCCACGCTTTTTCCTTCTCAATCCCGAGTCAATACTATAGTTCCCTCAGCTCCTCACAGGGCTTTTGAATGGGAAGAGTCAAACACCTGCTGAGCTGGTTCAGGGCTGTCTACAGCGCTGACTGCTCAGGTGGAAGGGTAACTGCCTGCTTTGTCTAGCCCTTGAATTACTGTGACAGCTAATCTGCATCTTCTACTTTTAACAAACTTGAATTAAAAAACCCACAGTTGCGCAACTTCCATATCTTAGAGATACTCATCTATTATGAAATACTATTTATTGTTGTCTTGAACACCCCCCTCCCTCTATCACTAATGACTGACAAAAAACATGGGGACAAATTGCTGTGACTTTTCTGAGCACAGTTTCAGTAAGAAGCAGAGGTACAAATTCTGTTGACAGAAGACTTACATGCTGTTAGGACATGGGGTTGCACTGTGAGAACCTGGACTGGATTTCTGCTGTGAGCCTTGGACATTGATACGTTTATTAAAAAACAAATGACAGAGGTCTTTCTTCGAAGTGCAGAGCAAGAGTAGTCTCAGAAGTCTGGACAGGGAAACAGCTTCACAGCATTGTTACTAGGATTAATTTTAGGTATATGGTGTTCTCCCAAGAAATAGTTATAGTACTGACTGCAGGAACAACTTTCAGCTTCTTTGATTTTGTCTGGACATTGCCATCCTGGCAGGCTTCAGTACTACAGATGTGCTTTGCATGGCTTTGATGAATACTGTCTTTTCCTGACATCAGTGCTGAGAACTTCAGATGTGCTTATTTATTGCCTTGAAAGTCAAATTCAACAGTTTTTATCCAGATGCGTGCCTGTTCTGTTTAAGGTGCCTTTTCAGTACTTTCTCTCCCTTTCTGCCCCATAGCTGAGTGCAGTCCACATCTGTCAGGTTAGAACAGCTATTTGTATTAGGACTCAAAAAAACCAGCTGTGAGAGCAGTAAACCTGTTTGATATTAGCATTTCTATGGACCCCAAATATCCCACTCCCAAATGAGAAGTGCAGTACAATGCTCAAAAAAACACTGTGCCCAAGTTTTTGTTTTCCCTTGGAATTGGTTCTGAGTCTATTGTCCTGGCCTGTCCAGGCTCACTTGGTTGTTGCAGCCTCTTTGGCTTTGTTTAATTTGACCAATCCCACACCCTCTGTGTGTAAACATGGAATGAGATTCAGTTGGGTAGAAAAAGAAGAACAACAATAAGCCCCTTAAGCAAGAGAGCAGAAAACTGTGAAGGAACTGTACTGTATTTTTTATTAAAAAAACCCCAACATTTTAAATGCAAATTGATATTCAGACAATATAATTTGCTACAAACTGCATGCTTCAGAGGATAGGATAGTTAGAAATAGAGTAACCTGTGTGATCTCCTTTCAGAACATTCCTCAAATACTGATCTCATCTTTATTTCTTTTTAGAGGTACCATAAATGTACTAGGGAGGAGAGCATTCTATATTACATGGTCACGTGAAAAGGAATACTTATGTTTTGGCAGTAGTGGGCTAATCTTGGAGAAGATTGGTTTTTCTAGGTGTTTTTCTGGCTTTGAAGAGAAGGGTGCTCAGTCTGTATGGTCTTTATCTAGGTGAGAATACCTCTTTCTCTGTTTTGGGTCATTCTTCCTATTTGCTTAGTTTTGGTATATGCCAATGGAAGTCAGAATGAGTGTGATTACAGGCATTTTAACTCTATTATCTAACTCTTCTTTGAGTGGCTTTTATTGGGCCATTGTTCCTAGTAGGTAAAGTGCTCCCATTTCACATAGTTTATAAATTCACACCGGCCTCTCCCAGAATCCTGTCTGATGTAGGAGCAAGTTTGTTTTCTATACATCCTGAATGAGTTCTCCTTTCTGTTCTTGCAGTCTGTGATTGCGGTTTCCTAACATGCATGCAGTGGTGCAAACTGAAATATTTCTTCTGTGAACGGTGCAGATATCCTCAGCAGTTCTCTCTTTTTCCTCCTGGTTGAAACACGCAGGCTTTGTTTTGCCAGGTTTCTTCTGCTCAGCCACTGGTTTGCGATCTTTGTATTAGGGAGGATGCATTGTTTCAGACGGTCAGTTAGGAGGCTATGGCGATGTGTTAGATGATTGACTCTGCTTTGGATGTGTGATTTTTTTTATTTTTATTTTTTTTAAATTTGGGGGGAAAGGGCATTTGATATTTGTCAATGTTTCTGTAATTTTCAGATTTGTATGTTCAATGCTATTAGAGGTTTCTATGTACAGAATGTAGTCTTCATTGGTGCTGTACCAGCTGTAAGCCATCAAGGAGAGGAGGGAAAAGATGTGTTATCACTAGCAAAACTTTAGATTATAGTGCAGAGGTAAGAAAGCAATGTGCAAAATGTCAACAAAAAGGGGGATGTTTCATTTCACCCTTCTGTCACAGAAAGCTGTGATATACTTGAAGTTCTTGAAGTCAGGTGGGCTGGAACTGCCTGTTGATCATACTAACAGCAAGAAGAGGATTTGACTGCTTTTTTCATAGTCCCTTCATTTGCTGTTGGGTTTTATTTGCCTTTTAAAAGCAATGCATTGGTACCTCTTTTCAGTGAGTTATTATATACATATAAGAATTTCTCCATGGAACAGGCATCAGCCTTTTGACTTCTTCACGTAAGTATCTTCAGTCGATTCTGCTGTTTGATCCCCTGAGAAAAGCCTCTAAGATGCTAACTTTTAGTATTAAATAGTTTAATGCTTAATTCTGATACCTTACCAATCTTTATTTTTAATCATGTTTTTCCTTTTTCTGAAGGGATTTTAATAATGGTAGATAGGTTGTCTTTTGCAGTTCCTCTTGTATTCCTGGCAGTTTACTCTGTGACTTTAATATCACGTACGAAGTAGTTAAGTTGAGTGTATCCACCGATCATTCTTGACAAGCCTTGTGATAAAGGATTTTTTGACTATTAGTTTTAGTTAAACATTTGACTTCTGAACTCATTCTTGTGGTATGTTTGAAGACAGTGGTGGCCAAACAGTGTATTTTGCTGAATAACAAACTGCAAACATAGCTGCTTTTTGTTATTATAATGAGGGATAATTGACATTCTGGTGTTGATGTAGTTGATGTTTTACTTAAAGCTTTAGAAGAATTCAAAATACTTCGTTATTTTGATCTAATACAGACAAATATGTTGGTTCCCTCCCCTGTCCCTGAAACATTTCTAAGTTGATTTTAAGACTGTAAACTGTACTTGCTCTGAAATATAATTGGGTATATAAAGTAGGCACTTGTGAGAAAAGGATAGAGTTCAGACAAAATGTAGATGTGACTTATAATCACAAATGCTATGAGTTTTGTAGAGCAAGATGTGCATCTCGTTGACCTCAAAGTGATGCTCGCCTTTCTGGATTGTTTTGTTGGCAGTGTGGTCAAGGATGAGCGCATCCTGTGGCTGCAGTCAGCTGTGCTCTGGCCCACCTGCTGGTCACTGACCCATTGCTGCATTCGGGTCTCCTTTGATCTCAGATACCAGAGATTCCTGCCTTAACTCTTTGTCTGGGTTAAAATCCATGCTTGTGATCATACTAATTGTTGATACTGGACTGCTCCACTTGGATACATAGGGGTTTAGAAGTGCGCAAAGATCATTCAGATAAGGTGTTTGAGTTCAGTATCCTTTTTTGGACTGTCTTAATGTGAGAATTAGGGTCAAGTATTATTAAAAAAATGAAACCTTTTACTGGGTAATCCCCATCCATAAAAATTTGTAGGTTTTAGGTAGCTCCTATGAATAACAATAGCTGTTTTCATATCTATGAGGATGTTTTTCAACTTTTAAAAGAAAAGCACTTGGGCAAAGTAAACCTGATTAAAAGCTGGCATAGGGAAAAAGATGCATTTTTTCCAATTGTACTGTTCTAATAAAAGATTTTATTACTTTAAACCCATTTTGCTTAAATACTTTGGGTACTTTCTGGACATTGTAATAAGAGTGTGTTTAAAAATATGATTAAAAATGGTGTTTTTGAAGGGGAAAGGTAATAATTTCAAATCATTGAGCTCTGGGATTTTTGCTTAGTTTTGCTGTGTATTTTGGGAGGTGATAACAGAAAGGTTTGATACTGTGCAGCGGTTAGGAAGGTGGTATTTAACAGATACCGGAGCTATGTATGGTAATAGGAGGAAGCATTTGGTTCTCAGTGCTGCCTTAAGAAATGTGATTAAAAAGAAACAATGTGTACAGTAGTAGTCTTCAATTTCCAGTTAACATTTCCAGGCTTTTCTGAATGATCAGCTGAGGGGAAAAAAGTAATGTTGAATCCCCAGGTGTGTTTTGTTGTAGTTACTTTTTTTTTGTTTCCCAGAGTTAAAAATATTTCTCTTATCTTCTCTTGTATTTCTACTGTAGAAGCTTTTAGGAAGTGTTCACATTAAATAGAAACATTTACACTTTTCCAGCCTCTTGATATGAAGTTGTGATAGTGCACTTTGAACTTCTGCAGAACATTGCACATGTCCTTGTGATAAAATTGATTTTTTTAAAAACTTTTGGTTTTCATTGTTCAAAGTAATTTCAGGGGAATGTGAAGGAGCCTCATTTTGGGGTTGGAACTAGATGTTTTTAAGGTCCCTTCCAACCCAAACCAGTCTGTGATGCTATCATTTTTTTTCCTCTCCTAGATCATTAGGATGGTTAAGAAGCTAAAAACGAGTCAAGATAACCGATGGTGGTTATCTTGTAAAGATTCTGTTTATTGCCCAAAGTACCTGAGCATGGGGTTTTACTGAAAGTATGGTATCCTCTTGCACATCTTGCTGTACTGGTTAAAATATGTTATTATCTCGAGTGCTCATCATTGTTCAAAAGCTGATGTAGCGCAACCGTTCCTGGAGTTCTGCGGAATAAATAGTTTTGACTTGTATATAGTTCACGCAAAATCAGTTGGGCTAATTAAACCTGCTGAAACCAACCTGACTGACCTTTCATGGAATGAGCTGGGAAGCTCTTAGCTATGTGCTCAGACAGCAGAACTGCAACAAAAGCAGGTTGGTGCAGGAAGGGGGATGGGGATAGTGACATTTTGACTCAGCTCTGTGTCTTGTGCGATAGCTTGCATGCACTCAGAAACTGACCTTTTCCATGTAGGAATATTGCTTGTTTTCATGGAAAGGACAGTCCTTCCCCAATTTCTGTTTATTCTTAGCAATTCACAAATGTTTATAAGAAGCAAACCAGTGAATCATTAGAAATGTTCTTTGTACATTGTCTCCTTAAACTGCAGGCTGGTAGTACGCTGGAATGTGGGGATATCTTTGTGGCTGTTTCTTTCATCAGTCTGATTCTTTTGAAAGCATCTTATTCTGCTGGTATTTTCCATACTAGAGGTTTACAGAAAAATGTTTATACTGCAGCTTCAAACATTTACTGAAATGCTAGAAAACCTAAAGAATTTCTGTGGATTCCTTATATTAAGATCAGATGTCGGAATGTCACATTGAATCTCTGCTATACAAAACTCAGATGATTTTAATGGAAAGTAAGAATCTGAAATGGTATGTGCCTAGCAGCAAAATAAAAAAGCAGGGGGAAGGGAATAGGCAGAGAGAATTCTATAATGGGTCAGAATTACACCTCAGTGGTTACAAGTCCATTTCTCTGCTGTGCTGACAGAGAAGGTAATTGCTGCATTTATGTCTTTTTCAGTGACATGAAACTAGTTTCTAAAGCAAAGTGTAGTATTTGAGAGAAGTCTGCAATGCAAGCAATTCAGTAATCCATCTCATTGAAATGTCCCCTGAGCTGAGGCATTTTCAGCTTCAGGGCAGTTTGAACAAAAAAAGGTTTTTTAGTGTAACAATGCTTTGGACATGTTGAATTTTTCAGTAATAATCAATCTGTGAACTGAAATTTGGCATTTACTGGTTTTATTCCTCTAAAAGTTAGTTTAGAATATAAATAGCATTAATATTCACAATCTAACTGAAGTTGATGGACAAGGGCACAAGCAGGATATTGAATGTAATGTCTTAATTTGCTTAAGCAAGCTTATTTCATCATACATCAGAACAAATGGATTTCCTTGTTAAGGCTAATGGTTATTGAAGCAAAACTTAATAACTTTAGTAAAAAGCTGTAAAACGTTAAAATGCCATTTTTATCATCATGTTGATTTGTGCTCAGCATGCATTTTCTGGACACTGTTTAAATTAGCATGTGGGTACCTGCATGTCTGTGTGTTTGGAAGGGGAAGCATAACCTTTTGTGTTCCTTAAACTGCAGAAGGTCCTTGACAATGACTAGTAATCTGCTTTAGGGCAGGAAATCATTGACAGCCCTAGCCAAATGTGCTGCAGTTGGCGAGGATCAACCTGTCCATGACTCTTGTGCCTCATCTGTAACAAGCAATAAAAACCTGCTCATTCTGTGGTTCTTTCCACTCAAACCTGTCTTGGCCCCAGCTGCCTCAGTAGCCTTTAAAGCAGAAGTTATGTGCTCCAAATTTGATATACAGATGATGACGTTTTTTTTTCCGTCCAACATTACTAAGAGAATAGTTAGCAGCAGGTGATGTTGTATTGAAAGAGAGAACATACTTCCTCACAGATGTAATTGTATTCAGAGAAAAATATTCATGTGGAATGCTGGTGGTCTCTGGAAAGCTTACGAGAAGCATGTATCTGAGGGAGAGAATTTGAGAAGAAAAATGAAGAATTTCTCTACTTGGTTCCTACAAAGACTTTTTTCTTGTTGTTTTGTTTTTTTTTTTTACCTACAGTACTATAATTTGAGCTTTATGCTTCTTAAAGAATGTTTGAGGTTTTTGAGGTGTGTGAAGGTTGCTGGTCTCTTCTGTCTCCCATTAGTTTTTACCTACACTTACTAAAGGCTGTTCTTCCAAAGTCATGTTAAGCTATCTCTTTCCTTGGAGTTTACCTAGGATATCCATTCTATTATATGAAAACTTAGAGGCTGGAAGAGCATTCCAAAAGTTTTCCAGTTTTTCTAATGCAGTATCATTCTCCACCATCATGACATTGGTCTTCATTTATGTGATCTCTTTTGTGAGTCTCATTCTGCCTGAACAAGACTGGTTTTGTAAGAGCTGAAGATTGCTCCATTTCTTGTTGCAGTGGTGGCTCATTATTTCTTACTTTGTTACTTCAGAATGGATTACTAAAATAATGGAATAAATCAGAATGCAGGTTTAAGTTTATTGTTACCAAAATTCTTAAGCTTTACAGGTGATAAAAAGTAGAGGAAGTTCATTTAAAGGTCTCCTAGAATCTGTCATGACAGTGGTTTTGAATGTTCTGCTGAAAATGGACCTGAGAGAACCAAATTAAATATTTATTTATAATTATTTTATTAGAAAATACCACTTATTGAAAGTGGTTTTGAATGTTTAGTGATTCAGCTGTAATAATCTTTCAGGTATGCATTTTTTTAGTGATAGAGGTAGACAGGCCTACATCAGTTGCATTAAAAAGTTGGGTAGAAATTAACTGGTGAAATTCCAGTAGTGTTCTGCCAGGAGTGCTACCACAGAGAATTTAAATGTTGACTTTATTATGTCCACTTCTGGAAACATACCTTCCTAGTTTGTCAGTTTCCTAGCACTTGTATCACCATAGTGTTTACTTTAGAGCAGCTAAAACTAGCTTTTTATATGTTAGTGCTATTTTCAGGTAGTAAATAACACCGTGTTTCTTTTTTAAAATTACTATGTTTCAGCGTCTCATTGTATGCTTTTGCCTTTAGTTTTGTGTCCTGTGACAAGAGGATGTCACAGATCATCAGTATCTAAACCTCAGAACAGTGATTTTGGGTTTTATGCATTAGAAACTTCCATTGAAATAATTTGATATTCATTTTTATTCTCTTGTAGCTCTGTTCTTTGTTTATCAAACTATTGCACGTTAATCTAGAAAGATTTTGCTGATGTTTGAGAATGGTTAGTTCCCTGTGTTTTTGTAACTAGGTCTCGCACACCTCATGTTTTAATGTGGAATGCTGGCAAACAACTTGTGTTGTGGTCATTTAGAGCTTATGTCTACTTCAAGTTGGTCTTGTAAACATGAGGTCGTGTTTTGGTTTTTTTCTTTATGTAAATCTGTGTATGTTAAATTAATAGACCAATCTAGACATAGCTGACTTAGTCTAAAGCTGGTTGGGTCCTCCCTCACATTTTTACCTGGGCCTCAGCATGGCTTTGTCATGGCTGTCTCTCACCTGTAAGCAGCCAGTGCTTTAGTAACTTAATCCTTTTGCATCAATCATTACAGCAAATCTAGTATAAACCAGTTCTGTTGAAGAGTCAGAATGTTGTATATAATTCTTAGTGATTAATGACTGTCCACATAATTTAAAAATTATTAATTTTTAATGGTAAATTTTAAAAGACAAAATGAAAAATGAGGAGAGCAAAATTAAGATGGGTGATAGAGACTGACACTTCAGTCTCAGCAGATGCCACTGTCAAAAAAAGTCAGCTGGTGAGTGAAGAGTATGATAAACTCTTTTTCCCTTCTCAGTACTTCCTCAAAGTCTTTTATGTAGAGGTAAAAACTATTGCTTATGACAAGTGGTATTCCATTCAATTGGAAGAAATCTCAGGTATAGTCCAAGCTCCTGCTCAGAGCAGGATTAGCACTGAACTTGGACAACATTGCCTAAAGCTTTGTCAAGTTGGATCTTGATTTGATTATTCTTCATTTTTGTATTAAGAGAAAGTTAGTTATCAAACATTGTTCTTGAAGATACCAGTATCTGTGGAAAGAAAAGTATTTAAGCAGTTAAACTTTTCTGAAATATTAATCTTTGAAAATATTCATTGATGTGTGAATTTTGTGAAGCACAGGAAGCATTGTGGAGCATGAATAGAAAGACTGTTTTATAACAGAATATTTTTGGTTTTAGAGCCTTGATGAGTATGAAGATGATGAAGCAGGGCAGAAGGAGCGAAAGAAGGAAGACGCTATTACCCAACAAAATACAATACAAAATGAGAGTTCCAGTGCAGATAACCCTGGCTCATACTTATTACAGGTGAGATATTAACACTTGTTCACTCTGATATTTTACTCAGTTTTAAAACTCGTACTGCTGCTTTCTTTTTCCTTCTTCGTAACAGTAGATTATACCTATATGAAAACAAACTTGAAGTTAAGGAGTTGTCAGAGCTCAATGCTATTGAGACCAGAGTCTGACAACAGGATCCTCTATTTCTGTAGCAGCTTTGAAGATAATGGTGTTGATATTCACCATCGAACTTATTCTTTAGTGAGAGTTAAGAGAAATCTGAAGATGGAAGTGAAAAAAATGCTCACAGGTCTAGAATATTCAATTAATTGGAGGTAGAGTTTTCAAATCAGAACCCAATTTTCTAATTTATTTATTGGCAGTTAGCAAACTTCTAATTGCTGATTCTGGGATTGAAAAAAACATCTATGTACACTCTTGGGAAAAACACTTCTTGCATCTGTGAAACTTCTTTTCCCTTTTTTGTTCTTCAGTCCCCTTGCCACAGGTTACATTCAGTCCTGCAGCACCCCCTTCCCTCAAAACATTGCCAATTATGCCTGTTACTCCTCTCCTGCATACCACACTGACTGCTGCAAACGCTTTGTCTTTTTCCTTTCATGTCCTTAGTCTCTTTAGAGAGTTTGTTTCTCCTCTTTTGTTTAATCTAACAGCATGTGCAAAGCCGGTGTTACACGCTAAGGCCATCCAGCTGTGCCTGATGACTCTTTAACAGAGGCAATAGCACATTCATGGAGCAAAAAATATTTGAACAGAACAAGCACATGGTGATAATTTTCAAACCACCCATGACCAGAGGGGGCATCACTGAATTTAGTGGGTCTGGATGCCCTTTAGCTGAGAAGTTTTGCCCAGTCTTTCATGTGCTTGTGGATGCAGTTAACATTCAGAAGTCTTCATTACTACAGCTTAATTACCTGGAATGTGAAGAATAGTCTCCTTTTGTTTAAGTTGAATGTGTCATTTGCCATCTGTTTCCATGTGATTTCACCAAGGTGTCCCAGTGGAAGACATGAGGAACAACTGCTTCCTCTTTATGTGACTGACCGCAGCAGAGAGAGCATGGCCCTTCTCAACTGCCTTGTCTCAAAGCTGAAGAATTCTGCTTTATGTAGTTGTTCCTTCTACAGGAGATATTCATTAACACTGTCTACTTTTTCCAGTTTGACTGTTCTATTTGAGATCAGAAAACAAACCAGAGGAGTTCAGAACAGTATGCAGGCGTAGAGTGGTTTAATGGTATTTTTTGTTTTGTTCTCTGTTTCTTTCCTGCCGATTCCCAATATATGCCTGTTTGTCTGCTGAGCACCAAGTTTACTGGTTTTGTTGTGTGTGTCTAGTCTAACTTAAGATTTCGGAGTTATTTGTGAGTGATAATGCATATGTAAATTTAGAACTATGTTTAACTTTTGTCTTGCTTTGTGCTTACGTACACTAAATTTCATCTCCTGTTTCACCTCCCAGCCACTCCTAATAGAGAAATCCTGCATGTTTTCAGTTGACCCTCATCTTCTCTGTTTGAATAGCATCTGTGGACATCTAATCCCCCAATATATTTGAAAACTGAAGTTCCAGAAGAGGTTCCCATGCAACGCTTCTGAGTACTGAAAGCTGACCATCAGTGTCCACCATTATTTCCTGTCTTTTCACCAGTGATTTGTTCACAGAAGGATGTTAAATCTTAATCTAAGTGTATCATACTTTCTTGAAGTCTTTAAAGGGAATACCTTTTTGAAATGCAGTAGGTTGTCAACCAACTTTCTCTTCTGGACATTTTTTACTTAAAAAAAAATAACTGTTTTACAAATGCCCTGGCGACCTTTCCACACTATATCATATTTACTCACTTATTCCGTAATTGTTTTAGACTTACTAGCGCCACTTTGTTCAAGTATGAACGTCAGGCTTACTGGTCTATAGTTATCTGGTCTGCTTCAGAATCTTCTTAGAGGTGGTGATTACATTAATCACTTGTACTAGGGCAGTTTTAAGAGATTATATGTGATCTTGAGTAGTTTAGCTATTACATTTTTTATTAACATCAATAGTTTCTTTAAAGCTCAAGAAGTAAATACCTTCTCAACCTGGCAGTTAGCTTTTTTCATATTTTTGCATTTTGTTAATTTGTTTCTAAGTTCTGTCAGTGCTTCTGTTTGAAAAACACCCTTTGAGTTTTCCATGAAGTCCTGTGATGTGAGACCCTTACCATGCTTTTTCCTGGTGAACTCCAACAAAAATATTTGTGTAGAGAAGCCGTCTCTGAGTATACCTCTTACAATTTGATCTATTGTCTTTGCAGCTTGTTTGGCAGGATTCCTCATTCTGAAAAGTTTTTATGCATTCTGCAGTTTGGTTTGTAGACTCCTTCTTATTCTGTTCACTGTTTCCACTTTTTCAGCAAATATTGTAGAAGTTGCCACTTTTAGTTTCCCCTAGTGGGATTATTACATAATGCTTTGGCTATATTCCCATGCCCCCTTTTTTTTTCATCCATATTTTCTATTCTTCTTGACCAGCAATCTCAATTTCTATTTACCAGACTGCCTGTATTAATTATCTCCTACTCTGTTCCAAGTTTGTCACCTCTGTATTCAAACAGGCGCTACTTCTTTGTTGACAGAGCAAAGCAGGGGTATGCTGTCACTGACAATACAGAAGAGAGTCCCAGGCCTCAGATCTGGCAAAGACCCAGGGTGGCACATGTACAGAACAGATGGAACTGTAGAAAGTTGTAGCTGTTAAGACTTAATCAGTTTATTACTGACTCTGTCAACTCGCCTTTTATTAGAAGACTTACAACTTGCCCAATTTGAACAGAATTTGACAGCAGTATTATTTCAGCTTTGATGACTTGGTTTCCTTTTGATTCTACTCTGTGCAAGTCAAGCCTAATTCTGTTCTTAAAATTTGACTTTGTTTCAGATCTAAGAACTCAGTCAATTCTACTTGCCATTGACCAATATTTATTCTAGTTCTGTCTACTAAGCAAAAGAAATACATTTCTGTAGGAAGACGTTTTCACTGATCTGTCCTTTCTGTTACCATTTTATGAAATTTGTAAATACATAGTTACTGTGCCCATGGTGAACAAGACAGTAAATGTTAACTTCATGTTTGATGGCTAAATATGTTAGTGAATAATATTTTATTTCCAGCCCTTAACCTTGCCTTTCAGTTCTGACATTGTCCGAAGTTGCTGTTCTCCTTCTCATAGGCAAAATGTACATTTTTTGAAAACAGTGGCTGAAGCTGAAGTCCTTGATCCAAAGCACAGAGATATGAGAGTTGTTACACCAGACCTGAGAGTACATTCCCTGAAACAGAACTGTTTCGCTGAAATGAGCTTCTCAATTTTCTATATTGGAAATATGGAAGATGGTAGGTCTGGTGACATTACAGACACTGAGAAACAATTACAGTCAGAACTGTTACTTAACTTTTACAAAAGATAGTGTGGAAAGACACACCTCACCAGGTGAATCAACACTAAATCCACTCCCAGACACTGACTTCAACTCCCTTGCTTGATTTTCCTCCTACTTTTATGCTGCAGTGTTGAGTGGTTCTCAGCTTGTGAGTCGCAGTGCTGTGGACAACTTACATGTATGGGGATGCACACTGAAAGTAAAAATTTATGTGTAATAAAGCCTGGAAAAAAAAAAAAAAACAAAGGACAAGCATAAAGTTACTACTTTAAAGTTACTAACTTTTTGGGAGTCTCTTAGGGGACTTGCTGAGTTCCAGCACATGGAGAAATGGTGCTATAGTGCTAATTCTCAGAAAACACCCACCAAACCCACTATATGCAAGGTCTTTGCTTTGCACCAAAGCATTTAGGTTGTGCTGATACCCTGGCCACTTGCCTCCTGAAATTCACTGTTAGAGGAATATTTTAGGAGACCACATGCACAAATATTGTCAGTTGTAATCGGCATTTCTTGGAGTTGCTGTGTTGCTCTCAGGTTGTGCAGTGACAAAATATTTAAGAAACTAAGATGTTGAATTTTACCAAATTATTTCATACAAGATGTTAGTAAGACATATTTGAGACATAAACATCCACACTGAGTCATAGTCAGCACCACTAGACAGATTTGTTGGACAAAAAAATTCATTGGTAGCATGGAACCTTGTCTTTATACTATAAGTTTTATCACGTTTTTGAAATCCATTCAAATTACGTGCAATAGGAGACAGGCTAAAGCTTAACCCTAGTGCTAAGTTCCAGTGGAACTGTTTACCCAAGACAACAAATGGAGAAGTTGCTTTAGTTTTCAACTCCCAGCACTGACTTGCATACATAGTAGTATTGCCATGTCTCGGATTGCTCTCTTTCCTCCCTGTAGCAGCAATGCAGGTTTTTGTTCTCTGCAAGAAACTAGGTTGTATAATCATTCGACTAATCATTAATGTAGAAATTGCCTGTACCTTTCAAGAATCCTTCTTGTTGATTGAAGGTGAGGGTAGGATGTAATGTCTAGGTATTGTGCATATTAATCTAATGGTATAATTACAAAATCGTGCCACTACAGATTGGGTTCATTGTGGCTAACTTCAGTAGTTAGATGGCTGGTGAAGTCATCTAAACTTGATTTATTAGCTGACCATTTAGCTGACTTGTGCATTTAGTTGTAAGTCATCCAAGAGCCTAAGAAAATTGACGGAAAACCACATCTGATCTTTTTTTAACCTTTTGCTCTAGAAAAGTTTAACATTCTACCAGAACATTGCAGGCAGTTTCTAAAGAGAATGTGGTCAAGCTGTGCTCGTAGAGAAAAGCTCTGATGCAGTTCTTAATGCTTAAATACAGTCCTTTACTTTAGATGTGACCCAATGCATTGTAATTTCTGAAGCTGTGATACATACCATTGTTACAAAGCTGCAGATGTTTAATAGAGGTGCCTTACAAGATATGCTGAAAGCAGTAGATGAAGTTGGGGAATAGAATTCTCCAGGTGACTTCTTAGCAGTGTGACTAACTGTGATGAATGCAGGGAAGTATTACGTGTATTTCCATTAGGAAACACATCTGAAAACCTGCCTGACACAAACTTCCCCAGAGTTTTGTTCTTGGATCCTATGCCAAGAATATGCTGCCAGATAAGCTTCTCAGCTCGCATTCCAGTTTATACCTGTCTGTTTTGCATTTCCTGTTTTTTTTATTTTGTGCAGCAGTGTAATGTCATAAAGCATCATTTTGCAATTACTGTCATTATCCAAAGCATACAGTACTGATGTTTGTATCTATTCATACCTGAACACAGTTTTTCAAAGATGTTTTTCATCTAGGTTGCATGTAGTTCTTGCAAAGGAGAACTGTATGTGTGCATTCAGGAGCAATAAATCATCTTTTACAAGAACATTGTCATGATGTTACTTGGTGTTAATTTGTGTCCATAGAGAAAATGCAGTTGTGCTACGGGTCATGCCCAAATGTATTAAAGCATGTGCTGTTTTTCTTCAGATTAGGTCAAGGGTTATTTTGCGTAACAATGATTATACTACTGGTTGGTTGTGAGGTTTTTTTTGTTTTGTTTTTTTAAGTAAATAAAACGTGATTAGAATACAGACATACATGGATTAGGATGAGCTGTGTTTGAGTGTATGAAGTTGTATGTAATTCTGACCAGTCAAGTTCTGGGACTGTAATATTTGGCAGCTAGTTACCAGATAATATTCAACTTAGGTTTTCTATTCGCAGATTAAGAGCATGATCTGCTTTGTAGGGATGGTATGAAAAGTCATTAGTATTTGCAAAATGCTTAATAATAATGGATGCAACAGACTTATGAGGACATTGTATTAGAAGTCTAAAAATGTTCCCATAAAAATGGGTTTAAAAATATTCCAATTCAATGTTTAAGTGTTAAAAGGTCGCTTATTTTTTAAAATGTATTTGCATCTGAAGTCAATCTGTGCAGTGTTTTTAAAGTAAGTGACATCAGTTGCAGGGAATTTGCTGCCCTGTACAGTTCATGACATGAAACAGGTGCTTCAGCTACTTGACGGCCAAGGTTGGTATGGCTTGGGAGACCCAAATTATTCCTGTGATCTGTATAAGAAAGACAGGAACACAAGAATTCCATCTTTCCATGATCACATGTGATCAAGTCATCACTCAAGTAGTTTCTGGCAATACGGGCATGTTTGAGTATGCTAATAGCAGTAAATCAGGCATGTTGGCCACCTTGTGACAACCAAGCAAATGCAAAATGCTGAATACTACTCGGTACTCTTCTTTGTGTTCCACCAAAAAGATCTTGTAGAAAAATACATTGTATGGTGATGTCAGGAAGGGTAGTATCATGATGCATGTAGATGAGAGAATTTGAATAAGTTTGCTAAGTCAGCAACATTCTGACCTGTTCTGAATTGGTTGATGTTGCAGCCTTCATTTTCTTCACATAATTAAATGTCTGTATTATTAGACACTAGGAAAAAAAAACCCCGAACCAAACTAAAACACAGAAACCCACCCCATGTAGTAATTTTTTTAATTAATCGGTAAGGTTAGGACTAATAATGCTGCATGGTAGTCTTGTTTGGTCTAACTTGAGGCTTTTAATGAATTGTTTTACAGAAGATATTGCTAGTTTTCGGTTTAAATGTGTATGTGTGTTTTTTAATGGAAACTGCATTTTGAAACAGTGGAGTCTGGATTTCTCAGCTGAATGGTGTATGTCTCTGTCAAAATCCCCCTCCTCTTACGTGAGCAAATTTAGTGTATGTGTTGCCTATGCGTGGTGTTGCTGATGAATGCTTGTTCAGTGCATTTTACATTCCCAAAGAATCTGCACATACTCAGCAAATCTGATTCAACTATATTGTGTGTGCCCTATCTAACACTGCTGCTTTCAGAAAGTGCTTACCAGTGAAACTGCAGTCCCTTTGCTCCTAAGAAATGAGGAAGCTGGGAGCTAGCAGTAACCAATATGAGACATAACAGAAAGTGGGTGGCTATAAACTGGCTATGAGCCAAATGAAGTTGTTTGGCCAGTGATGTGTGGCCTCGAGGACGCAGATTGAGTATCCCTACTTTGAGTCACTTGACCTGGCAGTGTTCAAGACCAGGTTGGACAGAGCCTTGGGTGAGATGGTTTAGTGTGCCCATGGCAGGGGGGGTTGGAATTAGATGATCTTAAGGTCCTTTCCAGCCCTAACTATTCTACGATTCTATGACTCAAACCAGATTTAGATTAAACATTCTTTACTGTGAGGGTGGTGAGGCACTGGTACAGATTGCCCAGAGGAGCGGTGGCTGTTTTATCCTTTGCAGTGTCCAAGGCCAGGTTGGACGGGGCTTTGTGCAACCTTGTCTAATGGTAGGTTGGAACTAGATGATCTTTAAGGTCCCTTCCAACCCAAACCATTCTAGGATTATATGACTTCCCCTCTTATAGGGAAATAGTACTACATGGTTGTCATCATTTGTCTTCATAAAAACTGATCAGAAAGATAAATCTTGCAGTTTGTTTGTGGAAGGCATCATCTGTGTCCAGAGGCTCACCATTGTCCGCATAAACTTGATTACTTTTGACAAGCAAACTTTGCTTTTCTTAGAGAAAAGCATTCATAATTTCATATTTCTAACATCTGTGTTCAGTAAAGTTTAATTTGGAGAATAAGTGGTTCAAGCTAAGAATTTTGTTTCAGGAATGTATTTCATTCCTTGTAAATAAACGTACCCATGAAGTCTTCTGTAATTAAATACTTGGTTTTGTGTGCCTGTACACATGTACAACTATTCATTACAGAACCTGCATGAAAACTAAAACTGTCTTAAGCCTGTATCTGTGGAGGCAAGCCAGTGTGGTGGCTTCTTATTCCTGCTTTAGGTTTATGTTTGTGCCCAGGAACTGCAGGGGTTTCAGCACAGCCTGCTCTTCAGGTACTTTCTAAATCCTGTAGACCAAGTGAGAAGCAAAGAAACAAACAGCACAACAACAAAACAAATGCTCATACAGGCTCGGTACATAGCATCAACATCTGCAGATATTAAAGAAATACAGAAGTAATCAAAGCCCTCAAAAATAAAATCTTAATGGAAGGATCATAGCTGCTGATAAGAGCTTTTGGCTCAATTATTACCAAGGTTTTCTGGTATGGTTTTGGTTCATGCTACCTAGTGCTCTCTTGCATCATACCTGGTGACTGTTTGAAGAATAATGTGCCAGGAACCAGTCCTTGCATATGGTGTGAACATCGCAGCACCAGGTCTGACTGCCTGTGTAATGCTGCAAGGACATGGCTAGCCTTTGCTAGCTCAGAAACAGCTGCATGCCGTTAATCAACGCAGTGGGGTGTGCATCACAGATCTAGGTTTCATGTTATGAAAACACTGCTTTGGCCTGTAGTTCAAGCCTTGCATGATTTCAGACACTTTTGACTGGGGAGGAAACCCCAGATTATTATTTCTTGGGGACCTCACATGGAACATGAAGGAGACCTGCCAAGAAGTGGATGTAGTATGAATGTGGTGACTCTCTGTTACTTGGCTTTGGAACCACAAAGTAGTCTCTGACTTGTCAGCCTCCATTTACTCATTTGTTAGTAGAAGCTGTCAGGCCCATTTTGCTGGTATACTCGCCTCTGTTTACTTGGAGCCAGTACCTCGTAGAGTTTGGAGGACAGTTCATTGTTTCAGACTGCTTCCACTGAAGAAGCTGGTTTTATCACTGGGTGTGTTTCTAGTACATAGTGTGCAAACCAAGAAGCAGCTTGGCTTTCTAACTGAGGTTGAAAAAGATGTAATGCTATGTAAAATATGAGACAAATTCCATTGGAAATAATTTTGGGAAATTGTATTTTGTCTGTTTGTATGTGTAGACGCAGGGTAGTGTGTTGTGAAGGACTGTACACACACAGCTCTGTGAGAGGGCTCTCACATATAGCAGGTTTCTATACTTACACTTGCTGTAAAGTACTTCAGCGGGTTCTGTTTGTTTTTTCACTATCGTCATCTCTGCTGTGTGTGTCATTCCATTACAGCTCTTCTGTGACTCGAGATCCTAGAATCATAGGATCATTTGTGTTGGAAAAGACCCTTCAGAATTGACACTAATTCCTTAATTTCCCTAATCTGTAAAGATTTATGTCCATCTGAATTCTATCTTGTTTTAAAATGCTCTCCTGTTTCAGTGTTAAATTTTGTGTTACAGATCCTGTGCTTTTTGCTTATGTGTTGAAGGTTGTTCCTCAGGGTTTCTGGCAACATATCCTTTATTTTTTTATGACTGACATGTTATGTTCAAGTATTTCCAAGTTCCCTTTCTTTTCTGGGAATCTTAGGAAGCCTGCATGTTCAGTTGATGCCTACTCAACACTAATCCATGAAGTTCATATGTTGGATATAATCACTGTCTGATGATTTTCCAGGTCTGCTCTGTCAATGAGTCACTTGAGATCTAGTCAGGTTTTGTCAGCCTCACCTGATCTTCGTAGCTTTTGAGTGCCTGACTGCTTGTCCTGAACCCTTGTTCTTTGGCATCAAATATTGCTTGGGTGTAGAAACTGAGAATCCTGAATAAGGGAAAAAATCTGTTCATATATTTTAGTATTTCAATTTTCCTTATTTTTGGGAGCTGTTTTCTTGTCAGTGACGTGTGACTTCCCTGAGAGCTACTTGTTTAACCTTAGGTGTTCCTTTAATCTCTCACGTAATGTCTGTGATAGATTTCTTCATAGGTAGGAATTGAAGATATTTAACTTCCTGTGAGATGTCTGATTTGATTCCTTAGCCATTCTTGCAGTGTTTCTTTGTGGCCTCCTGGCTCTATGTAAACAGAGAGATGAGTCACAACTCCTTTGCCTTCACAGGAAAAAACTTATCGCTTGCACCCAGGTATTTTAGCCATGTCTAAGTTAGTTCTTGTCTGAAGCCTTTATTAATTATGTATTAATTAAAGGTAGTAGATGACGCTGTAGGAAAAAAAAAAAGTTAAGGTTCACTTCAGTGAACAGAAGGTAGGACACTTAATTTTTCCCTGACTGAAATTTGTTTTTCCGGTCTGTGGTTCTACTTTCCCCTCCCTTTTCCACCACTCCTTTGGGGTTTAGTTCACTACATGTGCAGATAACTAGCTGGAAATAAAGTATTCACAGATTCATAGAATGGTTTGGGTTGGAAACAACCTGAAAGATCATCCAGTTCCAACCTCCGTGCCACAGCCAGGGACACCTTTGTTCCACTCAACCAGGTTTCTCAAATCCCCTTCCAACCTGGCCTTGAACACTTCCAAGGGTGGGGCCTCCACAGCTTCCCTGGGCAGCCTATGCCAGTGCCTCACCACCCTCACAGTGGAAGATTTCTTTCCTAATGTCCAGTCCAAATCTACCCTCTGTCAATTTAAAGCCATTCCCCCTTGTCCTATGTCTACATGCCCTTGTAGAAAGTCCCTTTCCAGATTTCTTGTAGACCCCTTTTAGGTACTGGAAGCTGCTCCAAGGTCTCCCCAGAGCCTTCTCTTCTCCAGACTGATCAAGCCCAACTCTCTCAGCCTGTCTTCATAGAACAGGTGCTCCAGCCCTCTGATCATCTTCATGGCCCTTTTCTGAACTTGCTCAAGCAGGTCCAAGTCCTTCTTGTGTTGGAGGCTCCAGAGCTGAACACAGTACTGCAGTTGACGTCTCACAAGAGCAGAGTAGAGGGAGAAAATCGCATCACTTGACCTGCTCGTCATGCTTCTTTTTGGTGTTTCCTTTTTTCTGAGCAAATTCTAATCTGTAATTGTTAATTTGGTTTATTTTGCTTTACTATTTACAAGTAATAATTTTGAAACCTGTAGGACATTGTAAACATACTATAGTTTTACTTAAATTGCATGCATATGTTTGTCAGTGAACAGGAAAACAATATGCTACAATATTAACAAAACAAAGCATTTTATGAACATACTTACATGTAAGTATGTAATATAACACATAGGTTTGTAACCTATATATTGGCCAAGAAGTAGCCCCAAAAGTTAGGCATTAGATTTAATTCATACTGGTTTTCAGGCAAAGAGCCACCATGAACTTATGTATTCTAGTGAGTTTTTCCTTATACAAAACGTTTATACCTTTTTAACTGTGGAATTATGTAAGAGCAGATAAAACCCCTTATGTTACAATTTTTAATTTATATTACCATTATATGAAATAAGCCTGATCTAAAATTGTGCCACAGTTTAATAATTGGTATACTCATGTCTTGTATTTTTTTATTCTTCATAATTGTATGAGTAGTTAATGGTTGGAATAGTTGGATTTTATCCTGTGGACTAATTAGAGACAGGTAACATATACTACAGAATACTTCTGGAAACATGGTGCAAATATATTTCAGTAGGTCTGGATATAATGACTATCTTTGTGGCAGGCTTCGATGTTGCTGCCCTTGCTGCAGCCTGACTGGCTGCTCTTCAAGGCACTTGAGTGCCTTTGAACCATGCTTCCCACTCCATGGGGCTCAGAAAAGAGCATCATGCCTGTGTCTGCTGGTGTGGTGCCCAGGCAATCTGTGTGTAGGAACGGTTGAGTCACTCTGCAGGAGCCAGGTAAGGCCAGTGCTGAGCCAGAGCTTGTAGGTACCTTTGGGTCCTGGCAGATTTTGGGAAGAGGTGTTATTTGCATGGTTGTCTTCATTGCTCCTGATAGCTAGAAAACCAAAACCAGCATAGGAACGAGCTCTGCGCACGTGCATGTTGAATGTGCGGTACTTCAATGACGCTCTGCTCTGTCAGGTAAAGAGAACTGCAGTTGTTCTTACCTAAGACATCATTCACCCACAGTCCAGAAACATGATCATATCACAGAGAATTACATGTTTTCATGTTTCCGTTTTGAAAAGATAAGTCTAACAGCTTTTCTACTTAGAGGGTTGCATAGTCAAGAGGTAGAAGAGACTGCCTGGAACCTGTTTGAGATGCATGAATTTCATATGGGCTGCAGTGGAAGTCACAGTCAGTCTAGGGAACTGACAACTTGTGGTGCTGCTATAATTTACTTTTAGGTTACTCCACGTCTGTAGGGGTGCCTTCTCTTTGGATTTTCTGTTTGGTGTGTGTCTCTCTATGCAGATGCATGATGGTACTTTTAGGTCTTGCTTGTCTGTATCAACTGCGTCACATAGAAGAGGTTGTTCAGTATTGCTGATCTGGAATTAGGCATCTGGGTGCTACAGTAGCAAAATAGTTCTGGCAATTGAATTTTAATCTCCAGAATACAGGAATGTCTTTTTGCCGCTCAAAGTTTTATTCTGTTGCATGTTATTCATTATGGCTTGTTTTAAAAAAAATCAGTTGGATGTAAATTAAACAAGGCTCTTTAAAAATGCGTTGGTTTCAACTCGCCAGAGTACAAACCAAAGGAAGATCAAATACGAAAAATTTGGTCAGGAAATTTAAGAACAGTAGGTCAGCTTTTGTTTTTGTTTAATCTTACAAGGTTCCTGTTCCAGTTTATTTTGTAACTGATTAATAGGTGGTGATAACTTCATGCTTTCTTAACAGTTTTAGAAATAAAAAGTTCATTTTTAGAATGACTGCTTATAAAAGAGATTTATTGAGTGAGTAAGGAGTGTTTAAGGTCATCTGTAGGAAATCCACACCAAGAAAAAATATAAAATATAATGAATCTTGGAAATGGATGTAAAATCTTGGCATCAAGGAGAGTATGGAGAGGGAAAGGAACCTAGAATGGTTTTGAACATACAAGTATTCTAAGTAGAGATTTAGAAAGTGCACTGTTACAAGGGGTGCAAGCAAGAAATTGCTGCTTTAAGCTTATTGAAAGCACCTGAGAGTGCTTCTGGAAAGAATGGTTTCTGTGGAAATAATGAGTGGAGTTTTCCCTCACCCTTCCTTTTCCGAGTGATGATAAAATTTCCATTCAAAGTTGGATTTATATTGCATTCTGTAAAAACCATCTCTAGACATTTTCAAGGTATTTAGAATCAGGAATGGAAGGTAATCTTCATGACACTGTTGCTTCTGAGCAATGTGTGCTTTTGGGGAATTTTGATGGAAGGGGAAAGAAGTGTATCTCAACATTCTTCCTCCTACTTTCCACACCTGCACTTATTCCTGGCTTGTGTTAGGATCAGATTGTCTTTCAGTTGTCAGCCATTCAGATGTTATCTCACTTTCATATGTGAATGAAACTTTGCATTGCAGAAGGTATGTAACTGGGGTTTCCTAGGAAATGGCAACATAAAGTTGTACAGAATGTAAGAAGAAAGTAGATGTAGTTACTCAGGATGTGACTCAAGGAGGAGATTGGACTTAAATTAATTGGCTAGATAGAGATAAAATCTACCTGTTCCTTGATATGTAAAAGAGCAGACAGCCCTCCTTCCTCCATGCAGTGATATTTTATTTGCCACACATTTTCATATTTGGATTGTATATGAAAAAAAAATTGTTTTGATGGCCTAATTTAAGTAAAAATTTAACCATGCATATTATTATGTAGTCATATCATTGACTGCATAATACATCCATTATGCAGGAATATCATGTAGTCACAATGCTAATGTACGGTCAAATTCTAAAACACTGCACATATTTTACATGCCAGTATATGTACCAGCGTACTCTAAGAGCCTGGTTTGATCCAGATGATTTGATTTAATTGTTTGCAAAGCTTGTAAGTAGTCTTTCAAGGGATTTCAGTGAACCATTTTCCTAGTCCAGCCGACCTCTAGAGTTTGTGAATGTTCAAAAGCATGTTCACTGGTGCATTTTAACAAGTGGATTTGTAATGGTAGGGTTAGTTTAACATCTGGAAATCTTTGTCAGACACTTGTAAACACAGAGAACTATTTATTTAAAGCCTGATGACCAGTTTGTTTGTATAATCTCTGTACTGGCCATGTGAAGTACCAAGATGAGCCAGGAGCAGAGAGCGAGTTAGCAGACTTGCTTACATTCTAGTTTGGCAGAAATTTAATTGGTAATAAATGGTTTCGTTAGTGGAAATAATCTCACCTGCCTGTTCTGCCCTCATACATTCTCTTGTGCTGCAGGTGTATGTATGTGTTCAGCTGTCTGGTGGATGAGATGGAGGAGCTCATGTGAATGAGACAGATCTTTGCTGATTCCATGATCATTTTCACCTAGATCACCATATGTCATGCATTAATACCTGGCTGCATAAACACTTCTGTAGACATGAGAAGGGAGCATGACCAGTTTTCTGCAGCAGTGCTGACCTATGTCAGTCTGCAGTGTTCTTGAACCACTTGAGGTGAATCAAGAGCAAAACTACTTGATTATGTAATTTGTTTGCAGTAGTATATACTGTCATAAGGTAATGCAAGCTGCCAGGGATCATGTGCAAGAAGTAAAAGTATTTTTAAAGCTGTGTTTTGAACACTGAATTGAAATGAGGGTGTGATTTCAACCCTGGATGAAGAACTGATGTCTTTGGCAGCAATATTTTTCAACCATTATGAAGGAAGCCATTAGCATAACCATTATACGTTACTTCTTTACTGACTGCTTGTCCGTTCAGGATTTCCACAGACAATAAAAAGAATTCCTTTTTCAAAGTGAGATGTTCAAATAAGCTGATCTATTCATTGTTCCTAAAGCTTTATTTTGACAAATCACTTTTATAGTAATTACTATTTTAAACATAGGTTAAAACTCAAAGTTTAAAAATGTTAAATGATGTAAGCAAGACTTGTGAATTAGTATTTATATACGCACCTAATCATCTGCTTTTAGCTTAATTCTTTGCAGAACAGCAACCTTCCTCTTCATTTTCTGCCAACCTTCTCTTCTCCAACAGTGATAGAGGAGATAAGATCTTAAATTATTAGAGATGCTTGCTTCATTTTAAGAGCTTATGAGTAGTTTGAAAGCTTATTCTTTTTTGATTAATAGACACATAATGCTGTTTATTATATAACTACATATATATTCATGTTCCAGCAACTTTTGGATAAATAAGACACACAAAATAATTTCTTAACATGAGAACAGAGACAGATAATATATTTCCCTGGTGCTTTCATCATCACCTTAAAGAATTACAGATTCCAAAATAATAAAAGTCACAATTTACCAAATCTGCAGTATTAATTTCATTTTCAGAGGAAATGGTTTTTATGTATTAGATGTGTATTTTTAACTTTTTGTTCATGCTTAGTTTTAACTATTAAAATAAAAACCACTAATACATCTTGAGGAAACTTTTTTACGAAGGGCTAGTTAATTCTTTGGGTTTTTTTTCCTTAGTTTTAACAGCTGTCATTTATAACAAATGAAAGTATTTGCCATGTACTTCGTCCCTGAGCGTGTGTTTGCTTTCCCAGCTTTCTTTTCTGAAGAACTGGCTTTTGTGAATCGTTCTGTCAAACATTTAGAAGCCTCTTTGTTGAGGTATATGTACAAGTCTATGTATATAAATTGCATTAACAGCTTATATTTGCATTTACTACATGAAAAGGGTAAACGATGCATACAGTGCATTCCTTTGGTGTCTAGAGTAGAAAGCAAGCATCCAGGATCCAGAGGTTTCTTTGTACAAGAGTATGTGTGCTTCATTAGACTGCAGTGTCAAATGTAAATTCTCTCCTTCTTGTAGATTCTGCCTTTCACTGTAAGCCAAGGCTTATGTTCACCAGAAAGCATGGCCATAACCTCAAGACTTTGGCATTTTCCTGAAAAAGAAGCTGTTTAAAAAAGTAAGAGCTCAGGAGGCTTAGAGCCCAGAGTTTCTACTCAACTGGCAAGAGTTGTGTCTGTAGATACAATTAGGCAAAATTTTGACCTAGTCACCTGTATGTAACTCTTTTTCCATCCAAGCTTAAAAAGAGAGTTAAACTACTTGTCTATGGCTAGTGGGACAACCAGGGTGTGTCTGAGACCATCGCCACGAAAAGCTGTGACTGATACTATTGATATGGCATTTTAGTTTTCATATATATTGAACATTATCTTTATGTATTAGATGAAACTACTTAAATCTCTTCATACATGAGAGTCAAATCAACTTGTCAGTCATTGCTGACTGTCTTAAAGCTAAAAATTGGACTTTCACAGCCCTCTATATATAAAAGTTCGGATAGGCAAATCCCCAGATAAGTGTTGGAGAGCAGAATGAAGTCCTCTGAAGCTGCAGGATGTTAGGTATGTGTTCACTTAAACTCACTAAGCTGGGAGAAGAATGCAGGTGGAAAACTCAGACAAGCAGAGCAGAAGCACAGAATCATTAAGGCTGAAAGGAATCTCAGGAAGTCTGTAGCCCAAGCCTTGCAAACTGAGCAGGGTCAACTGTAGCAAATTGCTCAGGGTTGTGGCCAATTTTTTTTTTTTTCTCTCCATGGATAAGAACTCCATAATCTCTCTAGGTAACCCACTCTAATGTTTAATCTCGCAGTAAGAAAGTACTTTCTTACGTTTAAATTGAGTTTCCTGTATTTCACATTCTGTCCATTGCCTCTCATCCTTTCTTTGAGTGCAGGGCAGTATGACTCCATCTTCTTTACTGTGTTTGTACATGTTTGCAAGATACCTCCTGAGCTGAACAGTCCCAGCACTCTTAGCTTCTCCTCATGTGTCAGATGTCGCAAACCTTTACTCATCTGCGTGCCCCTTAGCTGGAGTCTCTCCAGTATGTCTTTCTCATACTGAAATGTCCAGAACTGGACTCAGCACTGCAGGTGTCGTCTTACTGGAGCTGAGCAGAGGGGAAGAATCACCTCCCTTGACTTGCTAGCAGCACATCCTGAGGATGACATTGGCTGCCTTTACTGCAAGGGCACATTGATGCCTCATGTTCAGCTTGGTGCTCACCAGGCCCCCCAGATTGTTTTCTGCACAGAAGTTTCCCAGCTGGTCTGCAACATGTACTGGTGCTTGGGATTATTCCTACAAAGGTGAAAGATTTTGCATTTCCCTTTTTTTTTTTTTTGAACTTCATGAGGCCTCTATTAGCTCATTATCCAGCTAGTCTTTTTTTTTTTTTTTTTTGTCCCTTTATATGGCAGCGCAGCCATTTGATGCATTATTAGCTGCTCATCCTATTTTGCATAGCCTACGAATTTGTTTGAAGGTACGCTTTGTCCCACCACTTGAGTCATTAATGAAGGTGTTAAAGGGTACTGGCCCCTGTATCGGCCCTTGTATCAGCCCCTGCTGAGTGACTAGCATCCAGCTGGACTTCCTACGTTATGGGGGAAGATGCTGAAAGCATTGCTAAAATCAAGATAAAAGTCATCTGCTCTCTCTTCATCCACTGAGCCAGTCATCTCATTGCAGAAGGCTGTCAGGTCAGTCAGGCATGATTTCCCTTTCATATATTCATGCTGATTTCACCTTCTTGTCCTTCAGGATTTGTTCCATCGCCTACTCAGGGACTGAGGTAAGCACTGGCATGTGGTTCCTTGGATCTTCGTTTTTGAAGATAGGAGTGACATTTACTTCCTTCCAGTCCTTAGAAACTCCCCCTACTGCCTTGACCTTTCAAAGATAACGTGCCCTTAGTAAACTTTAAAAATAGCATTGGTACCATTTAAAATTGTTTCCTTGTCCTTTTAGAGGTGAAATTAGATTGCTGTTTCATAGCTGTGAATTGCTACTTTTCAGATGCTGTCATCAATGATAAAATAGTTACCCGTGTTAAAGCAGCAATTTTACTCCACTTTGTGGGTCTTTAAATAATTTCCATGATTTAACTTTGTTGAATGTTATTCTTCTGCTAGTATTAGGGAAAGTGTATCACTTATTGCAGAAGTTGAAAATGCTTCATGAAACAAAATACACTTTTCTGTAATGCAAATAATTTTCTCCACTTTATTTTCTGCAATAAAATAGTATTCTTAGCCTATTTTTAAGGTTGTTTGTTTACTTATAAAAACATTAATGCACTGATCAGTGAAATGTAACCTTCTGTAGGATTTTCCAAGTGGATGGAATTTCTCATGCATCTTGTTTTGAGAACTCATTATTCCTTTGTCTGCAGTTAGTGTCATAAACAGACAAAATTTCAAGCTTTGCCGTTATTTTTTCCAGCAAGAGCAATGGTTCAGTTCATTAACTCCTTAAATATTGTTTCCTGACTTTTTGCCTAGTATTTGCTGATGCTGGGGGGGAATTTTTTCTATGATTAGTATAATAATTGGTTCATGTTGTTCTTACAACATCTTAAAAAATATTTGTGGACTTAGGCTCTCTAATCTGAGTAATCATTTACCAGTTGAAGCATGTCTTTATTTTTCGTTGTGATCAGACTGGTATTAGGAAGGTACAACCATTGCATTATTGATGCAAATATATTCTTTCAGGTTTTCCCATTTGCACATATTGTACTGATATTTTTTTCAGGGACTGTGTAACAATAAATGAGCCATTTTCCTCACTGTTACTTTTGTTTCCTTTTCCATCTTTACAAAGTCAGAGTAAAAGCGTAATGAATTTTTTTTTCCGAATTAAAAAGACAAAAAACCCCAAACCCCCAAAAGTAATCTTAGTGAAAATATTTTACTCCATTGTGGGAATCTGAAAAGAAACTGGGTTCTTTACCTTTAGCTAGGAAAATTATGTTAAAACTTGTAATGTGCAAGTAGTCCATGTATGTATCTTTCAGGGGCCAGATGCGCAGTTCCTGCACCATTGAACTTGTGTTTAAATCTGTACTCTTATTTAAAATGTATTCTGTTCCTCACTGTTTCAGTTAAGATCATTTCCAAATAGCAGTCAAAGGAGATGCAGAGTAGTCTTTAAGTTTGTAATTAGAATGCATTAAGCCTCTGCAGGTGCTCAGAAAGCAGTGATATAAAAATTGACTTACCGTAGCTTGACAAGGCACAGTCTGACATTCGAATGCACAAAGTATACATATACAGACCTCTAACCTACCTGCTTAACAGTAAATGCCAGGAGAAGACCTGAGAGAAGCTGAGGGGAGCCAGCCTGCAACACCTGGGTTTTTATAGCAGAGTATACCTATAGTTAACATGACCTACTTGATGCATAATAAATTGATGTCTCAACTGTGACTACTGGCCAGCTTCAGTTTTTGTTCTGCCCAGAAGGACAGCAGTGGTGCCAGAGGATCAGATCAGTTTTGCTCTGTTACTTTTAGAAAAGTAAATGTACAGCTTTTGAAGTGCACAAGTTTCTGTGTTAGTAGTAGTAGTGAAGGGGGCAGAGTAAGTGAATCCAGCCTGAACATACAACCAGAAGCTGTCATTTAAGGGTTCTGAGATGGTTTTCAGGAGCAGTAACATAGTGACAATAATCCTGGGTATTCTGTCTATTGTTGACAACAAAATAGTGCAAAACCGAGTTGTACATTAGCTGTTTGAGGCATGGGCCTCCTGCTCCTAACTCCCGGCTCTGTTTTCTGTGGAGTGATATTTTGGAAGTATAAATATGAGAGAAATGTTAATTAGTTTTTCTTTTCTTCTTCTTTTAGGATTCCTCCAGGATGGTTTCAAGCAGGTATAAAAGGTACGAGATCTTTGTACAATACATTTCTATACATACATAGTGCTTCCAGAAATGAAGCTGATTAAATGGGTGTTTCTGGTAGAGGCCATCATACTGCTGCTATATATAGCTTGATTTCGGAGTGATGACCAGGGAGATGCACAAAACTTATCAAACCCCCTTTATTATGTTAGTATTTTAAAGTAAATTCATCTGGGTCTTCCTGGTGCAGAAGAGATTCCCAAGCAAATGTCTTAACTTGACTACATGTTACCTAAGAGCTAATAGTTTCACAGATAATTTATGAACTACCGTCTTCTGAAATTTAATACAGGAAGACAATTTTGTTGCTCTCCAGAGTCATATTGAAAAGTTTCTGTTTTGTCACACTACTGACTCAGTTGTAGGGAAAGCTGCCCGCATGTAGCATGTCCTGTTTGTAATTTGTTTCTTTGAGCCAAGTGTTACTCTGGTCATTAGTCAAGTTCTTCAATCAAAAAATACTTCAGGTACCTCTTGAGGTACCTGACCAGTGTGTGAAAATTTTGCTCATGCAGAATTAATACTGACACAGCTATCACAATTGGAAAATGTAATGGTAACATGAGGTCTAAAATGTCTCAACTGAAGCAAGGCATTGGGTAAACTTATTTATATTTGACACATGAATGTGTTCTTTTTTAGATTTTAATTCACCTGTGCATGTATATTCTGTCTGTAGAAGTACGTGCAAAGAGCACCTACAGTTATCTAGTCTTCACTGGTGTATTTTCCACCCTTCAGACTGGTTCACCTATAGGATCATAGAATGGTTTGGGTTGGAAGGGGTCTTCAAAGATCATCTAGTCCACCCCCCCGCCACAGGCAGGGACATGTTTCACTAAATTAGGTTGATCAAAGCCCCATCCAACCTGGCCTTGAACACTTCCCGTGGTGGGGAATTCATGGCTTCTCTGGGCAACCTGATCCTCTGCCTCATTACCCTCATTGTGAAACATAACAACTTACCTTGTTATGCTTTTATACATTTTCTAGCCTGATGCTGTCTTTTATATGTATATACCTGGGTTCTCATAAACCTAGTTGAGTGATACTATTTATTGGTGTGGGGGTTTTTTTTAATCTGTTGTTGCAAAATGGGTGGACTTATTGTCACAACAGTAATAACTACATAATTTCATGATTACTTTCTTAATAATAAAAACAATTTTAGTTGAGTCTCCACTTCCTTGTCAGTCCCTGTGCAGAATTTCATTGCTGTTTGTATCTGCTGAATACTTAGTGGTGTTTGTCATAGTGCTTTGTGGCTTTTCATAAACCTTATCTTCACTCTGTTCACATACTATATATACTCACTCACTTGCATAAACTTGGTTGTGTGTGTGTTGGTAATAAATAGAAGTTAGTACAATCACATTTGTAGCTTACTTGAACATAAGCTAATTCTTCTGATTAGCATTGCAAAGATAGGAAGCTCCAAAACTAGAAAATGCTAACATAAGACTTACTTGTGCGGTCTTTCCTCCATTAGGTTTGGTTGTATGTGTGATATACATCCTTTGTCAACTTTCCCCCTCAGGACTGGCATTACATTCAGGAGAACTCTGACTTCTTGTGAGCTGCTTTTCAATATTTTTTTATGCATGTTGCTGTCTTATCTTACACATTGTGTAGTCTTCAAATCTCATGCTGAAAACAAAGGATTGTCCTATGAAGTCAGCACAGTGCCCAGTGTTCACAAATCCTAAGTGGATTTTATTCTAACTGTGCCTCCTTGAGGTATATTGTGGCCACTGTGATTAGAGCTATTTTCCTCTGTGTTAAAAAACTTCTGCCTTCCCTGAAGTAATTTTTCACATGAGAGTACTTGAACAAAATGTGTCTTCTGGCGTCTTCAGTTTCTGGTGTGAGTGTTAAAGGAGTCAGGACCAGAGTCATCTTCTGTTCTGAGAATGTTTGGCTTGTTGGCCCCTTCCAGCATCTGGAGTAAAGGAAAGTCTTACTAAAACCAGCCCCTTCTACAGTAATTCTTAATCAGATCTCCCTTAAGTACCAAGTACAGTACTAAGTTTAGAAACAGAAAATGCCATTCTGTGATCACACCTCAGACTGAACCATAGATGCCAAAAGGATGAGCTGACACCATTAGCTGCTTGAAGACTCAAATATGTTCAACTTCATTGTCTTTTAACAGTTTTGGGTGTACTCATTAGGTTTTCAAAGCAAACTGAGAGTAAAGGCAAGTGCAGTGGTCTGCATCTGGGTTGGGGCAATCCCAAGCACAAATAGTCTGAACAGAGAATGGATTCAGAGCAGCTCTGAGGAGGACTTGGGGGTGTTGGCTGGTGAGAAACTCACAGCCAGCAGTGTATACTCACAGCCCAGAGCCAACCGTTTGCTGGGCTGCATCAAAAGAAACATGGCCAGCAGGTTGAAGGAGGTGATTCTGCCCCTCTACACTGAGATGCCCATCGTCCTGTACCTGCCAAGACAAGAGACTTCAGAGTAGAGAAGGGTCTGTGCTGTGTATTCTCACACAACCATTGTTCTCTCAAGATGTTCTAGGGATCTAGGAATTGCACAGATTTTACTACCTATCAGGCACACTGACCGCTTTGCCTTATATGGATGCAGCAATCCATGGTTAAACTTTTATGTGACATTGCTGAGAAACCTGTTTCACTGAGTGTCCATTGACTGGAAGACATGTTTACAAATGAACTCGGCTGGCTGCTGTGTGTTATTCTACTTCTGTTATGGCTGGCTGAGCCTGTCTTCTTATGCAGTAAAGTAACCAAAAGTTCAGGATGAGGATCTTAGTCCGTAACTGTCTTCTGAATCTGCTTCAAAACTTTCCACACTTAGACCCCAAAAGTTTGTGGAGGGGTTCCTTTGTAGCTGCATGAATAACCATGTGAAATATTTTCAGTAGAAAATGATGGTTTTGTTGTGATCTGGAGTGGTACTGTAAGATTTATTAAAAGCACAACCGTAATCTCCAAGGTTGTGCTGACATGAAGGCCACAGTACATGTTCATCAGAGTATTTAGGAGTTGTGGTCAGTCGTCTGTCCCGACTGTGAGCTTTATGTGAATGATATGTATAGGTGTCCTTCAGTTGTAATAGCCTATATCAACTTCCTCATCTTTAATGTTTCTCTAAGGTTTTCTTAATGTGATATGCCTCATCCTGGACATTCCAAACTATTACTGAAACGAGGTCTACCAGTTTTTGCAGTGCTTTTTGAGTGGTTACTTTAAAGTAACAAGTGTGTCGCCATTAATAAGAATGGTTTTCTGAATCAGGTCTGTTGCTATCTCCATAGCTGATGTCGTCACTGGCTTCTCAAACAAGAGAATGACAAAATATGTTCTGTGTATTGAAATATTTGAGTATAATCCACATGTAAACATGAACTATGTTTCTCTTGCGTTCTGTGAACTAAAAAGTTTGTTTACAAGTATAACAGTAAGGCAAGATGTCTATGTGGACATAGGAATCTTTTTCTAAGCACAGAGAATTAGTTTTAGCAGCTTATTTTTAAGAATTTCTACTAGCTTTTGAAACAGTTCATCTTCTTGTTTAAAAGTATCTTAAGTTGAAAAGGAAACCTTGGAAATCAGGATTTAAAATAACTCAGAAGATTTTTGCATGATTCATGGATCAGACAGATCAGGCTGGATCAGTTTACAGAAGGAGTTGGATTAAAATGTCTTAGTGGTTCAGGGGTGTTCCCCTTACAAGTTTGTTTATTAGTGGAAATGAATACAATATGGTATGGGTTTATAGCTTCCAGACAAAATGTTGAAGTTGTTTTCCTCTCTCTTAGGGGATAGAATGACACATTATCACGGAACACGACAGGTAGAGACCCTTGATCACTATATTCTGAAAGGCTACATTGTATTCAAGTTTATCATTGATGCAAAAGTTGAAAAATAAGTGAGGAAGAGATGACAAGGAGTGCTTCCGAGTACCTGTTGGAGGTGCTCTGAAGGAGCTGCTAGAATTCTCTTGCTTAGTGTTTTTAGATTACTGCAAAGCTTGAACTGTAGCAGTTTACATTGAGTCATACTAACCTTGGTGTCACTGATTCAAAAAAAAAATTACAGCTGCAAAATATGGTTTCATAACACTATGTCCAGACTTGCCTGCCTGCCTGCCTGTATTTGGGAGGTTTGCAGTGAGGACTGGCTGTTGAAGCACTGTCTCACCTAGCTTGTTACAGTAGGACCACTACAGTGCAGATATGAACACTTAAAATAAACAGGGGTCACCCAAGGTGCTTTTCTTGACTTTTGCATCCCCTTTTCAGCCAATGACGATGTTATTAGAAGGCAGGAATGCTTAGGGTTTGTTTCTGTAGAAGTTTTTGATGGTGATTTGAGCCAGCTGCAGTTCCTTGCTTGTCCCTAGTGCCAGTGCTAATGCAGCTGGACGGAGTGATGCTTCCGGGAGCAGCTGTGGCTGAAAGTTGATGGCTTCCTTTTGCTGGGCTGCTGGACTGCTGCATCAGCTCTTTGAATCCTACTCTGTCACCTGTAGGCTGAAGCTAGGAAGACAAGACTGCCTTTCCTTAGCTCTGCTCTGAAAGCCTCAAACTTGACTTAAGCAGTCTAATGTAACAGAAGTCCAGGGTGGCCTATTTAGAAGTAATTGTCTTCTGCTCATTCTTCCAAAGTTGTTAGCAATTGACTGTGTTGCACTGGCATAGATAATAAGGATTTTCCAAATCGAGTATAGTTACAAATACAGTTATAAATGTGTTGTACTTGAAATCAGTGAAATCAGGTTTTGACTGCATGATCTTAATTGGATGAAATTGCAATTTGGACAGTGCTTCAGGAAGACATTGAGAGAACCAAAGAGACATTGGAAGAAGCAAGAGTTATTCCACCTTTCTGTAATATCACTGTTAAACCTGTCCTTGTGTGAATAACTGATTTATTTTAAAGGAAATGACTAGAACATAATTTCAAAACAAAACTTCTGTTTCTGTGTAAGAGTAGTCAAACTGTGATGTCATTTGCTTTTCTATGTGCTTTCTGTTGAAGTACAGCCAGAAAAAAACAAGCAT
Source organism: Pezoporus flaviventris (assembly GCF_033815535.1). Taxonomy (NCBI): domain Eukaryota; kingdom Metazoa; phylum Chordata; class Aves; order Psittaciformes; family Psittacidae; genus Pezoporus; species Pezoporus flaviventris. Next base: position 8,318,501 of record NW_026892564.1, read on the forward strand.
GTCTTCTGAAGCTGCAAAAGTGTTTTCTGTTTTCAGCATTCTAGTACAGGAATGCACATTTAAAATGAGGTGTTTTGATAGTGGCTAATTGAAAGCAAGCTAGTGGAACAACAAGTTGAATTTAGTTAAACATCTTGTTGAACATGCCCTTTTAAAGCAGTGGTGAGGGATGTTTTTATCCTGTTGCATTCTCGTGTGCTGCTCTCTGGGTGAGCGCTCTGATGCAGCATATATATGGCTACAAATACAATACAAATACAAGATATCATTCCTGAAAAATAATATAAAATACAGTGTGTCCTGCAGCCATAGCCTACGGCTAGATTTTTCCTCTGCAAGTGTTGAACAGTCATGTGCAAAGGCTACTTGAATGCTAAAAGGTGGAACGCACTCTGAATTGCATTCTTGAGCAGTGACTCTAAATTTTTTCAACTTGCAGATCTCTATCATTTTCATTCTGGTACTAATGACCACTTTTACCCAATGTACCTCTACTGATAGTAGGCTTTCTTTTCTTTTGTACCTTTTGTGAGATTCAAGCAGCTTCCAAGTTGCAAGTATTTGTAATCCTTTATTCAGTTAGGAAGTGGAGGAGGCAAGCTTTCAATTGCAGTTTCAGACTAAACAGGTTCTGTTGCCGCATGCATGCTTTTTTCCCCTCATCCCCCAAAAGAAGGCATAAATCCAGTTTTCTTACCTGTATACAAAGCTCTTCAGTTTGGACAGGTTATTATCATTGATGTTATGATTAGTAGTAGTGTTGCATATTTATAGATATAAAATAGATTATATAAAATACCCAGGTTTATTTCCATAGACATATGTTTGTTGGGGTTGGTTGATACGTATTTTCTCTTAGTAAAGCTTGGACACCAAGTTCATTGATAGTGTTATTCTAGATATGTTTTCTTCCTTGTTTAAGGCTTGCAAAGTGACATTGTGTCTGAATGCTAAAATTCCATTCTTTGTGAAAGAGAAGTCTATTGTATCTTGGATGGTACTTAGTTTTGCTGTTGCTGTGTACTAGACATCGGTTTTAACAGCCAAAACAGCGTTGTAGCTGTATGGACTGATGCCTCCTTAAATTTTTTTAATCCCATTTCCTAGAAATGAAATGCCCTTTGTACTTGCTGATTCTGAAAGGGAATGTGTTCAGTAGGGTCTGCTCCCCAGTGGAACAGGTGAGGAAATTCTTGAGTGTGAGTTTCAGGGAAAATACAGAAAATGTCTGACTTTTCCTTATTAATGACACCCTGCCTGTCCATGTATTCTTTCTTCCAACTTCCCTGCAGGAGCATCTGCCAACATCACTCCCTTGAGCTGAAATAATTAAGTATATTGGCAAAAAGGTTAATTTTTTTACTGATAAAAAATGGAGGCTTTTTTGTGTGGTCTATCTTTGAGACATTTAGCAGCAGGAAAAAACGCATTTCGGAAAGCTGAATAATCTAGAATTTATAGAGTTAAGCTAAAATATTTCTCTTATGTTGTGTTGCAACATGGGTATCCGGTCCTAGAAATGTTTTGCCTTTTTTTTTTAAATCTTCTGGATGAAGAATAAACAGTGCTAAATATGGTAATAACATTAAGCTACAAAATTCCTTACAATTGTGTCAGTGTGCCTTGGAAACTTCACACATACTGAAGCAAAGCAGTATTTATATCCATGAAAAGACATCCCTTTGCCAGATACTCCTGTGTTTGATTTGCAGTATATCCATCTAGATCTGCGCATTGTCAGCAGTGGTTTTCTAGAGTTAAGAAATGCAGAACTGCTAAATGAACACATTAATCATATACTCTTCTATGTTTTGAAGGAAGTGTAGGGATACTCATAGTGGTTTTCATTCTTTTCCTAAGTGCTCTAGAAAACCATGGTATACATATTTCAGCTGTGTCATATCACAGGATCAAAGACTAATTGAGGTTGGAAGGGACCTCTGGAGGGGTCCAACCCCCCTGCTCAAGCAGAACCACTGAGGGCCAGTCCAGGACCATGTCCAGGCAGCTTTTGAGTATCTCCATTCGAGTTCTCCTGGTGAAGACTGAACAAGGGATTTCTTTATTGTTTTTGATTGCCTGTTTAGCAGTATATTTTCAATTTCTAAGTGTGGTTTTGGTGGCTTGAGGAGGGAAAGATCTGTATCTCACTGCCTGGTCCCAGGGCACTCTGTTATGCTGCTCTTAGTTATTCATTAGATGCTACACTGCTGGTAAATAGCATTGCTATTAGAAGGAAAATAGCTTTAGGAAGAACACTGTTAAATTTGTGACTTTGAAAGTGCTTGAATTCTCAGGTATATTTTTAAATTAGCACGGGTTTTGTACATAGCAGTCATAATGGAGAACCCTTAGTGTTTTATATAAAACTAGTTTACATGTATTTGCTGTGCTTGTTTGTTAAGATTCCGTGGCAATGAGTTTTAAGGAATACACTCATGATCTAAAACAGAAAACATACCACCAGTTAATGAGTGAGTGTCTGCCAACTGAACTATGACAAACTACTGTGTATCCCAACTTCTGAAGTAAAACATTTGGAAATGGCATAAAATTAGTATGTTGTGTTGCATCACTTTCTCACTTTAGTTTGCTTTATAGTTCCTTACAGGCCATATCCATAGTTCCTGAAAAGTCAGTTGATACCTGTAAGCTTCTTACATTTGGTCTTCATCCTCTATTTTCATCTTCATAAACCAAGTATCATTTAAACTCCATAGTGGTACTTTGCTTTTCAAAATAAAGTTGTTTAATATGGGTTTTAGTGCGCACAGTTCGTAAAACTTTTTAATTTTTAAAGGTAATTAAATATGTGTTTAAAGTTGATTACCTATGCAAACAGAGCTGCACTATCCAAGTATCTGACTCCCCGAGGAGGTGGACTTAGCGAGTTCTCAGGAACACAAGAGCTGTGAAATAAGTTCTTTGCAGTTTATTACACTGACCTGTTGAGTGCTTTGGGAAGTACTTCTTGTTACTTCTATCATTTCCGTTTTGTTAAATGTATAAACAAGCATCTGCTGTGCTTTTTGCCTTTGCAGCACAGCTAATACACCAGAAGATGACGCTCCCAATAGGTATTCCCGAACAGACAGGGCAACTTACAGCAGATACAGCAGGGATGCAAATTCTTCTGGCAGTTCCATACCAACTAATGCTTTGGAAAAGAGGATTGAGGAACTTGAAAGGGTAAGTAACAACTAACATCTGCACGGCATGCATACATCTGAAATTAAGTACCTTTGAAACTCTGTGGGGAAATTGACAAGTAAAATAATACAGAAATTATGCTAAATGCTTGATGATCAGATAGTTATGGCTAGAAAAAAGTATAAAGTCATACTGACTAAGTAGAATGTGAACTTTCTAATCACAGATTCTTAGTTTTCATTTGGTATATAAGTGAGAAATAGCTGAGGTAAAGATAATACTCCTTGAAAGCCAGCAGCACTCTCTGTATTTCTTCTGTATACCTCGTGACATACCAACACAGGGCAAATAACTTGGGGGAAGGAGGAGCTCACTGGCTGTTTAGAAATTTAGCAAGCGTGTTTCTGATTTACTTGTTTTGGATTTTTAATATACTGAATATTATAAAAATTAATTGCTATCCAGTTGTTTGTTAAAGTTTTGACCATCTAAAATATGTATTTAAAGATTTTATTACAGAAATTCTTCATACAAACAATTTTGGGAAAATATAATGTCAAATGATTTATCTTTTTTCATCTAAAACAGTACTTTTGCTAAATAATGTTGTCTGTGTAGTCTGTTACTGGCTTCTCAGTCTTCCTCTAAAGTGGATTTTTGTTGGTAACTTGCCAAATATTCTTGAATTTGTATGGATGAAAGTCACTGAATAAACATGATTTAAATAGCTGGTTGTTGGAAAGGATGAAAATAAAGCATATTTTGTAGAAATTCTTTTTCTTTTTTTTGATTCTTGGAGAAGCCTGATTTGAGTGCCACTAGCACAGAAATTAGAAGAAGACTTAAGGGCTTTCTTTCAGTATCCTGAACCCTGATTTACTGAATTCTTAAGAGACAATTAGATTTTTTCTCACATTTAGGCCCACAGATCCAACACCTAGTCTTCCTTCCTTGTTAAGGGTGTGTACATATATATTTATATATATATGAAAAACCCAAGCAAACAAAAAAAAACTCAAAACCCCAAACCCAACTAACCAAAAACCCAACCAATCAACAAGAAAAGACTAACCCTCCCAATATAACAAATTTGGAAGCTAATACTTAACATTTACTTCTGGTTTGGGCCCCTATCCGTTTTGGGGTTCATGCTGAAGTTAAATATTAATTCAGATGTTATCTCTGGAATCAGTGATACCACACAGGTTTGCTGTGGGTAAAATATTTGGACACAATTGTTTAGTCCTTGAAATATATGAGTTTAAAGATGTGGGTTTGACTTGTTGTAGAAAGGAATTATAGGTGTATGTGTGTTTTTCTTCTTTGTTTTAAATGGTAATAACTTAAAACTGTCTCTCAACACCAAAAATTGCATTTCAAACTTCGTTGCATATTCTGGTTTTAGGAACTTGCAGAAGAGAGACAGGAAAATGCAAGATTAGTGAAGATGACACAGGACAAAGATGAACTAATTGGAAAGCTGAAGGAAGAAATTGATTTATTAAACAGTGTAAGCACATATTTTCTTATATGGTGCTATATAAAGAGGAGATAAAAGTCACTGCGTTCTCTGTGCTCTTCTTCAGGCACCTGCAGCCATTGGGCAAGGTCAGAAGAGAATGAAGTATGCGTGGGGTTTATACGTGTGTAACTTTTCAAGAGGCATGTCAATAAGTTATATTTTTTCCAGGTGATTTCTGTTTGTTGTGATTAGGTACATGAGTTAATCATGGAGAACCTGAATTTCTTGTTGCTGTAAGTGTTCATAGAACAAGGGTATAAAAGCAGAAGTTCTTTACTGCCTCTTCTTTACAAATTCAGTACATAGCATACCGAGAAATAAATAAGTTGGGGTTTTGACAGTTTCTCAATAAATTGTTATCCAGAACTTCTGTTAGACCAAGTAATTACAATTTTGGGCAGCTTTTAATTTCTAATAATGGCTTAGATGATCTTAGAAAGATTTGGGAGTAAGTACATTATGACACATACTCTCATGCTCTTTATTGTTGATTCCCACATAAGTAGAACAAGACAGGGGCAGGAGACTTGGCCTAGCATCACTCAGGCGAGGTGTGTAGGCAGAAGAAGAGAGGGTAGAGGAATGAGACGTGTGGGAACAGGACAGGATGAGGAGTTTTAAAGTTGATAGAAGATAGCAATTTTAACAAGTCCCACTTCTAAGTGCGGACTGGAACTCTTCATAGAGTGGATTAGTCACATCTTGCGCTTCCTGGAGGAGATGCAGAGCCAGGGTGTACTAAGGAAATATGCCTTTTCTAGTCAAGTGCAGACATTTTCATATAAATTTAGAAAAAACCCTCAGAACTTGCTTCAGTCTGTCCATCAAGTGAATGGAGTCCCTAACTCTATGTGCGTAGTGGTAAACTTCCATTTTGAGCTGTTCATTTGTAACAAAGGAGGACAGCATTCACAAGTTTGCAAACTAATCTGGAGAATGAAAGGAGATGAGATTATTCTGAAACAGGTTGTTTTGTTTTTTTTTTTATTAAGAAAGTTGGTAGTTAATCTCTAGGATAAATGGAGTATTGTCTGTTTTGGAGAGACTTCTGCTTTAATAGAGAAATCGATCTTTGCTGTTCTTCCATTCTGCAAAGACTGTCATATGTAAGCTGATGACCTTATTGCAGTCAAGGCAAGTGTTCATGCCTTCTACATAATGAATGGCAAAGCTACTTAATACTGCTTGTCACACCTGACTTCCTGAGTCAGAGGTCAGGAAGAGCAAATCAAAAGAACCTAAGTCATAGAAAGCTTGTGGTTTAGGACCTTGACCTGTGAGGTTTGCTGTTCCAGAAACCAAGTTCTTTTTCTTCTGGTATATTTGAAGTGTAATGTCCTAAATTAAATCCATTTAGTGTCTGACTAGAAACTGTCTTTGAGCATATGTAGTGAAGTCAAGCAGTGCCTGTGCTGTGCCTATGTTGATAGCAATTTCTGCTTGTATGGAAAGAAAACATAAACCAGAATATAGTCCTTTCAAAAACCTCTTTAGTGTGCAAAGACTAAAATTGTACCTTTCCATGAGATCTGCAAAGCCATTGTACTGGCCTTCCATAGGTAGCTTCTCTTTAACACACAAGGGAATTGATTTTGTGGGTTTTTTTATTTCTCCATCAGGTCAGCATGTATCATAGCTATAACACTGTTAGCTTAATTGCAGTGCAAGTTACTTATGTTTGCATCCTGTGAACTTTTCTTATTAACTGAGTGAAACTTCTAGAAAGAGCATTTATTTAAATACGAGGACTGAGCAATCAGAAAGCTATGCAATGAAATGGCATTTTAAGTTCATAACCATGGGTACATCCTTGATTGGCAAAGATCTTGTGTCACACTTGAAAAACTTAATCCAAGAATCCTGGAAACTTGGCACACTTTTTCCCAATTTAACTAAACATATTTATTTGATGTAACAATACAATTTTACTGAGATTGGTCCATACTTTAAAGAACATGAGCTACATTTATGCTGAGAAACAGAAGAGGCTTTCTCCCATAAATGGCATTCTTTCACTGCAGTACATTAGCCACTAAAAGTATGTATGCCACGTTTTCATAAGAAAGGGGTAATTGCTTCATAAAAACCTCAAATGTCTGAAGCGAAAAGCATCTCAAGACGTTTAAATATTTGTAGGCTAAGTTCAACTGCTGAATAGTTTACATTTGGTCATCTCTGACCTCACTAAGATGTCATTGTAGTTAAATGTGTGTTTGGAGAGAGTCTGTCAGTGAGGATTTACAATCCAATTAGTGTCAGTTGTGTAGTTCTGGTTCTTTTGGTATGTGAAGTCCAAGTTTTCCTGCTGTTGCATATTTTTACTAATAAACATAAATTAGTGTTAATATTGAAGATGAAGCTTCAAATTGCAGAGTAGCAAAAAACACCTGCATCTCTCAGTCCACTGTTTCTGTAGATACTTAAACTGAAAGTTATTTTGCCTGGCTCATATTCAAGAAGCTTTTATTTGTAGTAATCTCTGGAATGTTATTTTTGTAGCATAGACATTTCACAAACTTTTAATATTTTATTTTGTGTAAATTACAGGTATTTAAACAGAAGGGGGTTAGGTAAGCTTTAATTGAGGCATCTGATAATTAGATTAACGAGTTTAAACACAGTATTATGTGTACTGAACTAAAAAAAGTATAATTTTATTGAAAATGTGTTATTCCTTCCATCTAATTGTTAATCTGAACTAAAAAGAGAAAATAGTGTGTGTTTCTTACAGTTACATAGTAGACTGTATTTTTAGTAGCTATCCATCAAAACTGTCCACTTTCAGATGTTTAAGTCACTCCTATCTGTGGTCAAATGCTTTTCCCTGTAATCACTCATACTGTGATGCAGCGTGAGGCAAAGAGGAATTTCTGCTAGGGATTTCTTGATTCCACATTACAAAAACAGTAAAGTAATAGCAAAGGTATTGCGGTATGGATTTTGGCTTGGCAGTCCAAAGAGGCTTTTAAAAACCATTATTACTGATTAAACACAACATCTCTAGCATGCACTTTTGGAATGACCCCACTAGAAAGAAATAAGAAAATAGGCTATCTATCTCAAACACCACTTAACAAAAACAGAGAAAATCTTTACTGTCATTTTATGTTTAATCTGCCATGGCAACAGTAGAGTTTTGCAGACTTCAGTCAAAAGGCATCTGAGATCTCTAATGAGAATCTTGATTCTTTCTTTGCCCACCTTTCACTTTTCTCTTTAAAGTGCTATTCTTGAGGCCACCCTTCTGTTTTTCATTATTTTGTTCTCATTCTTTTTCTTCTGTGTTTTGTCTTGTTTTGTAAAATTATTTTTACTGAAGTAGCACAGCATTAAACAGCCATTTTCACTTTAAAGGCTTGAAAAGACTTGGTAGGAAGTGAAGAAGTGAAAGGAGCTGGGTAGTATGGTAACTGGTGAAAGACGGATGAACATTTTGGGTAGGAGCAGTCTATTTTAAGCACCCATTATTACTGTCTATGATGTCTCTCAGTAGCAATTTAGACAAGATACAAAATGCCTTTTAATTTTTTCACAGAAAAAGAAAAAATATGGACAGGCAGTACTTTTTCTGAAAATTTGACAATTTAAAGCACAAAGCAGGTCTTCTTTCAGTAATAACCAGTGATGTGTATATGTGAGCAGGATAGTTGCAGACAAACACATTCTGGGGAACAGAGGCAATAACTGACTAACACACTGTATGACAATGAAATAATCATGCCCATCCTATTTTGGTTACTTCATGCATTAATTCCTGCTGTTGCTTTAATTTTGATTATATGTTTCCATTTAAAGATGCTTGTACATGGGAATAGAATATTAATGTTTTGTAATCACAGTAACAAGGCTGGTTTGACAGATTTAATGGTATCTGCTGTGACACTAATTCTTCCCAACCCCAGCTTCTTCATTACAGAGCTAAGGTGCAAAATTCCTGATGCCTCTAATTGAGAGTTTGTATTTACATCCTGAGAAACATTTATTTTTCTTTTTACAGGACCTAGATGATATAGAAGATGAAAATGAACAATTGAAGCAAGAAAATAAAACCCTCTTAAAAGTTGTTGGACAGCTGACAAGGTAGAAGATTCAAGCCTCAATGAGGAAAGATTTAAAAACTACTGATTGAATGTTAAGGTCAATATAGTAATACTTCCTGTGTTGCAGTATGTTATAATAACTGTCTTTATATTTATTGTTAGGAAACCAGATGAATGTTTATTTTCGTAGTACTTTCTTCTTCATTCAATGAAATGGCATCAAATTGTGGTATACTTTTAGCTTTCTTTTTGCATAACAGTTATTAAGTTTTTTGACATATTTCAAAATACTAAGTTCAAAAATACTTGGGTTTTGTATCTTCAGATTACATCTGAATAAATTACAGTAATTTAAAATTCATAGCACCAAGATAACTTTCAGTCCATGTGGGTGTATATTTTTGAAATGAATGGAAGCAATACGTATAAACTTTGTTTACACAGATCCAAAATATATATTTTGGGAAATACTTCCTTTTTTGTTTAAACACAGCTGTAAAGTGGGTGCCTTATTACTGATGTATAGCTTTTTGCAGATTGATTACTTGTTCTAAAACTCTTTTATGTTGAGGTTTTTTACTGTATCTGAAAGACTGACAATAGCACAGAGTAGCAATATTTTTTTCTCTATAACAGTATTCTGATGGGAGGGGGAGGTTTAATTAAAAAAAAATAATTAAGAACTCCAAACAAAACCACCAAAAACCCCAATACATCACCTGTGGTATCAGCATTAATGAATTCTTAGAATCATACTGAAGCTGTGCACTGAAGTTTATATTAAAGCTTGTGTTTTAGCAATGAAACGCAAGTTTGCTATCAGATAGTAAGTCTGTTTGCTGTGTTGAGAATTCAGACAAAACCTGGAGCGTTCATTTTAGCAAAGACACTTCTGCAATACTCTTCTACTTAAAGCCGTCATCTTAAAATTTATAGGGATAATAACTGACATGAATTTTTTGATGTTTTAATTTTTTCAAGCTGGGTGAAATTTCTTGTACATAAAGTAGAGGGGCATACAAGTGATTCATGCCCTATTGAAACATAAAATGGTTTAAAAAAAAACTTTCATCCTTGATTTTAAACTAACAAGGTGTTTTAAAAGTACCTGTTTAGATGCTATAATCCAGTTATGACAGCATGCTGATTCTTCTGTAATATGATAGTAGACAAAATTTTATTTGATGTCAACCACAGACCTCAGTTAACAATTCTCTTAAAATTCTTGTTAGGCTGAAATCTTATGTACTTTATTTCATCTTAATACAGCACATTTTTCATTTGTGATCAGAATAAATGTGTATGTTGAGTTAGGACACTAGAAGTGAAAACATTTCAAAGAGTCCAGGCTTTTTCTTGACAGTGTTGAAGTTTAGTGTCAGAAAGTTGCATGCATGTAATTTTCGTTACCTTAAAACTTAAAGGTGACTTTAATATGTAATAATGATCACCTTTACAGATTTGCCAGTTGTTTTCATAATGCGTATTTACTAACTGTAAGAGTTTCTTAAATTTCAAATCCAGTTACTATTGTTACGCCTTGGATTGTTTTGGATATAGGATAGGTTATTTTGCATTTGTGTATTCTAATGAAGAGGTGCTTTTCAGAGCTTTGAAGTATTTTTCAAGACACTTATATTCCAGGATGCCTTGATGTTTTCCTTCACAGCTGATGCGATCCCATGGGACACTGTTTGAAACCTCTACTCAGGGGTTTAAATGGTATGGGGGTTTGTATTGGCCCTCTGACCTACAATATACACCAATAAATGTTGCTTTTAATAATATTCAAACAGTAAGAAGTCCATTAATTTATCAGTTTCATGAAATTAAAAAGTTTAAGTAATAAAATTAATTTGAGATGTATGTCTTCTGAATAAAAATGAAACTTTCTCTGGAAGAACATCTGATTTCTTTCTCTGTGCACTATGTAGGAAATAAACATACTGATCTATGGCATGGGATGTCAAACATATTGAAGCTTCATTAAGGAGTTTACACAGAACACACAGATATTACTATGACTTGTAAATGAGAGATTTCATAAACTGTATTTCACATACATTTTAAACCTAAGAACAATAACAGCAAAGGACATAAACAAGAGCTGCTTGTCTTCGTATTACCTCTTCTTGGTTTGTATGTGTGTTGACTAAAGTTTAACAGCACTAATTCTAAAATTAGATTTTTTTTCAGCTTGGACATCCAGCTAGCAGCCATATTTGCAGTTTTTTGATACCGTACCTTAAAGAGATCCTGTCAGGGGATGTTTGCAGTTATTTGAAACCAAAAATGCCTCACGCAGACCATGTTGGGAACTCACAGAAAAACTTCCTCAGGATATTATTGTTGTTGTGTGTTATTATACAAATGTAGAGCTCTTCATGGTTTTAAATGTTCCCACAAATTGTGTCTTGAAGCATAACACTTCTGCTGAAGTTTGGAAGATCTAGATGGCTTTTTGGAAAAAAGTATGGCAATAACACTTCATTATCACTTACATTATCAGGTTCTTGCGGGAAGTTTATTGGATTCTAGCAAAAAACGATGTATTATGTAGAATGTTAATAATTGTCTAGTTACTACTTGCCATTACCTTTTTATTTCAGTAGGGTATCCTTTTAGTCAAGCTCCAGTGTGGAGTCAGTTTTTATCCTAGGTTATTTGAAGGTGTTAAATTAGCTACCTTACCTGCAATTGATTAACCCATGTCTACATCTTTCTTTGTCAGTCCAACACCTCTGTTGTTGTCGGTTGTGTGATTTAAAAGCAGAGAGACTGCTGTAATTCAGGAATTGTATAGCCTTTACCTGGGAAGGCTATATGATTCCTGAGTAAATGAATCTGGGTATTAATGTGCCTAGGCTGAATTAATTTACCAGGGCTGTTAGGGATGGTGGTTAGTATGCAATATTAACTTCATGGGTAAGCCTCTTAGAGATTCCTGAACTTTCATATCTTAAAATTTATACCAAACCACTTAGGTCTAGCATCTGTGTTTCTGGGTAACTTGGGTCACCTAGGAAATCTAAACAGAAAAGTAATCCCATTGACTAAAGCAAATAAGACTTTTATTTTTTTAAAGCTATTTTAATAATGAATCTTATTTTGATAATGCACAATGTTACCCTTGTTATGGTCACATACTGTTGTATAGAAAACATACTGTATCCAGAGCTGAAGGTTAAAATTGAGCATTGATGATACGCACTGAAGTTTGTGGGATTTATTACCTAAAGAAGTTCACCCATATATAAGTGTTGGTGATTTTTACAGGGAAATATGAAATGGCTACTTTTTAACTTTTTTAAATAATTAAATGCCCATGCTTCCATTCTGTGTTACTTGACGTATGTATTAACTGAAAGAGTACAGTCTGTATTGGCAAATGAGTGTTTTTTCTGTCTTTAAAGCAAAATTTTTCTTGGTTAATTACCGGGTTTATATTTATATGTTCAGAGATGAGTTATTTCTGTGTTATATTGGCTCTAAATTTGAGAAGTAGAGTGAGAAAAGGGTAACAAGAAATGAATGAATGCCTTCCAAAGGTGGAAGTATAACCTAATGATTTATTTTTTTTTAAATTCAGCTGTATTGAGAATTAGCTGTGGGAAGATTTGTGATTGTCGTAAGCACTGCAAAGGTTACAGGGGCTTTAACTATGTTGGAAACAACTGATTAACCTACATCAAAGCTTTCTTCATCTTGACTCGTATCATTACAGCTTGGAAATTTGCTACTGTAGAGAGACCAAAAGGAAAACTGGAGATCAAATTACCTTCCAATATTTTGCTAGGAGAGCAGAGTTACACTGACTCCAGCTCTTCCAAGGACTTCTGTAAGTTCTTTGTGGCTATTTCCAGTTTGAATTGAAACAAATCAGTATCAGTAGCCAAGAGGAAAGGTAATGATTGAGAAACAAATACATTAGTAATAACTATGGATACCATTAACATATGGCTGAATGTCAGTATTTCTTGGGCTCAGACCCTTTATGAAGATGTCAGTCGAGTTGGTCCGTTTTCATCAGTATTAACGATCATGAACATCTGACATTTTTAATAAGAAACAACTATTTTACTTGGAGAAATTACCACTGCAAGCCATGACTTAAGAACTTAGTACAGTAAAAATATTTTGAGCTGGTACCTATAGCTGCTAATATTAAGAAGCTAAGGATTATATTTAAGATGTTTGTTAAAACTGAAACAAATTAATTCAGGATCTTGTTTAATTTGTTATAGAAGTTCTCTACAGGTCTGTTCCATGCCAATCATTCAGCATTTCTGGGAGCATTTCTCCTGTTATTAAGCATTTCTTTAGGACTGCTTAAATATATCCAGGACAAAAATTACTTCAGTATGTATTTTAGTAGCATTCATGATCTTCCAAATATGTTAACTTACTGTAGCAAATCTCCGCCTACTATTTGTCCTCGTACTGTGGCAGATGTACATTATGTTGTCAGTTTAATCCTTTTGCTTTTATTTCTGGATTTCTGGTGTTAAATGTTCTTGTTCAGGGCTGGTTGTGATTTTCCTGTTCTGGAAAATTTGTTAGTTGAGTTGCAGGTTAAAGGTACATGTTTAATCTAACAATGGAGACTCTGTGCCTTTGTCCAAATAAAACAATATTCTTTTTAATCCAGGCTGTCTACTTATTGTGTTTAAAGGAGAATTTACTGTTGTCTGACTGTGATTCTATGATTCACCACCTCTTATGGAAAGCTCTTAACCTAAACTTTTAAAGTTAGTTTTACATTCAGATTCAGTTCTTCAAATGTGTATGTGTTTGTACCCATGCACAAGAGAAACCTTCATATTTCCACTATACTAATTTTCTGCTTTGGGAATTTAGTGAGCTTCCATCAGTTAAATGGAAATCTTTTCCTGTACTTGGGAATTGAAGCATAACCCTTCCTGGGAAAAGGTAATGAAAGATGTTACAGTGCTACTTCTACTCAAGGTAACTTCATAATAGATATAATTTCTGAGGTTTCTGTGCATGTTCTGTTCTCCTGCACAGGTAGAATCACGAAAGACAATCTCATTTTCATTCACTGCTGCAGACTACACATAAAGAGAACAAGTGGATCATCAGTAAACACCAAGGAGATAACAACTATAGCACAGCTTATCATAAAGTTTGTAATACTGTTTTAAAAAAGCTTGAAGCATAAGTACCATAGACGTACATTTGACACCCTGGTTACTTTATGGACAAGACTATGAGCATTTGCATTTAGTAAATTTTAAAATGTTATGTGAATTCAGTTTAAGATTATTATTCCTACAGCTGAAGCCTAGTGGCCTTCAGATTTTGTTTTAAAATACAAAAGTATGTCCTTACTCAGTTTTTTGCCTTTGGCATTTTATGTTGTATCGTCTTGCTGTGAAATTTAGCTCCCAGTACACAAGTGCCTGTGTCTGCAAGGGTTGTCTTGCTATCTTAGAGATGGAGCAAGAGGCAAGTACCTTAACATAGTGAAGAATAATAGCAGAGTTCTGGAAATGTCTGACTTAAGTTTTCTCCTAGTTTGGGCCAAACCATGCAAAACATGGTTAGTAATTAGTGATGGGCTTGTAGTGGATGTTGCTAATGAAAGAGTAGGAAAAGTGAGGTTCTCTTCTCTTTTTATCTGTGTTTTTTGCTTTTTTCCAGGAATGTTTGTGTGGTTTTAATTGCTGATGGATTAAACAGTAAACATTGGGAATAACTCTGTAAGTTTTATAAAGAATCTTTGAGGTGGGAGGTACCATTGTTGGTATCTTAATTAACACCTTTGACTCTTAGGAATGTTATGTGGTAAATCTCTGTTACAGATAATCAAGATAAAAGCCCCATCTATACTGCAGAGATGATAATCCAAGTCTATGCTGATCTTTAATCATTATGTTGTAAATTATTAAGAATATTAAATAACATGGGTATCAGACTTTGTTTTGAGATCTGGAATTTCTTTAATAAGGGAGGTAATGAAAATGTATGCATATCTGGTGCTAATGCTCTGCCTTTTTTCTGGTAAACAACTACTGTACAGGTTTTGTAATTGATCTGTTCATTGTTGTCTTCTTTAGGTGTTACAGCTAATAAAATCCTTGCTTTCTGAAACAGCAGAAGACTGCAGTTAAAACATGGTGACAGCAAAAAAGAAAACTTAATCTCAGTGTAATCTTCTAGGGTGGGAACTAAGCAGTTTTTATGGGTTTCCCTTGATGAAATGACCTGAAGATATTTAGGTATTACAGGCTTGTTCAACAAGTTATTGTGTAATCTCATGCCACAAAGCAGCATTAACTCTTGTCCTTTCTTTGTATCAGTGTATTTTCTAAGAAGACAATAATTTAAAAGAAACCAGTGTTTTTCTGTTGCACAAGATTATATTTGAGAAAACAGTAGCTTGATAATTGGCATCTTGACACATTCTCCATTAGTGTTTTATCTCTGGAAATCAGATTTTGTAGACTGAGAGCCTGTGGAATGAAATCTTTGTTTCTGTCTCTCTCAGAAATGTTAATCTCTGCTTTTGCCTGAAGGCTCGTTATAACAATGATGTGTTTTAGGGAGTTTAAGATTCTGATTGCAACAGTGTAAGTGTGGTTGCAGCCAGCTACCAAATATATTTAATGGGTGGGGACAATAAAACCACTGAAGCTTTGCAAGTTGAGACTCTCTAGAAATAACTCTCATATTTCTCTGTGAAGCAATTATATAGAAAATGCTAATTGTTCCCAACTGAATCACTCTCTCTTCCCATTTAACTGCTTCTGTTCACTATATTTAGTAATAAAATATCACTTAAACTCCCCTGTAACTCTGTTGCTCTGGCTTCATATGAGAAGGGACATTTAAAAAAGACTAGCCACTTCCAGTCTTCGCTCTCCAGATTCTGGGAGTTGTAAAGATGGTTAAAAACAGGGAGAAGATAAGGAGAAAACAGATGGGTTGAGACTGGGCAGAACTGGTTATCTGAAGAGGAATAGGTGTGTAACGGTAAAGAAAATCTAGTTTTTCTCTTTTTTTTTTTTTTTCACATAGTCTTCAACAAGGAAAGGAAGACAGACTGGATATTTTATAAAGATCTAAAAGTGCTTCCAGTAATCACTGCAGTATAGTTCCTGGGTTTATGAGAAAAAAATGATATCCAGCTTTTTATTTTCTCACCTTTGCTCAAGTACTTAAGAAGGAAAGAATATGATGTTCCACCCTTTAAGAAATGCAAATTACTATAAAACCAGAGCTTTGATCATGCTTTTCCTAGACCATGCTAGGCTGTAGATGAGTAGGCAGAAATTTTGGACATTGCTTTTCCAATATTACATAATTTGTGGTACTACTACAGTAATATCATGAAATCACAGAGTCATAGAATGGTTTGGGCTCGAAGGGACATAAAAGATCATGTAGTTCCAACCCCCCTGCCATGAGCAGGGGCACCTTCCACTAGGCCAGGTTGCTCCAAGCCCCATCCAACCTGGCCTTGAACACTGCCAGGAATGGGGCAGCCACAACTTCTCGGGCTAACTTCCAGTGCCTCACCACCCTCACCGTGAAGATCTTCTTCCTCGTATCTAATTTAAATCTGCTAATATCAGTATGTTTGATGTTTTGGGGAACGTGTAAGGCTAGCCCCAGGCATTTAGATCTCCAGCTGAAATGTTACAGAGCTGTTTCTCAGGATATGGTGGGAGCTCCTTGCTAAAGCACTAGAACCGTATGGAGAACTTCTGATTTGTTTGCATCTGAGAGCCCTCTTGCTGCATACTGCAGATTTAGATGTTAATAGTCAGCTTCAGCAACTAGTGAGAGATTTATCAAACAAATAAACAAGAAGACAACATATTTTGCAGTATACCAAGTAGGGGTATGCAAGTGTTACAGAACACATAAATTTTAGAAGTCTTCTAATAATCTCATTGAATGTAATGTTACCAAGTGAAGTCATTTACTCCATTTTAATGTAATTCACTGTTCTTGTCTAAAATGGTATGAGTTGTGTATGAATTTTTACAAATGCTTAGAATAATTGCAGATAGAGGAGTCACAGGTTTATGTTTACAAGGCTAGAATGATATTTTATGTAACTGAAAAACTGTATTGAGGTGATTCCTTCACATCCATTTAAATAAATCATAGAATCAATCTAATAGTTCGGGTTGGAAGGGACCTTCAAGGGTCGTCTAGTCCAAGCCCCCAAACAGCTCTATTTGTTTAAAAAATTAACTGTTTCATGATAGGAAATGCTGACTAGAATTAGCAGTTTGCTATTGGTGTTATGATCCATTTTTTTTAATAATAAAACTTCTTATCCAAAAATTGATGGCTTGAAAGCTGTGTTCCTGCAAGAACTGTAATGATTATTAACTGTATTATAAGTAGTATCTGAGGCTACTTAAAAATGAGGTAAATGAAAACATTATTTATATTTCCTACTTTCTTTATTATTCAGTAGCATTCATTACCCACTTTCTGAATTTCTTCTGTTTCACTGAGGTTTCATATATATATTTTTGGTTGATCTGCATAGCAGCAGGGGAAGGATACTCTTCTGGGTGCTTTTATTCAATTGTAAGAGCCCAGAACTGGATAAAGATCTCAAGAAAGGTGCTGCTTATTTTGAGTAAAGCAGGTGGTGCAGCTCTATAAGCATGTTCTTCATTCAGATTCCTTTCAAGCAGCTGTCAGCAGTCTCCACTGAGAAACTGTCTGTGTTGGAATGACATCCTTTTTATTTGGCAACCTGTCCACTGAATTTACATGCATGTTTGCATGCTGTTAGTATTGTAGGAGCAGAAAGAATTGCATTGGCTTCCTTCTGTGGGAGCACATTCCAGTATTTGGAAGCTGTTCCTGGCAATAAAAGTGTAACTTATTCCACCAGCAGAAGAAAGTGGATTGTTCTTTGGGATTTGTAATAAGAAGAGGAAATGTTCACTGATTGAGAGGCTGCAGTGACAGGCAGGTGCTCACAGAGCTACCTCGGTAACACAGAGTATGCTATTCTGAATTCTGCTAAGAGATCCACAGCAAGGTTGTAAATTGGGTGTTAGCTCAGATGAGAGGTCAAAGAAGTATTCAACATAGAAATTAAACTCCTGTATCCGAAAGTTTGCTGCTGAAACATAACTGATGTCTTTGGCCTATCTATTCTGTAAGAGAAGATGCAGACTTCTCAGGTGTTTTGCTTTGATGCTGTGTATAATCTATGGGTAAATAAAGACTCCAAGCTTTTCTGGTCTGTCACTTCACTATCCTTTTTTTCTTCAATAGCATTGAATTAATTTTGGTGACACTTTAAACAAAGACAAGTAGATCTTATTGGGCTACTTGAATTCTACAGCAGATGAATGTAATTCTCCTTTTTCCTGGTTTCATTTTCTTCTGTTATCTTTTGCCTTCCTGATGCGACTTGAGGTTTTCAGTGCTTAAATTGAAATATAGCTCAGTTAACCTTCCTTAGATTTAGAATGTAATCCTAGCAGATTACTATTTACCTCTGCAATTGGAGTGTTCTCTGTATCATACTCTTTTTTTTTTTTTTTTTAAATGCCATAAAGGCAAACCCACTTAACTGAAGGGTTCAGGAAACGCCTGTATTGATT
Source organism: Pezoporus flaviventris (assembly GCF_033815535.1). Taxonomy (NCBI): domain Eukaryota; kingdom Metazoa; phylum Chordata; class Aves; order Psittaciformes; family Psittacidae; genus Pezoporus; species Pezoporus flaviventris. Next base: position 8,336,815 of record NW_026892564.1, read on the forward strand.
CTGCCAAATAATATCTGAATTTATTAGCAATCTTTTCTGGCCCCATGCTGCAATCAGAGCTGTGTGATTATGGAAAGCAAACAACTGAAGTACCAATGCAGGGAGCAGGAGTTACAGGTAAGCAGTTTCTGCTTGGTTTTTAACTCTCTCAGGCCATGCACTGGACTATGCTGTCCACTAGAAAGCCTACTGGGCAGGATGAATCAGCTTCCATTTATTTGCAAATTGGCAAAACGTCATCTTTTTCCTCTGCTCCTCTCCTCTGAAGTTTTTACCCAGCTTTCCCACTGCTCTTTTGCAAGTAACAGTGTGTCCCAATGCTCAGAGGAAGGTTTTAAGAGCAAGTCACCTTTTGATTTGTCAGCTGCCTTGATTGGCACTGAGGCAGTGAGACACAGGATGCAGTTTACTAGGTGCTGGCACTAAGGAGAATTTTCCTCCTTATAATATGGCAAAATGCCATATCCTCACCAGAGAGATTCAAACAAAACATATTTTTCCTCATCATTATGCAAGAATTAAAATAATAAACTGTCTTAAGAGCTTGGCAAGTGTTACTTTGGAGTTCAATGAACTCTAACCACTTCTTAAGTAATAATTAAATCACTTTGAATAAAGCATCCAAATTTGAAATCATGGTCAGAACTTTTTTCTTCTGCTTTATCCCCTGCGTAATGTTACATTGTTTAGCTTGTTAAGCATTCTTGGCACTTGCAACAAGAGGTAAAATGACATTCGGAGGAATTACTTCTTTTGGTGCTTAAGAAACAGATCTCTATAAAATAATATCCTAGTGCGCATGGAATATAACTAAATGTTAAGCCTTTTCCCAAAATACAAAAGGAAACACTTTTACTTAGCAGAAGTTCTGAGTGATTCATGTTCTGCCTGGTGAGTTGTAAAGACCAAAGACATGTACGGCTACACTTCTAACATGGCTCTGGGATCCCAAGCCTGGGGTGGGAAGCTGCAAGACCAGGCAAGGGAAGCCTCTGCTTCAAACTCAGTGTTGTAGGGGGAAAAGGCTGGGTGTGTTATACAGCCTTTATCCTTCCTCCAGCTGCACTTTTTATGATGCTTAATTTCAGTGCAAGTCTGCTATGGTGTTTTGTGTTTGTGTGTCACAGAATTCAGGGTGTGTTAGTGAGAGACGGGAGCATGAGCAAAGGTCAGGCTGGATGGCAGGTAGGGATTGAGGGACTGGTAAGTCTGCCTGCAGTGAGTATATTTGTGCGACATGATATTTGGCTTGGGAGGGGAAAAGACAATGCTGTTTGGTTTATATGTTGTCATGGAAATAGTTGTCGCAGCAGGTAGACTCTGCTCCACCTGTGGAAAATATTGTTTAAAAGTAAGTTCTCATGCATACCAATTTTGTTTTGCCTTTTATTTGTTTATTTAGTGCAGTAGAGAGCAATAGCAATGGGGTGCAGAGGAAGTAGAAAGGGACAGAAGATGGGTAAGAGTGTAAAAGAGCAGGGCGTTGCAAAAAGACTTCAAACCAAAATGGGTACTGTAAGTCAAATGTGAGAGGAGGGTGGCTGGAGTCTTCTTGCTGGCAGACAGCCTGTCCCAGCGCTTAGCAAAATAATAGCAGTCAACCAGAAAGGCATCCAGACCATGGGCTCTGAAAGGTGAGAGCTGGGAGGTTCTTCCTTTCCAGGCAGATAAGCTCTTAAGAGCTCCTGCCTTGGGCAGTTTTCAGCTGATAAATCTGTATGCTGTTCTTAAGCCTACATGATCTTTGGTAAGCAAGTACAAGTCTTAAAACTTAGTACATATTTTCAGATATATTCTGAAAGTGTCATTGGCACAGGTAGTTTTTAAAATTATCTCAGTGATGTGCAATAGAAAGAGGAATGAGAAAGTATCCACCGGCAATGGAAGATGCCTCAGCAGAACCAGTAACAAATGCTGAGCATCATCTGTGAGAGTGTGTTTGTCTGTGTTTGTCTGTGCTACCGTGTAGTCTGTTAGGAGTTCCCTTGAGCTGCTGTGAGGGTGAGTCTCTGATACTGGCTGATGGCAAGGTTGGTTTGGAGGAGCTGCAGAGGAATCAGGGAGTTTGCAAGAACCAGGCAAAATTCAAAAGGCAGTTCATGAAGAGATAACAGAGTGGCTGTGATGGGCTTTCCTCGCTGAGGAAAGGACGAGTTTGACTGTGAGCAGCAGTAGTAAGGGCCGAGCACTGCAAACTACAGACCAGTGTCACTAGCAGTAATAACTTGTTCCTTTGAATCACAGCAAAGTAAGAATACAGTCTGAGAAACCAAAGAATAGCACAGGAAGATCTTAGCAGGGAGTGGTTTCTGTGAGCTGTGTTAAAAATAAGAAAGAAAAGAAAAACTCCAAACCTGGCAGCATCTCCTTGTCCTTTGAAAAGATCCTTTAAAAAGAAGGAAAAATGCCATTATGTCATTCATAGCGCCAGGTGGATTTGAAGAAAGTGGAGCTTACCTTTCTCATTTCTGATCTGCTGTAGAAGGATTCTGATTTTATTTAAGAGGGCCTTTTTTATTTTCTATAAAGGGGATAGATCTGCTAGTGTAAAGTTTTCCACAAGAACTCCTCAACTCTGGAAGTTTCTGTGTTTTATAGCTCATGTTTAGTATTCAAGAGAACTGACATTTTAGCTATCTAGAGATTGTAAACACTTCTCACTCCTGCTCTTTCAGTTAGGATAAAATAGTAGGGAAAGGATTTAAAATAGTTATTTCTTAGAAGAGGGGAGGTGCATTTGATAATCCATTGCTAAGACTGTAGTTTAATGGGGTTTAGGATTATTGGAGAGCTGAATATTTTGGAAAACATGCCCAGAGCTTTGGATGGCCATTCTAGAATCTGTTTTTAATATATTCCTAAATTAGGAATTAAAACCAGATGCAACACAAGATTAATTAGTCTCCATGTACTTTCCCTTGTCACCACGCTGTCCTCCTGTGAGAGCTATATGCCAGAAAGCCAGGAAGAGGGCAGTCTCACCACAAGTAAATTCATTGTACAAGAACAAAAACTAATTCCCAAGTTTCCTCCCAAACATAACCGCGTTAAATAGAGGATCTGTTCAGGATTGCGTAACTACTTCTGTAGCAATTACAGAAAATGCCTACATGGAAAAGCAGCAGTAGGAAAGCATCTGTGTTTCTAGCTTGTTTCTAGAAGGTTTGCTTTGCTTTTCTGTTAAGTTAATAGATACAACTGTGCAATCCATTTTTCTTTTCAGTACATTTTTTTCTCATTTGTTGTTTCTCTTCCTAAGTGAAATGAGTGGAGTCAGCGTGACGGAGCTAGCCAGTTTTCTGTGGATCAGGGGCATGTGATTTGTGGCCCGTAGTTAGGAAACCACTGGTATTAAGCTGTTTATGAAATCTACTTCCAGCAGCATGATGACTAGAGAAGTGTATCAGCCCTCAGGAGGGACCAGGCTGGATGCAGTGCTATAGAGCAGTGGGGGAGAGCAAAATCCTGAAGCCTGCTTGACCACAGGCTGCTTAAATCACTCGAAAGCTGGTTGAAACACTGACCTCTGTGGACAATTAGTAAGATTCTCTTTCTGATAACTTTGCCCTGCTCTCTGACTTGCTGCTGAGGGAATAGGATCTCTATGCAGTTTATTGCTGGGTTCTGTAATATATAACAGGTGACATGAACTCCATCCTAAGCCAACACTTTTGTTTTCAATAACCTAGTTATTCTTTAGATAGAGATATCTCTTATCAGTCAAGAGCTTTCCATCAACCATTTTCTAGAGGCAGCTGCTTCTCTTGCCTGTATACTCTTCCAGGTCAGGCTGGTCTGGATTGAGAGCATTAGGGCTGCTTGGGCTCTCTGAGTCTTGCTCAGGGGAGAAACGCTGCTGGGTTGCATGTGCTGATCATTCCATGGAAAGGCTAAGATCAAAGAAGGTAGTGTGGGAAGCAGCCCCTGGGGAATGGAATTAGAAGCCAGTTCAGCAATCCACTTTATCAGGAGAAAGCGAACAAGCCAGCTGAAAGCTTTCTGTGGGAGCCAGAACAGAGGCCTGGGCAAAGAAAGGGGAGAAAACCTGGTGGGAAAAGGCTGCCTGCTTGTAACATCCCACGCTTTCTTCCTCATCCACTGAGGACTAAAGGGACATACTTAAATGGGGGGTTGGTGTGTGAAAAGCCCTATCCCTAAGCAAGGGAAAACGGATCCAACACAACCCTTGTGGCTTCCTGTGATACAGGGTGAGATAAAAGGGGAGCTGTGTATTGACTGTGAAGGGCTTCTCTCCTAGACATGGTAAGAGTCCAAGGCACCTGGTGAGGTCCCAGTGTTCTTCTAACCAGGGAAGGTTTCCATATGTATTCTCATTTTGAATGGGAAAGGAAAACTCCTTTCACTGGAGGCCTGGTCATTTCACAAGGCCTGAAGAGACCAATACCCTGAATGAAAGCTTGTATGTGGTGGCACCAGGTGTCGGAAAGTTACTTTCACAGAATCCTAGAATGGTTCAGGTTGGAAGGGACCTTAAAGATCATCCAATTCCAACTCATTGCTCCAAGCCCCATCCAACCTGGCCTTGAACACTGCCAAGGATGGAGCAGCCACAGCTTCTCTGGGCAACCTGTGCCAGAGCCTCACCACCCTCACACTAAACCTTCTTACACGTTACATGTATTGTAGTATCCCTTGGAATTGCTATTCAGGATCATTTGTTATAACTCTCTGTATTTTCACAGGCATGACAGCTATTTTAATTTTAACAGTAGATGTATAGAACTACTAGAGCTATATAAAAAGACAAAAATATCAAAACAAACCTGAAGGAGCCCTGTGGTACCTTCATTAAAAGGTAGTGGGCTGCTTTTTAATTGAGGGACTTTGCAAGTTTTTCTCCCAAGGAAGAGGTGGGACTGATGTTTTTTTGCCCAGATGATGACTTGTGTGCCAATTTAATTCAAAGGGGACTAAAAATTCATCATCATATCTTTCTTCATATACAGAACATTTTAATGGAGCTTCACAGAATATATTTCATGAAGTTGAATGGTTCTACCTAGTCCATAGAAGCGGAGTCCCGAAGGTGTGAGAGGACCCCATGTGCTGCTCTCCCACTCTCTGAATTCCTTGGTAGCCACAGTTTGGATGAAGTCATGTCTCTTGGCTGGTCTGTTTACTGTCTCCTGTTTTCAACATTCTTCTCTTGACCTGCAGTGTTAGTTTGTGAACTCCATTACAAATTCCAGTACTTCAGGTCAGTAGGTGGAGTAGAGGTTTTAAGTAATTCCAGGCTAGCTTGGCATGGGGCAGATAGGGGTGTGTGGATTGAATCAGACTTAAGTTAGGTGTGGTTTATCTTGATTTTACTCAATTGAAGTGAAACAAAGTGGCAAGGAAAAAACATCCTAATATAATTGTAATTAGATTCTGTGAGATATGGATAGTAAGTGACAGAGTTATGGTTACAGGGAATTAAAACATTGATGAAGTCTCAGTATGGGAGCTGCATCTGTTCTTGACCTTAAAGTGAACAGTGATTTCCAAGATAATTGGATTAGTATAGAAAATTATTCAATTTGCAAAATTATTTGTAAATAATTTTCATAATTCGTCACTAAGCAGTAATTGTTGCTTATCTCTGAGGCTGTGAGCATTTTAAAGATAGTACTCTCTTACCATACCCTTGGTTTCAATTGTGTTTTTAAAGCTGGAGATAGAACTCTTCTCAGATCTACATTCATAAAGAAGTTTAGTCAAAAAACTATGCCCCTCACCCTGCCTTTTGCTGAAGGCTGGGACAGCAAAACCCTTCTGTCCTGAAAAAGGACAGTGGCTCTTCATTTGAAATTCAAACTGTTCTGTTCCTTGGCTTATGTGAACCTGAACCATTTGGGAATTTACAGTTAGAAGGCAAGACAGTCTGTCCCATCACACATTCTCAAGTCTATAGGGGGCTAAACGTGGTGAGGCACTTGCTGTTTCTGCAGGACCACTTGCGGTCTGAAATGTAGACAATGTGACTTGCAATCTGCTATCTGAAAATTAGTAGGTGACATGTTCAGCCACTAGCCTAGCACTAGTCATTGACCAGAAAGGTATCCACACAAGTGAGATGTTATTGTGTCATCCCAGTACTCAGTAAAGATTATGGATGGCTATAAGGAAATACAAAAGAAGTCATAACAATCTACCAGAGTATAATTGCCAGTGAGAGCAAAAGCCAAAGAGTAGATAAGCACTGTAATCGTAAATGTCATAAACCTTTAGGTCTGCAATATACTGACCTCAGTTCTATTGTTAGTAATCAATATCTTCTTTTGCGTACACTGAGAGGGAATCTGCAGACATAAAAAGTGCAGCAGTCAAGTACAATTCACCCTGTGCTTCTTGGATAAAATGGTTCTAATGAATGGCATTAAAACCCATTCAGTACGGACTTTGTAATATCTAGTACACAAATCTTAGCTCCAGGAAGTTGTTGTAGCACATGTCAAGCAGATGTCCTGCTTGATCCCAGTGCTATGGGGTGGTTGTGTGTGGTTGCATACACAGACATGTTTGCAGGTATGTTAGTTTGAACCAACAGTAGGATTTTAGCGGAATTGCTCTTCTGAAGTGTTAAAAGAGCTGGTAGGAGTAGATGAGAGATTTTTACTTTTAATTTCAAGCTATAACAGCATCCATCAGAAACTGTTTCTTTTTTCCGATTTTTCCAAATTGTCATTTTCCTTAAGTATGAAGCAAGGGCACAGTGTTAGCAATGACATCTGTGCCTGCCAAGTGCTTTGCAGCAGCTGTGTGTTTCTGTGGGTTTGGCTTGTTGAGGATGCTCCCTTGTCGTGCGTTGCTCACGGTCCGTGCCTGACATCTCCTGGTGGCACTTCCGCACTACACAGTAGCGGGTACAGCAAGGAACCAGGAACATGCCGGGGCCCTGCAGCTTAAAACACCACAAATCTGCTTTTGTGAAATTGTCATAGCCCTCAGAATCACTGTCACTGTTTTCTGCTTCATCAGCTTATTGAGATCTACAAAATCTCACACAAATTCTGTGTTTGCAGTTATTTCTATGGGTTTCCCTTGCAGAATTCTTGATTTTGGTGACATTAAAAAAAAAAAAAAAAAAAAAGAGGGGAGGAGCATTGCTTTAAAAGAAGTAACAACTCGATAAGATGCATTTTAACCGTACTGTCAAGTCTAATGAATTTTTAAATGCATTTGGCACCTAACTTGCAGCTTTGGGACTACTGTCACCTAACAGCAAACTCTCAGTACAGGCTTTAGACTCTCATGAATTTCATTTCCTTGCTTAAAGCAATTTGTTTTGGATGCTAGACCAGTGCCTTTCATATTTCCCAGGATCTTGCTGAGCTGCCGAGTGTACATATATGAAGCGGTGGGAAGATAGGTATGTGTTTAATTTAAAAGAAGCTGGTGGTTTTGTTTACAGGAATTACATTCTAGTCCTTCATCTCCATTCCTCTCTGCATTCCTTTCATTCAGAGGCTCAGACTGTTTGCATGGTCCGCTTCCCTGGCGTTAGGCTAAACCCTGGAAAGGAAGATGATTTCTCCACAGGGGCCTGCTTGGGAAACTGCCCCCAGATGAGTGGCCTGTGGGGAGAGCTGGTGCAAATGAAGTCCAGAACTGTCAGCATTAGCGTGGGGTGTTTGGCAGCAGACCTGAAACGAGGGCTGCTGCTCGTGCTCCCAATACCTCATGACTTCTTAGCGTGGTTAAGGATATGGTGTCCTTGGGCCTGGGACGGGCTGTAGCCACGTACTAACTCTGCTGGTTCCTTGAACTTCTTTAAAGTAAACAGTCTTTTCCAGCACTTCCCCCTCCCCTCTCTGACTTCCTGAGCAGGCAGCCCCAGCCAGAGCTTTGTGTGCTTCCTTCCATGAGCACCACTGCTGTCCTGCAGTATGGACCTTGGTGAGAAGGCTTCAGGCCTGCTTGCACTGTCTTCGAGAGTTTTCCTTGGACTGTATATATATATATATATATATATGAGTGAGGTAACAACCTCATGTTCTTCCTTTGGGCCACCACTGATTTTTCATCCCCACATGCACTAACCTCTGTGGGCAGAGCTGGGTGTTATACTGCTGCAAGGTGTAACACACCGCTTGATGTTATGTACAGTCTTCAGAGCTCCATATGTGGTAACAGCTGAAGTACCCTCAGCATTTTCCATGTTGTGTCAAAAATCTTATTACATTTCCCCCTTACTGTTTGCCTTCCTGAAAAGCCCGCAAATGCCTTGTGAGGGTTGTTCATAACATGTCTGTCTCTTGCTCCTCACGCAGACCTGAGGCTTTCTCCTCAGAGAAGGTCATCCCTGAAATGAAATTACTGAGACAACAGAGGCATGGGTGAGCATTTCAGAGCACCTCAGCTGCTTTCACTTTTTTTGTGTGGAGTCTGATCTGAGTACAGCCTACAAAGCATGGAAAGCATTGGCCCTGAAATCCTACTAAAAGGGTAATCCATATCCTTTCTCTTCCTATTATTCTGATGTGGTTTTGATCAAATTGATGTGACCAGCACTTAGTGAAGCTTTACAGCTCTTGCCACAGTCTGACATAACACGAACTTGCAATTAAGAAAGCATGCTCTGCTGAAGCACAGAGCAGGGCCAGCACTGAGAAGGGTTCCTAAACTACTTCACACTCTCTTCAGAGCTGAGTGCCAGAACAGTGGTCTGTCTTACGCAGGGCCAACTTGTCAGAGGGCAGATTTGGATGGCTTGGGAGAGATTTGTTTTGAAACTGGCATTAAACAGGTGCCCACTTACAGGTCACTGCATGGGGCTGGGTGCCTGAATGGCCCAGTGAAGTCACTGAAGCTCAGAGCCCGATGGTGCTCCCAGATGCAGGCACCCACTGTTGTGTGCATGAAATTGCTCTTTCATTGCCCAAATCTCTGCTGCCTGTGTTTGGAATTAAGCATCAGGTACATTTGGAAACACCTGTATGTGTATACCTATAGTCAGATGTCTTAAACCAAAGCCTCACTAGTATCACAAAGTGATGCTGATTTTGCAGCATCCAGAAGCATTTTTTAAAGCAAATCTATTCATTTTCCTTAAAAAGCCGTTTCAGGTCTGTGCAGTCAGTAGATAGACCTGTCCGAAATCCAGGCCTCTTCCATGTATGGAAAACAGATTTATAAAAGAATTTGTAAATATAGTTCAAGTATTCTTATTAAATAATTAATACCTTTAAAAACATTCACAACTGTCGCTCTGGAGACTCAAACCCATGTCACTTTAGCTCCAGCGTTAATCCTAGAACCAGTGAATACCCCAAGAGATGGAATACATTCATTTGTATCAAAATATTCAACAGGATACTGAAAAAGTTGAAAAAGTCTTCCTCCTCCATTATGAAAAATGAAACTGGTCAGGCAGTTTCAATTGCTGCATGTGCAGATATGTAGGAAATACATTTCCCTTCGGTTTTTCTCATGCTGTATTTTACAGCTGGTTGGTTTTTTGCATGTTTACAACTAGGTAGGAGGAAGAAGTACAGCAAATGGTTGATTTGAGCGCTTTTCAAGTTGAAAAAGAATGAGAAATGGTCTTGGGCCTGAATAATCATTGTTGGCTGACTCTGAAGACCTGCACCTTTTCACACCTGCCAGGTTCAGCAGCTCTGCACAATCCTGCAGTTAACGCACTCTCCACTTTCCTCATCTTCCACAAAGTGGAGCTACAGCTGCACTGAGAGAAAGGAGCAGAAAAACGATTGAAGCGTAAGGAAATAATAGTCTGCACTGAAAGAAAGTTGCAGCTTGACAGCTGAAAGCGAAGGAGAGATAATTCATCCGTCTAGCTTTGCAATACTTTAAATCCAGAAATCATAGAGGCTTTTCATCTTAATCCATCTCGAGTGAGTAATGAACATATTTGCCTCTTGTACATGGTATACCCTTTCTTTACCTTGGCACAAACCTCACTGGGTTGTGGTAGGATGTGTTTCCTGTGGGAGACAATGGTTGGGTTTCAAAACAGAGGTTTCATTTACGGGTAGAAACACGTGGTGGCACGTACCACACCACTGAGTTGCAGCAACTGGTTTCTACTGTGACTTCCCACAAGTGACTGCAGAAACAGCATTTTGAAATCCCTAAAAATGCTTCAGTGATGCTTTACAGCTGAGTGGGACTGTCCAGATACTCTGAAGGTTTGAGTTGTGTCAGGCCCAAAACTATTAATAACTGCTGCAGCCCTGTGTGGCATATTGCCAACCTGAGGTCAGACAAGTAGCATTCGGTTTCTACCTACCGAAGAAGAGCAGTAATGCTTACCAACTAATTCTTTAGACATAATGGGCAAGGTTTACACAGCACATTGAAAAAGGGTTATGTAAGTTCCTAATTATGGAATTAATGCTATTGTTAAAATATAGCTGTGCTACGTAACACCTGCAAAACTCCCTCAGATTCTCAAAGAGAAAAGGATTTTTAGTTCCTAATTACATACGTGGAAACAGAGGTAGCAGACACATGAAGTCAATTACATGAGATTCTCTCAAAAAATCCCAGTCAGGAGTGAAACCTGATCATCACAATGCAACATTCTGCCAGTCAGGTCATCAAGTACTTAATTAGCTCCTAAGCATAAAAGAAGTTCAATTAACAAATACGGTAAGCCTGAGAAAACCCCAGCAGCAGTTGTGCTTGGAATCGGAGAAGGTTGGGGAAATGCAACCCTGGAATGTAGAGCAGAAAAGACAATATAGGGCACATACAAAGACAGTGTTTCATCAAATTTTTATTGACAGAATCAGCATGGAAGATGGATCAGCCATAGCTGTGTATGAACTGATGCCCACTGATGTGAAGGTGAGAAGATTGGAGGATGGGAGATGGTGGCTGATGTGATTGTGGGGCTGGTGGGATGAATCCTAGAATGGTTTGGGCTGGAAATGACTTTTAAAGATCACCTAGTTCCAATCCCGTGCCATTGGCAGGGACACCTTCCACTAGACTGGGTTGTTCAAAGCCCTGTCCAGCCTGGCCTTGAGCACCACCAGAATGGGGCAGCCACAGCTTCTCTAGGCAACCTATGCTAGTGTCTCATCACTCTCATCATAAAATATTTCTTCATTATATATAGTCTGAATGTACCCTCCTTTAGTTTAAAACCATTGCCCCTTGTCCTATCACAACAGGCCCTGCTAGTAAGTCTGTTGTCATTTTTCTTATAAGCCCCTGTCAAGTACTGAAAGACTGCAATAAGGTCTCTCTGGTGCCTTCTCCAGGGTGAACAGCCCCAGCTCTCTCAGTCTGTCTTCATAAGAGAGGTGTTCCATCCATTCGTTTTTTTGACCATCCTCTGGACTTGCTCCAACAGCTCCATGTCCTTTTTATGCTAAGGACACCAGAACTGCACACAGTACTCCAAGTGAGGTCTCACAAGAGCAGGGTAGAGGGGCAGGATCACCTCCTTCGACCTGCTGGTCACGCTTCTTTTGAGAGATACTGGATACAGTTGGCTTTCTGGGATGCGAGAGCACACTGCCGGCTCATGCCCAGCTTGCAGTCTATCGGTACCCCCAGGGGCCTTCTCCGCAGGGCTGCTCTTGATCCCTTCATCCCCCAGCCTGTATTGATACTGGGGCCAGCCCGGACCCAGGTCCAGGACCTTGCACTTGGCCTTGTTGAACCTGATGAGATTCACGTGGACCCACTTCTTGAGCTCATCCAAGTCGCTCTGGATGGCACCATGTCCCTCAGGTGTGTCAACTGTGCCACTTGGCTTGGTGTCATCTGCAAACTTGCCGAGGGTGTGCTTGATCCCACTATTTCTATGTTATTGACAAAGATACTAAGCTGTCATGGTCCAAATACAGACCCCTGAGGGACACTACTCATCACTGTGCTCCATCTGGACACTGAGCCTTTGACCACTGCCCTCTGGATGCAACCATCCAACCAATTCCTCATCCACTGAGAATTTCATCCATCAACTTTACATCTCTCTAATTTAGAGAGAAGGTAGCTGGGCATCCTTGAAGTACAGATATTCTGACTCCTTGCTGTTATGTTTACCAGAGACCTGACTCTATTTTGTACCTTTTAGGCCAAGTAGGGAAGAAGAGGTTGCAAAAGGGACTAGTTCAAAATCCAGTTCTGCTTAATCTGAAGTCTTCAGCTGCTCCTTGGCAGAACCTTCCTCATCTCGCCCTGCAGTTCTGTTGAAGGGGATGACCTGAACTCATGTCTTTGCTACACACACTGTGCTGCTTAAACATGGCAAAACTGCCTGTCTGTATCCACAAACTAAGCAATTAGCTCTCTCTTCCCTCTCAAGTCCTTGGTTTCTGTCAGTACACCTTAGGCTAACTCTGTACTTTATTCTCCAGACAGTCTGGGAGCCATGTGTTTGGAATCAGTTATTTCATGGCATTATCCAGATTGATAGTTTCCAAGGTGCGTGGGCTTTTTATTTTCCCCTCTGATGAGTGCCCTGTGGCTCTGTTATCAGGCATGTGTTGAATCATGCTGCATGGCAAGGAAGAGACCACGTTGCTGCTAATAAGACCAAATCCACTCCATGGAAAAATGTTGTAGATAATTAACAGATCAAATGTTTTCATATGTTCTAAGTAGTTCAGATGAAAAGGATGCAATTCTTGCCGGATTTTGTAAATGATTCAGCTCTGCAAATCCATGTCGCAGTAAGTGCCTGTTCTACAATGTGGGAAATAGATCGTTAATGAGATGAGCAGGAAATGGCATTAGTTTTCCCTCTTTCTCCCTCTTTTACTTTTTTTTTTTTATTTAAGAAAGAGTACAGCAATCTTTAAGGATATGAGAATCCAGACAGCTTTTGAGTAAGATGATTTGACTGATGATAATATAGCAGATTCTGTCAATGGTTATTTCATATTTGCGATGTTAAAAGCTGGGGATCTTCCAGCACTTTACTGTGGCTTGGGAATCTCAATAACTAAGCTTTTGCAGTACAGTAATGCCCAGACGCCCAACGTGTGGACCAGAAGTCTGTGTGCTACAGACGTTAGGAAAAGTGAACATGGCAACAATGTGAATGTAAACAAAGTAGGAAGGTGTGGTGTATGCCGTATAATACACTAAGCAAGGAATGGCGAGTTGCTGCTTATGTGTGGAGGAGACCTACTCTTTTTGAGGTGCTGAGGAATACAGTGTGCCAAGAGCGTGCTTAACAGCTGTAGTGGAAACAGGCTGTGCAGTTGTGAGAGGACATGAAATATTCTGTCATGAAGGAGCTCCTCATCTATCCTTGAACACATCAAGAGTGTGAGAGGATTTATGGAGCTGTCACCCAGGAGATAATGAATGCACACACATACAGAAGGAAGTGAAGACGCTATAAAGCCGTCAGGCTGGCTAGTGGGAAAATGGAGTTCTCTGATAGTTCATGATTTTAAATTGCTAATTCTTTCAATGCATTTTAAAATCTGTATTCCTGTGAAGTTTACCTTTATTTCACCTGTATTGACATTCTGTCTGGTGTTTGCTGTCAGCTCTGTACCATGTAGATTTTGGTTTTTAAGACAACTGGGAGTGGTGTGACCAAACGTTTGCTCCCCATGAGATGCCTTAGAGAGAACATGAGTCTAACCAGCCTAGGTCAGTTCAAGAGCAGAGATGGTCCTCTTAATGTGTGATCAGAGAAGCATTTGCGCTGTCAACTTCAAACAAGGCTGGGAGGAGACCAGCTGAGGGTAATGTGCAGTTCATATTGATTGTCCAGCTCCTTGGTTATAATGAAATGGGCTTGCATTATGGTGCTAGGCAGAGAGTTTGTTCATTCTGTCTTAGGGAAAGGGTTGTAGGAGATTTGATGAAGACACTTGAGATGATGAAAGTCGTTGTGGGACCTGATACAGAATTTCTGGTGCAGAGAAGAAAAAAGTCCCCGGTGTTTCCCAGTCCATTGCATTTTTATTCTGTCAAAAGTGCTACTACACTTCTTTGAAGTGCTGGTGTGACTCACCATTGCTAATAGGTGCAGAGTAAGCTCATGAAAGAAGTGAACCATACAGAAAGGTATTATACTGTGGGAAGTGATCAAACACTGCAGCATATTTGAAATTTGAACTATGAAACAATTATTAACCGGTTGCAAAGGCTTTTGCAACTCAGTTTTTCTCCCTGAACCCGTGTTCCTGAGGGATGGCTGGTCACCAGTTGTTGCAAAGTGGTTGAATAAACTTTCTAAAGTTTTCTAAAGGAAAGCCGGCTATAAGGAAGTGGAGCAAGGGAAGCATAAGAAGGATCAACAATAGGACTGCCTGTGCTCAGCTGGATTAGGGAACACAGTAAACACAACATAAACAGTAGCAAACATGGGATCAAAAGTTTAGCGAGAAGAGGTCTGGTGGCTCTATTGATATAACAGCACCATGGGGAAGCACAAAACCAAGTAAGACCACGTGGGCTGGGCAGTATGGCAAAAGACAAAGATTTTCTCCCCTGATCTGCAAGTGATTCCTTTCTCTTTCTTCATTTTTTGCCAGTTTATTCCTCTGTGTTATCTGTACTTTACAAAATGTCAGCTGGAGAAGCTCGCTTGCTTTTCTCGCTTGCTGTTGTTGCATTACTAATTACTGCAGATTTAATTATGGTCACGGTGCTCAAACCTTTCAGGCTGCTATTTGTTTGTGTTAAATCCAGGGAGTGAGAGCATTAACTAGTTCTCCTCATGGCTGGGCTGGAGTGGGAGATGTAATTTTTTGTGTGGGGAAAAAGGCTCTTTCTGGAAGCATGGAGCAAAGCAACAATGAAAACCTGTATCTTCTCAGGTTTTTATTCTGGAGACTTGGAAGGCTCAAACAAAGGCAGTATGTGGCCTAGGTAGGACTGTTCTCTCTGGTACAAACCTGTAGCTAGATACTTTTTATATATAGCAGTAATCTGTAGCTAGGATACATGTTTATTCATTTCCCTCACATTTATTTTTCTGTTCATTTATATAATCTCCATAAATGTCTTACGTTTACCGCAAGATTGGCTCTTTTTAGATTTACTTTTCATAACTTCTTCCTGCCAAGGACTCTCGATTCCTTTTCATAATCTCGATTCCTTTTCATACTCTCGATTCCTTTTCATACCCTGTGTTTGTGCTACAAAGACTTATCTGACACAGCGCTGCACTGGGACCTGTGGGTGTGTGTATTATGTCTACAACTAAGCATATTCCAAATAACTTATATTAAGTATGTGTATGACGATAGTAATTTGAACATCCTTTGTGTACTCCTGGTTCATCCTGAGCTTTCATTGCGTTCTAGAGATAATTGAGAAGATGAATCTATTTTTCTGCGAGCAATTCCTGTAAAAAAGGGAGTTCTGCCTTCATTTTCCCATCTACCAGCTCTCCTACCTTCTCCTCTGTCTGAGATCATCTTTACAGACATTTTTGCACTGCTGTTCACAAATCTCGGCAGAATATTTGGGTGTTCAGTAGCATTTCAGTTGAAGTGCCTGTCTGAGTGTCTGATTCTTAATATATGAAATTAGAGATTCTCTCATAAGTTAGATCTGTTCCAGCTGGAACAATTTTACGCCACAGGTAAATTCTGTCAACTCATTTGCCTGTTTTCTAGATCATTAATAAATGTTCATCTGCAACAATGAACCTCTCAGCACCCCACTCTGAATCATACACTGTGCTGAAATTTGACCATTTAATCTTCATTTGATCTATGAAAAGGACTCTGACAGTCATTCTGATCACTTAATTTCCTTGGTAGCCTTCCATCAGTGCTTTTGTGTATGTATCAGTGTCAGATCAGGGTGTATGGTTGGAGAGGCGTGAGTGAGACTTTAAGTCTGATGAAGCAAAGAGTTAAAGCCAATGAAACATTCTGGCCCCTTATTAACCATGAAGAGTTAGCTTAAAAATTCTTAACTGAGTTAAACAATAGAGGAGGCAACCTTGTATTTGAAAGAAAGAAAAGAGTTGAAAGCCATTTTGATTCTGTGAATGTCACAGAAGCCATCTCCAAAAAAGCAAAAGTTTAGTAATGTGGACAGTTTCATGAAGAAAGAAACCATCTTGAGCAGGGTGCAAGTTTCTGAGCCTCAGTCTGTCTTCCACCAGAACATGTGGATGATAATGTTTCTGACTAAGTGTGAAATAATTGACTCAGCGTTGCATTCCAGGTTCCAACCTGTCAGGCTTTCAGTCAGGATTTACAGCCAGAGATCCTCCTCCTGTGATGAATGGTCCAAGGGAGAAGACAAATATAGCCTAAGACCAACCTGGAATTCTTCAATGACAGATCTGTGTCAGTGTTCAGAACAACCTCTTGGTGCCAGTGGGTGCTGCTGCTTCATAGGGAAGAGTCACAAAATCTAGGCTAACGTAAATGTATGTGAATGCAATACAAGGAGAGAACTGGCCCTGGGTTCTGGGAGAATGTGATCAAAATTAGGGAGGTTTGTGCAGGATTGTGGAATAATCTTGATTAGTTGAGCAGAGAATATTCTGCCACTTTTGTGCATTGGTCTTTTGTTTATGAGAAAACCCAACATCAGCTCTATTTGGTGTGTAACAGCAGTGCATCCCTACTGTGCGCTTTCCTTGCTGTAAATAATAAGGGAATGCACAAAGATATGAAACTGTCAGCTGAAACTAAATGTGAGCTGTCAGCCTGATGAGACTGGATCTGTCAGAAGATGAGTCTTTATTTTGGTTTGTTGTTTTTTTTTTGGTCTAAATAGCTGTTCAAGATCTAGTATGGTATTGCAGAGTGCATGCATAGAACAAAAGGACTCGTACTACCTGACCCTTCCACCTCTACCCCGAAGCCTGGAAGAATGTCTTCACTTCCCCACCTACTTGGCCTCTTCATAAGCTCTGTTAAGGATGTTTAGATCATTCCTTAGTTTGCAGAACTTTTCATTTTGATGTTAAATACAGCGTAACCTTGAAATAAATCTC
The DNA here is from genome assembly GCF_033815535.1 of Pezoporus flaviventris. Classification (NCBI taxonomy): domain Eukaryota; kingdom Metazoa; phylum Chordata; class Aves; order Psittaciformes; family Psittacidae; genus Pezoporus; species Pezoporus flaviventris. The sequence continues at coordinate 8,353,718 of NW_026892564.1, forward strand.
TGTATGCCTCGTGTCTGAAAATCCTACTGCAGGTGTCAGTCACAAAGTACCACATAGAGTTAAAGTCTTCTCTGTATTAGTTTGTCACATACATTTGGAACTGCTTACTGGTGCAGTAGTAAAAGTATTCTCTATATTGACTATAAAAGTATTTACTACATGTAAGATAACTAAGACTGGGTAAATATTCTTGTGGTGTGTATAGAAACCCCGTTTTCCATACTTCTTTAATGCCTGGATGAGTAACAGTGTCTGAACCAACACGGAAAATAGGGTCATGAATTTGGTAGATGTATGTTCTGAAAAGCAGGTCAGTATGTGTATAAGAAACTGAACTGGCAGCCTGGAGTGAAAGTGTTAGTGCATAAGTAAATAAGGGAATTGACTGTTAATCAGAAAACATAATGTTTTAATTCTTGCTTTGCATATCTAACAGGCAATTAACCTCCATTGACTCACAATGTGAAAAGTGATCGAGAGATGTAGATCCTTTGCTTTGGTAACTGTCAGTTGGGAAGAATGTTTTTCTTGACAGTTGATTAGGGGTTAAATGAGCTGAATAAAATATGTAATTTTTGCTGCTTTTCCCACTTAGTATAACAGCTATTATATGAAGCATTTTCCTTACATTAGTTGTAATGATGGCTTTAACTGATCAGCCTTATTGGAAGTACCGGTTTTGATTGACAAAGGTGTAATTTCTGTATGCTCAATATCTGCAAAAATGGCTGATGTGTATAGAACCTCGATCAAAGTATTTTTACTTATTGACTTTGATAGATTTGTGTCTGCTGTTAAACAAACTGCTCCTTTTAGGAAAGTATTCATGCACCAGCTTTGAAGGGAGCAGCAGCGTCTCAAACCTCCATAACGTGGTACCTGCCTGTATCTATGGGGAATGGTACTGCACCACAGGAGTGTTATCTCAGCTCCCGCAGACCCCGCAGGCATTACCTCACAGCTGATCTGTGAAGCCACAGACTCCAGTCATTCGGTTCTGGAAGAATAACTGCTCTCCAAATCACCAGGTCCACCAGGACAGGTCGGTTTGCTCTCACTCGAGGAGAGCAGCATAAGTCTGTTTGGTGCTCATTGACTCTAGATGCTGAAAAAAACCCAAAATAGATGTGAGAAAAGAGGGCACTTTCTGAGCAGTGGGAATAGGGAAAAGGATCAACACTGAAAATATTTACAATGAGCTCCAACTCGTAGTAAGGTCTTGTGTTACAACAGCTGAGGTTACGCTGGGGCACATCAGTAAGCCATTGCATAGCTGCTGGAAGGATTGAGCGTAATTCTGTTGAGGAGGGATTGCTGTGGAAAACGGTTATGGAAATGTGGTGGGTTTTTTTTGTGTGTGTGTTTTGTTTGATTTTTAGCTGTTTCTCTTGACAGGCTCAGCAAATTGAATTGTTTCATAGCACAATGTTTTTCAATTTTTCCCTTGTGGATTCACTTCCACACCTTATTCCCCCCTCATCTACAGTTTAAGCTCTTATTTAATGAACTTTAGTCTACAAGAAGCTTGATTTTTATGGCCAGCTTAGCAGTAGCTCCTGAATGTAGGTTAAAATATACCATCTCTTTCCAGATGAAAGCCTCAAACACTGCTCTAACACAATTGGCTTGAAGAGGACGGATGCGCCGGTAACTACTTGGAGTTTCTGCTGTGGTGTAGAAACTAATCTGCGTTTTGCTAGAGATTGATGTTTTTGGAGGCAAATAATCACATTTATGGGAAACCAAGGTAATAGTTAATCTGCAATAGAGGTGGCAAGGTAGAGAATTCATCTACTGGAGCTCTGCTGGCTGTGACTGTCCTAGAGTAGACCACACTGATGAAAGCAGCTTTTCACAGCTCCTTGAAAAGTGCTGCGCTATTACACTTGTGGTACTTAAAAGTTAGAGTCCTAGATTGAAATAAATGCCTTTTGAAGAGTTGAGATCAAAAGAAAGAGGACTACTAGAACATCAACAGGAAATAAAACATTTTTATTGAATATCTGTGTAATATGTATGTTATTTTAACGACAATTGGAAAACTCTACTGTGGGAAGTCACTACACAAAGTGAAACAAAATATAAACCACCTCATCAAAAATGAAGGTAAAATACGGCTAAAGTTGTTAGCTCGCGGGCCACGAGCGATATGGCAGGATAAAACACCCCAAACATTTCTACAAGATACAGAGAAAACCCACACAGAGAAACACTCAAGCAGGCAGTAAATATACACAAAGGCAACTAGGATCTTTCTACAGCATCAGATTCTAATACTTCACACAGCTTTGTCAGAAAGGTACATGTGGCTTCTTTGAGGATGAAAATGTCATCTTGGTCACATGGCAGGTTCAGTCTCCGAGAATCATTGTACCTTACAAACCAGTTTTACGGTGACATTCAGTCTGGCAGTGTAGGAAGAGAAAGCCTTAAGAACACCTTAACACAATGAGTCAGTCCTGGCAGTTTGAACCTGCGGCTATCCTGAATGAATAACTGAAAGTTGGAGACCATGAAGCTCTTATGCTGGGAAGCTGACTGTCTACTTCTTCTCTTTGGTGGGGTTTGGTCCTTAAGGTTCAGATTTTAAAGTATTCCAGCTTGATGCTTTGCATGTATGCGCCTGTTTCTATCAGAAAATGTCTCGCTTGTGTTTTTTCTGTGTTTCATGTAAAAAAACAAAGAAAATGGGTCTTGCTTTTCTCACTTTTGGAGGTGGGGAGAGATCCACTTTTATTCTTCCACTTCTTTGCTGGTTCTTTTGCCCTCAGTGTACCGAAAACACTGGTGCTTGGCCATCACTGCACTGACCTCTCAGACTGTCCCACCCCTCCCAGAAGCAGAGCCTTGAGGGAGGCTGGAGTCTAGTTTTCAGTACACAATTCTCTGATTACATTCATCTTTGTTCTTTGTTTGCAATAATTTCTGTCGGATTCGGTTGGTAAGAACATTAATGGTTAATTCTCGTGCCTCCCTCCAAAAGGCAACAGCATTTCCATATTTCTGGGGTAGTTTGCATTGCTGAAAATAATGAACTCTTCAAAGCATTATAAATATATTCACAGCTTGGAAAGATAAGCAAGGGGCCTCAAAGGACGGTACATGAGATAGAAGTGATGCCCTAAATGACTTGATGAGATGGTACAAGCTGAGATGACATGCTGGCTAGCTGTAAGATGACTATCAACTATCAACAGTAAAGCGTGGGGCGGGGGGGCGAGGGTGATTGGAAATGTAATGTAGAGTATTGCACAGGGCTTGACAAAATGCTGCGTGGTCAACCCATTCAATATAGCATCCTTGTCCCCTGCATAGCTCTCCAGTTCTAAATTGGTCCGTAATAACTAGAACTGCTTGTGCTATGCGTTCCTTCGGCAGTGCAGTAGAAGGGAATGGCAGTATTATTACAATATCACTACAGAATAAATTGATTGCTATCCACTGAGAAAACTACATTTCTAAGCACACACGGCAGTCACAGTGATACACAGAGCAGTCTTTCAAGACTTTTATGGAATGACTAATAGCTTCATAATAGTGCCATTTACTACATAGTAACATTGAAAACATTTAAAAACTCCTCCTGAAACGAGCATCTAGTATACAGAAGAGGTTGCTTCAGTTTTCTAGAACTTGTTCTTTGTTTTCACTTTTTTTTTAAAGGACAAATTAAAACTTAAGTATAAATAGTATATAAAAGGTCGCTAGCTGTTCTCTTTTGGCTTACTTTGAAGTGCATTTAGAACTATGGCTAAATTTTGTCATCTTCTGATGGGATTACAATACTGTCTGTTTACCATGAAACTATTTTGTATAATAAACTCACACGGCTGTGTCTAAAAAATATTCTGCATTCCTTCTAATCTGAGTTAGTATAATAAAATATTTTGTTACAAAGTCTAATGTGCAAACTCATTATAATGTGATGGAATTCACAGTATGCAAATTTTGTATAAAGGTGATAATGGAGAGCTACTCTTGTTTTCATGGCAGCATTTTGCTACTGCTGTGTCTCCCTCCTTTCTTCTTCCCTTCCCTGCAATGGTCTTACTTCGTATGACAGACGAAATCATTGCCTCCTGTGGAACTGCTTCCCCAACTTTCACTCTAAAGCCATTCCAGTCTGTGTTTGCTTTGGAATATATACAAAGGAATCATATCCTGGCTACATCTTCTTGAAGTCAGCCATGGAGCTGCTCAGATCATGCTAAGTTGCCTGTGAAAGAAGTCTACCCAATTGGATTTGCCCCTCCAAGATTCACTGTGGACGCGTAGCGTGTTATTAGGATGGTCCAGTTGAAAGATCAGATTTAAGTTGTCCTTTAAGATGTCAGTGTAACACTACTAGTGCCTTACAAGTTGGATTTTTGTTTTTTTTTCTGGAATGCAGACGATACAGTAGTTACCCTATAATATATTATCAGCTCTCCTATATCTCAATCAATTTACATAATTTAAAATAGAACATCTTATTAAAAACATCTAGATATACACAGATTAGGAAACGCTTACAACATACAAATACACAAACTAGAAATAAATTCTCAGCATACTGGTGTATATATACAACTGTGTGATACAATAAATAATTTCTGTCATGCTCTATCTACACATCATATTGCTTAAAAGAAGAGTAGATCTGGGGAGCAGTGGTGAAATGAAGCGCCTTTAGAGGGCTCTCTACATTTAAATTTGTGCAAATTAAAACGGGCATTTAAAAGTACAACTGATCTGTGTCAGGAACACATGGCTGGAAATGAAAGGACCCATATTACTGAGGTATTTACAGATACTGGCTAAAGAGCACTATGTGGGCAAATGCAGAAAGGCTTCTTCTTCATTTTCTTCTTCCTACTTTAATTTAATTTAATTTAATTTACTTCTTGACTGCCAGCATGGCATCTACCTCCTCCTCGGGCTGTAAGGTGTGCCACTGTGCGATGGGCCGCCGGGGGTTGGCCAACATGTCTGACCAATGCCGCAGCTCCGCTCCGGTGCTGTTGTAGCCCACAAAGACTTTCCCGATGGCATCGTTCTTGCCAATCTTGTCATAGTCCAAAACAGTCACAACAATCTGCACTTTCTACAATGAGATAGAGAAAGACCAGTTAGCATGACAATAAAGGGAAGGTGGGCAGGGATGACTCTTGGGACAGGCAATGGCAAGATTCTTCCCACAAGAATCAAATTCAAACTTTTGAACTTTGCTTCTCATAAGACTTCCAAATAAAATTACATTCACATCCTCCCTGTTAACTTGAAACTTGCCCCCTTGCATCAAAGAGCTTCATATGGTAATTCAGGTTGATTTTTATCTTTAACAGGGCACCAGATTTTTTTGTTGCTATTATTGAGGACTTAGACTGCTAGAAGTCTGTAGGGCTAAAACGGAGATATGCTTATCAAAAGTAGTGCAATTTAACACATTGCTGTTTAAGTGAATAAGCTAGCCAAAATTCAGAAATGGCTGTACCCCAAGTTAATGTTTGCAATGCTGTACTCTGTTCTGTTGTTTTTCTGCTTCTGAACAGCTCTTGCTCATTAATCCAGCATGACAATCACTTACTTTCAGATAAATTTGGAAAATAGCCCTTATGGTTACTACACACACACACACATTTATCTCTGTGTGTGCATGTGCACATGTCTAAATATGTGTGTATACATTTATTTATAAAGGAGTCTAGAAAACAGGCTACATGCTCAGGGGAGCCGGGAAGAAGTATAAAGCCCACCGTCTTCGGGCTCTGACATACTGGCGCTGCCTCTGATTGAGCTGGTGCTGGAGTGCCACTTCTGCTGTAGGAACAGTGACCTCTGGCAAACAGGGTTAAACTAGTCCCATAGAATCCACATGAGCCCATCTGTCACAGTTGATAGACAATTTTCCCTTCACTTAAGACTGCAGCACACTGGCAGGTGAGGTTCAAGCCAGGCTTCTGTATACACATTTGCATGCACAAGCACACATTCCTCTCCTTCAGGCCATTAACACTTGCTGAAAGAGCACAAACAACTGTTCCTTCAGTGGAGTGGTGCTCATCCCCAAGAGCACCTAAGATAATAACAGCCTTGGGCTGATTTTACTAATTTATAAATGCCTCTTTATAGGGAGCTTTATTTTTAAAGATGAACATAGTTTCTTTTCCCAATTCCTTTCTATCTCATGGCAAACGAATACAGCTCCTTATTATAGTGTGAATTTTGTGGAGAAAAAAATGCCCTGAAACACACTTCTTCCATAATTTTTTTTTTTTTTTCAAGCATCAGGTTTTAAAGTTTAAGGCTTTAAATACATATATAATCTGGATTTCTTATTAGAATGATTAATCTCAGTGCTTGCAATAGGATTATCTTTCAGAAGTAACTATTTTAAGTATATCTGCAAGACCAGGCTCATGAGGTCTATTTTATAGAGGCCATTCCCTTACAAGATTGTACAATTCACTGAGCCAGAGAAAGATGATTTCAACAGACACTAAACTATTTATACAGTTGCTGATGACAAAAGTGTACATCAAACTCAAGATTCTCTCTCCCCAGAGATAAAACACAATATCCTGAAGCAAATATTTCTAAATGCCAAAATCATGTTTCTGTGCTGCTGTTTCCAATACATTCACTTCTAATGTTGGATGGTACCTCCCCAAATGAACATTTATGTCTTAGATTCATGGTACAATCACAGATATAAAAGGTAAGCATGAGACTATTATGGTACAAAGAAAATGTTGCCAGCTGTACCTAGAAGCTTGGGGGCTAGTTACTACTGGATTTTTTTTACAACAACGAGCACTGTAAACAAAAGACCCTTTTCCTTGCTCTATAAAGATGAAAAAACAGCTAGCTCAGGTTATTAACTCTGAGATGATTTCCACTTCATGGTCTCTGGCTTTAATCTACAGAAATACGTGAGCGTGTCTTTGCCTTTGTGTCATATATTAAAGGCACAACTGCACTGCAAAACCCAAGAGGTGCTAGTAGGAAGCACCACCTCTGCTAACAAACACTTGAATTAGCAGTTTCCTCACTGTGATTAAGCATTCTTCGGACTGAGAGGGCCTAGAGGATGTTGCTGCCTAGAGAAACGGTCTGTCTTACATGCGGCAAAACATGGGCTTGATATACCTTGTAGCAACAGGATTGACTTCCTAAGTGGTGTTCTCCCATTGCACTTAAAGACTATCACTTTCCTTCTCTTAAGAGCCAGAATCCATAATCACTATTTAATTGTTGGAAAAGTTCATGTTTGACCCATTTTAAATTACACAGATGTACTGCTACTGAGCTACTTTCCCTCCAAGAACTCCCTTGTCTTTGCTCTCCAAGAATCAAGCAACTTCTATAGCTATTAGTTTTTATTTGACTGTAAAAGTTTGCTTAACGGCTTTTACATGAATTACACAAAATTCACAGCCATTCTTACCATATTAAGTCTAAATAACATTTAAAATGCGTTTTTCTAATGATGAAATCACTTCAGTACCCATAATGAAATAACTTCTAAATACAGTCCTTTATAACTTAACTCCAAAATAGGCTGGCATACGACCAAAGTCCGTAATTAAAGATTTTAAATTGAGGCTATATACTGAAATAAATAGCTATAAAGTCATTGTAATAAACCTATCCCTCCCTCTAAAGAAGCAAAAATTTAAACAGCTAAACTGCAATGCTTTTTAAAGGGCCTATATCCACCTTACAAAACTGAGTTAGAAGGCAAAATGGCCAAGGACGTACAGAATGCACCTAACCATGCCAAAGCTCTGATCTGATAACCTGGAGGTGCCCATTGTAGTCCCGAGCCCTCTCCCTATTATTTGGAAATCAAGGCATTCATTGCCTAAATTGACAGAGAGGCTCAATTTGCTTAACTTTTTTTTTGCCTCTGGGTCTTCGATGCTTGTTATGAGACCTTTCACAAGCACTCAGACCAGCTTTCATTAAAATCAATGGGAATTAGGCCCCACTGGATTTCCCACTTTTTGATTCCTAGGGTCCAGAGGCAGCTGTACATGATGTGGGGCGTGTAGAAACAATAAATGGGCTAGTCATGCATTCAAGTCCTACTCACCTTGTCAGTTTTACTATCTTTATTGGTACCAAGTCAACAAAAACCAAGCACACAGCTTAAATGTAGGCCTTGGCTCCTGCGCATTTCTCTAGTACAGTTGCTATCAAAATCCAAGATAAGAGCTTCAAAAGTCTCTCATCTCAAAACATGTTCTCATCTAATCAAGAAGGCGACCCCATTTGCTACAGGCCATTTAAATCCATTTAAACATTTAAACTACAAGTAGCATGGCACCTAACTCATACCTAGACTTCTCTAAAGCCACTAAAGGATGTGTTCCATGGCCATTTTAATTATGGACAAGAGTATTTGCTTATGACATTGACATTAGATACAGGTTTAAATTCCTTTAGGGGGGAGAGTGATTTGGACGCAGGTTTCCCACATGCCTCCTGAGACTGTTAAGAAGAGCTTATCTCTTGTGAGAGAGGCTAGTTAATATCAGAGGTTGTTAAATCTCACTCTGATAAGTGAGAGATGCTTTACCTCCCACTGTTCCAAAGGCAGGTAACTGAGTCCCTGAAAACAGTGACGCAATGCTTTGTCCTGGTATTTCCCACTGCTAACGTAGGTGACTTCCAACTCACTGTGGTCACTTCTGAGGCCCCTAATTTTAGTCACTGAACTCTCCAGCAGTAGTACCTGGACAACTGCTGTTGTACCCTGCAGTGCCAAGAGAGCAGGTCCTCTAGTACTGACCCCTGAGATTCTCAAATGTCTGTTTCCAATGGACACAGGCATCACTGAAAAAGTCTTCATGGTGTGGTGAATAACTGAAAAAAAGCTGTGATTAAATAAACTGTGTTTTACTTAAGTTAAGAGAGACACTGCAGTACTTTTAGTAAACAGGACTGATAAATGCATAGGGAACACAAATTTAGCTGATGATGCCAATTTATTATTTCAAATAATCTGGGGGGAATTGCTATATATATACCTTTTCCTTTAGCCCTGTGCCTTTTTTGCTGGCACATTCATTCACTATCTCCCTGTAAATTTTTTTTTTCCAGAATCCATTTTATGTTAACAGAAAATGTCAGTTATCCATTTCTCACTGATGAATCAAAGCTTTGTAAGTACCTTACATTTTATCATTTCCCTCTTGAAGCAGTCACACTCATCTAACGTAGCATGGGGCTGGCACCTAGGTGCTAATGAAGGCATGCACACGTGATAATTAACCAGATTCCTGTTAAGTATTTATAAGGGCTGAGGAACGGAATGCAGAGGGAAGACAAAACACTGACATTACCTGAATTTGCTCGAATGGTACTTCAAAGCTGAAAGACTCATTGTAGTAGGGATTCAGAGTGTTCTTTTTAATTGTAGTCTTTTTCTTCTTCAGCCTCTTACCATTCTGCATCAGATGGATCTTCACATAGGGATCTAAGTAGTCAAGAGAAGAGGTAGAGCTAAGCAGGGTAGTTCAGTGTGTTTTCTACAGACCTTAATCCCACACATTCAAGTTGATGAGAAAAAAAAAGCAACAAAATCCTTTAGCAACAAACAGCTTGTATTTAAACAAAGTCCTAATTTCCACTATAGAAAAATGCCTGTATGACTGTGAAGTGTTCCTAATGGAAAAAAGTACAAAACATTTATTGCATTATCTCCTTAACTTCAAAAAGGAGGGGCAAATTCGTGCCTAACTTTACTCCAAGGCTCATTAACCACCCTGGAAGTGTTTTTACTTCAACGTTATTTATTTATTTACAGAAAACATTTCTTATCAATGTGACTGTGGAGTGGTTTTCACAAAAGCTGTGAGCACAGCCAAACGCACACATGGTGGGCACAGTGCTTGGGTGGCTGGCCGCTCTGAAACCACCCAGCAGCTCTTCACATCACTCCTTGGGCAGGAGCTGCACCATGGTTTTTCCCATCCTCTGACCTCCCCACTGGGCTGTGACTGACACAGTGCAGTGTCCATGGGTCTGGTGGGTGACCAGACTGCATGGAAGGAAGGGACTTTGCCCATTAAATGCTAGCTCCCTACCTCAGTGCTGCCTGCAGCCAGGTAATGTGCAAGCCAAGTGTATCGGTATAAATTATGTATTGGTTTTGCCACTCTGTATTGAATTCCAGTTGTTGTTTTGTACAGCTTCTGGTGGTGAATTAACAGAACCAATTCAGTTCCTAATCAGGTGATCCTCACACAAACACAACTCTTACGGATGTTATCTCTGTGAAGTGATCTCTCAGTAGCTATACTTTCAATGGAAACTTTGCCTGCTTAAAAAAATTAGTGCTGTCAGGCCTTAATCTGTTACAAGAGTTAATGCTCTCATTTACAGAATGAACTAGAAGTTCTTAATGGTGGTGTTAATTGTCAGTACCTTCACTAAGCTCAGTTGTTTTTCTGTTTAGGTCTACCTTGAAGCACTATTTGAAGCATCCCAAGCTCACCCTTTTTAACAGCCTCCATGGTACTCTTACAAAAATTTGGGTAGGTACCTCTCTTGGCTTTATGCAGCTTAACTGTGATGTAGGTCAAGGCAAGACTTCCCTCTAATGAGCTGGTAGGAGCTATTCAAAGCGCCAGCCAGCCACAAGTCACCTATAGCATACATAAAGAGAGCCTGAATGCAAATTATCAAGGGAAAAGGCTTCTTTCCCTTCTGAGAAAAGGACCGGGTTATAGAAGAAGAAGAGAAATGCACATTGAACTTAAATCATATCATTATGAGCTAACCATGCTTTATGACTCTGAAAGGAAATTCATGTTCAGAAGAGTAATTGCATTCTGCTACAGTCAAAATATGCCCTACTGTGAAAGACTGAGATGTTCAGGATTGTTAAGTTACTGGAGTGACTTGATCACAGTCTAAAGTACCTCTGAAGGGAGCATCGTTTTGGTAGTGGGCTCTTGAAGCCAGCAGACAAGGGTATAATAAGATCCAATTGCAGTGAGAAACAAGACAAATTCTAACTGAGAAATAGTAATGTACTTTAGTAGTAAGACTGAAACAGCTGGAAGGGCTTCTCAGTGATTGTGATGAACTCTTGTTACAGAGGGTTAAGATTCCTTCTCCCTCAAAGGACTCAAATTCAAATAGGTATTTAATCTGGGTAGACTTAGACTCAAGGCTAGATGGGGGATTGCAAGGCTTCCTTTTGGCTGCACAAATATATGAATTCAGGAATATCATGTAAAGAGCAGAAATGCTAGCAAAAAAACAACAGAAGTCTGGTTTTTTTGTTTTTTTTTTTGAGTACTGAGCTCAACATCACCAAATACAGGGTTTTGAAGCTGGAAAAGAGACAAATCTGGACTCCTTCAACATTAGTCGGTACTCCAGAAAAACTCACCTCATTACTTTTGCTGTGGCTCCATGCTGAATGCACAATTGTTTTAACATGAAAATAATGTTTTAGGTATAACCAATGTAGAGTGAAAAAGTTTAGTAGTCAAGGAGGTAGAATGTTAGGATATGTAAATGAGGTAAGAAACTGCTAAAGCATAATTTGCATAACTAGAACAAGCTGGGAGGCTAAACAGTACAGTAACACATTATTATTAAGTGGATTAGAACTGAAGAATTCTATTAAAATAAATACAGCCAATATAAGCCAATCCTTTACCGACCTGTTCTTGTACATTCACAATATACACAGACTTGATGATTACTCACATGCCAGTAAGGAACTGTAGAGCAATGATTCATACAGTGGTGCAGATATATTCCTATCTCAATAAACATTCCACTTTGGAGAATAGTATTTTAACTTAGAATTGTAGTGCGTGCAAATGTTTGGAGTCTATGTGTACTTTCACTTTAAGTGATTTGCTTCTGCTCACTTTCTAGATTTTCTATCTTTGTGCTAGTATTAAAGCAAAATCTGACCACAGATAACTCATGGCCACAAGACAGGGCCCAGAAGCTAGGTTTCTGTGGTTTCTTTTTCATGTCCTGATCACCTTCTTCTGTTTGCTTCCCTGGGGGGTTGAGTTAGTCAAATGCCCCATGTTTAGTATGAAAGATCCAAATGGCACCAGATTGCTACTATACTGCAGAATTTCCAGAAGCAGAGGTCCCAAACAGAGCACAGAAGGGGGCATAACGTGTGACACAATATCCTTACCTTTTTTCATCCAAGGGTAGAATTGTCATACTAATCCAAATACAAATTGAATGCCACTTGATTGAAATCATGTTCCTTCTTTTCTAGTTTCACAGGAAGGTATTAAATAATTTTACACATCACATAAGCATTTCAAATCAGAAGGGGGTGTCCAGCTCAAGTACATGGATGGGCCACAAGAGATTTTAACTGAGTCTATCCTCGACAGACTCCAAATCCACTTCCTACTTCTGGGAAGTGTCCTGGTCTTACTTCGTTCTCCCCTCTCTTCATTCTTCTGTGTCTCATATGTATGTCCCTCCACCACTGCATTATCTCCAGTTACACTCTCTTATATCCCAGGACATTAACCCCAACTCCCTCAACTCTCCAGAAATCTGCCTGTGACCTACACAGACAACCTGATACCTAAGAACAGACTTTCTTGCAACTTCATGAATAAATCTCTGAAAAAGAGATTCTCTTGCACCAAGTAACAGAAGCTGGACTGCTTGGAGTCAATTACTGGAAGAAGGGAGGATAATCAAAAGAAAGCAGAAGCTCTGGGAAGTGCCAGTCTCCAGTGATTTTTCTGAGATAAGGTTTAGTGCTACTGGAAACATCTTTTCTCTCTACTTGCAACACAACCTCAGTGATGGCACCATTACTCATGCTGAGTAATACTTTAATATGCAAATAGTCTCACTGAATAAGAGAGACTAGTAAGGATGACAGAACTGATACAGCAACCCAGCAATGATAAATTGTCTGTTAAGTGCAGAGGCTGGGTATAAAGTGCAGAATTCTTTTGACCAAGTAGGAATGTCTGCATCTGATGTCAAGGAAAATAAATAAGCATTTCTTTTCATGTACTGTGCATAGTTATTCCACAGTAAATATCTGTCTTTGGTCAAACTATTTATTTATTTGGCTCCACTGATACAAGATAGCCTATGTGCTTTCATGTAAACAGTTACACTGGAGGAAGAAGAGGGGAACATCATTCTGTTTTTCCCTCCAGTTTTATTCCTTTCACTTAAATGGGGATTTGGATCCACATTACACCCACAAATATCTGTGGATGGACCTTGTCATCTATCTGGAAGGAGGGATGTTGCATCTAGAACACCACAGATGTCCCTCTGCTTAAGGGGAAAGAACGGCTCTGTACTCTTTGCCTAATAATTCATTTAAGCAATGTGTGGGATTAAATAAAATTCTGCTATTTATTCCCTCATTAACGGTCTACCCATGAATGCTAAAAAGATGTAAAATTCATAACCAGTTGTGCATTGTAGACTTTAAAACAACGTCTCAAGGGAGGCTGCTGAACAGCTTTTAAAGCACTGGGGGACCAGCTGACACAGTTTGTTTTCCTGAAGTCTGCAGTTATGTCTTTCCCTGGATTTTGTAGTAAGATGCCAATACATTATTTAAAAGGCAATAGAAAAGGTATGTAACATCAAGTAAAGACTTCTGGCATCATTTGGACCATGAAACTTTTATACACAATTAGAACCCTCTTAAAGTAACCACTAGTTCATCATCACCACCACGTTGTAGACAGGAAGCACTTCATTATTAGAGATTTTACAACAGCAAACTTTACAGCTGAAAAAACACCCACAACTCTAAAGAAGAAAATTGTGGCTAATGACAATGTCAGAGGAAAAGGTGGAACTTGAGAATGACTGCTTCTCAGTGGATTTTAAGATGAAAAATTTGTCACAGGGATCAGTAGTTAATGAAAAATCATTTTCTACCTAGGTAGGAGAGAATTCAGCGCACCGACTTCCAGCAGTATGGACCTTCAGCAGAAAACTGTCAACAACGTACTCAGCTTGGCATGGTTTAACTACAGTGGTTTATTCTGAATGCAAACAGAAGAATGGTACCCATCTTTGTTGAACATTTTAAAGGCTTCTGTACTCTAATCACAATATGAAAAGAAAGCACTTAGAAAGTTGACAGATTTGAAAGATGCTACAGGGATAACACTGGAATTGAGTGTGTGTGCAATTACAGTCCCAAGCATGCGTGCAGGGAGAGCCTAACAGTTTAAGGAAAAAAGTCCCACACAGCTCTGTGGGGTGGGATCAGAGAAAACCCTGCACAAGCCTTGAGTAAAGCCTAACATGATTGATAGGAAAAAAATCGAGCTAGAACAAACTAGCTATGTATACAACCAAATAAAGTTTCATATGATGAAACACTGTAATAAGATGTTCTCAAGTGAAACGTAGAAACAAAGAAGAAATACAGTGCCAGAACTGCCTTTAGCTATATTTCTGTCTTCAAAATGTTTGGGGTAACCGGGTTCTGATTAGCACGTTTTTCCCCATTAGAAGAAAATTTATGCCAAAGCAGTGTCAAAGCACACATCACCGACGTTTACAGCAAAGGTGTCAGCAGACAGTAGAGTTTCCCTTCCAGGAAGCAGAACGGATTCCTGAAGAGCTTGAAAACTGATGCAAGAAGAAAATCAGGTTTGGAAATGCAGCCTTATAAATGCCTCTGACAACGTGGTTAGGACAGAGGTACTAGCAAGGTCAGTCATTAGTTCTATGCTGAAAAGCCATAATTACACTCATCATGCAGCGTGCATGAGCTGCAGAGTGCAGTGGGGTGGAAAGCTGAGGAAGGGCCTAGCCAGAGCCTTAGACCATAGCTGGAGGAGTGCTAGATTCAACATTGCACCCTTAACCTGTTCCTACTCTGTGCAAACACCCTTCAGACAAAGTTTTCTTAGCTTATGGGAGTGGGCAGCAAGGAGAACAGCAATTTTATACACCAAACAACTTTATTTTCTACAGACTGTGCCAGGGATGAAGGCTGACAGCATCAGCAATACTTGCATGCTCACTTCTGCCTTTGGAGAGCAACTGCTGCAGTTGCCAGAGCTGTGCTATGGAAAGCAGCAGGGCTCTAAATGGAGAGCAAATCAGGATGAACTTTCCCTGGGGTTCCCACAAATGTCTTGATTTTTCCCAAGGATCGTGGGAGATGCTCCCTCCATGGGCATATAAATCCTCTCCCAAGAGAGGGATGATTCACACGATGCCTGTGGTGTCCAGGCCATGGATAGTTTGACCTGACTTTTTTTTCTTCTGGTTATTCATGTATGGATGAGAGCTGATAATTAAAGTCTCTGAAATAATGAGTTTAGAATGATATTGTGCCTAGATTGTTGAAACCAGTATTTTTTTCAGATGAATAGAAAGCTTGTAATGGGAAGGAAAGCCAGAGGGGGAAAATATATTATCTGGGGAAGAAGCAATATAAGGTACAATTACTAAGAAGGAGTGCTATGGCATATTCTAGATTGAATAAAAGTTATAGTTTATACTCATTGACACAAGCTGTTGGGCCTTCTACCCTCCTCCACAAATGAGAAAATTAAAGTTGGAACATTATTTTTAAGGAGAAGACAATGTCTCAAAGGAAATATTGGAAAATGTTCTTATTAGAAACAATTCTCTGAGCATAAAATGTGGGGTTTGTGAGTTTTTTCTCACCACATTTCCTTGAAAAGAGGATTGTTACTCATATTATACTTGTTAAGTCTATCTATGCCCCATGGTGGACTGCTCCAGATGCAGTACATGCACACACAGAGGGTAAACTGGCCATCAGGCCCTTTCCTTCTCACGTTGTATGTCATAGTATAACAAGGTAGCTGACTTTGGATTACATATTTCCATCAGCACACTTAAAAGAAAATTCTGTAAGACTGGGTAATTTATAAATGAAAATATTTGCAATTCATGTTCAATAACATCAGACACATTATCATAGGAATAATGGAGTCAATCCATTTACAGTGGGGGAAAAAGGAGCTGGTATTTATAAAAACTAACAGCCTGCCTATAATGAAAAATGTTAAATGAAGAGTATAGCAAAGCAGTCTCAAAATAACAGCTCTTCACTGCTGTGCAGTTAGATGAACATCAGCTTGATACTGAAATGCTGAACTAAGAGAACCAGGGAGCCTTAGGAAGAAGGAGGTGCTGTAAACCCAACAGCGTGGGTCAATGATTCCCTCACCCGAGAATCCCAAACTGAGGTTGCAGAACATGTAGAGCTGACAGTGGAAACAGAAATGTTCACATTGGCCTTAGGGCTACTCAGCCAGCACTTGAGTCTGCAATTCCACCCACAGCGCTTCCAACTGGAACATAACAACAAATGTTACAGCACCAGATGGGGAAAGTAGCAGAAGACTGAAGAAAAAAAAGCAGCTAGAACTCTTATTTAAAACCAGCACAAATTAGTGCTTATGAGATTATGATTAAGTTTACTGCCAGAGCAAGGGCAGCTGATTTGTCTCTCTTGCAACCAAGCAGATCATTTCGGCATAGTTACCCACAGACAAATAAATGGTTTTATAAAGCACAGCAAACGTGGGTTGAACCAACAGGAAAATGCACCTTGAGTTTTGGCTGTGGTAAACACAGAATACTCTTGTGGAAAAGCAAAGTAATTCAACCAAGCACTTCATAAATGTGATTACATGGGAACTACAAGCATCAAAGCAGTAAACCTTGCTCCGTGTATGTGCACCAAATTCTGGCAGACTGCTGAGTCTGAATTTATGTAATGCCTTTTGATGATACAGAGAAAAAAATTAATTAAATTTATATGTATTAAATTGGTGGTAATGAAAATACCCAAAGATGATACACAGAGGCTTAACGAGATTCAAAACACTGTCCTCAAGTGAACTGGGGATGACAAAAGGGGGAATACACATCAACAGAGGAATAATGACAGGCAGAAGAGTGGAGAGAGAAGCAGAAGCACATAATATAGAAAAATGCAAACAACCCAAGGTTATAAAGAGCAGACCAAGTGGGATGCTTTAGCAGAAAACCACAGGATCTGGGTACATAATTATGTATCGCACTGGAGTGTTAGGGAGTACCTTAAAGCCCTCCAGATCTGTGTTGGCTACCTAACAAGGCCATGCAGATGGGATTATCAATACTTCGGGATAGAGGCAGAACTACCCTACCTCACTCTGAAGCACATACTGTCAGGTAGAGGCCACAATTCAAACATCAGGCTGAAAAGGCGAGCACATGAAGAATGTCAAGAGGCAAAGACTGGGGTTTGAAAGGGCCAGACACCTGGGTGGAGAACTGCCTCAACATGCCTCGAGAAAGCATGATGGAGAGGAATCACACTTCCTCTTTTTGGGTCTCTGCTGTTTTCTTACAGCTGTGCCAGCTTAGGGTTTTTTGGGCTTATCCATTTTGTTTTACAAAAGGAAAGCAATTAAACTGGCTTTGTCCTTCCACCCCTCTCTTGCTGATAGCCAAGAGGTTAAACTGCTAATTGCTGATTTAGGAAATGCTCTCCAGACCTCTCTGTCAGCTGAAGGGCCCTGAACTTACATTTCCCACCTCTGGAGAGAGTGAGACATGGTTGTAAGCTATGTGAAACAGGTTCTCAGTCTGCACTGCTGAGAATAACACTGTATTTTTTGTGCTCCTTTCAATTACTTCAGCGGAGCGAAGGCTGATGCCAGGTCGTCCTTCCTCGACAACCCTTGCCTTCCCTGCCTGTGTGATCATCACCTTTGGGCCTCTGCTCTTGTGAATATTTACTGCATATAGCTATTTCCCTGTGTCCTGAATGGTGGTGGAAAGGCACCTACTTTAGGAATCCCAGTAGGTAATGCTGTGACTATTAAGATTTTATGGGACTTGACTGAAAGAAACCCAGGGGGATTTACAAATTTGGGTTAGTCAAGAATTTCTATTTGCATGGCAATATTTCTCTGTCATTCCAGGTTTAAACAGCTTAAATGACTGTCTAGAGGAAAGGTTCTGTGCCACACAGAGACACGGGAGAGGACAGGAACCCAAAAATAACAGGGAAAAAGCAAAAAAAAAAGAGGGATTTCTTTCATGTAGTAAAAGGCTTTGCTCATAGAAAGAACTGGCTGAAAGGAAGTCAGGTCACTCAGAAAGAAGGGTAGACGATACCTATTCAAAAATAGTATTTTGTTACAGCCAAGCGCAGAGACACCTTTACTTAGGTCAACGTTATGGACACTGCGGCGTGGTAGGGAGCCACCTTTCATGTGTGTTTATTTTCTTCCTCCAAAAACAGTTGAGACTTTTTTTTCCCCTTCATAAACTGGTGACTGAGAACAAATATATTCCTCTTTTAGTTACTCCCCTCCCCCCTAAAACCTACCCATCACAAAACCCCCAAACCCCAAACCTGGCAGGTGTGAGGAGAAACAAGTCCTAATTTCAAGCTGCACTGAGGGCAGACAGGAGTTCCAGTATTACTGGGTAATAAAAAACCCCACATTGGAGTGAGTGGCAGTATTCATTCAGAGGAATTACTCAACCCTGAAACACAGAGAAACTCTATTAAACCCCAAACCTGGTCTAACTAGTGTATTTACTGTAGAAAGAACATATGTTTTGTGCTACAGACTCTTCGTGTCAACATTGCCACAATAAGGTTTATAGCCTGACTGCACATCAGCATGGTACTACTGTGTTGTGATAGTCTTTACATGGAAAAAAGTGAATACATCCTGCTTAAGGGTAATCTTCATCCTCTCCCACAGAAGGTTAAAAGCAACACACTCAAGACATAAGGCCACATATTCCAAACCCTCACAGTCAGAAATAATGTTAGGTGAGTTGGGAGGAGAAGCAGAGGACAGCAAAAATAGAAAAGCAAAGCAGCAGGATGTTTTATCTATGTACAAGAGAGTAGAAAACACCCAAACACCTTAGCTCATACAAATGAGTCACCAGAAAAATGCAAACCAATATACTGCAAAATACTTCTGATGTTTTTAATAAAAACTTATTGCTTCTACTTTATAAATGAGCTTTTCTTATAGAGGTAAGTTTTCAGTCTTAGACAACGTGAAAGAGATGGCTTTTGATTCAGATGATTAAGCAGCACTGAGAGTTAATAATGCAGGAATGCTGCAGTATAGAAGGAATTAAAAAAGTCTTACAACATCAGGGACTACCTGTAAGAGCAGCCTGATCTGACTTCTCTGCAGCTGTGAAGCTGATCCTAGTTATGCTTCGTCAAAGTCGGTATTTATTTTAGGAGCATATCAAGACTTTCAAACTACATTTCATTCATCAGTGGCTGCATATAAAGGGAGTCCATTAGCATCTGATTTTCAGTCTCAATTTGAAAATACTCCTACTACTTTTTTTTCCAATGAGTTTATATTTATATAAGTATCAGTTCTCATTCTATTTTCATTATTTTTCTGTTAGATTTGTGCTTTAAGGAAAAAATGTAAATGGAAGCAGGATTGCAGTCCTGCTTTCAGCCTACAAAACATGAATGCATTCAGAATTACTCAAAGAAGATACTTTACAGCTCTCTCTTTCCCTCACTTGCCTGCTTCCCAACACATCCAGTGTCTGTTAAACAGGATTTGGAAAGTATTTTGGGTATTCATATAGGCTATTTGTGGCACCAATTTCATATATGAAACCTAAAGCAACCCATGATACATTTATACATGCCTGTTCAGATACAGAGACACATAAAACCTTTCCCTACTCTCTGCCAAGAGCAAGGGCTAAGGACACATCCTGTTGATGTGCTTCCTGGTGGTGAGGAGAAGACTCCTGGAATACTGCAGGGCAAGAACTGCATCTGCTCAGGGAGTAGAAGGGGCCATTCTGAATGGTGTTTCCTAATACTCTTCCTGATACAGCTGCAAAGACTGGCTTTGTTTTGGATTAAATTTAACCACAGTAAGGAACAAAAGCAGGTTTCCTTGGGACGGGCAACATCTTCATCTCAATCTCAGCACAAGAAGTTGTAATGTAGGCTGAATTTATCAGCAGTTTCAACTGAGTTCAGCTAAGTTGTATCTGTTTTTCATAAATGACAGCTGAGTGGAAACCCCTTTTGCAGCATCACACACACACAAATAGTGTTGAAAAGCCTCAAGGTCAGATTTTTAACTTGGCTACTTGCAGAGGAAAGGCTGGGAGGCTGCATGCCTGCTCGCATTCCTGTCGATTCCACACAATGAGAAGCAGTGACCCGAAACTTAAGGCAAATTTTGACTTAGACAAGAGTAACATCTAGATTACAGCCACTGAAGAATTATGGAAGTGCTCAAGTCCTTGGTAGAACAAGCAGTTTACCTTGTTTGTTTATGCCAGAGGCTGGAAGAAAGAACATGACCAGGAGGTATTAAGGGCTACCATACAAGGTAGGCTGAAGAACAAGTATTCAAGGCCAACAGCATTTGCAGTAAGAATGCTCTGCTGTTGAGAACATTAGTCCTGCAATAAGACAAGAGGACAGACAACTTGATAAATGGCATTATTAGGTGAAAGATGGAAGTATTTCTGATAACATGACCAATAGCTCATGCCCCAATGTACTCAAATTCTTCTTCAAATTGTCCCCGCAATTTAATGGCACAAATGGATATTTGACTGACACGTTCACTACTTACTGTACACAACTTTAGCTTAAAAAGCAGTCAAATATGATACAACCTATGAGAAATCCAAAGGTACATGACAGTTTTCAGCTTGGATACCTGCAATAAATTTATATCGCGGATATCCAATTTGGTACAAGAGCGGTGGAGCAATCTGGTCTTGTGCTTCACTGACAAACCATATTGAATCTGGGCAGCTCAGCATACTTCTGTGTTCTACTTCATTGAAAAAAGATCTTGATGTAGTCTAGTCAAGGGATCACGATCTATAGTAAAATCAAAGAACTCAAGAATCCAGAAAGCACATACGAATTTCAGAAACCCTCTGGCTCTTCAGAATTGCAGGCAGGAGCATTTGAAAAGACAAGCCTGAGTGTTTGTGGTTATTAGATGAGGAGGAGCAAGAGGATTACAGAGGAGTGAAATTGCCAAGTGTTTTTATTTGGAATCAATAGATTGAGACCATTGTAAAGGAAAGGTGGCTCACACCACTTTCAAGGCAGTAACTGTTGTGTCTAAAAGAGAATATAAATAATTTCAGTGAAACTAAGCTTGAAAAGCAACACTCTTTTTAAGCAATGCATGCCACGCTCAGAGTAGTTCTTCAAAGGTATCAAGTATTTGGAGTTGTAGATGGGTACATTTTCAAAAGTATCTAACTAACTCCAGTTAAAAATCACTGGTAAGAATGTGAACAACCAATTCCCCTGGAGTCCCAGGCTTCAGCCTTCCTCTGGAAACTCCTATGGAATATTTTTCTGCATTAGTCAGTATGTAAGTGACAATAGGCCTCTTTTATTGTTCACAGAAGGGGGCAGGGGTGGGAAGGGGGAATAAAGTCAAGACAGTCACTCATCAGCAATAAGAAATATTCTCTGTTTAATGTACATGCCAGTAATGGCAATCAGCAAGCAGTAATACTAAATGTGTGGATTTCAGGAAGACAGGAAGTTCTCCTGGCAGAAATGAGGATCACAAATGTTGAAAAGAATGACCTAAGGAGAACTGAGGTTTTAATTATAAAATAAGAAAAAACAGATTTAGCAAACAATAAACTTGCCTTTTGGATACCCTCAGGAGAGACTGGGGGAGAGAGAAACAGGGAGAGGGAGTGCCTCTGGTTAGCTTGCCATTAGCAGAAAGGAAAACAACTGCTGGGCTTAGGGAGGATTTAGCTTTAACAAATGCTTATCACAAAGTCATCACTGCACACTATTGTTCTGTATTTTGAATGAAATTAATTTCCAACTCCATATTAACCTTCTGGAGACCCTGCTTGATGGAGGAATTTAATCCTTTGGATTCTGGTATGTCACTAGCAAAGGCCATTTCTAGATTTGGCAAGTTTGACAGCCTATTACCTGAAGAACACTTTATTAAAGGGGCGGAGGGTGTGGGGGGGAGGAGGAAGGAAAATAGTTTTCCTTCCATAATGGGTAGCAGGTATTTCAGAGCACTCAGTGTGTTGAATAAAATAGGTAAGAAAAACAAAATAAAAGGGGAAATTCCAAGTTTTGTAATTCCCATAGCATACTATTCCTCATCTGTGCTATAATTAATCCACTGATAGTGTGTCAGCATGCTTTCCGTTATACATTAGTATAAACTTTTTGATGGAGAAGTGTTTTCCAAACATATTGAAAAATATGTTTTCTGATGTGGTCAAGAAAGACCATTCAGCTGGGTAATGGGAAAGAATTTGTAGCCTTACAGTAAAGTAAGACAAAAGCAGTGATTTAGAGAGCAGTGAAAGCAGGAATTTCAGCACATGTGGGGAAGCCCATTTTCTGGTGTTTATTAGCATTAGTGCAACAATTGACTTTGTTGGTCTCTGCAGGGCTCCTTCCCTACTGCATTCCAGGAGCTGAGAGGAGCCCTCTGGAAGTCAGACAAAATCTGCTGTCACTACCATATTAGGTATCAAACCAAGTAGCTAAAGCCCCTGGCTGAGCAGAGATAAATCGACAGGGAACGCGTCTGCCTTCCAGCCAAATGAGAAAAGCAAAGTGAGTGAGGAGACAAAATAAATAATAATTAAAAAACATCCTAAGCAGTAGAACTGACTGCTGTTTTATCTGTTTTTACTTTTAACATGCTGCCAACTGAAGTAGAGCTCAAAAGCAGATTCACAGATACAAGCAAACCCCACTCCTTACCTTTTTTTTTTGCTGCAGAGTGAAATAATCCCAAGATACATATCAGTGATCAGCAAATGTTTTTAACGCATTCTTTTTGGCTGGAAAGACATCATTATACTGTGGTGGAGCCAGTGTAAATTGTTCTCACTCAACTCACATAACCTTCAGTTTACAGCCAGCATGGCCCTTTCACCAAGATTTCCCATAGTCACAGATGTAGTCACTATTTAACAAGGTGGTCAGCCTTGTAGTCCATAGGAAATTTCTCCTGAAGTACAAGCTTTGCTAATGATTCAGCTCTCTGTGTGTGAGTGCAGAGCACAGGACTTGCTAATACATTCCCTTGTGTGTGCATGGATGTATTTGAGCAATCTTTATTAGAGAGGGTCTGTAAGATAACTAATCCATTATGCCATTGAAGAAAGGGTGCAATAAGATGCAGGTGCTCCAGGTATGATGAAGTATCACTGGGGTTTGGGGCCATGAATCAGACTCATATATGGTGATGTGCAATACCCCCTCCTGACCCTCGGCAGCCCACAGGGCAACCACTCCCCCTCCTCTCACATGGCACAAGTACTCACCCCCCTGCATATCAGCACAATTAACAATATCAAGGAATAGGTAAGGTTTGGGTTTCTGTTCTGAAATTCAGGTGAGCTTTGTTTTTAGCATCTGCTATTTCATGAAAGAAGAGTCTGGACAGTAAGAAAAAAGTAGGTAGATGGATACATTGAGCAACAACAGTATTTCAGCCTTTGTAACCTTGCATGTCACTCATGATGGTTGTCTCTGGTTGCAATGGGTAGTGAACTGTCATATACAATGTTTTACTAACCCTCAGCCATTAGGCTCCCATGGCATCCCTTGTCTCACACAATCAAAATGAATGGGGTGATTCCCCCACAGAATTTAATTCAAAAGGGTACAAACATAGTAGCAGAAATCATATTTTGCCCATGGAAATACTATCACTTTTGCTAGGAGAGGTGGTTTGTGGAAGGAGGTAGACTAACAATATAAAAGAATATTGCATGTGTCTTGTATTTGTTCAGGAGAAGAAAATCAGTAGGATTCTGTCAACCAGCATGTTGTCTCTGTATAAAAATAAGCAATGGCTGAGGAAATGCAGAAATAGGATGGTAGTCATGGCTTTCTATAGCTTTTCAGACAAGAATAAAGCTGCAGTTACCTAATTATATAGCGCTCACCCTCTAGCATACCAATATCATTGTTAACTTTCCTCCTTTCTTGCTAAGGCATTGTAGTTGCATGCTGTTGTCAGCTCCAAACATGGTGATTTTCTGAAAGCTAGTCTTAACTCTCCAAATATCTACAAACATATGAATATTAGCACATAAAAATTATGCATAATACAGTTGAAGTTGCATCAAGATACTTCTATCAACACCCCCAAGTCAAGAGAAGGCAAAATAGGACCTTGCAGGCTGTGACACCAACCAGCAGTGGAGTCACATACTTTCACAGGGCATCACACCACTAAGCACTCATCACCAGTGGGAGCCTGGAAACTGGACCCTGGGAGAGCCCTCTGGTGAAAGCTAAATTCAGACCAATTCACCCTGAAAGGCAATATGGTGGCACCCAGAGAATGCAACTGGGTAACAGCCTACAGCCATCTTGCTGCTAATTTGAATTCAGTTTTCTTTTTTCTAGCTGGAGGTTGCATCTTGGTTTCTCAGTTATGTTTGTGGCTGATAAGAAAAGCCGGTGTGCTGGATGGGAATTTAAGGAGAGTAGAGAACAGTGGGGTTTGAATCCCTGTTCCTTTCCATTCCATATGATATCCATACTACTGACTGAAAAGACACAAGCAGGGCAGAGTATTTACAAAAGACCTAACTCTGCAGTACATTCACCAGATTTTCCTTTGCAAGACAATTACTACATGTTTTATCATAGACACCGCTCAACCTACAGAAAAATATTGTTAATTCAATTAAGAGCTAGTGTCTAAAGAGGTTTGCTGTAATGTTTGCGGCAAAAGATGCAAGTTGCAAAGAAGAACAGGGAAAAGATGTGAAAAGTATAGCTGCCATACTGCTACAATTTTCTGTCAATTAGCTTTTCCTCCAATTAGGTAGAATATAAACTCTAAGTCTGACCTGCACACATTTGGTATCTTGATTAGAATTCCACAAAATAAAGACTTAAAGTGTCTTTAAAGCTTTAAAGTGAGCTCTGTTACATAAATTTGCCTACAACATGTTATGTGCTACACGGCAGCATTTCAGATTCATTTTTTATAGCATCCCTCTCATTCTAACCACAGAAAATTCCAGACAGGTCCGTAAGCTAATCCCAAGGATGCTTTTCAAAGGCTCTGCATTTTCCCCACTTCTCCTGGAATTATCGGCATCTTTGTTTCGTAAACTTTTGAACTTGCCATAAACACATCACACCATGTTAAAGTATTATCCGTCATCCAACCCCAGACTGTGAAAATCCAGTAGATTACCAAAAGATTTGACATTTATTTAAAGAAATACTGACTTTATAAATTTTGCGTTTTGTAAGTAAAGAGGTGACTTTGCCAACCATTTCTAAAGGATTAAAAAGCCTGCTGTGTCATCTCGTATATCTTCATTCAGTTTCTAATGCTGCCAGAGAGTACAAAGCCTGAGAGAAAGCCTTTTATCATTTGCAGTTATCGACTGGGCCAGAATACAGTATTAGGCACCTCAGAAACTTTTAGCTAAAACTTCTTTGCTTTGAAAAATGGCTGATCTCCAAAGTGAAGGAAAGCAAGCAGTCTAACTTCAAAAAGGTTGTTACTATTATTCAAACACCTAACACATTTCAGGGAAAAATTGTTGGGGGCACTTTAGGTAACAACCCATTTTCTGCTGCACTGCTACAACAGTCTGAAAGTTTTCAGATGTCCTAAATTGCTTTATGAACCAGGATGAAAGATGCTCTGGGAGAGTTTTAGCTGCCGTCAATGATAAGGTCTTTTATTTAAGAAATACATATAGCAGAAGGCAAAAGTAATTTTTAAAAAAACTGTTGCTTCAATGAGAGTGAAAGTGAGTGTTTTGTCCTGAGGCTCAAAGATTCACTTGATCTTAATGTTAGGGGTTTCCAGCAAAACGCAGGCAGAATCCTTTCCTCCCAACAGCCTCCTGTGAGAGCATTGTGGCATTCACAAACTAGAAAGTCCGAGGTAAAGGCTGATATTGAACACTAGGTGCCAAGAACTCTGCAAAATAACCATATAAAAATGGTAACATATATATATGTTCATATATATATATCAAAATGTATTTTTAAGATCTTTCTACTTGCTTATGAGTCCTGGGATTTACTTTTTCATCTGTCTTCTCTTTCAGTATGTATTAGAATCTGGACCATATTCTAAAGGCATTAGTCTGTTTACTGACCAGAGATAACCCATGAAGAACTCTGATATTCAAGCCAGCAACCAGCTCCTGTAAGTACTGTATCATTAGATGAGACTGCAAAATCAACTGTATGCAAACTTTAGGAACATATACAGATGCCAATTCTTGTGATTTTATTGCAATCCCTGATATAGAATACACTTCTCAAAACCTTATGTTTTATCAAGCGTAAAATGTTATCGAGAGAGATTATGCTATCAAGAGAGATTAACAGCTTGCATTTCAAATAAAAAATTAACTTCTCTAACCATCATGGCTAGAAATAAGTCTGAAGCTTCAAATCAAGAATAATTTATTTATTAGTACTTAAAATGCATTTATTTTTTAAGCCAAGAGCAAAAATTTGGAAACCTGCGTTTGGCAATATCACTCCTGTCCCCTACTTACTCTGTCTTAGTTCCCATTTCAGCCACTGTCAACATGCAGTGCTAAAAGCCTTAAAAGCATTGTCAGGAAGGCCTTTTACTTGTAGTTTTCCTTGACATTTCTTTTGGGAAATTTTCAAAATTGAGTGAAGTCAGAATCAGTTAAAATAAAGTCCTGAAAAATTCCTGTTGGTGTCCTCCTCAGAGGATGGGGCATCACTAACGCACTGAACTGCATAAATCACCAAAACAGATGTAGAAAAACAACCAGATCTGTACTGGCTGGCTCTCTATCAGGTCAGCATGAACTCACCCACACAGGTGTTCTCACCACTTTGGTAAATATTTTTCTAACTACTGTAGCCTGTGTTACACTGTTTTTACTGTAATTTTTTTTCCACTAAATTTCCTATAGCCCCCTTCCATCTTCAAGTGTGATAGAAGGCTGCTTTCTCAATTATTATTTAGGTTCTCTCCTGGGGAGAAAATAAAGCAATTTAGAAGACTAATCAGACAAAAGGGCAGTTTTGAAGTTCTGGATGCAAAACCCCTCCCTGCAGTTCCCACAACAAAACAGCTGTGCCACATAACTCTCAGATGGTGCCTGTTTATTTTGCTTTGCTTTGGTTTTGCAGAAAATCAAACTTTCAGCTTTGGCAAGCATGAAAGAGGGTGGCAAGCAAGAGGAACAGATATAAGAGAGAGTACTGACACATGGTGCATGACTGATGGTTCCTCAAGCAGCTGGTCTCACGCAGTCATGAGGGGAGCAGTACCTGAGTTATGCTCTCCCTCTGAATCACCCAAAAAGAATCTGTTCTTCTCTGCTGCTTAGAAAGGGAGAAAAAAAGGCTCTGCATACAGCTTAACTATTATCCTAAAGATTACTGAGAAGTCTGGTATCCCTCATCCTGACGTGCAGCACTCATGGGACCTCTGTATTTTATCATGCTCAATTAAAAACACCAGGTTTCTTGCTCTGGGTTGTTAATATGGAATTAAAGACTTGGAACACTTTAACCACTATTTCTCCTGCTTACTCTTTATGTCCTGACTGTAGAATGTAACAATCTTCTGTTTATAAAAACTGGATCCGTCTCTTAAACAGACTTTGAGGGATCATACCCAAATATCCAGATCATCTTGATTCACAGCACAGGACATCTGACTTCCATGAATAGTTGCCCATGACTGCAACCTCAATGAAGATATTTCCTTTCAGAATTCAGTGGACAAGCTCCCCTGTTGTTTATTTTTCATGGAATTTTATTTGTACATGCAAAAGGAAAGCAGGATCACTGTTACTAATCAATCTGAACTTTAGTATACATGTGCACTGTTTCACCAAATGATGACTTCATCAAGATGGTGTCTTCTCGCCAAGCTAAAGATGATCTTTTAGAAAGATGCCGAACCAGATTTACAGACTTCATGCTGCTCCATTAGTTCATATTCTCTGTCTTTAAGTTGGTTTCGTATGAAGTCTCATGGGATGACTCTCTTATTACTTAAATTATCAACCATCCTCATTGCTCTGAGGTGCTTTGACAGAATTTAAAGAAATCCAGCAAACTCAATAATCTTTTAATAGCTATGAGTATCTCTGAAATGGATACAGTCTTTTCTTTCTTCATAGATTCATTCTGGAAGTTTTAGCTTATGTGGTAGCATTCACTAATGACTTAGTTTTCATATTAAGAATTGAAAATAGCACCTTAACACAGCTACTGCAGAATTCAAAAAGTTGATTTAGTAATTGAGAACAATTATACAGTTAAGTTACATTGCATAAAGTGGCACCTTCGAGAAGTACTCACAACTGTTACAACTACTCGTGACACCACAGATTCAGGTAGGTACTGTGGGGGGTTGGAATGTATCAAAGCTGTTAGAGACCATGGGAAGGAGAAACTACAGCTGGCAATTAAGAGTGACCATGAGTAGAAGGAACTACAGCAGGCAATTAAGAGTGACCTGTCCCTGACTGGAACTTGGAAGATGTTGGAACTGGCAGTGAACAAGGACATCGGAACTGGAAAGAGGATGTCGATAAGAAAATCAGACCTTTCACCTGATGTAACCGCAAGGCAAACACAGATGTGCTTGGCTAATTGCTTGGAAGCATATAAATATCGTGTAATCTGTTCAAAAAATGATCCAGCTTGCACTCTACCTCTGGGTCCGTGCCTCCATCCTCACAAGGTACAATGACAGTACTGAATATATTCAGGTTGTTTAAAGAAGGTAAATTCTCTCATCTGTTGATTGCAGTAACTTTTTCAAAGCAGTAATTAGGAGAAGAACTGGAAAGGGTCTATCTTTGTAGCTCTCTATAGGTCTTCAAAAGGATTGGATGAAAACATGATTTAAATCCTGGCAGAATTAACCAAATACAATTGGAAAAACAGCAACCTGTTCATATCCAGGCAAAGAGTCAATAAAAGCAGTTGACTGGTTTCAAATGTGATGTTTAAGAACTGCAAGGTGCTAGCCAGCTAGACTTCACATCACTATTCTCCCTTGATTTATTTATTTTTTAATAATTCAAAGGGGCCATGGAGTCATGGAGCTGGGTTCCAAAACCTGCTTGGCCTTTTCTGACAAAAAAAAAGCCCTAGAGTGAGAGACAGAAAAAGAAGTAAAGAAGGAGCATTGAACCTAAGGGTTAAAAAGTTTACTTGAAAGGTAAAAGGGTGAAAGGGGTTGAAATCCCTCCTCCAATTAATATTTAATTATTTATAAGAGTGGAATAATTTAGGCATGGTGCACTCTAGTAGCTAATAATCTACTGTAGAGGGGACTCCCCTAGGAAGGAGAAGATCTGGCTTTCTGCTCTGAATAGATTTTACCCTCTCCAAATGCCAAGTTGGAAAATCCTCCTGGCTGTGTTCATTCCCACGAGCAGAAACCGTGGTAGGGTCAAGTTTTAAGGAACTTAAAGAGGAGTCTAAAACTAGTCCTTTTTTGAAACCTGCTGACTTAATATCCTAAACACTTCAGTAAACATTGTTATTTTCATGCCATTCTCTCATATAATGGAAATAAAAATTTACTTCTCACAGTGTTTGTCAGTCCTCCTCTGGCATGATAAAGTAACTCTGTTTTGCACAAACAAGGCATCTCAGATTGGATTTACTGGCAATCAAAAACACTGAATACAAAAACTTAGATAAAGTGAGAAATAAGAATTGGCTGAGTGCTGCAGACTGCCGAGTTAGGGCAGAGCAAGCACGCAGTCAGTGCGTGAGAGGTGAGTCAGTGGGATTTTTGTTTGAGTAAGAATGCTGTGTGACACACAGAGTAAAGGCAGTCACAATTACAGCATTTATGGTCAAAGAAACACAATTCCCCAGCTACTGCTCAACAGGCAAAGACCGCTGATCAGTGAATATTATGTGGCTCTCCCCCACAAAAAAAGAGTAAGGACCATATTGTGATACATATTTAGATGTTGGCCAGCACCCTGCTGGGTCCTGATCCCAGGCTCAGTCCCTGTGCCACAAAAAACAACTGTGCTGCCCAAAGATGCCTTTGAAGCAACCCCAGTGAGAAAACAGTGAGAAATTGATTCTAACAAAGCAAAGACAAGGAGGCACTTCCGACAATATCAGATAATTTAAAACTGCGCACGGCTCCCTGCTAGAATAAATGGGCACATCACCGTCATCGTTGGTGAAATTTATCTGTTCAGATAAGCAGAGAATTAGGCCAGTAATGTCCTACGAGACCAAATTATGTAGGTACTTATCTGTAAAGGTTACCTTTGTTTTCTTTATAATGGAATTATCTCCACAAAACCAGTTATTTAGCCACTCTTAGTTATAAAACCATGTAGGAACACCACAATTTCTATCACCAGTTTATGATTGTCTTTCGTTATTATTAATTCCAACAGTGCTATATGGTGATAATGAATCACAACAGGGGCACTGCTTCAGATATTGTAGCACAGTATATCCACCAGACCAGAACAACTACCTGCTGCATTAGGATAATTCTGACACACTTTGTCTTTTTTCCCTATCATTTTTATTTTGTTCCTTGTTCATTTTCTTTGCTCTCAGCTTCCTAAGCAAAACCAATAATAATATTTTCCTCTTTGATAAAAGCCCTAGTGACATCTCAATTTTTTTTTGAATCATTCTGCCTGTTTCAATTTAGATCAATAGTCAGGTCCACTAGGCATGTTAAGACCAGCGAGTGAAAAGGCATACTTGTCAAAACTTGGAAAGTTGACCCTAAACACACCATCCAACATCTAAAATATCAGGAACACTCTTTGAACAAAAGACATGACATGCTTGGTTGCTCAAAATAATGGGATGACACCTTTTTTTTCAGACCTGGTCTCAATGCTTTGCATCTGGCTGAATTATTTACATCTGTGCTGAATGAGTATACAGCAATGCCTCTACAGTCTGGAAGGTCTCTACATCATCTTTCACACACAGCTACATGATTGAACAAGTCTTTTGTTGAACTAGAAAATCAGGTTCATGCTCACCCCTAGACCAATTCCTTAATAATGATTTTTCCATCTCTCAATCTGAAGTTCAATTTAAGGACTGAGGAGCGATGAAAACTATCTTTTCCCTCATGAGAATTTGTCTTGTTCACACCTAACCATAAATAAAATACATGTTAGGAATGCACTGTCTTCATTTATGTGTGAATAACTCTTTAATTGTTCCTCCATTCTTTCTCTCTTGAGGAGGATAGTCCATGTCCCCCTCTGGCATCTGGGGATGTAATTTACTGTTGAGATTGTAACCTCTTTTTGCAATCTACTGCTCATGCTCATTAAGTGTTTTAGATGCTGCAAACACTTTTCAGACCCTTACAGCATCAGCCTCAAATCTGTAAGCAGGTTGTCTAGGTCTAAAGCCAGTACCAACAGAATACAACAATAGATCATCTTCAGTATGTAAGATACTTTGCAAATGCACACTATCCATAGAGAAAGGCACTCTGCCTTGGTTCACAGTTTCTAAAAGTAAAGGCATCTGCTAATGTATTACTGCCTAGATTTTATACTGACCTCATTTTTTAGCACAAAAATCTATCAGAAGTAATGCTCATATGACCATAAAATAATAAATTAGTAAAATATGTCCTACAAACATTGTTTCGTCTGTCTTCAATTTGAACATGGATGTTGAAATTGAACTTTATCACAATATTCAGAAGAGCCCTTGCCTTTAGCAGAAACTAAGAAACAAAGAAAAAAATATTACTGGTTATTTTCTATACCTCCACAATACATTGGTTACAGCAAAATGAGCATTTTCATAGCCATTTAAAATGCTTAAATGGGGCAGATACGATATTACTCTTCAAAAGGTTAAAATATTTATTAGTTCATGAGGGTTCCCATGTCTCCTCCTAGAGAAACTGACCCATTACGGTCTGACCAGCCACACCCCGAGGGTGGTGGTGAATTGCTCCTTTTCAAACTGAGGACCTGTCACAAGTGGGGTACCCCGGGATCAGTGTTGGGCCCAACACTGTTCAATATCTTCATAAGTGATTTGGAAGATGGGATCAAGCCTACCCTGCCCAAGTTTGCCAACGATACCAAACTGAGTGGAGAAGTGGACAGTTCTGAAGGCAGAGACCTGGATGGGCTGGAAGAGGGGGCTAACAAGAACCTTATGAAGTTCAACAAGGACATGTGTAAGGTCTTGCACCTGGGTAAACACAATCCAAGAGTGCAGCACAGGCTGGGATCTACCAGCTGGGGAGCAGCTCTGTGGAAAGGGACGTGGGGTGCTGGTGGAAAACAAGCTCAATATGAGTGAACAGTGAGCTGCTGTGGCAAAGAAAGCCAACAGGATGCTGGGTTACATCAACAAGGGCATCACCAGCAGAGTTAAAGGTGTCATTGTCCACTCTACTCACAGCTTGACAGGCCACACCTGGAACAGTCTTCAGTTTTGGACCCTGCTATACAAACTAAATGTCGACAGGCTGGAGAGGGTCTAGAAAAGGGCCACAAAGGTGATCAAAGGACTGGGAAGCCATGTGAGGAAAGGCTGAGAGAATTGGGTTTGTTCAGCCTTGAGCAAAGAACTCTTAGGGGGGTTCTTATCACCATGCTAAACTATTTAAAGAGTGGCTACAAAGATGACGGATACTCTCTTTTTACTAGGAGTCATGTGGAGAAGAAGAGGGACAATGGGCCCAAGTGTTTTCTCCCAGGGAGATTCAAACTGGACACAAGATGAACATTTAACACCTCGTCCCAGAGTGCTGGGACATCTGGTCTAGTCCATGCTTCTTTTTGCCAAGAAAGGTTGGACCAGATGATCCTTGAGCTCCCTTCCAACCTGGTATTCTATGATTCTATTATTTTGCCTTTTTCTGTTTTTTCCCCTTTTCAAATTACTAGCACCAAGCTCTAAAGTTTTCTTTACATGGGACTAGAAAAATGTTTTTCCCTTGTTTTCAAGATTCTTTTGCAGCCTATGATTATCTGGAATAATGCTCTATTCAAACTGATGTTCAGAAATCTGCTTGGAGTCTTATTTTGAGATCAATACAATTCTAGAAAGGGACTGAATATATTTTAGCATTAGTCATTCATATACAGAAATGTCTTTTTCATCAGTTTTCTTTCAATAGATTTCATTTTCTATGCACATACAAACAGAGTAAGATACTCCCTTTCCCAAACAGCCAGCAATACAAACACTGCCCAAGACTACGAATGTTTTATGTATCAATTCTATTTCATTGCACAAGCTACAATCAGAATATCAGTTTAGATAAGCTCTGAAAATACTCAACAATATGCAATTTTTTCTTCAGTGATGGAATAAATAAATCTAATAATTAGCAGCACTTTACTGCAAGTGAAACAGGTAGGTAACAGGAACAAATCTGAGGTAAGCAATACTCTTTAAAGCAAACAAGAGCATTCAGACTGCCTTTTTTTTTTTTTAATTTGATTGATACTTGTACTAGCACAGCAGTATTTACATGACATAAAAGTCAGAATTTATTCACAGCTGGAGGCTAGCATTCACAACACTGCTAGTTTACCATTGTAAACTGTCTCTTTACACAGCCTAACCAAGTTAGAGCCTGATCCATGACCGAGATTACTGTGCACAAATAAACAGTAACAACATAGAACAGAATCACAGAATAGTTAGGGTTGGAAAGAACCTTAAGATCATCAAGTTCCAAACCCCCTGCCATGGGCAGGGACACCCCATACTAAACCATATCACCCAAGGCTTCGTCCAACCCGGTCTTGAACACTGCCAGGGATGGAGCATTCACAACCTCCCTGGGCAACCCATTCCAGTGCCTCACCACCCTAACAGGAAAGAATTTCCTCCTTATATCCAATCTAACATGATCACTGTATTGAAGAATTAGAGGCTAAACCATGTCAGGATAATATGGACTACTACTGAATTGCAGATTTTGTACACAAAAGACAAGGTGTTTTTACTTTCCATTCTTGAATAAAAGCTTTCATTAACATATCTCAAGAGTTATGTTGAGCTTAATCGAACTTGGGCATGCAATATCCATATTTCAAGATGTCCATAAATCACTTTCAGGATAAGAATCAGTTGTAAAAGAACAGCCAGACAGTATTTCAAAATTTTGATACTGAACACCCTTCATGTAGGCAAAATAATAAAAATATTGTCTGCATAAGTTGGGATAATGTCATTTAAGTGTATCAGATAAAAAATAACACACTTCTTTCACACATGCTGTGAAAAGAGAATGAACTTGATAAAGGTATTTGTCAATCATCCAGTTCTGTGACAGTACTGTACAGTAGGGTATATTAAACTAGCACTATAAAAGATGGATATAGATTTCCTTAAAATAAAAGTATTTCTATGTAAAATTCTGTTTTATTCTTTCATTCACAAGGTAATTTGTAGAGTGATAAAAACAGGATTCATCCAAAATAACTGAATTGCATATAAGCCGACATTGTTATTGGATATTGGAGAAGCCATAAAAATGAGGAAAGGAGGAAAACCTGAAAAAAGCATTACAAAAATGGTTTGCACAAATTTTCGTAAAGCATGACACCTAGCCAAAATAGATGAGAAAGCATTTGCACTTTCCAGCAATAGGCAACAGTTAGCTCAGTATGTCTATAAATACCTGAAATCAGCCACAGTGCAAGTTTCTACCAGATGCAAGTTACTGTTGCTCAAAGAAGTAGTAGGCTTCCTGTATAAAGTGAACACTGAGCTATGGAGCCATTTAATTTTCCTTACCTCCAACCCAATCCTATTGTTTATCACACGAGAGGCAATCATTTGGAAGGATTTTTTTCTTGTCAGATAATGGTATGGTATGATACCAAGTACATAGATACAGATGTGGCTTTTGGTACTGTTTGCCTCCAACTCATAAGCCCTAAGCATCCACGGACCAGTGACATACTTTGGATTTATTAACATAACTATAAAGTATGACACAAATCTCACCTCAATCTTTTTGAGCTCTAGAAATACAGTCACAGTTTCAATTTTTTTTTTTTAATCCTAAATCACAAATTTCCAGTTGTTCAGTTGAAATAAGCATCGACAATTGATAAACTAAAAGTCTGTCACTTAACAAAAACTCTGCTTCTATGCTTTATTAATTTGATGTATACATACAGTGATCCCATGCATATGCCTTGTAGGATTGCATATATGATGCAGAACGCTAGTTTAATGTCGTACAGGTGGAATGTTTATTCATTTCTTCCAGGGTGTCTTGCTTATAAGAACTACAAATTATTCTGATTTGGAAACAGTGTAGGAGTGAGGGAGGATGACACCTGTTCAGTACCATTCCTGCAGAAGCATTACTCCTACGCAAGAGATTTGCATAGTAATAGAAAAGCAGTATTTGCAGGCTTTTATTTACTACATCAATAGCTGTACACTATAGACTACTGACCAAAGCACCGAGTGTAACAAATTGGAAACCACGTCTCTTCTCACGTCTTCATTTGTCACTACTATGAATTCCAGTTGCAGTTCTTCTAGCGTTATTTTTCTCCCACACTGACTCTCTTATGTTCACTTCCATTATTACAACAGGCATGCTGCTATATACGCATTCCAAAACATCTTACACATGACACGATTAATCATTTAAATCATGAAATGATCAGCTTCACAATTGTTATGGTTTAAGCTTAAACCACAACAACAATATTGTTCCTATTACCCTACATGAAGATGTTTGTATTCTCAGGTACCCATGACAGACCAAAACTCTGGCCCGGCACTGCAGATTTCTTTAGATATATCTATTGTGATTCAGTGACATCTGGCCAACTGAAAAGGTTTTGCAAATTATTTTCTAGTCATTTGGCTAGATGCCTGTTTGGCTGATGTGCTTTACTGCTACCTGAGTGATTCATAGCTTCCTACCTCTGAGAATCTATTCAGCAGAAATTGCCGTTGCTTTTCTGTATCACAGAGAGAGGACTGCAACTCATTTACCTTGAAAATGCAAACCCGATTTACAATTTCAAAAAGTAGTGGCAGCATCTACTCTTAAAAGGATATAGTTATTTAAGATCTAAACTTAACCTAAGGCAAAGGACTCCCTCCCCCAAATAAATGGCCATCTTGCATGCTCAGATCAATAGCAACTCCAACGCTTCCAGCTCAGACCAGGCAAGGTCTTTAGACAGGACTGTGGCTTTACAGAATAAAAATCAACCAGAAAGCTAGAAACCCATTCTGCAGTCTGGGGAGTGTCTGAACCTCCAGGACTGCAAGATCTTCTCTAGATGTCCTCTAGGAGGGAAGAGTGGTGCAAGGGCTGCAGGAACTGCATGGCATCCTTCTTGTATTTGTTTTCCTGCAGGCTTACAGAGCTCCTCTTAACTGCCAGACTACAAGCATATTCATTGTATGACTGCAACGTTTACGGTCCCCAGCATGCGAACAGATAGGCAGGACCAGCTCTTCGCTCGTGTGGTGAGTGTATTTTCAGTTGCATGATGGGAGAAAGATTGGAGAGTTTAAGCCCTGCTGCTCTCCCATACCAGGTGAATAATTCCTCATTGCAGCTTCAAATTATAGACTTCAAGCTTTTTGAAAGAGCTGTGAATATGCAAAAGCTGCAATGCAGTTATTTCTTAGTTTCCCATCTATTTTTGCATTTCACATTCTAAATTATCTTGTTACATAAAATGAACTTATTCCCACCTACTACTCAGCACCCTTAATTTCATCTCTGTTTTGTTCCCCCACTTATTGCTAAATCTTCTCTCAACAGTTTTGCCATTTTTTGTAATTTTAGGCTATTTTATTTCAGGGACCTTCAAATAAATCAGTAATCTTGCGAATGATTTCAGTTATCTCTAAATCTTTCCTATATTATTCATCTTACTTAGCTTAAATATTTTGGCTGATTTCAAAGACTTAACAATTAACAGCTCACATGGCTGTACAAAGTACTCTTTTCCATACAGGTGCATCTGTTTGCCTCTGCAGAGCTAATAACACGTCTAAAAATATATGCATTTGAGATTAATCCGATCGATCTATTTATATAATCCAGTCAATCTGTTTATCTTTAAATAAGTTTGTATGTTGTTATGGCATTT
Organism: Pezoporus flaviventris; assembly: GCF_033815535.1. Lineage (NCBI taxonomy): Eukaryota > Metazoa > Chordata > Aves > Psittaciformes > Psittacidae > Pezoporus > Pezoporus flaviventris. The sequence continues at coordinate 8,390,825 of NW_026892564.1, forward strand.
GGGTACCTCCAATGACTAAAATCAAGCACTAAATTAAAGATATCCACAGAGAATCGTCAGGCCCCAATTACTTGTGTGCTGCTGCTGCTGTCACTAAACTGAGTAAATAGCCCGTCTGTGTTGCAGTACAGAGTGAAGACGACGTATTGTAATGCAGATCCCAGTCCTGTGCATTAGCATAGAAGCTGAGTGTATGAAGCATTTATACTACGTTAACTTAAAAGAATTGGCTTTGTTCCCATGTAATACACAACCAATAATTACATTGAAAAGCCTCCAATTAAAGCCCTATCTGAAAGCTTTCCAGACCTGCAGAATGGCAAACAAGGAATGGTCAATGTCAAGTAAAAACTAAATGAAAAAGAATTTGATAAAAACCTTAATTAAAAGTGTGGCAGAACAAATACACCTCACTTTATGTCCTGAAGCCCATTAAATTTCAATATGACAAAGTGCCACTGAGAGTTAGTGCTGCTACAGATTCAGTGCTGCTTTCCCCAAAGCCATTTTATAGCCTGTAAACTTCCCCTTTTGCATCCTGACTGTCTCTGCAGATGGCAGGAAAAGTGGCATCTCAGAAAGCTTCTCTCTGAAACATCCAAGACTGCAGCTAGCTTCTGGGAGGCTGCAGCCAAGATAAACAGGTATTTCTTATTCCCAGCTCTTGACATACAGAATGCGCTACCAGCACCGTTTGCTTCAACTGTGAAGTTTCTGGGCAGCTGGCAAAGATCAACAGCAGTATCTGGAGAAGAGAAGGCTCTGAGCAGACCCTACAGCAGCCTTCCAACACCTAAAAGGGACCTAGAGGAAAGATGAAGAGGGACTTTTACATGGACATGTAGTGATAAGACAAGGGCTAATAGTTTAAACTGAAAGAAGGTAGATTTAGCTTAGATATAAGGAAGAAGCTCTTTACCATGAAGGTGGTGAGATGCTGGCACAGATTGCCCAGAGGAGCCCTGGATGCCCTGTCCCTGTCCCTGTTCAAGGCTGGGTTGGATGGGGCTTTGAGCAATGCGGTCGAGTGGAACGTGACCCTGCCTGTGGCAAGGGCGTTGGAACTGGATGATCTTTGAGGTCCCTTCCAACCCAAACCATTCTGTGATTGTATGAATAATAATACTTGCCTTCAGTCCTCTCTGTGTTGAGATTCAATGTGCACACGAGCAACCAATCACAGCAGGCTGACCATGAAAACAGGCCCTGGTTCTGCTCCCGATCAAAAGGAAAGCAACCTTAAGTTTAACCAGCAACAACCAGGTCAACTCCAAGCTGTCTTGAGAAGAGAGGAGACTACAGTAAACAGAATAAATCCCTGCAAAATTCTCCACGTATTTCCCTCACCAATAAGCTTCTTTCCTTACCATACCCTAATCTCAGATGGGACACACTTTCTCAGACCTAAATTTTGGCTACTAAGGAGGAAGACAGGAAGCTAACTGCAAAATATATGCTTCAAAAAGTCAAGGCACGTTAGCCACAAAGGTAAAACAAAACAAACAAAAAGAAAGAGCTACCAAAGTAAAGCACAGATAGGTTTTATTCAGTTGTTCAAAATTAGACTAACAGAATTGAAAATCACTACCATTTGGTATTTTTTTGCAAGCATAGGGGTTATCTTGATGCTTTTTGATAACAAAATGTTGAATACCATTCCCTATTATAAAAAATCTATCAGAGAAGAAACCTCAAAATCATTATAGCATTATATAATTGCTTCATGATTTTACCAGTGTGTGTGTCAGCAGGAGCAAGAAACTGCTCTTCACAGAGACAATTCTATCACAACAAGGCTTACAGAAATATTAATGTAAAAGCTTCTCATTGTCTGAAAATCCTTTACCATGGCAACTTAAAATCAGCTGCTTCCAAGTGATTTTAAAGCTTAACCATCCTTTCTAACCCTTAAGCTTCAAACCTGGTATTTCAACCACAACTATTAAATCTTCCCAACAGGTGTATATATTATCTGTATGAAGATCTGCATGATGAGCAGATCCACTTACCCTACAGGGACAAGTAATTATTCTGGGTCTCATGTGTGGCAGAAATTATTGCATCAGGAATCCTGTATTCAAATCACTCAAACTCTTGCACATGCACTCCCAGAACGGCTGGGATGCTGAGATGTTTTTTGCATTACAATGAAGCTGCTTTTCATTGAACTGTATTTTTGTGCAGCTTTGCACTTGCTGACAGCATTGATCCTATTATCATCGTCAAAAATATCTGATAAGAATTATCTGATTCAATGTGAACTTGAGACAGTTTCAGCTACAGATGTACCCAAATCTACAGATTCTCCTCCATCCAGTCAGTGAGATTGAGTATACAGGGAAGTTGAAAACAAATCTGTTACAAATTTGGACTGGAGAATTGTGTATCTTGATTTCTGCAGAAAAATGCAGAATAGATTTTAGTTGCGTTTTTAAACTGTGTTGTTGATTTTCAGGCTTGCGTACCACAAGCAGTGACTGTAAACAAATTAACCCCACTGGGAAAACATTCTATGCATTTCATACAGAGTGCTTACCACTTCCTGTTCATCCACTATATTCCTGATTCATGCTCAGGTGATGGTAAGGAAGAAGAACATCTGTGACTGCTATGTGGCTTTTGCGATAAATGTTTTTAAGGGCATGACAAACATGATTAAACTGACTGGAGAACTTCAGTACAGTCACAATACAAGTAATATACAACAGTCACAGGGAAGAAAGAGCTTCAAGATGGAAGGAGGAGGGAAATTTCACAAAATTCAAGATTTACGGCTGTTATTACTGCCACAGTAGCACTCAAGAGGCCTCTTTCAGTTGGGCATTGGCTCTATATAGTAACTCTATATAGTAAGAGGCAGTCCTGTCCCACACTGGAGATGATATGAGTGCAAATAAAGATGCAAACTTAGCAAAACACCTTTACATGTGGTCAAACAACAAATTACTAGTAAATCTGGGAAGAGTTAACCTTAAGGCTCAAAGCAGCATTCACGCACATACAGAACACCACTGGCTCATCTGAATATCAAAAATAGCAAATGTAAAGAGACCTTACACAGGTTTGTGAGAGGACATAGATGTCAGTGTTTCCTGAAAAAAATTTTCTAAGTGTCCAACATGACAACACTGCACTTCCCACAGAACGTGTTCATTTGGTCACCCAGCATGTGGAGATGCCCTCGCTCCCTGCTCATTTAGGGATATGGAAAACTGTACACTTCAGATCCCTCTAGGGTGCACTGTGGTTGATGCAGCTCACACATAGCACAGAGACGGACTGGGAGGTTGTGACCAAGTTCCACACAAAGCACAGCCTTTGCATGCTTGGTAAAAAAGCCTATCTGTCCCTGGAAACAGACAATGTGGTTCTGAGGACTAGGTTTTCATGAGCAGAATACGCACCAGGGAAGCAGGAACTTTTCTAACAACTTCTGGTCCTCTTCCTACTCAACATGAGGAAATTAAACCCTCCACCTCCTCTGAGCATTTCCTATCCACTAGGGTATAGTCTTGGCTGGTGGTTAGGAAATTAAACCTTTTTCTCAAATTTGGGCACAAGTAAGTGGGAAGGAAAGGCTCCCAGGAAAATAAGGAAATGTTGCAGGAAATGTCTTGACTTTGCAAACCACTGGTTAGGACACTTAAGTGGATGAGGACAGATGAAGGTTTCTAGTTTATAAGGTTTTATTTGCTGGGATCATACACCTTACGTTAGGAAGTTATGCGTTAAAGCCCACCCACAATGCATACACTAAAGTGGGAACCAGAAAATAAGATTTCTCTGAAGGTTCAGTGCAGATGCTACTGCTAAATAAGTCATATTCCCATGCCACCCATATCTCCACTGCCTCATGCAACTGCATTTGCAGAGCCATCTGGAATACTAATATTTAGAGACTCCCTGCAAAATTACAGAGGTACTTCTAAGGTAAATACAGCTGAACTTTCTTCTCGTTTGGCTTTGTTTTGATGCCTTAGAAAGCCAAGAGTATTTACTAGTCTGAGCTCTCCTTTAAATAGCTTTATCACTATATGGTTCATTGACACCCAGGAATCAACTTTTGGACAAAAGAGCTCAGGGGAATGAATAATGTACGGATTTTTCTTCTGAGTGCTCCTTTTCAGATTTGGCTATCCAAGCCACCTAGCAGATGGTTAAATTCAAAAGTACTCTGTCATTTCCCTACTGGCTGCACTTCTAAGAGACTTAGGTAAGCCTTAGCTTAAGCCCTAAAATAGTTATGAATCCTCAAGTATTAGAAAGTATTTTTTTGGATTTAAGTCCTCTAACTCATTAACACCTCAAACTCCCCCTCTCCCTCCCAGTTTCTCTGTGCTGTCAGAGCTGTGTAAAAGATTTTTGGTATACAGACACCAATGTTCTGCTTTTCAGTTTATCAAGGCTTGGTGCTGAACTGCTGTGAAAACTTGGTCTCTATGGCTGACTGAATCAGGAGAAGTTGATAAAAGTACAGTTTAGAATGTCTGTAAAAGCCTAAGTATGGATATGATTTTCAAAGGTACATAGCTAAGCACCTTTGAGAAAACTAATGAAAATCCTGCCTGACTTCTAACTCTGTATCTCAAAACACATTTAAAAATGTGGCCAAATTTCTACTCTTCTGTTTTTAAAAATCATGGTAAAAATCACTCTTTTACTTAGTAATTTTCTTCCACATTTAGTTGTGAAGTTGTTTGTGTACGCTATTCATTTTGTCTACCAAAAATCATCTGCCTCGTAAGACTATTTGAACGTCACTTTTTTTTGCATATCAAGAGGATAAATAAAGATGTACCGATGGCCTATTTGTGCTTGGAAAAGAAAGACATCCAAAACTCCTGTCATCCACGGGAGATCAAACTAATGAATTGTTCTTATTTGAAAAAAATGTTAGCAGAAGTTCCCGACCATTTTAGTAAGGCTTGCCTTAACCTTCATTGCTTTAAATTTCTTAGTATGTTACCTACTGAGCTTCATGCCTGTAACACAGTAGAACTGAGTAACTGATGCCAGCATATGCTGTCAAAGCTGTTGATGTAAAGTTTGAAAAAATTCATTTGAACCAATTATAATGCTTCAGCTTACCAGGACTTTGGAAAGGAAAAGGCAGGCTTTACACTGATTTAGGGTGGCTACTGAAAAATCTTGTGCTGCTTTACAGCTGTTTGTGTTTTATGACCATTTCCAAGACATGATGTGTCTGTGTTAGCTTTGCTGGTCTTTGGGGATGCATAGATGGCAGCTCTCTGTGCCTTTTACAAACCCCAAATTTTCAGCTTCCTGGCAGCTTGCATGTAATTTCTTTCAAATACTTTTCACTGTAATAAGTTATTTCTTTTTCTTCCCCATCTCATCAAGTATCTTTATCAAGCTAACATGATTAAATCATTAAGTGATTTACTGTTTCTTATATGCACTATTTCTTCCATTCTGATTAGTTTGTGAGATACTCTCTAATTGCTGCGTTTTTCTCTCTTTTATATGGCTCGCAGATAATTCAGGAATACGTGCTATTTAAAATATTTTATTATCCCCATATAAAATTCACACAGAAATTGTTGACAAGAAACAAAAAACACAGACAATATAAGCATTGCTTGTTTCCTAGAGGCAAAAAGGTGGCATTCATTTATGCACAAGCAGAATAAACATTCAGTCAACACAGAATACCCCAGCAACAGCCAAAGCCTTTACTGATTCTGTGGCCATGTAGATGTTTAAACAAAACAGCACTAAAAAAACCCACCAAAATCTGAGTTCTACCATCATTTACATGATAAAATAGAAACTTCACCTGACGGAAATCAGTGGGGCAATGTGAAAATATGTCTTATTGGTATGTTGTGGAATAGCAGAATCTAACTCTGTGTGTTATAGACAGTTTTCACCTCTTAAGAAGTGTGTGAAATTAGAGAGACAGGAGGAAAATAAACATTCAGTGTACATGGAAAGATAAAACTGGCAGATGGAGAAGATGGCTTTTATGCTTCTGGGAACAAATAAAAATTAACAGAGAAAAAACAAAGGTAAAAATATAAAACCGAGTATGAAAGTTTTGCCTTTGACCAGAATGTTATCTTTCAATGAAACAAAGTTGGAATTGATACAGAACGCTATTGTACCACATGGATGTTTCTATCTCTGCCAGAAAAACTTGCACCATCCGTCCTTTTACCAAAAAATGGACTGAAATACTATGCACTACAGGAAGACTACTATTCTTTTCAATACATCAGACACAATCCTGACTATCAAAATACACTTCTCAGTCCAGTAAGATCAGCAATGGCCCCGAAACAGCACTTGTAACCAAGTCTAACCCAAAGATACTGAAGGACTCTTTAATTACTCTGTCATACTTTGGAAACCCAAGCTGGTAACATAAAATTTCATCACCATTAATCATATTAAGAAGCAGCTTAGAGCCCTCCTCTCCTCTCTTTTCTTTGGTTGCAATATAACATCATTAATAAATCTTTAGACAAGAAGCCCAAGCTCCTCCACCTCTCTCATCAAGCCGAGTACAATAATTTTATTATGTCTATAGATGGCAGCACTATTAATTTACTTCACCCTGTTATCAGACACATGACAAACAGCTATAAACAGCACACAGAACATGTGCTTATACAATGCATCTCATTTAGTATGCTTGATTGCTGCAATATAAGTCAAACAAACAAAAAAAACCAACCCATTCCCCCAGGGTTCTTCATATTTGAAGCAGATTTCATGGAAATTTAACTCAATTTCAGGAATATAATTGAACTAACAATCTGTTCTCTCAGACAAGATGTTCCCTGCTTGACACTACGCAGAGCTGGACAGAAGCCAAAGCAGATTTGAAGGTACCTCAAAGTGATGGTGAAAAACGACTGGGCTTTTCTGAAAGCAAGATGTGTGTGCTGGATAGGTCAGGCAGCAGCACTCTGGCTGATGCCAGTCTTCCCTTCCATTTAACCTATCGAGATTCAAATACACTGGGATAGTAAACAAATTAAAAATACAGCAAGCAGCATGTAAACAAGAAAAGCCAAAGTGCTTATTCTGTGAATGCTCTGCAGAAAGCAAACCTGTATGCAAATGCACAGCAATGGAATACACCTGGGGACTGCACTCTGTGCTGAAGTACAATGTCAACAGCCAAAATCTGCTTTCTAAAATCAAGGTATGGCTTAGGTTATTGAGATTCGGGTCCTCCTATATATAGAAAGCCATTAAAATAGAGGGGAAGTAATGGAATGATTTGGAGCAGGTATCTAGGCTTTTTTTTTTTTTTTTTAAGAAAAGGCATTTATTTGCTTTATCCAGACATTTGAAAAAGAGGGGAAAAAAAACCCAAGCCACATGGCAAGAAAAATGAGACTAGATTTAAATATGAATCAATGTATGTTTGTAACTGGATTTGCAATAAAACAAAGTACTTTTTTGGGGATGAGAGTGAAGGGGTAAGGGTGGTCCAAAGGAAACACAGTGTAGGTAATGATTCTGTTCCCTGTGTGCAAGCACCAGCCTGGTGACTGACTGCCCCCTTTTCCATCCCTTTTTAGTATATTGGCCAGTGTCAGTCAAACCTCACAGGATCACAGGCCTGTCAAGATACTGAATTCCTACAAGCTTTGTGAAAGTCAGCAGCCAGGTGGAATAGAGAGAGCCTACTAAGTATCCCTATCTGAGGTAAAAGCTGCAAAATGTTCTCACCTCTTATTGCACACCAGAAAATACATGTGTGTAAGAGATATTATGGATGTTCAAACTGTGTAAAAAGTTCCAGTTGAAGCACGTATTTTATTAGACATCAGAATATCCGGTCACACTCTGAAATTTAAAGGAAACTATGCTTTCTAATTCCACTGCTCACAGAACCCTATTTTAAATTACTAGAGGACTAATGTCTGCCTTCGGCTTTTGCCAACATTTAATAGAATGGAAACATTTCATCAGTGCAATACCTACCTCAAGGTTAAAAAGCTATGAAGTCCATATTCCTGCTACCTCATGGAACCTGAAGCTGAGGGTCATAATACCTAGACACTACAGCAATTGGTATTTCATAATATCACTGGCATATTAGGTACACAAAGAAAAATGTGCAGTGGTCTATACAGAAGATGTGCTTGTCTGAATAACTTCATCTACAAAAAAAAGATTAGCTATGCTTTGCTGTGGATTCCCTTACCCTACTTCATTTTGCTGTGAGATGAATTCAAACCCTGATCAAAAAGATTTAATCCATGCCCAAATTAGACAAAAGCAACATCTACAACATCTATCTCATACTTGAGTCTATTTCCTGACTAATTCAGGTCAAAGCACTCCATCAGTTTAGGAAATCATTCACTTTCTTACCCACAGAGACTACCAGACACAAAGACTGAGCAGAGCAGCAGATAGAAAAATTGTTCTTGTTAAGTGCTGGTTTCTGGTTTTCCAGAAGACAGACAGTAACCTCCTGAAGTAGATGTTCCTCAGCAATGCGGCACTATGGATTGTCTCCAGGAATGGCTGTTCCAGTCCCTGATTTCCACATCCAGGAAGGAGTTTGATCTGAAATTCTTTAAGCTTGCTTAGCCCCAGTGATAGTGACTTTAAATTTAAACAGCAGAAATCTCTCCCAGAAACACCTTAACTCCTACATCTTTCCAGATTCAGATACTAAATATGTTATTTGTAAAGTAACATGCATTTCTTTTTAATTAAACATTCCCCTCCTCTATTTTTTTATCCGTGAGGGAGCAGCCTGAATTAACTTCGCTCCCAACCAGCTGAAACAATTTGCAGCACAAGACTTGCTGATGTTGTCACATCCTTACATAAGCATTTCTTCACATCCCACATAGCCAGGGCTCCTGAACTTAAAAAACCCGCTATGTTGCATGCTCTCTTAATCACTACTTTTAGCATTCCTCAAATGTTGACAAGCATGTGATGGTTTGCTGATGGGAAGCAACTACTATAGCTGAGTACTTCAACTCAGCTTCCTGGAACTTACTGCAGAACACATCCTCTCATAGCAATGTTGTAATGAGACTGGCCCTGGAGCCAGCTGTACTGCAAAGATTTCTGAAGAAACTCAAAGAGAATTTAAGATGCTCTCTCACTATGGCTCAATCAGGATATTACCATATTCTCTTCACTGGAAAGGTGGATTTAACCTGCAGACCCGTATATGTAAAGAGTTCTGTGATACCACTGGGAATCTTAAGAAAACTGGGTCCCACAAATTGGGCTTGATAACAGAACCCTTAACTTCTCTGACCTGAAGCAGTTCCTACAGAGATGCTGTTGAGCTGCAGAGATTACATGTGAATCCTGAAATCCTTGTATGTCACTACTTACAGGACAGCAATTAAAATTTGGTTCTGCCTACTGTGAGATCGCCCACAGTTTTATAATGTTTATCTGTACCTTTATGTGGTTTTTGACAAACAAGAATTTGAGAGAGATTACGTTGTGACAAACCTAACAACACAGAGTTTACACATCCTCCTTTCTGCTTCACAAAAACAAAAAAAAAGTAGAAAACAGCAGAGGCTTGCTGTGGGTGGGATTCTTTATGACAACTTTCCTTTTAGGCATGTTTTGCAAGAAAACCTCTAAATGTTACCACTGCATATTGGTCAATTGTGTTATATAACATTGGAGTTTTGCAGTCAAATAAAGAAGTTTGCCTGTTGGCACACATACTGGACAGATGCTATGTGATCTGTGTTTTATTTCTGCATTTCCTTAATGAGAGTTATCTATTTTACTGTTCAATAATTATTACATTAACATCTAACGTGACAGGATGCAGCAAAGAAACTCCTGTACGCAAATTACTTTGATTTAAAGAGAGTAAAGGATGTTGCTATTCATAAACTTGAAGACAGCTCAGCAGAAATGAAAGGAATTCATGTGGGGAATGAGCAATAACATATTCATCAACAAGACAGAAAAAAGATAGCTTAATAAACACAAGAGTAAGAAAAACTTAATCTCCTCCTATGACTAGAGTCACTGCAGTAACAACGTAAAATGTAAGGATGTGTTCCTTCCATATTACCAGGTTTACTATTGCATTACATTAGTGATAGTTGCATCAGTTAAGCGAAGCACATCTTCCACCATCTTACCAACAAGACTGGTATAATGGAGGAAAAAAAACCAACCCCACAGTTTTTAACTTAAAACCAATCATACTGTTAAGGGAGAAAAAAAAAACCCCAAGATTCCTCTCTTTACCTTTCTAAAACAACTGCTTAGCACTTTAGGCGTCCCCAGTAAACTAAATAACTAAATAAAGGTGTTGCTTATGTGGATAATTCATTTATACACAGCTCTGTCTTCCCCTTGAATACATCTGGAAGTTTCACACAAGTGACCTTACAAAACTGTACCTGAAGAGCTCAGTTACTCAGTTTATTATATTATAGACATCTTAATGATCATACTGAAGACCCTCATGTAGACAAGCCACTGTGTTGACTTTCACAGCTAATAAACAAAAGCACAGGAATTAAATCCAGACACATTCTCACCTCCACCACACACAAACTTCTTTACAGGGGAAAAGTGGCATTTTGAGGATTTATATTTCGACCTTGTTGGCAGGTATTTTGCAGTTAAAACCCCATGACTGACTCAACTAGAACAAGGTGGTCCTATGGCAGTCTGGCCTGTGCTGGTGGGAAGAAACACAGCCCAGGTGCTGGCTTTTCTACCTTATAGATAGCATCATGGAAGTAAAATGAGGGGTAAAATATTTGGGAAGAGAATCCCACTAAGATGCATGTCACTGAGATGCACAAAAGGCACAATGACAATTAGCTGAATGCTGACACCTCAATCTCAATTAACAACAAGACTGTATTTCTTTCCTGGTTCTTCAAGAAGGGTAATGGGACCTTTAAATGCATTGATAAGAAAGAGGGCAGGACTTGACTTCCACCTTCAGTTACAAAGGTTTTGGAAAATAAATTTTGGAAATGGCAAGGGGAAAATTTTTTTCACGTGTGTTGAATGACAAGCATCTCACAGCTGCCAGTGGAGAGCTTCACTTGCCAAATGCATGAGCAGATTTGAACAACTATCGCCCATAAAGCATACACGTAAAGTAATGGTAACAACAAAGAACTAGAAACACCTGTTTTCCTATCACTATCCTTACACTGGAGTTAATGCTCTGTCACCTGAGATCTATTTTCAGCACTGTGTACCAGGGGAGACATGCAGTTCCCTTCTCAGCATGCACCCCCTGCTCCCTTCAGGGATAATTCAGGATCAGGGGTCTAATTTGTGAAATGTCTCTTTCCGTTGAGACACGCACACACAGGAATTACACTTTTTAAACAGCAGCAGGAGGTCTATAGGAAGTAACCACATAAAGATCTAGCAGAAACGAATCACCTTTTTTGGCCACATGGGATTAAGCAAACAAAAAAATGCATGTGAGATTTAAAAGTACTGGATAAACTTGAATTTAGAGATATTCCTATTTCTTCAGAAAGTCCTACAAACTTCATCAAACCTCAACCATGTTAACAGTACTAATAAAATGCTCATCATGCTGTCTTAAAAACCTGCATGGCTACACAGTCCTGAAAAGGAAATACCTTTTATTACATTTTCTTTATTTTCTCTGAACATTTAAGCACTGATCTAAACTGTATTTATAGAGATGAAAAAAGATATTTTCTTTTGAGCTCATTTTTTTTTTTTTGCTGCAAACTCATTAAAAGAAAAGATATGGGCCGCAATTTTCAGAAAGTAAAAAATAAATTAAACTTACTTGTAAGAGAACTGACTAATTTCCCTATGGGCTCCAGAATCTATCTACAGTATTCCTACATCCATTTTACAGCCACTCACATGGCTATGAAATTCTTGTAGGGCTTAAAAACCTAAAATATTAACCATCTCATTTTCATATAAGTAATTAACACACACATGTTCGTTCACACTTGCTTTGGGACTGCATTATCAAATGAAAACATACTATAACTTAATCAGGAAGAAGCATGCATACAAACACACACAAAATGCATTATTTAGTTGTGCCTATTCAAACACAAAATATAAGAAGGCTTCCTGCCCTCTGTTTTGGAGAAGGGAGGTTGGGGGGAAATGTGTAACGGTGATAAAATTGTGAGTATTGGCTGGCAGAGTTCACACAGATGGGTGCTGACCTCCTGTACCTTTGGTCAGCATGTTCAATTAAGGAGATGTACACATACGATAAGCTTTGTTTCCTTTTCAGAAGCTGTTCAAACACCTCCTGAGCCCAGGCATGTTTTTGACACACCGTTTTTCCTAAGGTTCCTCACAGCAATGCCTACAGGCTTTGTATCACCTCAGTGGTAATCAGCAGGCACAATCTTTTTCCTCATTTTAATCACAGGAGGAAAAAAAGAGCAGAACAATTTGACTCTGCTTCTTTGTAAGAATCGCCACATTTGGTGATTCATCTAATACAATATATTATTGTGTGCAATAGCCCGTAGCATATGATTCAGTGGAAATTGTGTACTTATTCCAAACCAGACAATTATGTGACAGCTTCTTCATAAGACTCTCCAAAATGTCCTGGAATATGAGAGTCTATGTAACCTTTAACATGGCTTCCATGATGAATACATTATAATTTGGAATACAATTTGATTTTGGAATTGCCTTCTTCAGCTTTTAACTTGAGGAAGAAAGTGGTCTGATGTTGAAGGCTTGAGTTGGGATAAGAAGAAACAGCTCTGTAAGACCTTATCTACCCACTGAAAGAGGACCATTTCAGACAAGACCCCCCTCCCTATTGCCCTGTCTTAGGGAAGATGTCACCAATGGGATGTTCTTCCAGGCAAGAGAAAGATTTTAACATAGTGGAGATTTGGTGACTGATCCCATCACCACTGTAGAAGCCCACAGTGAATTTCCTGTGATGCTGTGCGACCACTTCTCAAGCATTAGAGAGATGTATAGCTGCAGCCATCTCCTGTTGAAAGTTCTGCCAGTTATTACAGCAGAGATACTGAGACAGTAGATGTAGAAATCCTCACAGTAAGTAGAGATCTTAAAATATTTGCTGGTATTGATCTCTGTTGGATTCTTTAGGATTAGGCTAGGTGCAAATGCAGCTGCTCCAGTGGTGCTGTTTCTTGTTTATTTTTACTTTTGTCTTTTAATAAGGCTGTTTTCCCTTAATATTCACTGAGTTATGCTTACAATATGGCTTATAGCAAGGCCACGGCACTAACGGTGCACTTCTCTTCCCATAATATTGCATTTGTGTTAGCTAGCTTTTAAGGTTTCTTATGCTTTCATGAAGTTATTAAAGTGAATGCTCTGGCCGCATAATTCATGAGCATTCTTTCTGTCTTCAAAGAGCTGGTCTCTAAACAATTTTTAATTTTTCTGTCCTTTTCTAAGACATCCAGCCAAGCTTCTGAACTTGAATGCAATTTTTAAAATAAATGTCTAACTGTAGAAAACTAGCTTTATTTCTGCTATAGTACCATTTGGTCCCCAGAGATGGCTCTGAATTATAGTATTTGCTTGGCAGATACAGAGGTGCTGTGCATTTTCTATTTATAACTCATAAATATTGAGATTAGCTTTCACACATAATGGACTGGATTATGGGTTGGATTTTCTTTACAGCCATATCTGCAGCTTTCTGAAGAAGGAAAAAGAATATGGATCCAGTAAGAAACCTCTTCTCCTTCCAGCTCTTCCTAAGCATTTATTTGGCATAAATAGGTACAGTTTAGGATCTGCTATAATATTTGATACTTGGCAACAGCTTCTAAGGCAGTTGAGCCCATGCCAACTAGCTACCAGCTAGGTGCCAACTCGCCACTGATAGTCCGGGTCTGACAGGGGGAGTGGTGAGAGGCAGTGGTGCTGAGGGGATAAGGGCAGGGTACATTGCTACCAGGATACATTCCTGGTAATTAGTTTCACTAAAAGCTAAGCATACTAAAACAGAATCATAAACAGTTTGGGTTGGAAAGGACCTTAAAGATCATCTAGTTGCAACCCCCTGCTGTGGGCTCCACTAACCTTCCATTAGACCAGGTTGCTCAAAGCCTCATCCAGCCTGGCTGGGCTAGATATACCTAAAGAACAAAACCACAGTAGCTTTGGTATATTTTTTGAAGGAATAAGCCATCCTGAAATTAATCTCAGAAAGATGATAAACTATGTTTAGGCTTATACTCATTACCAGCTACTAAGAGATGACATTTTGATACAAAAAAGTATTCTGCCAGTAATACATACAGCCACTGACATTCTTAAAAAAAAAAGGCATTTAAGCCAAAGGGCCTGGGTAGGTAAACACCTGTAACAGCAGTCTGTTCAGCTACTAGCCCTAGTCTCTTCCAAAGCTGCAGAGGGAAAACACTTTTCAATGCCTTCATCAAAATAGGAAAAGCTGCTGGAAGTTCAAAGGAAAGCTTTTATTTCATGCTAGGAACAAAAATGAATACGAATGGAGGGTATAGAACTGCCTGCATAAATGTGTATTAATACTGGGAATCTTCCTATGCAATAAACAGAAGCACCGTGTTTATTGCAGAGACCACATTTAGCTGCTTGTCAGATGTCCTGAATTTATTGTTAAACAAGTATTTTTCTTTAGAAAGTAAAAGCTACAAATACAAATCAAGATTAAAATGAATTGAGATAAAAGTTTCATACTCATTTAAATCTCTATGTAAAATCACTACCAGTTTGATTTAAATGAGTATCTCATAGGGAAGCTGCAGATAATTCCTGCTCTCTTTCTGGAGCAGAAGGGATTGTAAGCCTAACTAATGTATCGTAATTCATAGACAACTCTTGTGAAACAAATGGCATTGCTGAGCTGCGTCGGGCTGTTATTGAGGGATTAGTCTGACTATGTCTCTACGGCCTGTTTGGAGAGACACTATGGAAAATTGATTTCAAAATCTTCCAGTTTTGCAAATCATCTAAATGAATTTAAAATAAAACCGAACAAGCAAACAAACAAAAACCAAACAGCAGAGTGTCTTCGGGGTCTAAGTTCCTTTGATTTGCAGTAAGACCTAAGATTCTAAGTCTTGTAGACACACTTGGTGAAGGATATTGATCTATAAAGCCATATAACCCAAATTAACAAATTCAGACAAATAAAAATAATCTCTTTATAACTTACCTTCCTATATATTACCTGCCAGATGTTCAATTCATTAAAAATGCATTTGAATATAATTTAAATAATTAAAATTCCATTTTAAAACATCCATAATTGTTTGCCAGAGGCTCTTGCTCACCAGAAATAATAGTTTCCACTTGTTGTGGACACTTGATAAGCTCAGGCTGAATAGTTCCAGTGTTGGAGCCAAAGTTTGCTTTAGTCACAGCCTGATGTTGCAATTAATTTTAAGACCTGGGACATTATTGCTCAGATGGGTGATCTGAGTTTTGTTACAAGGAGTCTAATGAATTTCATCATTAGTCTGTTGTTTTTTATTGTCGGTTTCTGAAGTAACATGTGATTGGCTTTTGACCGCTAGTAAGATTTATGGAAAAGTTCAAAATGCTGGAGACAAAGCCTTTCATTTTTTGCAAGTGTAGTAACAATCAGATAGGATATATATATATACTGATTAGTGGGATTAAGGTTTCACCAGCAGAAGCCCTACAGAAATGCCAGAAAAGATGGTACTCTCAATGTACTTTGATCAATCAACTGCTGTTGATAAGTATTTCTGTAATTGGGCTTTCTATCAGTACAACATAAATATACATGTTAAAAATCAAGCATGCATTTAAGTCTGATTGACCACAGTTATGAACTTAAGAATTTTCTAAGAATAAGTTTAGAAGACTGCAGTGTCAGCTGGCTTCATTTGGAGTTTGGCTCAGATGCCTCTATACAAACGCCCATAGTATGGGGGACAAACAAGAGGAATTAGAGATGTGTGCACATCTACGGGGGTATGATATAATAGGCATCACAGAAACATGGTGGGGTGGCTCCTATGACTGGAGTGTTGGAATGGAAGGTTACAGGCTCTTTAGAAAAGACAGGCCCGGCAGGTGGGGAGGGGGAGTTGCCCTTTATGTTAGGGATAGGCTGGAGAGTATGGAACTCTGTCTGGGGACAGGTGAGCAGTCCACAGAGAGTTTGTGGGCCAGGGTTAAAGGGAGAACAGCTCAGGAATGTTGCATCCCAACTAGAAGGAAGTGCAGCAGGAGGAAGGCCAGGAGACCTCCATGGATGGATAAGGAGCTGCTGAGGAAACTCTGAAGGAAGAAAGAGGCTTATAAAATGTGGAAGCAAGGACAGACGGCCTGGGAAGAGTACAGGGATGTTGTCTGGGAAGCTGGGGAACAGGTTAGGAAAGCCAAGGCCCAGTTAGAATTAAACTTGGCTAGGGGTGTGAAAGATAACAGGAAGGGATTCTGTAGATACGTAGCAAATAAAAGACAGACTAGGGACAACTTAGGCCCCCTCCAGAAGCCATCAGGAGAACTGGCTACCCTAGATTTGGAGAAGGCTGAGGTTCTGAATGACTTCTTTGCCTCAGTCTTCATTGGCAAAGGCTCTGACCACACCACCCAAGTCTTGAAAGGTAACACAGGGACTGTGAGCATGAAGACCTTGGGCCCACTGTAGGAGAGGATCTGGTTCGAGACCATCTTAAGAACCTGAATGTACACAAGTCCATGGGACTTGATGAAATCCATCCGTGGGTCCTGAAGGAGCTGAGGAATGAAGTTGCTAAGCCGCTGGCCATCATATTTGAAAGATCATGGCAGTCAGGTGAATTTCCCGATGACTGGAAAAAGGGAAATAGAACCCCCATTTTCAAGAAGGGGAAAATGGATGACCTGGGGAACTACAGACCAGTCAGTCTCACCTCTGTGCCTGGCAAAATCTTGGAGCAGATTCTCCTGGAAGGCATGCTAAGGCACATGAAAATCAACAAGGTGCTTGGTGACAGCCAGCATGGCTTCACTAAGGGGAAATCCTGCCTGACCAATTTGGTGGCCTTGTATGATGGGGCTACAGAATTGATGGACAGGGGAAGAGCAGTTGATGTCATCTACCTGGGCTTATGCAAAGTGTTCAACACTGTCTCACATGACATCCTTGTCTCTAAATCGGAGAGACATCAATTTGATAGATGGAGCACTCGGTGGATAAAGAACTGGCTGGATGGAACTAGATGATCTTAAGGTCCTTTCCAACCCTAACTATTCTATGGTTCTATGATACAAGAGAAAGCAGAGCCCTTTTCAAATGTCTGTGTTCTGCTTTTCCAGTATCTTCTCCAAAATATGAGAGAACAATGAAAATACATATTTTAAACTCAAAACCGAGACCTTGTCTAAAGTTTTCCCCATCTGTGTCAACTACATAATTTTCACCTCTTGCTAATGGCTTTCCCTTGGTGACAGTAAGTGCTGTTGATTCTATAGGTAACATTCAGCTGGAGATCACATTTGATTGTTAACATTTTCCACCTCCACTGCAACACAAAACTTGTGGTTTTGCAAAACAAGAAGCCAGTTTAGTACCTAGAGAAAATAACAAAACTAGTGAGGAAAGCATTCAGTAATCAAGATAAAATCCTGTCACCTTCATTACCACTTAACGTTACTGTACTTTGAGAGCAGGTATTATTTAGTGTGAATAATGACAACAGAATCTCAGCTTGATTTCAGATGTTATTTCCACATAATTTATTCAAAAGATAAATTCCCTAATGAAAGATACTGGATCCATTTTAAACCAACATTATTTAATCTATAATTACTGCCTCAGGAATACCGTACTAACTGCCATTTATCACTGTCGGTGACTTTTGAATTCCTGCTATAGCCACAGTATCCCATTGGGTTTGTTTGTCTCAGAGAACATGATGTTTCTAGTTTGGCATGGCCCTAAAAAAGGAGGCCAAAACCTGCCATCCCCTAGAAATATATTTCAACATCCTCTCTGTGCTTCATCATAAAGGAGAGTAGGCCCATTCACTTCCTCATAGTTATTTCCAACACAACACATTGTATTTTCCATGTGAAGTCTGTAGAAGGTCTTCAGTTCATTAATGCTTTCCTTCCCCTTTCCTTTTTTTCTTATGAGTATCTATTTTCCATCACATTTCTTGCAAAGCTTGGAAAAGAATATAGATGCTTTGGCTCTCGGAGCTACACTTCTGTCAAAAGACCCATGCTCTTCTTTACTATTAGAATCTAAGATGCCAGTTAGGAAGCAAATGTACTTAAGAACATTAATTCGCAATTGGTTGAGTAAGAGCATTAGGGAAACTTAGTTGTGTGTCTCCTAATCCAGCCTCCATTTTAGACAAGTAAAAGCTAGATTTGATTTAGGTAATGACTACAATATTTTGATGCCTTTTACTTTATGATGTCTGTTGCTGTACAGTAGAAGACTTTAAAAGGAAGTAAAAGAAGATAACTGGTTACTGGTAAGAAACTTCGTCTCCTCTCACTTTGTGAAGGTCCTCCTATTACTGTTCATTACAAGTGGCAAACAAGATCTTCAGGTCGCTTTTAGCAGGTTCACATTTCTTTGTGTATTTTGGTTACAAATTCCAGACACAGCAGAGAACAGAAGCCTACATGGAGCCCCACCAGGACCCTAGGACACAGCCCTACTGTCACATGTGCTGACCGCACCATCCTTTAGAGATGGCATACATCATCTCACTCATGCTGTGTAGAGCCCTAGTATGAGGAAAGACTACAAGGAATATTTGTAGTTATGTTGGAGATATCAACCTCACTGACTACCACAACTGCAAGACTGTAATTTTGATTGCAGGTGTACATGCAAATGTAGAGCACTCCCAACTGTGCGCAAGGAAGCAATCACACCTGAGCCCTTCAAATGTAGAGACAATTACCCTAGCACCTCAACCAGCAGTCAGCATGGTGACCTGTCATGAGATCCTCTATTATGTATGAGTAACACTGCAGGAAAACACTCATGTTTTGTGAGATCATACAGACTATAGGAACTGTAGTCAGATTTTTTTTCCTCTTGCTTGAATAGTCTGTATTTATCTCCAGGCAACAGGAGAGAAGGAGAGTACAGAGAGCTTGCACTGTGATCTGAATGTTTAATTCTTCAGACCTTGCTTTGGAAAGGAATGCCATGTATAACGAAAATCGTTTTTTTTAAAGCTAGAATGAATTCTGATACACTCAGTCATGCCCTAACTTTCAGAAAACACAAACTCCTTTTTTCAGACAGTGAACAAGAGTCGCTACCTTCTCAACCGAGAGTTCTTCGATAGCAAATGAGTTTACTTTATGCCTTTACAAGCCTGCAAAATCTACAAGCAGATTTTCATGCACATACCTGATAGTCCACCAACATCCATCTTTTTCAGGTTCTTTGCCTCCAGAATGACGACAGTCAGTTTGCCAGCAGTAGGCACATAACGGAGGGAGAAGCAAATATCACCCAGTTTTTCTTGCTGTGAAAACAAACAAGGCATGGTGTTATACTTTTGTAGTCTTCTGGTACCTTTTAAAAATGCAGTTTTGAAAGCTCCACAGAAAATGAAGAGGATTACATCTCAAACTCCTACTGTTTAACAAAACATTCAAACTGACACCATGAGATATCAGACACAAGTTGCCAGCTTAAATCCTTGATAACTTCAAGTCTGTTGCAGCAACCGGAGTCCACAGCAACTACCCAGCATGGAGGCAATGATACATGCTGGCTGCAAAATACCTTATACTGCTCAGGATTTCATCCCTGATAGTTGGGGTTTCACAAATACTGTCTGACTTTAAATAAAGTCATGACTATTTTTTCCCCAGGTTGTGTTTCAGCAGAAATCAATTAACACACATGCATAGACCACTATGGGACAAAACAGTAACGTGGGTGTTTCTCACCACACTTTGTCACGGAAGCAAAAAGTATTAAAAACACAAAGCACAAACCATTCAGTATACATATAAAAAGACTTGTCTCCTATCTAACAGGGGGAAAAATAAATAAAAGGGCAGACACAGACCAGGAAAGCACACAGTGCATCCCTTCTCATATCAGAACAGCTAGAAGGATTTGCTTTCACCTTCAGCCTTGTAGCCCAACCTCAGGGCTCCTGCCAAATGCAACCTTTCACTATTCATTTCTTAGTACATTCCTAAAAGCTCTGGCAAAGAGGAAACGGCTGAATTATGTTCAGAATTACATGAACTTTGTTTTAAAAAGGAAGAAAATAGATCTGAACTTACAGACACAAAAGAGAGAATAACAGGAGAATACTACTTAGAAATGATCACTAGGATGATCCAAGCTGCTTTTCTCATTCCTTTCAGGTACAATGGTATCTCTAGGGGAGTAACAAGGTTGCTTCTGAGGCAAGAGTAAGGTTACACTGAACAGTCCAATAAAGCATTTCAGACAGCAATGTTCCCCTTTCAAAGACAGTAGTTCTGGCATGTCTGTTTCCAGAATTCATCCTGGCAGTAAAGTACATTCCCGTAAAGATGTCTCTCTTCTGAATAAACTGGAAGGTTGGTTGCTGAAGTTTTGGGGCTGTATCCAAGCTTTTTGTTAAGACACTACGTAATTTTTTGCAAGAATTATTTATGTTTTCCCCATTCCACAAATGCAAAAAGAATCTGGCAATTTACCAGGTTTGAAGAGCCAACCTGAAAGAGGTGAAGTTAGAACCTTACCTAAAAATCTGAGGAAGCACTCCTGAGGCAACTGGCTCACATATTCATGGATGCAGTGGGTAATTCCTAGATAAAAGACAGCCCATGTCCTAACGACTTTATCATCCATGTAAGAGGAACCCAAATATTCCTTTCCAAATGGGAGCTCAAGCTTCCAAGTCATTTAAGAGAAACTAAACTTCATCCACTAAACCAAGTTTTCAGCATCAGCAGCAGTTCTCTCAATAGCTCTTACACATAATCACTTTTTATCCAAGTTTGGATAAGCTTCTGCATTATACCTATTTGAAGCATGCATGCCGGATACTCAGCTATGCTTCAGAGTTTACATCTTCCTCCTTTACCAAAAGGTGTGTGAACTTGTCTTAGAAGACATCCTTGGGGATGCAGAATCCTTTGTTATGCCCAACAATGAACAGGCACCATACGTATTAAGAATGGTACCGCGAAGTTACCTTTCCTTTTACTTTTAAAAAACTTTTAAAACTGCAACAATAACGCAACACCTATAAAGTGACAGACTCTGAAGTGATTATTACAAGTTGGGAATGAGACCCAGGCATGTAATAGATGTTTTTCAGGAACTATAAGCTCAGTGATCACCAGCAGTCAGGAAACATACGTAACACAGAGTTCGGAAATGCACAGGAAGAGCATAACAAAATAGCTCATGGTTTTAAATGTGTGTATCACATAAAAATGTTGTCAGAATGCGCATGTGCCACTATCTTGAAAACTTACAGTGCCCTTCCCACCTCAAAAAGGGTATGGTAGAATTGGGAAAGATTCCAAGAAAAGCAGCAGGAATGATCAAAATTACGGCACAGCTTCTGCAGAAGGAACGGCTAAGAGGATTAGGAATCAGCAGGCTGCAAAAGGGTTGTTGGGTAGCAGTATCTTGAAGATCTCTATCTGACCCAGGAGGGCTATAAGAACAGATCCTAGAATCAGAAAATTTACATTTTTAACTTGTATCTAACAGTAGGTATCTCTGATAGCATGGACTGCACTGTTGTGGAAGGACTTCTTCTTCCCTGTCTGCATATACTGTTATGAACCCCAGTGTAGATTCAGATCATGGAAATAGGATTTCAGCTGTGCAATCTGCATAGCTCATGCTTGGCTCTAACTGAGCTTGTAATGGCACGGTGACAGCAAAACATGCTCCTGTTTCCCCAGTATTCGGATTTGAAAGTCCATATTGGCCAGGCTAATGGTGAAGTTGATTTATCACTTGCAGCTTGTTCAGAATGGAAGAAATCAATTGCTTATTGATTTGTGTTATCATGATCACAGCTCACCCAGCCGCCCAGTGTTCTCCACGGACACTATTACCTGGTATTCTTGGTTTAAAATAGCCTGGTTGATTCATGGGGCTCTGTATAAGACTGAAACAGGGTATATTTGAAAGCTTCTTTTAGTACTCCATCTTAGAGACCTTTGTACTCATGTATCACCTGATATTTAAGGGCTCTGCACTCACCTCTAAATTCACTAGACAGAGCTGTGGTTGTAGCAGCACGGGAAGTTTTATTCCCTTGTATTCATCAGAGATGTACCTCACTGACAGAATATCTAAATATCTATTTTTGAAGGTACAGTTAAATCAATACCATATTGTTCCTTTGAGTGGATTTTTGTCTTATTTTTCTTCTTTTTTTTTTACTTGTGCTAAGACTCGAGTGTGTTTGGTAAGCATAAAATAGTGTTAGGATTGTTGTTTCTGATCTGAGTGCTTCAGCAGAGGCTGGAGGAGGTTCTTTACAAATATGTATGTAAATTCTTCGCGGCAGTTATGCCACTAAGACCATCACCTCTCACCAGCCTTTCTCCATCTGCAATCATGTTATGCTTCTGTGCAAATACTGCAATTGTCTACACAGAAGAGTAATTTTATGGGAGAATTTAATGCATTTTAGGCTCTTTTAATGCCTTTTAGCTGCAGGAAGCTTGGAGAAGAAGCCAGCATCATGTAAACAGCCAGTTTTCCACAGATCACCAGCAAGCCATGAGAAATGCAGCAGATGATGGCCTCATTCCAGTGAATAACTTGAAGAAAAAGCAGAAGTGTCTCTTTAAATGCCTACAGAATCACATTTAGTACTTTTTTGTTGCTATTAAAATCTGTATTAGCTGCATTTCTTCAGTATTTCTTGTACTTTTAACATTTTCTCTCTGCTTGACTGCCAAAGTTTTCCATTTCTAAGCTTTTTTTTTAAATATATGTCAGGCAAAATACTCCAAGTGGCAGCACTGAAATGAGGGAACAAAATGCAATCACTAGAGGTGTGGTTTGGAGGAGATAAACCCCTGCAGGGCTGCAAGGTACAGATGAGTGGTTTTGGTGTGGTGATTATCTCATGGAGGTGCCTTATTGTTATTATTAATTTCTTTCAGTCCTATGTATAAACAATTTATGTTAGTAAATTGCTTTGATCTCTGATGGAAACTGTAAGTTAGTGTTAGGAACTTCCAACTGGGAGGTTCACACACATTAACCTATTAATGTATAATGCCTAAACACCAGTCAAAAGACTCTCTCCATCTAAGCAACTTCGTAACTTTACTACATTTAAAGAGGATGCAATGGAGCAGAATATAAATAACACAGTGCTGCTAACATTTATTCAGCTTAGAAAAGGCTATCTGAAATCCTGTTGAGAACTTGGACTTATTAAAGGTGACTCTAAGCAGCTCCTGCTTGTCTCATTTTTCTTCTCGTATTTGTCAGTAGTCATTTTTGCCTCTATAGTACACTCTCCTAATGAGCTTCAGAGAAAAATGCTATTTATGCAGGTTACTCTCATTCACAC
Source organism: Pezoporus flaviventris (assembly GCF_033815535.1). NCBI lineage: Eukaryota > Metazoa > Chordata > Aves > Psittaciformes > Psittacidae > Pezoporus > Pezoporus flaviventris. The sequence continues at coordinate 8,414,308 of NW_026892564.1, forward strand.
TGCAGAATCTTTAACAGAGATATCCATCTTCTTAATATAAACATTCTCCACATTTTTGTGGAAGATATGAGAAAGCTGATCTTTGCAGCTGTCTTGGTAAAACAATACCAAAATAATGAGCCACAGAGCCGTATGCTTTTCCTAATTGGAACTATGGCTCCAAAATAGTCAGTGGAGGAAGTATATAAACACAGAGAAGTGGGTTTCCAACTTCAGTACCTGGTTTTGATTGTGGATATTTGCATAAGGCTGAGAGACACACACAGCATGTGGTTTATGGGTGGCAATCCAAAATACAATTTTTTCACCAATCAATATTTACAGTGGAAACTCATAATGTTCATTGTATAGTTTTTGCACCAACCAAATGTTTTAAAACTCTGCAGAGAGAACAGGGACAACATAAAGGTGGGTCATAAGGAAACCCATGTAAAATTTAATGACAGAATCTCCAGTCCCAATTCTCACATCCATGGGCTTCAGACATTTCTGAGACCATTGTATTCTGTCAACACACAGAGATCGCAAATCCAACAAATTTCTTTTCTAGGCACACAAACCATAAATACACTAATCTGCAAAGGTGGCACAATAGTAACAGTAGCAGAATCACATGGATGCAGAAACGGATGACATAGACCGGCCACAACTTCAATTAAACCAGCACCGCAAATGTGCAGAATTAGCAAACCATACACGTAGCTGGGATCTACAACTGGGAAAGTATTGTTCCTCCAGGCACCTAGGACAAATAGAGATCATACCGGCAAAAAGAAATACTTGTTTGTTGGGCTTCCTTTTTTTCTTTAAACCTGAAATTTTATTGCCACAACAGCTATCTTCAATATTACCAGCTTCCAAGGCATTGCACTTTTGGTAAATACATGGTTAAAGAGCAAAGCAGAAAATTTCAGATCTGCAATATGTATAGTCATAAAAGACAATGTTTTACGCTTGCACATCAGGGACCAGATGACCTCACAACAGGAAAACGGTTCTGCCACAATTAGACAAAGGAGTGGGAAGAGAGCAAGAAGCTCCTAAAACTCAGTTTGCAAAAATAGGCTAAAAATAGATGGTGCAGCAGGGAAAGATAAGGAAGAATCAGAAAGAGAAAGAAAAGCTGGAGCTAATGTGACCCATTATTATAGCACTTTTTGCAACTATCAAGTGATTATGTCTGCACACCAAGCACCACTGTACCCCACAAAGTCTATGAACTACTTTTGGAACAAAGTACTGAGAGCAAACAGGACAGGCAGAGCTCTCCCCAGCAATTTCAATCAAAAGGCTGATTACAGAAGTAGCTATTTCAGACTTTCAAAATGTTAACTATAAACCCAGTCAATATAAACCTAAGGACTTAACTAAGCCATTAATCTGACAAGCAGAATAATTCCTTTGCTGTCTAAAAGTATTTAAGGCCCATGAACAGGGCAGCCACACTGTTATACAGCTAGCAGTAAAGAGGTTCTAAATGCTTCTGGAGAGAAGGAAGAACCTTCTTCATGATTATACCTACTGTGATTTTGAAGAAAATATTTTAAACCAATAAAATATGAACAGACAAGTTCACTCCTACTGCATGTTTCTTTATTCACAGGAATAATCCACTTGTTTTACAAAATGGAAATACAGTGTCTGTGATCAAAAGTCTCTCCTGTTTGCTTTTACTAACATTATTTCAGAAGTGTGTTCATAGGTTATACCCTCTCCAAATGTGCAATCTTGGCCATAAAAGGAAGCTCCTGTTCATGTAAAGTGTTGGGTTACAAGCCACATAATAAGTACCTTGAGAAGCAAAGCAAACTGAAATAGGTTACAGTAGGAGATCTTGGAAGAAACAGAGGGTTTTGGAGGCAAAGATCCAGAGAGCTCGTTTTGGACGCCATAAAAAAGGGACTAGCAGTGACAACAGGCTTAAGAAGAGATGGAAAGGAGATTGACACTGGGTGAACAGAGAACAGAAATAGAAGCAAAGGTCCATGTGTTAATTTTTAAAAGGGATTAGTTTTAGGGCAGACAGCTATCTTTCAAATGAAGAGAATTTATTAAAGATATCAGGAGGTGGTATCTGTCAGGATGCAGTCATGGTATAAAGTAGGAGTGAGGAAAAGCCAAAAGAAACGGTTTAATTGCACGTCCCTTTTGACTGATTTCCCTACTACAATCCTACTCTCTGACTCCTTTGTGATACAATTCTGTATGCCAGCATTACTTTTTACCTTCGCTTAAAGGGAACAGACCTAGCAGGATCTTCCTGTTGAAATAAAAATCTCTTATTTTCTTTTCCTTCCCTCCCCCATCCCTCTGAACGGCACTACTTGACATAGATAGTCTTCAAAAATCTGTCTTCTTATTGCAATATATAGAGAGAAATGTAGTAAATCACATTTCTTTTTACTGCCCTAACTATGTAATATTCTCCAACACAATGGTAAATGGGATTTGAAAGTAAATTGGGCAGTATTTTGAACCAGTCAATGTTATTAAAAACTTAACAAGTCAGGTTTTGTTAGCTTCCTCCGTTTAGTCCTTTTCATTACATTTTTAACTGTTTAGAGAAAGCATTTCTATTACCGCTTTCAAAAAAGCAGAGAACATGGAAAAAGAACATTGTTATTAGTAGAAAATGACACTTCACAGTCATCAGTTTAAAAGCATTACAATCAGCTGCCTCTTGCAAAATGAGAAACACTGTGGCTGAAGGCACTTGAAATCAAAGATTAGCAGAAATGCACTCTTTGATTTCCAGACAAGAGGCTATGCTAGCAAACATACCAAGTTCTTAATTAAACAAGAAAATGAATTTCTGAAATAAATGAGAGCGGAAGGAACGAATTAAAAGAAATATACATGCCTGGTTTTCTGTAATTCTGCCTACCCACAAATGCTTGCAGCTGGCTGTTCTGCTTTAATGAGTGCATCTTGCTCTGTTTTGCCACTTGGCTTCTCCTCAGCTCCTGCCCGATCATATTTCGAAATGTCACTCACATTTATACAGGCCAGTGCACAAACCAAAATTAATTTAACTGAATGGCACATTAATATTATTACTTTTGACAGCATGGAAAACTTATTAACTGTAGCATTGTCACAAGGCTAGTCTTCTAGTGAGCAGCCCCAGTACAACATTGAAAGGAAATGTAATACACTTGAAAGATTTTTTTTTTTTTTTTTTGCTTATCAGACACCATGAGAAGTCAAATTATGAAGCTTTTCCATAATTACTAGAGTATTATATCTGCATTGCAGTCACTCTACAGAAAGTCCTTCTCCTGTGATAGGGTACAGGAAGGCACAGTACAGTACCCTTACTTGATGTGAAAACACCTCTTGTAATAAGTATGGGCGCCTTAATGCTTAGTTAATGCAGTTTCTACTACTAAGGGTGTCTTAGTTTCAAAAAGCAACTGACTCCAAAGTTTGAGACTGGAATTGCAGCATACATCAGAAAATATACAGGATTGGTAGGCAGCAAAGAACAGTAACTAAAAATCAAATCCCTTAGTGATACCTTACTTGTAAGATGTACCAATGAATGTGGTACTGTATTAAAAACCTGGCATGAACAGAGTCCTTGCTACAATGACCATACATTATTGCTTGATGAAAGCCAGAACGGATTAAACAAGCCAGTGGGTGGGAATGGTTGGCATAATAGCTGCTGAAATTCAGTAACCCCAGGGAAAGACTGTGAGGTGAATTCAGTGCCTCCATTACTGAAGCCATACAGTATATTTCTATTTGCTCTGCAAGAGCCACAAAGGGAAACTCAGAGAAATTTATGGGTTACCTTTGTAGCCAGCTATCTTCTTCCCTTTCCTCTGCAACAAGACAAAAAGAACTTGCACCTTGTACCAGTCCCAGATACCTTATATATAAACGGTGCTTTCTTCAGTGACACTAGCACCACCTGATTCACTCAACTCCTGCAGACAGATGTCCTCCTTTCTCGTTTCTTAATGCTGCAACACCAGTCCAGCTTTCATGTTCCTCCATCATATCCCCCAGCTCCCTTCCACGAACCCAGTTACAAACCCCCTACAGTACAGCAGCCACCTTCAGAATGTCCTAAACTGGCGATTAGGCAAAAGGCAGCACATGACATCGTTGTTTTAAAACTAGAGACCTGCTGGTTAGCTAAAGGCAGGCCAGCAGAACACATGAGGATCCGGCATGTGCTTAAGGGTTTCCAGCGAACAGGGCAAGAATCTGAGTATCTATCCTCTTTAAGGCAGCACTCTCCATTAAACTTACAGGAACCTTCTTACCATGCTCCCCAGCTTCCAGGGCAGCATACAACACAATTCTCTGTGAAAACCATCTCATACCTTTATTTTCACAAGAAGACAACTTCTTGTGAAAAAGGCAGATCAAGATCCTCACTGCACAGCAATCACTGTGATGACCTGGAAAGAACTCCAGATGAGGGTACTGCACAGCAAAATGAAAAGGAGCTGGATTTGCTAATGGGAAAATCACAGACAGCTGATGTAAGTTAACAGTTGACAGATGAAGTCTTGTAACAAGACAGTTCTTCACCTGTAATTCATCAAGATGAAGAAGACTTTCCTTCATGTATAATTTCACACAAGTCAATGTCACCTTTTATTTCTATCCATTGTTTCTGTGCTACAAGCACAGGCAAGATTTGAAATCCATTTCCATATCATTGTTCTCCGTTTGGAACGTTTTTTATATTGTCCTCTTTTACTAATCTGTGTACTGGAGATTTTTCCGGAGTATCAAAACTGCCTAAAAATATGAGATGGGGTAAAGGATATGCAGCTGGAAAAGCAGCAAGCTGAAAACCCTCAGAAAAGCTCAGAGCCACTCCTGTTCTAGTTTCAGGGAAGTCAGAAATACGTAAAACGCTCTCTCAGATAATTTCAATATTTTTGTCTTTGGTTCCAGTTGAAATGAAGAAGCTGATACATGCCTCCCTCTGCAACACCTTGCATTATAAATTTTCAGTTCAGCTCATTAAACATTTGTGCTCAGCTTGAGAAGAGTTCCTTCCAACTTGTGCTATGTTGTGAAATCTATACTTTTCCTTACCAGGCTCTTATCAACTTCTTAAACTAAGAATTCAAAAATCTATTTTTATGAAACTACTGAAACATATTCAAGCTTTTAGATAAATACATACTAGCAAAGCCCTCTTTTATTACTCCACTTCCTTCCAAAGTGAAGGCTATTTCACTTTGAAAAATACTCTTCAGACATTCTTTGGGAAGACAAGACAGCTTATCAAAGGTCACCATAGCAATCAGTACCACACACTGAATTTCATTAATCTTTTCAGTATAAAGGAAGAGGTCATCTATAAAAATCTAGGAAAGTAGACTGCACTTATCATGAGATCTCTGGCTCAATGATGTTCACTTTTAATAAATCTTAGACCACAAGGGAAATTCCAGGAGACTGGAACAGTGCTAATGTTATGCCCATCTTATTAAAAAAAAAGGCCAAATGGGATGAAGGCAGAGTACCTATCAGACATTTGCCATCTATCAGACCGAGAGGAAACAAAAAGAACTCACAAAAGTTTGTATTGATATTGATTTAAGGCATATGAAATATAATTACGGTGAAGTCACATGTTTTTATGTAAAACAGGTCTTTTCAACTAAAATCAGATTCACTTTTTAATGACATTGTAAATTTAATCGATGAAGGGAAACAGACAAACATTTTTACTTTTCTATTCAAGGTCTGCTTCTATCTTTATAGATCCAGAAGACATTTGTGCTGATAAAGTAAGCAGGTGATACAAAAATTACCATAATGGTAAACAATAATGCAACAGGTTGGTCACAGAGAAAGTGCTAAATCACCTTGCTGCAACCAGTAATACAGAGTACATTTTCATATAGCCTAAAGCAAAAATTCTATATCCTAAGACAAAGAACTCAAGACTATTTCAAGTATCTCCTCATCAGGACATATATTTTACAAGGCAGTGTCTCCTGCTGAGGATTTAGGGTCATAAGCTACAGGCTACAGACCATGAACTGTTAGTGTCATGCTGCACAAAACATTCAGTAGTAGAAGAGAGCAGAAGTAGCTGGTGACTTTGCCTGTCTTGCAAAGATGTAAAGTATACTGCACACAGTTCTTCTGTACATCTATTTTTTTAAGATGCTGAAAACTACAAAGGAGGTAAAAAGATGCAAGTCCTATCGGAAATAATGGAGAAGAAGCCTGATTGTAAAAAACATAGAAGATTAATTTCTGCAGCTTTCTGAAAAGAAGATCAGAAGTGACTTGATTGTGCTGCATAAGTACAGTAGAGAAGAGGAAGCATGGTGTATTAAATAGCTTGAATCTACTGGAGAAGGCCATAACAAGAATCAATGACTTGGAGTAGAATCCAGTAACATTAAAATCACAAATAAAGTACACATCTTTAACAGAGAGATAGAGTAACTGCTGAAGTTATAAGGGATGTGCTATTTTTTCCATCTACTGATGTCTTAAAATCAGTAACTTGCAAACTCTTTGGGTTTGAAGACCTTCTAAGAGTTTTCCAGGTGAGGTACAAAGCTGCCTGTAATGAATGCTCGTCTATTGCCAGCAGCCTCCTCTTTGTATCCTTTGTCATTAAGGTCTCACACAAAATTTTCCAGTGTATTTCCACAAAATTCTGATTAGATGGTATTAAAATGTCATGGGAGACTTGGTTTTGGTGAATTTATATTAAAAACCATGCAGGATAATACTGAAAGTCAGAATGCCATGAGGAAATCTGAGCTTTCAGAGTTTGCAGTCTATGGCTATGCAGCCAGGACAAGATGCCATGGGCTGAGACTCAGAGGGGTTCTCGCTCCTTGCTCTAAAATCAAGCAACATCTAACTTTCAAGCTTATTAGGGGGTTTCCTTATGCCACCTTTCTCCCAGCTTGTCACAGAGGGAACACTACTGTCTCCTGGATGCTGCCTGTTCTCTGGACTGAGTTTCATTACAGGAGGTTCTTTAAAATGTTCCCTGCAGACCTAGGAGTCCTCCAGATTTAGGGCAGACTACCTCACCTCAGTTAGAAAAATACCCAGTTTGAAAGGATATATCAAGAAATAGAAAATTTCAAGAAATATTTCTATTTTTTGATAGGAAATAGACGTATTTCTAAACAAAACAAAGGTTTTTGAAATGGAACCTCTTACCCCAGAAAGAAAAACTTAATGTTAGCTAAGTCTAAGCTCAGTGCAAATAAACCAGATCAGATTAAAAAAGCTGTCATCCTCAGTGAGTTGTAAGAGCTCATTTAGTGGTGCCTTCTGGCAACAAACTTAATCCATGAACAGGGGGGCTGAAAAGACTAAGTGGCATGTCCCAATGTTTATACACAAGATATTCAAAGCTTTAGATGTAGCGATTGTGCTTGAAGGCTGATTAACAGCTAGTTTCCATGAGAGGGAACATATAAACAGGAAAGTTTTAGCGCCTTAAATTCTTACATAATGTGACCAGTGTTTGAGCTCACAGGAACTTACACCAATTGTAGAACTCTACAGCTGAAATCCAAGCAGGAAGCCGATATTCTCAAGTCATTCTGGAACATACAATTGCTGCAGCACATCTACAATCTGGTCTTGTTTACTATTATCATATGTTGGAAAATATTAATTTTTGATTGCATATTTTTTAATCATAGAAGCTGTATCTTTCAATACACAAAATGTGCATATTTTTCCTTTAGGCTGATGGATAAAACTTAAAACATGACGCTCTCCACTAAGAAAATGCCCAACAGTTTAGTACCACAGACAAACATTCTAAAGAAATAATCATGTTATTTAAGAGATTTTATATGACTTAATGATTTAAAGGGAATGTTGAAAAGTATGATTCTGTATCTAGAGAAACATCATCATTTACTATATCAAGTTGCAACGAGACAAATTGGTCCTCATTGTAAAAAAAAACAAGAAAGGGGAAGCATGCACATATTTAGATGGTACTGGTAGGTACAGATGTGTTTTTTGGAGGGCTTTAATGCATTATCAAAACCAAGTTAACGTTTAAGAATGATATAAAAAGAAAATGCACGGATGGAAATCTACTATGACAAGAAAAATAACAGGTTAGGGATGTGCTGTGGAAGAACTGCCGCTCTTACTTTGTGTAATACTTGTACCTATTTTCTGTACAATAAGTATGAGCAAAAAAATCAGAGTTATCAAAATTAATTCAAATGACCCACATTTCCTGTAAAACTTGATCGCTCTAAAACATCACAGAAAATTAGTGTTTGGCCTGACTGATTAATGTGAATGCCTGAATGAGTAAAAACACTTTCAGCATAATCTTCTATCTAATTCTGGGCTGGGCATAAACAAATAGGGGATGTCAGCTGCAGATCTTGGGGCACTCACATGAAGATGAGCTGCTGCCAGTTTTGAAGGCTGAAATGAACTTATCAGAGAACTTCCTGTTAATTTTCACAGTTACTGAAGAAGATATGCAAAAACAAAGGTAAAATAACTGGATTCCAGAAAGCCTAGGCATTTCTGCTCCGTACTCAGGTTTACATGTCATATGTACACATACACACAGAGTAAGAACATTCTGAGAAGTGAGGAGATGGAGTGATTCACAGAAGTCTGACCTCTGGTCAACACAAATACTAAAAAAGCAAAAAACTTTAGACTGGAAGCTAAAAAGTGCAACTTAATAATTAACTGACTCAGATGTATAGTATGATGGTAGAAGGTAAAAAAAGAAAACCCCAAAAACTAAAAGAGTAAGAAACCGAGAGATCAGTCAACATTGAGGGTAAGCCTGCGTGGAGTCCTCCTAGCAGCTTCCAGTATCTGAAAGGGGCCTACAAGGATGCTGGGGAGGGGACTCTTCGTTAGGGACTGTAGTGATAGGACAAGGGGTAATGGGTTCAAACTTAAACAGGGGAAGTTTATGTTAGATATAAGGAAGAAGTTCTTGACTGTAAGGGTGGTGAGGCACTGGAATGGGTTGCCCAAGGAAGCTGTGAATGCTCCATCCCTGGCAGCGTTCAGGTCCAGGTTGGACGCAGTCTTGGGTGAGATGGTTTAGTGTGAGGTGTCCCTGCCCATGGCAAGGGGGTTGGAACTAGATGATCTTAAGGTCCTTTCCAACCCGAACTATTCTATGATTCTATGATCTTACGATTTTCTCCCTTTGTGTGGCCAGTGCTATGAAAATCTGGAGAGACAGAGAGAGGAGAGAAATGGTCTACTTTTTAGACCGTGGCACCATTCTGGGAGTAAAATTCTTTGCTATTGGCATTCTAGATGGCAGAGAGGTTAGAAAAATTTGAATTGTATAGCCCGAGCATTATAAATGTTCATGCTGAGATAAGTACAGAAAAGCATCTGCATCTATCTTGTCAATCTCTTTAAATCTTAGGTGGATATAGTTACCTATAAACATCCAACAATATTAGTATTTGCTCTGATCTGTGTGATTGAAAGTGAAATATTAGCCACAATTAGTCCTTCAAAAAGAACTGTGTGTATGCTGTAGACTGCAAGATCTTAAAAACTGGAAATGTCACCTCTCCATTAACTTACAAAAGAACACATAAAATCCAGAAACAGAGGTGTTCTGTGAAAAGGTTTTTTTTCCTGCAAGTTATTATTTTGTACAACAGCATCCTGCCCAGACTGAATTAGACACAAACAAGAGAAAAAGGCTGTGCTATTTCTCAGGTTTTTAGAATCTAATTTAAATCATCATGTTTCTCTAGTCAGGATGGTAACAGTCACAGAGTAAGCTGCAGAAGACCATGGAAAAGACTGAGAAAAGAAGTACAGGGTTGATTACACTGAAACCATCCAGCTGCATCACCTGTAACATATCAACAAACATATCAGTCAACGTAAGGAGTTCCTTTGGCCCTTGGTGGAAGGCTGAGTTTCCTGACACATTTGAACAGGTAACTGTAGAATCAAGCTATCACTGTCTGTCATCCATTAAGCCTAGAAATAAGACCTGGTAATACATCCTAAATTCAGGTACTCTATCTTTTAAAATATTAGCATAAAAAATTAAAAGCCTAAGACCACCAAACTAAAAATACATTATTCAGTTCTAAATTCTAACCGTGATTTCTCTAAAAGAAAGGTATTTGGCGCTAATTCCTGTCACATGTATAACATAAAGTGCTTCAAATGCCAGTTAAGCTCATTGTTGAACTATACTGAAACACAACAGGCTCTGAAAAGAGGTTAAATGGTTACTATGGTAATCCCCGACATGGTCTAAATTGGTTTTTAAGAGCTGAGGGAGGGAAAAAATGAAGAAAATGGCTAATCCCTTTCTTTCTCCAACCACTATTCTTAAGTCTTTATCCTTTTCAAAAAATACATCTTTTTCTGATGCTTCTGTAAACCAAGATCTTTTAGTTCTACCTGGAGTGGGCACAACAAAGTGAGGAGACCAGAGAGGCAAACTATGCTTCAACCTTTTAGTGAATAAGCTGTTTTCTTTGTGAGAGCTGCTCTTTCCTTCTGACTGTTAAAAAGCTGGTCTCTGCTCTGAAGGTCCTTCTAATGACAGTTATTATGGATTATTTTGATACAGCTATCTCACAGCTTCCTTTAGCTCCTGATCCTGGTTTGTAACAGCAACCAGATAACAATTTTTGTCACTGTTGGTTTGCAAAGTGAGGGGAGAAAGGGAAATAGGTATTATGTTAGACTATTGCAAAACTTCTGCCTAGAATCCCAGTGAGAAATAATCATTTCTGTCTTTGGATAATACATTCACTGATGCTATCGTCAGAAAAATAAGTAAGTATGCCAGAGTCTGGGTGAAGAACAATTTAGGAAAATTTCATGTATAACATGTTCTGTAGCCCTTGCACACTCATCAGCTGATCCTGAAGATGCATTTGCTATCCCTCCATATTACAGAGTTTTGTAACTGCAAGTACTCCAAGATTATGGCTGTATTCCCTGGAATTCTTTCTGTAGCTTCTATCCAAAACATCTCTTTGTACTGCTGCTTTAGGGCCTTCCACTTGGAATATACTTCAACTCATGCAAATGACTGATACATCAGCTATCTGACTGAATCACTTGCAGTTACATGGAAAAAACTTCCAGCATCTAAGTGATATAAATTCTGCTTAAGCCTTCTTAAGAAGAAGTCTAAGATGATTTTGATCCCTCTCAGCATCTTTCTCAGAAACCTTTAAATTAAAAACACCATTCAGAACATTGCTTTCCAAATGCTACTGTGTGTTTTGCATCCAAATTCAGTATTTTGAACTCCTTGGCTGGTCTGGCCTCCTTCCCCTCTTGAGCCTTGCAAAATATCCTATACTTGAGCAATAACCCCCCACACAATAACAGTAAGAGGCAGAGGTGAGGAATTCCATCAGCCTTACAACTTTCTACAAGATCTATAAGAATATAACTTATGTCTTGTCTAGAATAAACATTAATATAATTATTATCTCTTGTATCATAGAATCATAGAATAGTTAGGGTTGGAAAGGACCTTAAGATCATCTAGTTCCAACCCCCCTGCCATGGGCAGGGACACCTCACACTAAACCATCTCACCCAAGACTGTACAACCTGGCCTTGAACACTGCCATGGATGGAGCATTCACAACTTCTTTGGGCAACCCATTCCAGTGCCTCACCACCCTAACAGGAAAGAATTTCCTCCTTGGCTTTCTGGGCTGCGAGCGCACACTGAAACCGGCTCATGTTCATTTTCTCATCGACCAACACCCCCAAGTCCTTCTCCGCAGGGCTGCTCTGAATCTCTTCTCTGCCCAACCTGTAGCTGTGCCTGGGATTGCTCCGACCCAGGTGTAGGACCTTGCACTTGGCATGGTTAAACTTCATGAGGTTGGCATCAGCCCACCTCACAAGAGTGTCAAGGTCCCTCTGGATGGCATTCCTTCCCTCCAGCGTATCAACTGAACCACACAGCTTGGTGTCATCGGCAAACTTGCTGAGGGCGCACTCAATCCCACTGTCCATGTCAGCAACAAAGATGTTGAACAAGACCGGTCCCAACACCCATCCCTGAGGGACACCACTCATTACTGGTGTCCAGCTGGACATTGGAGCCATTGACCGCAACTCTGTGTGCGGCCATCCAGCCAGTTCTTTATCCACTGAGTGCTCCATCCATCAAATTGATGTCTCTCCAATTTAGAGACAAGGATGTCGTGTGGGACAGTGTGAAACGCTTTGCACAAGTCCAGGTAGATGACATCAACTGCTCTAGCCCTGCCCATCAGTTCTGTAGCCCCACCATAGAAGGCCACCAAATTGTTCAGGCAGGATTTCCCCTTAGTGAAGCCATGCTGGCTGTCACCAAGCACCTTGTTGTTTTTCATGTGCCTTAGCATGCCTTCCAGGAGAATCTTCTCCAAGATTTTGCCAGGTGAGGTGAGACTGACTGGTCTGTAGTTCCGTTGGTCATCCATTTTCCCCTTCTTGAAAATGGGGTTATATTTCCCTTTTTCCAGTAGTCGGGAGCTTCACCTGAATGCCACGATTTTTCAAATATGATGGACAAATATGTATGGATCATCTGATCCTTAGGACCAAGCATAGAATCTACTTTTTCAGCACAATTTAACCTCAAGACATCCTTCCACACTTGAAAGACAAATAAATATGTTTTTGACAAACAAGCAATACAATTTTTTCTGATCTCAGAATGAATACTGTCCAGAAACAGAAGGGCCCCAGAAGAGACTGAATTTAACACTATCACTGAACAAGTTCTTGTCTACTGTCCTCTGTATTTGAATTCAATATCTGTAAAGTCAGACAGTCTGAGATGAATGAAGGCAAGTTTCCTTTTGATTTCAAGTCAGCCAATTACATTCTTTTTGTTATAACATAAGAATGCTTCTGACCTCCTAAGGTAAGAGTCCCTTCCAGAGAGGGAGTTAAGAAAGAGAATTCTCAATAAAGGTATATAATGGAATGTCAGCAGTTTGAGTATGAAAGGCGAGAAAAGAAAAGCCTAATTCTAATAGCCTGAAACAGTACTGTAACTGCCCTACTCGAGTCAGATGGTTTTATCTTTAAAATTACAACAGTTTAACATCTTCAATTTCAAGATAAAACTTGCTTAATTAACTGCTGATGAATTTCAAATCAGGCTTGCTAATTCTCAAACTTAAGAAGTCCTCTGCTGTTCTCTGTCTCACTATCAAATTCAGTTCCTTTGCAGGATAGATGCTGCTCTTACAAAATTGAACACAAGTTCAACATTGAGCATTTATTATGTGGAACTCTGTGGAACCTGAAAATTAACCCCTCCTCAGATTTACCACTTTGAAGTTTTAATTGGGTGCAAGAAGTGAACTTAAGAAAACTTGAATACCATGTGGAAAACATTGATTCAACATAATAAACAGCTAAATAAAGGAGACGTCACTTTTTAAAAGTTGTCTGACACTGACAGCATCTCCATAAGGATAATGATACTTTTGTTTCCAAAGCGCTACCTGTGCTATCTGCAAAGCAGTATAGGAACTAAGTATTATTATTAGAGATGGAAAAGGCTTCTTAGATCACCTATCCATCTCTGATGTAACAGAAAATGACAGTGATTTGCTGCTGTGATTTGACAGTGGCATTTGTAAAAATGTCCTTTTTTCTTAACTCTGCAAGTTTCAGTGCTGAGGATTCAATAAGCTAGACAGCTTACTAACTTTGTCAGTCTCCATTTCTACGAAGCATACTGAAATACATTCATTTCAGGCCCACATTTCCATCTTCTTCCTTCAACTTTTATTTTTTGAGGTGGAAGGAAAGAACAATCCTCATAAATATAGCATGTCAAGCTTCACAGAATTGGTGCACTCCCCAGGTGCAGACCACTTGCATCTCACCCCTTTGCAAAGCAGTAATTTAGCATCCTTCCTGCTCGGGATTGTGCATCATGTAGGAGAGAAGCTGTTGCGCATGTTGCTGGTGTTTTCCAGCAGGCTTCTAACTCCAAAGCCATCACAATATACCCATCACAATGCGCTGTGAAATGAGCATGCATCCATCATGTAACCTATACAAAGTGGATGCCTGATCAGATAATGCATAGAGTCTTACATGCTGGCAGTCATTAGAGGTCTGCAGAACTCCTGGTGGTCGATACTGGCAGGTTGAAGATACTCCTCCTCATGGAATAAGGCTCTGCTCCTCCATCAGTTTCAAGAGAAAGAATTGCTTCTGCTTTTCCTTATACTCCCTAAAATGTCTTGGAATATTTGCTGCAACAGGTTTTCAATTTAAGTGCCGATATAACCAAATGTCTGGAGGGAAATCAGTTGAAGTATTCAGAAGATGACTCTCAATATGATTCACACTGCTGTGAGCAAAGAAGAGGACTGTCTGGCCTTCTGTACTGGAATGATAACAGATATTGGATGCAGCGTTACTCAGATAAAGTTAATGGCAGTGACATCTGGTAGATGATACAGAAGAGTAAACTCCTATCACCTGTTTCCTAATATTCTGTGCCCAAACCATTATATGTCAGACTTGGTAAGAGTGAATAACCTTTCAGTATCTATCTCTCTTCCCTCCCATGCTCTCAGTCGTATGAAACTGAGGGACTGCTACATGAATCACCTCCACATATTCACAAAGACAGAAGAGCTAAAAGCCGCCAGGGAAAAAGGATTCAAAGTACTGGCCTCCCCAACATTTAGCAGTCATTGTACAGACTTACACATTCTGAAAGGCTTCTCTCAGACATAACAAATGCTTACATAAAGTCTGGTACCTTCAAAGTGTTTCACCAGCATAAATATATTAATAAGACCTTTCCGAGAAGAGAATGCAGTGTCAGAGAGATGTCATTCAAATGGCTGGGCTCTTAGAGGTAGAGCTTCAGATATTTCATTAAACCTTCATCCTCTGCCATCAATGTCAAGCCCGCTTAGAAAGAAGGATGGAAAGTACAATGGAACTTTATGAGCAAAGAGAAAAGTAACTGCTCGTAAAATGATTTTGCCCTCTCTGATTGCAGTGTTAATTAGATTGTATATTCTGTGATGTGCATCAACTGAATTCAACATAAATTGAAACAAAAATAAGATTTTTATACTCAGTTTGACTGTTGCCACCTAGATGGTTCTTTCAAAGAGACTGGTGACAACTGCCACTGATGTGCTTTGGTATACATCTTGTTTAGGGGTCATAATGAAAACATAAAGGATAGTCTGGCACATGACACTTGATTAGAAACATATTTAGAATTTTAGTTAGCACTAGGTTGTTAAGAACTGACAAACTTACCCTAAGTGCTGAAGGAAAGAAACCATGTCATTCTTTAAATATTGTAGACCACATACAGACACCCTCTTCAATGATAAATTCATTATGCAATTGTAACATGCAGAATAGTCTACAAAAGCTACTTTTGTAGCAATAGAATTAAGTTTGTCATACATTTTTGGAGGAAAACCAGTTGCTTAGGTTTTAGTTTGTTTTTTTTTTAACAATGTTTTCTTACAAACAGTAAGCCAGAACACCATACCGTGTTTGTGACCAAGAGACAGGCATGTGTTTGTTGCTACACACCTGGCATGGGTAAATCATGTTAGCCTCTGTACATGCAGTACTGTATTTGCTAATTCTGAAGCCAGGGTACTTCGTGGTTGCAGCTGTATCTGCTGTGAATTCTGCAAAGTCAGCTGATAACAGGTTTATGGAGATAGGACCTTTCTCTTCCTTCTCTGTCCCCTATTCTATGCACTAGACTTTGTTTGGCATCTATGTTGCAGAGCAGAGGCTGGAACACCAAAGATGGTCAGGTACCTGGCAGTAGTCATATATGGAAAAATGACATTTTGCGTGAAACAGCTCCCAGACTACTGACAGACTCTTGGTTCTTTATAGAGATTTATTTTCTAAACTGGGCTAAGCAATTCTCTGAATTAGGCTCACCATATATATGATGGAAGTAGAGTTTCCATAACAGAGCAAAAATAAATGAAGAGCTTTTTTGATTAGAAATGCTTAGTCTGCCTACATCATGAGTAACTGGTTTCTGTGGGGTCACTTTTTATTTGTACAGTGAGCTCAGGAGCTGTTGTAGAAAAGCTACAACTAGTATATAGAAATATAAGATTAACAAAGAGTCCAACTAACCTGAATTATGATACATTCTCATATTTATTGGATACCTTGCATGCTTGTGAGCATAGAGATGCAAAAATGAAGCAGGAGACCTCCTGTATTATGAAAAAAATATCTAGGGAGTTCGTGTAAGCACAGTTTTCCATGATGTATACACAGCATGATATTGCCTAGGTTATTATATAATATATAATAAGAAAATAAATAAAAAAGCCACACGTAGGTATGAACTTCAAAAAGGCTCTATAAAAATCCTACAAATATGACAGTGTTTTTTCTGCATTTAAAATACCTGAAATTTGGAGAAAGGTGAGGGCAGAGGCTCAAAAGGGAACTAAGAAAAGCTACTTTCTTCTAGCTGACATGACTCTCATGCAAATATATTAGAAGTGACAAATGACAAACAGATATAGAAATATACATCTGTCAGTTCACTTGGGCTCTGAAAACACAAATTCTGTACAACCCAGATTTCATCTCTACTGCAAACTATTCAAAGCACCTGTGCTTACTGTTGTAAGATCCAAATACTTTAAGAATAATTTATTTTTATTACCCCATTCTGTTCTAATAAAGACTTACTTCCAAGTCAGAATGCATTTCTAGAAGTAGCTCACACTGTTCATTATCTATTTCAACCAATGTTATTTTGTTGTTTTCTATCAGCAGGATATGAACCTTATGATGCAACCAAGCGACTGAGTCAGGTCCTACTGTGGATGTGAGCTAGAAAACTCAACAGGCATATGTTCTATTTCATAAGACAGATGAAACCCTACACTGATTTATACCATGTTATCAGTCAGTTGCATATGGGTATATCATTGCTTATATGCTAGAAGCTTAAAGTTATACCAAAAAGGTAAATTTTCAATTTCTCTTTGCGTAGTATTTGGCTTATTTTACATGTTTTGAAACAGAAGAATATAAACCACTTTAAGATCATACACAACAGTGCAATAAAAGTCCAATTTCATACTTAATAAAGTTTGCAAAGATTAATACACTGCAGTTTCACATTTCCAGCCTTCTGGTATGCTGAGGCCTTAAATGAACAGGGCCCTTGAACTGCAAACTTTTTATCTTTTTATTTTCATCCTTAGCTATAAGAGTGGAAGGAACGTGGCCCATATAGCATGGTACCACTGCATATGCAGGAAGAGCGCCCTGCAAATGCTGTAGCTATGAAACAATTGCATGCAGAATAGTCTCAATGTAGCAGTGGCTTTCAAATCAATAAGCAGCGAAGAAAAACATCTGAAAAGACAGTCTTTGAAATCACAGAAAAAGGCAAGATGAAATCTACCATTTTTGAAAGCCTGAGAAGGCTGCATGGCTCAGCACCTGATGAGTTTTTCACAACTTGTAACCTATATCCAATATTCAGGGTTTTGTCACTTGTATTAAGGAAAGATTTAATCCAGCAATTGTCCCTTTAATTACAGAAACTAAGGTTTGAATCCAAAACAGCTTATTAGCTAAATAAACAACAAAGAGCTCAGATTCTGATTTCTTCTTCTCCCACCAGAGAACTGAAGCATGCTGTGCACTCTATTATGAGTGGGCAGATATTATCGTGCAATCAAAAGGAAAAATAATGTAAAACTGAGTACAAAACGCTCTTACAACAAGCAAAAAGGTGATGTGCCAGTATGAACAACTTCACAGGATGCCATGTAAACGTAGCACCATACCTACTAAATAATGAACTCAGGGGACACTGGCATGGAGAGGAAAATAGAAAAGATGATTAATATTCGAGTGAGATGACATTCCAAGGTCTTTGTCAAATGCATAATTCTAATCAATGGATATTATTGCATAGCAGCTCAATAGAACTGTAAGGTATTTCAGTGAATACCTACCATTAACTTCATGCACAATAAGATGCCTTGAGATATAAACATCGAGAATGATTAGGGCCACAAAGAAGCCTAAATACACACAGCTCTTTCTTACAATTCAAATGTAAATTCTATGTACCCAAACTGCATCAGTTCAAGAAAAAGTCAAATTCATGAAAACTTTCTTAATATGTTGCACAAAATATCAGAAAGATTGAAAATAGGATTAGCAAAGGAGAATGCACCATTCACAGAGTACTGGAAAAGATGTTTATCAAAAATTTATCAGGTGAAGTAAGTCTGAGAAATGCTGATAACAGATGGGAGCTGTCTTGGCAAAAAAAAGTTGCTGGTTTGACTGTTTCTGTGGCTGAGGATAAAAGTATTCCGGGGGAAAAGAAAAAAAGGTTGATTTTTCTTACCTCTTCCTTCTCTGCACTTTGCAAGTCCCTCCATTCCTCAGTGACATGACCGAAGTCCACTGTGTTCATCGCAACCTTATACTCCCCAATGATATCATGTTTGGAGAAACGATCAAAGTCATAAACTGCCATCACTAAAGTTTTTCCACCCAGCTCGGAGTATGGCACCTGCAAAGATGAGAAAATGACAAACTCTCTATCTAAAACAATAAAGATCAGTCCACTACAATGCAAATCTATTTCTTTGGTTTATCAGCTGTCATCTCAGGTAAATTGAGCTGCAGAGAAAATTATGAGGTGTATTTGTTTCAGAGTCACCAGGTGCAGTATTTTTTGAGGCCGGGCTCTGGCACTCGATAGAACAATGTGGCAGCTCACTTATCACTCCCCGCATTTTTCTCATTCTACTTCAAATCGTTTTGTGGGTGATGAAACTCAAACAGAAAGCCCAATTATTTGCAGTGAAGACACATGAACTTTTCACACAATGGTGTCTTTTCCTCAATAGATCAACTGTCATCACTCAGAAATGGATAGCTCCCAGACTGATGAAAAAAACAGAACTGGCTTACTCTATCTGACACAGAGTAATTAGACACTAAATAGTTCTCTTACGGTACCACTGCCTATTACTGACCAGGGCATATTTTTCATTATTATACCTTTCACACTGTAGACACTAAAGTGCTTTCCAAGTCACAGTGTACAGCTAGAAATTGTGGTGCCAGAAGGCCAAGTTCTGACTAACTCACCAGCTGTTTTGATGTTTTGGACAGATGCTGTGAGTTAGGACGCTTATGAGTCACAACTTTAATATTCGGATGAAAATGTGCAGCTCAGGTAAGCTACACTTGCGTGGCTGTCTGGAGAGGTCTGATTTAGGGATTGTTTGGACTTATATTGAACACTTGGTCAATTTGCATATATTCTGCAAGTATAAATGGTTTCCATGGGCTTCAGTAAACATTTTGTTATTAATTGTCTATACAAAAACAGAAATGAAAGTGTGGCATTATCACTGGCCTTGTTAATTTCTGTATGTTCCGGTCTGTTTAAACCCAGGAACTGTTGTCTTCTGCTCATGTCTGCCTTCAACTTGCTTTTCAAAATATTTACTAATAACATAAGGACTTTCTTTCCTAACATGTTATATAATGTTTAAAAGAATCTTTTCAAGTTGAGAGCCAGCTCCAGCTTCCATTACTGAGTAAATTCGTTTCAGTGGGCACAGGGTTATGTACTGCAATAAATACTACAGCAAAATCTATTTTGATTCTGCAAATTCTGTGTAGCTTCTAAAAAGTCATAGAAGGCAAATATATGTGGAAGGCAGAATACTAAATAATTTCACTTTTATTTTTACACAGACTCAAAAACATGAGAAGAGAAATGTTCTAAAGTTTCCTTCTCCATCAGTTTATAATGCCACTTAATGGATCCTGGTCATTTGGAATGCATGGAAAGACTACATCTATCATTATTTAGTTGTGGGTTTTGTTTTGTTGTTTTTTTTTTTTGTAACTTGACCTCACTAAAGCTTGTTTTAGCTACCTTCCTTTTTAAATGCTTCCTCCCTTCTTTACCTCTAAAGTAGCCTCAGCCTCCAGGTTTGTTCAGGACTACTAAGGATGTCCTCAGCTCTTGTGAAGGACTGCTCCCTCTCCCTGCTTTCTGCTCTGCTCAGAGATACCCAGCCTCTTGACATAATTCGGGTAAGACCCTGGTAGATGAGTGTTTTTCTGGCATGGACATGTCATAGAATCACAGCATGCTTTGAGTTGGAAGAAAACTTAAAGCTCACCCAGTTCAAACCTCCCTGCCACGGACAGGGACACCTTCCACTAGACCAGGTTGCTCCAAGCCCCATCCAACCTGGCTTTGAACACTTTCAGGGACGAGGCAGCCACAGCTTCTTGCGGCAACCTCTTCCAGTGTCTCACCACCCTCACAGGGGAAAACTTCTTCCTAATGTCTAATCTAAATCTACCCTCTTTCAGTTTACAGCCATTCCCCCTTGGCCTGTCACTACAAGGCCCTTGTAAAAAGCCCCTCTTCAGATTTCATGTAGGCCCCCTTTAGACATGAACACTCTTTCTGCTTTGGGGCTGAGAAGGAAAACCCCCCTCTGCCAGACTGGTGTTGGCCATCTAGGATTCCTCAGTTCCCTTCTGGCAGTGTGGTGCAGGTATACAACTCAGACAGCTGGAGCCTGATTAACACATGCACCCTGGAACAGCACCACAGATATCTGGGAAACAGAACTGAAAAGGGGACTAACACAGGGAACCACTCAAAGAAAAGTAGGTTTGAGGTCCGGGGCTGTGTTATGTTTCTGCAATACATAAGAAACATAACGCGCTCACTCCTATTAGCCTTTCTTTAGGAGGAAGGCTGGCAGCTCACAGCTGTGCCCTGGGAGGAGGTAACAAAACTGGCCTGGGCTGCCTGGTGGGCATTTCTGCCAAAGCGACAGATGGCAAGGATGCCAACAGAAGTTGTGCACTACCTGAAGTGGGTCACAGAAGTAAGGCTCTGCCCAACTACATCGTCAGTAGTTCCCACCGAAATTATTTATTACAGTTGCAGCAGTAGTTAAATGGTCACTTTTCTTTTACACTGTAGTCCCCAGAATAATGATGGTATTTAGCATGCCCCATGGGTTTTCTCTTGAGTACAGACCACAGTATCAAGGGGATAATCAGTTCCATACTGGGATGCACCTAAACATTGTCAGGTATTGTGCTGAAAGCAAACTTTCTTCTGGAGTATAAAATTTGAATACTAAAGATGTGACTTAAAACAGTGGATGTTACAGCCCAGGAATGGAAGACTGGATTTGTAATTTGTACCTTTGGTTCTTTTTTGTTTCGTGAGCTTCATGGGAAACTGTAATTTAGAACTCTGTTTTCTTTTAAATACTCTCTTAGGGAAGCTCAAGGAAAAAATAACTCCCCACAAAAGATTACTTTTATGAACATCTTCAAGGGAAAAAATAAGCTTATATATGCAGTAGTGGTTCTGGCCTCCAGGGATATCTTTCTCATTGAATGATTACATAGCCTGAGTCTTTCACTGTTCCTGTTTTCAGTCTGAGCTGTCATTATAAGATTGGGCACAGAGAGAAAGTCCTAAAGTAACAGCAGAGGAATGTATATTAGGAGAAGCCCTGTAAAACATACTTTATACTATTCCTTTATTATATTTAACTGGCATTTAGGTATGGCTACAGTTTTAGAAAAACACTGTTGACAGATATTATTGGAATGACTTCAGTATTCAACTTAAGGCTTAGCTACATTTATTTAACTCATATGTCATTAAACCTGAGACACGATTTCTTTTCATATGTAAAGCAGCATAGCAAATAATTGCTATGACAAAGTCCAGCAAGATTAATCTGCCATATTGTCCTTCATCTGTTTACCTTTTTGAGGGGAAAAGAAATGGTATACGGAAATTCATAAATCAGACTACAAAGATACTTAAAGAAAACGCTGGTCTAGTGAAATTCACCCAACATTTTTTAAGGTGTCACTGTTTTCTGACTTTCTCGTAAGTTTTATGCAGCCATTAAATATGGATTGGATTGTCATACATCAGCTAACCAAAGTGCCTAAAATCAAACTGTGCCTTTTACACCTACTGAGGTCTGACCCTGTGTTACACCATTCCATCATAAGAAGATTGAGTATCAGAGGTTTCTACAACATGAAAAACCACTATGCTCAGCTACCAATTAACTAATATATCTAACACAGTAGCCAAACATGAGACAGTCGTTAAATAAAAAAGTTTCAATAACTATCAAAAAAATACCTTGAATGTAAATTGCTCATTGAAAACAGGGTTAAGGGTCTTTCTGTGGACTTTTGTCTCATATTTCTTCTTCTTGTCAGGCAGCAGGAAAACTTTCACATAGGGATCAGATGTACCACCCATATCTAATGCAGGCAGCTCAGCTGCTTGAATAATTCCAACCAGAAGCTGAAAAGAGAGAAAAACAGCAGAATGAAATTTCAAATAGATATTTATAAAAAACCCCCAAACTGTAACAGAGAAATAAACATGGAGACTCTATTTCTGGTCTACGAAAAAATATTCCCCTCCTTCAAGGAAGGCAAATGAAGCAACACTATAGACTTTGGAAAACCAATTATGGCAGATGCAGACTCTACAAAGGCTGTTTTTAAGCAGAAAACAGGTTTTCAAAGGGCAGCTGATTACAGCTAAATACAGACTTCATCTTTTTAAAGACTGCAATCAAATAACTTTCAATTGCTCCCTCCTCTTGTGCATTATATTTCTATGCTGGGCACCATGAATAGAAATCACATTATTAAACAGTCAAGAATGTCTAATTTTGACTACAAAATTTGTATTCTAAATCCCCAGCATGTAACCTTCCCCCTAACCAAACACAAAAAGGTGATATATCAAATGCAAATCCTCAAGCAGAGCTTTGCTGAAAAGAAATGGATTTCGCAGTTTTCCTTGTATTTAACTTCTCTTGCTATGTATACAAATGGGTTTAGATAGTAAATTAAGGACAACATTTTTGAAAAATACCACATAAAAACTAACCTTTGGTAACTAAACCCTAATAACAATTTGTAATCTCATTGCAAGCCAGAAAAAATCAGTTTCTTAAATCTCTTCTGTACTTTTAAAAGTCAGACTGAAACACATTTGAAACTTGTAAATACCTTGGCAATTTTTTAAGTGTTACAAACAAAGGGTTATGTTATGTTATGTTGTCATGTTATGTTATGTTGACATATCAGCTTGTATTAGGCCTCATCACCACAAGGGAGTTGAGACAAAGAAATACTTTTAATCTAGCTTCATGTCAGAACTAAGGTAAACATTCAAGTGAGTCTTCAAGGTCAATGTGGAGGCAAGATATTAAGAACTGAGGATGAAGTCTGATAATAGTTCTTAAAAATCAGTGTTTCAGTCACAATATATTTGTTTCTCTCATAGATGAAGTGTTCAAAATTGAAAACAGAAGCTCTAACAAATGAAATATAGAATAACATAGTCAATCTAGAAAAGAAACTTCTGAGAGATTTCTCAAAGCTGGACTTACTTTTACCAGTTCTAAATTCACAGTATGGTTTGCATATTTTCCAATGGAAAATTCCTGGGAAATTTTCCCTCTTAAGCTCCTAAGGACTCTTTCAATTAGAATTAAGCTATAATTTTATACATGCTATATGAAATTAGGACTCTTAAGATACAACATTTTCCTTTAGCTGTAAGACACACTTCTATCTCATTCTTTTCCTAGATGCATAACAGTTCATAAATACATGGCCAGATTCAGGATCTACGTCTAGTCTTTCACATCTAAGAGTGAAAACTAAGTCTATGACTTCTACTTAAAAGAATGGAAAAGCAACTGAATTGCTTTAAAAAAATTCTTTCTCTAAAACTGAAGCATCATACTCTGGAGAGTATACTGGTCATCCTGTCTCCATTCTCAACCTTGTGCAATATATTAGCCAGATTTTTGGTCTGTAGTTTCATGCCACTGCACTATACTAACCTAACTGAATCCCCTCTTCTACTCTTTTATATCTTCTATCCCCTGACAAATTCCAAGCTGCAACGTAGTTTTAAGCAGCAAAATAGGCATCCATGACTCAATTTATTACCTTAATTAAATACTACACACTTTTACAGATTTGTTGCTCTCACATCCTATTTTCCTTTGTAAAATATAATTCATGAATCAACATTTCCTTTAATAAAATTCACACAAAGTTTGTTTTCATATTCTAACAAAACTGAAATCCATCTGTCAGAACATATTTGCAGCTTTTCCTTTCCCCCTCTTTAGACCTTCTGCTTCGGAAGGGTCTAACGCTTCACACTGATTTCATACTGATTTCAAGGGGGATGAGTGTGACTCAGCACATGGCCAGTCTTCTGGCAGTTGAAGAAAAGCTCCTTTAGCCACAGGTTCTCTAAAGGCTTCAGAATGATTTTTTGCTCTTGCATTGCAAATAAGCACTGGCAGTCAGGAGATAGTTGAAAAGACAGGAAAATAATATGTATTATGCCAGGTCATAGCTGTTGCTGACACAGAACATTTTCTTTATTTCTCTTATTTTCTTTGTCTTGCAGCAAGTAAGTGCACTGCATTCTAAGAACAGCAAAAACAAAGAAATTGACTGTGGAAAAAACCCACAAGTACATGTAAAAGTCAGTTCAGATGAAGAATAGGAATAAACAGGGATTTAAGTTCAGTAGCCATTTCTTTCCATAAATAGATAAGAATGATGTGGTTTTGACTTAAGCTGTCAAAAAATGAAATGAAAGGTGTGTATTCTCAAGTTCACTGAAAGCCATGCAATAAAAGTGAAGAAGTCCAAAGTTAAGTCAGTTTTAATGTGAGGCTGTGAATTGATATAATTGACAAAATGATCCCAACCACAGCAGAAGGCCAGGGAGGGCAATTAAATATGAGCTAGTTTAGGATGTGGTCAGACCTGTTAAGTAGGTTGATTCTAGGTCTGTATCATATTATGGTGCTTATTCCTACTGGAAACTTGGCTCAGTATGTGAAAGTTTGGTCTTACCAGTTTCAGAGTAGGGTACTGAAGGAGTATCAGTCCATGACTGGAGAGATTCCTCTTGTCCAAATTTTTTTGTTTGTTTGTTTGGTTTTTTTTTGTTCCAAACTAAAGTTTTCCTGGCTAGTAGATATACTTTAATGGACAGGAACACAACCTGATGCAGCTAATAATAGGCAATCTTATCAATTTGCTAAAAGACCCAAAACAAATTAACTTACTTCTATGTCCCTCTCTTCTACCTCCCATCTTTTGTTTGCTTACATTTTAAATACCTGAAGGCTGAAGCTATCTTTTACTGTCTGCATGCAGACTCCATAATATAATGTGGTTACTATAATGTGGTTTGACATTGATTGGTGATGTCTCAAGATAAAAAGTTATTAATAACTATTAGATAAAACTGTCTTCAATTTTGATTAAAGATGCAATATAAACTCCAAGTACATTGGATTCCAATTTACTAGTACCTCTGTCATGAATCTTCAGTCATGCTTTCTCCTTTTACTCTGTACAAGCAGTAAGGATTTCAGAAATAATCTACCATATTAAACGCATTACCTCATTCTCCCTTTGCACACACAGAAGTAAAAGGTTACAGGTTGGTTGTTTCAAACCTGATTGTTCTGGAAGTCATAATCCAAAGAATATTGGATTTTCCCTAACTTCTCCACTTCTTTTGGTTCTTCTTTCTCTTCCCCATCAGTCAGCCCAGTCTCAGCATCATCATCCTTAAGAGCCTAGAAAGAAGGAATATATTCATAAATAAGGTAAACTCTTCAGGACCAGTTTAGAATAGACACTGTCCTCAAATCTATGTAAAAGCCATTAAAAGCAAGCATGACAGCAGAAGTCCAAATATGCAATTTACATATATTTGTATACTATTTAGGTTGCTCAGGAAGATATTGTAAATCAGCAAGCAAGCAATGGAAGTAGGACGAAAGCTTCTTCGACTATTACAAGCAACCATTGTTATAAAACCTGAAAGTAGAAACAAAATACCAGCTCAATATGAAAAAATTCTTCTGGGCTCACACTGGCTCTTAAAGAGGCAAAAGGAGGCAAACATGCTATTAAATAAGCAAAGTCATACATTCATTCAACTTAAGAATATCTTGGCAATGTCAAACCTGGTTGTGCATGCTGTGAATTGTTTGCAATTGGCAACGCATTTCTGTAGGATTACTATGATTAAGAGCATGTGCTGGGGATGAGTTCTTCCTACAATCATATGCCAAACATTTTTCATGTTTATTTAGAATGAATATGGAAGCAAAGTTTTCACCATGCCATTAGCAAATGCATGTTTCTCTGTTTCTCTCCCTCCCGAGACCAATTTCCTTTTTATTCATTCTCACTATAAAGCTTGGCTGAACCAAATTGATTGCAAGTTGATTTTAGTTTGCTTAGGAGGAAACACAAAAATAAAGAAATACAGAACTGCTTACAGCTTTTTCTATTCCATAAACCCTGCTATTTTTAAAGGACACAGCAGTTACCTTAGATTTTATACATAATTAAAATACTAAATGATGTAATCATTTTTTACTGTACCAGAAAGCAGAAGTATTTGCACTGTGAAAAAGGGAATTCATACAATTATTAAACTGTATGAACAAGAACTAACTTTGTAGATCATATTCCAGCAGAACCTTACCTAAGTAAGAACTGAAAAATGGGCAAAAGTGATGAGACAAATAGTGAAAAATTGTGGAAAATGTGAAAATAAAGTTGATAGTGTGAAATCAAGGAATCAATACTGTGCGTTCACCCAGAATTGTTATTTGCGTGTTAGAGTAAACAGTATGCTTATTATCTATAAAAGCCCTGTCTGGACGAAAGTTCCTTCTATATGAAACTTCTGCTTGCACAGAACTTTTAAGTGCAAGAGTAAGATTTGTTATGCTCTTTTTTCACAATGTGAGGTGGTCTGAAGAACCTACAGCATTTATAAATGGGATGCAGCAGGAGCTCTTTATCTGAAGACAGAGCAAGGCTGGAAAGTCACTATATCCATAGTTGACGGCTGTTGGTGAAGGATGATTGAACATGAAAGCATTAACATTCTCACTCAGCCATGAACACAGTGGGGATCACACAACAATTGTGGAGGTGTGGTAAGAAGAAAGATTGAAGTAGAAAATGTTATTTTTCAGAATCTGGATCTAAACTCAGAAGGTCAGATGTAAAACTGTACAGTATTAAGCAATTATTTCTCTGATTTCAAAAATAAGCTAGAAATTCAGCTGGCACAGCTCAACTGAAATCAATGCAACAACATTGATTTATGCAAGCTGAAGAGTGGGGTTTGAGTTAAATGTCTGAAAGTTATTGAATGATGGACTCTTTACTAGGCACATAAATTACAGTGTACCTGGATGAGACTGGTGGGAAAAGTCAGCAGTGAATAGGAATCACCTGTGATACTGGAAGAGTAATAACTTTTGAACTAAACCACTTCTATTTCAAAGGGCTGAGCTGCCTAAAATGAAAATTATTTTATTTAAGTTGCTGAGCTGCTAGTAAGTTCCCTGGCTGTAGCACAACCTTTTTGTTAGCACAACAACAAAGGTGACACTTCAAAACTGACAGGCTCCATGGCAAGAAGCACAGCCCCCTGCAGAATCACATGTGGGCCTTTCAGTATATGGGGTGATGTGATTAGCAAAACACCTTGCTTTCATTGGCAATAAAAATAAGCTTGAGGTTTTGTGATAATGAAAAAAAAAAACCCAAAAAATGACTCAATCCAACTGAAGCAACCACATATATCAGAGCCTGGAGAAAACAGGAAGCAATAACTCAGAGTGGGATGTTAACTCCAAGACCCACTGCTCTGATTCATCCTAATACTGCCTTAATAGAGGACTCCATGACAGAACAGTGACAAACAGCTCCAGTATATCACTGTTTCTGTGACAGTTGCTGGATTTCTGCTGTTTCATCTACTTTTGACCTGTATTTTGTTGAAGAGGAAATATCCTACAGCCATTCCTCAGGGATAAAAGGCAGAATACAAAAAGAACCTTATATGCTAATTCCTTGGTATGGTGAATTTGTGACTATTGCACTAAGACAATTGTGACATAATCATTGCTAGGAAAATGATATACTCTTCTGCATAGCTGATCAATCTGGGAGATGCCAGAGCTGTAGCTAACTCAATGTGAAAAGATTCTTACTTATATTGAAAATACAATGGGAAGCTAACATCCCTCTTGCAAGGGAATTTTGAAAAGCAGGCAGAAAACATTGCTGCAGGCTTGGTTAACATTGCTTGGTTAACTCTGCACAGGTTATGAAAGGCCTGTTGGAAGGTGAAAGTCATCTCCTGGGGAGATGGAAAACATTGCCTGTTACTCACATCAGCTGAGGAGCTATGATTCTTCTTGGCAATGACTCAGAAACACTGAAGCACTAAGAAACATTAAGAATGATGGTGTTTAGATTTGGCCAAGGTCATGGCATGGGGGGAGGGAAGAAATGACAAATTATTATGTCTACAGGAGTCTGTACATAACCATTTATACTGCCAAGAAAAGAATTTGCTTTCGAACTAGAGGCCAAAGGTACAAGAAGTTGAGTCAAAGGAAGCACAGAAGTTTCGTGTTTGATGCAGCTGCTGAATTCCAAAGAGGAAAAAGAATTGGACTGCTTCAAAGTACTTGAAACACCCCGCAGGGATTTTCATTTTGTATTGAGATTCTCTGAAAGATCAATATTTAATGGAATAGTATTGCAACCCTCAATTTATAGCACACTGTATCACACTATATTGGATCCTACTGTTGTATTGTTACAATCAATTAAAATAAGCAGCTATATTTTACTGGTTTTAGAAACAATAAAATATTTTTAATTATAAGCTAGCTTTTTCCTCAAGCCTCTTCAACTGACACAACTGTAATCAGAAAGCCTGGTTTTAAATGCAGAGGAATATAAGCCTTGCCTTTCCTAATATTTCTTTTAATTCCATGACATTTAAAATGCTTTTTCTGTGAAATACACAACACAGAAATGCCTTATTAGATTGTGCTGGAGACCAGATTTATTTTTTTCTAATTTGTGATGTCTGTGAATTTCACTCAAGTGCTTTCTTCATTTCTGCACAACAGACGCACACAACAATGAAACCCCTATATCCTCTTGCATATGTAAAGTATCTGAAAAATGAAGGCTTATACGTAAGCAGGTCTAGGAATGTACAAAAAAAAAGTGCTTATCCAATGCATGCATTACAAGGTGATACATCCAAATCTAATGAAATCAGCAAGTGGGAAAAGTTACTTTGTGCCAGGGACCTCAACGGCCACACAAGATATATGTTTTCTTGACCTGGAAGACAAAATGAACTTTTGAGCAATCTCTCATTTCATCCGTATTTGAATGAGTTCTGTAATTAGTTCTAGTACCAAGGGACATAAATCTACTTACACCATCAGAATTTTCTGTGCCATGTTTAGCTAATAATGTTTTACTCTCATCTACATCTCATCTGCTTTGTAGTGGTTTCTGCAACAAACAGTGCTAAATTACAGTGATCTGGGATCCACAGCTGAATCTGCTGGTTGTTTCTTTACTTCCATAACATAACTAAGAATGGTTTCACAGTCTCATCTTTTCTTCTGGGTTGTTAAAGAAAACACTTTGTTTTCTTTTATTTTTTTTTTGATCTTGCACCTTTTGCACTACAAAAAGAAAGAAAACCCAAAACTGCTTGTAATTGCAGCTCTGCAAATTCTACACCTTGCAGTGGGTTTTTACATTTCCTGGGCTTCGTCCCCTTCTTATTTCCCTAGCTGCCAAAGCCTTCTTCCAGTGGTGCTGCCTCCAGATACTAAGAACATCCCTTTCTTCCAGCTGTTTCTTCAAAAGCCCTGTACCTCGTCACTGGGTTTACCCCATTACTTTCCACCACAAACCACAGAAGAGGTTCTGGGGATTAAAACAGCTTTATGTACACTTTCATTTAATCCCTTCCAAAACTATGTGTAGAAATCGAGAGGGTTTGCAAGGTATTTAGCATAGCTGGTCTGCTGGTTGCACATGTGCAGAAGCTTGAGGAAAGTGAACTGAGACAAGACTCTAACAAAGCTGCTGGCAAAACAATTGTACTTCCTTGTCTCCTGTACAGACAGGCAGAGGCTGCAATCATGTCTGAGTCACCAGGAGGATGCAAAGACCCATGAAAGTGTATTCTGCGCTTTGATTCTGGTCACAGTTACCCTCATATCTCAACGTTAATGCCTAGTTCATGTCACAAGCTATTTAAGACTGCAAGTGTCTTTCACTGTCATATGCAAAGAAATGCTTTCACTAACAGTGTTTTTAGGGTTCCTTCCACTTATGGGGTGGCCTATGTCCTCACTTTAAAGGAAACAAGTTACCAATTATCATGGAGAGATGTTAGGAAGGGAAACATTGATCGCAGCCTGCACAGTTATTTGCTTCACAGTGCATGCTGCCATCCCGAGTTCCATCTCTGCCTGCCCCATCAATCATTTCCTTTGTTCACATTGTGAAGGGGATATTTTTTTAACATGTGAATGATGCCCAATCCTCAGGCTTGTGCAATGCCTGCTGAGCTGAATGGAAGAAAACAATATGATTTTGCAGTGAGAGTGTTCTGTGCCATGTCCAACAATGAATTTATCAGAAAGGCAATTTTTCCTCCACACCTAGGAATGGCTGCATTTCCACTAATGGCGGTGCCCCTCTTATCAATTTCTTTCACATTCAGGAACACTGTAATCTTGACCTGGCCAATTTTCATCCCAGGAGAAAACAAAAGCCTTTAAAAATTCCTGGCTGATTCTGTATCACGAAGCAGAAAAGCCTGTGATTGTAACACATTCTCTATCACAGCCCCTCAGAAGGAAAGGCAACATTTAATTCATTCAGCATCTGCTTTCTCTCCATGAATTAATTTAAAGTGCATGTTGCGCATGGGTTTCCAGTGGCTGAGCCAGGCTTTGGTCATCGTGAAATCTACTTTGCCATTACTGCTGTAGGAGTGTTGGCCTCACACACACCAGCAGTGGGCCACACTGATGCACAGGATGAGCATGACCCTGCTGTGTTGAGCATGTGAGGCATTGACATTACTTCACTGCTTGTTATCCAGGTTTTAAATGGTCTGTTGTGTTATTCAAATGGCTTTCTTTCTTTAGGAGCTCTATGACACGAGGTCATCACGCTCAGCTTAAGAGCTCGCTGAATTGTTTGAATACTAAAATACCAACTTATTCTGGCACAACAGAAGACATACAGCAAATGCTGGAGGTATTCAGGATAAAATAGGAATACATACGTTGAAGTTGGAGCTGTTAAGCCCCCAAATCAATCTGTTTTTCTTGTAGCCAGTGTTTATTTCCTGGGAAAAGATGTAACTGATCTCAGCTGGGGGCCTATTTTGGAAGTTCAGCATGTGGGTCAGGGCTCTGCTTTGAATGCAGCGCCCATGTACATGAACTAAAAGAAGTAAGCACTCTTGCAAGTTTGCTAGTGTGTTCTGCCCCCACTTCCCATATGGCAGTGCTTGGTTGTGCTAAGCAGCAGGCTGTGAGTAGGATGCAGTTTTAGGCTGCTTGGCCAGTGCATGCTGCTCAATCAATTGTTCTTCAGCCTCCACAAGTGAATGGCAGCAGGCCAGGTGGAAGCATGCTTGGGGACAGAGCTGGCTCCTCAACATGGGAGGACCACTCCAAGTGCTACATTTATTTCTGTTTGAAAAAATTGTCATGCAATATAATTGCTACATAGACTACATCTACTTAACAGTAAAAAAATTAATCTAAATATAGCCAGACATGATTTACTGGGTGCCACATTAATCTATGGAGAAAAAATTGGCAAAGACCTGTTTCTTTTGGCTCAGTTGCTTAAAAAGAGATAAGATCATCCTCTGCCCATCCTCTAAATAGAAATTTACCAACTATCTGATATTCTCATGCTTGAAGGTTATTTTGCTATTCATATTTATTGCTCATCATTTTGTAAAGAATAAACGCCTTTGCTTAAAAAGTAAACAATTAAGTATTTCCAGTGGGGCTTGAAGTTTATACCTCATTGATATGAACTGCTGTTCCTGGTGTATGTTATTCATACCCACTAACTTCAAGCACTTACTATAAGAGTTTAGCTCTCCATATAATCAATGGTTACAGGTAAATGTCTCTAGAGCTTGATTTAAATCACTTAATTTAAGGAATAATTGCATACTTCCTAGACACCACTCATTAGGAACCTGTAGACTCTGGTCTTGAATAAAGAATTCAGGATTTAGTTTGTTAATCAAAATAACACAAGAAAGAACATAAGGACATGGATCTGTTGGACTAGGTCCTAAGGATGGCCACAAAGATGATCAGAGCATTGGAGTACCTCTCCTATGGAGACAGTCTGAGAGAGCTGGGGTTGTTCAGCCTGGAGAAGGGAAGGCTCCAGGGAGACACAGTAGCAGCCTTTCAGTACCTAAAGGGGGCTACAGGAAATCTGGAGAGGGGCTTTGGACAAGGGCATGAAGTGACAGGACAAAGGGGAATGGCTGTAAAGAGTGAAAACTGAAAGACGGTAGATTTAGATTAGCTATTAGGAAGAAGTTTTCCCCTGTGAGGGTGGTGAGGCACTGGTACAGGCTGCCCAGAGAAGCGGTGGCTGCCCCATCTCTGGAAGCGCTCAAGGCCAGGTAGGACTGGGCTTGGAGCAACCTGGTCTAGTGGAAGGTTTCCCTGCCCATGGCAGAGTGGTTGGAACTGGATGAGCTTTAAGTTTCCTTCCAATCCAAACCATTCTATTATTCTATGACAAACATCCTTGACAGTGGAAGCTTCCAGTGGCAAGACCTTCAGTACAGAAAACAAGACATGTAAGAAAATGAGTAGGATCTGTATCTTCATACATCCTAATGGTACAATACGTTACAATAAGAGTAATAAATAAACTTGACAGGAAAAGTGTTTCTTAAAAGGAGGAGAAAAACTCAGGAAGCACGTGAAGCAAGCTCCTATGTCTTCTTGGGAGTGACTGAGAGGAAGAGATAGAAATGCAAGTAAGCCTCGCCTTATGGCTCACAGCTGTTGCTTCCATATTTTCAGGGTTCTGAAGTCTAACATAAATCTAAGCAACAAAAGAGTTTTGTGGAAAACCCTGCAGAACAGAAACACTCATCTGTAACATTGTATCCTCATGAACATCTTATTTTCACATTTTTCAGGAAGTTTTATGCACCCTGCACAGCTGTCTTCTGAGGCAGATGAAAAAGCAGGATGATTGGTCAAGCCTGAGGTTGAATTCATGTACCAATGGGACTCAATTCATTGGACTGTCATATGGACAGCCAATCCATTTTGACTGCCATAGTATAAGAAAGACATGCCCCCAATTTTTCTGACTAATTTTCTACACTGCAATGGCTCTGCAGCACATGGTGTCTTTCTGAGTGTGAATTAGGATCTCACCACATCGTGGATAAGCCATGGTGAGCATTAATGCCACCATGGGCTGAAGATGCAAACAAACAGGAGTTGGCATGCTAAGACCAAGACAGGTGGCACTGTGGAATAAATACACTCACTATTCTCTACACATTCAACTGGGAAAAAAGCAAGCACATGAGCAAACATTGCATAAAAAAGACCACTGCCAGCAACAGAGCTCCTGTCCCTCAAAAAGATCCTCTTGGATTATTTCTGGCGATAAAGGCTTGGGTTCTATAAGTGAAATCCAGGCTCTCTGAATGTCAGTGTGGATTTTTCTGACCTCATTTTGGCTATTGTCTTCATTATGCCAGGTCAACACATATTACTTTGAAATATTTCAGGGCACATGACATTAAAAAAAATTGTTTCTTCACTATTTTATCTCTATGAGGGCAAGAGTGTTCACTGTTCAATAGCTAAAATCATAACGTGAAATAGTCTAAGAAAACCCTTATATGCTGAAGTTTGGTTGGGTGCAATTGCAGCTGTCGGTATCATGTTACTTTATAGCACCTGTCCTGGGTGTCAGCTATTAACAGATGAACACTAATCAGAATATTCTGATGAAGTTAGCACATAACCCTGATGTAAAAGGAAAGCCTATGTAAAGGAAAACCAAACATTCAGAGAAGTCAGGTGGCTGTCTGAAGTTAGTAGCAGAACCAGGAATATACTCCTTATTCCAGAGTGTAGTACATATACCTGATCCCAGATTTCCTATTTCATCTACCAGACACGTTCATTGTAAGTCAAAAATCTTCACTAGTGTGTTAGAATGACGCAATGAGAAAGGACTGAGCTAAAAAATCTCCTTCTCCACAGATGCTTTGTTACCTAATAAAAAGTTCAGATCACCATAACAATTATTTTCCAAAGCAATAGGGCTAAATTTTAGTAAGTTTTCAACGCCACTGTTCATGACTGAAATAATCACGTCTATTCCTTTCCTTTCCTTAGCCCACAGGCTGACCTTAAGCAAGAATTTTGCTTTACCGATGCTTGAAATTCAGACCCAATAAATCAGCAGTTATTATAGCGTCTCTGGAGCTGGGTGTTTGGGGACTTTTTTATTTTCAAAGAAAAAAACAGTGGGAGCCAACAGAGGCATAATCAGAGACTGGCAAGTTATAAAGATGAAAACTGTGATGGGAAGATCTCATAAAAACTAGTTGTCATTCAGTTGCACCAACTGAAATCTGGAGTAAGACCACTTAAAGGAGTTTGGTGTGGAGCACTAAGAACTTAAAGCATGGGCACTGTACTGAGATGATGCAAAAGCCCACAGCAAGTTTCATGAGGTACCAATCATTTTAGCAACACTCAGAAACAATTAAAAATACACACTGTTTTCCTCTACTTTTGATATGGTGACATTTACACAAAAGGGAAATAAAATGAGCAAGTTATTTTTATGTGCCTATCAATTTTAAACTTGAGCTTTCTAGTACAGTTTAATACTTTAACTACAGAAAGAATGACAACCTGTTTTCTTCTGCCTTCCTCTAGCCTCCCCCAAATTCATACCCAACCAAAAAAAAACCCAAATCAATTTAGTTCAGCCTCTTGATGTGTGTATCAAAGCTACTACATATAAATCTCAACTAAGGAGCCAGAGCTGTCAGAAGACTATATGTATCAGAGCTTTAGACTAGTTGTGTCCAAATAGCAAAATAAACCTACCGCAAGTGACAATCCAGAACAGTCATGAGACACAACATAGACAAGGAGGACATAGAAGGAAGAAATAAAAATTAAAACATCCACACACAAACATTAGCAAAAACCATGGAGAAATGACCTTTTTACAGTAATTCATTAATTAACAATTTGACTCCCCTAGAAGGAATCTAATCCTCCCAGTGGCCCTTGGGAGTTGTATACTCTACCTGAAAAAGTAAGCATTGCCTACAATAGAAATGGGTTTCAAGACTGAAAACATAATCTTATTTTCAGCTCATCTCCCACTTTGCCTCAACTGCATTTGCTCATCATCTGTATTATTTCATAAACAGTTTCTCATTTGAAGTTGTATTCATGAAAGTGGACATGTTCAAACACAAATATTCTAATGGAGAACAAAATTTTATTCCACTTTCTGTAAAATCCAGTTATCATATATGACTGTTGAACCGAGTCTCTCTGTCAAAAGGATCTTTAACTGTATGAAGTTATATGGGTCTATAATGATTTGGCATGGATGTCCATGTCAGCATTAACACATGTAGGTCAGAAGTTCTCTTTAACAAACGAAACCAGACTAAGATGGAAATTATATTTCCAGAACCTGGTCCTTTCAATTTACCAAATGGTATTCCTTTCCAAGTTTTGTGTGCCTTGCAAGATGCCTAGTGCCTATCACCTATTATACACTCTCAGAGGAAGGTAGAAGATAATTAGCACTTGCAGGTTCAGGCCTAACAATGACTGAACTAACTGTTTTTGGGTTTTGATAATATTTTAGATCTTTGTTACGTTATGTTGCCCTTTATAATGGCATCAGATAGACATTTTGATCTTCCATTACATTTTTTTTTATAACTAAAATTTACCCCTTTAAAGAGCAAAAGGTATTCTTGTTATTCCCCTTTCTATTTTATGCCAGAACCTCTAAAGTGGTTCAATTCACTTAAGTGAAATATTCTACATTTATCATTGCATTGAGTTCAGCGAGGTATATTAAAATTTGCACTGATAATTCAACTGTTAGAATAAGCAGTCATACAGGAAAAAAAAAAAGGTAGAATTTCACAAATTAGTAATGGAGTTGGTAAAAGTTACTGAACACCAAGGACTTTAAATCTGTAGGCTATCAGACTCCTATGTATGAATTTAAGGGGCCAATCTAAGTAGCCTGGTTTTGAAATCCCAGACAGTGAAGAGGAAGCTTGGAGGTAGAGTTGGTGATCCACTTATTAAAGGTCTGACATTTACGTCAACTGAGAATCTACCCTCCTTAGTTTAACTGTGTAAAACAAAACATATTAGCTAAATCCAAACTATCTGGGCAAAAGTATGTTTAAAAACCTATACAGAATATTTTGAATGGAATTATTTTAAAATATCTATGTGTGCAATATTTCGAAGATGGAGCTTCTTGTAGGCAAGAGACACATGATTCATATTTTTATCAAATTTTCCCATGAAAAAGGTAGAAATTAAACTCAATATTAATTACATAATGTAATTCTGCATTTTAAATACTTATTTTCCAAGAATATTTCCCACGGTCATTTATCCATGTCCTAATGAATATAATTAAAAACACTTAATAATATATTGTAAATACAACAACAGCCTTCATGATATGGAACAAATTCCACATAAATATCAATCATTACATTGCACATTATTTGCTCTATATCAAAGTATTAGGTTTGTTATCATCGGTAGGACATAAAAAAACATCTCTTCATAATCTTTCCATGAACATAATCAAACAGTTCTTCCAAATTATTCTTGGTTCAGTGGGAGGAGTTGGCTAAGAGTAGCCCAGGGTAACCTAACAAACGATGATCTGATTTTCCATGCATTGCTGAAGGGGAAATAGCTGTAAGCATGCCACGTGTACTTATGGTCTGAGAAACAAAACCGACGGTGTCAGATCAATCCTCACGCTTTCCTTCATCACTCACATGACAGTATGTACAGTGGTCTCTATAAAATACTGATATATACCTTAAAAGTAATGAATTTTGCCAAAGTTTACCTTATTGGTGTAGTGTATAGACTAGAAAAGTTAACGATTGTCTAATGAATTGACATTTTAGTAGTGGCTACTGCAATTCAATAGCATGAACAGGAACAAAACAACTCCATCTTCAGTTATTTTCTTTCCACACTCTCTACTGAGCAAGAACAACAAAACCTTGCCTCTTATCTGATAATGGAAACTGGAAATAGCTCTCATGGCTCTGTACCTGTGAAGCCTATCCATTAATTTCCACCTCTTATCTGAGCTCCTTTCACACTCTGCTCATATGGCCCAGCTGCAGCTAGTCATCAGACTTTTAAGGCTTCCTCATCCACTCCCCTGATTTTGCTCTTCCCCTATCACATCTTATGTGCCTGAAGAAGCATGCTAACCTGTTCCAGGCTTATGAACCAGACTGGTGGCTGCTCCATCACTGTACAGTGGCATCTCACCACTTGCTCTGGACTGCTCCATGGGCCTCTTAACTCTTGTGCTCTAGGTTTCTCAAATCTTGATCACCTGGCCTTACTCCTTGGGCTCCCAGCTTTGGCTTGTACTTCTCATCAACCTGCCTTCAGCCCAGCTTTCTTCTACACTAGATCCCAACTTGTGGAAGGAACTACTTATTCCTGATCATGCTTTTGTCCTTCCTCTGTGGCTGGATAAGCAATCCTGGACTGCTCTGGCTCAACCTCGTCTTGGGAGCACAGACTTGATCATGCAATATCTTTACAGTTACTGGTTCCTGCTGAAGAGGTTTTGCAAAGTAATCTAAATTTCTTCAGCACTTTCGGTTTGAAAAACATAGCCCTTTCTCTTCTTAAGAAATCTGCCAATGCAGTGAGGACACATAGATACCACATTTATTTCACTATATTCCTGCTTATTCCCAACAGTTTGTTCCAGGAAGAGCAATACTAAAACCTGGTTAAAAAAAGCTTTATTTTCCTTCAGGAACATATTAGTCAAGTCTATGGCCCTGAAAAATCAGGTCCTGCAACCTTCATTCTCTTGAATGAAGCAGATCTGAAGGACAAGGTTTTGTGCCTTTATGAAAATGATGCTGCTCAAAGGGTATTATGATAATCCTTTCCTCCAAGTTACTCAGTTGACCTACATCTACCACTATCTTTAATCTCCTCCTCTCTAGTACAAAATGAATTCTCCCAACATCGTTGTGTTGAATGGCCCTGTGCTCTTCCTTTTTGGTTGTTTTCCCTTGTTCTTACACTTCTCATTTTTTCTTCTATAGTGTTGTTTCATTCTCTGAAGAACTTCTGCTTTTGTGTAAAGAGAGATTTAGAGTTCAGAGCTATTTTTGTTTATCTATCTTGTAAGCTCAGAAATACTGCTAGAAAGATATACCACCACTGTACTAGGCCCTGGTCAAGTTCTTGAAAAAGGACAGTG
This sequence comes from Pezoporus flaviventris, assembly GCF_033815535.1. Taxonomy (NCBI): domain Eukaryota; kingdom Metazoa; phylum Chordata; class Aves; order Psittaciformes; family Psittacidae; genus Pezoporus; species Pezoporus flaviventris. The sequence goes on from NW_026892564.1 coordinate 8,452,834, forward strand.
AAAACTGTTATTTTGGGGACAACTAAGATACTCTCAATAAATTTTCCCCTTCCAGATGAGTCATTATATGCCTGCTCATTTTTTTTTTTAGCAGAGCAGGAAACTGGCTGTTTTATCAGTGATGCCACACCCAGATTCATCTTTTGTGATACCATGAGATTGAGAGAAGATGCTGCCAATCAGCCCTCTCTTCACAGAGGCACTACTGAGGCAACACGAAGAACTTTTTCTAGACACAGCAAACAGAAACCTTTAAATGTAACTCAAAGAGTTCAAGAAAAGCAGAGGTACTTTACCTGGTCTTTCATGGTTTTCCCTAAATCTTTAACATCTTTCATGTTAATAGCATTTTTTCCTCCCTTCTCCTTTCCCTTCTTCTTGTTCTTCTTTTTGAACAAGCATTTCTTACAGAGACAAAAGCAGCAGGTAAGGATTAATAGGACTGCAACTATGGCTATGGCTATTAAGGCCCAAGGTGGCACTGGAAGAGAAAGAGAAACACACACAAAAAGAAGGTGGTAAACTGTTAGTAGGGTTAGATTTAGAAACAAGCACATTTCTCTCACAGTTAGGCCTTTTTCAATGAGAGTGCCTTGCAGAAATACCTTTCTAAAATATTCTGTCACCATTCTCCCACCTGAGCATTTGCACACACAATGCCCATTTAACACATCTATCTATTTAACATGCCTGGTGACACATATCAAATTCACTTGCAGCTATTTTGATTAATCAACTATCTGAAAACAATTTTGGACACTGCAAATCTGTAAAATGCTCAGCACATTTAGGCAATTACTTGCTTCTTTCTTTAACCAACCTGCCACCCTACCTGCCATTGTGGCTGAACTGGGTGGAACTGACTTGAAATTTCCCTTTTCTAGAATGGCATCTGATCTAAGCAGTCAGTTTTAATGACCAACACTTCTCCTCTGCCCACTGATGTACCTGAGAGACTTGCAGACTCCTCACAATAGATGCAGGTCAAAGTCACCAGCAAAGACTGACCAAGGACAAAGGACTGTCCAATCCAAGGGCAATTCGTCATCATGCCCTAACACTAGCAAAGTTTCAGTACAATAGCTATAGCCTCAGCTATACTTTCCTGTAAAGAAAAGCATGCATTCCATTTATTTATCCAGTCCAGGATGCTGGGCATGGCTGAAGCATGAATAAGTAACAGGGAACACTTGCTATGATAAAATGGTCTTGTTAAAGATCAGAAGTTTTGGAAGCAAAAGGAATTAGAACAGTTACACACAAGTACTCCATAAGGGAATTATCTTCATACAAACCAGCTTTAATGACCACTGATCCCCACATTAGCCGGAACACCTGACAAACCTTCAGACCTTGTAAACATTTTCTAAAAATCTCCAGATGCACTCGTCTATCAGGTCTGCAAGATGCTCTCATTGCATTACCTGAAAGTCTCTAATGTGATACAGAGAGAAACCAAAGAGTGAATCAAATTTGACATGTTGACATCAGTGAATCACAGAAGGGAATAAACAGAGAAAATTAATTGCAAAAAGGAGATAAGCTGAGTGTGAAGCACGGTCACAGGAACTTCCACTACAAAATATCAGTTCAGGAAAAGTACTCCTTACTCTAGAATTAATGACCATTTTTTCTATCTTTTATTCAAATGTCCTTGGTGACAGATACAAAAATAATGCAGGAGAATATTTAAACAATATTTTTTGTAATACTTTTATTCTTCCAAATGTTCATTAAGTGCAGCTGCTGTAAAAGGGAAGCTGTACCATATGTAGAACAAATGAGAACTGATTACTAAACAAATGAATGTTAAAAGATAAACAGAGAACAGGTTAACAGCTGTTTATGGGATGCATTTTATGGAGTCGTCAGCAGCAACTCTGAAGTTAAAGTTGCATTAGATCTTCACTTATCACAACTTAAAAATCTCTATTTCACGCATTAATGATTTCATTTTGTCTTCAAAGCTGACGTGATAACACTTTGTAGCACAACTGACTCTCCTACAAGTAACACTATACTTCATATCTGAACAGGAGTTATGTTGATAAGAAATGAATGCTGTTGCCCAAATTTATCAGCTATTCGGTTTGCTGCCTTGTCAGCAGCACTTGAAACATGATGCCAGCAAATAGAGTGAGCAACAAGAATATGAAAAGGGGTTCTGCCAGCAGGATGGCACCGTGGGAGGAAAGAGAGGAGGGGCACACCAAATGCAGGTAAATTCAGAGAAACAAGGAATTGAGGAGACAGGGAATGTGGGCGTTTAATAGGATATATACATATGCATCCTATGGATGAAAAGCTTGTGTAGGCAGTGAAGTCAGGCGCCTTTTTGCTGAAACTGTGGTGAGAAGCGGTATTCTGGCACTGCTGCCTTGGTTCTCTGGAGCATGAACAATGTAGGGTGCCTTGGGGAGCATTTGAAACACTTGCAGATACCTCAGCTTCTTCTTTATAATGCATTGTCTACTCTCATCTGTTTGTAATTTAATTTCAACCAATAGCTCTTGTGATGCAATTAAGTGATTATCAAATTAATATCTGAGACACCAAGAATTATGCAGAATTCCTTATTTATCTCTTCAGAACAAATACACTTCCCTTTTTATTAAACAAAGCATAAGCAATTTAGGAAAAAAATGGGGTAACCCAAAATCTGGACATTTCCAAGTCAAATTAAACACATAAGTCTGAAAAAGAAAAAAAGGATGGATTTTTTTTTTCCCAATAAAAGCACACTGTTTCTAGCAAGAAGATGGCTCAACAAACACTGCCTTTGACAGATTGCCCAATCAGTGGATGCAATTGCTAGACTGAAGACAAGTGAAACATACAGTTATCACTGGCTTTGAAGCAGTTTTTGTTTGCTTTCAAAAACATTACTTACGTAATTTGAAATGTTATTGATTTTACATAATAAGACGGGATTTTCCAAAACTACTAAAGACTTGGAGAGTTTTCATATCTGTGCTTCCCATTTCATGCTGCTGCCAGAGGAGCTTGAATTCTAGAAACAGGTAAGTTTTTAAAACTTGTTTTCTGTAAAGTCATCTCAAGATGGACAGGCCAGAATGAAATGACTGAAGTCACTAGTCACTTCAGAAGAATCACATCTACAGCCTTTAATCAACTGTGAGTGTCTATAAAACTTTACCACCAGTATATGCACTTTCTTGGTTCTGCACAGTGGCTCACTTTGGAGATGTGTATGATCATAGACTCATAGAATGGCTAGGGCTGGAAAGGACCTTAAGATCATGCAGTTCCAAACCCCCTGCCATGGGCAGGGACACCCCACACCAAACCATCCCACCCAAGGTTCCGTCCAACCTGGTCTTGAACACTGCCAGGGATGGGTATTAGTTAATTCCAGTTGGACTCTACCCACACTTCTGGAAGATTTTCAGAGAATTTCATTTTTCCAGTGTTTAAGCGCATAACAAAGGGAATCTACAGTTTGAAGACTATCTCCATCTATATTAAAACAGTTTGATTAGGTTCAGTAGCTCAGTTTGAAACCTCAGGAGGTCTTTGAACCACGAACCACTGAACGAAAGACCTCTGTGGCAAATGAAGCAGCGTAGGTGATCCTCACAGCAGATCCTGACCAACTGACCAAGGTGACAGAGAGCCAGAAGTTTCTTGCACAACTTGTCTTACCCAGTGCTTGCACAAGGGGGTGCTTTGAAACAAGCAATACTCACCTATGTGATCAAGGAAAAGCTATTGGTTTAAGGATAATTAATATGTGTGTAAATTTTCTGGTATTTCAGTGCTAATTTCTTTGTTCTGCTGCTGTGGGCAAATACAGAATACTTATTTTGAAGAAGCTGTCATGAATTGCTATGTGATTCAGTGATTCTACAAGGCTCTTAAAGAAAAATCTATATGAGGGGATCTGCTGAGTAAGAATAGTTAATAAATAAGGTCTTGAATTAGTCTTATTGATCTAATCCAAACAGGGTATGCTCTAGCACTTACTGAGAAATGCAGGAATGAAGCCTGTCTGTAAAAGGAGGATATACAGAAAATTAAACATATGGCTTACTTCTAACCAATAGGAGGGTCCTGAAAAAAGCAAGCTCTAGGATTGTGTTGATAATCAAACCATTTTGGGTACCCATTTTGCATCCTTCACTCATGCTGAACATCAGACAGATATGGCTGCACTGCAGCTAAGGAGTTGTGAGCCTTCTCATCCCTCTCTGTTGCTTCCTTCTACTAATGCCAGCCAGGGCCATGGGCATACTGCAGGTCATTTGATGCATTTGTAGCATCACAAATACAGCAGCTGCAGTGCACTTACATTATAAGTTCACGCTTAGGCGTGCATTTATGAGGTATATCTACAGACCATATCCGTATACCATGCTTGGACTCATGTTACGCAGTGACCTGGGAGGGCACAATGGACTGAATGGGAATATACGCTCCCAGAGCTCACCTAACAGTACTGCAACTACAAAAGGTGATTGGCCCACGGGAGCAAACCTAAACCAGAGCATTACCCCCACAAAGTTTGCAGTGTGGAGCTGGGTCTTCAGGACCAACTGCTTCACTCCACTGACTTGCTTCTACTGCACTGCACTAAATATAGCTTGTGTCTCAATCTGTCTGTAAGTATTGTTCCACTGAATATGCTAGATTCAAAGGAAAGGATGTATTACTGAGTTTTTCAATGTAAGAGCTACAACTGATGACTTTATATAAAGATATCCTTACTTGGCCTTACACAAAATGCTTGGAGTAGCATAGGTCTTGGGTCTAAAACTGACATTTCCGTTAGATGATCTAAAATTATCAAGTGCCTTAGAGGACATTTGACTCCAGAGGAAAGACAGTAAGAGGGAAGTGTAACAGCATCAAAGTGCTACAGTCTGTAAAACAGAATAAAATCCTTTACACTAATAATTTTTTTCCCTTTCTGTGCAATGTAGGAAGAAACTTTATTAACTTAGAACCCAAAGAGAAGGAAAGTCAGGGAAGAACTGAAAAGACGGGCTGAATTAAAAAGTGAAAGCTTCCATACCAAAAATGCTGTCCACTGGCAACTCCCAATGAAACAATTAAGCAGCCCCATTTAAACTGTGATAGCAAAAGACTATCAGTCAATGGCAGCTTCCATACTATTCTGCAAAGAAGCCCCATGGCATGTCAGAATTGATAAATATTAATAATCTATGTTTCGGAGGGGGCATGATGTGTAACAGGAAGAGGCAATTGACAAATAATTGTGTGTGAAGGGCACTGCATTAATCTGAAGTTCTGGAAGCCTGAATATGAGAACACTAGCATTTTTATTTACTAACCATATTTTTATCATAGCTTTTGCACTTACAGCTTCTTATCGAGAAGCAAACCCCATATATAGCCATGTTCAGACTTTTTGTATTAGAAACTCCCCAGGGGCCACATTCTGGGAATCAATTTGACTTTCATTAGAAGTTACTTAAAGAAAAAGAAAATGTACTGAGACCAGGTAATATATACCATTATTCCCAGCAGCAGGAATACAAAGGTGATCAATGCAAAGAAAAGGAAATACTGATACATGGTAAAATTACCTGTAAAAGAAGAAGATAAAACCAGCAAATACATACTTACAAACAGTGATTATTTAAACAGTAGCCTCCAGGCATTTAATGCTTCCACCCCAAACACTGTTAGGAATGATCTCTTGATTTAATAATATGTTTGCAAAATATTATTTTCACTTTCTTACATTTGCCACAGATCTTTTTAATGTGGTTCAAGTTAATGATGCGACCTTAGACCCATCACTGGAAGGAACCATTACGAAGTATTTTAATGAATGTTCTTCATGCTGACATTTCCCTCCCACCTCTATATTTTGAGCATGTGCAGTTGCATAAGACTATTTCTATGAATAGTTTATGGAAGTTACTGAAGCTTTAACTGAGCTGAGATGTGTGTTCTGACAGTGAAAGTTCCCCACATGCAAAACAGTCTATGAAAGTGCACTGATCAGATGGCTTCACTCACTGAATATATTCCTGCCTATAGCTTCTTTGCTAGACATTATCATGCAAAATTATGCGAACTTTGTATGGTTGAACATTCCAGCTTTTGCAAATAAACTGACATTGAATTTAGCAGTAATGCTAGATATGGCTACAAATATAGCTGAGGTGTTTGGGCTGCTTGAGAATCTGATGTGCCTACTGTGTGCATGTAAAGCTGGAAGTTAAAATGCATAAAATGACTAAAATATTTACCTGAAGGCAAACCCACACCTCCTATTTGAATTTGCAGGTTGTTTATGTTTATTGTTGTATTAATTCACATTTCAGGGCATGTGATAGGTGCTCTGTCATGGTAAAACACATCTACCCAACAGCGTATCTTTTCTCTGCAGAACAGAACTATTTCTGACTCCCTTGCTGTATCTCTCTCCTTCTTTCCAACATATTTTGCTCACTCCCTCCCTTTCCCAGCTCTTCACTGCTCAGTCTCATCAGCTCCTCTGACCCTTGTCTCTACAGACACATGGGGGAGAAAGCAAGGCAGGGATGTTTCCAGGTGAGGTGGGATGGTGGGGCAGCCAAAGTGAGGAAGTGAAGCTGCTGAGGTGTCTCCTTGAAGGAAGGAGATTGCAAAGGCCTTCAAGCTCAAATGTTTGGTTTCATCTGTATAAATACTAAAATGAAATTATCTATCTCTTCTTTTAACCTGTCCATTCCCCCTGAATCAAAATGAAATAGAATATGAGCAAAAGAGAGTTAACACAGATCTCCCCACTGCTGGCTGTGTCAGGCCCCAGGTCATGGCTGCTCTCCGGCTCATTTTCAGCACAAACACCACTGCACAGCCTCCTTGGTGGCTACATGGTTCCTCGGAAAGGTCCCTCCTGTACCCTCTGGCATCTGGCTGCTTTTCCCAGCAGTGCCACACTTTTATGGGGCTGATGGCTCTCCTCTCACCCTCTCATAGCCCCCATCTGTCCTGCCTGCTCCTGCCTCCCCCTTCCTCCAGCAAATATACAGCCGTTTTCTCCCCCACTTGGCATGCAATATTTTCATCAGGGACTGTAGTGATAGAAAAAGGGTTAACAGGTTCAAACTTAAACAGTGGAAGTTCAGGTTAGATATAAAGAGTAAGTTCTTTACTCTTTGGGTGGTGAGACACTAAATGTGTTGCCCAGGGAAGTTGTGAATGCTCCATCTCTGGCGGTGTTCAAGGCCAGGTCAGACAGAGCCTTGGGTGAGGTGGTTGTGTGAGGTGGCCCTGTCCATGGCAGAGGGGTTGGAACTTCATGATCTTAAGGTCCTTTCCAACCCTGTTCTATGGTTCTATGGTTCTATGCAATGGCTCAGAGAAGGAACCATGAGCCCAGCTCCCTGCTGCACAGCGTGTCCCTTGCAAAGGACAGCAGCACTGGAAAGTGTGACAAATAGAGCAGCCTCCCCTTTCCGGCAAAGCCTCTCAGTCACTTTCTACAGAAAACAGTGCAGGGAAAGGAAAGACTTTGATGAAAGATGCTTTCAAATCAAGTAGATAATATTTTTAGACTGATGTTTCCTATCGGTTCATGTATCTGCTGCCATAAAGCTTTGAAAACTAAATGAATTCAGGCTCTAAATAATTGCCAGAGAAAACACTGGGCACACTGAGCAGCTGGGGAAGATGAAGAAAGCTGGAGCCTCCAACCAGACCTGGAAGCCGGACAGGTTTGCTGAAGGCTTTCCAAATACTCTATGTACCAACACCAGCTGAGGCCAAGTACTTCCCTGAGAAGGGACAAAACAATCCATGGAGTTAATACTCAATTCTGACAAATAAATCTGTAGAGACTTGAGATGTCTGCCTTTGTCTTGTATTTTTTGTCTTTTGTATTTTGTCTTTGTATGTTTTGTCACACTTCACTTTTCCTGTGACACATAGAGCATGTTGCATTTCAAACTTGGATTGATAGTCTGAAGGAAAAAAAAAGAAACAAACCAGTAAAAAAGTCATGCACTCCCTCTGACTTGGAACTAGGATTTTCAAAGGGACAAAATACTCCAGTCTTACCAATCCCAGGACTCGGAAATAAAGAGAATAAGACACAAGAGTAATGGAATTGATGAGAAAAAAACAATTATGCCTATATATATTTGATTTTCTTAGCTGATCTCATTCACTATACCCAATGAACCCTGGTTTTACCTTCCTTCTCAGTTTTTGAACACTTGGAAATGTTATTTGTGTCATATTTTCAAGGTCTGCCCTGCAAAGGTGGTTGTATTTCAATTTTCAAAACAGTAAACACATTTCTTACATACCAGAATCAGACATACATAGTATATGTTGAATGTTTCAAGTTCCAGAACTAGGTAAAACCTCCGCTGCCAAGTAAGAAAAAGCTTATTTGGCGTATTTTAAAATAAAATATTATGCAGGGGTAAAGTTCTTTTTAAAAAGGAACCGATTAGTGATTTCTGACAAGATGAACCTACAGAAACTGTATCTGTCTTTAAGCCAAAAGTCTGTTAACATATACAAACTTAACACAGGATGCTGTTACACAATGGTTTAGGGTTTAAAGGCTTGTTAAAATAATTAACAACCATTGGAGTAATATACCAAGTTCCCATTGAAAGTAATAACCAGTTTTATTCCTTACTGAGATTTAGTATTTATTTAGGTCTCAAATAAAAATGGCTCATGTATAGCACACTTCATCAGTAGATCACAAAGTGTCTTACAAAGGAGGTAGGTAATCAAAGCTGAACTGCAGAGATGCAGGCATTAATATATACAGAACAAAATGACTTTGGTTAGCATCATATAGCAGACACCATGGGAGCACTGGTCTACATTACTGACTGGCACAGTACACAGGAAGCAACAGGGGCTTTATTTGCTGCAAGCTTGTTTCCAAGACCACAAGTCCCTTCTACGACTTTGCCAGCAGCAAAGTTCATGTCAGCTGCAGGTCCTCGGCATGCACCCTGCAAGCGTACTGAGATAAGTGCTGGAGCATGCCATGTGCATGTTGCAAGCAAGTGTACCAGACAGCAGCCTGGGGTGCAGCGTCAACCTCAGATCCCACCAGAGGAAGCACCTCAAGTGCCACGCTGGTGTGTGTGTATGCTGCGTAGCTCCATGTGCTCAGAGGCAACACAAAGTCACATCCAGAAGGAGCCCCTCCAGCACAGCAAAACACTGGTGTTGAACATCCTGTGTGACACCAGAGCTAAACATACACCAGAGGTGCCCTGGGTCCCAGCACTTCAGTATGATAAGCAGGGAGAAAGGATAATTTCTAACAGGTTTGGGAACTTTTTTGTATCTTCAGTGTCCAGAATGCTTAAAAACAAAATTAACCGCATAGCTGTAGTAGTGATAAATCAATTACAAAACAATCAAGGAGCAAACCAAAAATAATCTCCTTCTTCCAGCTAGAATTAAAGCTTTGTTTTCAAATGTTGACTATATATTAGGCCAGCTGCATTATGTGGGCAGTAATTTCTCATATGAGAAGCTGTATTTCTTTTTTGTGACAGCAATGTATCTAAAAATGCATATTCCTTTTGCTGGGTAACACTGTATACTCAGTGAAACCAACTGAATATCTGCATTTCTTGATCTGTTATTTTAAATGTACAGACATAGCTTTGAACAAGATTCTTTCATTAAATATTATCATTATTAATAGACACTTATTTGTGTGTGGGTAGTGCCTAAAGGCACTGACTCAGAAGAAATGCCTTACTAGATTATACATTGCACACAGATGAAATAAAAAGGCAGTTTTGTCTGAGAGGCTTTACAGCACAAAGTCCCAGGCCTGCGGGGTGGGTACATGCCCATCTTGGTCTGACTCTCACAAGAGCTATACCCTTGTCCAACCACCATCCTACAACAATCCGCCAGGCTTGTACAGCACCAGCTCCAGTCTGTCCAAGCACATTGCCTAGCACTCCCTTGTGTATGCCCCTTGCTAAATACCACTTGTATCACATCACCAAGACCCTCCTGGGACCCTGAACATCTTCTTTTTTGAGAGAACCCAGACAACCAGCCTGGCACCTCAATAACTCACCAGTGGCCAAGGTTATAGCCATGACCAGAGCTTGAAACAAAGGACACAGAGAATCAGAAGACTCTCTTTGGCCAGGACCATCCAAAAGGAGTGCCTGAGCTATATTATTGAGGTGATTAGCAGTTAGCCCCAGAAAAAAAACAGATTTCAGCAATGACTTACTCTGGTGTTCCAGGTGACAGCTTTCAATACGAATGCCCCAAATGAAAATTTGGTATCTTCAATAATTCTTCAAGCCAGTCTTGTCTATTTTTTGCATAAACAGTTGTATGGGAAGCACTTTCATGCCGAACCCTCAGCATGAGATTAAATTCCCTACCTCTATTCGCTACAATGGAAATACCCCACATGGTCCCGTTACCTTTGTTTCTTGAGTGTCTGTAACACCAAAACTGGCCCTATGATACTTACATGCAGTTGCTGGCACAACCAGCAAGAGCCACTGCATGTTCACAGAGATCATCAATAAAATACACTTTGTTGGTCCAGTGTCCTCTCAAATCTGGATGCAAGTGGATCCTGCTGCGGTGCATGGCCAGCAATGTGTGATGACTGCACCATATTCAGGCAAGGGCTCATACCATGTGTCAACTGCAGAGTGCAGAGCAGGGTACAGGAATTGCAGCTGTGCTACTTCACCTCGGGGTGACTCTGCTTGCCTCGCCGGGACTAAGCAAGGCCGGTTGTGGCTGTACGTGTGCACTTTCCCAAGGGATCTCAAACTGTGTACTGATTCAGTTGTGCAGGGGTACGGTCAGCTCAGTAAAGGGCAGCAGACCATATCCGTGCTGCAGGTTTTTTTAGAACATTACACGCATGACACTGGTTTGGGGGACTGGGGGCATAATGGTGTGGGCTCTCCTGCACTGGTATATGACACATGCCTGGCAGGCCAGAGAAGCCAGGCGAGCCGTTCTGCAGCGTGCAGTCTGCCAGAGTGCCTGAGGGCTGTGTGCTGAAGGACGGAGTAGTCCCAGGCTTGCCCCAGGCATTCAAACTAAAGCATTTTCATGTCTTCTATCTGTTACTCAGAGGTGCTTGTCAGGATATTTGTACCAGGTCAGGATATTTGCTTGTCAGGTCAGGTATCAGCTTTGCAAACTTCAAGGGAGTATGTATCAACAGCCCAGCTATCCCAAGCCTCACCCAAGTGCTGGGATGGAAAGAGAGACCCATTCACAATGTACACCTCACCTCTGCCTCAACAAGCACCACACAATGTAACTCCCCGTGCTCCTTCCCTGCCAAGCCAAACTTCCCAAGAAAGCACCACTGGCATGAATGTGGACAACAGCTTTTGAAGCTGTCTGCTCTGTTTCACCAGCACATGGCTGTCACTATGACGTGTATCAGAAGATATTATAAAGATACAGTTTTGTGGAATCTGCATGTTATTAGATATTTGCACTGCTTATACAGAAAAAAGAAACTTAATTGATTATTCCCTGACAGTGTACAACTCCAGTCCCTTGGACAAAATGTTATTTTCATCTGCTATTTAAAAAAATAGCAGGCTTTGACCTTTATCTTTTTAAGCACCCAGTTTTCTTTTAAAAGACAGAAGCAAAGAATCTAAACCTGGGTTGTGCCCTTGTCCAGTATTTCAACCTCCTTTATTCTGCAAGAATCTATGAAGGCTGCAACCACCTATCAGTAGTGGCCTTTGGAGGAAGAAATCTATTTTCACAGTACGGTTAAGGTTAATAGCCATGTTGCTCTTCTTTTACAGAAGCTCATTTACCAACACTATTATGATGAGGATGATGATGATTGACTACTAACTACTGCCTTTTTGCACAAAAAGCACCATTCCTGATTGGCTAAGTGTAAATGCTATAATGGTCATTAACTTTGCTACAGGAACCACTGCCAAAGTGATAAATAGATTTGGTTTACATTAGCTACCAGCCTAAGAGCATCATTTGACCTCATTAATAGATCTAATCAAATCTGGAGCTGTACTCCCTAAGAAGGAAGACTATTCTTTTTAGGACAAGAACTCCTAGGCTTTTCTCTGGTCTCCATAAATATAAAAGTTGAAATTTCATTCTTGAGGTAAGGTCACAATTCTCTTCAAAACATTCTGTGAAATTTCTATGCATTGAAGTTTTCCTTACTTTTTGTTCAGTGTGGAAGAAGTTAAAACTGCTCCTAGTAGCATTAAGAGCTATCCCGAAAAGACTAAGAAAGCTGTGTTACTGGAAAAGTGGTCAGTTTGCTGAAGGAACAAAACCCAAAACCCTTACGGACACGTCTGGAATTTCATGTTAGTATGTTGAAATCTACATCAAAATTATATGGTTGATGTACAGATACAGCTTTTCAGGTCTGAAAAAGCGGCAGACTGCATTTGATCTCTTAATCCACATTTCCTACATACTATCTGCAAATTTTTTCGTGCTTCCTTCATCTTCATGTCTCTAAGGTACAAGTATAACACACTCCTCACTGTTGCTGTGCCTCTCACTTTGCCTACCTAGCAATTTAAGAGGTTATTAATCTAGCATGCCTGCAATATGTTTTTTCTCATGTTGTGCTTCAGTCTTTTCCTAATTAGCCTGAATAATTAATTTAAACAAGCTCAAGTCAGGCCCTATATTCTGCTACGCCATGAGCGCGTGTTCCACCTGGAACACAAAGCTGATAGTTTTAGTTTAGGGGATGATGTGGATCTGAAAGAATCCTGGAAATAATGGTTTTATAAGCGCACATGTCATCCTGAAGGACAGCCAAAGTGTTCTCCTCTAGTGTGGATTAATACAGGTAGTTTGTGCCAGTGCTTTCTCTGTCCTGTTGATCTTATTTGCCATCAGCAAAAACAGCTACTATCAGTTTGTCTCTTAAGACAGCAATGTTTCCTAAAAATCTCATCTAGTACTTTCATCTCCCATTTTTTATAAACCTGACAAAGCAGAGGTGAAGTATGACTTTGCAAACTTTGGGACAGAGGAGGAACCACGATAAAGTAGAGCCTTCATCAGCTTCTCTATTTTATTTGGCGATTGCTGCTTATTCTAAAATTCTGAAATGTTGAGAATTGGAACCAGAAATCTGTTCTTTCTCATTTTTGCCTATAGTTTGAATTATTTTCTACACAATGCATGGCTTCAGACTAGTTACAAGTGTTGTCATACAGTAAAGCTTCCAGCTTGATGAAGGAATTTAATCTAAGTCTCCCCATTTCCTGGAGGAGCAGTCCAACTTTCAGATTAATACATAAAAAGCGGAGAGCTGTGTTACCAGTGTAGTATCAGAAGCCCCAGCCTTGTTCTAATCCTACCCCTATTACCTGAAAAGAAGGGCTGTAGGCATCTGTCTTTTGAAGAGGGAATTTTCATTCCCCAATGTTAAGCAGGCAGGTGAACCAGTCTGCTGCTCTGAGGCATGTGCTAATGGTTTCAGGTGAAAACCCTCTATTTCAAACCCCTATATCTGGCTTGCTGCTGGACAGCCAGCCTGGGAAGCTTTTCATCATGCTGAGACCCCTTGACTCCCACCTGTGCTGAGTTTTAAGTCCAGCAGTGTAACTCTGAATGCAGGCTGCAAGCTTTCCTCAAATTATGATGTCAGTCCTTTTTCTGGATATGACAGAAGGAAATGAATCTCCTCTCTCAGTACCAGAGTGCACCTTTGATTATCTGCAGTAGGTGTGAGTTTTGCCTTACTCTGCCCAAATGAAAAACAGGCACATTCTAGACACTTACATCCCTTATGGGATCTAATTGTACGAGCTCAGTTCACAGAAAGAGCACCCTTTTCCTTCATCTCCTTCTGTAGTGTCCTATTGACACTGAGTGCACTCAGCGCAGATTGATCCTACAGGTATGTTCAAGACAGACTTTCTCCACTAAGTGAAACACTCCTGTAAGGGAATATTGAAAACTCAGTGCTGAAATGTCACAGGCTTCTTCAGTTCATTGGGAAGAGGAAAGAAATGGAACCTTATGCCAGCTCTGAAAATCAATTATTAGACAATCTTGTTTAACTTTGCTGCCATAAATGGTCATCAGGGTCTGAATCAAAAGTTCTATACTTGACTTTTATCTACAGCCCTCTGGTTGACACCACTCCATGTTCACTGCTTTTTCTCTCTGAATTGCTTTCTAAATGAAAGTGCTAATTGGCATAGTCCAAGCAAAGGATTATTTTCCCTTTAAAGAAGGAAAGTCAGGAGAGGATGATCTGTGACTTCAGGATGACAAAGAATATTCACTAAAAATTGTTAGTGGTCAATCTAACCCCATGTCCAATGTAAACTTCTCTCCTGAGACTGACATATTTACACTCCAGTTACATTTTGCTCCTGTATTTACAGTTAACAGTAGCAGCTTCTCTGCATGCACACATTTTCTTACTGCTATTTAACAACCACTGCATATCCTACTGATCAAAAGTGCATTCCACTTATTAAAATCATTTAATTAAACCCCATTCTTCTCACTGGATTAATTTCATTGCTACTGATCAAAGAGGCTGAAAAAAATGATCAAATCTTAAAAGTACATAGCAGAGTTCTTGCTTCTGTCACTATATAAATACAATTGAACTTGAAGTGATTAAGCCCAAGTTTGGCCAGAACAGAGGAATAAAAATTAAAAGGGAACACTAACTAAACATAGGAAAAATAATCACTTCTGGAATTACTTGTTTGTCTGCTGAAACAAATGACCATGGTCCTGATGACTTCTGTCCCATGAGGTTCCCATCCCAGGTTCCCAATTCCTTTTGCAAGTACTTTGCCCTTAACTAAAGAGGCAACTGTGCTTTCTCCTAATAAGAAGTTTGCAGTAGCTAATCAACAATTCTTTCAAACCTGTATCATCACCAGTAACGAACAATTAATCCTGCATCTCCTCAGAAATCAGCTAAGCTCAAAACGGAAAGGGAGAGGCAGAAAAAGAAAATGGGCTCTGTGAAGCATGAACTAATGAAAATGAAAAGATCATAAGAAAAACAAACATTAGGGGTAGAGGCGCAATCAATAAAGGCCAGTGCTTGCAAAGATTGTCTTGGAAAATAAGTACTCTAAAGGAATTTAAATAAGTATAAATGGAATTCTCAGAAAGATTTATTTAAGAGTGAATTAATTCTTCCGCGCAATTTCCTTTTTAGTTCCCTTGCATGACTGTCCCTTAGACTACTTCACTTTCTGCATATGGTGCCACATGACAATAACAACACATTAATCTCTAAGTTATATATATATGTTATTCCACAGTGATTCTTCCATCAAGCACAAGGTTAACACATTTAAATAAATGCAAATGAGAGAGGGGTTTGTTATTGGCTGAAAGTGCCTTGAAACAGACTAGTAGTGATATACAGATGCAACTTCGCATCTGCAGTCTAATTAAAACTAATCTAATTAAATATAGTGCATCTGTAAAGCAGCTTCAGCTTTACTATTCCTTTTACAGTTGGAAAGAGCTTCCAAGAGCCAGTGTGTCTGCCATTTCACTTTATTTGGAACCACTTTAATAGCAGGTGAGTAATCAGGAAATAAATTTTCTGTAGCTGCTTTGGAACTGTGCATTCACAGAAGCAGAAGCAGTGATAATGTATCCACAGATACATTACAACACCAACAGAGGCCACATTAACTGGGGGATGTAATGTCCTTTCATTAGGCAAAATTATATAGTTGGAAAAAAGAAAAAAGCTTGAAGCCATAAGTCATCCTTCAGCCTCATTTATTAAGGCAGAACTCAACGACAAAAAAACTTCTGCAAATATGTTACGTTACTGACAAGAACTTTCCACAGCAAAATCAGGCATGATCAAAACCTTGTCTTGTTGAGGGATTTCTTTTAACATATTCTTATTACAGGATCTCTTTTCTGGCAAATAAATATTTCACAGACATTATATTTGGTAGGAAAGCTTACTGCTCTCAAGTGAAATTCGGCTGTAAGCAATTTTAGCACTGACAACTAAAATGGCCACAAGGTAATAAAATAATGTGTAGAGCCCTATACCCAGAATACTGGCCACAGGCTGACAGCAATGTAAAATAATATATTCCAGGGTTTTATCTTTTTTTTTTTTTTATTTGCCTCTCAAAAATTCATATAAGAAACTTCATCTGAGAAAACTGTCTTAACATGCTTAAATCAGCTATTCTCAGATGAAAGAAGGTCAAAGAAGGCCAAATCTTGATGAAAAGTTCATCACAACATACTTCCATGAGGCATTAGACAAAGATACGCTGCATATTCCCATCTTAGAGAAACAGCCTGAAATGTCTTGATCCTGATGCAACCTAAAATAACTGTTTGTAGAAAGCTAAGCCACTCTCTTGGCAGGAGTCCGAATTCAGGATAAAGAGACTCTCTACACAGAATCACAGAACAGTTAGGGTTGGAAAGGACCTTAAGATCATCTAGTTCCAACCCCCCTGCCATGGGCAGGGACACCTAACGCTAAACCATATCACCCAAGGCCTCGTCCAACCTGGTCTTGAACACCACCAGGAATGGAGCATTCACAACCTTCCTTGGCAACCTATTCCAGTGCCTCACCACCCTAACAGGAAAGAATTTCCTCCTTATATCCAATCTAAACTTCCCCTGTTGAAGTTTTAACCCGTTAGCCCTTGTCCATTCACTACAGTCCCTAATGAGGAGTCCCTCCCCAGCATCCCTATAGCCCCCCTTCAGATACTGGAAGGCTGCTATGAGGTCTCCACGCAGCCTTCTCTTCTCCAGGCTGAACAGCCCCAACTTCCTCAGCCTGTCTTCATACGGGAGGTGCTCCAATCCCCTGATCATCCTTGTGGCCCTCCTCTGGACTTGTTCCAACAGTTCCATGTCCTTTTTATGTTGAGGACACCAGAACTGCACACAATACTCCAGGTGAGGTCTCACAAGAGCAGAATAAAGGGGAAGGATCTCATCATTTTTCTTCTTTCTCCCTTTATTATGGCTCACCAGACTGCTAAAATGTTGAATTTAGTAATATCCAGATTACTAAAATGTTGAATCCCATTATGTCCCTGACTGTGGGACATGCATGGCTCTATATTCCTGGAAAATTCTCCACATCAGGCCACAATGTGTTAAAACAGATTCATGGAATGAGAGCATGCCAGAACTATACTGTAGATACAACACTCTCCTAGGAAGCCACCTGTCCTGGGTTCAGCAGCAGCAGTCATTTTTCTCCTCCTTGGTAGCTGGTGCAGTGCAGTGTTTTGACTTTCGGCTTGGGAACAGAGCTGATAACAAGGATGTTTTGGTTTGGCCAAGGACTTTGTGAGCCTCATGCTCTGCCAGGGAGGAGGGGAAGCCAGGAGGAAGTAGAGACAGGACACCTGACCCAAACTGACCAAAGAGCTATTCCATACCACAGCACGTCATGCCCAGGAGGTAACTGAGAGTGCCCCGGAAGGGCTGGTAGACTGCGAGATGAGGAGGTATCATTTGGTGCTTGGTCGGGTTGGGGGGGGCGAGTTATCGGTCGGCTGGTGGTGAGATGTTGAATTCTCTTCCCTTGTTATTTCCTTTATCATTGTTCTTATTGGTGGTAGCAGTAGTGATTTGTGTTATACCTTAGTTACTAAACTGTTCTTATCTCAACCCATGGGAGTTGCATTGTTTTCGATTCTCCTCTCCGTTCCTCCGGGAGTAGAGGGAGGGCAAGAAGGGGGGGGGAAGCGAGTGAACAAGCTGTCTGGCTGAGTTTAAACCACGACACCAGCAAATTGACTCTTCTTACCATCTTATGAACCTTATGAAGTTTATAACCTTATGAAGTTTAACCATGACAAGTGCAAGGTCCTACACCTGGCTCAGAGCAATCCCAGGCACAGCTACAGGTTGGGCAGAGAAGAGATTCAGAGCAGCCCTGCTGAGAAGGACTTGGGGGTGTTGGTTGATGAGAAAATCAACATGAGCCAGCTTCAGTGTGTGCTTGCAGCCCAGAAAGCCAACCGAATCCTGGGCTGCATCAAAAGGAGCGTGACCAGCAGGTTGAAGGAGGTGATCCTGCCCCTCTACTCTGCTCTCCTGAGACCTCACCTGGAGTACTGTGTGCAGTTCTGGTGTCCTCAACATAAAAAGGACATGGAACTGTTGGAACAAGTCCAGAGAAGGGCCACAAGGATGATCAGGGGACTGGAGCACCTCCCGTATGAAGACAGGCTGAGAAAGTTGGGGCTGTTCAGGCTGGAGAAGAGAAGGCTGCATGGAGACCTCATAGCAGCCTTCTAGTATGTGAAGGGGGCCTACAGAGATGCTGGAGAGGGACTCTTCATTAGGGACTGTAGTGATAGGACAAGGGGTAATGGGTTAAAACTTCAACAGGGGAAGTTTAGATTGGATATAAGGAGGAAATTCTTTCCTGTTAGGGTGGTGAGGCACTGGAATGGGTTGCCCAGGGAGGTTGTGAATGCTCCATCCCTGGCAGTGTTCAAGGCCAGGCTGGACAAAGCCTTGGGTGGCATGGTTTAGTGTGAGGTGTCCCTTCCCTTGGCAGGGGGTTGGAACTAGATGATCTTAAGGTCCTTTCCAACCCTAACTATTCTATGATTCTATGATCTTAGATGAAATAGTATATGAAAAACTGAGAGTAGAACTCTCAGTAGAGAGTAGAAATCTGTAGAGTTCTGTTTTCTTGGTTGGTACCCTTATCTCTAACCTGGAGAGACATAGACCTGATGGATGGACACCCAGTGGATGAAGAATTCAGGTTGCTCAAAGAAGTGGCAAATGCTCCATCCCTGCCAGTGTTCAAGGCCAGGCTGGACAAAGCCTTGGTGACATGATCTAGTGTGACCATGGCACAGGGGTTGGAACTAGATGATCTTAATGTTCTTTCCAACCTTAACTGTTCTCTGATTCAATTACAAAATACAATTGGCAACAACATTACCAGCATTCCCCTTTCCTTCTTTAGCCCCACTATTTCCAAGAATGAAAATACAACCTCCAAGTAAAAGAGCAATAGGTAAAACAGATAAATCCCTTCGTGAAAATTGGGTCTGCTGTTTGAAAAAATATATGTAGACGGCTCTGTTATCAGAAAGAGATCATTAATGATGAAAATTCTCAAAATTGACCCATTAAAGTAATTTTCTTTGCTGCCTGATGTTTCTAGACAGGTAGAACTCCACTGAATTCTTTCAGTTGTAAATAGTTCCATTAATTTCAGCAAAACTATGCTGAACAATGTTTGTAGGATTATGTCTTGAGGTGAATTTTCTAATACACAGGAACAAAAGCATTGTGTGGTTTTGACAACATTCCTTTAACCTAGGAAAAATAAGTGCAGAGATTCATAGAAAAAGTATTTTAGTAAGTTGTAACTAATTTTCAAATGAAATGTCAGTCTGAAATTGCTAATCATATAGTAATTTTCATGTATTTTTCTGGTATGCTGGTATGAAATTTACTTCATTGTAGAAGCTCGCAAAAGGCATCTTTCATAATTCAAACCCTATATTAAGGCAAGGTTTATGTGCTGTACAGGCTGTCACAGAAGCCTATGCAGCAGAATGAATATTCCCTTTTGTATGTGCACTAATGGTTAACAGTACTGTGCATTACACTAAAAGCCTTAGGGTAACAGAGACTTGAAAAAAAATTGTGTTTTCTTTCTTCTAAATATGTAACATGAAGAAAAGTCTAAAACGAAAAGCATTTAACTTTTTACAGGGGGATTTTTATACAGATCTAGATTCTTGATATTGTATTTTGTCATGGTATCGTATATTTCCTAAGGAATGAAAAGGGAACTGTCAAATATGTTGTTATTTTTATATAATATTTTTATTTCAGTACAGTTTGGAGCTTCTTAGGGTGTGGTACAAACGTGGCTGTATATACATTGCATTAAGGACATTGCATTTACTTGTTTTACTCTTTATTATGTGTTGTTTAATTTGCTAATTAGTAATTATTTATTTATTATTTTATTATCTTTGCTACTTTTTAATTTTTAATTTAATTTAATTATCTTTAACACTACTCCTGTATTACTTTCATATGTTTCTCCTATGTTCACTCAATATGTAGTACTCATAAGACAAACCACTTTCATCATGTATTAAGCCCTTATTACGACTAAGCCACCTGCGAACTGTCTTTAAATCAGCACAGAGTTTTCAGCCACCATAAATATACCATGGTAATTTATATATGGTAAAAACTAGACAAGATACAGTAAGATAGAAATTACTTCTCAAATAGCATAGGACATACGATGAAAAGTTTCTAACTTCTTCTAGAGAAAAAGGAGATTTAAAAGTCAACTATATTGGAAAGCACAACACTTAATAGAATTTTAATCTTAACCCTGTGCTGCCTTTATGATATTTTCAATAACCAAGGAATTCAGCAACATAATATGGACTTGCCCAAATTTCTCAGAAATAAATCTGTGAATATTTGTGTTACTTCCTGATCACTGATACTCGCATGTTACTTTGCAATACAGTAAAAATTAGGACTTATTTGGTGAAATATCAAAAAGTGAGTAACTTTTGTTTATTTTGAGATGACAGTTTGAGTGTTTCTAGTCAGACCGTCACAAACTCCTGGATCCATTAGGTGGGGAGATGAAGAAAACGAAGACCACATCAATACCTCTTTTCAATGGAGCTTCAGAGCCAAAGTTATGGCTACATACAGGAACACTATAGGATATGAGAAATGCAGTTGTCAGTTGGTAAAAATGGGCAAATAAATTTTATTGTTATGGTGAAATAACAGTAAGTCTTGTCTCTATCACCTGCAATTTGCAGTAAACTTGGAAGGTAATATTTTTGTGCTGCGGCTAGTATTCAGCCCATCCCAAATCATAAATAACTCAAGTTGGCAGTCTTATCCTAGGAGATTCCACCAAGGTAAGTGAAGCTAGATTATGTTTATTCAGGTATATCATGGTACAGATGACACTTGATAAAAGAAGAAAGCCTTCCCCAGAGCAAAACTCATGCCGTTTACCTCACTTCTGAGGGCTTCGAGATCCAATATTTCTTCTGTGGCTTCTACAGATTCAACTACTGAAGAGTTACAAACACCACCCCCAAAAAATACAATTAAACTGCTCTACAGTCAAAGTTTTTTAATTATGGCCAACATGTAGCCTATATTTTGATTGATAGCCCTTTTATCTCCTCATGAAAATGGTTTCTGATGGGCATATCCCTTGTAAGTGGCTAGTACGCACTTACTTGACCTCACATGCCTCCAAGTTGAGCCGGCTCTTGTCAGAAAACAACCTTCTGGAAGCCAGCACTGTAAAAAAATTTCCTTTGGCTTGTCTCTGAACTTGTGATTTACCCTGGCTTGTCTCAATTGTTGATCCTTATCTGAGGTCATGAACAGTTTTGCTGACTGCCACTGACATTGCAGCATTATATGCAACACACTTCTCTTCTGACTCTCCTTCCAATAGTGTTTCTTGCTCAACCAGTAGTATTGCTAGTAGAGTTAGAAAACACTTGAGCAGGGATATGAGGTTCCCAGTTCTTGGTTCAGCGCAGGAACACAACTCATTCATGGGATAAAGAATTACCGCTAACAGGATTCTGTTAGTCCTGAGCAAAACACCAGCTAGTCCTACTCTCATGACTTCTGTCACTGTGACAAGAAAAAAATTGTACATTAGTCTTGAAGTTACTAAAAAACAAATATCAGTATTCATTTTCCTTTGTGAAAATGTTAGCTTTTCACTCCTTAGCAAGCTTCGTGTGAAGTATAGGGAAAAGTAGAGAAATATTGGTTTATATTTATTCTTTTTCATCAGAAGTATCCTATAGCAGACAGACAGCCTGGAGTGGAGAACTGAGCAGAGACTAGCACCGACAGGGAGCCTTATGTCTTTCAGCTACATGTAAAAAACTTCCAGAGACTTTAACTTTCCTGTTTCCATCTGTAACTGTATTCTCTGTGAAAGTGATAGCATGGCAAAACTGTGGGGTGTTGGTTTTTTTTTCTTCTTTTTTACTTGAGAACTAGGAAGTGTAAATGAGAGGAGACAGTTCTGTGTGATGAGGGAACCAGGAAAAAGTAAGTAAAAGAGGCAGCAGACGAAAAATCCTGAGAAGAACTGGAGTTGTAAGTCACAAATTGGTTGCCATTTACCTTCAGTTCACAGATGTGACCTCTAATGCCTGCAAGCCATACATCTCGTCAACATGTTCTGTAACAGTAGTTCTCAGAACACAGACCTATTGACATGGAGACTGTGAAGACATATACTGTCTTTAATGGTCATCTGTCTGGTGGAAGCAAATGTTGCACCTTCTTGGAGAAAGAATCACTGATTATTGCTGTTCCTTTTACCTTCAAAAAGGCAATTTTCAGTTCACCTAGCATGAGGACAGGAACACAGATATTTTACAGCTCTCTATTCTCCACTTCCCAGATGTCAATACAAACACAGTACAGATGCAAACCCCCTTTCTTTTCCTTGCTCCATAAAATATTGTGGGAAAGCAGGGAATGTCAGCATTGCTTCACTACATCAAGAATCCTCAGTGATCCTTCAGTCTCCTAGTGGCTCCCAACCCTCATTCTGACAATGCTGAATGAGTAATAGACTGCTGCAACTCAACATCCTCACAATTTGGGTACAGTCTCATTAAGTCTGAGAACTGGATGGTAAGTACACTCCCCAGCAACTAGAAGTATGGACAGAATTTATTAGTTTTACGTTGACCTAAGTGCATTACAGCTTGTCTTTACCTTTTACAAAACCCAAACCAAACCAAAATCAACTTTGAAACAGAGGCATAACAGCCTTTGATGACCTATTAAAAGTGATATATCTTATCATACATGACTGATACTATGCATGCTCCTAGCACTTTGTAATTCCACTTGATACCAGGGGAAAGATTAAAGAATTCAGCCCAAACAGAGAACTATTATTAGCATTGGAGACAATCCTATAATTTTGTCTGCAAGGATTAAAGTACTGCTGGGATCCAGCCACTGAAAATGTCTTGAACCCTGCGATAGTCTGATGCTGTCTTTCATATGCTTCTGAGTGCTGAAGCTGAAAGAAGGGAGGAATTAGTGAGGCATCTAATTCACTTCCTGCTCATTGCTACAGTACTTGAGTACCCCAACCAAACAGCTGAATATCTCACTAATGCTCATGGATGACCTAAACCCAGAAGAAAGCTAAACATCATCTTCCATTATCCTGGATCCCTCTCAAGCATAGAAAGCGGCACCATGGTGGCCTGCTTCCCCCTGAGCCAGTAATGGTGGGGAACAGCAGTGGAGACACGCTGATACAAGGGCTGCTGTACTTTGGGAGGAAGCATTAAACCAATGTGCTCAGCTTTTGTGGTAATGAAAGACCCCCTGGGATTTTCCCAAAAGTATTGTAATGCCTTATAGATTCATCCAACTCTCATTAAACTAAATGGAAAGAACCTCAATCATGGCTGCGGAAACTGGATGTTTCAGCGTTGGCCCAAATCCCAGGTGAGGCAATTATATCTTCCAACTGCTTCCATTGGAAAATTTCAATCCCCACCATCCCAAATGATCACAAAGTAGCACCCTACTGATCATTTAAACTAAACAACTGCCCTAAATGCTGTCTTTTTTTTGACAACGATCATGAAAATGTGTGTTGTGATAATAAGCCATGTGACAAAAGAGGGTAAAACTCTCAGTAAGCAGCCTACTAAAATGGAATGGAAGGTAAAAAAATTACACTGGTATTTATGAAGGTCTGAAATTTGCTACTACCATTATATGTGTTTGTGGTAAATGTCTCTAAAATCAAATCACTTGTAGAGTTGCAAACTTTTAAAATAACCATAGCTAAAGTAAAATTAATTTACATTAAAATATGAATGTAGCAGTTCATCGGGTATATTGCATCATGTATTAGAAACGTGTTTACAGTCTTGATCCTCCAAACTGCTTGTGCGTAACAAATTTAATTTGATGCGCTATTCAGGAGCTTAAAGGTTAGTACACATTTAAATACTTTACTGGATTAAACCTTCTGAAATTCCAAAATCTGCTGTGTATCATTTCCATACCTGAACTCAGACTGCACACCCATGTGTTCATGGCTGTATCAAGTAAGAATGTACTTCTGTTGCCTTTTAGGTTATTTACAGGAGTGCTGTAGGTCAGTCAAGAAAAAGACTTGAAAACAAGAATAAACTTGTTCACCAATTTGCACTCATCCTGCACTGCAGGGTTCAGCTAGCGTTGCTATGCCATCAGGGATTTGGTATCACAAATTATTCTACCTAATGTGGTGCAATTTAGGGGATTGGTTGTTTGTTTATAAAGAGGATATATTGTCTGTTCCTTTTTTACCAGGAATTACTGGGATAAATGTTCAGTTCCACAGAATAAAAATGCTTCTTGCCATTATCATTATAAAATTATCGCTAGTTTTCTTATTCTAGATGGCAGTGAGAAGCAGTAGTGATGTTGGACAGATCCATGAGCTTTGTAGAATCAAAGCCCAGCTGTCAGTGGGTTCCGAACAAAAATGAGCTGTTGCAAACCAAGGATGTTGCAGAGTTTACACACTTCAGCCAATGCACTAACTGAACAGAAAAAATATTTTTGCAAGTAGTTTTCCTCTTCCATTTTGTCTCTTCCTACATACCTGTATTTTTATCAAGAAAAGCAGAGTGAATAAGTATTTTGGTATCATATAATCACTGTGAAATAAATGCATGGCTTTTTCAGAATTGTCAGTCAATTTTGACATTTCTTCATGCTATGTAATCATAATTAATGTTATGCTTTGAGTTTGGGTAACATTAAGCTTTCCTGTTTGTCTACTGGTCCTCTCCAGTGGACTGCCATCTTAGCCATCTCACTGTCCTAGGACTTAAAACTCATCAATAATTATTTCATGAGGCAAGAGAGTTTAGAAGCCAGTATTCTGGAACAGTTTCCTATAAAGTGATTGCCATCACCAAGTTGTGATCTAAAATGCCACACTAGATTGAAATTTATGAATAGTAAACTTGCCTTATCTTCCTCTGCCTTCCTTCCCTTGCTCAGGCTGCAAGTAAATCTGCACCCATGGCATATTACAAACAATAACCGACTCCAGGGTTGAGACCTGAAATCCTGTATTCCAGATTAGAGCACAAGTTTGCTGAAAATTGGGTACTGAGGTCTTAGAAAACATGGCAAAATAGCTGGCTTTGGGAGAGAAGAGAGGTTGGAAACCTAAGGAAGAAACAAGTCTGAATGTTGGGTTAGCAAGAAAACTGCTTGTCCCAATTTTATTACAGAATCATAGGATCATAGAATAGTTAGGGTTGGAAAGGACCTTAAGATCATCTTGTTCCAACCCCCCTGCCATGGGCAGGGACACCTCACACTAAACCATGTCACCCAAGGCTCTGTCCAACCTGGCCTTGAACACCGCCAGGGATGGAGCATTCACAACCTCCCTGGGCAACCCATTCCAGTGCCTCACCACCCTTACAATAATGTGAATCATGTTAATTTCTAATTAATAAAATTGTTAATTTTCTCCTAGCCAGAAGTCACATTATTGTTAAAATAACAATTTTCTCCTAGTAAGTGAAATTATATAGAAAGACAATCAAAGATACATTGAACTCTGGTAAAGTTCATTGAATATCTATAAGAAAGGTATAAAAATTATCAACATTGTAAACAAATGTGTTGCCTCTCTGTTAGCTGTTTCCAGTTAAAAAAACCCTGCAAGACTGGGACAGTGATGTCTGCTCCTCTCTTCCTCTTCAAGGAACTGCCACCCCTACTCCACGGTGTCACACAAATGGTTCGCGTGGCTGCTTCAAACTGATAGCTGTGAGCTCCCAGCAAAGGCTGAGGAGTATCATTGAGGCTTCAGCCTAAACTACCCCAGTTCCTGGTCTTCCTGAGGCTAAAGGAAATCAAGGGATCAAGATGGAAAACTAACTTTCATCTGCCTTTCCTCCAGGTACGGCTAGGAAAGAAATGCAGGATTCATGGGATCATATGCTGTAGCCTAATGTGGGACATCTGTTTAAGAGTAAGAAGCCCTAAATACCCAGTGTTATTTGCTTATTTTGTCCAATGGCATTTCACAGTAAAATACACATGCTTTCCTTCAGCCTGGTCTCTGGTCCAGTGAGCTATCTTTCTCTTCATCAAATTGTACATTGACAGAAGACAGTGACACAGCTGCTCTCAAAGTGAGAGAAATCAGGTCTCTAAGTCCAAGGAAACTGCTTCCAGGCTGTGAATCTGTCTGTTACAAAGGCCTAACCTAGGGCTCTTCCTAGATACCAGAGTCTGTGAGACCAGTGCCACCTCAAACAAATCTCCCTGAAGTTTTTCCTTCTGGATACACCTGGGCCTCCTGTTTCTGTGGCATTCTGAAGAGAGACAAGACATGCAGCTCAGATTTGTGAATTTGACTCCCAGAGTCTGGTTCTTAGAAGCTAAGTGTAGAAACCCTGAGCATTTCTGGAGCTCCTTCCTTTTTTGATGTGGGTCGAAATGCCTTTCCCATCTGAAAGGACAAACCCCATCTTTCAATTTGGTGGCTCTCAGGGCCATAAGAAAACAGTGCCAGCTACAGTACTGAAACATGCCCCCAGATGATATAGGGCTGTGAGTAAATTAGGGAGCTCTTGCTGAAGTTGATAATTAAGATGAGCTTCAGATTCAGAAACCTGCACAGGAGTAAGCAGATGGCTTGCTCAGCTGCCAGCTGGAACTTAGCCTTCACAAGGCAGTCATTCAAGTTCAGCAGCTCAGCTTCCTTCTGTGGAGTCAGAGCAAAGTCTACCCATAACAAGATCCTTCTGAAGACTTGAGGCCACCTCCACAACTCTTACAAAAAGGCTGTGTGTTCTGGGAACAGTAGAGATTTTCAGATCTGGACTGGTTCAAGATCTCGCTTTTAAAATACAAAGCAAGACTAAAAAGATAAATGGAACACAATAAAGGATGCTTTGGGCCTACAGCATTCTTGAAAGCTCCTATTGATGGTTAGTGGCTTAGTATTTCACCCACATTGGCAGTCAGGCATTGATAATCAGGTGTCTTAAACACTTCATTATATCAGTAAAGGAATTCTTTTCTCTTTAAACAAATTTAAATACTTTAAAAAAACATACGAATCAAATAAGGATGGTATCATATATTTATAATCATCCAGGGAAGGCTTTAGTTTGGATAATTTTCAGCAGCAAACTCACCCAGCTGAAAACAGAATAGTGAGCAATAACAACAAAAAATGACATTCTATTCTTCAGCTATGCTAACTTACAATAGTGCCTCAGAATAACAGAGGCTTCATTATCTACTCTTGGTTCTTATAAAAATGCAGGAGAATATCTTCTGGCTTGCCACAGTGCCTAGATACAAGTAGCTGAAGTAAAGGTGAAAAATCAATCTTAACAATAATCCCTATGTTTCATTGCCCATTTATACCATACTTTTAAAAAGCAAATCTATTAACCATAGTCCCAAGTGCTTTTTTTTTTTTTCCTTTTATGCAGTAGACTGCTGAGAATCAATCTTTAAATGTATTCTCAATTTTAAGTTCAGAACAATCATTCCATGAAGTCTCATTTTCAAAACAAGATTACAAACTGAATTATAACAGATAATGTGCAATTTCTGCAGACACTTCATCTGCAGGTAAGTTTGAAAAACACTAGCAAAGATTATGTTTATTTTATGCACGCAAACATAATTTCCGCGCACTTTCCCTCACACAAAGTAATGAAATTTTAAGATACATTCCCAGTACTGAAAGGAAGTCAGCAACCATGTTCAGTTTTCTGCTTGTAAATTGAATTCTCTACTCAATTTATAAGGCACTGGCACAACTTGACATATCTATAGTGCAATAAAATACCTACCAGAGCTGTTGTAGCATATAAAACAATAATCACAGTGATGTGCTGGAGGAAACCCTTGGGGTACTCCGGCACCCCTTGTTAAAACCCTGTCACCAAATCAAAGGTGTTCACCCCTGTTTCTACTATAGATGGATTTCATTGCCATAGCTGTAAAAGTTAATCTGAGTGGGGTTGTTTGTTTTCTTACATTTTCCTCAAGTGATCTCAGCATCATGTAATTTCCAGGACAACTGGCTGCTCCTTCCCCTTCTTTCATATTATACAACTCAAAACCAACCGCTGTTTCTGAAAACGATGTTTCAGACACATGTAATCAATAATGTATATTTCTGCTTCACACTGAGGTTACGTTCCCAATGTGCTTCTGGCTAAGAAACAGCATTTTCTGTTAGACAGGAGAGTGGATTCTCAAGGTGTGCAGAAGAGAACATGGGTTTAGAAAGCAACAGGCTCCTCTATGCTGGAGATGGAGGGTGCTGCAGCTGGTACTCTGGTTCAAGTTATAGAAGTCTGCTCTTGTGATTTCTCCTTTCCTCCTTGGCTCGTCCAAAGAGCAAAGAATGGTTAACATAGGAATAAGGTCCCCATTCAGACCTATGTACGTCAGATGGCTGGGCTAAGCTTGCTTTGATCAGAGGAGATATGCAACATCCTGACAAGCATATGGGCTTGCTGGTGCTGAATCCAGCTCCAGTCTGCAGCAGCGCTTCTGGATCACCAAGCTAGAGCAGCTCGTACTTCTAACAGTCTGAGGGTCCTAGCTCAGTCTTTTATGAAGATCAAACTGGCAGCTGTCACGGATCTAAAAGTTTAAGTATAGGACATGTTAAGGGGAGCCTATTGGAAAGCATATGAAAATTACTCATGGATTGTAAAAATTTTCTTCATGACAGAATCAATCATTAGAATATCAACAGAATGCAATTCAGTAGAATCTCAAACCACATGCTAATTCTTACAGACAAGGATTTTCATCTGTGTTCTGCTTCATGAGTTTTCAATTCCACTCTTCTAACACTCAGTACCCTTTGGATTTAAAAGCTGTATTTTCAAGCACTCAAAATACGATGCACCCCTAAAAATAATGAAGGTATTTTCATATTCTGAGTTTATAAAATAACAGAGTTGAGTTGGTTTTGTCTCACAGTTTTTGTGTCTTCTGGGTGTGTGTGGGCAGTATTTCCAATCTTTTCCCGACTAGCAGGTAATCTAGAAACTTTTATTCAATGGAAAAAAAAATTTTCATTTAATCACTGAACTCTGGGTCTAGGGGGTTCAGGGAGAAAACAAAGTGACCTGAGATTTGCATTTAAATTGCTATATTTAGAAATAATGATTTTTTTCTCCCTCTCTCACTGTACTGTATATAGTTCTTTCTTGTACTCATTCTGTGTTCCAAAATAAATCTTTATTTCTGATTTCCCCCGCTCTTTCCCCGGTGTAAAGCCGTATGTATTTGCTTGGCATGAGCAACTGCCAATGATTTGATGATAGGAAGGGAAACAAGAAGACTTCAATTTATGCCTTCCCACTTCCTCCAGAACTGTTCTTCAGACTTCCCCGAACATCAAAAAACTTCTTTATTCTCCTCTAAATCTCTCCTTCCAAGTCCTCTTTGCCAGGATACCTAAATAGAGTTTGTCAATGTCAGACTGCTCCTACACTGAGATCAGTGCTTTTTGTATTGACAAATATATGTGTGTACTTACATATATATGAACATACATATACATAGTCCTCATTTACTGCAGACAGGCAGCTATTACTTGCCTTATATTTAGACAGAAAGGTCTCTGAGGGATAGAGTCAATTATTTCCCAGCTAACCTAAGATCTTAGGTGATGACTAACACTGGTATGCTCCATGGAAATGTAAATAATAGCTATTGCTGAGAACTTTATTCTGTTTTATGGTATGTTTCTCTATTAATCCAGTTTTGAAATCTGAAAACATTTTATTGTCTGCATTTTGCTTCTTTTTAATGAACTTAGAGAAGAATGCCCCCTCTCCTCCCTGTGCCAGTGACACCTGTATTCCACGAACCATTAGGAGAAGCAGTGCAATGAACAGCCTGAATTTATTTTCCGCAAATGATCAAGCTGGCAGCACCATAAAAATTAAGTTTCAGAAAAACCCTATGCAAACAAAGTATCTTCTTGATAATCTTGATGCCAAATAAGAATGAAAAATTATGAAATAAATATTAGTGTCATTTATAGAAGATATTAAGAACTCTTTGAACAACTTCAGCCAGTCAATCAAGAAAGGCAGAAGGGCAGAACAGCAGAGAGCAGGAGGGAGAAAGAAATGATGAAGTGGGTCCAGGATGACTACTGAATGTTGAAACATTAACTTAAACGGGTAAACATATAAATCCAGAATTATTTTATTTGCTTATTTACCGAAATATCTACAACTCTGTTCCTCAGCTTACTAAGGTATTATTTAGAATGTAAACAGACCTGAGTCTTACAGCTACTTTTACATTTTCTATTACAATTCGTTCTATAGCCTCCAGTCCCATTTTGTTTTGACAGTTACTCACTAAGCCAGGGAGAGGGAAATAAACCTTTCTTTAAATATCTGCAAACAGAACATGAAGCAAGTCTGCACAGAACATCAGGGTTTAGCCTGACTCATCACACAGTTTTGAGCTCCTGGTTTGGTGGATTATCAGTCAGTTGGTACACGATGAATCAAATTCAGGGATTTTAAGCACCAGCTGCTGAGGACAAATAGAGCTGCAAGAAAGCTGAACTTTTCAGAATAAGGTTGGTATAGACATGTAACTTCTCATCCAATTACAATGTAAGAAAGCAGACAGCATTAAAAATATGCAATAACTTCCTATTACAGAGGTAATGATGGTATCCTGGATTCAGTGCATTCAGCTATTACGGCTATTCAATATTAAACCATAAATGTTAATGGCATATCATTACTTAGTCAGATATATACTGGAATTTTATTGTTTTTTTTTCTATTTACCTTGCTGGCCGAAGGAGGCCTTCTGTTCACACAGGAACGTGTTCTTGATGTGTAAGGAAACACAACACTTTTCTTTTACAAAAATGCTTATTAAGTAAACTAATGTTGATTGACTTTGTTTTATTTGCATTTGGTCAGCATCAGTATCCTGACATTTAAAGCCTCTGGCCAAAAGCTGTTCCTGTCTTGCATTCCCATGCTATGTAAATGTAAAGGTATGGCAGACATTTTCCTAGACTGCAGACAAAGGTCCAGATGGAAGAGCAGTGAGAGGGAGGAAGGAAAGAATCAATGTATTTTACAAAGTCTTTTAACACAGTTTTCAGAAATGTAAGTGCCATTTTATCTGCTTCATTTTATTCCTTTCTTCAGGTGTTAGAATTACTGTCTTTAAAATGCAAAGTGTAAAAGCAGAAATGGTGCCTTTCCTGTCCTTCTGGTAAACAGCTTAAAATTTCTGTAGATTAGAGATAAATTAGGAGGGAAAGTATAAGGACCAATTAAGACACAGTGACTCTTATACACAGTGCATTTATGGAAAAACAACTGTACTGTGATTATGCAAATCAGCCCCTCATAACCCAAATGCAGGGATTTACATAACGGAGAAAAGAATTCTTCACAGTTATGCCCCGGTAATACACAGGATTCTTGCGCTTTAATTGTCTGACTCGTAATAGAATGATCCCCCTTTCTTTATTCAAGTGAAACACATGTTAGGACATAACCATTCTGAATCATTTGGAAGCCTACACTCTCCCACCAGAAAAAATGTGGAGTATGTTCTATTTTAAAGAGATACAAGTCAATGAAAAAAAGCCAGTATTTCTTCCTGCATCGATAAAAATTTTAACTGGATTTTCATATTGCATCACTGCTCTTGAAATAAATGTATACGAATACAAATGGGCCCCTTTGCTGGAACTTCTTCTTTCTTCAAACTATTAAATTCAGCACTTTTTGACAAAATAAGACTTCTCTGGTGCATATATTACTGAAGAAAACATTGGTATAATTTAAATTGCACAGACCCTATCTTACAGTTTTGTAATGTGAATTCTTCATATGAATCCTGATATTTTTGTTTAGTTAACTATGTGTAGACTATTAGACTAACTTGTGAGTTCTGTGTTTTACAAAACATATTATTCTGAAAAGATTACTATTTTATTGTAAGCCATGTGATAGGAACAGTATTTATTCAGTTGGGTGTAGTTTGCTGTACCTTTATTTTTGTCATCATGTATTCCACTATTTGAATGTGTTTTTTTAATATAAGCATGACTATGCAATTTCTATGAAAAACAAACAAACAAACCAACCAACCCAAAACAGAAAGAGGAGACTATATATAAATCAGCCCCTACCATAGCTCATCTTTTCTATC
Organism: Pezoporus flaviventris; assembly: GCF_033815535.1. Classification (NCBI taxonomy): domain Eukaryota; kingdom Metazoa; phylum Chordata; class Aves; order Psittaciformes; family Psittacidae; genus Pezoporus; species Pezoporus flaviventris. The sequence continues at coordinate 8,485,081 of NW_026892564.1, forward strand.
ACTCCAGCCAAGTTGATTGCAGGTGACCTTTATCACAATATGGGTACGTATTGTTCTATCCTGCTATAAATCCATTAAAGCATCATGATTTATTTTCCATCTGCAGACACCTTAGGCAGAGGCAACTGATTTCTCCCTTGTGCGCAGACAACAGAGCACTGAAAAAAAAACCCTTTCACGGTAACTACTGAACTTTCAAAGCCTTCCCTGTCACGTGGAGATGAAACAAGACCTTTGGAAGTTTAAAATGAGAAAGTACATGAACTACAAAACAGGCTTGTCAGTGATGTGCACAGGTTAGAGAACTTGCTGACTATGTCATTCCTCTGCTATGTGTAAGATTTGGGGTCTGCTCTTCACTTTGACCATGCTCCATGGTCTTGGAAGCGTTCTTACACCCAAACATCTGTGCTGTCCCAATGGGGCTGTTCGCTGCATTTATTCTCTCTCACACAGAAAGAAATCCCTAGAAAAGCACTATAAAAATTATTTGGATGGAAAAAATTTACATTCTGCTCTAAGAGAGATTCACAAAAAAATTGCAACCAGTTGTAGGAGGTGAGGTTCCGACAGCTTTTCTATGACAAATCCTCAGCTTTGCAATGGGCTAACAACACCTTGCTGACAACCCCCTACTGACATAAACCAAACAAATAGTAAGGAAATGTTACAATCTTCCAAAAGGAAAATGAGGTCTCCTCTCCTCTCTGCCCCAAATATTTTGGAGGTAGTCTATAAACTTATTTGGTGATCTGTTAGTGTTAGTTTATAACTGATTATAAGTATTTAAGAAAACCCGCACAATGAACATTTATCTTTCTTCTTGAAATGGTAAAATCGGAAAAAATAAATATAAGTATTGGGGATGGAGATGCTGGGAAGATCCAAACACATCTGTAGCCTCTAGAAGGAGACTAGACAATTGGCATGGGATTTGTGACTGCCCCAGGTTTATTTCTCAAAAAAATTACCGCATGATCTTGGATAAGAGTCTAGATTTCTGAAATGGGGACAATATGTTCTGGTCTCACTATCAACACAAGGTACCATATTTTATATACATTACAATTCATTTCATAATAAATAAGACTTGTCTTAAGGCCTAGTACATGTTTGTCAGCAAGCATTAAGTTTGTTTTGGTTTTGTTTTTGTTTTTATGAACAGAAAAAAAAAAAAGTTTTATTCATTTCTATCTGGAAAGATCTGCCAGACTGGACCTTCCACTTGTTCCACTGCTGTTTTAAAAAAGTATGCGGTACTGCATTCGAAGTTCCTCTCTATCTGCAGACCTTTACCTAGACTTGCCAATTACAGAGTTTCTCCTACTGGAAACCATTCACACCTTTGTGAGGTTAAAATCCAAGTTTAAAAATAAAAGAATATTTACATAAAAGTTTCATCTACATCACTTACATAGCATGGTGAGATAAAAATTAAAAAACAAACGTTTCAAGCGCTCCTTCTCCCTTGGGGTCTTTTCTTTTTTTTCATTATTTTTTCTTCTAGTAGTTTTGTTTTTCCCATGGTATCATTGTGCAATTTCATTTCAGTTTGGTCTGCACTGGACTGTGCAGATTACCTATCTAATGACATATGGACTTCTTACCACCGTAACACCTCTATTCTTGCAAGTGAGAATTTCGAGTGACAGAGCAAAGCTGCTTGCTCTCAGTTTTGCAAAAATCGCATCTGCCAGATTGCCACGATCCATTTCAGAGATAAAAAAATCAATTAATATTCTAATTTGTTATGTGTCTTTAATCAGTCACACAACATTTCGTTACACAAATTATAACCTTCTAAAAATGAAAGCTCTTACATATGTTAAAATACATCCCTGAAAATATTTTACATTTACTTATTCTTCTGATGTAAAAACTATTAAAGACTGAATGACTCTCTAATGCCTGCTGTTAAACCACACATGCACACACAGCCTTCACTTTCATGTCTACAAAAGTGGCAAAATTATCTCCTTGCATCATTAGGTAATTTTTCTGTCAGCAACAAAAAGGTTTTTTCTTTATTAGCTGAAACAACACTGTCAATATTGAATTAGTTGTATATTTAATACCAGTGTATGCATACTAACACATACCAAACAGATTCAAGAACCTTAGAATTATCATAGACAAGAGCAAAAAGCTAATGCTTATTTTTTTTTATAAATGTGAACAAATTGAGGATTCGACTTTAAATCAATACTTTCTATTACAGACCAAAAGAACCCTGCTGACTTTAACCCTATTGATTTCACAGAGATATACATTGATACTTTTAAACTGTTCTGAATAGTAAAGGAACTCACGCAAACAACATTATGGATGATCTAACAGAATTTTGAGTGGGAAAAACATGGCTATCATCTTAATATATTACTGATGTATTAGAGCTATTTCCTTGTTTAAAAGACATTTTCACACTTTCACATTTTCTAATCCCCAAAGATACACAGTTCCCTTATTTTCCCAGTATTTTTGAGTTCTGGCGAAATTCTGCTTTAAGATAATATGCCCACACACATTTGTCATAAACATGAAACCCAAAGTTAGGAAATATTTACTTATTGGTCCCATGGCCACTGTGAAGTTCTGCCATTCCAGTTTTGATGATTCAGCAAAAAATCATCAGTAAAAATTACCAAAACAATCTGACATACCAAGAATTGACTCAGATTGTATGAGTTTGACCCTTTCTGTTCTCCAGCTAATTCTGAGTAGTTTACTAAACCAGGTTTGCCTTCTGATTTTTCTAGTTTTGACTTGAAAACATTTAGTATGCTGTCCAAAGAAATGACAGAGAAGAAAATCTCTAATTCAATCTAATCTGCTAACACAAGCTTTTTAACCAATCAAGTTTTACTTACGTGGAATTTTGTTCAGTTCATTCATGAACTTCTCTTTTAACTTAGAAAATGCATCTTCTTTTCCTCCCCCTCCTCCGGGACTGGCTGGCTCAGTGACATTGCTTGGAGGGGCTGCTGCTACTGTGGTAGCTGGGGGTGCTGCCAGGGCCTCATGATGACTTTCACTCACCATTTTAACCCCTGGGTAAGCTGTTGGAATAAATAAATAAACAAATAAATAAAAAACAGAAAAAAAAAAGAGAAAAAAAATAAAGTCACTGGAATGGATCTGTCATCAACAAATGACTAAATAGGCAGAATATCTCTTGGTGCTCATGCTTACTGGGTAAATACAACTGTACCAGCATATTGCTTCATGACCTTCATAAAATCCTTACTAGAAAATACATGAAGCCTTTTGCGGGGTTAATTTCAGCCAGGATTATTTTATTTCTTTGAGTTCTTCTCCAATGGTGTTGCATTTTGAACTGCTGAATTTGAAACTTCAAAATTACTGTAAAGCTCTCATGCAGATTTACATTTTCTCCTTCAAGTCTGAAAGTGTAAGCAAATTGGGTAATAACCACTTCCTACGTGCAAATTTCACAGACTATTTACAGAATTATTTTTCTATGAGCGCTACAGAGGTGTGGATCATAGCTGAAATGTCTTTATAAGATAAATAAAGTGATAAGGATATAATAAAAACAGTTCAAGATTTCTTCTCAAAGTAAAACCCTATTGTTTCCTATTTAAGTAACTTGTATATTAAACAGAAACTGACTTCCATCCATTTTTATCTACACTTATTGAAGGCAATTTTCCCTCCAGTTATTTTGTGTGACATTTGCTACTGACAATATTCTCTTAAATTATTCAGATGTCTCAGTGTATTCATGAAACTACGACATCTGTAGGGTATCTAAATGCAGCCATATTTAAATATCTGAGAGGCTGTCACAATCATAATCCTGCATCAGCATATTTTTAATTTCATGTTGTTTAAAGGGCATTTTTCAAAACCTTGAGTGCAAATTACTCTAACGGGTTTTCATGGCAAGGTTTGTGTAGTGGTTGGGTACAGGGCCAGAAGCTTTCCCCATGTCCAAACGGGCCGATGCCAGCTGGCTACAAGATGGAGCCACTGCTGGCCAAGGCTGAGCCCATCAGTAAGTGATGATGATGGTGGTGGGGGAAAACGTGCATGACGGCAATTGCAACTGGGAGAGAGGAAGGAGAATATGTGAGAGCAACAGCTCTGCAGACACCCAGGTCAGTGCCGAAGGAGGGCAGGAGGGGCTGCAGGTGCCAGAGCACAGATTCCCCTGCAGCCCGTGGTGCTGGTGAGGCAGGCTGTGCCCCTGCAGCTCATGGAGGTCCACAGTGGAGTGAATCTCCTCTTGGAGCCCATGGATGCCCACAGTGGAGCCAATATCCACCCGCAGCCTGGGGAGGACTCCAAGCTGGAGCAGCGGAAGTGAGTGAGGAGTCCTTCCCTGAGGAGGAAGGAGCAGCAGAGACAGCATCTGATGAACTGATTGCAACTCCCCATACCCTCTCTGCTGGCGGGGAAGAGACAGAGAATACTGGGAGTAAAGTTAAGCCCAGGAAGAAGGGAGGAAGGGATGAAGGTGTTTTTAAAATTTGGTTTTATTTCTCATTATCCTATTCTGATCTGTTTGGCAATAAATTACACTAACTTCCCCTAGTTGAACGTGTTTTGCCCATGATGGTAATTAGTGATCTCTCCCTGCCCATATCTTGACCCATAAGTTTCAAGTTACATTTAATCTTCTGTGTCCACTTGAGGAGTGATAGAGTGTCTTTGTTGGGCGCCTGGTGTCCAGCCAGGGTCAACATACCACAATTACAAAGCAAAGAGTTTTGGGCCAGTGGGGTGAAGGTGAGATGATGTGACATGCACAAAGTGATTCTGCTAGCAAAAGAAGGTTGGCTGAAATGTATATATTGTTTCTGAACACATTGTTCTGATATTCTGCAGCATCCTAACTATCGCTGCTCTGAATAATCGTTCTGTTTTTCTTCAGAAAACCAGAGGGTGAAAGGGTTCGAGAGATAACAAACATTCATTACTGCTCTGAGTGTACAATTGCTCTCAGCCCAGACATAAACATTTGGCCTTTGATCTTTTGCTGAGAAATTTAAACATCACCAAAGGAGAAAAAGGCAACACATCAAAATTAAAGGGGCGTAAGAGTGTCTGACTTCATGCAATATGATGAATCATGAGCTTTCCTGCCTTGTGACTGCTTTCATGGATGTTGCCGAGAGTGCTCAAATCACTAAATCAAAAAAAGAATTGACTTTTTGTCCTTCAACTTTACTTCCATGAGCCCACAGTCATGAAGACCTGCAGACTCAGATCTGGACTGCAGGGAGAATGTATCTTTGTATATCACCCTCACCATTCTTGCCATTAAACAGGGGTTTGCACACATAGTCTGTAATACAAGCCATTCTCTAATACTGTCATACAATGAAAGAGATTTTAACTAAATAGGGGGGTGCTCCTGTTCTGAGGAAGCTGTTTGGTGGATATTTTGCAGCAATTTTATTGATGCAGCACTGAATGAAGCAGTATTCCCTGCCTGCTCATCACTTCTGCCTTTGCTCTCACGATCTCTAGCCTAATATAAAATCATGTTCATGTTGACACAGAATATGTATACGATGCAGCTCCATAAATATTTCATAAGCATGCAGTCTTATCTATTTGCCTGTAACAACATGGGAGCAGTTCAGTATTTGAAGCGGACAGAAATCGATGGAAAGATTCCAGTTAATATCCATAAACTCTGGCTCAAGTCTAGTATCTGCAGACTTTCCCACTTGCCTCCCAAAATAACAATTGTGAAAAAAATCTAGAGCATAATTTGGGTAGTATGAAATAAAATGCTAGCTCCCCTAGACTAGAAGACTTTTTCCATATGCTCTGATGAATGCCAAATACTATGAAGCAAAACATGCAGAGCCATCAGCTTTAAACATTAGCGCTGGTTTATATTATAGCATTTTGTCAATGAATGTCAGTTAAATCAGAAGACAAGTTGCATGATATATCATAATTAAATCAAAATTAAATTGCTTAATTATAATATATTGCTTAATTATTTCAGGCCTGGCAGTTGACTATTTTATTTTGTAATGGAAGACACAATTTGCAGTGATGACTTTCAGCTAATTAAAAATTAAGGAAAATGTAATTTATTTGCTTCCAGTTTTGAAGCTGTATTTTGAAAATATATTAGGAGTACAAATTTGAAGCATTACACTTTCATTTATTTAAAAAAAAAAAAAGGGAAAAAATAACAAAACAGATTATTCCTCTGATCTCCAGGAACAACCCTTGGTAGAATCCCAGTGCCCTTAGAGATCACTACATGTAATGAGGCATGAACAAATGCTTTGAGACTTTCCACAGAGCCTTTGACCTTTACACGCTAATGACACTGTCCTGATACTTTAAATAGGTGTGAACGGGCTGAAAAAGAATCCTGTCTCTGCAAAAGCCTTCTGCAGTAAAGAATTTTCTGAAGAGCACATGCTCACTCCCTTAAAAAGGTAACATCTGTTGGCTGCTATTCTTGTAACCCTGCTGCTTTCCACAATAATGGTATAAACATTATGGTATTATTAGAGACTGCAGAATACTGAATAATTGGACTTAAATTGGCCTTTTACAACAAAAGGGGTTACTTTAATGCCATAGTGATTGCTGAAGGTAAAGATCTACAGAATACTAGCAGATTATCTGCCATTTATGAAATGGTAGTTGCAAGCACAAATTTCTTGTAGGCTGAAAAATGAAATGTCATAGAATTCAATTATGATTTCCAGTTCAGTGTTCGCTACAATGATTATAGTGCTATGTATGAAACATGTTTCATGTGCAATATGCAGCCATAAATAAGAGTACATTCTCAGTCATAAATAAAAGTACAATTTCATTTTCATGCTTCTATAAAAGAGTAGACTATATTCCCTAAGCATGGCAATTCTTTGGTGTACCACTGCTTATCCATACTAGTGCCATATAATCACTGTAAGGCATGTGAAACAAAACAATGAGCAAATACGTGGAATACTTTGAAGTAATGCTTGCTGTCTCTATAGAGAAATAAGCAAGTGTTGACTGAAAATCCAGAGATGATGATTTGAACCCTTGAGGAGGTCAGGGGTTTAGAACCTTCCGTTACCTATGCAAGAAACACTAACAAAAATACTATATCAGCTCAAGCGTCAACATAATTTCTAAGGAATTTCCTCTGAAAATGAGGCAACCACATAATTTCCAAATGCACGCTGGAGATTTGTAAGAAGCAAGAGACACAAAGTATTAGCTGACTGTCTTTGTATGCTGATATTGATCCTGAAGGTGAGAGTCCTGCTGGAAAGCACCACTTGAGAGTGTAGTAAAGTAGCAACTATTCTTAATAGAGGAGTAAAGGAGACTAAGATTTCAGACATGGATGATTACATTAGGCTCTCAAAATCAGAGTTTAAAGGATATGTTCCAAGGGCAACAGACTCCTTGTAAACATTCTGGCATATACAAAGTAAGATGTAGACAATCTGGGGGGATTAATCCCATGAAAACGTTTTCTTGTTTAAATTATTTAAAAAAAACCCAAACACCCCCCCCAAAACAAAACCAAAAAACACCCAACGAAAAACCCAACCTAAAAACCAATCAACAAAAAAAAAAAAAAAAAAAAATCCCCCAAACCCCCACCAAACTTTAAATATAAACTGAATAGTCAGAAATTAATGTGAACCCAGTGGCATGTTCAGAGTGATTCATGTGAAAGGGTGATTTTCAGGATTTGCAAGGAGAGCAAAACTCAGGGTAGTGTATCATCTTCTAGCAAATCATGGGGAGATTTACAATAGGCTTATCAAGACAAACAAAAACAAAAAAAACCAAAAAAAACCCAAACAAACAAAAAAAACCACCAAAACCAACCAAAGAAAAAAACAACCCGGAGAAAAAAACCCCACAACCAAAACCCATATTGTTTCTCTGTGGGTATACCATAGTAGCTAAAATTACTTAGTGAATACTTAATCTCATGGAAATAAAGCTGGTGACATTCCCTCTACATGGCGGATAACAGACAATTTAATTTTGCTCATTCCTCTCCTTAACTGCTGAATACAAACTGCGTGGAGTGAGACAGGAAATAGGTCAGACATCGCATGCTGACCAAATCATTCCCTCCAAGTGAATTTCCAGAAAATATCCTTTTACCTTGCTGCCTTTCACATTTTCTACCAGACTAAAATTTAAAACTAATGAAATCTATCAAAGCATACAAATATAGTGTTCCTGTGTGGAACTGTAAGTTTTCAGAAGTAACTGTCACCATTCCTTCATCATTCTTTCAATATTTAATGCTGTAACTGTAATAGAGCTATTCACTGTACCTCAATAAGCCTGCAAAGTTTTAAATCGGAATGTGTATTGTTAAAAGGCATTTTCTGGACACCTTAACTTTTCAGCATCCCGAATGTGTTCACCTCAGCAGTTATATCCAGTTTGGAATGTAATCACAAAACGTACCCAAGAAAGAAAGAAAAAAAAAATCACGTTAACAACAGGGGTGTTCCTCTGTCATTTTTGTTTACAGCTCCTGTGCACTGAAAGAGAAAGAAACTATTAGCTTTCAGCGCTGATATGTCCAGGATAAGCATGCAGTGTTACCAGAGAAAGGTTTGACACCACATTGAAAATTTACCCTTTCCATTAGACTGTTTTTGATGAAATTAATTCATCATTAAGACGATGAGAACATTACCAGATGTCTAAAGATATCTAAAATAAACTATCTCTTCCTAGATTTGAGTATTCAGGGATGTTAATAATGCATTTTTTACTCATTCATCTTCCTATTAATGAAACACACTATTGTCCTGGGTTCAGCAGCAGCAGTCATTTTTCTCCTCCTTGGTAGCTGGTGAAGTGCAGTGTTTTGACTTTCAGCTCGGGAACAGAGCTGATAACAAGGATGTTTTGGTTTGGCCAAGGACTTTGTGAGCCTCATGCTCTGTCAGGGAGGAGGGGAAGCCAGGAGGAAGCAGAGACAGGACACCTGACCCAAACTGACCAAAGAGGTATTCCATACCACAGCACGTCATGCCCAGGAGGTAACTGGGAGTTACCTGGAAGGGCTGGGACTGTGGGGTTGGAGGAGGTATCGGTCAGAGCTTGGTCGGGCTGGGGGGGGGGGGGTTATCGGTCGGCTGGTGCTGAGGTGTTGTTTTCTCTTCCCTTGCTATTTCCTTTATCATTGTTATTATTGGTGGTAGCAGTAGTGATCTGTGTTATACCTCAGTTACTAAACTGTTCTTATCTCAACCTGTGGGAGTTGCATTCGTTTCAATTCTCCTCTCTGTCCCCCCAGGAGTAGGGGGAGAGCAAGAAAGGGGGGGAGTGAGTGAACGAGCCCTCTGCCTGGTTTTAAACCACGACAACTATCTATCTTCCCAGCTTCACTAATGGACATTCATTTTAAAAGACAAGCTCAGAAAAGAGACTTACTTGGCTTTTTACAAAAAGGGGTCTGTAACTACATTTTCAGAAGAATAGAAGGTCACGGTTAAGATGTCATATCAAAACAGCCTTTTCACCACTACTACAAAGGCTGACAATGCAATTCAGATTTAGTACTGCTTTAGAAAAGGCCCAACATTTCATGGGGAAAAACGTTCTGATGAAGAATCTGGTAGGGCAAACCAGGTGTCCTGTCTCCGCTGCTGTGGAGGCAGAACAAATGTCCCAGCAATCCCTCCGTCCTCGAATTACCCCTGCACCCCTTTTAGTTCCCTGTCACATTAAATACATTTTACTTAATAGATATCATTACAACGTACCACAGAATCACAGAATAGTTTGGGCTGGAAGGGGCCTCTAAAGATCATCTAGACTAACCCCCCTGCAATGAGCATGTTTCAATGCTAACCATATAATGACACAGGAAATGATCTGCCCAGCCAACAACTAAAACGTCTGAGTATTTTGGAAGGGATATAGACACTGTGAACATTGGAAAAGGACAAATCCCTTAGTACATGGCACAATCTACATGCTTCTCTTTCAGCTTCCTGGTCACGCATTATTAAATATGGCAGAAGCATTTAACATATAGGGATCTGAAATACCTTATGCTGCAAACTCCGTGCAAGAGAATATTTGTCTTGCATTTTCAGAAAGAACTTCAGTCTGATACGTTATCTATGAACAGCTAATCACTGTATATTTAGCAGTACCAAGCTATTTAAAATTATATTTTCAGATTCACTCCTTAAGCTGTTGATAAAACCACTGTTAATTTAACTCAGAACAGTGAAGCCAACACTATGCTCTTTCCAGCTAAAAATTGTAATTTTTTGACTGCACTTCAAACTTCTGCTCCTGCAGTGCAGAAGAGCACACCGAATCCAAAGGAGTCAGAGCAGCCTACAGAGAAACATAAAAATCAAGAGCAAAGAGCACTGCAGTAAGTCAACAGTTATGAATATCTTGCACAGATTCTCTACATAAATTCCTGCTGCCATGACCATGTTCTGAAAATCTTTTTTTCCCCCCTAAGTATACAATATTTCTTAGTCATGTGTTTCCTTTGTTTTTAGAGGTGATGGGGCTAGAGACAGCTCTGTCTCTCTGCATGTTGACACTGTTGTCATGTTTCATGTTTTCTTGTCAAAGCATCAGAATATGGATAATTTAACCCCTCTGTCTTCCTCTACTACTGTAAACACCACTTCAAAATGACTGATAATTGCTAGCTATGAATAGGAATAAGGGAAAGAAAGAAACTACAGTAATTTCCTCCCACATGATCATTCTGTCATCTTACATGCTTATATCTTGCTTCCTGAAGCTGTAATCTGCATTTCTACTCCCCTGATATTTGGTTACATACTTCCTTTATACAGCAGTGAAAGACAAAAGAATTCATACAAAAATTTGCATTCAACTGAATTTAAGCATGATATTCTAATTCAGTCCACAGAGAATACTTGCTGTTCCAAAATAATTTTAGACTAACCCTACAAATAATTAAGCCCTTTATATCAATAAATTCCTTGTGTACATTGCATAAAATCAATTTATATTCACATAGTTGGCTACTATCCAATCAATGGCTCTAATAAAGCCTATAAACTAGAAAAGTGTCATAGAGATTAATTATGACGTAGTAGAATTCATGAGGACATCAGAAATTGTATTGGAGAATGATATTAATATTCGTGTTCTGGTATCTGTGGGTCATAGCTCTAAATTCCCTATTTTCCCTTCTTCCTTCTATTTCTTTCTATTGTGTCCCAATTTCTGCACTCAGTAAGGATGGGGTTAGTAAAATTAATTAGGAACAAGCAGAACAGTATGTGCACTAAGGAACCAAACATGGGGAGATGAGATGTGCAATTCCATGCTACCTCACACATGACTTAAGCCTTGGTCATAGGTTGTGAAATAATTGGCACCTTAGAGTGTGATTCTACTCTGACAAGTGACTATATAAAAACTCCACCTTCTTTCTGAAAAAGATCTGCTCTGTATATTCAGTCATATATGCTGAATTTAATGAGTACCACATTCCAACTTCACCATCAAGTGTTTTTTTACATTAGATCTGCAGTATCAAAAAGGTAAGAAAACAAGGAGAACACAGTAAGACTGCATTCCTTCTCTGCATCATGAATGCAACTCTAAACTAAATTTAAAGACCAGTTAGTTATATTTTTGAAACCTACTGCAGATTCCACAGTTACAGCTGAAGGCACGGAGTTATATCCTTGTAGGCAAGCACATGAAATTTGGGCTCCATTCCTTGGTTGTAGGTGGGAGAAGGAAGTACAGCTAGTTTTTCAGATCCTATGACAAGACTATATAGATGGCATTTAGAAAAATGTAGACAGTTGGTCTTTGGCATTAAAGCTTTAAGATGCATCACCCAAGTCTACTAATGGGAAAAAATTGTAGAATTTTGTAGATCAAAATTTGCACATTCTGTGTAATAAAAGATTCAGACTTTTCAGGTAGATACAGAAGTGTTAAAAAATCCCAGTATTTCATCACACAGACATCAATCAGGTACATGCAAAGTACCTCGGCATACACAAATATATCTATCTGTATGTATACACCATAGGTATACTCCTCCCATATGTGCATTAATGATATGTTACTATGCTTGCTATCAGTTGACTAAACAAGTATTGTGATTGCCCTGTCAATAAAGCAAACAATGACGGTTTGAGTCCAAGAATTTTCTTGTAAACAGATGGTGGGTTTGTGGGGAAATACACAATTTTCATAACTTGTGATGCTGAGAAAAAGATTTTTCGGGGCATTCTTAAGCCATTTAATATCAGCACTGAAATCAGGAACAATGCTGCAAAATCATGAATGTAAACTGATTGACTGTGACAGGTTCTGTTAATTGCAGCTACATGAAAATTACTGTTTCATGAATGTCACCAGTCCAGGAAAGAAAAGCATGGGGGCATAGGAAGCATCTGCATTTAGATTTGTTTATTTGGAGTTAAAAATAAAATAAATTTATTTTCTATTTATCATTAATTGCTGTACTTACACTTTGAAGGCAATCTTATCAGCACATGGAAGAAGAATACTGGAAATTGGAACTAATTGTCCCATAATGACTGATACTTTTTCCCCCTGTTGAGAATGATATGCCATCACCCAATAGCTTTCTGCACACAGCAGGAGGGAAAATTATCAATCAATTACATGACAATTAATTCCTAACTTGTAACATTTTTCTACTGAAAAGAAAAAAAAAGCTCCTAATTTGAGATTAATATCCATGTGTTCCCTACAGTGTCTTGTCATTCTTTTAAAAGATGCCCTTTTGCATATCTGAAATTATTTTAACAACTGAAAACCGTAAGCTGAGGCAGTTTATAAAGTATTAGTAGAAGCACTAATTTATACTGTCAGTACAAATATTTCTGGGCTTGCTCAGCCTACAGAAGAAGGCTCAGGGGACACCTTATAGCAGTCTTCCTAGGGGGGCTACAAGAAATCTGGAGAGGCCCTAAAGGGGCCTACAAGAAATCTGGAGAGGGACTTTTTACAAGGGCATGGAGTGACAGGACAAGCAGCAGTAGTATTAAACTGAAAGAGGGTAGATTTAGATTAGACATTAGGAAAAACTTTACTATGAGGGTGGTGAGGCACTGGCACAGGTTGCCCAGAGAAGCTGTGAATGCTCCATCCCTGGTAGTGTTCAAGGCCAGCCTGGACGGGGCTTGGAGCAACCTGGTCTAGTGGAAGGTGTCCCTGCCTGCGGCGGGGGGTTGGAACTGGATGGTCTTTGAGGTCCCTTCCAGCTCAAACCATTCTATGGTTCTATGAATTATTTCTGTATATGAACAATTTAGCAAGTATCTCATTCAAAAGAATGTTGTATCCAACTCATGCATGAGCAATACTAGAGAAAAAAAACAGAATAAAGATGAGGAAGTAATAAAACAAAAGGAAAAATGTAAACTGCTTGGATATCTTTTGTTTAAATAAAGTTAAGGGCTGAATGGTAATCTAGGATTTTCATAAATTTAAAACTTTCATTTTTTTTTGTACATGGAAATACTTGGTGTGGCCATGTTCCCACCTCTTCTATAGACCAGAGAAATCCCACATGAAGTAGCTTTGAATTAATTTGGGCAAACAATAGCCCTTAGCCTACGGCTGCTGCCTCCATTTGTGCTTCTCTAAAAGGGAAGAGTCATCGTTGTTCAGCTTTTTAAATGTAGGACTCGCAAGCCCACCTTCAGGAAAGGGCACAAACATCACCTGGAAGAAGGTGCTGGCGACAGTTCAGAGGGGGAGCAGAATTTATGAGTCACTCCTGTTTTTAGCATACCCTGCTGATTAGGCAGCTTCTCACTCAGCATGCTGGCTGCTGAGCAGCCCACTCTGAGGTACTGACATCTCCCAGATATTATATGGGAAGCTTGATCTAAAGCTTTGATAGAGCCCAAGGTTGCAAAGAGTAGGGCTATTTATATGCACAGCATCAGGGATCCTCTAATCAAATCCACAACCTGGATTCACTCTGCTTGTACAATAGGATGACAAAAGCAGCCTGGTGTCTCTGTTGGATGCTATGACCCTTCTGGATCATGCATATTCCCTACTTCCACCTGAAGTTCAGCACATCTTTGAAAGAAACTTGGTGTACTGAGGCCAACTGAGATGCCTCGGCTGAATTCTGAAAGCTGTCCTCCTGAGTGCCTCATCTAGGATGGCAGGTAAAGCCCCAGAGCATCATGCCCTTTTAGACTGAGGGATGGATCTACCCTAAATTTGGACAACCGTCTGCAGTAGCATTCTGACTGAGGCAGTGATTGATAGACCATTCTGCCTCATTAGCCACTTACTGCTGCAGGAGGGCAACTAAGGTTAGCGCTATTGCCAAAACAACCTGAGGGAGATAGAAATCCTACTTAATAGGCATGGCTGATTTATTGCTATTGCTGGCTTTCCCAATTTTGTTCTTCCTTCTGCCCAGTACAGTGCTCTTTGTTTTAAACCACTGAATCAGTGCTTGTTGGAGGGAATGTGCTGTTCATCAAAAGCATGTAAGTAGGATATTTCAGTTTTTCAAGTTTGTGGATGGAAACTCGAGCAAATTTTACTTAACCTACTGGTAATTAAACCTGGACCACTCTGAACACCTCATTGGTTTCAGGATGGTTACAGGAACATTGTTTTTTAACCCAGTTCACAGGTACTGCTCTTGTAGTTAGATCTCTAGGAGTTAAATGCCTTATAGCACATTTTCACACACCCTAAGTTTTCCTGTAAATTTAGGTGATTGAGCTAATTGTCCAAGTGGGACATCAAAAGAAGGGATGCAGGTAAAAATCTGTTCTGTTTTAGATCTTATTTTCTTGGATGATCATGTTGTCTAATTGAATGCTTCAATGCGATAATGCTTTTTTTGTGTATTTGCTCAGTTTCCTTTTTTCTCTCTTTGTTTATTGCAAAGCTATATATATAGCTATGGTATTATAACCATTCATTGATCACAAACCCTAACCTGTAACCATGATCCATTTAAAAACTAAACCAAAAATCTTACTGGTCATATGTGCATAGGAAAACGCAATTCTCTCTTGTCACAGAGGAGAGAACAAAGACAAACAGTTATGCATTCAGTTCCCACAATTTTCGGTCACTATAGCTGGTGTAAAATATACATTTATCAAACTTTTAGCTGAAAACAGTATTAGTTTTGCTGTTATGTGATCTGTGGTCTGCTGAGCACTGTGTGGCATTGCAGACTTGCAGCTGGGGAGCTTTAGCTCTAACGATACACATCCTCCAAGGCTATGCTACCACTGCTTGGCTGGTAAACCTGGCCAACAAGGAGAATGACGTAAGGCAGAGGTTCATGCTCTCCACTGCTCCATGTGCTCAAAAGGAAGGAGTGCCCAGGACAGACAAGTGATAACTTTATTTCCCTCCTCTGGTAGCTGTTTCTTGCCCTCTGCAACCTGTAAATCAAAGTGTATTTCTCTGGAAAAGCATGAGGATACTGTGTAAAACCTGAAGCAGGATGTAGGGAGCCTAACATGACCTTTTAAGACCCTTTCAGTATATGTGTTTCTGCTTTGTGGCATGGCATTTTGTCTTCATGAAAGCATGTAAACGCAGGCATGGAATTAAAAGATAATGCCAGCACTACTCGCAAGAGCTTGGTCCTCTATAATGAATGTAGCAGTAATTATTAAAGAAATCCTTGGCTTTCTCTGAAAAACACGCAGCCAAAAGCTTTTCAGAGATTATACCTACATTATAAAAAGAGAACACAAAGGGATTCAACATGATTGATGAAACTGTTTGCTTTCTCTTTAGAAGACAGTAATAAATAAGTTAGCGTTTCAAAGTTCTGTGAATAGAAAAGATATTTGAGAGAAAGCACACAAATGTATTGTTCTGTAGCACGACCATTTGATGAGCTCCAGAAATCTCTTTGGAAGAGAAAAGATGTATTATAGTGTATAAAGGAAGAAATCTTCAGTATGAGGCTGTTATCTAGTTGCTAAGGGCTGATTCTTCATGAAAACAGAACAGAATAGAATAGATAATTTAAGCATTCTGAGGTAAAAGCAGAAAATGTGGTTTAGAGCACAAGGGACATTCACAATGGAATGCAAGTGGATGCAGTAAAGTCTTGAGTGTGACAAGAAAAAGATTGCCACAAATATGAAGAGACGAAAGTCAAAGTTTTGCCTTCAGTTCAACAAAGCCCTTGGAGAAGAAAAGAGGAATTAGCCTTGCTGGAAAGTACATTAGCAAAGAGAAAAGAAAGATGAAAAGAAGAATACCGCTTCAAGGTAATTTTGAAACAAGCAGCAACTACTAAACCTTTAGCTATAAGCCTGTAATTCTGGTTTGTTTATTATTAGTTGTCAGAAAAAAAAATAAACTAAAAGCTTGAAACAACATAGATTTGAACTTCATTCTGTTCATACTTTTTGCTGCCAAAACACAAATAGGATAATTTAAAATTGTTTAAACCTAGACAAAAAAGACTTCTGCAAATGGAAAAGTGTGTTATCTAATTCTTTTAACACGCACAAAGTAGCACTTTTTTCTTGTCTTCTGCTCTTTATAAAGCGAACAGTTTTAAGTTCACAGAGCACCTGAAGAACAACAAGCCATCTCCTCAGAAGTTAGGAACAAGTGCAGTTGCCTTGCCCTGCACACATGCAGGACAGCTTTCCTTAAAGAGTTTAAAAAACCCAGAGCCACACTGAGAAGTAAGTCCCCACTGAAAGTCCCTTCCTACTGAAACCTGGGCTAATGTGGCATCTGTGTGTCAGCCATTATCAGCTGTCACAGTAGGAGAGAGAAGCAGCATTTATGGCAACGAGTGATATTTGATTTTAATCCACAAGCACAAGCACTGACTGGAATTTTCATCACCTTTCCAACCATTTGAAAACAGTAATTGTTAGTTCTGTTAAATACCTTCTCTTTCTAAACCAATACTCTCCAAATGCAAATTGTAGTCACAGCTGCAAAGGAAAACTACTGCCAAAATACACCATTGGGAGAGAAGAAAATATAGTGACAGCTGGCTGCCTCCAAAGAGGGAGAGTGGCATCTCTCCGAAACACTGTCGGCTCTTGTAGAAGAAATGCTAAAGAGCAAGTATCAGCCAGGCACTGGCTGACAGTGTTATCAATGGGAAAAAATTGGAGGCTGTGACTTTAGAAGCAGCAGCAGGAAAGGATCAGGAGGGCTGAAGCACTGTGATGCCTTTGCCTTCACACAAGGTGAAACTTTAGTCAAAATGATGTAAAGGTATGCTTCTTTTGTTAGTTTAGACTCAACAGGTGTCCTTCACCTCCCTTACTCAAACATTTCTTATTTTTTGTGTTTGCCAATTCCTGACTTAAAGCTTGGTGATTCCTTCACTAGCTATTTGCTTATCCCCATTCCAGCCCCATGAGTTTATCATTAGCAGGGGACAGTTTAAAGAATAAAAGGGAGGTGATGTAGCCCTTTAATGCAACTTCACCAAGCAAGCTGTGATGCCATACACATCATGTTGCCTGTGACACTGGAAGAGCTCAACACAACAGCTTTTTCTGCTGATAGAGTGGACTGGATTCAAAGTGGGGACCTAACAAGGTGAGACACTGCAGCAGATGAGAACTGCCCTACAGCATCAAGTCCCCTGGTCACAGCTCACTTCAGAGGGACCTTATCTATGGCTGTGCCACAGGAACACTGAAGTTACCATTTCAAATTCTCAAAAGATACTCCTGGAGCCTTTGTATTTCTACTTTTTTATCTAGCATAACAAGAACCTCTAGTTATATGATCATTACATACTTTACTGAGTCCTCTGCAATACTTGAATCAAGACTTTTCAGATATACAGTACAGACACTATCCAGCTCGGTGTAGTACTAGCAGCAGTAATTTCTGAAAGAGTGGTAGCGTAAGTGAAGTTTCCTTCTTTCTGCTGAAGACTACTCACAATTCTTGTGACAAGCCGTCTTGTGACAAAATGGGCAAGTGATACCTGCTGTAAACTGAGAATCTGGTCAATAGTAAAGGTTGTGAAATATGTCAAAATAACATACTAGCCTAAAAGGCATTCATGGCTGCATTTACACCTGATATGTACATGTGTTGACTTACTGGAAGCCATGATATATTGTACAGGCCTTCAGTTTGGATAATCAGAACCAGCACCTTGTTTTGCATTGCAGCAGCATCTTCATGCAGGCGAGCTCAGGCACATACACTCCTTGTTATCACCTGATATCCCAACCCAATCTGCATTAATATCTGTTTCTTATTAAATAAAGTACTATACCTTCTTTCAAGGATAACTTTCTTCTATGTGGTGTTTTTAGCCTCTTTTCTTCCTTTCGCTCATGGCTGTCATTTTGCTCTCCTTTTCCTTACCCTGGTGTGCAGCCATGCTACTCCAAGAATCACATTTCTCTGCTTCATTAACTATCTTTAGCCTATCTCTTTAGATCCCTCCTCCACACATTCCCTCTTCTGTTCTCTATTCTTTCCCTCTATCTTACCTCAGTATCTGTGTAATAAGAGATTTTCAGAAAGTGAAATTTAGACAGCCTTTGACAAATCTCCTCCTACACCTTCAGAATTCTCTTGCTATGAAGCAAAACCCTATCTTACTTTTAACTCCCCTTGTTCTCATCAACAGTCTCTTCCTGCCTGCCTGCCTTCTTTCAAGTGTCCCTTCCTTCCTGCTTGCCTTCCTCTGTTTTTTCTATTCAGTTTTGCTTATCTAACTGAGTCCATGGCTACGCAGCAGATCTCTGCAGTGCAGACATGTCAGCAAAACTCCTAAGGTATGTTGCTACCTTAATAGAAACAGCTTTTGTCAGCCTGCATTACCCAATTTCAGAAGACAGTGCAACTTCACCAGCAAACATGCCTCTTCTTCAGCACTCATTCTACCTACACGTGGGAATGGTCAGCACAGTTACAGAAGACAAGACTTCAGACAGTGCTTGATGCAGAGACTGCCCTTTTAGAACACCAACAATGAAAAAGCAACAAAGAATGTTAATTACGGTGCAAAATAAATACTCTCTAGAATGCATTTGTAGATCCTGATACTCTGTGTCTATCCAACGGACTAAGGAAGTGGTTCACTTGGCAAAATATAACTTCAAGTGCTCACACTTCAGCAGAAGCAAATAAATCTATTCATTTAGCCTAGATGGAGTGAATAATAACCAATTCTTTTCAGGTTACTTTCAAAAGGCACAATAGTTTAGGACTGATGGAAATTTTAATCTAAAATGGCTGTCTTGTTGAACACAGGACTGTTAAAAGATTTGTGTAAGAAAATTCATTAGAATAGCATAGAAAATAAAGGACAGTTCTTTTTTTTTTAAGCAAACCTATTCCTCTCATTGTGTATTGCTGCTTAATGATGCTGTACCAAATTTAATTGGCTATATTCGGAGCTCATGACTTGCACTTGTAATGGAAACTAGAACTGAAAAGGTAAAAGGAAATCATATCTTGGAAATCTATCAGGAACAATTTTTAAATTTTGTTAATATAAAACTCTGTACTCTTTTGGGTTTATATTTTAACAAGTTTCTTTGATTAGTTTCTAGGCATATACAACCAAGAACCCTCTCTTCCGAGGCACAAGAAAGGAAAAAAAAAGTATTTTGTGTAAACAGAGAGATATGGGATGTATCCTTAGGGAAGTGAACTGCAATCTGACCTAAACAGTCTTCTTCCACACTCACTTCTGAAACTACCTTCACTCCCCTTGGAAAGCTACAAACTCTCATTCCTTTTGTGCGCATTCAAACTGTCAGCAGTAAAGGGTTAGGAGAAATTTCCTACATGACAAATTACTCCACAACAAGATGGTTTAGGATTTTTTGCACGCCAGTTGAAGCATCTGATTCTAAACACTGCCAGACATTATATACTATACAGGATGGGTACTAACCTGTATTAAACTAGACTGAATATAGTTTTAAAGGGTTAACCTAGTATAGTAAATCTCTGTATTATACTCATAAACAACTCTTGGCTATATTCCAAGATCTACTACATTTCTATTGCATACTTCATACACAAAGCATGAATCATGGTTAGGCCCTGTAAATATGGGAAAGTAATAGTCATCCAAGTAATCTTCATTCAGTTATACTAAAATGTCTATAATGTTCAAGAAGCTGAGAAGTTAAATAACCAAATTCACTTCTGATGTTAGAATAACTGCTTCTTCCACCCTATAGTAAATGCATTACATATTGCTTTGAAGCATTTTAGTCATTACTACCTAGTGCTTGGTAGATTCAAGGCTAGCCGTATCAGGTTTTTGTATGCTCCTGCCTATCATCCCTTCTTCCTTTAAATGAAACTTTCCACATTTATTGCCTCTGGATTTTTTTTGTTTGTTTGTTTTACTTTATTTTTATTGAGTAAGGCAGGGATATAAAGCAGAGGAAAAAGGAAGAGTTAATGTTTGGAATAATCTCTTCACATTAGCCACTCAATAATAATCACAGTTCTTGTTTTGAATGCCTGAAGACAGTATTTTCTAAGCACATTTAAAACCGCAGATTGCAGCAAATTTGTTGTTTCACATAGATATGATTGAAATGTTTTGCTGTTTAAAAAGAATAAACTATAAGTAGCTAAAAATGGGATTCTTGTATGCAGGAATCACCTTCCTTGTCTTGGGAGGAGCTATGAACACTGTAAGTGAGAACTAAGTAAATACTATAGTTAATATACAGATTTTGTAAATAAGCAGAGCTCTGAGTAGCAAACTATGATTATAGAATCATAGAATCACAGAATAGTTAGGATTGGAAAGGACCTTAAGATCATCTAGTTCCAACCCCCTGCCATGGGCAGGGACACCTCACACTAAACCACGCCATCCAAGGCTTCATCCAGCCTGGCCTTGAACACTACCAGGGATGGAGCATTAGCAACATCCCTGGGTAACCCATTCCAGTGCCTCACCACCCTAACAGGAAAGAATTTCCTCCTTATATCCAATCTAAACTTCCCCTGTTTAAGTTTTAACCCGTTATCTCTTGTCCTATCACTACAGTCCCTAATGAAGAGTCCCTCCCCAGCATCCCTATAGGCCCCCTTCAGACACTGGAAGGCTGCTATGAGGTCTCCACGCAGCCTTCTCTTCTCCAGGCTGAACAGCCACAACTTCCTCAGCCTGTCTTCATACGGGAGGTGCTCCAGTCCCCTGATCATCCTCGTGGCCCTCCTCTGGACTTGTTCCAACAGTTCCATGTCCTTTTTATGTTAAGGACACCAGAACTGCACACAATACTTCAAGTGAGGTCTCAGGAGAGCAGAGTAGAGGGGCAGGATCACCTCCTTTGACCTGCTGGTCACACTCCTTTTGATGCAGCCCAGGATACGGTTGGCTTTCTGGGCTGCGAGCGCACACTGAAGCCGGCTCATGTTCATTTTCTCATCGACCAACACCCCCAAGTCCTTCTCTGCAGGGCTGCTCTGAATCTCTTCTCTGCCCAACCTGTAGCTGTGCCTGGGATTGCTCCGACCCAGGTGCAGGACCTTGCACTTGGCATGGTTAAACTTCATGAGGTTGGCATCAGCCCACCTCACAAGCGTGTCGAGGTCCCTCTGGATGGCATTCCTTCCCTCCAGCCTATCAACCGAACCGCACAGCTTGGTGTCATCGGCAAACTTGCTGAGGGCGCACTCAATCCCACTGTCCATGTCAGTGACAAAGATGTTGAACAAGACCGGTCCCAACACCGATCCCTGAGGGACACCACTCGTTACTGGTCTCCAGCTGGACATTGAGCCATTGACCACAACTCTTTGTGTGCGGCCATCCATCCAGTTCTTTATCCACCGAGTGGTCCATCCATCAAATTGATGTCTCTCCAATTTAGAGACAAGGATGTTGTGTGGGACAGTGTCAAATGCTTTGCCCAAGTCCAGGTAGATGACATCAACTGCTCTACCCCTGTCCATCAGTTCTGTAGCCCATTATCTGTTAATCAGACATTATCTGTTAATGAACTGGCCCAGTAGAGAGGACAGTTTTGAACACAGACAACTTTTTTGTTATTGTTAAAAACAGGAAGCAGATTCTGTTTTGACATTGTTGTTCTGCTGCAGAGCAAGTTTTTTTTTTTTTTGTGGGTTCAGTTTCTAATTACGGAGGAGAGACTTTCCCTGGACTACTATACAATCACTGAAAGAGCAAACTGGTGAATCACTTTCAAATGGTGAAGCATATGAATTCCACAAGCTGTAGGCACTGGACATAGTTCAAAGATCTTACAACCTTCACAAATTTAACAACCTTGGATTTTCCCCTTGAAACCAGGAAAATGAAATAATAAAATAGAAGACTTAAAGGTACCAGGAATAACACTAAAAGTGTTAATATTTGTTTGCAGATTCTAAGTTTGGGTATGCAGTTCTTGCATTTCTATTTGTTCATCTCAAGATGCTTATGGTTCAAAAATTAGAATAATTTCTACCAGTATTTTTGTTTTATATGAATAGCTCCAGGTAGTCCACTACTGAAGTTCAATAAATTTATCAGCATAAGAGGTTTCACAATAGAAGCTGCTCTTTTTTTTTTTTTTTTGGGAAGTCAGGCAAAATATTTTTAATACAAATTACTGCAAATTTTAGTAAGCATAGATTAGCAATGGGCTGTGGTATTTGATTTACATTTTAAATTCCTAATTAAAGTCATTCATTTGTAAAGAATGTAAATTGGTACATCTGTGAGGGTTGAAAGTTAATAAAGTTTCCAGCTTTACAAAAACTGCTCGTGGTTTGCCCCTGCTAACAAAATAAGTATTTCCAGGAAAAAGCAGGTAAGAATGTCACATTTATTAGAAATGTAATAATAAAACAAAGTTTGATGCTAACATTTATTTATGTCAGCATATAATGCTTATAGACATTTTAAATCATGATGCTATGTCATGTTTTGTTTCTGCCTGTATTTTAGTGAATTGTGATGTACAGAACATGGACTACTCCAGCATACTTCAGATCTTTAGTGATGTAGTAGGAAAGAAACAATATGCAATCATATTAAAACTATCACAAGCCACAAATTGTAGGCAGCAAAAGTGTCATTTTGGCTTATGTTTTATATTTCCTGCCTCCCAAATGTTTAGAAGGCTGCTTGAGATTTATGCAAGATATTTTCTATCTCTAAAGACACATTAGAAGCACCTTTTTATTGTCTACATTCTAGTGGACTCATATGATTTGAATCCCAAAATATCTAATCAGAAATCTTGATTTCTAATTTATCCTTGAAGTCTGAATGCATTTTTCATAAGTTCTAAAGATAAAGAGTTCTGTCTTCTGCAGTGGCATGTCATGCATATGTATGAAGGCACTGTGACAAAATTGCAAGGCATTTTAAGAAATGTAAATGGAAGGGAAAACATACTAGCAAAATATGATGCAGCATTTTAGTCTTTTACAGATGGGAAATCTTTGAATATATCAATATAATTAAGGGCAACCCAGTGACAATGGCAGACAAAACATTTTGCACAAAAACTCATGCACTGGAGTTTCAGAGTGGAGACCATTAGAGCCATAGCCTAAAAGTGAAGTACTTACTTTCCAAAACATAACTTTTTATCAGAGTGTGTGGATAAGCTTGCTCATCCTAATTGCACTGAAAACCAAGTAAAGGGTAAAGAAAAAAAGCTTCTGAAAACTGCTGTTATTGAGAATGACTGATTCAGACAGTTGTGAAGCTTAGTTCACTGTTCCAACTTTAAAAGAACTCAGTCTAATTGTGTCAGATGGGCAAGATCCTACAACTGAGAATTTTTTTTTTTTTTTTATGTTTAGACAAATTTTCAGGTTTTGTACGGACTTCAAAATAATTCCAACTGGTGGAACAGAGCGCCTCCCACTTGTCCATAAGAGAAACTAAAAGAAACCTGTGAAAGTATCTTTGAGGACATGCAAAGGGTTAAACAGATGTTTCTGTAGACAGACTTTTACAAAAAAATGCTTTCCAGGAGACCTTTTATAAGAGATAATACATATGTATGTAAACAAACATTAAAAAAATGCTAGCAAATATTATCAAATCATTAAAGACTCTTCAATTTTTGTAGAATGTAGTCCAATGGAAAAGCTAGGAGATCAGGCAATTAAAGTGATATTCCAGTATTTGACAATGCCATGTAGTTCTTTCTAGAAATCTTTCAAAATCCTCTTAAATTCAGTTCAGGATATTTCTCTTCCTACATTTACAGGAAGTTTGTTTCTGAACTTCATAGTTCTCATGGTTGAAAAGCTTCCTTTAATCTCCAGTCTAATTTACTCATGGCCATAGTTGTCTTTTAGTTTCAATACTACTTTTCCCCCACTGGTATTTATATCATCAATATTCTTTAATATTGATCTTAGTCTTCCTTTTGCTAGAGTGAACAACCAGCTTCTTCTGTAAAATTCAGGTTATCTAGTCCCCTGGTGATCTTATTTGGGATTTTCCTATTTTTTTTAGCATTCTCTTCTTAACCTGGACACAACATAACAGTCCTAAGAGTATCTGCTGTCATTGCCAGAAAACTGATAGAGAAACAAAGCCTCCAAAGGAAGTGGAGACCATGGGTGGCACTGAACCTACGATGACACAAGTAGGCCACTACAGTTAAACTGAAATATAGTTTCACCTTGTACAGCTGCTACCTATGATCATCTTTATCCTCTCTTCATTATGCACCTACATATAAATGTTACTTTAGGTCCTGCGTGCTGAACCCCTTGCCGGTGTCTGCTCCTGGCACCTTAGAAGCCTTGCTTTGTGAAATGTTTCTAAGGCACTGAAGAGACAGAACAGAAAATAACTATTAAAAGCTGAGGAATAACTTTATTGCCTAAAGCTAAACATTTTCTGACCTAAACAAAACTTTCTCTTTGATGACAGCTTTACTGAAACAAACAAACAAACAAACAAACCAAAATAAACACACAAAAAAAGAAGTCAGTTTAGGTTTGTACATGAAGATGGATGCATATGAACAATTGGTTATGAGGGCTGGTAGTATCTACAAGTGGTCTTCCCAAAAAACCTTTTCAGCCGTATCTGCTCTGACTAGGCAGAGATATTTTTATGTACTGTTCCCTTCCTCCACTGGAGAAGAAAGAAGAGGTACACAAAGAATTCACCTAAAACATATAAAATCAATGAAGTAATGGCTAAGCGGTGAAGCAATGAAGTAATAGCTAAGCAGTGGAGCTTAATGCAATATTCCAAAATTTGGTGTACCCCACTGGAACACAACTTTTCCCATCATCTTCTGTTGTTATGCAATATTTACTTATTAGGAGACTTTGGACAAGAAGATGTGGAGTGCAGTGATCAAATGTTAAAAAAAGCAAAACCAGAATTCAACTTCTCATAACAGAAATAACTAATTAAATAGTAATGGGCATGTAATCAAATCCTCCAACCTTGTATCACATAAAGCTCAATATTAGCATTTAAACTCAGCGAGCATTTAAAAGGACTGGTGTTGTGTTCCTCTTTGACCTTAACTGATGTTTCAGACTGGCATTTCAGTCTTCTGAAATCAGATCCTTCCCTTGACACTGGCAGCACCAACAGGAGAAAGGGAAGTCTGAACTGAATTTGGATGCAGGTTTTCCTCTCCTCTTTACAGGTGATGCTACCTCAGGACAGGATTAGAATCTGCCCACTCCTGTTCCTCCTACTGCAGAGGGAATTCAGTACTACTGCTGATGGAGCAGAAAAACCTGCAGGGAAAACACTAATCTAAAAAGACTTATGATGGAAAGGAAAAGGAAATCCTGGAAAGGGGCAAGTACCAAGGGATAAAACCAAACAACAAAGCACTTAAAAAGTGCTAGAGGTAGTAAAACAGCCATGGAATAAGGTGACAGACAGAGAGGTGTGATTCTTTAGTGCAATTCAGGAGACAGAACAGCAAAACAAGAGAAGAACAAAGTGAGAGAACAGTCTAAGAGAAGAGGTGAAATATGGAAGAGGAACACACTGCAGCAAAAGAATGAGTCACAAGTTCTAAGAAAGGTTAAAAGAAGGAAAGTAAAAAGTGCAAGGAATGAATAAATAAAAACTACATCATGCTGAGGCTCTCTCATGTAGTCTATATATTTTAATCACCATCCTTAGAATACATTCTACTGATATTGCAGTTCAGTGTGAAGTGTTGTTTTGATCCTTCCTATTGCACAATACTGTTGAATATGCTGGCTCACATATTTAAATAGTGAAAGAAGAAGAAAGAGAAATCATAATTAATTTTAACATTTTGACATCTTCTGGCAAAGAAAAGAGCCTTCGGACTGGCCACCTTAAAACTGTGAAGTCACTGCATGGCCTCTCATTGAGCACCTTTATCCTCCCCAGGGTGCTTGGGCAGCAGATTTTCTCTTGGAAAAGAAACAGGGCCAGGAAGAAGGGGGAGCAGAGGAGAAGGCACGGCATGCTCCTGGTTGTCCAGGGTCTCCTTTCAATTTTCTAGAAACAGAGCACCTCTCCATTTCCATTGTTGCAGAGACACTGAGGGTAAGGCGCTCAAGTCCACAGTGGTCTCCTGGGTTCTCACCTCGGTCTGCCATGGCTTTGGCTCATGGGCTCTAAGCAAAACCCATCCTGTTAGTGTCTCCCTAGTTTATGCTAACCTGAAGTGGCTATAGGAGGCAGGTTTTGGTAATCATCTCAGCATGGATGAAAACTGGCAGAAACAGGCCCCTCACACAAGCAGGTTAGGTACTGAAGGCACCACACAGGTGCCAGCTTACAGCAGGAGAAGCAGTAGAAGCAGTGACGAGTACGACAGCTATAAAGGGTGCACAGCTTTTTTACCCCATTCCAGGCTTCTGCTCTGTCCCAGAGACTGGGGGATTTTTGCTGGATTCTACCGATTATCTGGTTCATGATCCTTAAGACCCACTTCATGTTTGTGCCTCCTACCCACCGAGTAATCCTGCTCTAGCCACTCCATGCCATATAGGCTTGCTTGGCAGAAAGGTTCATTTAAAGCCATCAAATGTTATGAAGCAATATAAAATGGGCTTTCACATTCTATTTATAAATGCAACTTCTTTACTAATACTCTTTTCATAATGTTCATCCTTCAGTCAGCCATTACCATATAATATCGAGCAGTTTTTTCTGAAACCAGTAGTCCAGTTTACAACAGGTAATAAAATACCCATGCTTGTACATGCTGCACATTTTGTAATGGAGCTGTTTAAAAATTCCTAAATACAGCAAGCAACAGTGAGTTGTCTATTGCAGGTACAGCTGCCATGAGACCTTCAATATTTTCTCCTGTATGTCCTCTGTGAGTACCAGAAAATGTTCTGAATATAAGTAACTTGACTAGAGACTCTAAATGACTTTATAAAATACAGAAAACAATATAACCATCCACATAGTATTGTTTTTAACTACTAAACCAATGTGGACCAAATCTAACCTGTGCCAGAAACACAAAAACTTCAGGTTAGCCATAGCAAACACTAAACAACATTTTAGCTTCACACAAAAGCAACCAAAAATGTTGTACATTTGTCTCAAAAAAAATGGTTTCTGTTTAGGAAAACTCCCATATAATACAGTATATTGGCAATGAATTAAGATTTCTATATGTAGCTAGATATATTTCTTTATCAAGCTTCAAAATAAATGCATCCTTGATCTCTAAAATAAAAAGGGCCAATCAAACAGAGAAGGAATAAAATTAGCAGTAAATTCTACAGAAATTGCTCTTTGGGTCCAGCGA
Source organism: Pezoporus flaviventris (assembly GCF_033815535.1). Classification (NCBI taxonomy): domain Eukaryota; kingdom Metazoa; phylum Chordata; class Aves; order Psittaciformes; family Psittacidae; genus Pezoporus; species Pezoporus flaviventris. The sequence goes on from NW_026892564.1 coordinate 8,512,776, forward strand.
CTACAACTGAAACCAAGAAGTCCCCTCCTAAAGACTATAAAGACAGAGTTTTCAGAACCACCATAGATACTACATAATAATACATTATATTACCATTTGAACTATTTAAAAATTATGATGAAAAAAGAAATTATCACTTTTACAGGATATTCGAGGCAAACTGCAGTAACATTGTAACTGTCCTAGCTGGTCTTAGGTAAACCTGATCTATTCACAGGCCCTGGAGATCTTAATCCAAGATCAGAAGAAGCAGATTGCTCATGCAAAGTGAAGCCCAATGCAAGACTATCTATTTTGTAAACACCTGTGAAATAGCACAGTCCATGACATTTTGAATACAAATCATATCTCCCCTATATGGAGGTGGATTGAAAGCTATTAAAAGCGGAAATGGTAGCTATTATTCTGCCACTCAACATGTTTACTGCTGAGATGTACTGTGCACAAAATGTATTTTAGATTTTAAAGGTAATTAGCAGTCAAATCTTGAGAGGTGAAAAACAACTTAACAATAAGTACAGAATGTTTTAATGCAAATTTGCATATCTTTTCAACTTGTTCTCATCTACAGTGACGGCAAATAAAAACAAGAAGAATAAAAAAATCTGTAATAAAACTGAGAATTGTAAAGAGGTTCCTTGAGTCTTTAAATACCTACTATACAACAGACTTAAGAGAAAAAACTCACCTATAAGTAGTGTGAGATATCTTTAAAAATGTTAAAGATTATATAATGACCTGAAACTTGGATTAATTAGGATAGATACTATTAAGAACAAATTTTAAAGAGTAATTAAATTAGGCCATGGAGGGATTTTAGTCAACCTAAGAATTGTTCTGATCTGATGTAGTAGGTAGCTTGGCAAATGTTACTTAAAGTCAGGAAAGAAGACTGCTTGGTATAATGTTATACAGATTTAATATAGTGGACTGAAAACGATTCTGACACAGAAAGGTAAACTGATGTGGAAATTGTGAGTTAATTCTATTCTATTCGTTTTTTGAACTTCACTATCTATAGAAGATGACCTGAAGAACATCAATTATAAATATCAGATCTTGTACACCAGTCCATACCCTATTACATTATGACACCTACTTTATCATGTTCCTTTTCAGCAAAAGACCTTGTTTCCTCAAAATGATCAAAAGTCCTTTTCATCTGTAAAAGTGGATAAATTGTGGGAAGTTACATAAAATTTTAAACTGCTTCTGTATTAAAGCTATAGAGTGAAGCAGCGGTCCAGAGGCCATGAATAAAGTACGCAGGTCCACTGTGGAATAGGAGGGAATGTACAAAGTTGCTGTGATGGTGTTGCTGTCCCAGACGTCAGCTTTGGATATCTGGTGTGCAAAAAATAGGCCAGAAAATGTCAAATAAAGAGTGATCCAGTCAGGATTTTGTCTGGTGAAAGGCAGCTAGCATAGATACACTTTGTCTAGAGGCAGCATCTCTTTCTCTGCTCCACATGATCAGTAGAGTTTTGCCTCAGAAGCGCTAAAATTTCACCACACAGGAAAGTGACACCAGTTAAAGTGACGCCACCCCACTTACATACTGAAGTTCCTCCTTTGTTTTAATGAAACTTTGATTTATCATTTAATTGTCTAAGAACAGAGCTGAGCACATAGATTTGCTTTACTGGGTAGAGGTGATTATCCATTATTAGAGAGAATGTTCTTTGTTATTAACCTGAAGGATTCTGATATCTTCTATGTAATCCACCTTGCTCAGTGAATGATTTTTAGTAGGAAACATGGCTTTTTCTTACTTCAAATTCAAATTTCACTGCATATTGCATCAAAGCAATACATTTGTTAATATAAACACAGGAAAAGATATTTAAATTAAATGGTTATTTGCAGGTTATCATAAAGCAGAGTCATACCTAACATTGATTATGCATTCATATTGAAGTATGTAATATTAAAAGCTTGGTCTCACCTCTGAAGGGAAAGCAATCAGGTTTATAACACACTTGGGTATAACTCATTGCAACGATGAATGCGGATGAGAAAGGGCAATTTTTTTTCAGTTTTAAATAAGTCCCAGCATATAAGGTATCTTTAGCAAACCAGTATCAGCATGGATTTCAGAGATTCTGAGGAGACACAAATCTCTCTGAAGACAATGGGAGAGAAGGTACTCAGCAGTTTTGAAAACAGAAAGGCTTTTCTAACAACAGATTATTTTAGCTTTCTTGCTCCAGAACAAGCTTAAGACAAATGAATCCTGAATTCTGAAGCATCTGGTTTAACTTTACAAGCTGAACTTACTTTTAATCATGGGTGTACATAACGCCCTGATTATTTTTAATGCTACCAGCCCTGCCAGCTTCTTTTGAAGCCGACTACCCTGGTGGTAGTGTCATTTTAGTCAGTAGATGGCATTAGCTGCCTCAGTGTCATTTTTGCTGTGCGATTTATCAAGAAGTGGGTCAGCTACAGCCTGTGGCTGTGTGTATGTTCCCAGCAGGCTGAGAGAGAAAAAAAAATAAAGAAAATTTGTTTTCTTTTGTTAATTACTCCTGCATATTTTAGTTGTTTCACTGGACAATATAATAAGACAATAAGGAACAGACTCAACAGCAGGTATGCATGCATCTTCAGAGAACAGTGTAAGAAGCAAGTAGGCAAGTACAGGCATTTGTGTTCAGACAGCAAATCCTTCTGCTGTAGGTACTGCTCAGGATTACAGGGGGTTGGCACCAAGGCAGCGAGGAAAGCAAAATTGCTCAAAGCCATGAGGGGAAAGTCAGCTGACACAGCTTTAACCCTCTTCCGACCCCTCTGCTCAACCTGACTCCTCCCAGTTTCTTCTATTAATTAAGAGAGAGATGCATTAGATGTCACAGCTGGATGTAAAGGGATCATCTTGATTTATATTCAGCAGATTTTTTACATTGAGCAGTTCTTACAAAGGACGTTTTTCAGTTATCTTTATGATAAAACTGACACTGTAAAAATACACAGATGTACATATACTACAGACAAAAATCTGATCCTGTGTTATTCAAATATCCAATGGGAATGTTCAAATATTCCTCTGAACCGGTTCCAATTCAAACACTGCAGTTAAACACCATGAAAATGTGTTTGTATGTGTTTAAGACCCACAATATGAAATTGCCAAGTGCTGAGCAGGAAGCAATTCTCTCCTCATGTAAAAATAATTCAAGCTGATTTTTTCTCCCCCTCTTCTATAGTGAGATGAATCTGACAAACCTCAAAGTCCTTTTCAGCTAAGTCTGAAACACTTGCACTCGCTGCTCCCACAACCAGTGATCCAAAACCACATCGGGTATGAATGAGAAGCCAAAAGATGTGACAGTGGGTTTCCCTCCCACCCCCAAAACACTCTCCTCTGTTTCTTCCTCAGTCCTCTCAAATCAGTGTGTACATTCCTGCTATTTTGAATCTGCAGGTGCTACCTGTAGAACTCAAAAGATGCTTGTATTTTGTGGGAAGGTGTTGAGTGGGAGGGCACGGATAGGGAAGGAAAAATAGGTAGATGATACAACTGGTTTTCACTGTGTTACAGGACACACCGAAACCCATATTTTCAAGTACATGCATCGATTTTTCTATTTGATTTCTAATCTTTTTCTAATTGATTTTCTTACATGGATTCCTTGTTTCTTCTCACTTGTATTGTCAAGGCAACAACTCACAATAGGTATTTCTCATCTGCAGTAAAGTGTCTCCTCTTGAAATTTCAGAATATTTTGTTTCTGTATCAGAAGTAGAGCAAACTTTCAACAACAAATGTAATTATCTGAGGAACATATATTTTTAATCCACATTAAATATGATTAATCCACATGCAAATATGATTTCCATTTTACAGCAAAAATAGTTTTCTGTCAGAAGTACATCTCTATTCTTACTTGCCAACTCTGATTATTGGTGTATATGCACATGACAAGAGAATCCTATCTAGTAAGATTTGCTCAGGCAAATCAAGAAATGACTGCATCAGTACCTTTAGTCCAGCTATGCAGAGACTTATCTAAATTTGCCCTCATGATTTCATACTGCAATATATCCACCCAAATGAGAAGCCAAACCAAGCTAGGGATTTTTCAAACTGTCATAGCACATATCTGCAACAAATCAGTTATAAACAAGTCACAAATGTTCCCTTTTCTGAAAAGTCTGTATTAACAGGATTACCCTCTTCCAACCCTCTAAATACAAATGTTTTGAGTTCCCTTACCTAACTATTCAGAGTATTTGCTTGCCGTAGCGAGTGGAAGAGTTGTATAGCTGGGAAATGTATCAGTTTTGTATGTGGGTAACTGAAGCACAGAAAAATTAAAGGACTTTGTCAGGCTTGCACACAGTATTACGGAAAACCTTATTCCCAAATTTCCCATTCCAGTATCTTTACATCAAAATATTACAAATACGCTGCCATCCATAGCTCTCTAGGTGCCAATATAAACCAAAAATGTTGTATTGAAAGATAAAGTCAGAACATAAAAACAAATATGCAAAATCAGCAGCACAGTGAAACAGACTAATCTTAAAATGCTGCCTGATGCACTTTCCAGCAAGCTCACTTCCTCTGCTTCACATTTCAGCATCTCCCATGTTTCAGTTTTCTATAATGGCTAGCAGTGTAGCACAACATCTTCATAACTTGGAAGTAAACATGGGTTTAATGATTAAATGAGACATTAATATACAGCCAGTTAGCTAGAACACAAGGGTGCGATGCTGCTTTTTCCATAGTCAGTCCTCCAGATAGTAAAGTGAAATGGAGAAAAATGAGGAAAAGCAGGATTTCCTGAGGAAACCTAGGATACCATTTCATCAAGGGTAAAGATTTTGCTTCCAGCTATTAAAGCATCCAACATTGGAAGCATGAGGCATCTTGCCAGCATAAATATGGCATCAGACTAGTGAGTTCATAACATAGAAACCTTGTTCCCCACAAGGAATTCTCAATTAAAGACCAGTAGAATGACCGCTGAAATAAACCAAGAAAACAAAACCAGGATTCCCTAGGGCTGTAACCCATCTTGCTCTGTTCTCACAAAATTTATGCCACATGTACAAATGGCAAATTATGTCAGGATAATTATTTATTCTACATAAAAGGACTTTGGCTTCAAGCTTGAGCATCGTATTTTTTTCAACAACAAAGAAAAACTGACGATTTCATTCCCAAAACACTGACTTGGCAGAAGGCCTGAGCTGCTATTAAATTCAATACTGAAAGCTCAATAAAATAACTTTGCCTGGGAACTCACAAGACAGAACAAATGAAGAAACCCCGTTCTGAAGGGAAATGAAGTATTTAGAAAGACTCACAACAGTTATCAAATATTTTTCAGGTTTGAAACTAGTATTTGATGTTTTAGAAGGAAAATTGGAAGGAATGAAACTTCAAGACAAGCAGGAAAATATCAAGCCATCTCAGATACCAGTGCATGCCTAGATAAAGACAGATAATCATCCATATATACTTCATTCCCTGAACAATGCAATGACAATAAAACCTCCACAAATTTCAGGACAAGAAAAGAGCTGATTAGATAAATCAAGTATCCTGAGTGCTTTCAAAACAGAAAAAAGCTCTCCAGCAAGCCTTTAAACATGCGATGTCGTTATAATAGATGGAAGGGTTTTGTTTTTTTTTTTCTAATCATCAGTCATTTCCAAATTCGTAATTTTCAATGACGTAAACACCTGCTGAAATTTTAGTTCCATGTCTGAATACTCCATGTATTTCACATGATGTATACATTAACATTACTAGGCTATTATATGTGACTTTGCAGACCTTAACACACTTAACACTGGGCAAGCTCCCCAGCTAATACCACTTTCTAAGATTTGTGAAACAAACTGAAACTACCAGATGATGGCAAGCACATTAGGAAGCACAAGACCTTTCCTATAAATTAGCATTGCAATAAGGTCGGTAATCTGTGTGAAATTATTTATTCTTTTGGGTTTTGTTGTCCTTCATGCAGCTGCATCTCCCCAGAAATGCCAGGCTTAAACGCTTCAGTCCAATATAACCTTTTATGCCAACTGAATTTCAATCTTTTTTTTTTTTTGCAGAAGTATTTGTCATTCTGGAAGAAGATTTGGCTTGAGTTGTACAGATAAACACCACAAATATTGACTTATATCTGGCATTTCCAAATTTCATAATATGATTCATACGGAGCCTGTAGTTCTGGAGCAATCTCGAATAACAAATAACATGTAGGAGGCCCAGCTCAATGTAAATAAATAAATTACCGGACTGTATCTTACTAAAGAATCTGGCTTTAAATTTAAGTGTAGCCTAGTATTCTGTAATATAATTATGGTATTCTTCCAATAAGTCATAATGCTTTTTTTCCCTTTATTGCTTAGCTAAGTGCTGTACTGACCAGCCCCTTACAAATATATTGAAATAGTACTGTTAGGCAATACAGAACTTGGAATTTCGAAAGGAGAAGACTGAACTCCCTGGGGTTTTCTACTGCTATATTTTCACTAATCAAGTGGCACAAATGCAATCAGAAGGCAAATCATCCATCAGTGAAAATGCTAGCCTTGAACTTTGGATTCAGTTCTGTTACAGAAATGATCTATTGCAGAGAATTTGTATGAACTTGATGGGTCACTAAAGGATTGACTTCCTAAGTATGTTTTAGTAGATGCTGAATATCTTGGTACATCACTGTGTAAAGAAATCTGTTTGCTGCTACAAGCTACTGAAATGACAGACCACTCTGGGGCTTTGATCAGCCTAGTTTAGTGAAAGGTGTCTCTGCCCACGGCAGCGGGCTTAGAACTGGATGATCTCTAAGGTCCCTTCCAACACAAACCGTTCTATGATTTTTATGATTCTAGGATTCTGCTTAATGACACACAAAAGCACAAAGTTTAATGGGTTTATAAAAAGCTCGCACAAAGCCAAGATTAAGAAATTGTCAAAGCTGGCACCATATAATTTCTTATATGGAATACTAAGGAACATAGAAAACATACCATATGGGCTCAAACACTACAATAAAGCAATGCTTTCTTTTGAGATCTATCAGAATTAATTTTCCAGCCTGTGCTGATCTCCAGGGTCCCTCTTCAGCCCTTGATTTTTAAGACAACTGTGATGGGCATTTGATCATTAACTGATTTTGCTGATGCAATGAGTTTTCCACTTTCCCTGACCATTTTAATAACCCTTCTCTTCATCTGCTCTAATATGGATTTACCACCCTGGAAGAGTGATGGCAAAAACTGTATATAGCATTTCAAGTGAATTTCACCTGTGTCTGTCTAAACTAACACATCTCTCTTTTTTTTTGATACTTTGCCCAATAATTTCCAGAAATCTTTCTGTTTTCCTTATCCCTAGAGTTACTATTCCTACTACAAGCTCCAATACGTATCAGAAGCAAAATTAAATTTTCTGACTTCCCAGGATCAATTGTTAAAAAAATACTGTTACAAGAACAATGTTCATTTAACAGTTATGCTAAAAGCTATCCAGTAACTTTAAATACAACTTATTGTAATATTTACCCCTTCTGACAGTTTGTTAATCACTTCCATATTAAATGTTAGAAAGTCCATATAGATGAAAATTACTGAGCTTCATTTCTCAAGCAGCAGCAGCTATATCATCAAAGAATGTGGTCAATTTAGTCTGGCATGAACTATGTCTGCTAATTCCATGTGGGCTTCTATTACCTACATGCCCCTAATTACTGTTTCACTAAAATATCTTTTAAATCCTTGTATATTACTGAGGTCAGACTAATGGTTTATCATTGACCAAATAATCTTTGCATACAAAAGCAAGAAAATTATTTTTGTGTACAGTAATGTTCCTTTTCCAGGCACACTTTAAATCACAGATTTTTAAAACATCATTTTCTAAATCTAGGACATCTCTAAATTATTTACAGTTTTTGAAAAACCACAGGCAATAGGAAATGAAAATAGGGAGGATAAAATCAAAAAGAAAACAAAGAATACCCCAGCATGTTGTAATTTCTGAAAATTTACGGCAATTAACAATGTTCATTATTCAGATTATTTTAAAGCAATTTCAATTATTTTATTGTGCTTATTGAAATGGATTTTAAACAAAGAAAGAATCAGAAAATAAAACCCAGCTAATCTTTAACCTTGCTTTTCCAGGGAATTATTATTTCTTTTTAATATAATCCCTCTATAGGCAGAAGTACGGAGACAATCCTCAGATGGGGACTTTCTAGACTACAGCCTTCTATGTTTCGGCTTTCACCAGGTTGTCATTTCATGATGTTTATTAAGGAGATGTGTTTATGAAACACAAGGGTAAACTGGTATCTTAAAAATGGTGTAATTTTCAAATTGACTGCCAAAGAGCAAGGAGTTAAGTGAACAATGTAACAGTCAGGAATACTGCACACATCCAGCTCTTTCAGATGAACAGATGCTTTGGGTTCTCACCATTACTCCAAATGAGATTTCTCATTTGGGTAGCTTCTGTGTGCTTAGCTTTAAAAACTCAGAAAAGTAATCTTTATTTAAGTAGCATGTGATGAGTATGAAGAGTGCAAATCAGCAATTTTTACGCAGACATAATCTCCAGGACAGCCACATGCTTCTTGCAAAATGCTCTAGATGTGGCTTGAATTGAAAATTGTATATACATATATAAATAATATAGATAGACATCTTTGGCTATTAGTTTTAATATAACCATGTCCACTCATAAAACACTTGATATAAATTATTGATACTGTTCTTTAGCAACAAGTCATTGTTGTTTTACACTTCCCAAGCAAGCTTTGAAAGATGTTAGTTAACAATTATGCGAAGTGTTGTTAATGTAATATTAAAAACTGCCTATGGCTTAGTTTTCAGTAAATCTTTACGCAAAACGAATAAGAAACTTAAGAGTTATCTCTGTAGTTCAAGTATCAGTTTATGGGTTATTTAACTGGAAAGTATAATAGATTTACATGTTCTGTTTGTAGTGAGAATCTGCAAAATAGAATAATATCAACTGCTCCTATCACAGGAACTGAAACAAGCTCATTCATGCCTCTGAAGAGAAGAAATCTGGACCCCCCCCAAAATCTGGAATGAAACTGCAGAATCTTTATATAGAGCCAGTGTGGAGGACTCAGATGCAATTTCTTGTGCTTATAATAGTACAAAGAGAGAAGCTGAAAAAAAGGGGAGTACTATTGGATGAAGATGGTGTAGGGTGAGGAAAGAGAAGTTCTTTAATTTTTTAATACTAAATGCTGCCTTCTGAGACTCCCTTTTATCATCAACTTCAATGTCTTTTCATTATTAAAACTGTTTTACAAATCACTATTAGCACTTCTATGTCCAGCTCAACAACCTTTCTTCCATAATATCATAATTTATATGCAAAAAATAATGTGCCTGATTTAGTATGCTTATTGGTCCTTGTACTAATTAATGCATACATATTTTCCATCAGCAGTTGAGCTTAGTGACAGTAATTTAAAAAAGATACAAACTGCATGTTTAACTAATCACTAAGCCATCATGAACACTTTTTTAATGCATTCCAGCATTCGTACTCTTGCAAGTCTGCTTGACTTGAAAGATAGAATTTGGTAGTTCCTAGCACAGCAATTCAAATCACAGCGCTTTTGGTAGGGAAACTGAAATCTAATTACTACATATATTGCTTATCTTGGGAATCACCTCTGCCAAAGTACAACAGATACACAATTCTTTAGAATCCTTCTTCACCACAATAAATACAACAGAACAGGCATTTATATAGGAAGTCTGCATCAGTCATGACTCTGAAACAATCCAAAATGCCAAGGATTTAAATTGCCACCTTTGTCTGCCAGCAGGTTGCTGGACACAAAGACAGATTTAAAGAACTGTAAGGACCTCCAGTTAAATTGACCAATTTTGTGTAAAATCTTCATGTTATTTTATCTGTTTTTCTACAGCAGAACCTAATGAGTTGAAGACAGAAGCTATAGCACTGTGTCAAGACACTGCTTCCACCTTCCTAGAAAAATAATATCTTTGGAAATTTGTCTGGTGGAACGATGTCTTTAAATGCCCCTCAGCTAGGGAATCTCACTAGAAGCAGTATTTATTTCCATTTGTTGCTGTTAGGGGCATGGAGGTTAAAAGCTGTACTTCTGTGAAAAGGTGTACTTCTCATTCCTTAAGCTGTGCTTAAGAATTGTTACTTATAATGTTGCTCAGGCACCTTACAAGACTTTTCCAAGATGCATTTCATTTTACTTGGAAATATTTTATTTAAACTTTTATGGACCCCATAAAATACTATGGACTTTTGCAGGATATTTCCAACACGCGATAATGACATCATTAGTAATCAGTACTGTGTTGCCTCTTTTTCATGTAACTTCAATAATACTTAGATTACTATTTTAGCCAGACCTCTTAGGCACTGAGCACTTTAAGAGTGGGATTTGTCTCACTTGATTTTAGGTACTGAGTCTGAGCTAACAGCAGAGTAGGAATTAAAAACAGACCGAGACACCTACAGAAGAAAGTTTAAATAATTTTACCTCTTTTTTTTTTTAAATGTATTTATAGGATGTAAAACTTTTACAGATCTAAAATTAGGTAAGACACATCCAACTCTCAGCAAGTTTATGAGGTGCCATGCATTGAAATGTAGTTTGTTTTCCAGAAGACAGCAGCCTGGGAAATAATGACCATCCCAGAAGAAGAGGGTGAGTTTTATAAGCCTATTAAGTGACGAAAGGGGAAAAGCATAGCAGAGCTCAAAATGAGTCTGTAAGAAACCTGAAAGCTATTTTAGAAACATATAAACAGAAAAAGTAAATTCCACTTGGACTTAAATTATTTTCTGTATGGCTTCAGTATTAACTAGGGAGAAGAAAAAAGGAAGGAAGAAAAAAAGACCTGAAAAAAAGCAGTTCAGTATTATTTTATACATTATTGCATTTAGACTATCACCACTATATATTAAAAAAAAAGAAAAAGATTTAAAGATTCATTTTATTTGGATAGAGAAAGAATGAATTGGAAGAGGTTTCTTTTCTTCCCCATGTATTTGGCTTTTGGAAGCATTCACTGTAATTGAATCCATGTGAAAAGGTGGGTTGCTATTTACAAGTTTCATTTATATGAAAATGACCACCTGCTATGGTAATGAAAAAGTCAGTATGCTAAAACTTGAGAAATATCTTTTCATGACCTATTCCTTCACCATCCCTATAAATATCACTGAATGGTAATAAAGGTTATTTTTTATATTTTCTTCTGGAAGTTTGAAAAGAAAATGAAATCCCCTAACATAAAACAATACTTTAGTAAGACTGGGTAAAAACGTTTGACCCTAGTCTTCCATTTCCTCTATCACATCCTGAAAACAAAACAAATAAAATACAGTGAGTCTTTGGCTACTGTTAAAGCAATTTCCGATTTTCTATTCAGAAGCTGTAATGCTTTCATATAGCACCAGATATAAGCAACTAAGAATTGGCTTAGAAATCCACCTCATTCCCTATCGCCCCATAATCCTGTGTAACTATATGAAATCCTTGCCTGAATCGTATTGCCTTAGTTATCAATATGTCATCTGTGAATCCTTTTCCACTTACCTATTACTTGCTATCAGAAGATAAATATGTTAATACCTATTACACGAATGTACTCGTGTTCTAGAAGAAAGTACTTCACACTGGAGGACTGTAATTATTGTTCAGTATAAATCGTATTAACAACTCTTTGGAAGGAAAGGAAGCCAAGAGGCTACTAGCAAGTATTCTACTGGTTCTAGACTTTGGAATTCACCTCTCTAGTACGCAGGGGACCTAACCTGCCAATTGTTTGGGCACATTACACAAAATTCCTAAATATACAAGAGCATGTGGCATTTGGAAACTGAGAACTTTGAGGAACTTTCTTTTTCTTTAATGTTGAATACTCTTTCAACAATTTGGATACCAAAGATTATGCAGGGGTTGGTGGAGTCTATAAATTGAACAGAGTAGGTATCACAGCATTTCACAAAGACAAAACAGACATGCTAGCACTGGACATTCTATTAAGTTAGTAATCTGCTACCTGGAGATGACCATAGCAGTAATACTCCTTAATGAGGAGATTTCAGTGGGGAACCAAAACACTTTTTGGAGATTTAGGGCTGAAAAAGCTTACAGCAGCAGAATTAAATAACTGGCAAGGGTTTAGCACATTAGAGCTTACTCTCAAGTTAGTTATAAAACAGTAACAACAAAAAAGATATGGAAATACTTGAAAAACAAACAAACCATGCCCCAGAAAGTAACGATAAAGGGTGGTCGTACCCGGGTTTAGGACTCACACAAAATACATGATGCTGTTCTTATACAATAAAGCTTCTCAAATCTCATGCTACCCTTATTAGGACCATTTAAGCTTCTCAACAGTTCAATGGCTCAATATAAAAATATGTATAATTTAAGCAGCAAATCAAAGTTTGGCTTTTATCTTCCCCATGAGGACCTGGCAATTTAAAATATCCCTTTGGCCCTGTTTTCGGTTTCTGCATCTTTTCCATGTTCTGTAGAGACAGATATACTAATATACTCACTCTTTGGAACATCTGTGTAATGTACTTCAGCCACAACCAGGCAGAGGTTTATTCCACTGAAAGAACAACCTTTATAAATTAGAATGCCCTTCTGAAACAGCTGCTATTAGACTCAGTCCCTCTTCTAAGTGCATCTCACTGAGGTACCAAAGCAATCATCAGCCACCAACCCAAGAAAGCAGGTTTAAAAGCCCTAGAGGCACTTTCTATGGCTGAACTTTAGGAAATCTTGAAGTCTAGACAGGGTGTATCTTATTTCTAACAACCTGCCACTTCTACAACCTGTTCCCTAACCAGAATTTGCTGAAATAAACATAAAAGATTCCTATTGCTTTCAATTAACTTTTTATCAAGCTTTAGCACCATCCTCACCCTCCCACTCACCTTCCCGATATATGTATCTCATCCTTCTGCTCTATTTCGCTGCTTCCAATTAGTTGTGCTTTCTACCCCACTGACTTTCCTCTGTTGACTCTTCAGACTGCTTTTTCTATCTGCTTTTCTTTCTTGCAAACTTTACTCCTCTACACTTATGAAAGTGCTAGTCACATGTAAATCACAATCTCCTCTTGCACATCCATTACTTGAAAACCTTGCTATGACCATCTGTAAAAGCACTGATGAAACCACATCTGGAGTGCTGTGTCTGGTTAAAGAGAGACATGGACATACTGCAGTGTGTCTCAAGAAGAGCCCCAAAGATCATTAAGGGAATGGAGTATCTGTCATATGAGGAGGGTCTGTGAGAGCCAGGATTGTTCCCTACAAGAGCTTAACTGCTTCATCCCAACAAGTGGAAAACCAAGACAAAAAAACCTGGAGGCTTACATGGATGAAAAAGTTGCTCCCAGCAAAACTCAAACACAAAAAATGACACATGCAGAAGCATGAAATAGGAAGAGGCAGCCTGGGAGGAATATAGATACTGCCTGAGCATGCAGAGATGCAGCTAGGAAATCCAAAGCCTAACTGTAATCGGAGCTGGCAAGGCATGATAAAGACAACAAAAGCTTCCATAAGTACATAGGTGACAAAAGTAAGACTAGGGAAAATGTAAGCCCAGTGGTGAATGTGGCAGGGGACTTGGTGACACAGGATATAGAAAAAGTCTGAGAAACTGAGTACCTTCTTCACCTCAGTCTCTAATAGCAAGAAAGACCAGCCTTCAGGAATCCAAGGCCCTGGCGACCAAAGGGGAAGTCTGGAGCAACAAAATGTACCCTTGCTGGAAAAAGATCAGGTCAGGGAATATTCAAGTAAACTGGACATACGTAAGACCATGGTCCCTGACGGAATGCACTCACAAGTGCTGAGGGGGCTGCCTGCTGCCATTTCAAGGCTGCTCTTGATAATCTCTGAACAACTTCAGCAACTGAGAAGTGTCCAAAGACTGGTGGAAAGCAAATGTCACTTCAAACTTCAAGAAGGGCAGAAAGGAGGACCCAGAGAACTGCAGGCTGGTCAGCCCCATCTGAATCCCTGAGAGGCTTGATGAAGCAGGAAATCCCAGCATTTTCAAGCACATGAGGAACAAGGTGATTGGGAGTAATCAGCATGGGTAAGTCATTATTAACCACCCTGACAACCGTCTATGACGGAATTCCTGATTTTGTAGATGAGGGGAAAGGAGTGCTATTGTCAACTTTGACTGCAGTAAGGCTTTTGTCCCTATTTCCCGTAAAAACCTCCCAGAGAAGCTGATAAATATGAGATAGATTAGCAGGCAGTAAGGTGGCTTGAAAACTGGCTGAACAGCTAGGCACAGAAGGTGGTGATCAGTGGTACACAGTCTAGTTGGAGGCCAGTAACTAGCGGTTGTAAGACAGGGGTCAGTTCTGGGTCCAGTTCTGTTTTAACATCTTTATTAAAGGTCTGAATGATGGGGCAGAACAAGTCTGCAATTTGTTAAAAGCAAACATTTCAAACAGAAAGGGGTAAGGGGACAGCAGGTAAACAATAACATATTCTTTCCAACCTTCTACTCCTAGAGCCACTATAATCAGCTACCTCTTTGGTTGTTCTTTTGTCTAATTTTAGATTGAGAACACTTCAGGGCATGGATGAAATTTTTTATTTGCCTAAGATGTACACAGTAGCTATACATAAACTCCATAAATGGTTAATAATTACAACAGCAGCAGCACAATGGCAAAATACACCCCAGTCTCCAACTCCTGTTTAATAACCCAATAATCCAAAATTAAAACATCAGTCTACAAACGAGTAAACATTTTCACTATTTTTATATTAATTTTTCCTATAATCTTATTTTCCCCCGTAATAATGCTAATGTTAAAAAGACCCAGAATTTCACAAATTACAAGAAAGCTTGACTTTTTCTGAAGAATGAGAAGGTTCTCTGATTCAAAAGTTCAGATAGAAAATGTTAATGAAAACAGAACCCAGTCAAGTCACATAAAATACAAAAATAAACAGGGATTTTGCTTCAGGCAGACTGAATCTGATTTACGCGGCATTCTTGGAAGAATCCAGATGTTGTTTACTGAAATATAAAATAGTGTGCTTGTTCTTTTACGTGACAGCATTCATGATCCTTCAAATCAGTATGTAACATATTTCTTCCCATCGATGATAATCATTTATTGCACGATTACTAATCTGACCAATTACCTGAAAGCAAATTACTCAAACTTTACAGAACGGGACAGCTAACCAAATATATTCTGATTTTAATTACTGGTATTTAATAAGAAGCAATGCCAAATACATCCATACATTAATGTTTTACAACAGAATTACAGATATTTTAATAATGATTGAACAAGTTCATAATGATCTTTGTTTCATAGCCCCAGAGCTTAATAAAATTTTAGCTAGTGCAGAGCTGGGCTATGCTTTGGCAATTACAGTGTATTACTCATGTTAACAATTTAACTCTTTTCTCTGTGTATACACCAGGTTTCCACCTTGAGACATTGAATTCTCTCAAGACAGCAGGATAGCTCAGAAGGTTCAAAATGATGCATTGTTATGCAGAAAAAAGACACAGTCTTCCTCAGGAATGAACTTGTGGCAAGTTTAGACAGTGACTGACTCAGCCCAGACTAAGTGAGCCCTCAAAAGCATTAGCTGCAAACCCCATCTGCACTTCTACCTAACACATCTCTAAAACCAACATTCAGTGTATCCTCACCTATAGTTCCTGATCTTACAGAAAGTGAAAGGCTAGTGCTATTACAGAAAATAGTTTCTGTTCTACATCATTGTGATAAGCTATGTTCTATATTACACGTTACATACATTCTATATTGTTGCACTAAACATTCCGTGCAAATTTGTGCTGCTTTAAAGGTGAAGAAAGGTCAGCAGAGTGAGATGTGCTCCCACAATCCATGCTAAATCATTTATTTCAGCCTCATGGTCTCCAAGCTTTTACAAGTGCGTTAAGTGGAGATTGGAAAGAATTTGCTGCCCACTCACAATGATGTTTCATAAAAGGTTCTTCAAAACAGATCAAAGGCTGTAATTTCCATGCCATTTCTGTCCAATTTCCTTTTCTCTTAATGTTTTCATTTTTGAAATGGCTATGATTGCAATCCACTTTTGCCCACACAGCACTGCAGGTCTAAATGAACCATTTATCACAAACTTTTGTCTTTTGGCTGCTCGTGATTTTATTTGCTTTGCAATTTTTTAATTTCAGTTTTTTGGTACTCCTTATACTACACTGCAATTACCTTCATAATTATACCTGCAGTGATTTACATTATTCTGCTCCCAGATGCATCATCAAGACTTCTGATCCAAACCAACTGCACTTTAATATTGATGTTAATTTTTCCTCCTCCTTCAAAAAAGAGTTCATATGGATCTTCCCAGAGGAAGAACTTTTCTTCTTGTCCTTCCCACAGCATATACAGAATGTTGGTATCTTGTGTTGCTTTTGCTGAGTGGGACAGCCTTACTTTACATATGAACCTCACATCTTATTCTTCTCCCCCCCAAAAAATCATGTATGAGAAAAAAAAATCTGATGACAGTTTAGCATATATTTCATTGATTTTTCATTATCTCACTAGACAGAATGTCATATTTTGAATAACAACTGTGTTGCTCTTCTTCAACATAAAACAGTACCAGCCATAAGCAGACAGTTTCACTATAATTTGTCTAAATGTTTTTGAGTGCCTTGCCTCTGGTTTACAAAAATTTAAACATATGCTTTTATGACTCAGTTTAACCAACAGATGATCTTTCAAAAGAGACTTTAAGACCCTTTCACCTGCTGCCATTCAAAATTAGGAAATTTCAGAATTCAGTCATCTAGTCCTTTTAAAAAAAGGATAAACATCAATATATTTTACTTTAATATTTACTGTTTTCCTACAATTTTCCTCCCTGTTCCAATATTTAACCTTTAGTAACAGTGTTATTTATTACAGCTTATACATAGCAAAAGATTAAGTATGATTTCAAGCAATAAATTTTATTGTTATAGTTTTCTTCAAATTTATCTTTCAATATGAAACTTTCAGAAAAATATGGTGCATTATAAAATGCAAAATTGATTTGTTTCAGACTTAATGGTCTTTAAAGTAAGAAAAATAAACTACAACCATTAAGGGGATGATTAAGTGAGACAGACAATAAAGTATATAGCAGTACTCAGAAGTCCCTGAAGACTGATGACACATGGCTAAAATACCTCAACATTTTGTTGCCGCAGTGTTCACATCACTGAGTCTAGTACCTCACAATCTTTCAGCTACATACAGACTTCTGGGAAGGCTACAGAAAACTGTGGCTGAAAGTATCTTACTTGAAGGCAAAGGAATATATATATAAATAAATTTATATATAAATATATGTAATAAATATCTAATAAAATAAAAACTTAAATACCTATATTTATTTTACACATAATTTATCTAAAAAAATCTTAGACTACATCTGTTAAAATCTGTGTTTACTAATGTTGTAAACAAGGGGCAAAAGTTCCCCATAAACTTTCATGAATGGATCTGTTTTACACTTGGCCAGACTGACACAGCTCAAAACTCTATGTCCCATTTGTGGAGGTAGTGGAAATCACTGGAAGCCACACTAGACTTCTATACATGCACACCCACTTCACACATAGCTTATAACCAAAGTTATAAGCAAACAACAGTATACGACCAAAGTAACGTTGAATTTGCATGGAAAGGGATGGCGAAGAACGAAAATAACAAAGTGTTGTTTAATATAGGTTTTTCCCATAAGCAAGGATTCCTGCTGTTTCATAAAAGAATGAATAAAACAGTGATGGAAATTAATGGAAATACTTTGATTTGGACGTAGAGGCTTGGACATGTATGTCACACAGGAAATTAACTGAAAGACTACTATGAGTTATTCAGCAATGATGGACTGGCAAATAAAATGATTATAAAAATAAAGCATAATCTTTCAAATTAGAGGAAAATTCTGTAGGACAAAAAAGTAAATTCCTGTGGGATTCTGTACAATAGAAAGAAGTAAATAAGTATGTTTTTTTTTGGTCTCAGTGCTTGTAAAATCAGCTTAACAGCAATGAAAGTAGCTACTTAAAGGCAATAAACCCCTAACTGTTCCTTTACTTAATTTAACCAAGTGACAGTATGAAGGAGTAAATAGAAGATTCTGTTTCTTTTTGTAATCTAAAAACATGCAGGCCATACTCTAATCTCTGAAAGAACACTAAAACACACAAACTGAAAAAAAAAAAATTACACAGATTTCAATAGAGCTAATATATATTAAACTTACATCACTCAGAGCAAAAACTATCCCAGTAATTTACGTATTGTCTGATGGAGACTCAGAACTTCCTCTGTATTTTAATGACTTTCTGTAATACTGTATTCTTTTTAAAGAGTAATCAGTAATCAATGCAATAACTTTTACTAGTGTAAGATCAGAAGCTGTCTCTATTCACCCTAAGAAAAAATCCCAAGTAAACAACAATGAATTCATGATGGTTATTTTGGATTCTTCTGGTGTCATGGAGACCAGCACTCGTTCCACAGCAATTAACAAGATGTCTTTTACTAGAAATGCGATTTTATTTTTTCCTAGAGCATTATGAACCATACTTATTTACAAAGGCCTTTAGGAATTATTAAAAATCTACTGAATCTAGGCTTAGATATGCCTTGTGAGCCTCAGCTTTAATACATTTTCTTCAACAGTTTAATTTCAGTTTTCCCTGCTCTTACGATGGTTGTTCTTACATTTTTGCAGACAGGGATAAAAGGAAGTTATGTTTAGTCCTCTTCATTTTCAAGACAAAATAGCCAAAATGGTGGCTGCAGTTTCAACAGTGACAACTACCTTCAGCTCTTGTCAGGCCACACCTGGAATACAACATTCAGTTTTGCATCTCGCTATATGAAAAAAAGATGTGGACAGGCTGGAGAGGGTCCAGAGAAGAGCCACAAAGATGATCAAGAACTGGGAAGTCTGTGTATGAGGAAAGGCTGAAAGAGCTGGGTTTGTTCAGCCTTGAGCAAAGAAGGCTTAGGAGAGACCTTATCACCATGTTGCAGTATTTAAAGGGTGGCTATAAAGAAGACGGAGACTCCTTTTTTATAAGAAGTCACACGGAAAGGACAAGAGATGGTGGGCAAAAATTTCTCTTGGGGAGATTCCATTTGGACACAGGAGGAAAATTTTTCACAATGAGAACAACCTGCCATTGGAATAATTTCTCCAGGGAACTGGTGGATTCTCCAGCACTGGGCACTTTTAAGATTGGGCTGGACAGGGTGCTGGGACATCTAGTCTAGGTCATGCTTATCCAGAAAGGTTAGACCCTTGAGGTCCCTTCCAACCTAGTTTTCTGTGATTCTATGCACTGCTTTGATTTCTGTCCAAGCCTATTGACCATAAATAGATTACAAATGGCAGAGATGTTTTCTTCATTATGAAAAGTAAAATTATGATCAATAGACAGTTACTGTAGTAAAGAAGAAAAAATAAAAAGCAAATAAGATAGTATGAATTGTTTGCAAGTTTTATCTAATAGCAGCTTTTCTTTTCCTCCCAGGTGTGATGCAAATTTTTTATACAGGAAGAAACACTGAAAACACATCATACAAGATGGTGTCAAAAAAATGGCCAGTCAGCTGAATATACAGAAAAGCATGCATGCACATACAGCTGCTGTTCCTTATATGGCAACTAAAAAGCCCCTGGCAATATTATTTACTATCAAATTCATAGAGCTGAACTTATTTAGGAGAATGCCACATATATTTGTAAATACAGCAAAACGTATTTCAAATAACTTCCACAACAACAAAATAACTCATCAGCTGAGAAGTAAGCATATAAATAATTTCTATGATTAGCTTCTTCTTTTGTGTCCCTAATTCTATTGTACCCAAATCTGTTGTCATTGGCTGGGTTTACCTTAGGTGTAAAAAGGCATCTGTCGATATGGATGAATGTGGGTTGCAACTTTGCAGTATGTTATCCTTTATTACCAAGGTCAAAGAAAATTTTTTATACTTCCTTCTATGTCTAACATGACTACCACAAGTAAATACATTAAAATACACTACATTGTAGGTGCATGCAGACATTCTCAAATTTAAATGAGAGAAAAATCACTGGAAAAAAGAAAAAAGCCCTCAAGCAACAGTTCATGGATATTTCAATGGAATTCTTCTCACAATAAAGTCTTGATTAAAAGTGTGATGAGAATAAAACTTAAATCTCACAATGGGATTGCACATGAGCTGAATGAGCAATAATGGAAGACAGTTACACAGTTGTTCCTAGGTTTTGACTAGATTTTTCACACAAGTTTCACTAATGTTGCTCTATTTGATTGATTGGAATTTTCTCCATTTCTAAGCTTTGTGCCAGAAAGCAACATTTTGTTCCATTCATTTCAGCAAGTGACACAGTGTTCCTTGGCATGCACTATTAATAAAAAGTTATGTTGCCTGTCTCTCTTGGTTGATCACACAAGGTTGATTTTTTTTGGTAGAATTTAATATTCAATTAGACTGTCAGCCACATCCCTATTTAAATTTGAAATAAACTTCTAAAAATAAACACATCTGTGAAAAACAGCCAAATTTAGGTAACTTACATTGCATGTCTCCCTGCAGCATGTCACACGCTGCCCTCACCTTCTGTTCAGAAGCAATAAAAGGCTTCATGCTCGCTTTTCATTCCTTGGTGTACCGTGAGGCCACAAACTAGATTCTTACCTGGCCTCCCACACGAATCCTCCTCGAAGCTCTACCAAAATGCTTAGTAAAGTGACATAACATAGACCTTCCAGGTGACAAACCTGCCCATCACTGCTGCTTGGGGCTCATTGAACAGTGATTCTGACAGTTGGAAGAGCTTGCCTGGGTATTTAAAGTATGCACTGAAACACAGAATTACTACGTACTCTTTGAAACAAACTTCTGCCCATTCTGCAAGCAATGCTGCTCACGTCTCACACAAGACAGCTCCTCAAGCACACGCAAGGGCATTCTCCAAGAAACAATATGGTAATTCTGTATCTCTAAGGTGGGTCCTGGTGCACACCTGAATACATCAAAAAAGGAAACTAAAATTGATGATACAGACTGCATGACATAATGTACTATGCTGGCAGGGTAATATTACCGTGTTATAGTATCACATATCGTAGCCTAACATACACATGTGCAAATTTTATATATTGATGAGTAAGTAAAATTGCCTCAAAGACTAAAAAGCTATACTATAGATTACAAATTAGTATAGAGCTGATTTCAGTCCACTCATTTATTATGCACAACTTCTGTCTAAGCTATAAAACTTACAAACGTTATCATTATAAAAGAGACAAAAAAAACCCCGTATTCGTCTAGAAGTTTTACTACAGTCTTGAAGCAAATTCATAATTCCTAAATATTCATACTAAGGTAAAGCATCAGCCTATTTTTGGATGGTTTTATTCTCCTCTGGAGCTTGTCTCTATGTTTCATATTTAGGCTCACCTGTGTTTTATATTAACACTTACTGAAAACTCTTGAAGTGGTAGGAATATGCACAAACACAAGGAACAGTAAAACCAAGGTACTTTATAACGTGTCCTAGTTTTGGCTGGGATAGAAGGGTTTTTTTCCTAGTATGTGGTACAGTGCTGCTTCAGATTTGTATGAGAATAGCGTTGATAACACACTGATTGACCCGAAGGGACCAACCACTACCTGGGGACGGGCTGGGCATCTGTCATTGGGTGGTGAACAATTGTACTGTGCATCATTTGTCTGTCTTGGGTTTTATTCCTTTTTCTTTTCCCCCACTATTATTATTTATTTCAATTATCAAGCCGTTCTTATCTCAACCCATGAGTTTCACCTTTTTCCAGTTCTCCTCCCCATCCCATGTAGCAGGTACGGGACTGAGCAAGCAGCTTTGTGGTGTTTAGTAGGCATCTGGGGTTAAACCCCAGCATAATGGGAAAAAGTTTCAGGAAACTACACATTCCAATCTGCGGGTAAAAAACATGTAAGCTGTAGGGTTAGCAAATCATGCAAGACAAAGGTAGGAAATTACAAAGCAATGTAAGGACTCGTTAGAGAACTTGTGGAAACCAAGCCTGCTCTTTCAGTGATACAGCACAGGTCATTTGCATGCAAAGCATTCACACTGTGGTCAACCGTAAAAAATGTACTCTAACTAGCAATCCCATAGCTGACACCAGAACAAGGAACAATTATTTTTTATCTGGTAGGATCTAAAGCTCTGTCTTCCTAATGATTTTATTATTTTCCAGATATCTGGTTATGAATGAAAAAATATTAATTATTGCTAGAGGGAAGTATGTTGACTCTACCGTGGTGCCTGTCTTGACCTCCAGTGTGTGAGGAAGTACTACCAAAGCTGTGACTCTCTGGTTTAGGAAAATGGAAGGAGAGGCAAACACTGCATTGAGAGGATATAACTCATGAGAGAAACTTGAGTTAACAGAGAAAAGAACATGACTTTGGACATATAAGATCAAAATGGGGGCTTGTAAGGAACTGAGCTGATTTAAGGGCTTACTGATTCTGAAAAGAGTATGTTTTGCCTTCATTCCTCTCTAATCCTTTGTCTTTTTCTGGCTATGTGGCTCTACAAACTCTTTCCACTCTCCTCAATCTTCAGCGGCCCCTTGCTGTGAAGTAATTCTCCTTATTAGTACAGCTGTAAATTACCCATCCTCTTCTGATAGCATATCTTTTTGCTGGATTAGTAAAATGTACTGACTCCCAGGAAGTCTGAGAGTTATGAGAACTCATCAGTGCACACACAGGGAAAATAGATGCTCCTGACTTTTTGGGTTTTTTGTATTGAGCATTACATAATGATGTCAAAAAGTATTTGGATTATTTGCCTCTGATTCATGCCCTGTAAACCTCCCCAGTCGTTACACTGTGGCTACCTGCAGAGTTAAAACCTGAGCTCTCTAGAGGCATGCTATTCTCAGCAATTCCACAGCATTTCTTCAGGAAAACAGATGAATGGATTGGACCATCCTGCCAGGCTACAAACATGAGACAGACACAGTGAAGTCTCTTTGTTCCCTTTTATTCAGGCAGGAAGGAGAATGAAAAGATATGAGAAGCCATACACCTCATTCAGAGCCATGCACTCCCAGGGCTGTGCTGACAAGCCTGGTTTCAGTGAGCTACAATGTCATGACACTGCATCAGGACTTACCACATGGTGCTGAGTTGTACAAAGCAAACATGTCTACTTTGCATGACAGCAGCATGCTGCAAGTTGCTGCCTGCTGCTCCATTTCAAAGGTAAGCTGTGTGTTTATTTCCATGCCTGTGATGTACATTACTTTCACACCATGGCTGAAATTTTGTGTCAATTTACACAATCCCAATTCTTTTCTTACAGCTGAATCAAAACGTCCACCACTGTGAATCAGAGATGCATTGTAAGTAACTTAGATTGTAGTTTGCAGTGTTCAAGCTTGTCTCTTCTTACTTTTTAGCCTTAACTATGTTGCATTTTGTTTCCTTCATTTTATTATTTTCAGCTAGCCTTTTCTAACAAATGTTCTCATTTTTAACAATACCTAAGCAGCCACTCACTATAGTGATTACTCTTTAAAATTAATTAATACAGTGAAATGTGATGATTAAGAAATGATGATTTCATTATTTGCACAGCACAGATATCACAGAAGTTGGGGCTTGAAAAAAGTGAAGCATGCTGTAGCTCAAGCAAACAAAGTCTCTGTACCATGCATTTATAGATAAAACATATCTGGTGAGGAGTCAGGAAGTCAGTCTGTATCTTCTACAGATAGAGAAGTAGAGAACTTGACCTATTCATCCCAAAGCAAGAAGAGCCACAACTGAACCTGTCCCTCCATGACTTTTCAGCAAACTGGGGTGATTCAGAGAGCTTCAGAGAAGGGCTGTTCTTGTGGTACTGATACAGATAAGTTTGTTTTTAGCTGAAAAACTGTTTTCCTTTCATGTATATTAGATGGCTGAACCATTCCAGTAGCTTCAAATCATAGTATATGGCAAAGATTTCAGTGTTTTATCAACAGCTATTGTGAGATCTTGAAAATTTACTGTTCTCTTCCTTAGTGATTTATACATAAGGTATCCATTTATATCCCCTTGAATGCTTTGTCCATGAGCTCCATGCTCAGATAGTGCTTTTGTGAGAATTAATGAAAAAAGCCAGGTACCTGAAGGGAAAACAGAGGGCCCTACAGCATGTCCCACAGCTCCATGGGTTCTGTAACAATTCAGCTATGGCAAGCTATCATGGGTTTCATTGTTACTGTACCAGACCTGCAGCTGTCACTGGTGATGTTAACCTTAACCCCCTACCCTTTTCTCCCTCAACAAACAACATCAGCAAACAGAATCAGGACAAAGCCATCAAAAATACTGTTACTTTACACTGTATCTGTCCCGTTCACAAAAGAAGCATTAACAAGAGCTAAAGAATCTAGAAAAATTCTTGCATACTGAGGCAATAAGTATCAAATTCTGATTGTCACTCGTATGATCTCATTTTGTGCCACACAGAATCTATTAGCTACTTGGAGAGTAGTTAGGTGAATGGGTGATGCTTTTTACTATGCTACAGATATTGTAATAGTAATGTGAATTGTTCTGCGTTCTATTGTTTGGTTTGGGTTTTTTTTTAACCAGTC
This sequence comes from Pezoporus flaviventris, assembly GCF_033815535.1. NCBI lineage: Eukaryota > Metazoa > Chordata > Aves > Psittaciformes > Psittacidae > Pezoporus > Pezoporus flaviventris. The sequence continues at coordinate 8,537,489 of NW_026892564.1, forward strand.
GGAGACCCCTGCCTGAGATGTACAACTATATGCATGTCTTCTGCAGAACCTGAAATCAAGGAGGGAATAGTCAGTAATAATAAGGACAATAAAGCCCTCAAGAAATTGCAGAATTATTATCTTCTTCTCTTCTGTTCCTTTTCAGGTTCTCTGTTTTTCTTTTAATGCACCTTCTTCATTAAGTTCTTGTTTGGTAAACAGAGTACACAAAGTAGATAAATATGCCAGTGGTCTCACACATGATTATACATAATTTTCATACTTTATACAGCAACTGCCCAAGCACAAGGCCCACCTACCTGAGCAGCATACAAATGCTGAAAAGCAACTAGATGTGGACAAGTGTGAATTCTCTTCACATTCCTCACTCTCATACTGCTTCTGCCTGTTAATACCAGCAGAGCAGCCAGAGCAAACTTCACACCAGTTTGCATGTATGTGATGACATTAGGGCCAGGTAGTATGAATTAATACAGTCCCCCTGATACTCAGACCTGCACTCAGCTTCAGCACAGCCTCGATCTGCCCCCAGACCTACAATCCGGTCATTACACCAGTGGCATGAGTAGAGCAAAATCTTAATTGTGGCAGGTTTTTACACAAAAAAAAAGGTAACTCAGATAAAAAAAAAAGGATCATTCCATTAATGATAATCAAGTGTGCCACTGGATGGATTTTCTTGCCTCCAGGCTAAAACTCATCTGCTGAGTGCTCAAATATATTTTAATTAGCATGTCACATTAATACTACAAGTAGTTTAACTACCCTTTCTTACGAGCCAAGAAAGTGACTGAAAAATAAAGTCCATAGAAATTTAAAACATTCTTGAATATTTTCTCACTTCAGTGCATTTACTTTCCACGTTCTTTTTGAGATCATGCTCACTCAACCACTTGCAGAATTCTTACAAAGAAGGCTCCAGGGAGACCTTAGAACATCCTTCCAATATCTAAAGGTGGCCTACAGGAAATCTGGAAGGGGACTTTTTACATGGGCATGTAGTGACAGGACAAGGGGGAATGGCTTTAAACTGACAGAGGGGAGATTTAGATTAGATATAAGGAAGAAATTCTTCACTGTGAGGGTGGTGAAACACTGGAACGGGTTGCCCAGAGATGTTGTGGCTGCCCCATCCCTGGCAGCGTTCAAGGCCAGGCTGGACAGGGCTTTGAAAAATCTGGTCTAATGGAAGGTGTCCCTGCCCATGGCAGCAGGTTGGAACTAGATGAACTTTAAAGGTCCCTTCCAACCCAAACCATTCTAGGATTATATGATCTAAAATTGGATAGGGCAAAAGAAAATTCCTAACTCATAACTTGGACTATATTTTGATTCATTTAGACGGTACTGCAATATAAAGGGACAGGCACAATCAAGTATTACATTGTACATATCTATTTTTGCCGTACAGTAAATTAAACAAAAGAAACATTTTAGTATTTTGAGGAGATATACAAACTCTGTATTTGAAGTCTGTAGTTTAAAGCAAATGGCTGCATTATCTCTGCACCATGAAAGATAAAGGGTAGTTTGTTCTTAATGCTGCTGTGAGTTCTTCATCTTTCTGTTTTTATACACATATTTTCAGATACCTTCACAGATACTTGCAATGATTCTATTCAAAACTCCTTTGTAAAGAAAGAGTACTAAAATATTCGGTTAAAAATGAGAAAAAAAAATTTCAAGTAAAGTATCTTGTGTAAATTGTGATAATAAAAAATATTTCTGTGAGAGAAGTAAAATGTGTTTAGTTTTGCTCTTTGTAACGCTTTTGACTAATTTTATACTGTGATGAATAACCTCTATATAATTTACTGGAAGTGATGTAAGTAGCAATGAGTGAAAATGTCACATTCTAAAACCACAGCCTGGTAACTAGTATCAAACAGGTCTTGTAAAATGACACAGTACTCCTTTCACAGGACATGGAAAGGTTTGATGGGGAGTTACCTGCAAATACTAAACTAAACTAAACTAAATTAATTAAAATAGCGCCTTTATTGTCAGTGCTAAAACCATTTGTTTTTTCAGTACTATTCTCATGACTAAAAATCAGTTGGACAGTATCACCCCATGGGCCACTGGGTACATAAAGAGGCCTATTCTAGCACAGCACCATGTGCTTTGAGACCAAATTACAGCCACACATGACTGTCAGCACAACTCAAAGCCATACCTGCTTTGCTGACAGAGAGAGAGAGATTAGAAAGCCAGAATGAACTATTGCTGTCACATTGTCTGACCTGCAGTATTAGAAAGGGCTTGGGAATTCCCAGAAGAAAATCCTATTTGTAGCAGAGATTCTGTCTCAGAAAATCATGACTTCGATTTATAAGCTACTTGTCTTAAAGAACTCAGCATCACTATTTTCAGGTCAAAATGGTTCTTTATTTATGGTATGAATTCATCTACTCTCAATTGTTAAACTGTTTACATCTCTGCTTGCTAGGTTTTAAGCCTTCTGTTTTCTGTTCTGCATGTATACAACTATAGACTAATATAAAGCCTTCCCTTAATTAATTCTTCTGCTAGTGAATTGGATAAAACTCCTTGAGATAATATATGACTACACATTTTCTAATGAGTCTTGTGGCTCTTCAAGCCTTCTTCAGGTTTCCAACATCCTTGGTGAATAGTGGGAAAATAAGGTTATGTTTTGCATTCTCTAGCTGCACAGAGGAGAAGAGACTAAATGATCTCCTTAGTATTATTCTATATTGCCCTATTTATAAATTCAGTGATTACATTAGCTCTTGTTGGCTGCTGCTGTTCTGCATGAAAAACTTAAGCTCTATCCATTATTATCACATGTTACAGAACCAAAATGCTTTTTTTGGGTAGCCTCCATGTTCTGTAACTTGAGCTGCTTTTCGTGTAACTTAACAGTCATGCTTGTAAAATATGTTGGTCTCAGAAGAGGCAAACTTTATTATTCAAGTCCCACACCTGCATTTCCATTATTTTGCCTGAGACTGATGTCAGACTGACAGGCTTATAATTACCTAGGTTATCTCACCCATTTAAAAAAATGTTAGCACGACCTTAAATCCCACAGGCTTCTGGAACATTCCCAGTGCTCCAAGCTATAATGAAAACCGTTATTAAAAACCCAGACAGTTCTTCTACCAATCCTTTAAAAATATTTAGATACAAGTTGAGTGTGGAGTAGAAAAAAATTCATGATCACAATACACTATGAGTATGGCAACCTGCTTACCTCCACATGCAGAATAGAGGTATTTATGAAAACTCTTGGCTTTAGCTTCTCTTTGTCTGCCACAGACTTCTTATTTGTTCAGTCAGAGCCACCAGTTTTATAAAGCTGGATGAAATATTATTGCTTGGTATCCTTCAGAAATGGGGCCAAAGCAGATCAAATTTAATAAAGTCTAAACATCTATGTGTGTGTGTTAACATGCAAGTGGCAGGGGTTAGATCCAGAGAGCTATAATCAAAGATATTTTTAAGGGAGAAGAAAGACTGTCTTGAGAAGACTCATCATGACAAAAATCAGTATGCAAGAAGCTCTTCCTCAAGAACTCTGAAGTTCAGGCAGTTCTATGCTCATTTTTTACGTTTGCAGAATACTACACTCTTCTTTCCCAAGAGCTGAATTCCTGCCTAATTATTGACAAAAGCAAAAAAGAGCAAAAAAGTTGAGATTCTACCTAGCAGAATAACAGTAAATTTACTGCAAAAGCCAAGTAATATAGTAGGTTCAAAAAAAAAAAAGTCATATTGGACCTTTAATATTGAGAAATGGTAAGCGAAGGGTTCCTAGAGACATGGAAAGCCCTTCAAAACTCAAGAAACTCCTGTCAATACACAGCTGGAGAGAATGTGTTATAAAAGAGAACTCTTTAAATAACAATCCATATGTCTTTCCTTTCTGTAAATTCAAAATGCATGAACTGTCAGGTTAAAGCTTTTATAGCAGAGATGCAGTACCATGGAAATAATTACCTTTGTGTGGAATTTGTGACATTTCCAAGTGGTAGGGAGGTTTAATACGCAGATCTTTGAACTAATATCTGGTTAAACTAATATCTGCACCCAGAACATGCAGTAAGAATAGCAAGTTTGTCAATCATATATTTCATTATTTTTAATTATAAAAATGGTAAAGAATTTATTAAAAAGGAAAAACAAAACAAAACCAAACCACAAACCAACCATTCCACGGGGGGGGGTGTGTGTGTGTGTGTGTGTGTGTGTAAATAAAAACTATCTGCAATAGGCTAATTCTGTGATGTCCAAAAATCTTTTTAATGGATCTTGAAAAATCTCAATTTTCACTGGAAGGGCCAGCAGAAGAGATTCTTATCCCAGGCTGCAGAATTAGAACCATGAATGCAAGTACAAAATTATATTTTCTAAGAACAGAGCATTATTCTGCTATTTCAAGCACCCTCCCTACCTCAGTATTACCTGGAAATCAAACATACAGCATGGGCAATCTCTACATATAACCTTAGACAAATTTGCTGACATTATTTTCTAACCATGCATGATACTATTCCATTCTAATACAAGATTTCAACTGCTTGAATTAATGATTTCTTTACTCATTGCAATTCTGGCAATATTAAGACATGATACTGCCTGCCTTTAAGTTTTGTCCCCTTTGTTATTACCTAGAAACAGAGTACTGCAGCAGAAAACTTACTAATATAATCATCAGCAACAGTAAGATAATAAACATTTAGAGAACTATTCAAGTTCCAGTCTATTTACCTGATGATGCGTTATTTTTGAGCTTTAAGCTGCTAACCTTTTAATCTTGCAATGTGAGCCTCAACTGTGAGCGATGAGGCAGACACATCAGTAAACACCTTCTTCTAGGTGCACCTGCATGCACTTGGCTTTGAGTGACACATCCTCCCTTTGAAGGGATGCTCTACACAAAGATATTTGCAAACACAAACATTCTCAAAAGCACACAGTTAGCAGCAGTTCAAACAAAACCAACCAGGACAGATGAGGGAGTATTTTCTATTGAGTAGGAATACCATGTGGACAAAAAAGAAAAGAAATATTACCACCAGGATATTTCAGTCATATTTAATGACTGAAATCAGTATTACTGATTTAGATTAAAATATTCAAAACTTATTTTTCTTCTTGCATAAGAAAAAATAGGAATTTACAAAAAACTAACTGTGTCTTACAAAGTCTTTAAGGAAAATGTGTCCTTTTGTTCTTTTCCAATATATTATTTGAAGGAAACAAGTAAAGAAACCCAAACAGTTTTCTTTTAAATGAAATAATGTAAACTTTGAAATTATGCTCTGAAGATTTTCTTAAAACCGAATGCTTTTATGTGGCTATTTACACTTGAATTATCAAACTGAAATCAGCAAGATCTGCTAGAGAAGAGGAACAGCAGCGTGAGACACCACCTAAAGGTGTGGGCAGGAGCATGGGTCTCAGTAAATGACTTGCGTGAACACTTAGGTTCAAGTGAGTACACACTGGGAAGACAATGAAGACCATGCTGCAGTAGAAATATGGATATGAGATCTAGCTCTGCAATTAGATTCAAAATGCTGAATCTACACAATGTTGTTTCACATTGTCCAGAAAAATTAGAAGCGTTATTTTCATATTCCACTAGTTTTAGTTACTAACTGAAACAAAAAGGTTTTATCACTACTTATGCATATATATTCCTTCTAAATGACTGCTCTAATTTCTTGAGAAACTTGAGAATGCAACAAGAAATTCACCAATATTCAACATATAACACATGCACTGTTTTTTAATCAGGTGAAACTAGTTTTCATTCTGAAACACATCAGCAAGTTATACTTTTTCAACTCAGACCTGACTCTCTGATACGATTATTTTTGTAAGCAGATTAAATCTTAAAGGACATCGTTTGTAGTAGTTGAGCTGAGTTTTATGGCTATGTAAAGGTAAAACAAGTAAGCATACAAAAATAAAATTGTAAGCAAAGAAGGACAAGGCATGGGTGGGAAAAATCAAATCTATTTCTTAATTTTTGCTGGACATGCCACACTAAGGACATCTATATATATATTCTTTACACCAAACTTATACTATTTGAGGAATATGCTGAAGTCAATGGCACATGTCCTGACATATTCAAGGGCACAACATACAAATGCTGATATATTTACAAAGAATATTTACCAGTTTCTGCAATACAAGTCTTTAAGAAGAAAGTCCTTTTTGTGACAGCCTTATGACACAGGACTTAACACAGGTCAGACTCCCTGTTTAGCATCTCATATTTTAAAAAGTATTCTCTAATCATTAATACCTTCAAAGCTAAAAACTGCTTAAAAGAAGAGGGTGTTTCCTCTCACCATCTGGAAATAAAAATAATTGCATGCTCTTAGATGTTAGCTAGGGACATGGGAACCAAAAGTTAATGAATGATTTTTCACACTGGACAAGTCACCTAAAAATGCTGAATAAACATACAAAACAGGAATTATATGGAAAGAGAAGATTTCATTACTGGGTAATTTAGTTTGTCTGGTATCTTTGTAAACGCTCTCTCTCCTCAAGTGAAAAGAGTTCTTTAATAATCAAAAATATTGAAATTACTTTTCACACACATAAAGCCTGGTTTGTCCATCACTTCAAAAGTCCCTCTCTTATACCAAAGATAAACCTTTCTGCAAAGGTTTTGGATGTGCATGCTTTATTTCTTTATACACACAACATCTGCTCTGGGTAGAACGTAAACGTATTTTGTAAGTTACGACGTGATAAATGGTAGATTTATAGGCCCTGGTGCATTGCAACTGCCTGAATGCTCTAAGCATAAAGAGGGAGACATTATCGTTGCTATAAATACTCTGCACTGTAAAATCATACTATACTTTATGTGGCAAGACAAAACAAAATAATACTAAAACTGTCTCTGTTTCTGGCCCATCTGAAACCACAATAATCTCTGAATGATCCCAACAGAAGCTGAACTGAATGGGCACAGGCATAGCTTCCAGTTTTTGTAGCACCCCAAATTTGTTGCATCATCACAGTTCCGATACAGGTAATAGCATTACTTAATTTCTTAATTAAATCAGCCAGCTCTCTTTCTTGCAAACTGAAATGTTCATGGCTAAGTTATAAGCCCTATTCTTTCTTCTGCTTATCAAAATCTATAAGATGGTCTGTACGTTATGCCTTTAAAGAAAAGCAGAGATGAAATGTTCCTGGGTGTCTGAGGTCTCTGGGACCTGAGGAAAACTACTTTGGTGAAGACCTTAACAGATAAGTGTCTGAAAGTTCATTCTAATGTCACAGTTAAGAATCTGAGGGTAGAGGTATCATGAAAAAGTTAGCTGGTAAGTCAAATGTAATCATCAGGAAGATGATTATATGTATTGAGTTCATCTGTTTGTTCCATAAATGTGTGGTTGTTCTCTCCTCCTCCTTTTTTTCCTGATACTGACTTCCCACAGCTCTCATCATGTTCAGAGAGAGCTTCAAGATAGTTACCTTGGTAAAGCTTGACCTAGAATTTGAGTGCCTAAAGGGCTCAGAACTCTACTTCAAAGCTGAATATTTTTTAAAGCATGCCTAAATTTATCTGTCCCACTTTTTCTATTATTTGTTGAACAATAATAATACTGCCTCACATTTACAAAGCACCTTGGGATCTCCAGCTGAAAGATGCTATTCAATTACTCTCCTGAAACCATTGTTAAAAATTAGATTCCCTATTATGCCCATTTTCTAATCAGCTGAAGAAGACTAAGTTCAAACGTTCACCCTGATTCTAACTGGATTCCTAATCTGTTTAGGAAATTGAAAAGAGAAGGCAGAAAAGGGGTAGGAGAAAAATGTTCAGTGATAACAAAACAAAGGGGGAAGAGCAAGTAAAATTAAATAGACTGCAAAATTATCCTGAGAAGGCATGAGAAAAAAATCAAATTATAAATATGATTGATTTCAGAAACAAAGTGCTAGTAACACTGGTTTTGTCCTTATTCCTATTATCGTATATCGTACACAAATCCTAGTATTCTTTTTAATTATTATTTCATTAACTTCCCTTATCAAAATTCCACAGAGAAGAAATGGTTGAGAAACCAAATGATTAGTGAACCCTGACTGCCCACAAAATACTTTGAAAGATTTAAGATATGTCAGATTGTTGAACGTTTTTTCTCTAATTATGACACTGATCTAATATAAATATAAAGCCACTCCCTCAGGGATATGATTTTAAGAAATTATTGGGGACTAGCTTTTAGGAAATTGCTCAATATGATCTAAATATTAAACTTCATCAAACACCTGATCAAATTTTCATGGATTTTTTCTTCTAATACCTTTTCTTAAAGTAACACCTCCCTTTCGCTTGGCCAAAGTTGTTAATGTTTACAGTAGATGAAGGCATCATATGTCAGCATCAAGCAAAAGTATTTTATACTTTTCAGACATTTTCCCATAGATTTTTTTTTCAGAATACCATACATCCATGGGGTAAAAGCTTGTCTGACCCATTCACTGAACCCTCTGCTTAACAAAAGTATCTCCCCTTCCTCCTGATATAAAAACCATGGGGAAAAGCAGACAGCCATAAAAAAATAAAATCTTGAACTATAAATGTTACCCAAAAATTTTGGTTCACTACCAGTGCACGTACAACTCCACCAAAATACTTTGTCTTTCGACTTCTGTAAACTAATTGTGCATTTCTCCCAAGTATTTTGAGTTTCAGATATGATTTATATTTCCAGGAGGTGGACACAGCAAGCTGCATGGCAAGTTCATCTGCCCTAATTTAACTGACAGACACTATGTTCTTTCATAGTCAATGGCGAGAAACAGCCCCTTTAGAGGATGAGTCATCCCACCCTGTAATAGAGGTTGAAATAAAATAAGATGAATTGCCCTTCCACTGGCTGTAAAACCAGCTGAGATCTGTACTGTAAACTTAAATATCTGACTTACAGGTATCTATAACTGAATAAAATGAATCCCAGTCCTTAGTTCTCAGATCACTGAAATTAAGATGAGAGAGCACAAGGATTTAAAAAAAATTACTGCAAATGATCAGTTTACCCTGCCCTAGTAATTTTTTTCCAGTTTCAGCAACAGCATTAATCCGTTTGACTGACACTGCTGACTGCAGTTTTCACCTTCATGCTTCATATATTAAAAGACGTTAAACCAGCCCTGCTATCTGATCATATTCGTGTTCTAATGTCAGTGAGCTACAGAAATGTGGTGCGATGCAACTGAAGCTAACCTAATGAAACAAAATGGCTGAAAATACATTGGAAAAGCATCACAAAGATGTATAAATGTCCTAGAAAGTGATGGTGTTGGAGAAGGGACAGAACATTCTAGTAACGTATTGCACTGACAAAGTAAGTTTCAAATCTATCAAAAATATACATCACTAATTAATTAATAGTGCTAGTAAAAGAACTTAAGCATATCGGATGAGAAGTCTGAGGTGGGCTGATGTTGTATCCAGACAAGGTAAATGGAGGAAACACAAAATATGGAGTCACACACCAACACTGTATGCTCACACTTGGCTATTTTACAAATAAAACTTATCTGGGGCACTGATGACCACATGCAATGAAAGATGCAGATTTGGCAGACAAAGCATAATTATCTGTTCTATTAATCGGGTCCTGTGTGTGCTTTAAATCTACAAGTGCAAGATGAAAACTGCAATGAAACAAGTAGTGACTTTGTCTAAGGGAAGTGAAGCAAAAGCTTTAGAATTTGGCCTTTACATGTTAGCATTCAGCTTTCAAGCCTTTGCAGTTATTTTTAATTGTGTACATCATGTAATATTGCTTTAGTGACACTCAACAGGAAAAGAATTATGGTTCTATTTTAAAATAAACTGGGTAAAAATATTTTGTATATCAACAGCCAATCTGCCACTATGATGCAACATTTGGCAGGGAAAAAAACTGCTTATGATGCATTTCACTGCAAGTTTAAACATCCTTTACCCCAGCAAAACGGATGCAATTGCCAATCCTTTTTATTCCATTCTTCTTAGGAAGCAGCAGTCTCTTAGCAGCATGAGATTATTTAATCTTATCGGGCTCTTTTACATTTGTGTTGATGAAACAGCAGATGAGAACACGAGGAATACAATTTGATGCTACAACTATGATATCACGTGGATTGATGGATTACTTTTTTAAACAAGTTGTATTAATAGAAAAAGTCAGAACAAGACCTAACTATCATGTTGATTTCAAGTTGCAGAACTTAACAGAGACTTTGGATAGTTCTCCTTTGAGGCTATATACTGTTTTAAGGCTAAAAACTGACTGATGTATTGGATTTTGTCCAGTAATGTTAATTGCTGACACTTCTTCCACCATCATTAGGCTGTTAAGTGGCACAAACCCACTTTTGAACCATTTCATCCACATTCTCAACTTACCATCCTTATGGGAAAGACATTAAGATGTTAAGCCCAATAAACACAACCTTTACTTCACTCCCAATGCTTCACCCCCAGAATACCCTGCAGCCTGGGGCATGGGTACCTCCTGACAAGCTCACACAGAGCTTTGTGCGGAGGGGTCTCCTTAGAGACCTCACAGCACTGAGTTGTAAAAAGACAGAACTAAGCCTGACCTGGTGTGCAGCTGGTGGAAGGAAATAACTCATGTTTGCCTCGAGCCTGATGGTAGAAGAGACCAAAGAGTAATGTAAAGCAGTGAACTCTATCTGGAGATCACTACTCAGAATTAACACGGGGAAGAAACCAGCAGTGGGAGATGAAAGGGGTAATGATGGGATACTTGATTCAGCGAACCATGACATGCTTAGACTAGGAAGCTGGTGATCTAAACACAGCATGCGACAGGAAATAGCACGTGCATGATGAGACCATGAGGTATGTGTGGATGGTCATCTGAACACCCCAAAGCAACAGCTTCCCAACAGGTGTGACAACTGTGTGAAGACATGGTATAATTCTCCTACTAATATGAGTTAATAAAACAACTCAAATTAAGCAAGAGTTTGTCACTGGCACGGCCTCATCCCTGCAGTACACCGTAACAGCATCAGGTGTTGGGTGTGTGGGTGCAAGGTGTTGGAGATCATCTGACAGCTGCAGATCGATGTCTGCATGCCAGGTCCATGAGTGCCCTGTGATGCAGGGATGGTGACAGGCAGAAGCCTGCAGCTGCCCTATGATACTGCAGAGGCAGGCTGCCTGAGGTGAGCTTTCCTGTTTCTCACCCTACTGCTATTACTCTGAAACTTTCACGTTCACCTGTGACAGATTTATGATCCAGAGAAAAGGCAATTGGGACAGAAGGGCTTTGAAAATGTGGCTACTGCATTGGTTCAGTACAGCAGAACATAGCAGTTCTTAGCACCCAACAAACTTTAATTCTTTTTCTAGTGTTACTGAAACTTTAGATGGAAGGAAATTCACAGTTTCTTAGAAATACCTCTGTTCCAGAAAAATCCAGCCCACCATGAAAAATGTCTTCCTTGAATTGGTCGTTAGTAATTTCATTCTTTTCAAAATGAAAAATGACTGTAATATGCACACAATATTAGGAACCAAGGCAAGTTAGTACAAATCTTCCTTGAATGTCATATTTGTTTTTTGACTCACTGCAGAACAAAGGTCCAAAACTACTTTTTTCTCCAACACACTTTTTTTCCCCTTCCGGCATTGAAAGTTTGCTAGGTAAAGATGATGAAGATGTTCGTTCACAAATTCCACTAAGTTTGCTCCTTCTCTTACTTCTGTTGATACTTTTGAAAAAGTCTAAAGAAATTCTTTTGGTCTAATTTATATGGACTTCCCATGCCTGCATATTGCCAGATTAGGTATGTCACCTGTAATAACAATGAAAAATTGCTGTGTGCCTCATGGTCTGTTTTTTTCATCTCCTTTAGGAGTTCAGTCTAGCTACTGTAAGGGAGTTCAGTTGTAAGTACTAAGAAATCTAATTTAACCTCAGTAAGTCACAGTTTTTTCATCTTAATGGACATTCTTTACAGCCCAGAAAACTCATTAATAGAAACACTCTCAAGTCTAGTTCATGTCTTTTATGGGAATGAACTAGATTGCCAAGCAGAATGCATTTTTAAAAGGGTAGATAAAGACATCCTCAACTACAATTGCCAGTACCATACAATTACTGACACGAGCAGTACCTTTGTACTGCTTCTGGTAGCACCTTAAAGAATCACACGTGCTTAACAATACTGAGTGGCATACAGAGATATTTAAAACAAAGACAACCAGTCATGTTCAGTTTGGAGGTGAGCTCAAATACTTATATTACTCAAGAGGCAGCAGCATATTCTTGATCACTCTGATGAGTGATACTAGCTAGATTGACACTGAAAAGGCATTTGCACCTTAATGTTCAAAGTTAACTAAGAACTAAGGAGGGAGCAGCTCTTGCTTCCTTTCATACTGAAACAAATGTTATGTGTCACTAATGTGAACCTTAGCATAACTCACAGCAAAAACCGGATAGCCGGGTCTAGCATATAAGGCCAAGTTATTTTGCCTGGTGCGTCAAAATTAGCAACTGAACATCTGTGGCCCAAAGCCCTTAAACCATAGAATTCTTCTGGGAAAGAAAAGAGAATAATGAAGAAAGTAGAGGCAGATTTGGAGGAAAGAATGGAAGTGATCACCATAACAAACAGGTCATCTGGGTATGACTAAAGAATCACTGTTCTATGCTTTAGAACAAAATAAAAGAAAGGAAAAAACTTCTCAGCTTGCAGAAGATGAAGAGATATGTTGTGAATATGCAAAGGAACAGGACAATTTATCTCATTATAATCTTCGTGATACTTGCCATGTCCAAAGCATGCCCACTTGTGTGGTAGACACCGGATTTTAAAAGCAAGTTAAGTGCTGGACATAGCATGGCAATATATGTTACTGAAGCAGCGTCAAGACAAACCAAGGAGAAAGTAAATTTGGTTACAAATGAGTTAAGAATACAGATTGACAGCAATATACATAAACACAAGAATTGTACCCTTAATTCTGAAGTAACAGTGGCTACAATAGCCACAGAGTTTTGCAATGGATGAAGACATTTAAGTTAAATGCTATTCTTAGCCTTACAGTAAATGAATTAATATTTTCAAAGAAGCCGAAAGGATGTAAGTATACATTAGAAGAGTCAACAACTTGTCTTTCTTAATTTTAGATGCCTATCATATAGAATAATAGAATCTTAGAATAGTTAGGGTTGGAAAGGACCTTAAGATCATCTAGTTCCAACCCCCCTGCCATGGGCAGGGACACCTCACACTAAACCATCTCACCCAAGGCTTTGTCCAGCCTGGCCTTGAACACTGCCAGGGATGGAGCATTCACAGCCTCCCTGGGAGGCCCATTCCAGTGCCTCACCACCCTAACAGGAAAGAATTTCCTCCTTATATCCAATCTAAACTTCCCGTTTAAGTTTTAACCTGTTACCCCTTGTCCTGTCACTACAGTATATGTCACTACATACAGACATCTACAGCTGAACTAGTCACCACTGTGACTAATAGAAGCCTAATCAATATATTTAATAGTGCCTACAGCACAACTGATTTCACTGTGTCCTGGGTTCAGCAGTAGCAGTCATTTTTTCTCCTTCTTGGTAGCTAGTGTAGTGCAGTGTTTTGACTTTCAGCTCGGGAACAGAGCTGATAACAAGGATGTTTTGGTTTGGCCAAGGACTTTGTGAGCCTCATGCTCTGCCAGGGAGGAGGGGAAGCCGGGAGGAAGCAGAGACAGGACACCTGACCCAAACTGACCAAAGAGGTATTCCATACCACAGCACGTCATGCCCAGGATGTAACTGGGAGTGAGCCGGAAGGGGCTGGGGGACTGCAGGGTTGGAGGAGGTATAGATCGGTGCTTGGTCGGGCTGAGGGGGGCGAGTTATCGGTCGGCTGGTGCTGAGGTGTTGTATTCTCTTCCCTTGTTATTTCCTTTACCATTATTATCATTGGTGGTAGCAGTAGTGATTTGTGTTATACCTTAGTTACTAAACTGTTCTTATCTCAACCTGTGAGAGTTGCATTCTTTTCGATTCTCCTCTCTGTCCCTCCGGGAGCAGGGGGAGGGCAAGAAAGGGGGGGAAGTGAGTGAACGAATTACCTGACTGGGTTTAAACCACGACACACTGTAAGTAAGGAATACATCTAAGATAGGGTGATTAATTCAATCTGCAAGTCCCTGCCTTCCCCACAGATGTCATCAATACAGGCATTTTCATCTGACCTAGTCATCTGAGGGGATCTTTACAGTCAACTGAGAAATCTCATGTTCTGTACTTGCCAGAATCAACCTAGAACACTCTGCACACTGAATACAGTACTGTATTTGATCCCTTATTTGTATACCCCAACTTATCATTTAGACTTCGACATAGTATCAACACTTCTCACAAAGAAGGGCTAAATCAGTGCTAATGTTAGGAGTATGCGCTGAATTTCTCCTTCCTTCAGTTCCAAGTATATGCACTGTTGCATAATGATTTTGTGGTCATTGCTAACTACTTTCCACCGCAAGATTTGATTTCCATTAGAACAGCAGTAACAGTAGTGTCTGCTACTTCGAATGCTTGAGAAGTTCTGATATTCAGAGCTGATGTTTAGATAGCATAGATCTTACATAAGCAATCAAGATAAGATGCTTTATTATATTACAATAAATGCACAATGAAATAAATACACGTAGCATATACAATTTAGAAACACTTTTGCATTAATGTATGTGTAATGCACATAACAGTAAACTATAAGGTTGTCTCACAAGAACTGTATTGATTGCATGTCTGTATCAGGCTAAAAGGGATAAACAACTAGAGATTAAGACCTATGCTTCTCTTGATAAGGTTGCTCCTGGTACCCTCAATAACTCATGTAAATCTACCTCTGATGTCTTTATATTACACTGTATACAGCTATATAAAGTGACTATGCATGCTGATTCTGAGAATGGCTTTTAAGAGGTACAGCAAATCAAACACTAGTAATAACATTCAAGAGTACTGCATTGCTAGTGGAAAGGCAAAAGAGAAAATTAAATCAGGAAACAAAATATGTGGATCACAGTGTATAATTTATACCTGTCATTGGATGGTAGAAGTATTCATAATCAAAAGAAGAGCTTTCTCATTTACAGCAAAATCCATGAGATTAATTTGGTATTTTATTTGCATTACCAGAAATAATTTAGGCAGTATATTTCTGTTCTGAGTGTAATGCTATTTCCTTATTTGCCAAATGGTTGAGAAACTTCACGAAATCCAGTGGAAAAGCAACGTAGAAAAGCTTAAAAGAAACTATCAGGAAAAGAAAGGTATAAAAAGCAAATCACCTTCAAAATTTATCAGACTAATATATGCTGGAAAGCTTTATATCACAGCTCTGTCTCAAATTATACTGGTGCCTATTTTGGTTGAAGGAATGTACTCAATATGCAAGGCTGCAGGCCTGTGTGTTTAGTTTTAATTGAAGGAAATTCCACTAATTACTTATTAATCCAATACAGCAATTTTTCATATGCTTTATTCATAGAGAATATAATCTGTGCCTTTAAAAATTTTATAGTTGGAAGTTAGATTGAGGAGATTGCTGAATATAAACAGATTCTTCCATACTCATATCAGTGGTTCAAATCCAGATAAAGCTTCTGGGAACCGAGAGAAACCATCTGTTTAGAAGCCTACATAAAATGAGTTGATGATCTTAAATATAACCCCTAACGGGCATATGTTCATCACCTGCTTGATTGACACACATGCTGATAGCAGAGAACAAAAACTGACCTGTTTTCACATCAAGAGCTAAACCTAAAGAGCAAAGATGACATATACTGCTATGGCAATCAGCAGAAGCTTGTACTAATACTGTTTATAGTGAATTGTTCTGCAGATAATATATAATTTCAGTAGTCATAAGTTGAGGTTGTTATATACTAAATTACATAAGAGAACTGGAACAAGGAACAGCCTGTTTTTCAGAAAAACTTTTCTTTCCAGGAAACCAAAACAGTTTCTCTAGCTCGGAACAGCCGACTTCCAAATTTTATTACAGTGGGTGAAAGCTGATTGAATTCTACACAAGGTTTAAGTTAAAATAGACTGATCTCATTCACTTTTCATAATAGAACTCTTTCTTTTAGTCCAAATTGTTTGTCTCCCCATCTACATTTTTTCCAACTGTTTCCCTTCTTTACATGGTTCCTTTAATTTACTCTCCAAACAAACCAGATTTTACTTTTGCCACAAAAGTAATTTAAAGTTAATGCTTATATCCTAATTTTTATTAATCCAGGAAGACAAACCCACATTATGCAAACAGTTCTGAAACTAATACAGAAGTCAGAGAAAAATAACTAACCTGGAAAAAAGATTCTGGAATCCACTGCATGAACAGACTATTCCCCTCTCACGTGATGACAGTATGTGCAGTGTAGTGTCTATACACTAAAAAAAACGTTAGCTACCACCACACCCCTTTTGATGAGAATACTTTACGGATTTTTCCACTTCATCTATCGTCTCACCAAGAAAGAAACTGTCCTCAGTTGCAAACAGGCATTGAAACAGTGACAAAGTCTAAGACACCTCACAACTTCACCTTTATGCTGCCACAATCTGCAAAAATGACCATGAAGTCTCTAGGCAATTTTCCACCTGGACAGCTCAAACAAGTAATTGCTCAGGGCAACAGCATCCTGTGGCTTTCTTGTACTTGCTTCTCTTTTAATAGAAAAAGGTAGATTTCAGTAATCATACATAGCTATAACTTTCATGCACGGCAGCAGCCTTGTAGAAAAAAAATGGTAACTAAGCTTTGCTTGATTACCTGTGTCTTAAAATGACAACAAAATAACAAAGTTCCTAACGACTGGCATCAAAGGAACCAAATCCTGTTACATGCTATTCATATGGGTCTAGATAATGACATTACAGATGTGTACTAGCACTGCAGTGCTGTCTGCCCAAAGTGCCAGCAGGCCAAGCTTGATCCATCTGATGTCCATTTATTCTGCCTATAACTTTACAAATTGTTGCAGCAACTTGGCAAAACTGAAGTCATCCTTTCTTTCACAGTGCTATCTGATCTGGGAACCCCTCCAGAGGAATCAGTTCGCTGTCTCTCTACACACGCCTGCAAGACTTGTTTGTCTGTAACTTGTGTAATTCAGCAGCAAATTCTTTCAGATAGGGACTGCATTTTTTGTTTGAAGTTTCTATAGTCCTTGAACAAGTTGGGTCTTGGTCTATAATGACTTCTTTGCTTACTATCACAATAGCAATCAAATTCCACTAAGCAGTAGTGGAGACAAAATTCACTCAACTATTGAATTTCTGCTGAAAGACATTTATGCTGGTTTTACAACAGGCTCAGAACAAAAAGAAAGCACAGTATCATTGTAAGAACCTTAAATCACTTTTACTTTAAATTTCAGTAGGGAACAAAGATCACAGAGAAGTGCTTTTCATTCAGGAGAAAACTTTACTATTCATATGTTACAAAGCACAGAATTTGGTATTCCTGCAACCCTGGAGTAGTAAAGTGTACGAAATGCCAGGCCTCTGACTTGGAGCCTTAGATAGAGATACAGAATTCTAATGTTCTACACTCAAAGGTAACCTTGTTTTTAATGCTGATTGAAGGAAATTGCCAGCCAGTGACTTCCTTCTTCACTCTCTTCATGACCTTTCTGCATGGCTTACAGTGAAGACAGATGTTTACCTCTTCCTGAGAGTTTATTACAATTATCACCATTATTTTCTGGGCAAACTTGATTTATAAACACATTTTTTTTGCCCTACCTTCAACTGAGTAAGACCCAGAATAGGATTAAGGTCCACCTTCAGCCTTTGAGTAACGCACTCCCAGAACAGTAGATGAGTCAAATCATAGCAAAAGCACTCTATCCATGCTGCTAACAACTACAGCACCCTGCATGGAGGCTCTTTTCATCTCACAGGGTCTTTGTTGTTACTTGACCGTATCTATAGTAGGAATACTTTGCTGGAATAAGTGTTTTCTCTGCCAGTGACTCCTGATTGGCCTTGACAGGCAATCAAAGTCTCCCACCAGGTGATCTGTTATTTAGTTATCAATGCACCGAAGTGCAAACTTCAAAAACTAGCTTGATGTGTGTCACTTTCACCTTTTTGTAGTGGGGGTTCCAAGTAAATAAAGTAGCATCATGTTTAATGAGAGCTCAGCATTACACTCATCTATAACTCACTCCAAAATGAAAGCGTAAGGACAAACAGAGAAAGATCCCCATTTCAAATGGATTTTGCCACATGAAATATGCACACAGAGCACGCTCAACATGAGTTTCAGGAAGACTCCCACAGTATTGTGGATTACTGCAATTTATTAGAAATCACATTTTCTACCGTTCCTAGCATCTTGTTCAAATCCAACAGTAGAAACTCATGAATGGTCCAACTATTGCCCCTGAATAATGAGGGACAGAGGGTAGAGGACCAGCTCTACCTGGCTATGATAAACTAAGTACTTTTCAGAATTGTGATTTTGGTATAAGATGATTTACCTGAACCCTCTGAAAATACACAGGGCAGGACAACGGCTGGATTTAAACTAACATGATTTTCTTCTGAAATACTACAAGTTGCAGCCTTAGACCTCCACCTTCCTCTTACTGTGAAATGGGATATAATTCATAATGGTAATAATGGTGAATATCATGACATGCTTGACATGCTTACAATGGCCACAGATTCATTCAGACATCATTTCTTGCCTACTTTGCATTTGCTCCACATTTCATGTTAGACTTTTTTCTCCCATCAGAAATATTTAAAATTTCTTTCATCACTCCCTTCTATACTGTTTAATTACAGCTTATTTTAAGTAATATTTTATGGTGTGCAATATCATCAGAATATGCAAGTGCCCAAAATCTCTATGCAGAGCAATTTAAATCAAAGCAGTTTCACATTGTTCAATTCCATTAAAGAGTGTCTCACTCTTTAATATGCACTCCCCAAATCATTTATCAATTAGCATCTTGTATTTCTATAGTAACTGTACGGACAGCTTCATTAGTACTTGATTTTCAAGTCTGAAAGAAAAGGAAAAAGAAAAGAAAAAGAAAAAAATACTTATTTTAAATTTGAATGGGGTACCTAAGTAATACTGCAATAAATATATGTACTGAAATATTAAATCAGTTCATCAAAACCAAGCTTAACCTAAGAAAAGTTGTTAAATTAATAATTTGGATAAGATGCTGCAATTTAGTGTTCATACATGTTTCGGGATTTAAATATTTTTAAATGATTAATTGGTAGAGGATTTAATGAGTCAACTTGCTCTGGGTCTCTTTACAAATCCACCTACTGTCCGTACAGTAAAATTTCAATATTCTGTGGGGCTATTTTCTCTTCAGGTTTTTCATTTTTTTTCTACAAGAAACTTCTCTAATCCTCCCACAAGAAGTATATGGTACAGTACAGAAGATTTCCAAACAAACAGATTTAGCTCTACATTGACTTTAACCCTTTCTCTTGTCATCTCTTTACTGTGTCAATCCTGGTTCTCCTTTTTAATCTGTTAATGGATGCAGTGTGGATCATGAGGCAGGTAACAAACCATAACATAGCATCCGGATCCACTTATTCCAGAACAATTTCCTGTCATGAAGATATTTCCTTGGTATTTGCAGACACACAACACAATCCCAAAACACATGAAAAGAATTAGGAACTCAAAAATAACAGTGACTGGATATCTGTTAATCACTAGAGAAAATACATGTAATTATTTGAAAGGAGATCACTAGCCAGACCGTTTTGTTTCAGAGTACTTCTGAGTCATGATCAAATGACAAACTTCACACAAGTGAAGGCCTTATAAGCCAGCTAATCTTATTTAGTTGCAGTGATCTTTTCCTTTTTGTTTTTAAGGTTTACAAATATTAACAAAATCTACAGATGCACACTGAGATCTCTAAAGCTAATTGGTATTCAATTCTCTGATTCACCCTTTTAAGGACTATGAAGGTGACCCAATGAACATGTGAAATGCTTCTGAAGTCCTGTAAGTCCTCTACATGCCCCCGTTCATAGACCCTGAAGCTATGCAACTGAAGAAAACTCAACGGCTTGTCCAGCACCCAAGTCAGCCCTGAATGGAAAGAACATACAAGGTATTTTTGCTTCCTTTCAAGAACTGCATGTCCTTACTGACTGATTTTTACACTCTTCCCACTCATTTATGTATTTCAATAACAACAAACACTAAACATTACCATGAGAGTATTTCAGCTAGTTACATTCTTGTATTTTTACCTTTTATTTCAGAGCGATGTACAAACACGGAGCTTAAGCTTGGTTGATACATGTAGAGACGGAAAAGCTTTGCAATATTTACATGTAATGAAGAATTACATATTTTACGATTTCACAAATACTAAAATAAATTCAGCTGTTATATAAAAAGAGTGATGTTTACTTCACCCAGTTTTGTTTGGTCTGAATTATTAAAACAACCCCCAAATTTAATCATAAAAAAACATTCCTCTCCAGTGTATTTCTACACTTCTGAGGTCTTTCTCTAAGGTATTTCATAAAAGGTATTCTAGAATCTTAGCAAATTTGATGACTGAAATTAAAATAGAAAATAAGTCACTCCAAACTTGTTTTTTCAGACACTAGAAATTACTTATTATAATAAATATAACATTTATATTTCCCCAAGATGCATTACTGGGTGAGTGATTACTTAAGATCTCCATGCACTTAAAAGGTAAGTCTGCAAGGAGTTTCCAGAGCGGGAAGTCACACTTGAAGATTTTGTTCCTATAGAAGAAAACAAACCATTAACTCCATATATTTTTCTTATCCTCAAAAAAGCACATTTGCAAAGATGTTGGTTGTTTTGGGAAATTATTTTGAATTTTCAGTTTAAAGCACACTGGAGGATTTGGATTGGAGACAATATTTGAATGAAGTAGTAGAAAATTTCCCATTACGTGTTGTCTAGTGTAAACTGTTTTACTGAAATGAAAGAAAAATGTTTACATTGTTAAAGCAAGCAATTTTCAATACTGTGGTTATATTTGACAGCCTGCAATCAATGGAGCTTTAAGCTGGACTGAATACTAACTCTGATTTAATCTTACTGCTGTCTATATATCAAACAAGTGTTAAGCATAAGCAGACCACCACTAAGTAGTGTGCTTACACAGACAGTGGCTTCTGGTTTGTGCTTCATGCAGTTATTTCCACATTTATATCGGGAAAGCTTGAAAGGACAAAAAAAAAATAATCAATACTAATATAGTGGACCAACTCAAAATTGTTCTCTAGAATATCTTGTTTAGTGTGCTGCTCACATGCTCTGAAATCATTTGTGGCAAACAATCAATTTTGAGATCATGAAAAGCCTTGTTTTACTTAAATCAGATCCATCTTAGGAAAATGCCTGGTAGCTCAGAAAAGAACAGAAGAACCGCAATACAATTACAAAATCATTAAGAAGCCATGACTGACAAGCTGTAGGTCTCCACCTGGATGATAACGAATGTACTAGATCCGCGACATTCTCAACTGATGACTGTTGGCACCATTTAGCTCATGTTAAAGAGTTGTTATTTTTCATAAAACTCATGCTCAGTGTGCACTGACAATCATGCTCCTTTAAACCCTCCGAAGTAAGATATTAAAAAATCACTACATTTTCTGAACAACTTGGCAAGCACCCCTAACTCTTAAGTGATTAGAAAACAAAATTAAATCTCATGGTACAGATCCTGCAACAATGGTCTGAAGGTAGGCAGATGAAGATAGGAATAAAGATTGCCTGAAAATTCTGATATCTTCTGGATGTCATAATGCGCTGCTGCCTCTTTAAATGAACACTGTATATAAAACCTGAGCAGTGGCACCATTTCTAAGTGCTCCTCCCAAACAATACTGAGCTACAGTAAGTGTGGCTACAGAATAACTTTCCTGTTTCAAAAATTATCAGGATATACAAAGTTTTCAAGAAAACAGTAAGATCATGTTTGGAATATTTTTAACTAATTCTAAAACTAAAGTTCCAATATTGCTATAACTAGAAAAGATTACAGGCTTCTTCTCTTGTTTCTGATCCAGCTGTTTTATATTGTGCATTTGAAAAGAGATGATGAATAGTTTCCCTGCCATAAACTCTTTCCCCTTTCCTCCTCTTCCCTCCTGTCCCCTTACCTTACATCTTTCACTCTTTAAGGGAAGAAAGGTAACATGGAAACAATTACATAGATCATGAGGGAAACTCAAGTAGCAGTGGTGTTATTGAAACTTTAAAATACAAATCATTAAACTGGCAACACATGATATACTACTAGCGCACTTACGACTACCAGTTTGTAATTCAGTTGAGCTGTCAGGTGACCAGATGATAAACCCTAAATACTCTGACAAGGTGACCCCACTAAACTTATTTCTAGTTGCAAAAAAAAATAAAATTCCAATATATATTTCTTCCTTTAGGATTTGATTTTGGAAGAATAAAAAAAATGTGCTAGGCTATCATCTGAGTTAAAAGTTAATGTGGAACCTTTTCTTACCAAGTTAACACATAACGCACAGGGTTTAATGAAACCACAATTTCATAAGCCAGGGGTAAAAAATCCCCATGTTTGCTGCCAGCAGCAAGCAGGAGGTATGGTGAACAAAATTCTACTGAAAAGACAAGTCTAAGGCAAACTAGCAGTGAGGCTTTGACCAGCGACTCCTTCTCCGTGGGGAGTTATCCCATAC
This sequence comes from Pezoporus flaviventris, assembly GCF_033815535.1. Taxonomy (NCBI): domain Eukaryota; kingdom Metazoa; phylum Chordata; class Aves; order Psittaciformes; family Psittacidae; genus Pezoporus; species Pezoporus flaviventris. The sequence goes on from NW_026892564.1 coordinate 8,560,243, forward strand.
AAGACTAGACAGAGAGATCATTTTCACCCCCAAGCTGTTGAGCAGTCATTACAGGGATAGTCCCTGCAGGTAGCGATCAATGAAACACAAACGTTTCAATATGGATTGGCAGGTGTTTTTCCTCTCAGCCTAAAGTGAACAGAAAAATAAAACCAGCATGCAGAAAAGGTGCCATCGTTATTTGGCCTGGATTAGTAAAAATTCAGCTACGGTAGTGGCTGAATCTTCACGCCTGTACCAGATGTCTGCTTTCACTGCTGACATCTGTTCTTTGCATCACTTAGTGAGACAGAGGAAGACTTGTACAAAAAGTAAAATAAGAGAAGCAAACATCCACTTCATTTTAAATTTGCACATCTAGGACATCAAAGTTATTATGCCTCTGTAATACTACCTTTCCGAATTGCAAAACAAACATTCGACAGAAGAATCCTAACAAGAAAGCAGTATTAACAGATAAATAAATAAATGCAGTTAAAGCATCAACTTGTTCAAAAATAATTCTACTTAAATACACTGTGGCATTTCCCCATGATTTCTGTGTGCAACATTACATAACGGAGCTGGATTCCTATTTGCCTTGAGGGCAGAGACAACAAATACCCTTTGTATTTCTTCATAACTATAGCTAAAAGAAACATTTCAGTGCTTCATAAAAAACTCAAAGGTCTGAAACTCTTCATCCAAGAAATGACTGGAAAAAAAAATCCCACACTTCTATAATTTAACAGCTGCTAAATCACTAATTTTAGGGTTTTTTTTTACAGAAAACATATTTGTGACCGCTGTATATCGTAGTTAGATTCATTAAGGCTTATTTAACACAAGGATACTATTTTAGGACAGATGCCACAATTTTTTCAAAGCAGCTTATTAATACGGAATGAAAAAATTAGGTAGGAAAGGTGGAGGAATATTCTACAAATTGCTGCAAATCACCCTGATGGATTATAAACATGATGCGTGTATGTGTATAAATATAAAATATAATTATTTAACTGAGAGCTTGCTGTATGCAGCAAGCTATGGCCTTGGGAAAGAACCATGTCAAATGCCATTTGATGCTGCTCAGCCAGGCACATACAAAGGCACTTTGCACCAATAATATTTGACAACACTGCCTGTGCTTTTTCTGCTTCAGTGGCTAGCTTGTCCAAATTCCCAGCAAAGCAACACACAAATAAGTTTATAAGGAGCTACACTGTCAGCATCCTTCTTTCAAGGCAATGACCACACTGGTTTCGTAATACATACTTCACATTTCGAGTTGGAACTGATGAAAAAACATGAAAGGGAAAAAAGAGAAATCTACAAGCCTCGGGTCATCAAAAATGCATCATTTGTAAATAAAAATACCAGCAGTTAGCTTGACATTCAACTTTTATGTCCAGTAAGAACTTACTTTTCTTCAACAGTGTTTCCAATGCACTTTTACAACCCACAGCATCTACTGAGCATAGATCCTGCATCTGAACAGAAGATTGAATAAAAATGTCTTACATTGGACAATCAAAAGGAGATAATAGATAAATCTGAAAGCACTGTGTTTGGTAGCTGCATTTTCCTAATTGTTGGTAGGAATGAATATGCATTATCAGACTGATGTATGCAGAAGTGAAGAAGGGCCAGGTTCCTTCCACCACATCCACAGCCACAATAAAAACTGGTTTATTTTCACCAAAAGTACTTCTCACTACAGCAACAGTACAGTTTGGTTTCCATACCTTGTTTCAGATTTCCTTTCCTCTGGAGTCAGTGGCAGAGCACGGAGACAGTGGATGTTTGACCGGGGCTTCAGCCTAGAGGCACTGTCCCTCCCCATGCCAAATGGCCTGGACTGAGCTGTTAAAATGTCATTTAGCCTAGCCAGGAAGGGCAAGTCAGGAAACCACAGCTCTACTGCTCTGGGCACAGACTGTGCTTCCTCCTAACAAGCATATTAACAAAGAGCTGCAGGAGCTTATATGTTCCTTTGAGAAATAATGGCTGAACTTTAAAAAGTTACCATGCCTCTGTTATTGTGTGGGGATAGTGACGATATGTAAGCTTTCCTATACCACTTCAGAGCAAATCAAACTGAGAGAGGCTTAAACTGCTCTCAGCATCGATGATTTCTTTCCAGAATCTTTATCCACCTTCACACGCACCACCATAATTGCAGCCTGGGAAAGCCTCCACACTCATAAGCCTTTCTTCAACTGCACAGCACTGCCATGTAGCTCCAGGCATAGCATGGAAGCCCTCTGACTTGAGCCTTAGCTTTAGATAGCCCAGACTTCAGTAGTAGGCAAGCTCCAAGAATTCACATGCTGCTCACTTGTAGCTTTTCATGAGCCTCAAAACCAAACCAATGACAAAGACTACGTGACTAACCATTCAGCCAGAGAAATAGAGAATTCAAAAGCCTGTATCTGGTGTAAACTGTTCCACCATGCAGCTCACCATGACCCACCAAGTTCATGCAGTGTTTGAGGTGATCGCTGTTCAGAAGTACAACTTGTTTCTAAATATCCTGTAAATCAATATTTTCCCATCTCTTCTGTTGTCCCTTACTCTCTTAGGAGTAGCTAGTGTCTTCCTGAAGGGTGAGGGAAGAAAAAGCAAAGCAAACCTTTTTAAGCAATGTAGTGACACATCATGATACTGATACTTCCAAATCTTCTGCTCCAGCCCCCTGGGAATCCTATTCTTCTGCTCCCACCCTGCAACTCCAGAAAGCAGCAGTGGCTCCCAAATGCGACCAGGCTGAAGGAAATCTCTTGTCTTGAGCTAGCTCTGGGTAAAACGTGGAGCAAAAGAGCGCCCAGCTATATTTTAGGGGTGTGTCAAATTGTGGATTTCATCTCCCCTCTTCCTTCTTGCTCACCTTTGCTCCTTCACACATGGACACAAAACAGCACTGTACCATATGCAGTCCCTTCAAACCTGTGTTTTAATAGCTAATAATCAGCATTAAGTTACCACACTGTATCCTTTCAGACCACCCCTGGGAAGTTACTATGAATTATGTTCACTTACTATGAAAATGGCATCAGGTAGTTAATACTATGACAAATTCACAAAATTTTAACAGTCACATCATATCATTTTCATGCAAGTGGAACTCATACTAGAATGCTGCATCATGCATGAGAACAAGGACTATGGAAATTTGGCCCTAACTTCTTCCCCAAGGTTTAACCAGCTTAACCATGACCAGAAACAGTCCAAGAAGATTATCTTTGGGTTTTTGCTGACTAGGTTGGTTGATGACAAGAGATCAAAGGCTCACAGTATTCCCGGAAACAGGTCTTTTAGTAAAATTTGGCTAAAGTGGAGCACAGACTGACTAGGTGTTTCCTCCACAACTGTTTAAGCTCATAGTGGGTTAAGATTATTTCAGTTGTGTAGCTTCTCCTATTGAAAAGGTATGAAAGACTATGGGTGAGAAGGAAGTATCAGGAAAGACAGAAGGAGAGGGATGAGACCACAAGGTATGCCTGGAAATTGAAATTATGTATTATTTGTGGGGGAAGCAGGACATCTGATCTGCGCACAAGTGATCTTGCTCTCCATTTCGTCTGAACTTACCCTGTCCCCAACTTAAAATTAGACTTGACAGCACAGCCTCATTCTGTCTGCTGGCTGGGGCCAGCCCATACTTTTAGACAGTCATTACAAGGATGCTCTCACACAATTCTCCCTCCCAGCTTCACTGTCACATATGGCAAACAGGATGTAGATGAGGTGAAAATAAAAAGCACTGCACTGATTAACTGTTTGGATTTTTTGTGGAGCTGTTCATCTTGCTTACTTTCAGAGCCCACAGTCAAAGAAAGACTAAAATCACGAATGTAAATTGATAAACTTGAGTTATAGGGTTTCATTTATAACAATTGTTTTGACAAGTCAAACAGCTCACCATATTTTTATCCTCCTCCAGGCATAAGAGTACATGAGAGAGCAGGAGGGGCTAATGCAAGGAGCAAAATGTTGTCAGCTTTGTTCAAAGTCTGGTATCGAGTCTCGATTTCTAACCTCCCACTGTTCTGTAATATGTGGATCAGCAGTTTTGTCACTTCCCACTGCCCTACATCCAGCCTTCATACTGTGGAAGGATTTAAGTCAGTAATTTCCAAAAAGATTTTTTGCTAAAGTAATCCCAAACTCATGTCTGTCTACATTTACTTACTCATTTCCTTTGACATTATACTATCCAAGCCTTCAACAAAATTGCTACTGTAGGATAACATTGCAAGTTACTTTCTAATTAACATTGTGGGTTTACGTTTCAAAAACTAACAAAGGAAAACAGCTTGGTACTCCCATAGGTTCATAATCTTGATATTTTATACAGAAAGACACCATAATTAGGTTTTAAGACACCACATAATTAATCACGCATTTAACTTCTATCTTCAAATAGGGAAAGAAGAAAAACTCACGCACATGGGCTCAAACACTTTAACCTCAATAGGAAAGCCATTCTCAACTGAAACATGCCTTAAATTCCCCAGTGTGTGTCTATGTGTGTGTGTGTGTGTGTGTGTGTGTGTGTGTAACAAGTCAACACAGTGTCTTCAACAACACACTTCTACATGACCGTGAATTTTCAAGAGGAGATTTGGAAAACGAAGGAAAAAGAAGCTTTTCTTAGGATAGAGAAAGTTGTTAGAGCTACTATCTACCACTAAAAAAAATACTTTCTAAATTCAGCCTTATACCCACTAGTCAGTGTTAAGAGCTATATTAAATTATGACTTCCTCATTCTCTTCCTTCCCTACAGTGCTGCTATAATGTTCAGTGAATGGTATCCTCTGTTGAGCCACTACTGGACTAGGACTGTTGAATATCAGTTTGGTTGATAATATTTTTGTCCAATTCTGGACTGAATTATATTGGCAGAGTTCTGTGAGAAAACCTGCATATCACCCAAGTAAATTGTTCCAACTCCAACTAGTAACACTATGCCATCATTTTCAGCTCATTAAATTCACTCATCTCTTTTACAATTAAAAAATTATAAGTGTAAAAATAGGAGCATTTGAGTAGATCATCTATCAGTATATTAAATGCATTTTTGCATTAATTTGCAATTCTATATTTGACCTTGATATTTTCCAAGGTTCCGACAATCAAAACAGCAAAACAGCTTGCTGCAAACACATATTTACCAGATTTCTTGAGAAAGAAAGATGGCACAATATTAAATGAGTTTATGAAAATAGGCTTAAGTTCTTCAGTAGAAGTAAACTGTCACTTACTGGAAATATAACAAATACTTCATTTATCCTTTCATGGCAGCCATTTAAATCTCAACATAATGCTCTATTAGATCCTGTAATTGAATTTTTTCTTGTTTTGTCCTCCAGCTTAATGAGCATGATTTATATACTGATTTTAATAAAGCAGCAAATTCAGAAGTTTACTGTAAAAAATGTCTATCTTCTATCCACAGCTAATGAATCTCACATATGGAGAAATATACAAGAAACTATTTTAAACACTATGTGACAGGCAACAATCTCAAGCCTACACTTGAGAGCTGTCAGTACTTCTGATTCTGCGAGTCTGTTTACTGTGCCAAACCTGTGGGCCATTGAAATCCCCGCACTGCATATCTTCCTCAAATTAATTATAATACTGGGGGGGGGGGGGAAAGACATTTTTTTGGGGGGGGAAATCACAAATCTTTTAAGAAGAAGTTTTACTCCCCTACGTGTTTGCAGTCAGGTAGAAGACTGACCCTGGCATAGCAACATCTTGATTTCTGTGAAGTGTCTAAATCTGTCTAATCAATGGGCCTATCAGAAAAAAAACAAATCCTCAGTTCATCTATTTGCAGTAGAGATTAAAGATCAGCAGCTACATCCCTATGACCAGATTTCCACCTTCAATCAACTTGTTCCAGCCAAGAACTGGAAAGACCAAAGATTTCTACTGTAGAATAGAAGAAAACTTCAGGAATATAGTCACAGCACTACATCCAGGAACTCAGAATAAAAGCAGCATCTTCTTTATATGAAGCCTTACAGTGTGAAAAAGCAAGAAAGACATAGAGTTGCATGGCTTTCAATCAAAAAGAAAGGGATAAGTCTCACCTTCTAAAGGGATGGCTGGTCAGAGTGTATATGTTTGTATGCCCTAGGACCAACACTGGGCAGGGAGTCTGGGTAGGGAGAAGCAATGGAAACTGGAGTACTGCAAATACAGATGACCAGCCCAACAGCCCAGGGAAGAAGATGAGCCAGAGATGGGAGAGGAGTCAGAAGGCAGGAAGAGAATGGGACAGAAGCATGAAGCAGCAGACAGGTGGACAGACTAGAAAATAGCACACACGCATGTGGCAATCTAGCAGGAATTATTCAGGGAAGACTCTCTGTATGGTGAAGACAAGAATGAATATAGGTGGAAGAAATCCAGAGAAAAGCATCTGCAGTTGCAGAAACAGAAGCAAAGAGCAATGCCCTATACAAGCACTCTCCTTCCAGTACCTGGCTTTGTACTCAGTTTCTTAATACTCTTCTCCTTTCCAGAAATAACTGAAATTTGCTAAGTGTGTCTTGCTTCCTTCTAGTTTTAACTGCCTCCAAAGGAGGCTTTCCATGCATTGTATGCTACAGAAAAATGTAGCAATCTGACAGAATCAGGATGTTAAAGGCCTTGTGCTAATAGGACATGCAAAATGAATGGACACTCCTGTGCACTATGTGCCTTACTGACCCATACATAAAATGAGCTAAAACCTTTTCCTCTTTTCAGATGCTTGATGCAAATTTCGTAGTATCCAAGTAACACACCATTATTTTGATTAGATAATAATATTAAGTATTCCAGAAAAACTCACAGAAAAAAAATAATAATCCCATCCTCAGAGAAGGATGCAAATAGCACATGTAAATATCTCACTAAACAATGAGGACAAAATGGAAGTCTGAATATCTGCTGTTTCCCTAAGCATTCTGCATTTTGCTTATATTCTGGAATCCTCTGCCTCAGTTATTTTAGGATCTGATGCAACTAAAACTGAGTATGTTGAAGCCCATGGAAAGGCTTGTTTTCACTAGTAATTCCTATTTTCTAACGTCTGACTTAAAACCTGAAGTAAATGAGTTCATTCTGGACTTTGGTTTTTAGGCATTAAATATCAAGAACTTCTTTTAGTATTGTTATCACTGCATAGCTAAAGTGTGTGATCTTGGCATTTTAATATCAAAACAAGGGAAAGTGCTTCTTCTCATGGGCATGAACCTACACATATCAATATAGACTAATGTAAAGATACATATGTATAACTTAATATACACATACATCTTTTCATAAACAGAAAAATTAACATGCAATAAGTCCTCTCTCTCTCTCTTGCAAGCCACAATTTTATATAAATGCATCTCAATGGGAAAAAGACTGCATTTGGTTGACAACCCCAATGACAATCCCAATTTAATCTTCTTCCAAGGACAAGTGAAAGTCTCTGAACACTGAATATTTCTACACAACACTGAAAATGCATTTTGCTCGCTATGTTAAAAACCACTGTCCTTTTCTTTGATCATACTTGTCGGATACATAATGAATAATGAAACATAGTAATATGATGACAGCATTATTTATAACACCTTGAATCATCTATAGAAGATTACTTGATAATGAAGTCTGCTATGACATGTCAGACCCAGGCCTGAGGTCTCCTTTTTCTAATATCATTGCAGAATTCCGGATGGATATTTAAAAATCCAGCAACACGAAGAATATTTTGCAAAAAATTAGTTCCTTATCTGTACTGGTGGCCTTTTCAAATTCATTATATATTCCATAACCTTCCATTCTACTTTGTTGCTACTCATATATGAAGAATGTCACTACTTCACAATAAGTTATGACAGCACAGAATGCACTGGAATTCTTTTTAGAGATTACTGAACTCACGTATTCAGATTTTTTTTTGAGACTGCTTCATGTGTTTTCTCACCTCCAGCAGTCATTGCATTAGACTATTATTTCATTTCTTCAGACATGTGAATAACAAGCTGAAGGCTAGGTTTTTCAAGACATTTAAAATATACTGATGTGCAACCTGTTAGCTCATATTAAATATTTAATTTGTCCAAGTAATTTCAAACTAAACAACTCCAAATCAAATCATGGACACTTAATCAAAGAACACTGTGTTTCTTCATGAGTCTTTTGAAAGTGAACTGGCCTTAGTCTGCAAATTTTGAGTACTTTGATGTGCGTTGAAGTGGTAGTTGAAAAAGAGAGTTTCCACCGTGCTTGGGCTTTCCTGATACACACAAAGAAGCAAGAAGAATTGAAAAACCTAGGGGAAACCAAAGACACTGAGATACTCTTCTTTCCGAGGTAAAACCAGGAACAGATTACGTATACAGAAGACAATATGAATTTACAGTAGAGTAACTAGTTGGCCGCACAAAGCCTGTGCTTTAAACATGCAATAGTATTTACAAGGGAAATGAGGTGTTAAGCTCATTTTCATTTCAGCCTCAGGATTGACAAGTAGCTGTCAATCAGTGCACAAAGGATTCTGGAATACAGTTCTGTTGCTCACAGATGTAGTATATCATGTAATTTCATATACCCAAATGGGGTTTGGTTGTTCCAGCCTTCCAGACAACAACAAGGTTTTTCAGTGTCAGCTCTGTAGAAGTTTGCAAGCTGAGTCTTACACTCAGGAAAACTCAAGCTCAAGAACATCTTTCAGGGGCAAAATGGGTAAGCCTCTATGCTCAGTTTTTAGCTGAAATGTGACTGGAGAAGCGGAAGTGAAATAAGAAACTGGAACCTGGAAAACAGAATGAAACTGGATGAAACTGAAACTGGAAGATAGGATGGAAAAAAAAATACTGAGCACAGAAGTAAGAAAACGTACAAAAAAGGAAAAAGGGGAGCCCACTAAGCAAATACTTAAAAGGGGACAAAAAATGTGATGTGAAGAGGAACAGAATGATGTAGAAAAAAAAAGGCAGAATAGGGAAAGTGATATTTATTTTTTTTATTTAGAGGAAGATGCCCTATCTTTTTAAATTAAGACTAATTAAGAAGCTAGCTACTCTTAGTAACAAATGCATCTGAAGACTGATGATTTTTGACAGAGAAAGGATGATACATTCCTTCAACCAAAACTGACTCTGCATATTGTGTGGTCAATCTTATTATCCCCTACTGGAAGAACAGGCAAGATAGCAAAGTTTATAATTTCCTTTGATTAGTTCACTAATATGACTAAAATCTAGACATGCTTTAAGTCTGTTTTTCCAGCGTTTCAGAATAGAAGATTTACAGACAGAGAAAGGATCTGTTCATGATAGAGAACTTTTATTTTGCTTGAATGAATATTCCAAATATACTTTTCATAATAAAGCCCAGATGTTGAGCTTTCATGAAGCAGCAGCCCTGAGAAGCTGTAACAGGAGCATCTTGCTAAGAATATGTGCACATTTTAGCCTCTTCCACTGGAGAGGTGTCGTGGTTTAAACCCAGTCAGGTAATTCGTACCCTGCAGTCTCCCAGCCCTTCCGGCTCACTCCCAGTTACATCCTGGGCATGACGTGCTGTGGTATGGAATACCTCTTTGGTCAGTTTGGGTCAGGTGTCCTGTCTCTGCTTCCTCTCAGCTTCCCCTCCTCCCTGGCAGAGCATGAGGCTCACAAAGTCCTTGGCCAAACCAAAACATCTCTATCAGCTCTGTTCCCGAGCCGAAAGTCAAAACACTGCACTGCACCAGCTACCAAGGAGGAGAAACATGACTGCTACTGCTGAACCCAGGACATTATCCACCCCTTATTCCATATCATTCACGTCATGCTCAGTTCCCACATTTTCAATATACCATCACTCTTATCTCGGTGCACTCTTATCTTAGTGCATGGACCATATAAAGCTGCTGCGTCCATCTGGTCCATGATGTCAGGCTCCATCTCTTGTAACAGTCTTCCAGAGCAGGAGAGACTGTGTGCAGTGTTCACACGCGTGAATAACCTGGGCAATAGTGTCCATTGTTAAGTCCACCCCTCGATCATGAGTCCATCTCTGTGTTGCATCTCTGCTCTGATGGCCTGAAGTGCCATGGGCCCACCAGGCTTAAAATAATTCACTGTCCCCTTCAGCAGTTTCTGCAGCTTGTTGCTGGGGACTCCATACAGCTGCCTTCCATCTCCGACGCTTCCAAAGCACTGGAGGGGCCCAGTGGACTAGATACTTGCCCATACTGTCCCACACACCCTGCCACTCATGACTCTCCAGCCTTGGGGAAAATCTCTTGGTCCCCCTATATTGTTGTTTAACCCCAGACAAGACCCAAACCTGACTCTGCTTAACTTTTGAGATCAGACAAAATGGTTGTGGGTAGAACACAGTCTGTGTGTGTGCCAACATGCTGATCCCCATCACAATCAGCAGGCAGGTCCCAAGGGTACCCAAAGGCCATTCAGAGCCTTCAGAACTCTCAAACGATGCTGCTGTGCTTGTCACTGGGGCTGGTGTAGCTGCTGTGCTTGCCGGCTCTCCCACCACCAGCTTCTCTTTTCCTGAGTCCAGCTCTTCCTCCTCTGCCTTGCTGGGAAATGCTGCGTGGTCTCCTGCATCCTCCTGGGGCTCGGCGGGCGGCTTCCGGGGGATGCTCTCGGCCGTCTCAGGGCGGGGCTCGGCCGCGGGGCTCGGCTCGGCCGCCGGACTCGGCTCCTCCGCCGGGCTCGGCTCTTCCGCGGGGCTCGGCTCCTCCGCCGCCTTCTCCCGCTGCTCGGCAGCCGCTTCCTTCCTCTCCTCGACCGCCCCGGCCTCCTCCACCCGCAGCCGTCCCTTCGCGGCCTCCGGCCCCACTCGCGCCGCCGCTTGGTCCCCGGGGCTGCTCTCCCGGGCCGCTTCAGCAGCCGCCGCCTCCCGGGACCGCTCCCCCTCAGTTCCCTGCAGCCTCACGAAGATGGAGAGTAGGGCGAGGGCCAGGACGGTGAAGAGCAGCCGGACGGCCAGGTACAAGTCCACGGCCACGTCCGTCCCGCCCTGCTGCTGGAACCCGCCCGTATTACAAGCCATTGCCATAAAGCACAGTGAGACAAGAACCTTAGCCCAGGCCCCACACTTGATAAACACTATCACAGCAAATACCGGCTCTACGTAAGTTACAACGGTCTGAAGCTGTGAGATCAAGAAGAACAACTCTGATACCCAATAAATCAGCATTGTGACGAATGACTATTAATCCAGTCAAATCTGTCGTTATCTCAACCCTTCGTGCCCCACGTTGGGCGCCAAAAAGAACTGTCGTGATTTAAACCCAGTCAGGTAATTCGTACCCTGCAGTCTCCCAGCCCTTCCGGCTCACTCCCAGTTACATCCTGGGCATGACGTGCTGTGGTATGGAATACCTCTTTGGTCAGTTTGGGTCAGGTGTCCTGTCTCTGCTTCCTCTCAGCTTCCCCTCCTCCCTGGCAGAGCATGAGGCTCACAAAGTCCTTGGCCAAACCAAAACATCTCTATCAGCTCTGTTCCCGAGCCGAAAGTCAAAACACTGCACTGCACCAGCTACCAAGGAGGAGAAACATGACTGCTACTGCTGAACCCAGGACAAGAGGAAAAAGCATGTGCTTGTGAAATTACTAAACATGATAAAGACCTAAAATAAATAGATTTTAAAATTAAAAAAAGGAAAAGATAAAATTTAAATATCATCCCTTAAAGTTTTATATTGGGAAAATGTCTGGACTTTATCTTAAATGCTGTTTTTAATTTTATACATTACACACCTCAAATTATACATTTTGTATATGAATTCATGTAAAAATATGACATAGAATAATAGAATCATGGAATTGTTAGGGTTGGAAAGGACCTTAAGATCATCTAGTTCCAACCCCCTGCCGTGGGCAGGGACACCCTACTCTAAATCATATCACCCAAGGCCTCATCCAACCTGGCCTTGAACACTGCCAGGGATGGAGCATTCACAACCTCCCTGGGCAACCTATTCCAGTGTCTCACCACCCTAACAGGAATGAACTTCCTTCTTATATCCAACCTAAACTTCCCCTGTTTAAGTTTTAACCTGTTACCCCTTGTCCTGTTACTATAGTCTCTACTGGTTTTTTTTCCTTCATTTTGATTGCATGTAATACTAACTTAAGTAAGTTGTATTTATGGATCACAATGACATTTATTTTTACACAAAGTGGTCTGTGGGAGAACAAGAGACAATGTTGATAAATTGTATCTTGAAAGTTCTAACTGAATATGAGAATAAACATTTCCACAAGAGGACAATTAAGTGTTGGTACAGGCTGCCCAGAGAGGTTGCAGAAACTCCATCCTTGGAGGTTTTCAAGACTTGCCTGGAGAAAACACTCAGCAACCTTGCTAAACTCAAGTGCGGATCCTGCTTTGAGCAGGAGGCCAGGCTGGGATACCTCTCAAGGTCCCTTCCAATGTGAATGATTAGGTGATTCTTTAGTTTCAGAGTCAATCAAATTGTTTCTTTTGCTTCCTTTGCCAGAGATACCTGCTGATACCAGCTCCCCTCTCATTGAGGGGACAATGAGGAACAAGTATTGTAACTAAGCATTATTCATTGTTTTATAGCTTATCTTCAACCTAAAAACATCACAACTCATGGCAATAAGCAAGTCTGATACTAAGATTTTTGAATCAAGAAATAAAATAATCAACGTGCTGTGTGAAGAATTACTTCTTTCAGATCTCTGTGTTGCGCGAAAGAGAAAAGAGCAGTTAATCTAATTATAAATCGAGTGCTTATCAAGTTTTAAATCCAAAATTATATAAAATTATTAAATAGAATATTTTAATCACTGGCATTAATTAAAAAGAATAGTGACTTATTGTCCCAATACCAAAATGCTTTGATGAAAAGATGACAAGAAAGACGAACAGGAAATGAGCAGGGGTGATATGAAATGACATATCTTGTTATGCCTATTTCTGAAAAATCGCAAAAAATAACTGTGCAAACATGAAAAAATCCACACATATCTAAAAAGAAAGAGTTATCTGAAAATGCTTCACACACAAGTGTCAGAATTTTTTTCAGAACAGAAGCTCAGAATTGTGATCACTGTGAGTTTTAAGCTATGCGCTGTGCTTCCCTAATTCTGCAATGACACGTACTGTGCAGTTCCAATGTAGGGCAGCTTCACAAACAAAACAGTGGCAGAATTTAATTGAGAAAAACCCAGGCAGTCGAATTCAACTGTTTATTTATCACATCATGCTTGTATGGTATTACAAATAAAATAATCATATTGCTACTATTATTAATAAGATAAACTTATGGCTTTTATTACTGAAGCACAAAAGAGCAGTGGTCTCTTATGGCCAACCTTCACAGCAGGCTGTAATTTCGTCACTGTGGTTTCCATGATCTGAATGGTTTTAGTAAAATTAGGTACACAATAAAAAAAGGCCCTGAGATAAAAGAGCAAAACTCTCAAATATAAAATAGATGCCGCTTTAGAAAACAATAGCTGTTTCTTTAAAGGTTTTCTCAGCCTTCCATAAAACTTGTGGAGGTAAGAATAAACTATGAGAGTGACCTGATAAGATTAGTCAAGCCAGACAGAATTGCCTAACCTGGAAATCTAATCTTACTGAAGGCAATAAAAATGCAGTATGCACAGGCATAAAACATGCAAGCTTAGATGAATTTTGAAGATCAAGGCTGACAATTTACTTCTTACATAGCTAATTATAACTAACTGCTGGACACTTATCTGCCTGGAAGTAAGACTGCAAAAAAAGTTTTGTGTTTTTAAAACTGTGTAATTATTTGCAAGTAACCATGGGAACTGGCATTAAACAAAATGTCCTTTTCAGTGCACCTTTTAATTAGACGTATAAATTCATCTCTTCCCCACCAAAGCATTTCCTTTGTCCCTCAAGCTTTGACATTAAATATTAATTTAGGTATAAAGAATGATCTTAACTTTTACAGTGGAACAGAAAATAATAGCGTAAGCAATAAGAACTGACCATTTTCACATCTGTGTTACCCCATTGAAATTGGGATAATTATACACAGTCCAGAGAACTACTGTACTATATAATGACTTTTGACATAGGGCTATTACATATTATTCCCAATTCTATTAAAGACCATTATTGACCCCCTTTTATGTACTGAAATTTCAAGAGACCATGAACATGCCTTACAGTAAATAGACTTCTAAAAGCAAGGTTATAAATTTAAGAAATAACCCCACCTTTGCAAGTGTCACTTGCAGAAGACAAAAGAGCTACAGAATATAATATTTCACATTTCTGACCCCCTTAGCCAGTAGCTAAAACATCATCTTGGGAAAAAATTCAAAGTTTCACATATCGATGTGTGAACTGCTCTTTATTCTTTCAATATTTTTGTTTAAGCTGAACTGTGACTTGAAAAGTCCTAAAAGATATCATGGGAAAAGACACAGAAATGAAGTGATCTCTTCTTCCATAGTTATAAATATCTAAATCACCCATCTACCCATCTACAGAAATCAGGCTTAAAGAAACCAAATATTTACTAACGCCAGCAACTGACAGAATGGTCAACTAAAGGGAGTTAATTAGGCAAACTACTTTTGCTAGGTTACCTCAGATATGCATCTTTAATTAAAAAGCTAAAAACCGTACCTGTGTATCCTGGCAGCTCTACTGGAATAAATGGGTGGCATTTTAGTAATTACGTTTCAAAGGCACCACACAGTGCTTTGAATCAGACAAGGTCTGTCTCTGGGGAAGGGCCATCTAATGGGCTCTCCTTAAGTAATACTCTGCTGCTGGTTTAAAAAGTAGCATTACTGTAACTTGGGGGTGAACTGATTGCTTGTCCTGATAACAAGTGTTATTCACTGTAAGCGCTAGAGAAAAAGCTGGGTTTCCACAACAAGGTGTAAGGATAAAACATAAGTGGGAGAGGAGTGCACGACTAAACAACAGTAGAGCACATGTTCCTTGATTTCGTTCCCTGGATGTGACAGCTTTGGCAACTGACAGCAGGGACTGAGAAATGGAAAGCCAGCTTTCTTAAAGGTACCAGGAACACATACAATGATCATAAAAAGTTCTTGAAGCTATTTTCAAGGTCTCAAGTTTCAAGACTCATAAGGTTAGTGAATATAAACACTAACAAATATTAACTAGCCACCTGCACATCCAAATGCAATCAACAAACGCAGAGTACAGCACTAACTGTAAAGAACATACAGAATAAGCAGCATAACACCAAAAATGCTGTAGTATCAAGCATAAATAATGGGGGGGGGGAGGGCTAGAGAAGATAAAAAAAAAAATACCAAAACAAACAAGGAGGAAAAAAAACACATATCATAACAGAAGAAAGATCTCAGATCCTTTAGAACTGACTCATCTTCTTTATTAGGAAGGTTTACCTAGCTAGAAGTCATATCCTACCTACCAACAATTATTAACTATAGTAGAAATGTGCTTTATTCTCCACTGAAGAAGAGAAATTTCTCTTGGAAAATTAAGTGTTCCATGAAAAGCAAACAGAATTAGAATCTTTCCCCACAAAACTTCCCCATACCAGCCAGCATTTTTCCAGTGGACATTTCTGTCAATCACGAGCTGTGCCAGCAGGTATGTTCTGCACAGGATTACACCCTTGCCACAGATCTGTTTCATCAGCAGGGATCTGCCAGATTCTCCTCTATATGCAAGAAGTATAGCTGAGCATCAACCTAAGCATTTGCCATTTCTGTACAAAACTGTAATTAATTATCTTTTACAAATGCTAATGTGAAGACCACCTTGTTCATATGAGTTAATAAGGCACCAGGCATAAACAACCATGGAAGGTGAGAACTTCAAAGTTGAAGTACATGTGGAGTTTAGAGTAACTATGTAAATTATTGTCAATTTTCTATGGACTGTACAGTATTTTATTAGTGATCCTATCACAAGGTGGTAAGATAATTAGCAATACTGATGTAGGAAACTCCATCCAAAAGCAAAGCAACAAAACCTGTTTCAGGTTTCTTCTGAAGAAAGTCTTGTATTGTAACTCATTGTTCCAATGGGAAAAAAAAAAAAAAAGTGATGTGGCAGTAAATTTCACTCAGCAAAGAAGAAGCACTGCCCCAACAGCATCAGAAAATGACCAGTCAACCAACCTGTCAATATGCTCTTATCAAAAACTTTAAAAGGGATAGAAGGTTGTGCTTACCAATAAAAGGTATTTGTGTAAAACAAAGAGACAGTCAAATCCTAACACACAGAAATGCATACACTATCTTACACAGTCAAACTGTTTTGGCATGCTTTAGTAAGGGTACCGAAACTGAGTACTGTGCACGTACCATTATTAGCTTCCCAGAACACCAACTCAATTACAATTGTTCATTAATAGTGTACAAAAATATAAAATACACATCCAAAACACACTTGAAACCATTTAATCTGTGAACAAGCATTGATATAAACCATAGACACCTAACTGTGAAAACATCTGAGGCAGCATTCAACATCATTTCAGAGTACAGTAACTGTTGCCTACAGATCAGACACTGTGTATCACTGCCAAATATTTCTACTTTTTTTTCTAACCAGGCACAAGCTAGAAGAAAAATTGAAACCTCTCTGAATGGCTACTCATATTTCGGGTGAAAATGACAGAAGTTCTACAGAAAATATACTGGAGGTCAAGACAATCACAAGAGAAAATCAACTTTTTTTTCATTAGGCCATCTGGAGGAACTTACTAGTATTTCGACAAAATCTGTACTTTCATTCTTCCAGCTCTAATTTGTCATTGCTCTTGTTTACCAATATAGGTAATATACCTGTAACAAATATCCTTTCCATTACACCTTATTTACACCTTTCAGATGTAAATAAATATTGACCCTTCAGAATCAGTTCTTGGGCCTCTTCCTTCTTTATACTGATATTAACTCGTAACTTACTGAAGAACGTCATCCCTATTTTAACCTGCTCACCCTTACTTATTTAATTTCAATCTCTTGCCCTTTCTGAGAGAAATCGATGGTACAAATCACATGAAATTCTAGGTGAACAAAAAAAATTCACCCAGTCAGAGAAGTAAAAGGTAGTAATACATGTATTAAACATGTTAAATGAATGCAGTTACTATGGAGATCCCTTTTAGATCTAAACAACTGTGACGTTTCATCCTTACTCTTTGGTATTATCACTCCAAGTCCTTAATTCTTTCCTTTCTCTGCAGTGCAGTGTAATATCTTTTCTGAGGATAACTATTTCTAGATGTAGCCTAAAAAAAATTCTGGTCCCTGAAAACTAAATGAGCAAATCCTTTCTATTGGCACCACACCAAGTCCAAACATGATTACTGAGTTTAAGAAGTCAGCAGCATGACAGCCGATGAATGCTTCTTTTAGAAACAATTTGACATCTCCTGTTCTCTAATTTTGGTGGGTTTTTTCTTGGTATCAGTTGAGTGTTTGATTGTTTGTGACACCTCAAATTGTGACTGTAACCCAGGGCTGGTCTGCTCTTCCTGTTAATTTCCATGAGAAGTACTAACTATACTTCAATTAACTTGAAAAGATCTTACATACAAACATCATTGAAATCTCCTGAAAGTTATTTCTAAACCCCTATTTTGAGATAAATTCCATAAGGCAGGTTGCATCACAGTATATCATCAATTAACATAGCTCTGGTAACTCTGAATTACTGAGTTTCAAGTTGTTAAAGAATTGTCCAACTACCCTATCATAATTGTCTGCTAAGAAGTTGTGACAGCACTTACACCGTATTCCTAAGCTAAAAAAAAAAAATAATAATGATGAAGCAACATTTTGGTAACCAGAAGGTAACCAGAATATATGTCTAGGAATAGGCAAGGCTAAACAGGGACACATATGCTGTATGCTGATTCACCTCCTGAAAGCCACATACTGTTTGGCAGCACAGCAGTGTTAAGCACTACAGAAATGCCTTTACTCACATCTCAATCACCAACTTTATAGAGCATCTTCAGAGAAGGCTTTAATATGCCTTTGTATCCCTGATGATTTTAAGCTGCAATGATTCGCAACTGTCATACAGTTCTGTTAACGGCTTTCCTCCTACCATGCAGCTCATGATAATCTGTAACTCATAACCTGTCTCTTTCTCACTGACTGACCAACAGATTAACTCACAAAACCAGTTTATTAGTCAGACTGTTCAACAGTTTTTTGAACCTTGCACACATTTTTTTAAATCTCCTATTGCTCCTGCAGAGAAATGGATGTGCTCTTTCTGAATAACAACTTGCTTAACCATCCATATTTATTTTTGGCGTTGTATCTGTATCACTCAGCTGGCTGATAGTTGCACTTTGGTGGCACTGTTACTGGGAAGCTGATGTTGAAGAGATGCTGTAAACCTGATATATATTGTAGCAAATAAAATAACAATCAGATTAATAAAACAAAGCTTTACTTAGTCTCTAGAAACAAGGAGATCATTCAAATAACCTCTCAAGGTTTTGTAATTTTATCATGACGTTCCTGGGTTTATATGTTAAACCTCAGAGATTCCTTTTCACAAGCCTAATAGTGTATTTTTAATAATAGACTTTTCTTTATTTAAAACTCATAAAATTCAGTATCACTGTAAAAATGAAACATTTTCCAGAGCTTCTGGTTGATTTCTTTCAATTCAGCATTGGAATTTCAGCTGAGAGAACACTATTTGACAACTGAGGACATAATGTTCCAGCAAACAGAGGAAAAAAGCAACAGAGAGACAGAGAGCAAAAGCAAGAGAGCACAAAGGCATGCATGCAAGGAGAAACGAAAGAAACGCAAATATGGGGGTTATTTTGGAGCTCTTCATAAAATATCTAATCAGCAGAAAACAGAAGCTCTTCAAACAGATCAGACATAGTGTGCTATAGGCAGATAATTTGGAGAACTCACTATGTGCTAAAGCTAAGGGTTTAACAGCCAACAAAAAGGCAGAGAGATCATGTATTCATGTATCATCTATAAGCAAATTTAGTGTGTTCTACCTGAAGCAATGTAACTTTATATCCCTATTCCCACAGTATGTATAAAAGGAAGTAAAAGAAGAAGCAAAGCTATAAAGACAGTTTGCTGACTGGGATGAAAAGATGCCCAAAGAGCTTTGAGCTTATGTCAAGGAAACAAATACTTGCAGAGAGAACAGGTACAAACCCCAGGTTCCCTCACTGTTCTATAGTATAACAGTAAGATACCTAGGCATGGGGAAGAGGCAATGTGCATATAAAACCAAGCACTTTCTCTGTGTCTACACACATTGCTGATCACATGAACAGGTTCCATCCTAGCTCAAGCAGCTCTCTGTAAGGTCAGTCACAACCTTGCTACAGAACATACAAGTGAAAGAAGATGCATTTTACCCCTATTACTATCTTTTTGAAAGCAACTCTATGAAAAAGATCAGAAACTATGGAAGCTACAAGAAAACAAATTAGGTGACCCTAGGGAATGAGGGATCTTTTCCAGAAGAGTATGGTCACAATAGCTCTAGAAGAAAAGCTAAATTTAGATAGAGCTGCCAATAAAACAGTAGCAAAGGGAGAAACATGGGAATATAAACAAAAAATGAAAGGAGAAAGGAGAATGAGAAGCAATAAAGGGCTAGATGTCATAATAATATGTAGCAGATTAGGATAATTATACCAGAGCTTTCCTCTTCCCTGGCCCCATCTCATTATTCAGGCTTATAAAGTCTGCTGTTTTTCCCCAGGAGAATGAACAGGGGAGGGAGGGAGAGTTTATACTGGTAAAAACGGCAGCAAGAAACTCGGTTTGATGTTTGTAGGATTTGTTCATTGTTATACAGGTACTGGCAAGATTAGAAGATTAGGAAACACCAAGGAAGGTGGTTTTTTTTGTTTGTTTTTGTTTTTTGGTTTTGTTTTTTTTTTAAGCCATGTTTACTCAACAACAGATATAATCTCAGTTTCTTTTAGCACATATCAAAAATAATTAGGTACTGATGAACACATTTATCTAACAAGCCTTTGCAATACTGGGAGAGTATCAGCTCATTCTTTTCATGCCAGTAACAATACAATCAAATTCACCACAGGAATGAATTCCAACCTCCTCTAAAGTTATGCACCACCATGCCCATTTTTAAAAGGAAAGCTACTTAAGAGGGTTTAAGCAAGTTGCTTATGTCTGCTAACACATCCTTGGAAAATTTCAGTATCAGACATCCGGATTTCTTCCATGACTTTTCTTTTTTCCCTCTCTTCTAATTTATTTATTTTTGTCTTTGATTTGGGTAGTGGGTCTACATAAGCACTCTTCAAGCTGTGAAGCACAATTTAATAGGAAAAAGAATCCCCAAATCAAATGAAAGTACAGTTAGTTAAGTAAAGTTAATTTTGGAATAGCACAGTGAAAATGTGCTAGAGATACACAAGAGATACACATTAATGAAAAAAGAACTTCCAACAATAACACTAAAAATGCTCGACAAGAACAGGAAAAACTTCACTCTAACTCAGGATACAGCAAGGGTCATCCTTGCTAGTACTGCCACAAAGAGACTGGAGGAAATGAAGTCTTGGTATTGATCAGCCATGAAGGACAGCCCACATATGAATGGCAAAGTACAGCTGTCACACTCTTGTGAATGCCAGAAGGCTCTGAAAGCCACTGTGTATGATCTATGATGGAGTTGGATAGCATGGCACTGCTTTTCACATGCTTCAAATCACAGTAGGTGTAAGCAGAATTCTAGTTGTGATTTAATATAATGAGTCTACTCAGCAGATCATTAATAAAAATTACAATTATTACTTCTGGAGGAAACAGTCTTTAAAATATATGTGAAAATAGAACAAACATAAAGAGGGCTTGCAAAACATTATATGAACATATATGCATTAACAATGGTTTCATATAAATTGTATATAACCCACCATTTTTTTAACAACTGTTTTTTAAAGCAAGTCAGGTTTCCAGTTCTTTCATTATTTTCAAATGGATATGGAAATAGCCCACAAGGATTGGGATGTGGACTGGTTTTCCAGAGCATACCTGGAGTGGCTGCACTGATAGGTCACAGCTTCAGACACTGAGGCTTGCAAATAATCAAACCGCACAGAAAATATAAAAATGACAACAAAATAGCAACTGAGATGTAACAATTCCTTATTACAAGCATATCTGTAGACAGCAAACATATAGATCTTTTTGAGGAGCATATGGCTTCATATATAAAAAGCTACTGATTCTATTTTCCTTTAGAATTGTCTAAGTATATAAATTTAAAGTTCAGATGTCATTTCCTTTTTAAAACTTCCCTAAATGCATATTTGCCCAATAGACCATAACTCTCCGAAAGGAATCACTGTTATCTACAGGATAAACTATTAACAGTTTAATAGCTAGCAGTTTATTAACTAATGGTTTAATGCAGTTTAAAGTTCTTAAAATTATTATCCCTGAAGGAAAATTAGATCTTTAAATAAACTCTGTTGGTGTTAAGCATTTCATTTAAACTAAATTTGCAAATGCTGAGACTCACTTCCAAGAGCAAAATCCCATCAAAAATGGTTAAGGTTGCACAGTCTAAATGACATCTTATTTCTTTTTTCTCATCCTTCTTCCTAAACCAAATGTTCTCACTTGGCATCACAACTTGTAAGGATGAGTGAAACAGGCTTATGGTGTAAGAGCAGCCTAGGCACTCTTTCTCTTAGAAATGAAAAGGTATTGCGAGACCTATTATATGAAAGATCAAAGTGTACTGCTGCACAGAACTAACAGAGACCTCTAGGCTATCACGCATTTTACACAGTATTGCCAGACTTTGCAATAAATGTTTGGGAGTTATCTTTGGAAGCTCCAGCTCCTGGATCCATGTGACTGCATGAAAACCTCTCCTTTCTATTAGAAAAAGTACCCTTCTAAACCTCAAGATTTTGGAGGTTTGGCAGTTATGGAAATTGGGGAGAACTAAGAAAAAACCCCAAACACATGGCTCATGGAAAAAAACCCACAATCTTAGTATCTTCAATGGCTTACCTAAAGTTTTTTTAACTGGAGAGGTTGTAAATATGGCCTATTTTTTACGAGCTTTATGACCATCATGTTCAACAACTTGTGCCTTCAGCTCAGATGACTGTTGTTCCATTTATTAGCATAGCTACAAGAGTCACAAGTATGAAATACATCAATTACTACTGCTGTAAGAACCCTTGTGCCAAGGCTCCTCTCACAGCAAAACCATGTCTTTGCCTCTTTATCTTGCAGTACAGAACTGAAGGTACAGAACCAGAAACACACTGCAGATGCACTGCTAACATATTCCAGAGCATCCCTCATCACTCTTAATTTCTAGCTGTTCTAAAGTATGCACACCCTCCATCCCAAAATCCTAATCTAAGAAATCTCTTTTTTCTAACATACTTCTGAATTTTGCATTTTCAAAATTATTTATTGCAAGAAAAATTCTACAGTGCCTATTTTCATGCACTTCACATATCAATAGAAACACAGCAGACTAATATCATAAAACATATTTTTATGTGATATCTTTAGTAATGACTTTGCAAAACATTTTTATTTACATGGAGAAGTGAATAATGGAATTTCCTATTTTCTTTGTCTTTTCGGAAATGTCAATACACTCATAACTTAAAAATGCATCTTTTCTCATTCCTGAGTACTGATTTGAATGAGTTTCATTCGCATAAGAAAAGCTGTCAAGATGTGACATTTATGATGGCTATATGTCTTCAAAGTAAGATTTATAGTGCAAAACATTGAAAGAAGGCAACAGACTCATACTTGGAGAGGATCCAAACCTGCCAAATAATGCTCCTTAGCTTCCACCAACTCCATACTGAGAAGTCACCTTAACCTGTATTATACATAATCACTTGTATCACATTAGCTATCTTTTGAGTTAACCTTCACGCACCATAAATGAAAAATAGCAGAGTTGACAAGAAATTCTGTCCTCGAAGTTCCTAATTGAAGTGTGAGTCATTACAAGGACAGTAACAGAACAGTGACAGAACTGGCTGTCTCTAATTCTCTAACAAAATGTGGGCTGGAATCCACCTACCAGGAATTACAAAGATATATATCCAAAGCTAACCTGGCAGTCTCTAAAAGAGGACTGTGCAAAGAGATTAAGAATTCCAAAACAAAGGCAAGTGCTGATTAAAGCCCATTCTCATAAAAAAAGAACACCAAACCACCTCCAAAAAGCACGCAGCACTGCAGATGTCTATTCATTTTGTCTGATTGTATTTAGAGACAGGACTGCAATAGCAGTTACTAACGTCAGCAAAGCTGCATTATGATGACACAGTATAATTTTTCTTACTGAGAGATTTTAATCACAAATATTAAATGCAATCAGTAACTAAAAAGTAAAAAAATCCAAACAAATGACCAACCTCCCCATTCATAAACACAGATAACATAGATCCGTAATGAAAACTGTGGGAAAAAGAAATTTTGATACTAAAATCTCTTTGATATGTGGACCATAGAAACAGTTCATTATAGTAGCTTCCTGGAAGTTACCCCAGTAACTGTGTAAAAATGCTGCCATTTGTATACATAGTATGATTTAATGCAGAAAAACCCAACCCGTTTTTAAGTGGAAACTTGGTGTTATTCTGAAGAAGTCTGATTTACAGCCATAGCCAAGTTGATATTCAATGTAAAGTCTAAAAACAGCAAATTACAGTACAGGAACACAGTCTACAAGACAAGAAAACAAGCACATGCTAACCTTACTGACTGAAGCTGGCTTGTGAAATTCCAACCAGCAAATTAATCTAGTATTTTGCTTTTGAAACCTAATGTGCAAAGGCTGTTAAAGTCTAATGCAGCAGCAGGCCCTGCATCTGGCTCCTATGCTTAAAAAGTGTGCTTATTTCTCTTACTGTTTTTTGCTGGAACAAGGAAGCAGTTGATAAAAACACTTATATTTCACACTAAATATGTGCAATAACATTGAAAAATGGAAAATACAGCACGGATTTCCAATGCAAAACTTCCAAGTAATAGATAAAATATCAGACAATAAATTTATGAAAACCATTGAATGGCTGAAATAGTTAAAATCCTAGCTGAGAAAAATATGATTACATGATTTCTGGGGCACTTGGAAAACACATCATTTGAAAATGTGTTCAGAAAAGTATGTGTTTACCAATTGAAGAAAAATCTGAGAAGCTGCAGCAGATAGATTAAATAGTAGAGAGTAATCAATCACGGTGCTAAAATGATAGATGACATCTAAACTGAAGCCCCAGGGAAGTACAAACACAGAGCCATTTTGTAAAATTAGGTTGCATAACTAGCATACCTCAAAGCAGTACAGAATCTAAATCCGTGTCAGAGATCTCACATTTAAAAATGCAAAGCTGTGCCTGCACTACAAGATCGATTAAAAAAAAAAAAGAAAAAAGAAAAATGAGGTTTTGAGGCACAGAATTCTGTAAGCATATGAGTCACAGAGAATATACTACTCTGAATAGTCTCAACATAATAACCAGAAGAGAGCCAAAATAAAAAACCTTTGCACTATGCCAGTGCTGCTATATAATTCGCTGGAAGTTCACGCTTCCACCCAGGGAGAAAAAAGAAACTAATTTAAGTGAAAAAAAGTGAAACTAATTTAGGGGAAGACCTCATTAAAGAATTCAGGTAGTGTGAACACTCGAATGAACTATTTTATGCAAGCCTGCAGTACACGCACATGAATTTTAATGGGCAATGACAAAACCTGGGAGCACAGGGAATGAGGGCGCTTCCATGCTGCTTCTAGATTACTATATTGCAATGAAAGATTAAAATCGTAATGCAAGGGAAGATTATTGTTATTAGCAGTGAACATTCAGAAACCACAGGGTCATTTCTTTTTGAAGGCTCATAAAATCAACTTTTACAAAACTGTCTCTTCCAAACCTAGGAACCCTTCATGTAGCTACTTCATTTATGGTACTTTACACACCTCTAGATATACTATAGTAAATAGCAAAATATAAACCATGGTAGCTTTTGAAATAGATATTAGAGTAAACAATGGTAACATTGCGTGCTCATGTGCATGAATTTAGTTTTCCTACACATAATGGAGTCAAACTGCCCATACAATGATTTTCAGTAGGGCAAACTTCCTCTGCTCACAGAACACAGTCTGGCCATCATCCTCCTGTATAAGTGCTTCGTTTGTGCAGCACCCTAATTTATGCCACTTGCCTTTATTAAACAAAAATGAAAAAAACTGTTATTAACCAGCAGCCACCAGATATGTTGATTATCTGATAAAATACAGCATGCGGCAGATGAAATCTGATTGCTGATGACTATGTGGAGGTCAAATGGGCACCTTTTTTGGAACACATGTTGCAAGATTTTTTTCCTCTTCCACAAAAGATGACATCAACCCTTTGCAATATCAAAGACAAATGATACAGGCCCTTCTATTTAAACCTGAGATGAGAACAATTAAACCCCCAAAAATACAGTATGTTATGATTTTTATTGTATTCTGTTCTTAATAAGAACAATATTAATTTTATCTTCTTCCTATATCTGGAATCCAATTATTTTTTACCTCTCAGCACTGGGTATTTTAAAATTTAGGTTTTAATTAAGGTTGGGAGAAAAAAAGTATTTTAAAGCAAAGATCCAAAGTGTCAGAAGAATGACTTGTTGCTTAGCATATAAATAACATACAGTTCACATGGGTGTTTTAACCAACCCCAGAGGTAGCCTACATGAACTTCCCTAAATGGTTGAATGTATAGCCTGATCAAGCTGCTCCTCACTGATGACAGATGAGAGATAAATGTAATCTTATTTCTGTTTTATTATTCTAATTTCTCATGTATATTCCAAAGAGAGTATTAAATAAATTACATATTGTAAATGTTAAATAACCACTGTACAGTTTCATTTCTGTAATTATATATTCATTGTTAGATCATTTGTAGCTTATAATCATAATAGCATGACTGATAAAATTAACTGATGGATACTATGAAAAGGTTCTGTCAACCTATTCTGCCAGCAGGGGAGAGAAAAATTTTACGTGATGGAGTACCAATATTAATTGATTAATTTTTTCTCACTATACACAAATCCACACTATTCTGAAACTGCTGCCTGGTACTTCTGGCCACTTGACACAGGAATACAAGTGAGGAGAAAGTTTTGGAGTGTCTGCAGTAGTGAAATCTACTTTCTACAAACAGGCCTCCAACAACTACTTTTTTTTGTATACATACACTAGTTGAGTTATACAAATTGCATGAAATTGCTAATATTTATGTATGTAACTGTCAGTCATCTGATGCCAAAACATAAGGTCTGGGGGAAAAGCATAACTGATTTAGTTGAAGGTATCCCATGTGTTAAATAACAACTCCTAAAAGTTCCACCATATCTTTCCACATGTCAAATAAAAATTGCAAGAGCTGAACCCTGTTACACTATGCTGCAACCCTTCACAAGTTCCTTAGATACAGGCATATGGTATTATTTGCATTATTACCCAACAACAACATCAGCAATGCTCTTGGTCTGCAGACTTCCTATTTGGTACTAGAAACAGCAAGCTCAAACTTTGCCAAAGATCAGGAAGATTCTAAGAGGTTTATACATATTCTTTTCCACCAAAGTTTTATTTTTGCTGTTTGCCAAAAAATATTCAAGATTTATTTTTATCAAAAACTAGTCTGTTCCATACACCAGTTTAGCTACATGAAGAGAGATTTCATATGTGTCAATAAAATTCCTTCAGTTCTTCATTACATACTGTCAAATGTACATTCTAGAAGCAGAATGGTGCTGAAGAGCACATATACTCTGTACATTACTTACTGTCCACAGTCTTCTCCCACGAAAAGGCAAGCTCTATTAACACCTAGCACAGATGCACTGTTTTGTTAAAACTGTTAATAGAAATGCCTTCACATTGGTTCTCCAACTATATTGCTACCTTTTAATACCCAGCAATGCAGTACACCCATATAACCTGCTATGTTTCCCAGGGCATATGGTTTAGGATTGGCAATAAAAGCAGTGTCTGCTCTGTACTGTATCACGACTGGCACTTAACCAGCAATCTGAGATTTCTTTCAAAGGATGACAGAAATCATCCACAACAGAACCATAGCTCATTTTCTTGTCTCAGTGAGTAGTCTTAATCTCCTGATGTTCACTGTGATTGAAGATACTGTGCAGTGAACAGCACAGCTATGACCAGGGTAGTTCAGAACAATTAGTTAGTGATTAAGTGGTTAATACAAACCCATAAAAATCTTATTTGTGTGCTGACCCAACAAGATTTGATTACACTGATAAACCTGTTTTTCTGCAAAATCTCAGGTGTGAACAAATGTGATAATAATAACAGCAATATTGTTTTTAGCTTGGTACATTCTAGTATTATGATACACTTTAACTGAGAAGAAAATATTCTCGGTATGGGCAGTGCTGAAGACACATTGTGTGGATTATCTGTGCCTCTTACCTAAAATGATCATAGGATTAGTAAAAGTCTAGCCCTGTTAAATGAAAGCGAGTTGGATAAGAGGCAGAAATGCTCAATGCACTGATTTCTTATGTGTGTTAAAAGAACTGTGAACAAAAAACAAACCAACCCAAACAAACAAAAAAGAAATGGAAGTACAAAGAGTGTTTGGTTTCAGAGTTTGTAGTCTGGTCACTTACTGTTTGCAATACAGAGTGTGTGCTTAACTCTCTTCTCTCTGTTTATTCAGGACTCCACGTTTCTGTAAGAAAAACAAATACATGCATTTATCATCTATACAAAAGTAACTACCTAATTTCACTTGTGCCATAGAAGTTTAACAATTTCACATTTAGTTTTGGTTTCCTCCAAGATTTAAAGCCTCAGGTTTTTTTGTGAAAGTGTCCAGAGGAAAAAATCTGTATCGCTCCTTTTCCTGAAAAGGCAAAGTTTCCAGCCCTAGGTCTTACAATAGTAGCAGAGATAGGAAAGCCACAGACTCAGGGGACAAATCTCTTTTGAAACCTCACAGCAAATTCTGGGCATCTGAACTGCATCTGGG
This sequence comes from Pezoporus flaviventris, assembly GCF_033815535.1. Taxonomy (NCBI): domain Eukaryota; kingdom Metazoa; phylum Chordata; class Aves; order Psittaciformes; family Psittacidae; genus Pezoporus; species Pezoporus flaviventris. The sequence continues at coordinate 8,588,283 of NW_026892564.1, forward strand.
CACCTGCAGCTCTTCTACATTCAGGGAAGGTGGCAGGCTTTCACACCTGTGAGGTTGGCAATCCTCTGGTCAAATTTAAATTCTCATGCTGTATTGTATCTTGTCTGGATTAACTCATTACACTGAGGTGTTAAGGAAGAAATAATGTGTACATCCAACAACAGCCACAGCTTCTCCATATTACTTCTGGAGGAGAGTGGAACCTGCTGCAGAGGGGCGTTTGATGCCTCGCTCCCACAGTTTCATGCAGACAATTAGCATAAGAAGTACTGATCACAGCACACCAGCTGCTTAGCCTTTCTTGGGCAGTTTACAGGCATCACAACGGAGGTAAGGTTTAAGGCAGGATTTGGAGGAAAATAGCATACCAGCTTTGTTTTGTTTTTTTTTTTTTGCTATTAACAATTTTCATGAATAAATGTTGCATGAAAGAAGGAAGAAAAGTGGGACTCATGGGCAGTAAGGGCAACACCAACATGAAAGTAGGCAGGAGCAAACTGTGAAGGCACTTAAGTGGGAGGATGACCAATTCTGATGCAGTTGAAAAAGAGAGCCAAATGTATAGCTACCAAGACAGGTAAATGCATTTTTAATTTTACATCCATTTTTTCATAGGAACATGAAACTGCCGTTACCTAAAATTGTCAAACTACATCACATCAAGCCATACTGTAGTCTTTAAAAAAGGAAATCACTGTTCCATTCAGCATCTCACTCTAAATTAACCATCCTCCAAGACCCAAATAATAAAGGATTCAGAACATAGCTGATTAAAAAAATCAAAATTTCCTTCTTTGTAGAAAAAAAATCATATTGCCTTCTGTATAGTTCTGTCAATACTTATGATATCCCAGACATCACTCACTTGGCATGTCACTCTACTGAACAAACCTATTAGGTAACAAAGCTATGGAGCTGAGGGCTCCATAGTCCATGTGTCCTAAGCATACAATATTATGTTGTTATTAAGTTTTAAACTTTTTGGAACTCTTCTTAGAGCCTATTTTGTTATGTCCTAGACATTGGTGAGGGGTTCTGGAGCACCTGACCAATGTAAAGCTAGATGGATGATACATGAAACCCTAATTCCAAAAGGTTTAGAATAATTCAGATGCTAGTGTAAAACATAGCTGTGGGATCAACTAATTTCTATCCCAGAGCTTGTAATACATCTGACATTAGTCTTAACAGGCCCTACATAGCTTAGTGTTCCTTACTAGCTGTATCAATATCCTAGTACAGGTTATGACAGACCTAATCTCAGCTCCTGTACTCAAATACCTCTTGAATTGGTTCAACCAAAACTTTGCCTTCCCCTCTCATTCAAGCCTTCACAAACTGAAGGATTTGAAATTCAGATATACTCAGAGACAGGCTTCAATTAAAAGCTCTAATCCCAACCTTCTCCTGGGGTTGAAAGTCAGGGTTTTGGTTCAGGTCTCTGTGTACATCTTGCATTTGAGTAGAGGTAGCTAGCTGCAAGTGCCTTAGAGAAATAAACAGTCACACCTGCTCTGCGGTACACTGTCTTAATCTTCCCCTGTTTCTCTAAGCTGTCTGTGTCAAGCTGTGTCAAATTATTACTGAGCCTTTCAGAAGATTTAACTATTTCCTTCTGCTGCAAAGAGAGAAAAAAACAGAAGAGAGGGAAGGGGAAGGGAGGAAAGGGGAGAGAGGAGAGGAGAGGAGAGGAGAGGAGAGGAGAGGAGAGGAGAGGAGAGGAGAGGAGAGGAGAGGAGAGGAGAGGAGAGGAGAGGAGAGGAGAGGAGAGGAGAGGAGAGGAGAGGAGAGGAGGAGACAGATGTTTACTTGAGTATTAATTGGGAATAACTGAACAAAAATACAGGCTATGTGCTAGAGAAACAAATGTAAGTGAAACCATGAATAAGTGTGGTGCTTCATTAAGTGCAGAGTCAGCCCGCCTGCTCCCTTGAAGCTGACAGATGGAATTTCTAAAACATATGAAAAGCATAATGCCGATCTGGAATAAATTAGTAAAACCCAATCTATAAAAATTAACACTTATCAAGGAGACTGAATAGCAGCACTCTTTTCAAGGATCTGCAGAGCTAAAAATACATAAAGATAAATAAACAGGAAAGATTTGCATTCCTAGAGAAAGATCAAAAAATGACCAGAGAAATTAAACTATGTTTCTATCACTTACTATTAAACACAGGCTATTTTTTATGAGATGTGTTGGAAGATTACTTCATTAACCCTTGGTTATGGACTCCTGTGGGTCTTCAGTGCAGGAGATCTCCTGCAGTGACAACCATATTTCCAGAGCTACAAATAGCATCTGTCATACCACTAGTATCTTCCGAAGATCCATTTTCATTTCGGTAATATTTGCAAGGGAAGACTCTTCCTAATGAAGCCATTGGAAATACCAACAGAAACACATTTTGATATGCCTGGATACATCTTATAATATCCCTTTGACGCATAATCAATATTTAACAAATGGTATCTACAGAAGATACTTTAGGGCATGTAATTTTAGGGTAAGTAATCATGTAAATGATCACCTTGAACTTCAGTTAGTAGTAAGGACATGCAAAAGCAATCAAAACAAAGCTTTTTTTTTAGTTAATTCTAAGCTGCCTGTTCCCAGTCACCTTTACCGGTAACTAGTTATGAAAACAGTCCATTAAGCTGGGGTAGAAGAAATGGACCTGTAAAATAAACAAAGTGCAGTCGACTACACTGAATTTAAGAATATATACATCCATACCTTTGCTCATGAAACAAAACCCTACTCCGCTGCAAGGAAGGATTCTTTGCCATTTTTCTCAGGAAACTCTTGTTTAACTTGGCAACAGAGTAGATTTACATTTATTACAGATGACAAAAAACATTTTTAGCATCACAGAATCATGGCAAAAATAAGCCCCTTCTATTACAAACTTCACTATTCATTGTGGACTGCAATGGAGAAGACGAAAGGGAAGCTGCATGGTAATTAAAGATTTCTCAAGATCTTTTCAGCCATCTGCAGTTGCTTTAGTCTATTACTAATTTTACAGCCTGAAAGAACCGTGTGATCTTCCACAAGCTCCATGAAGAAAGAATTTTTGTCTCTTTAGGATCATGGGCTAAACACTCATTAGTAGAGCATATGGCTGCTATTTGAGTATTTCTCTTTTCAAACACTGAGGAATAATTTTGAAAACCGAATCTTTTTACTTTGGAATAATAAAGAGCTGCTAATACATTGTCATTATGGTTTAGTGACAGTTTGGGAGCACAAGTGGACAATGTTTTTGTTAACAGAACTAAAAGCTCTAGAAATCAGTTTCAGAAGGGCTTTGGTTTTGACAGAGCTGAAACTTAGCCTAGGTTTGCTGGTTTGCTAAGGACTTTATTGATCCGTCTTTCAAACCTGAGAACATCTATTTATGTGGCCTATATAGGAGGTTTTGAACAATAATGTTGGGTGGCAAAGTAAGAAAATATAAACCAAACTTCAGAAAAGAAGCAGCTGAATTTAGCAGCTCTGCCTCAAAACCCAGCTCCAGTAGTGTTAGAAATGAAAATGGAAACTGCAGAGCTTATCCTCTGCTTTAGAAAAGAGAAGGACGCGTGAAGACCTCACAGCAGCCTTCCAATATCTGAAGAGGGTCTACAAGGACTGGAGGGACAGAGCAAGGGGTAATTGGTTTAAACTTAAACAGAGGAAGTTCAGGTTAGATAAAAGGAAGAAGCTCTTTACTGTGAGGGTGGTGAAGCACTGGAACAGGTTGGCCAAAGAGGTGGGAAATGCTCCATCCCTGGCAATGTTCAAGACCAAGTTAGACAGAACCTTGGACGACATAGTCTAGTGTGAGACGTCCCTGCCCCCGGCAGGGGTGCTAGAATTAGATGATCTTAAGGTCCTTTTCAAGCTAAACCATGCTGTGATTCTGTGATATGAGAGAAAATCAGATTAATTGAAAGTGGAAGTTATAAAGTATTATGAATAGACAGATATCCTGTAAAACAACAGAACTGACATCTGGGAAAATGAGGCTAGCATTCGATTATGAAGTTCAAATTAGCTAATAACTAGCATAGCGTGTGGATAATTTCTAGTTGCATAATGTACAAAAATTTAAATGTATTTTGAAAAAAATGGAGTTGTAGGCATTTATTAATTGCTTCACATATTGAAACAGAAATTGCCATATATTATGAACTTTACAGTCCTTAATGATATGCATAGCCTAATATTTTATGGGCTTAATTTGCTCAGCATAAACTTTTTACTGTGAGTAACACTGATTTTGAGAAAACCTCAAATAAGTCACAAAACAGATCTGAGGATTAGTTTGGAAGGGATTTAAAGCACACACTGTGAATCCCTATACAACCACCACTTAGAACACTATCCCTTCAGGCCCAGATGGATTGCTATGGCAACAGAATCCCAAATACCAAGTTTGTAACTTACAAAAATGTAAATTATTGATGAACTCAGAGTTGTCTCTCTTGGATACCCTCCTATTCAAATACCAAGTCATACAGTTAGATTACAGAGAAAAGGTTGATATGCAATTTCCCCAGCGCAGTGAGCACTAATCCCAAAGGATTTCATTAAATCTTTTGGCTTAAATTTTTATTCTTGGAACAGCAGTCAGCAAGCAGGGATTACATTAAAACAGGCACTATTGAGGTCATTCCTAGCTGAATTCAGGCCTGTACTATAACAAAACAGAAACTAATTTTAAATACACCTCCATATAGAAAAACCCAAACCCTTAAATACCACTCTTTTATATTACCATATACTATATGACAGCATTCCCCGCCTCACACCCATTACCGTGCCTTCCTGCCAGAAAGAAATGATGGGGAACAGTACAGAAGAGTAAAACCAATATGTATTACTCGATAAAGAAGTACACATATCATGGTAGAAGTGACTGTGCAGAGAGAAACGAGTTACAAAATAATGAATGAAAGGAGGCTCAGTAGTTTTTGACAGTCTGCAAATCAAAATCCAGAATAAAAAGTTCTCTAGTGAAAAAAAAAACAACAAAAAAAAAGAAAACAAACCCAAAACAGTACTTATAGGCATCTTTACTGCAAATTTCATTAAAAGCCTGTTAAGAGAATGTAGAGTGGTAAGGAAGCTAAGTATTTCTATCAACCCTCTTTTCTGGAAAGCCTCTCGGACTGTGCAGAGAATGCGAGTAACATGGTGAGAGCGACACAAAAATATACCCACCAGCACTCACATTTTGGACCAGTAGGCTTTAAAACAATCTAAGGCTTTAAGACAAAAAAAATAAAACTCAGATGTGTCCTTTAAAACCTAGGAGGAAAAAACAGGACAGGGAATAAGTTTTTGGGAAATGATATCTGCCTCTGGTTTTCTTAAGGGAAAGGAAACAACTACTGAAACAGGAAATGCAAAAGAAAAGATAAATGAAGATAAGGAGTCATTTTTTAATGACAAGGGAGAAATTTAGACCAACATAATGAAAAAGATACTGGTTGTACCACACACTTCCTGGTGGGGCAGGAGATATTCTCTCATCCTTATTCACACACATGAGCATTTATTCAGCACGGTATGTAAAGACAGAGTACCTATATAAGGAAGCTGCATTTGGACAGCCGTTTACAATTACTAAGTAGATTACAACTTTTTCTTAGGTCTTGACAGACAGTATTCAAATATTTCAGTGTAGTAGAATACACATGCAGTGTTACTGTAGCCACTAGTAGCAAAACCAGTATTCAGACCCTCAGTCTGTGGCTCAGCCATCCCCACCCCATGGTTGGGATGTGGCTCAGCCATCCCCACCATGTGACCCTTACGGTTAAAGTCAAACACAGTTTTCAGCTCTAGGGATTTCTCTACTAAGTGAAGGACTCTACTTACTGCAGGATTTGTTTCTGGTGATCTTTTTTACAATACTAGCAGTTAAGCTGCTTTTTCTGGCCTATGTTCACTTGCACATAGTTACCTGCGGCCTAATGTTCAAAGATGCTGCTCACCTGTGGCTTCCTCAAAATTTCAGTTCTTGGCAGATTAAAGATCCAAAAGTTTCAACTCCACAGGGGCTCTGTGGTCCTTTTTCCATAAGAAAAATGACTAGTCTTTTCTTGCTTATGCTCCACACCTTCATCGGACATACTGTGTTTCTGCTACACCCAACTCATACACAGGCTACAGAATAGCTACTAACACTCAGTAAGTGCTAGCTGCTGCTCAAGCGCTGCTGCATTTCTCTCCCAGCTGCATAATGCTTCATGCATTCTCAGCTTCTGTTTCTCCTATTAGCACTGCACAAAACTTGTCTTGCTGCCCTTTTTGGTTCTCAGTCCTGGTGGATTCACTTCTCCTGTTGCTCAACAACTTTTTCCAGCTTCCATTTTGCCCTTACACTTGGCTTGATGCCAAAAGAACCATCTACTCTGATATTTCAATCAACCCCACTTAGGTCAGTATCATAACTTTGTGATCAATAAACAATCGCATGAAACAGTGGGCACTAAAAGATTCTCTTTTCATGAAAGAAACCCTATTAACGGTGATAATAGTGCCAGTGAGAATACAGTCACAAATTGTTATCTGAATCAACTTGAGCTTCTGTTCTTATGACAACTCTTGGCCAAAGGCAAGAATGACAAAGGATCATCAGAATTTTTGGCAGCACTAACGTCTTTCCCTATACCTACCACTGACAATGTATGGCTCTTCCTCTACCAACACCCATTTCACAGTGAAACTACTGTGGTTCTTCTGTATAAATGAGATGTCAGATGCACCAGAGATGTGGATGAACACCAAATGTGGCACAAACTCTGCATATGACAGATGGTTAAAATAGACAAGCTGAAAGTATTCACACTATATAGGGACACTTCAACCACTTTACTGCATCTGCCACACAGGAACTGTTCTGGGAAGAATGTTCACAATGCAGAGCTTGCCATTCCTGCTTTGTGACTGCTGGGTATGTCTGCTATTATCTTAGAAAAAAGAGTTGAATTTTTAAACTTTACGTGAAGCCTACATTTGCAACTATGAACACATGAAAATACTACTAACTTTTGTTAGCAATAAAAAGCCTTAAAAACTTTTAACACCAGAGTATAACTTAATTTTCGTAAGTGAAAGTTGTCAAGGCTTCAGATGAGACAAACAATGCTCACATGGCATTTCATCAGATTTAATTCCAAATATTTTCAGGCTTTCCTACACAAAAAGTTAAAAAACCTAACATCATTTTCTAAATCATTTTAGGAAAAAAAAAATTAACCCAGTTTTCCATGAGTTGCTTTATAACACTATTTAGAAGAGATTTCTTGGCTTATATGAAACGATAAGAAAACAGTTTGTAGTAAAATCGGTTTCAGAAGTCATATTTAGGTTTCTTGTTACAGCTATAGACCAAGATCTATTTAAAAGCACAGCGAAGGTTTTTAATCAGTCTCCAGGTCCTTCCTAGAAAGATAACACAGGTCTTTACATTAACAGCTGAAGCATTTCATGGAACTAACACAAGCCATCTAACTGTAAACACTTTGAAGAACTTCAGAACCTTCAATACACATTCGGCTGCATTCCAGTGTTTGGAGATTCAAAATCTAATTGCTTTTATTGCAGGACGAAAGAACCTGCTGCAAGACACTGCAGGAAGTGATTATACATTATATAATACTGCTGGTCTTTTTGTTCTCTAAGTCTGATGCGAGGGTTTTTAAAACTTATTTCTCAATTCTACCTTACAAAAATGCAGTAATCTGGGCAAGCAATTTACCCATAAAACCTGACACTGAGTATCAGCACTTCAGCAGATGAAGCAATGTAATCTGTAGACAAGCTGTTCTGATAACCTTTTTATATTACGCTAAAGAGACTCATACTGTCAACAACTTCAGTATTTGCTGGCCATTTAAATGCATCCCTTCAAAGTTAACTTTGTAGAGTAAGAGAAAATCCTAAACAGACTTACTCTGAGGTTTACATGGATATGTACACTAAAAGATGATAACTCACCCTTGGTATAATATCAGATCACATTTTCTCTCATATAGAATCATAGAATGGTCAGGGTTAGAAATGACCTTAAGATCATCCAGTTCCAACATCCCTGCCCGAGGCAGGGATGCCTCACACTCGATTATGTCACCCAAGGCTCTGTCCGACCTGACCTTGAACACTGCCAGGGATGGACCATTGGTCTACTTCTTTGGGCAACCTGTTCCAGTGCCTCACCACCCTCACAGTAAAGAACTTCTTTCTTATATTCAACATGAACTTCTCCTGCTTTAGTTTAAACCCATTACCCCCTTGTCCTATTGCTACAGTCCCCAGTGAAGAGTCCCTCTCCAGGATCCATTATCTCCATAATTATTTATGTTAAAAATATTAAAAGTGCAATTTCTCCCTTGGATTTATTAGTCACAAGAATGGATTACTACTGTAAGTCTGTTGTATAAACATCACAAAGTCTGTTGGAAAATATGAACTCATCTTATCCCATGTTCTTTGTCCTCTTTAGCATATTAGCACATTAGCCCCTTCTTATAGTTAGTAAAAAAACCCTTAAGCAATTGTTAAAAAGTGCACCTTGCGTCTGTAGTACAAAGGAACCAAAAATAAAATGGATTTATAAAATAGGCTTATAAAAGGTGGAAGCAAGGACAGGCAACCTGGGAAGAATACAGGGATGCTGTCCGGGAAGCTAGGGACAGCATGCTAGGAAAGTTTAGGCCCAGTTAGAATTACACTTGGTTAGGGATGTGAAAGATAACAGGAAGGGATTCTATAGGTACACTGAAAATAAAAGACAGATTAGGGACAACATGGGCCCTCTCCGGAAGCTAACAGGAGAACTGGCTGCCCCATCCCTGGCAGTGCTCAAGGCCAGGCTGGATGGGGCTTTGAGTAACATGGTCTAGAAGAAGGTGTCCCTGCCCATGGCAGGGGGGTTGAAACTAGATGATCTTTAAGATGACTTCCAACCCAAACTATTCTATGATCCTATGAGAAACATATAACCTAAATGACAAGAGTGAACCTTGAGTGACAAAGACTATAAAAAGGGTCAGTATGTAAGTGGCCGTGGTTGCAGGTGCTACCCTGATTCTCAGAAACTGCTAAGCCAACTCAGCAGCACTGCACAATTCAGTACCCCTCAGACAAATGGTCAACAGCTTGGCCAGCTGTGCAAGGCAAAGTATTTATTCATCAGGGCTCTTAACCAAGCACAAGTGATGTTTCAGTGTAGTGCGTCTAAGTCTTGCTACTTTTCATAGTTAGTGGCACATAGTAACATACCATCTGGCTACCCTGGCTTCCTTCCCTGGTCAAAGAATTGGGTAGAGCTCGCATCTGAAGTAAATTTAATCTCACCCTCATGGAAGCACAGTAAAAGTTTTAACTAGCCTGTTGCTGCAGAGATTTGTGTCTAAATTCATAGGTGTGTAACATCATCTAGAGATATAATTTCAGTATCTTAAAACATTTCTTTACACACTATGTGCACATGCCTGACAAATGCATCTGATTTTCCAATCCTAGAGATGAAACTTTGAAGCATCATGACTCTTTCATCTAGAAAGTACAAGCAAAAACCTAGATAGGGGAATTTAGGCAGACCTTTTAATCTCCGGTGTCACCCTGGGCTGTGACAGGAGAACTTAACAGCCAATCCTTACAGATTACATGCAAAGATATTATTACAAAAAGCAGGATAAAAGACAAGTGGCAGTGTTGCAAATCTCCATGAGTGGAAAGAAAGGAAGCATCACGTCCACATTCACCAAATCTGATAGCCTAATCAAAAAGTAGCACTCAGACACTGCAGAGTGTCAAGGTACAGATGGCTAGGAACATTAAAAGAGGTAGTTATCATTATTGTTCCTTACATAGTTGAGTGAAGAAAAGACATCTTGATATTGCACTTGGCTATAAAATAAACTTCCTCAGCTAGATAATGCCAGAAGGAACCTAATGGAAATGTCTGTTCAGTAAAAATCAAATAATTACCTTGTAATTACTATCTCATGTGTCACATTTAATGTTAGCATCTCTGAATCAAGGAAAATTCAAGAAAGGTCTATTTGAAATCCCTAAAAAAAAACATATGGCAAATATTTTAATTGGGCTACTTTTGCTAATGAAGCTAAGCATTCCACATAGCAATATTTCTTCCTCTTTGCAGATCCAAATGTTAACGTAAACCACCCTTTAATTTAATCTTCCTAGCCATCTTGAGGAAACCTGTTTAATTTTTTATTATTAGGTTCTCTGAAATACAGCTTATTCAGACAAAACTTTAGCCACTTCATAAAAACTACTGATTTGTACTCAAATAGAACACTGGAGCAGTCTGAAGGGAAAAACCATTTGTTCTGTCTCAGCTGATGTATAGGGTAATTTTCTGAGATTCTTTCACTGCAATTTGCAAACACATTAGCTAAGACTATAAAACAAAAGCAATCTGTACTACCCATGGCCCAGAAGAGGCAGAAGCAGAAAGTTAGAAAACATAACAAATGTCTGAATCATCTGGAAGCAGGACACACTCTACCTCAACAGAGAACATCATTATCCAAAATGGGCCTTATCTGGTTTTCTAACTGACAAAGCTAGCCTGGCCACTGAACACCTACTACTGGAATATATTCTCAAACCAGGCTGTATCAGACATTTAAGGAGGGGCACAGAAAAGGCACACTTAATGCTAGCCTAATCAAGGGGAGCAACACTGCAGTTAGGTTATGAGACTTCTGATCCTTTTGTCCAGTTCCTGCAGGTCCGTCCTCAATTCTGTAGTCAGTCTAGGTCTGGAGGGGGATTTATCCCCCTTCCTTCTTATTCTTCTTATTCTTATTCTGCCTTCTTATTCTTACTCTTCCTTCTTTGATCTATATCAAACTGCTGTAATGACACAGATCTCAGAGCAACCCCAACAGAGGGAAGCTGCTTAACACTCAAAACGGTGAAGTTCTCTGCTGAATGATCCAATGAAGAACTAGTACCATTAAGCATGTTTTAAGATTATTTTAATTCTTTAAAAAAAAACCACATATAGGCAAATAGTTTGTGAGTAGGAAGGTGCATGTAAATATAGCTTTTGTTAACAGTCAGATGAGAGCACAACTGCATTCACAGACAGGAAGGAACAGTGTAACAGATATCACTATGCAAAATGATTATTTCAGCATCTCTCAGCATGGATTTTAAACAAATCAAGAAAACACCACACGATGCATCTAAAATTGCATTTCAGCATCTGGCAAAAAAAGAAATATCTGTTAAAGATCATCTAGTTCAAGGAAGCCCTTAGTATGAGTTTTTGTAAAAAGAGAACTTACAAGTGCCCGTCAACAAATCAGCAGATGCCCTTTCTGAAGCTGACAGGTGCTTTTTGGCATTCATGTAATGACCACAAATACTTCATTGCAGAGGACACTATCCATTGCTTTAATTAGTTTCTACTATCACTTATGAAGTATGCAGACAATTTTCTAATCTGTGCTTTGCAGTGACATAAAATATGCATGTTAAACATACTCTGACAGAGCTGACTGTCAGTTTCTTTTCCTTTTGACAAAAATCAGCATTTTGCCTGTAAGTTTACAATCCTGTCTCAAGTATAACTATGTGGACTTTTAGGCAAAATTAATTTCCCTAGAATACAATAACACAATCCACAGCAGTCTGTCTTCACCAAAGTTCTGTGATAATGGAGATTTTAGGATGCAATGTGAAATGTTGCTTTATGAAAAGAACAATTTGACAGCTTAAAACAGGAACATTAAGAGTGAATTCAGGTACATGGATATAAATCAGTAAAATAAATGCCTCTGTTAACTGTTTTCTTGAAGCTCAGTCCATAGATCAGAAAATTCAAGACAAAAAGTCCACGTAAGTTTAGAAACCAGTAAAAGCCAGAGAGAGGGTAAAATACCAAAGAAATCAAATGTATTTGTTAAAGTACTTTTATACTTAATTTTGCCTACAAACAGGTAAAAACAAAGCAGAGAAGTTAAGTTACCCCAACTTCAAAACAGTTCTTGCTTGACACAAAATCCAGATCTACTGTCTTCTAATTTACCCAGTGCTCTCTCCTAAATATGAGTTTGGAATGAGATGTAACAACAGACCAGACCAACCTGATCTGGGGTCTTTCAACTGTTATCTTCCATGCAAATTACAGAGAATGCCCTTATCTTGGCCTGTGGAAAAGATACACCTGCTTTCAATTTTTCCTTTGCAAATATGAATAATAACACATTTGAACAGATCACTGAAAATGTTCAGAAAAGCAAAGAGGGCCCTCAAAATGTAGATTTTGAAGAAATAAGGCAGGCAGGCAGGTACTGTTAAAAAAAATAAAGGCTGAAGAAAGGAAGACGGAATGTGAAAGACTGAAGTTTGGATAGTATTTGGCCCATGAACAGCACTGTAAGCAAGTATAACAGCACAGAACAGTGAAAGAGAGCACTGGCTGGATACCAGTGCTCTAAAATATTTTAAGGGAAACAGTAAAGTTCAGCTACGCATGAAATTTAAATCTGGACTAGGAAGAGCATGATTAAGTAGATAGCTGAAATCATCTTACATTAGCTGAACTGAGGACTGGTTGAACTAATTATTTTTATTTTATTGTTTTCACTTCTCAGTACCAAGCTTTTATTGTGGAAGCAAGTGGAATTACTGCAGCTAATAATAGGGTTAGAAGTCAAGAACTCTAGAGCTGTAATCCTGGATTGGTCTCTGACTTGCTCTGATACCATGTTTAAGTCACTATTCAGTTTCCCTACTAATAATGCAGAGACAATAATATTCTACTCCTGAAGGAGCTTGGAGGATTAAAGTCTGTAGTATTTTGAATAAATATAGCCACTTTTAAGTTTGCTGCAGTACTTACAAGGATCAGACTACAGGACTGGATTTTAGCTTTTATGCCTATAAAAATGTTGACTGCAGTCGGAGAGCATCAAGGCAACCCTGAGTGTTTTTAAAAATCTCACCTTTGCATTACTGAATTGTTTGCCACAGGGACTGAATATTTGCACCTATGGAACTTTGTTTGATTTCCAGAATTAAACTACAGGACAGTCTAAGTTATCCTCTGGCTCTAACACTTAAAGATTGCTTTTATAAGGCATTACAACTGGAGTTTTTTTATCCCTCTCTTCAATTTCTTCACCATGTTTTACAGCTTTCACTGAAGCTACAAGTCCCTCTCACTACTCATCTGTAGAGGGCTCATCACATTTGACTCTGGGCAAGGCTGTTTTACAAAGAAACAACACGTTTGATAATATACTTCATGTGGTCCACCTGCCATGACTATTAATACATTTACCTTACTAAATCCCAAAGTAGTATCTCTTCACCAGCATAGGAATTACTCAACTAAAAAGTAAACGTACTCTTAAATGGAGCGGTTTAAACAAAGATGAAGAAGTAGTACAAGGCCAAAGATTGCAAGATTGTTAACAGTGTTTTCTGTCAGTTCACAGTATTTGCTGGATTGTTTAAACATAACAAAGTGAATTCAGCAACAATTCTAAATTGTTTAATGTTCTATGTTTCACTTTCATAGATGATTTTTAAAAATACTAAGATAAGGAATTTTTATGTTCAGTATTCCTAATTGAAATCACACTACCTTATGTATAGTCATATATCTGCATTTGCAGGCAGGTATGTCTGTCAAGCTGTATCCACTCACACACACATCCCCCTTTCTTTACACACTGCCCCCAGAAAGCCAAGCTCCAACTCTGTTGCATACAGTGGCTCTGGATTTATTTGGGGATTTCTGCTTATGAACTAAAGTGCACCAAACAACAACTGGATGAAGACCATACATACGCTTATGGCAGACATAAATCATATTCTTTGTATAATTTAAAGATCGAGGCAGAAATATTTACTTTGGATAACAGTGCAGTCACATCAGTATGGGCATAAAACTGAGTATGTGAATAAAAAACATTAAAATTTAATTGTTGCAATTTCTGAATATATATATAGAGTCTTTAGAATATAATGTCATGTGACACTATACCGCAAAATATATCTTGTTAATGGAGCACACATAACTAAGATACTGGGCTACAGAGTCTTGAAGTACACAAGTGAAGAGAGGAGATAATCCCAATTTAGATGCCTTCACGGTAATAGTTAGAAGACTTATATCACTATGCCAAAACCAGTGAGGCCTTTGATGTCCAGGCTGCGTGAAAACCTTCACTTAGGTCAGTGTACCATTCTGAAATAAAAACTGTAACAAACACTACAGAATTTAGGGCATAAGAATAACGAAGGAAGATCATGTGTTCCAGCCTGTATATGGCACATAGAGACTGAGAGTGAGAGAGTCTTTAACAGGGTTCTAGGGTGCCTGGATGCCTTCTGAAGGCTTAAGCAATGTAACTAAAACAGACGTTGAAAGATACTGTCATTGATAGTGATAATTATCTTGGCAGGAGGCAAAAGGTTGCGCTGCAGCAGTAGAGGAACATCTCTTCTGGAAGTCTGCTAAGCATATTGATTTGGCATATTCTGTACCACAAGCCTGTTTACTAGAAACAGTGTTCTACTTACACTAGTGCTCCAAACATGAATATAAACCTTTATGTCAGGATTTATTTTATCAAACCTAAAAAATATTACTCTGTTACAGTAGAATCATATCATAGAATCATAGAACATTTTGGGTTGGAAGGGACCTTAAAAAGATCATCCAGTTCCAACCCCCCTGCTATGGGCAGGGACACCTTCCACTCAACCACTAAAAGTGCCATCCAATCTGGCCGTGAACACTTCCAGGGATGGGGCAGCCACAGCTTCTCTGGGCACCCTGTGCCAGTGCCTCACTGCCCTCACAGTAAAGAACTTCTTCCTAGTTACCGACTATGCATCAAGAGTATATCCATGAAGCAATACTATGCAGCCTACTACCCTGAAACAACTTGACACTTTACATACATGCAAGGAGCCAAAAGCTACATAATGTCTAAGCCAAGCTGCTGGAAGGATGTAGGAGAGCTCAAGAACACCCAAATGTCGTAAGATGAGGGCCCAGTTTCCTTCACCAGATTCTACCATGGGCCAGTAATATTAGTCTGTGCAGTCTTCATAAAGCATAACACTGCCTTCCAAAGCTCCCTTTGTTCCTCGCACTAGCTCTCTTTGTTCCTTTCGCTAGGTAATATTCCTCCTCATTTTTAAAGAGTTAGAAAACTAAATGTTTGGTTTGTCGGTTTTATGTTTGGCAGATTAACTTCATTCACTGCTCAGCTGTGAACATATATGCTTCCCCCCAGGTCAAGAAACAGATATTTGCTTTATATTTAATTAGTTTAGCGTGATCAGAAGGCATTTTCCTGTGATATGCCAAATTCTCTAAACAACAGCTATAGCTTGTGGAGAGGTAAAGACACTCAACAAGATGCTTAAGCACATACTCAACTAGTTTTAGTAGTCTGAAAACCTCTGAGACTGCTTCTGTACTTAAACATATGTTTGTATAACAGAATCACTAAGCAGTACTCGAAGTCAGGCTAGAAGGGAGTCATAATGGTAAAATTTGGTGGGAAAAGCCCAGATGCTCTCTCACAATAAATCAACAACAAAAATCACTGCATTTTAATTATGCTTTGTTCTTCTGCTCAGGGATGCTTAGTTTTGATTTTTGATAGCAGCATTAATTTAATTCTGTACAAGGACCACGCATGCCCTGAGACAAATAATCTACCCCAAGTATTATTCTCTTGCACCATCATAGTTTTCACATGAGCCAATCCTATTAGTTTCTGCATGCTTGTCTCTTCCTGACATTAATTCCACTCCAGTATTTCAGTAAAAGGCAAAAAATGCTAAAAATTCCTGTAACACCAGCATGCAACAAAGGCAAGATCTTCCTTGCAGCGACTCTGAACACCCTATTGTCCACCTTGTCAGTACTGGTTATGTACCTCCTAGGCATAGGTTATGCTATGTTACTGACATAACACCAATTATGACAGTACTGGTTATGTACCTCCTAGGCTTACCCAGTTGTTAACTTTTGGCTACACTCCTTGGTATCTCAGACTGACCAAAATGCTTTGTCATTGGTCCCTAATGATTATACAGATAAAAAGAGGTGCTTTTAGATTACTTTAGAGATTTGTTTTCTCTATCTTCAAAACATGAAAACTGTAAGCAGACACTCATCTCAACTAGTATCTAGCTCCAAAATTAAAAATGACGTATTTTAAAAATGTTGACGATTAATCTTGCCCTTTCAAAGACACAACAGTAATTCTTAAAGAAAAAAAAAACCAAAACACTACACTGGGCTTTTCTAATAAAGTCTTTGTCTTCCACTTTCTCAAACTAAGTTTGGGAAATACTAAGTTTGGCTAGATTTAAAAAAATAAAATAAGTATTAGAGAGCAAACTCCGACACCCTCAATTGCTTCATGTGATCTTTCCCCTCAAAATTATCTCCATCCATGATCTTTTTACCTTATTTGAGAACTATCCATAGTTCTTTGTCATCAGCAAAAGAGAAGTATCTGATATATTAAGAGGAAAGTACTTGAGTTAGAAAAGATGAATAAATAACACAGGTGTATACACTTACATTTGAATTTTCTTATCCATCTCATCTCTTCCTATACAAGATATATCTTCCTACACTTAAATTTGAATCTTCAAGAAAATGAAGCCAATGAGAATATTCAAATTCTTTAAAACTCATTTCAACCTTAGCAGGGTCAGATGCGGCAAATCAGTTCTTTCACGAAAAAATGCCTGAAAGTCATTCCTCATTCCTTTCTAAATAAAAATGAGTAATTCGTAATAAACCCTGTAAATATTCAAATACATGAAAGGCATTATTTTAATATCCAAATGAGTCTATTAAGTTTAAGGAAAAAAAAAAGAAGTATTTAATAGAAAATGGGTCCTTCACTCAGTTTTTCTAGCTTGACTTTTCTTATACTATGAAAATACATTTGTAATGCTGACACTGATTCCATAAGATTTTTTGTAAATGGAAGGTTTATAAAATTTACTGTTATTTGAAAACAGACATCGCTTTAGATGATCTTGTATGCTTCCGTTCTCTAGCTACCTAATGTATAAGTAGTATCATAAATCTTAAAGCCTGAGGAGTGCTTGACATTTAACCAATTACCTGAAATGTTGTTTTAAGGGTTGTCTTTTTGATTTGGGTTTGTACATTCCCCTTGTACAAGAAAGGTTGGATCATAACGCAGAGGTAGTCACAGCCATAGAAGGAATACACTCTGTGTTACCAACGCTCCTCCTCTTTTAGTTACCTGGTTGAGTGGAAGGTGTCCCTGCCCATGGCAGGGGGGGTTGGAACTAGATGGTCTTTTTAAGAAGTACTGCTATTATCAATAGCAATAATAGTGTTGCATAATATAATAATATAGCAGTACTCATTGCTATCAATTGCCCCAAACCCATCCATTTTCTTTGGATACTTAGCCTTGCACATTATAAAGTTTCATGACAGAAAAATCAAAGATTCATACTCTCTTTAGCTGAGACATTTTTGAATTGACTTTTTTTAAATTGATTTTTAAGAAACAGAAGTTTGTACATACTGTGATAAAACAAAATATCGGTTTATTTTTATCTAGCTAATTTGGCTTTTTTTTAAAGGAGGCTTGGATAATGATTTCTATTTTGATTTTGTTGAAAATAAACTCCTTTACATAAATGTATTAATAGCACTGACAACACTGCTCTGGGACCAAAAGGACATCTTGTACTCACAAAAAGTAAATCACCTGTTAGTTCTCTGCTAGGTCAGATTTTACAAGAGATTTATGTTTCGAGGTAAGGACAAATCTGATGGATTTCATGAAATATGAGGTTCCTTTTAAAACAATACACAGCTATTTTCAGCTCAATGAACATACATTTTGCAATCCCTCCTCCTCTTCCATTCATCTTCTGACCTATTAACTCCTAATTCCATTTCCTATTTCTGTTCAGTTTGAATGCCCTTGGGTGAAAAGCTGGGACCAAATCAGTTTCTTTCACTACAAATCTGTTCTGTCCTCTTTCTGCTCAGTTCCTGTCCTGGGCAAGAAGCAATGATGTTCCGGGCCTAATGAATATCACACTTTCTGCTTGGATATAGTTTTTACTTCACTTCCATCTTTGCTGCTGTCATGTGATGTATCAGCCTCTTCCATCAGTCCAACAGGAGTCATCCTTCCCTTTAGGGAAAGGTCTTTTCTATCTCCTTCCTACCTTCTCTTCACTTTTTTTTTCTTCCATTTGCCTTCTTTTCTCCTCCCCCCAAGTTAAGAAAGAGGCAATTTCTAGTACCAGTACTTTCTTTCCTGTTATTATACTACTGAATATATGCCTCAGCTACTGTAATGCAAAAGTGTGGATGTTTCAACACCCTAGTTCATAATTCTGGTCAGTGGCATTAATCTACAAAGCCAGAAATGTTCATAGTTCATACTTACTGCTATCCCTGCACAAGTGCTTCAGTTCTCTGCACAGAAAACACACATGATGACAAATGATTTTGCATTTCTCACAGTCTGATTTTATATTCTGAAATTATTTAAAAATGCCTGACTTCAGAATATTAAGCATCCTTCCTCAGCAGAAAAAATTGCTGATTTATATTTGGATGTGGAAAAGAACATCATCCAGAACCTCTAGACCTCTTGAAAATCACAGCGGGTATCTGTTAATCTGTGGGTTTGTTGCTATTTTTTAAATCAAGCAATAGATTTTAGCATGAGTAACAAGTATTTAATAGCCTGATTGCACAACTATCTGAAAGCATGAAATTCCTCTAGCAGACATGGCACTTCCAGACTGATGATGTTAGGTCCATGTAACTACTGTCTATCATGGAAGCAAAGATTAGAACTAACCTGCAGTTTTAAGTGACCAGAGCAGGCCAACAGGCTGTAGAGGCACACTACAAGGTGATGTGGGAGGCAGAACTAACAGTATGCAGTATTTTTAAGTCTGCAAACATACCTCTCTGGTTAGAGGTCATGTTCACATTAAACTGGCAATGTACAACAGTGACAATATAAAAACATTTCTTTTCTCTGACATGCAGTATGTGGTAGAGAACAGAATCAAACCCACCAAGATACATTAAGATATACAACTTTTTTTTTTTGCCTCTGCACCTTCAAAATGAAAGATGAACAACTGAATCAGGCTGCACATTAACAAGTCTTTCACTGACGGCCATGGTGGGATCATAATATCACAGATGTTGAAATTAAATGCAGTTCATATTCATTAGTCTCAGGTCATCCTGAAGCATCACGGTCAAGAAATTGCTTAATAAAAGGACACATCTTAAAAATCTATTCAAAATATGGAAACAAAACAGATTTTCCTAATAGTCTATCCTATCTTTTCAGATATGATCATACTAATTTCTATTTCCAAGCTTGTAAAAAGTGATCCACATTTTGTTGAAAAACTAGTGGACATGAGAAGAAACTGTTCAGTTCAGCATACAGTTAAGAATGTAGATCTCGTAATACATAACCTATTGATTTTTGCAATATAAAATTACAGAAATATAAAAGCAATTTTTTGCTAGGTATTTTTGCACTAGGTATAGCATGGTTATATTCCAACCCTAGCTATTATGTTGCTGGTATCAGTATGTGGTAGTGTACATACGGAAAGCTTGACTTACAATGCCAGACACAGAAAATGTACTTTTTTCAGGCCAGGATTCCACCTCACTGCCACAGAATAAGTTAAAGACAAGAATAATTTTCCTAATTGAAAACCTGAAAGCTCTTTACAAGAAGTGCTGACTGCCTTCCATCTCAGAATTACTCAGTCCCTTTCAACCTACTCTTTGTAGAGCCAAGCAATGAGAACAGATATCATGGTTTGACTCTGTACTGACTCCCTGTAATTGCATTTCTTTATCTGTTGGCAATTGAAGAACAGTTCTTTATATTGCCAACTTCTATTTCTACAATTACCTAAGTTTCATAATTCAGATTCCTCTTGTTGTTACAAAGTAGAGCTACATGAGAAAGAAAGAATATCTTGGGGTTAATGGAAGAATTATTGGAAGGAATTGTCCCAGTAGCCTTGAGCATGAAGAACGTGCACATCTCCTTCAGATGAGATCTTTTCCACACACTGGATCCCACGCTTGGACATTACCTGCTGCAGAAATTTAGTCAACTGAAAACGGCCAAGAAGTTTTTCAGGCACACAAGCCTGTCAGAATTTCTCCCTTTAGTATCATAATGCTACCCACTGGCATGAAGCAAATGAGTCACATCCTAGCCTTGTCCCTGGTTAAATTGATTTAGGTAGATTGAAATTACATGTTTCAAAATAACCAGAGTTCATAGATTGGTAAATTAAAAAGCTGTTAATTTATTTTGATGGAGAAAGACCTTGGTAACATGTTTCATTTACATTCCAGGGCATAAACATTATTAATACCAAGGTCAATGAAAAAGAGAGTTGACCTCCTAAATAATTTGTTTTAGTTTTACACTGTCAGTTTCTATATGAGCTATGAATGTACTATTCACTCTCTTGCCATGTAAAGTGTCATGGGTTTTGTTTCACAAAATGAGGTTTTGCAGCAGCTCAGAGTACCAGTGTCACTACACAGTGAAGTGCGGCATTCTAAAGCAATTTGTAAGATTATTTGTAGAAAAGTTTATTCTATTTATGACAATGTGAAATAGCTCCTACTAAAATGAGATATAAAAAAGGAAAATATTTTATACAAATAAAGAGACAAACAGCTTTCCTGTATTCTTTCCCACATTCTGTGTCTACTGCAATGCAAGGAAAAAGTTGACTAAGGAAAGCTGCTGGGGGCAGACTTGGAGACAGCACTACAGCATTCTCTTAAGTATTCTTCTGGTTGTTTATGCAGATACAGACCTTCCAGCAGACACAGGTAGCATGCTTTAATTTGTAATGCTTGTGCCAGTGAGCTATGATGCAAGCTCCAGTAACTTTTACCTATCCACCTAATCAACCACTGGACTTAATTACTTGCTCAAATACAGTCATTTATTAGTTACCTTAAGGAGATTATATTTTATAGAGAAGCAATAGGGAACTCTTAGCCCAAAACATACAGGCTGCCGAATCAACATGCACAAGTGTTTACAGACATGTACGGATTAAACAAATACTAAGCAATGGTTTTATCAAAGCTGCAAAGTCAAGCAGCCAGAAGTTTAGAAATATTGTACCCCCTACTTTTGTTTTGTCCCCTAGTTGATCTATCTGTCACACTAAGTTATTAATATGGCATCAGAATTTCATATACACAGTGGAGAACATGAATGTTTTGGAGGATACATTTGCATGCTTAAAGTTGTTCATAAAGAGTAATTCTATTTTTTTTTTAAAGCAGGCAAATAAATATGTATCACAAGCAGAGTTTGGAGTTTGAACTGTTCAAAACCTGAAAGGGAGATTTTTTTACTATGCACTTGCATGGATGCTGTGAGCTCTAGTTACCCAGCTGAGAGATGAAAGCTGGTATTCCAGCTGAGAGGAGCTCAGGCAGAATTTTGTGTCCACCTGGAAGATCCACTAGGTGATGGGAGAAAGGAGAAGAAAGCACGGTTTTATGGAAGTCATGCAGTGGACACTAAGCTGATAGGCAGAAAGAAACCATGGGGAATCCACTTGACTGGACTGCTTCAGCAGCTCCTTGGCAGTTTCACTGTATTTCTATGCAGCTTTTCTGTTTCAGAGTGAATATTTCAAATCATAAAACCCTACCCCAAAAGCTCTTAGAAAGGATACTAACATGATGCAAATTTCAGGCAAAAGGGGGGGGAGGAGGAGGAATGGAGGGAATGGAAATTCAATTTTCTTTGAGCTACAAAAAAAAAAAAAATTTTTATTTTGGATACCCTAAACTTATTCTATGTATATTGTAAGACTCTAAGCAAAAAAGAAAATGCAAAATTTTGCTTTCAAGATACCTACAAGCTCCACATCAGATTTTTTTTTTTTTTTTGGTAAATTTGAATGGCTTGTACTCAAACGCTCATTCATTTTTACCTCAAACATGTGAGTCAGTAACAGGCCCACATTTGTGTCACTGCTGTTGTTGGCTAATTGATTCTGATTTTGAAAAACCTGCCTATTTACTTTTAAAGCTACCCTCATTATATTAAATAGAACAGCCATTTTGCACAGCATTGTAGTTGTAGATAGCACAAAAGACACTCAGATGAAGATCACAGCTGTTTAAATATGTCCTATTTAAAGGACAGATGTATGTTTGGGGGGGGAGGGAGAACCAACAAAAAACACAAAAAAAACAATCAACCAGCCAACAAAACAAAACCCAAGCAAATCTAAACCCCAAACCCAAAGCCCAACACCACACTTTAATCCCAGTTACAAGTATCCTCTAGTATCAGCACAGGGTTATCAACACAGACATTAATGTTAGACATTAGCTTGTACAGAGGTGCTTGGTGGTACCCACTAAATATGTTTGACACTGCCAGCAGTGAAACTTGTGCAATAACAGTAACAACAGTACATGAAGAGTATGTAATATGTTGAAAGAAGAATTTAACATTTCCATATTTTATTCTTGTTTTGAACAAAATATCATAAGTATTAAAAAATGAAAAATAAAATTTAAAATGCTGCTCTTCCTTCTGTTCAAATTAGTTTTCTGTAAAAGGCATAAAGTTACCAGATGATAAAACCCCTTCCTTAGTACACTGTTGGGCTTGTAATACTCTAATGTAATGTAACATTTTAATAATTTGTATTAATACATAAAAAATTGGCTTACAAGTAATTAAATAAACTTTGTGAATATGATTTACAAATAAAAAGAATGTAATAAGAAAAATATTACTAGACTGAGGAAGACTAAGCAGAACAGGAATATGGGGGGATAACAGTAGCATGACATTTAAGATAGGAAGTATTGCACATTTGGTGCAATACTGAGACCAACACAGACCCGTATATCACGTTTCAGGCAACATGGCAAAAAGCAGTAGTGGTCATCTATACAGTCTCATGTGTAACAGCTATTTGAAAAGGCTTACTACGGTCTCAGGATGCACAAGCAAAGGAATTATTTATCAATCAAGAGAAATAATGGTTCCATTAAACAAAATCCTTGTGTCAGAGGCTATAAATAACTTTTCTAGGTTTTAACCTTTGCAGTACTAGTATATATGATTTTAAAGGCTTAGCCTCTGAGTTTTTCATAACACAAAGTAGACAAAAATGACTTCACCATTTACTTATTCAATTGGAAAAAACGTGACCAAGGCAATTTTCTAACAGACATAAGTCAAGAAAGGATCAGACTTAAAGGAAGAACTAGTGCATTCTGTTAGGAAGAGGAATGTATGAGCTGAGGAAGGCGTAGCACCATTAAGGGAAATCTGAACTCACAACCAAAATTTCTGTCAGCAAGTTACAGGCTGGTATCTTTTCAAAAATTAAATACCTATACTGCAAAGGAAACATGTTCAGACAAATTGAACTGTTCAGCCTTTGACACACAGGCTACTTTTCTCTGTGCTCAAAACATTTATTTGTCTGAAGACAAACTTTCCCAGAAGGCATATTCATTTAGAAGGTAATAATACAATCAGGAACTAAAATTCTAAGTAACTGCTTAAGTAACTGCTGTTAAACATGACCTAGTTAGGTTTTGCAACATTTTGCTCTGTTAGCTGTCAGAATGTTCTACGCATTTGTAGAAATGGATGACTTTGACTAGGAGTTAATTTTGCTATTAGATTTAGTCAGAAAACACTGCTGCTGAAGCAAAGAAATTGGAAATAACTGGTTACTGGAATCTAAAACAGGATGGCAGAATTTGTATTTTTAGGGCAGAGCTGGAAATTAACAAGAAGGCTAAACAACTCCAAGATGCAGGCTATAGACATATCTTAAACACCAGTTTTGAAATGTCATTAGCAGCTCAGGACACTAAAGTCAAGGACATTCAAATTCTTCAACAGGAAGGACCTCAAGAGCTTCTCTGGAGATAAAAAGCTTACTTAACGATGAAAGGCTTAAGAGTCCTGATCCCGTTCAGGATCTTAAAGAAGAATATAATGACAGCAGAAAGTACCAGTGAACTTGAAATAGGACTGTACCGATCGTAAGTGCAGCAGAATGAAAAATAAGGACAGGAAGATGGACAAGGAAGTCATATACAAAAGGAAAGGCGGATGATACTTCTGTATGTTGCACAAGAAGCAGTGGAACATATGAAGGTAGTGAGAAGGCTGTTAAGAGGATACACAGCTGCTTATATATTCAGTAGCACTATTTCCCACCTGGCAAACCAATTGCATCCATCCAGAGGCACCTGGATGGAGTTGGTAATCTGTATTGTTCCTCAACTTCCACATGTCCTAAATTATAGTCAGAGTGATTGGGGTTGGTTTTGAGTATTACATGCCTGAATCTTTAATTACACAATAATTGTTTGGTATTTCAAAACTTCCTTTCCATGGCTGAACACTGAAAAGCAGAACCTATTACTGTACCATCTCTTTTTGTAACCTTTTTGGTGTCTCAAGCTTTTAACTGAAAGAAAATAAATAGACTTATTTTTTCCCTCCTTTGTCTTTTCTTTCATTTGTTTTTGTGTTTACTCAGAAAAGCATCCTCCCCTAGCCCTACTACAATGTTGCTCATCACACTACCATATTTACACTGACTCCATCCATTGCTCCTGTATCACCCAGTTTATCTACAATCTCTGATTCTGCTTACTGATCCGTACATGTTGTAAAGGATCTTCAATTCCACCTGCTATTTTTCTGTTCATCTCACAGCCCTATTTTTATCCCTTACCTTTCTGAAGCATTTTTAATGAATTTTTACAGCCTCTTTATAAAATGCATGTCCTGCTTGCTCCTCACCAGTGTTTTTACCACACTGATCAATTCTTACCCAAGTCTTAAATCCTGCCATCCTAACACCTCTACAGACTTTTATATTACTGTCTACACTCATTTTCTTAACATCTATTTTAGACTCTGTGGTCCTGTAGTTTAGTTTTTGCTCATCCAGCTTTTGCTGAAGCAGTGGGGTGAAGCAAACAGCTGCATGGTTCTGAGTTACTGGCTGGGCTTAAACCACTACAGCCTTATAGCTTCTTTTCTCTACTGTATTGGGCTCTTCTCCTTTTAATCTTGTCTCTGGTGCATATTATATAGATTCATCTATAATCTGTGAGTCAACGACTCATCTCTTTTTCACAACCAGAGAGTTCCCTGTTCCACATGTTTGACTTCCTTTCCAATGCATTACTCTAAATGGCCTGTTAGCAGCTCAAATTTACTATGGCTACTCCAGAATAACTTTGACTTCTCTAAATCTAAATTTTTTTTTTTAAATGAAGTGAAAAATATTGTCCACAGTCTAACTTCTTTCCTTCTTGGTAATCATAATCTTCTTGCCTTCTGCTCAACTCCTGCTCACCTGGAGTAAGCCTCTCCTGATCTCTTCATATCTTGTTTCTTATCCATTCAACTGTCTTACCAAAATCATAACTTCTCTTTCACTTTGTAACTACTTTCAAGCTTCTCCCGAACAATCTGATCTTTGTTAGTCCCAATATAACCATATTCAAATAATTCGTAAAAAATCAATTTCCTGGAATCACAAACTCTAACTCGCATGAGCTAAATTAATCTTTCCACCTCCGCAACATATAGTAATGAAACAAATCAGGTAATTCTGTAATAAAAGCATTTCCCACAGACTTCCAAGTTCATCTTGTTTAGCTGCAAGATCCTAAACCAGGGTCTGGTTTGATTGGTATTCCATGTGAATCTAAATACATGTTACCTGAAAAGCACCATCTGGGCTTATGCAATAAGAGCCCAGTCTATGGGCAAACTCAATAAGAAATTCCATTCATGAGTTAATGATGTTCCAACATAAGCCTTTTTGCTTGTGTTATAGGACTAATAGCAAGTAATCTTCTAACACTGGCCTGAAGTAGTTCATAGACATTTTCACAACTGATTTTTCTGGGGTGTATTGGTACTTCACAAATACTCTGAGATAAGGAAGTAAGAGTTTACCACACAAAGAGGAAAGCCAGACAGAAATTTTGTCTCTACAGCAAGAAAGCATATAGGGGATTTGAAAAGCCTTCTCTTCAGACACAGTCTTATCTTTAGTAACACTCACAACAAAAGCTGACAGACATTAACAGGGTGTTGGTACTTCAAATTAAAAATTAACTATGATCAGTTAAAGTGAAAGGAAAAGAACACACAGGAAGAGTGAAGAAAAACAAAGTCAGTTTTAAGATCAGATCATCGAGTAAGATTATTAATATAAATGAGAAGGAAAAACTATATCAGATTAGAAATACATGCTGTGAGAAGCACTGCTAGTAAAAAATACCATCTCCTAGAGAAACAAAGTAAGAAAAAATGCTTCTGAAAGCAAGTGATATAGAACTGTGACCACGAGGGATCTGTTGTTTTCAGGCATTAGTTGACACTTTCTCATACTTCTGTATCCACAAACCCTTTCATATATTTTGTCTGCTATTCTTATTTCATACTATAGTTTTCTGCCATAACATTACGAATGGCCCTCTTCAGTATGTAAAAAGTTACCCCTACCCATAAAATATTTGTAGAAGCTGGAACTTTCAGTAGATGCAAGAAAACATTGGCTCTTTCTTGCTCTTCATTCACTGAAATTATTACTGAGCTTTCTGATCAGAAACATCTGAACAATTCTCATTCCACCACAAACAAAATGTTATAAAAAACCCCAAAACCTAGGTGACATATTTTTTACTTTTTAGACATCTTATCTAGATACGCATTACAGGATTCATATTTCACGTTTACTTTGGTGTCAAATACAAATTAGAGGGGCTGCTTAATAGCTAGGCTGGATGCAGGCACCTCTTCACTTCAGACTTTAAAAAGGTAAGTTTAATGTTTACACAGTCTAAAATGCAACGTATGTTGAAAGCCAGCACTGTATCAGATAGCCTACCACTACCTATTTAATGCTGTGAAGCATATGAAAAACGAAAGTGAGCTGCTATAATATGATGTTTTCTTATTTCACACTTATTTGTAAGTGGATACTCCCACTGCTCAACCTGTTTTGAAAAATACCACAAAAAATAAGAATTACCTGTTTTCTGTATTATGCATTCTATAAACATGGCTCACATCTATAAACATGAGATACATTATGGCTGTGGTCACAATATGGAAAAGTTCTTACACTATTCCAGGAGAGATTTCTGCAATATAAATTTATCCCCGTATTATCAGCAGACTGCTGAAGATTGCCATATGCCTATATATATATACAAATACATGAACAACTGGAAACATCTCTGTGTCTATATATGTAAACACTCATTTTCTGCAAACATAGAAGATAAATATATAGAAGTATCCAATCTATATACACATGCATGATTTTAATGAACAAATTAATGATTTAGAAAGAACTTTAATTACTCTTACTCCTTTCATCAGGTTTCTAAGGACAGGTGAAGAGCAAGACATTCATCTGTGTCTCCTGCAAGAATTCAGTGCCAAAGACAATATAATCATCAAATAAATTTAGTGTTTAGCAAGGTTGTACTACATGCACCGTTAACGTTGACATGCAATATAAACTGAATTAGCTGGAGGCAAGGGTTCAGGACAACTCAATAAATACCAAATCAGATTGTTTACAGTATAATCACCTGAATTTTGAAATTGATGCTTAAGAGCCACATAGTTTCAAGATCAGCAAAGAAGTTACTGAAAAAAAAATTGTCCTAAGCATACTTTCAAAAATAGGCATAGATAGAAACTACTCTTTGAGGCTTAGATGCAGCATACTCAATCCTTCATCTCGAAGCTAGAATTATGTTGGTATTGTATCTCCAATACCAAACCTACAAGACAAAGTTATTCATAAAAGTAAATTATGAGGGATGCATAAAAAGCATATGGCACAACGAGTTTTAATTTGCTACTCCAGCTAACCAACTGTGATACTGCTCTAGCATGTTTTATTCCCTTATGAAATTGACTCTTTCCATACAATTTCTTCCACAATTTGCATTCAGAGTGAAACTATTTTGAAGTGGTTTTAATTATGTATTTTTGTAGCATAACAGGTATCATATATATTAGACTTACAAAATAATAATTTGGATTTTTGGATTTTTTCTGCTGTGCCCTGCCTCCTAAAAATATAAATTATTTTATTATGTAGATCATCAACAAGGAAGGATTACTTTGAGAAAAACTATAAAACCTTAACATTTTCTAGTGCAAACCTGTTGGTTAACCCTATCATTCATCTTGATCCACGCAAATTGAACATTGTTACATTTTTAAAACGGAATAAAAGTGCCCCCACTAAAAAAAAACCAACCAACCAAAAACATAACAAAAAACAACAACATAGTTTGTTAAAAAGAACTAAAACTAAACTCCAAACCATAAAAAAACATTGAAAAGCTTCACATTATGAGAAAAAAAAAATATTCTTGTCTTAACATGGTTAGAAATTGTTTCCTTTTGAATATTAAAAAACAGCTCCACCTGCATGTGAAGCAGACTAGAAATTTATTGACAGAAAGCAGTGTCAACATGTAGAGGCATTGCCTAGGCCCCTGCTATCTATCATATATATGTGTAAAAACCTCAGGAAAAATAACTCTCTATAATTTATTTCTTATGATTACCTATTTTTTCTTACACCTCATTCATATCTCATTATGTCAGACCGGTTTTACTGTCTTCTGCAAATTACCATGCTGGGTAGGTGTAAGCTACTACCAAATCAAGACAGGAATGTTTACAGACATAAACAACCATTTGTGTTTAAAAATTCAGGAAGTCTTATCCAATTTCAGGTACTCGTGATGGCTAGATGGAAAAACTGAATAACAGGAAGTGTAACCATCTCTAGCCCTTGGCCCTGCTTTTCAGATAGTTTTTCCTACCCTCCAGGCAAGGGCAACTGAAGTGCTCATCGGTCAGCTCCTTAAATGCTGACCAGTTTTTAACACCAATGCACTGTGGTAAACAAAACACAGGCCAAGTCAAATGAACAGGTCAGGCATGATGTTCTGAGGGAAGACACGATCTATGAGAAGGGTCAAGGCATAAACCCATCCCTCCTCCTCATCTCACTTCAGTCCACTGTTAGGTTACCTGTTAGCAGAAGAACAACTTCAGGAACTGCTGAATAAAGCTTGAGACACAAAACAAAAAAAAATACAGTGTGTAAAACTTGAAGCAACTACACTGGAAATGCTGGAAAAACAACTCCCAACACTGACACTTCTGTTTTCAATCTGAAATAGGTCATCATGTGGCTAAATGTACAGCAAAGATAATGTTTTTTTTTCCTCAATTTGTATAAGAGCGTTTTTACAAGATTCAATTAAAAAGGCTGAGTATAATGTATCTGCATCTGCACCCTTATTTAGTACACATTTTTCCCACAAAATCCTATGGAAGCAGATATAAGCATATGAAGAAATCAACCTTTGACAGCCTTCATGTCATACATAAGGGTGGTATTTTAGAACAGTACAGCTCCACCGTAGCTTATTTAGTACACATTTTTCCCACAAAATCCTATGGAAGCAGATATAAGCATATGAAGAAATCAACCTTTGACAGCCTTCATGTCATACGTAAGGGTGGTATTTTAGAACAGTACAGCTCCACCGTAGCACTGGGAAACATTCATCATATGAGTAAGTCAGTGATGAACTTCATTTTAAAGCTGAAACCTTATGCATATGCAACATCAAGCACAATGAAGCCTTGAGGTATAACAGAATAAATAAGATCACCCTTCAAAATGTCTGTCAGATTTTCTGCATCTTCATGTTTCTAAAGCAGACACACTTAACCAGAACATTTCTTACAATACTAAACCAGCATATTTGGTATGCAACCCTTTTTGGGAATGCGAGTAATTTCCTACTGAGAAATTACCTATTGTTTAATGGAAAGTCATTGATCTCTGCCTACCACCTGCTTAGTCCAACTGCTTGTTTAACATGTTGGGCAATAGCAACACTTCATCTCAGGAATCACCCTTGCTGAAGCTAATGAACATTATGCTGTAATTTTAACTAGATTCAGATTTATCTCCAGTCCTAGCCAAGCACTGAGTTCATTAGTTGCTGACAGTGACTTGTTTGTTTGGCTAGCATCTTATCCCATAACTTGGTCCACTAAAATCAACATCACCAAACATGCAAAAGTTGGCTCACCAATTCTCAGGTGGGATACAATGTGTATTTCAAGGTGTCATCCTTTCACAAGATCTGTATACAACACTTGAAATGATTAAAAAAACTTACTTTGGATGCTTTTAGGCTATTAATTTGTTGGCATATATCCTCATCTATAAACCTCAGGGTAGATCAGGGTGACTGGCTGTGATGCCTATGTGAAACACAATTCAACCACTGCTAACCTGCGGTTGCAGTGGTTTTGAAAAGAGAAAGGAACTCCTGGATTTCACTGGAAATTACTTACATATGAGTGAAACATCCTCCCTCCCTGTAAATAGTTTGTAATGCAAGAAATATTCAATCAGGGAATTTACAGATTCAAAAAAAATATGCCCAGGCACAGGTTATGTAAAAGATCGCCCCCCAGGCACCTCTACCTCTCAAAATGTGGCATATGACGCAAAGGAAGAGCTGCTGATTTTTGCTGTTCCCACCCCACTGGGAGAAAGTGATCCTTTGAGAAGGGGCAGAACTCAGCCCCTAGCACTTACAAACCTCTATGCTTCAATATTTTACTTTCTTAAATTTTCCACAGACATACAGTCTGAATCAGTTTCCATTTTATTCAAACCAGTTTATCCAGTATCATTGTTACCATGCCACTGCTAACTTTTGATTCCAACAAAGTTTGGGTTTTTTCACAAAAGCTGGGTTAATAGCATATCCTATGTCACTGCTGACAAAACAACATGAAAAGAGGTTTCCAAATTTTGGTGCCATCAAAGTACAGGTTGATAGTACGTAATAGTCAATGAAGCCTTCTACAGACACAAGAAAAGAGTAGGCTGAAGAAGTTCATGTAAAAATTACCCAACTCAAAATAATGTCTTTCACATTCTTCCTGTTTACAAAGAATGTATTGATTTGTAATGGAAACAGCTCACTCACAGACACCAAAATGACTCAGTAACTGGTAGGTTAGCATTATCTACCCATCTTCCTCATGCTGCTCAAGAACAAACATGCTTGAGCAGCCATAAGCATGATCCTGCATTATACACATGCAGCTGCACGCATGAATATATGTTTCTCACATTTATTATTTAACATTCTCCACCACCCAAGATCACAGGACAGAGACTTGCAAGTTTGGTTGCCTTCCATGCAGTTTATAAACGACCACAGAATGCACATTTTAAAACACTGCTCACTGTACCATAGCTGAATCTCTCTCTCAGCAGCACATATGGGGAATGTATTACTCTAGAAATAACCATGTGGCTGCTAGTGGAAGAAGAAGCGGCAGAATGCACAGTAGCACAGAGAGACTGAAAAGATTCTTTTTTTTTTTTTTATCTGTACATTACTTTGTTGTAAACAACTGCATATTTACAAAATAAACAAGAGTGTGAGCTTGCAAGCATGTCAGGTCTACCCTCATATATGAATTACAGTTTTGCAGCAGTGGAATGATATTTTGCAGCCAACACCCTTCACATACAACTATTCTGTGCTGAAGCAATTTGTCAATCTTATTTAACTGTCATTAGTTGCTGCAGTACAAGGAAATTCCGACCATTGCGGGTTAGACTTCTGCTGTCAAATAAAAGGAGTAACAGGAATCTCTCACAAAATACACTAAAACTAACTTATGTCTTCCCTGACAAAACTAATCACATATTCCAAGGATGTCCATGTGCTGTAATATATGTCTTCTGTCCCTGAAAAGTAAAGCTGCATTCTCTGCCTTTATGTGGATAATTTCTCCACAAAAACTACATTTTTAAAAAAATGGCATTCAGGGCTACAGAATGGAAAGGAATCCCATTTCACTGCAGCCATCTGTTCCTAGCACAGAGATGAAACTGTATGAAAAGAAGGAAGCTCTCTCCTGTCTCCACCTGCTCCCTCTGCAACATTTTTAGTACTATTCCAGTATACTTTAAACCTTACTACTAAAGCAAATATACCAGATGCCCTTGATTGTCCCACCTGATGGCTCTACTGGCATTTGCCATAAAGAATCCTCCTGTACATTCTCTCTCCTATATGCATATATAAAAAAGCCACTGGGCAGTGTGCATGACATGTCCTCCATTGGACGCTGTCCTGGGTAACAGTAAGTGAGGAGTAACAGTAGGTCGTTTCAGAGCTTTTTATTTTAGTTCTAGCTGCACAGCCTCATGTGCTCTGGTCAGGAGGTTACCTGTTGACAATACCATAATAAACTACTTGGAAGCCACAATACAAGCAGAACCTGGTTTGGGAAGTGACATTGGAACAGCATTAGCTATTCAATATGAGCTTTCTCTGACTAAGGAAAACATATAATCCCTGATCAGTGCATCTACATCTTCCCCACCTGTACTCTGATCATCAGGGGTATGGTTCTTACACAGCTGTACGCACCTTCCTTTTTCTTTCACACAAGCTTTTAGACAATCATCTGATGAGCTCAGGAAAACCTGGTTTCTACCTCTGCTTCTCCTGAGAAGGTCATACAATGCACTCTTCTGTGGCACACAGGGTAGCTTAAACAAAGTTACAAAGTCAAAGCCCCATCATCGTGCACATACAGCACCGTACAATCAAGAAATCTATGTTATTAAAAAAAAAAAGGAAAAGATACTGTGTCTTGCAAACTGTCCTGGGCTCAGGAGTAGCTGCGTGGTTCTGAGTTACTGTAATATTGTGTCCAGTTCTGGGCCCCCCAGTTCAAGGACAGGGAGCTGCTGGAGAGAGTCCAGCGCAGGGCGACCAAGATGATTAAGGGAGTGGAGCATCTCCCTTATGAGGAAAGACTGAGGGAGCTGGGTCTCTATAGTTTGGAGAAGAGGAGACTGAGGGGTGACCTTATTAGTGTATATAAATATATAAAGGGGGAGTGTCACGAGGATGGAGCCAGGCTCTACTCAGTGGCAAACAATGATAGGACAAGGGGTAATGGGTACAAACTGGAACGCAAGAGGTTCCACTTAAACTTGAGAAGAAACTTCTTCTCAGTGAGGGTGACGGAACACTGGAACAGGCTGCCCAGGGAGGTTGTGGAGTCTCCTTCCCTGGAGACATTCAAAACCCACCTGGACACATTCCTATGTAACCTTATCTAGGTGTTCCTGCTCCGGCAGGGGGATTGGACTAGATGATCTTTCGAGGTCCCTTCCAATCTCTAGCATACTGTGATACTGGCTGGGCTTAAACCACGACACAAACAAACATTGTGCAAACAAAACTTTGCACACACAGAACAAAAACCGATAAAAATTTCCTATTTTCCTATGATATATTTACATCTTACCCCAAATACTCCCACATGAGTACATGTAAGTTGCTTGTATTTATATCCCTAGTTCTTTAATGACTGATTTCTTTTACAGACAAGGTCAAGTTCTATGTATTTGCAATTCTACATTTATTTTCCAGCTAACTACACTTATCTATAAACAACAGATTATTAAGACTACTTTTCCTCTTATTGAATTCGCATCCCCCAAAATTTGGGGAATGAACCAAAGCCTCATATACCTTGAAGAGTCCAGTTGTGAAGAGAGATAACCATGGCAATTAGTAATTAACAATTTGTTCAGGAAACTATTTGGGAAAGGGAACAAAGAGACTCACAATTGAACATGAACAATCTGTCTTGGTTCATTCCTTGTTTGGACAATGATTTATTTGGCTTTGTGGGCACGTTTGCCTTCCCTAAAGCTGCTTTTATGATCTTCATTTCTAGAGATATCTGAAAAGCTAAGTCTGATGTAAAGACTTGATGGATGTCTGCCTAACCAATGCATATAGCTATTACTTTGTGTTTTCCTTCTTTATTACATTTTCAGAATCAAAAGGAGATAAGCATTACCACAAGCCTCTGTTATCAATATCAAGGAGACATACACACAAAAGATGTTTGAACAAAATGAAATTTTACTTGTCAGTAGTAGACAAGCTGCTGTTGGAAAGTGCCAGATAATTAAATTTTAGAGAGAAGCACAAATTTGGGACCTCTCATAGTGATGAGATCTGTCAGACACAGATAAGAATTCGTATTTTAAAAATACACAAGGTTTCATGCTTCATCTTTTTTTAATGTGAGAACAAAATAAACCAGTTGTTTGTGCCAACAGTTCCAACGAGTTTGTAAAGGACAATGTATCACTCTGGTTGGGCTACCACCTTTCTCAGACCCAGAGACAGAAGTAATACATAATACAGCAGGAACTGGTATTCACCCGGTTTATTAAAGAAAAAGCGTTA
Organism: Pezoporus flaviventris; assembly: GCF_033815535.1. Taxonomy (NCBI): domain Eukaryota; kingdom Metazoa; phylum Chordata; class Aves; order Psittaciformes; family Psittacidae; genus Pezoporus; species Pezoporus flaviventris. Next base: position 8,622,755 of record NW_026892564.1, read on the forward strand.
GAACAGCAGAGGATTCATTTCTCTCAGGACAGTGTCCTAAACGATGGTAAAGAGGCAGCCCCAGAAGCAGAGCAGGGTACCAGAGGGGTGACATGGTTTAGTGAGAGGTGTCCCTGCCCATGGCAGGGAGGGTGGAACTAGATGATCTTAAAGTCCTTTCCAACCCAAACCATGCTATGATTCTGCGTGCTGACTCAAACTGGGCACTTGTCCGTCCACCTCCTTGCCAGAGCCCAGGGCTCACCTGCACCCTGGCACCCACTTTTCTCTTTTTCACATTTACTGGGACACAGAAATTCTGGATTTGAAGTGATATGGAAGGCAAATATTCTTTTAATACTTTAGAGGAAGGAAAATAAATTAATTTTGTTCTTTTCAAAGCCAGTACAAACGCTTACAGACAAAAATTCTGCTACACCATGATCTGTGCACTGAACTTGCTGTGTGGCATGACAGATGGGCTCCAAATTGCAGTGTGGCAAAAAAAAAACAACCCACTACTAGTCTGCATTTCTAGCACAAATTTTCAGCCATACTTCATATCAGTATGGATAAGTACAAAAACATGACATAGAAAATAACATTCTATCTACTATAAGCACAAGTAGCATTTCCTTCAAACATGTGATGTGATATATCCTGTTTATACTTACAGAGGCATTTAGAGAGAAGAGCTCCCTTGCAGTCAGTACTGGACTGCTATTGGAAAACAGATGTGAGATCAGGTTAAGGAAAAAGAACCTCAGGTTTTCCAGACATACCCTAAGAAAATAGTCTTTCCTTTCACTGGCTGCTAACTGTTTGAGAGGCAACTTGTTTGGGGTGCAGGTGGCTAGGGGGTCTGCAGGGGCCCTATGAGGTGCTGGACATAGCCAGTTCCAGTTGGCTCCAATTGACCCCCCTCAGGACACAGCTGAGGGCCTCAGACAAGGTGCCGGCACCTCTGGGAAAGTGTGTTTAAGAAAGGGAAAAAACCTGCCCAGGAGTGAGGGAACAGAAGTGTGAGAAACAGCTCTGTGAGCACTGAGGTGAGAGAAGGAAGAGGGGAGGAGGTGCTGCAGGCACCAGAGCAGAGATTCCCCTGCAGCCCATGGTGCAGCCCATGGTGAGGCAGGCTGTGCCCCTGCAGCCCACGGATATAGTATCACAGACTCACAGTATACCAGTTGGGAAGGAACCTCAAGGTGCATATGGGCCAACCTTTCTGGCAAAGGATGACCTCAACCAGATGTCCCAGCACCATGTCCAGCTGGATCTTAAGTGTCCAATGTTGAGGAATCCACCACTTCCCTGAGGAGATTATTCCAATGGCTGAGTGTTCTCTTTGTAAAAGGATTTCCTCTTGTGCCAGTCAAAATCTCCCTGGGAGTAACTTGTGATCATTACCCCTTGTCTTTTCCATGTGACTCCTTGTAAAAAGGAAGTCTTCTTTGCAGCCACCCTTTAAATACCGGAACATGGTGATAACATATCATATGCACTGAAGGAGCTGCAGCCCATGGAAAGGCCACACTGAAGCAGTTCTCAAAGGACTGCAGCCCATGCAGAACCCCATGTTGGAAAAGTGGAAAAGTGTGAGGAGGAAGGAGTGGCAGAAACCAACTGGTATGAACTGACTGCAGTGCTCATTCCCCACATCTCTGCACGGCTCAGCTAGGGAGACAGAAGAGAACGGAAGACTGAAGCCTGGAAACAAGGGAAGAAGGTGATGTAGTTTTTTTCTTTGTTTCTCACCATCCAAATCTATTTAACTGGTAATAAATTAATCTTCCTCAAGTTGAGTCTGTTTTGCCTGTCAGTGATCTCCTGTCTTTATCTTGACCCATGAGCTCTTCCACTTTATTTCCTCCTCCTGTCCTGTTGAGAACTGGGAGTGCAAGAGCAGGTGGGTGGGGGCCTGGCACCCAATCGAGGTCACCCCACCACGCTTGGGATCAGATGTGGGAACTATTTTTACTGATTTTGGCAGTCCAATTATACAAAAGTGACTGAAGGTCATTTTTCATTACAATGCCAAGCACACTTGCTATAATAGGTGAGGTGAGCAGTACTTGCTACACAGAAAGTAAATGGTGGTGTCAGCACACGCTGCCCCCAGCCACCTTCTGTGAAGGCTCAGAGTTTTGGAGTGGTTTCAGAAGCTGCTTAAACTGATTTAAGACTTTGCTGTTGCCAAAAGAGATCCTGCCCTACTTCCCATATTCACATCACTGCGCTTCCTTGTGTGGCAGCAGTAAGGCTTATCTGGCTGAAAACTGTTAACTTTTAGTGCTGGAACAAAAAGGGAACATAAGTTCATCACTTCCAGTAAAAATGTCATTTTCTACTATCATGAAACTACCCCCTTGGAATATTTCAATCTCACGATTCTGAAAATAACTACCCTCATTAGACTTGGATTACAGCTCTTCCCCTAACTTCAAACTTAAAATGTTCACCCTGATTTACTCAGATGTAAAGATGATCAGAAATATCCTGCTGAGCCAATCGATCACCAAATTTTTTCTACATCACTTGAAAAAACGTGTGATAGGACCAGAGAACTTTCTGAACCAAAATTTATGGTCTACCTACTCTTGTGTCCTTTTTCTGACAAATGACAACATAAATAATTTAAGAAAGTGTGTGACCTTCTGCAGTAGTTATCTGGAAAATAATTCATTCCATGAAAGAATATCCTACCCGCTTATCCATTTATTTTTCCCTACATGTGCTTCTTTTTCTTCCCCCTAAAATCTTGCAATAACTTACTGATAGAATTCAAAACTGTTTTGAATTTTGCCAGCTTCTTGGCTTCATCTTGTAGTACTCTGACAGGCCTTTTATGCAGCCAGTTAAAAAAACCCGATACTCTTCCCAGGTATGATGTGCAGTGCAGGTTCATGCTTTCCCCATAAATCTAGCTTTTACCAAATCTGGTTTTTACTTTTTGCCTGCCAAAAAAGGAAAGAAAATTCATGTCCTCCCCCGTCACATAAACATATGCAGGAGAATGAGCATGTATTTTCTGACCATCACTGATGCTGAGATTGACTGAGAGAAACAGCAAGAACTCCAAGTACCACCTCTGGCTCACTGAGCTGACTGTTTGATTGTTCTCATTTTGTTTAACAGCTTATGTATAATTGCTGCTGGTTTAGACTGTAACACAATAAATGCAGCGCTGCGGGAACAAAGAAGCCTTTTTTTTTGCACCAGCAATTTTATTCTCTTTCTTATAGGGAGAGCAAGTCCTGCACTTGACTGTATTGCTTTGTAAAATTTTATTTTCCCCAAAAATGCCTTTGGTATGTCTGATTCATCCTTAATTGCTAAAACCCAGAAATCTCATTACAGCCTATGTTGCCAGTATAAGATAGCTGAAGTTACTTTCAGCTAAGGAGGTTATATACAGTTTAATAAATTTCAACAAATTAATTAAAGTAAATTTTGCATTTATTGTTTTCCCTATTTTACTGGATGCATGCACTACAGATCTGTGTAAAATTCAATTTTCACTGTTGCTTAATGGTTTCCCTCTAAGATGGAAATTATTAAAGGAGGCAAAATGTATCCATCTTTAGCCTAGAGTTTTTAATTTATCAGCTGAATGTTGGTTCCCAGAAGAGCAATGAAGTGTTAGTTCAGAAAAAAAGGAGGTCAAAAAATACAGGAAAAAGAAAAAGAAGTTGTGCAAATTATCTGTGTTTCCAGAGACAGGTTTACAGTCTAACAGCCTTTGCTCTGAGACAAGTTTACAGTCTAACAACCTTTGCTCTTAGACAAGTCTGCAAACTCTGGCAACACTGTTCACCCATAGTTTTGGTTTTCATTACAACGTGTTAGTCCTTAATGTCTTGATTTTTGACCTGTCCCATGATAATACGTGAACATCTTTCCAGTAGATATGACTTTGCTGACCAGAAAATGTACTAAATATTATTTAAAAGACAAAAAAACCCAAAACCTGGAATAACTTGGGAAAGTGTAATTTTTCTCAACCAATTCAGAGAACACAAAAGGAACATCCTCTATCTTGTAGGGACCTATTTAACATTAGCTTGTAAGGTATTTTCTTTCACTGAGGTATGCTGAGTATAAGCCCTAAAATTAATCACCAGTTTTCCCCACCAGCAAAACTCACTGACTGAAATTGAAATTTATTTGTAGCCCCACATGCTCCACCACAGTCAATGGAGTTTTACAAGCTTGAGAATGAAATAGGGATTCCAGGATTTCATGCTTGTTTTCATTAGTGGGCTAGAAACAAAATACTACTAAGGCAAGAAAAAGGGAAACAATTCACAACTGGCAAGGTTTCTTGAACGAGATGGGGTCAGACCGTTGAGAATGGCTGGTCTGTGGCATCCTGGTTCTGGACCTGTACTATTTACAGCCTCTCTTTGTGCTCTGTGGAGATTCCCCCAGTGCTGACGTAAGCATCACATTGCACTTCTAGCATTTCCAAAGCAACTGCAGTGGAAGTAACAGTTCCTGTAAGAGGAGAACTGCTTTCATCCTTGTTACTATCACAAAATACAAGCCAAGAAATAACACCAAAATCAACACACAATAAATACATCTAAGTGGAAAATAGCATTAAAGGTTAATCAAATCTAAAACACATAAAGGATTTTTTTTTTAACCAATTTAATGGACTTTTTAAATAGGAGAACTCTGCTTAATCATCTGAAATTATTGTGTTTCAGTAAGCACTCCCTAATACTCAGAAAGTCTCAGAAGATAATTCTACTGACTCTGTTTATTACAGTATCCCATTCAACTCTAATTGTAAAGGGTTATATAGACATCAACAACACTCAGAGACTTACTAAAAAACACCTACAATGTGGGTGACAGATTAAGAAGCATTTCTAGTTCAGATTTCTGCATCAGATCTTCAGGTTTTGTTGCATCCTCATATTCCCAGTGTAGATCTGTTCTAAAATTCTCCTGGATTCATTCTTATTCCACTCTTGCTTTAATTTGCTTTTCCACTTAATATTTACCTTACAGACAACTTTATTTTATTTCATATTCCTGTAAATCTTATTGTAGCTCATGGGTATATGTGGATAATCTCTTCAGTAGCAATCCACTTTAGGGCATGAGACAGTCAAATGTGTATGAAGTCCTTCAAGCTATTGTTCAAATGGAAATTCAGCTCTCAGATCCCCAAACATTTGCCTTCATTTAAATTAGTTTGAGTTATAACATTGGTGACTTACTCCCAGACACAGTCATAGACAGTATTTCATATTCTCAGAAGAAACTGTCTGCAACTGAGACACACGTAATAGTGAACAGAGATGGAAATTAATTTTATCACTGTGATAAACATGCTACTACTTCAATCAAAAGTCATCTGCAAGCTTTGGCAGAACAAGAACAGGTGCAGGAGAATTATAAAAAAAATTTTTTTTTTCAATATCCCTCTCTCCCCCTCCTTTTTCCATGTTCAGCACAGAGCTCTACTGTGTTTTGTTACTGAAAATAAAAGGTAGACTTTGGGCAGAATGACAGCCACTGCTAAAGTCACACGTTGAGAGGTAGTCTCACAACAATCTGTTCTACAACACAAACACATAGTATTATTCTTTCCAAGTGAGTTATTTTCTTTGGGGACAATTTACTTTGAGGACATACTGCTCTGCATTTTCACGTGGCTCTTCACTTGTTTTGCGAACTTTCATCGAGAAGTGCCCTGATATTTCATTGTCTTTATATGTTGCTGCTTTTCATTTGACCTCTGAATGATCCCCACTTCCACAAGATCTCTGTGAAACATCTGCACAAACAGAAAAAGCATACAGAGCTCTAACCCAAATGAAGCCTTGAGGCCCTTGCAAGTATAAACAATTAATTGGCATAGGAACTGCAAAACGTAAATAGAAGCCCTCTAAATATTTTCAGTCTATACAGAAACTCTTTTCCTCCATTAAAAGGAGTGGGTTTAGTGCAATATTTCACTGAAATTGCAGAAAGCCTGGCAATTATAAGGAATCTTAACAGAACAAGATTGTTTCTCTTACTCTCCTCATCCCTGGAAAATATATCAAAGCAACTGGGTGAAGACAGCCCATCTAGGCTATAGCAAACATTGTTTCTTAGATTTAACATATTCAGAAAAGTATCCATGCAATTTCCTAAAAACAGCTCAATCAATTTCAAATAGTTTCAAGTTAAGTAGTACTGAATCAAACCTAAAATGGGTAGTCATACATTTTCACTGTTGATTGCTGAAACAGGTATTTTCAGATGAAGCATTAACAGCAGCAGTGTAACAAATTAACTTCCAAATGTTGTACCACAAAACAGAATAGCTGTAAAATAACTTTAGGACATCCCTAAAAATGTGTGCTCCTTTTCCCTTTACAACAATAGTTACATAGAGATGTAAATTACTAGAATGAAGAGGACTTTTATCTACTAATCTCTATGAGCACTGTACAGTTTTACTAATTGTCTTTCAAAAAAAAGAATAAGTCTCTTGTCAATGTAATTGCCTTACAGGAAATAGACTTCTTCGGTAAATATATTTCTATCTAGACATTATTGCTGTCTATCAATAAAATCATGACATAAATTTCATTGCTGGCTCCAGACATCAGAAAAGTGAAATACAGAATCTAGAATGCGAGACTGACATTATAATCACAGCTCCTAATTTCAATGTCCTGTCTACATCACTGGTACAGGCGCTTATGAATGACTACAGAAATAATGTGACTGCCTAGTGGAGACTGAGGTCTACAAACGCTAATTCCAATGGAACTCGTTAGCTAAAAAGGCACAGAAGACATCTACAACCTGAAAAATCAGTGTAACGTAGCATATGCAGCTTCCATTGCTTGGGATATTCACAGGCAAAAATGTAAGAACACACATGACTGAATGTATAAATCAAAGGCAAACCTAACTGAGAAGTGATCTGTACATTGGTACACAATGGCAGATGCCACAGCATATTTTTTTATGAAGAAAGGCTGCTCAAGATCATCTATGGATAATGAAGCATGACAGCTTGGGATTTGATAAAACACAAGTTGATGGCGAGAGAAGGCGAAGAATACAACTACTATCTGAACAGCCAATAAATGCATACAACCAGTAATTTTTCCAACTTTAATGTCAGTGAGAAATATGACGTGTTACCACAAAATTATATGTTCACTAGTCTAATAGACTTTACATCAGAAAAAGCTGTTTCTTTCAATCATTTACTATCTCCATTTTATTTCTCAGAAAGCACCATGCATTAAAGCATCTAACAGGGTATGGAAGGAAACAGAACCCACATTTGTTTCAAATACCTTATATGAATGGCATCAACGCAGTTTTCACAGGGAAATCTTGAATGAAGACTCTACCAATTTCTAGTTTCTTCACAGCTCAGAAAAAAAAGTTGCTTTTCTCCCTTTAAAAGAAAGACATTCCATGTAAACACTTGCCAGTACCTATGCAGCTGTATTTTCATTTTTGCCCACAAACAACTGCTGCTTTAAAATTCCGTTCAACATTCTTGGTTTGTTCAGTGCCCTTGGGCTGATTGCCAAAAGTTAATTACCATGTGAGTTAATGAGATTGTTAATTTACAAAGAAAAAAACATACATGAACAAGTTTTCTTCACTATGGACTCATCTGGACTGGTTTGGTGTGTTCCAATATTATATATTTCTGTAGATCAGTGAGGCAAGTACAGTGGGGGAGTGGTCACACAATTTCCTACTGCTGTATCCCACAAGGTTCCTTAACTCAGCATGCTCTATGAATTCAGTTGATACCAAAAAGACATGGATTTATAATTGTACCTTTTTTAACTTCTATACGAAACCAGACAATTTCAAACCAGTTTGCATTAAGCGACAAAAGTGACCTAAGTAAATTTAATCTTTAGGCTCAAACAATTTCATGGAAATATTCAGATTGTACTATAGATTATATATATATATTTTTTTTACCTCTTCTCAGCTCTTCTATTTCCCTTCTGTAGAGTCACTTACAGTAAATAAAAAGAATTCATGTTGCTTTTTCCCCATAGCTATTACTAGAAGCTTCAGTGAAGACTGAATGCTTACTGTGCTGGAAGTTGTTTGAAGAAGACTGTAAGAGATCTGTCAGATTTTTTTAAATCAAATCCCTGAGACAGGCAAAGGATGGGAGAGTAAAGCTGTATCAACATGCTTGTTCTACAGATAGAGGCAGAGGTACACAAAATTCAACAATAGGCTGAACGTCACATAAGGAGTCTGGTTTAAGGAACCTACTCAGCCTTAAATGTCTTGAATCCTTGCCCAGTTGCTTAATCATACACCATAAAAGCTGTCCTCAGTCTCCACATCTTACACGTAGTGCTTCTGATTATTTTCCTTAGTAAGAAATACTATCATTATTTCATTTTGCCAGTCTTGGCAATATTTAAAACAGCAAAAAGAATTTTTTTTTTTTTTTTAAGACAAAAAAGCACTGCATAATTCAATAGTTCATTAGTTATTTTAAACAGTTTGGAAACTCTCATTTTTTCACTACTTATGTACTAAGAAATCAATATTGTTAACCACAACAGTAAAAATGATGGAATTACGGAATTTTCTATAAATGTGTATACCTATAATTTCCTTTCTATTTTTTTAGAGAATAAAGCCCATATCAGCAAGGCACATTGCACTGAATTTACAGTCACCAAAGTCATAGGGCAATAGGAATTTAGACCACCAAACAATGTACATTTTCCATCAGAAAACAAAAGAAAGACTAAATCCTTTAAATGACTCCAGGACTTCGGGTTTTAATGAAATAAGTATTAGGAAAAGCTGGTTAAAAAATATTCCAGCTTTCAGAGTCAACAATTATTTTGTACCTTGCGGCTGTCTGGATAGAATATATTTATCAAAACAACAAAGTAAAATCAAACTCATTAGATGCAAACCACATTAAAAAAAGAACATCGCAGCAATGTCCAGCACTCAAAGGGTAATTCAGCCTCTTTCTGAGACTTTATGATAGTCTCTGAGTCACTATTTTTTGTGGGGTGCCATGCTTATCCAGTGCCTAGATCCATCACTCCTGTCTGTGAATGATTTATAATTCATATACCATAGAGAGCCCATTCTCAAAATAAAATAATGATTTTCATGGTGAACTTTTTTCAAGATTAAAAAAAACAGCAAAACAATATTTTTTTTACACCTAATAATGGATCCTCATCCCCCCCTTCCTTTTTTTTTTTTTTATCTTTAGAGCATGCACTATATACTATATGTTCCCATATATTCAAGCATGGCTCACACTGAACTCAATTTTTCTGTCTTTCTGAATCACTTCTCAACCATTCCCACTTCCCTCCAGCTAGGATGACGGCTGATGCTAATGCCAATTATGTTGGCAGCTCTACGTCTGCTGTCCAGATATCCAATTCCTTATTAAATCTGTCTTTCCTAGAGCTCCCTGCCAAATTTCACTGTTATTCAGGTCAGTCCTGGTTCCCCTCCTCCATGTCCCAATTTTATTGCCCACTCTCTGACTATTAATCCATTGCCTTTGACCATAAAACCTTGGCCATCACACCCGCTCCTAAGCCCAGCACTGAGCAGTTTTCTCCCATACTGGCACCCTTCTGCCCACTGGGATCCCAGTAGGGTCCCAGATCCCATTGCTGGGGCTGGTTCCTCCCCACCACACAGAGGAGCTATCAAAAGCCATCACAGGAAACTCTTCTATATATTTTTGTCCTGCAGCACACATATATTGAGTCACTCCAAGGGAATGCCATGACCTTATCATAGCTGGCCTTAGTAATGTTGAGAAGCTTGAGCACACTCAGCAATGACCACAAACAGAGATTTTACATCTTCAGCAATAAAAGATCTCTCTTTCCTCTGAAAATTCTGATCCTTTTAAAAGCTTACGATTTTGTTAATTCTACTGGATATTCACAAGGATGGTCACAAACACATTCTGCTCTGAAATGACAACCTCACTACTAGGCAGGAAAACTAACTCCACCAGAAAGGAAATTTTTAAATATGGTATGAGTTCTTTGTCGAGATCTTAACTGTGTTAAAATATCCTAGCCAGAAGCAAATATTTCTAAGGAGACAGCAGTTAGCCTTTGGGAGTCAGGAAAAGACAGGTAACTCAATCAATGAAGTAAGTTTTAGTATGTTAATAAGGGTAACAGTGAAATGCTGTCCATGTTTTAACAAGAATTTTCAGGGTTTCTTACACATTCAGAACTTCTTTTTACAAGTCCCTTAGGGAGTAGAAGGAACCTCTGTCACTTATTGTATGAACAGTGCATAATAGTTTGCGTAATGAAATTAAGCAGCCTGAAATACATGTGAACATGACTAATGAGAGCAAATGCAGAAGGAAAATCAAGCAGATGGCTGGAGCGTGCTGGAACAGAGTAGCAAGGAGAGATCTGAGTGCCTGGGGGGTTTGCAGGACACATATAGAAACACAAATATAATCTTTGCATTTCTGTATAATACTGCATCTGTCAGCACTTCAACAGTCCATAGATCACAAGTGAGAGCTTGCCAGAATACTAACAGTCTCGGTGGAAAATCTTTATGTGCCTTTCACAGAGATGCAAACTGAAAACAAAAGGAGAGGGGTTTGTTTTGCATTTTGTGTCTTGCATTTTTAACTGCATGAAAAGATAATTCAGCTAGTGGCATATATTTAAAGAATGAGTCTTTCTCCACCAAGACTCTGGTTCTCAGAGACCTCCCCCAGAATACAAACATTTGGGGGAAAATAGAGAAAGACAGAGAAAGAAGGCAGCAAGTATTAAAAGATGGTAAGAAAACGCTTTCTCATGAAGAAAGGTTAATGACCTTATGAAGTGTGTTTAAAGAAACACAGGAAAATGAAGATAAAAACAGTTTGCTCTCATTGCTTTCTTGGAAAAAATAATCTGTCCACAGAAAAGATTAACTGTTCAATTCTATAATTCTAGCTGAAATGAGGATTACCAGGCAGTTTCTCCTCAAGAGGTATTTCTTGGCTGAAGGCATAATTATGTTCGGCATGCAATACATAACTTATGCTGGCTATTTAATTCTGCAAACTTACTGAATTGCCTACAGTTATGGCATAAAAACCAAGCAAATTCAGACAGAAAAAGTATCAATCTAAGCAACTTTACAATATCATTCTTCTGTCTTTGCTACCACAAATGGTTGGGATAAAATGCCTTCAGACATATGTTTTCTGATAGCTGAGATTTATTTTTTTTTTTTCACCAGAAAACATTGCTTGATGTTTTTGAAAGAAAGAAGACACTCTACCTGTGGTCGCAATATAAGGACAACAAAGTAATTTTAACCAATGTTCAGAAGAAAACTATTTAATTAATCTGCACCTGTTGGTATGTATAATAGTCTGTTCCACTGTTGATACTAATGTTACAGCTGTAGTCCACCTACCACATCTTTGATTCTAATATACTCTTATTATTTAGTGCTTACAGTACAATTTAGCAGTGCAGAATACTTTTATTTACACAAACTAGAAAGATCCAAGATTCAGACATTCTTTAATGCCTTCAGCTAGTTTTCAAAATGTATCTCGACACTGTGTATTTTTCTTTTTTAAAGTTCAGATTTTTTAGATTCACAGAAAGATACTGAACATGGAACATCACTATTCAGCAGAATAAAAGGAACAAACCCCACAAACCCCAAAACCTTTTAGTTCTAGAAGACAGTAATGATATTTCTTTACTATTTTTCCACTGACTTCTGACTATGTTTTTATCTCCTGTGCTAAACAAATGCCATTTCTATCAGTCTGAAGCATATTAAAGTTATCTCCAATCTGCAACAAGCACAGGAGTCTCTAAATATCTGGCATCTGTAGACCAGCAAGATCTTTCAGTCAGCCTTGACCTAAATTTATCAGGTGACATATGCAGGGATGATCTCTTTATTTTACTACAAATGATTCTTAATTACACTGCAGCACAATTTTTAAGCTTCAACCCAAAAAACGTTATGTTTGTTACATGATAAATTGCCTTAAACAAGAACTGTAATCCACAGGTATCATTCCAGCCTTTATTACTTGTATCAGGTTTCCCTCTGACCTTCCATTTTAAACCTTGGCTTCTATTCAGTCACCAAAATCCAGTTTATCTCACTATCCTTGCAGCTTTCTAACGTAACTTGTGTTAAATATAAGCACCTATCACAGTGCTAATAAAAACATGGGGTTATTAATCTCAATGCATTTTACTAAACAATGCTCACAGAGACCAGGCATGCAAGAGAGTTTTGTGAGGAAAAGTACCAACTGACATTTTCTATCTTGTCACTGCTGTAAAAATTATATTCTCCTTCTGCAAAAGTGTTTGCAAATAAATTCATTTGTAAAGCTGAGTTTCTGAGATCTTCTGAAGTAATTCGTATCAAAACAGAGGGCTCACACTGCACTTATATATCACTTTGGTATATTGATGTATATAGGAAAACTAGCAACTATAAAGGAACCTAGTGAGAGTAAAGTGCAAAACAAACAAAAGAAGGTGGTTCTTTGTTTAATAAGTGGAAGATCTACAAAACTCTCGGAAACATTTAGGGGTAAATGAACATTTTTAAGAGTTCTGTAGGGAAACTGAACAAGAACTTGGAAGAGGGATTCATTGAGAGTCAGAGAAACCACACCGGGTTCAAGAAATCCCTTGAACTGAGAACAATCAGAGGCTAAGAATTTTTCAAGAAACAAGTGACACATCCTCACTCTATTCCTCCCTTCTTTGGAAATCTACTATGCCTTGTTGGAGACAGGATGCTGGACTCTGTAGGTCCCAGGCTATAAGAATCCCAGGGATCATTCTTCTGTTCTAAGGAGAGATGCTCTGAATTTGACGTATGATTTTGCCTAAGCAAAGGCAAGAAAAAAGATTCCTTCATATTCCAGAAATTAGTCAAAAACACTGCATGACACATCTGCATCACCCACTGATCCTTAGTATTGCATGCAAGTCCATTTCTACTCAACAAATTCGTACAGCTTAAACTAAGTATGACCACGATTATTGTTCCATAAGTAGTATTGTGACTGCTCCTTGAGTACAAGCACTCAGTCATCTAGAAAAATAAATTATTAAAAAACATGCATGAAAAAGCTTCACAACTATACTACAAGTGAAATGCCCTTGAACCTTCCAAATAGTAATTCCGTAAGTACTTCAAGATTAAAATCTGCAAGAAGGTCATTTTAACATGCCCACATTTCCTAGTACTGAAACTGGTGAAGGAAAAAGGTAATAGTAAGTTTTTGATCAAATTCCTCTCCTTATATAGCATATACTAGTATAAGGCAGACAAATGTAAAAACAGATTCCAACTGGATGGTCTAAAAACTAGGAGGAACTACACTTCATCTTACCTGGTAGAGCAAGTGCAGAACATAAGGTGACTGTAGGACAGAGTCATGTAGACACAAAGATTTATAATTGTCTGATCTGGTAACAGCAAATTTGAAATTCATTCTTTCCCTGTATATTGCCTTAGATGTCCATATGGTAGCACATAGCTAGACATTTATAAAAAATTTACCTTGATGACATGTGGTCAGTATCTTTGAGTTGTCACACTTAAAGTGCCTGTCCTCACATGTCACTATTTAAGTCATCCATGTTTCCTAGTCTCTCTTGTCTCAGTAGGGTATCTTTCGACTTTCTTTTCAGATATATTTTTTTCCCAGGAGACTTTGGACTGAAATTCTTGTTAAAGTTACACACAAGTAATGAAGGAAATTCTGGTGTCTTTCTCTATTTTCTAATCAAAAGCAGGAAGCAATAAATACACACTTTGGTTTGCACTGGCAAAAATACCATTCTTGATCGTGTCACTTAATTGACAGAAGTCTAACACAGTTTTTCTAGTACCACCCTATCTTACTGGTCTTTGTGGAAAATTCTGTAAAATTATTACCATCTTACTTCCACTTCATTTATGTATAGATGTTATTGAGTAACATTCTCTTGCTTTAGCTACATCTCGGATCATTAACATTAATTTTTCTACTATAGAAAAAAGCAGACTGTGACAGACATGTTGCTTTGCTATATGTTTTCTTCCTCCGCATGAATGCTGAAGTACGCAATAAAAAATAAGAATCAATAGTTCGCTACAGAGTGAACACATCAATTTTATGATTTCCTTACATTGTGCCAAGTCCTATCCTCAAACTTTTATTCTGACCTCTCTTACCAACCCAATTCCATACTCATTCACTTGCTGATCAACTCATTCACTTGCTACTGGGGAACAATTTCAAGCTTAAACTATGAGTGTGACCTTCAGCTTATAAATGCCATCAAACACAAGATCCATCTGATAGTATACAACTCACTACGGAAGAAAACAAAACAAGTATTTTCTTTCATGCTACAAGTGAAAATAACCCAAACATCAGAACACATAAAACTAACAAGGTGACAAAGGAAGGGTTAGGTTTTGAGGGTCTGTCTTCCAGATATGCACATTTGCTCAATTAGCAATTATTAAAGTCAACTGATGTGACCAGCTGACAACTTGCAATGCCAAATTAAGGGTTTAATGCTCTTTGCCGACATCCAGCTGATGTACAATGTGCCACTCTGTACCTAGAAAACTCTTGGTTTTTTAAGATGACAAAACAATCTTCACAAAGCTTTGGCAATAGGAGCTCACAGTTAATTGAGATCCTGTACGTTATCTCAGGTTGGACTCTCTTCAAAACAATAGTTTATTAGCCAGTTAGGCTGGAAAAAAGGATTTGCCTCTACAAACAGCTTTGAGGAGCCCAGTTACCATTCTTCTCACATACACAAAGGAAAACAAAAACAAATCCACTTGCAAAGCATTGTTTCTCAACTGCAACATTTGAAGGGAAGGTTGCTATTTCCTCTGACAAAGACTTGTGAACATAAAAATAAAAAATGCTGTAGTCATAAAACCAGGAAAAAATATACAATCAAATTAGAAATCTCAAAAGGCATGAATTTATCACATGCGTGCAGGCAGAGCTCCCTCACAACTGAGGATCAGATAAAGATTTTAATTAGCTCCCTTGAAAATTGGTGTTCGTATTTAGAATGAAGAAAAAGTTCATCATCACTTCTTTTCCATCCAATATCCAGGAAGGTGCCTTGTCAGAATATGCACCAAAACTCTACACTCAGGCAATGAACAGGTGCACACATAAAGCAGTCACACCATGGTAAGTTGCAACAAAGAGTCCTTTAAGAGTGGGAGTGCTTTGCATTTTAAGCTTGGAGTTCATATTGCCCAATTAGGCACCACAGCTTAGATAACTAGTTTTTACAGTTGCACTTATTTGGAAACAGGAAAACACTGGAACATCACTGCCACCTCACAACAGTGGAACCAGGTTTTCAACAGGAATAATATAAAGTATAACACATTTGAGATTTGAAAATTATTTTAAACAAATACACAACATAGTTAATTCTGCCTTGACAGAGGAAAGAGTGTGAGGCCCACATATTTTTTTTTAATCTGTATTTTCTATTTTTAACTTTCACATATGCTATATGCCTATAGGTAAATTAATATTAACATATTCATATGCAATTCATAATTCCAGACTAGCCAAGATGTGGTAAAGATACCATTTTAAAATTATTTTCATTTGTCTTTGAAGTACTACTTTCTTAATTATAAGGAAATATCAAATACCTACCTAACAGCAGAGGAAACCAGTCCATACTGCCTCTGTGTGGGTGCATGTGAAATGCAGTAATGCAGTTTTATTGCCTTTTAGTTTTTTCCTAACTAGACATTCTGAGAGACAATGGGATGTTACTGCAGATCCTTTTATTTCTCTCAAAACTTAAAATAGAAAGTGAAGAAAACAAACATATACAATTTAACTTTACTACTGCTTGATTACTTAAGTACCAAAAGTAAGTTCACACTCTTTGGCATAGTCCCCATGCAATGGGCACCGTTTTTGTCATGACCAATGTCTCCATAAACCTTCCAGCCAATACTTTAAAAATACCACTAAAAAAAAATCCACTAAAAACACATGAAAATTCTCCTTATTTTGCTAAGGATTTCTTGAGGTTTGTCCATATTAGGTGATCAAATTTAAAAGGTGTTTAATAACGTGTCATAAAAACAAGCACTTGCTGAAAACCTCCAAAAGAATATTAAGTGATGCAGAAGATTTTATCAGAGAAGTATTACTACAGTGTCACAAAAAACCCAATGGCCACTGACATAATCACTTTATTACACAACATTTGTATCAATATTACTCTTTTTTCCTTTTGTTTTCAAATTTTCAATCAAATATTTTTATTTTAACTACAGATGAATTGAAACTACCACTTAATTTCTAGTTAGCAGCTTTCTGGCTATCTCTAAACAGTGGAATTCAGAAGGGCTCCCAAATTTCAGATATTATGGTGGGTTGATCCAGGTGCCAGACAGCCATTCCACTTCCCTGCACAATTATTCCATTTCCCTGCACAGAGGAGAGATTTTGATGTACAAAAGAAAGAAAAACTCATAGATTGAGATAAAGTTCATTTAGTTAGTGAAGGAAAGAAACAGGGAGAAAGTATACACAAGTGAAGGAAAGGCAGCCACTCCCTATCCCCCACCAGCAGCCCAATGCTCACTCAGCCTCCAAGCAGCAACTATGCTGGAAAGCCTACCCCCCGTTTTTATTGCTGAGTATGACATTATAAGGTAAGAATACCCCTTTGGTCAGTTTGGGCCACCTCTCCTGGCTGTGATTCCTCCCCGACTCTTGCACATTCTTCGCCTACTGGCGGGGGACAAAGAGAAGGCCTTGATGCTGTGTTACAACACCGGTGTACTATCAGCAGTTTTAGTTACTAATCTAAATCAGAACCATATGAGCTATGATCAAGAAAGTTAGTTCAATCCCAGCCAGACCCAATACAGACACGCACCACAGTTCATGTCTCAGTTTGCCAGGACGAGGTCTAACCACATGCAACTATCTCTCCCCATTTTCTTTCTCCTGTCATTTCCATCCAGATTTCCAGGCACACTGATGAACAGGCAACCAGGATCCCAAAAAGCACTAATCATGTAGTCTCAATGTAGCTAGCTATTGAGCTCACAGTCCTCAAATTAGATATCACCTGCGCTGCCACCAGTCTCATTTCCACCCCCTTGACATTCCACTCTCCAAATTCCAGAACAAGAAAAATTATTTAACTGTCTGCTCCAGGTGGTATGTTACGCATTCTATACACACCTCATGTCCACGATTATTACCACCCTTCTCCCTTATTTTTTGGAGGTCTTTCTACTTTCTCCAACTTCTTCTCCTTAATTTGCAGCCTGTCATAGCTTGGCCAGTTCTTGATGATCTCAATCTTGGTGTATTTGACATCTCTCTTCTACTGTATAGATTCCTTCCTTTTCTGTTAAAAATCCAGCTATCACCCAGCCCAATAAGGAACTACACTGTCATATTCTGTTAGTATTTTTGAGCAATTTTGTGCTTGAATGGATGTCATGCAGGTAAGAGCTTAATAACAGCCCTTATGGATATAAACACAACTTCTAAAGTTTGTAGTAATACATATGTAAAAAGAAGGGGAAATACAATTAAGTAAGTAATTCTGATTTTCCCATCCTCTCCAAGTTTACTTCAGGAATGTTAAAACACGGCCAAAATCATATTTTAGGCAAAACTTAATTTCCAGTATAAATGGTATACTGCATTGCATTCAAGGAAACAGAAGGTTGACTCTGTAGTGGTGTCAGTCTATATTGAACTGAAACAAATTGAAGAAGTAATTCATAATACAATAGAATTCTCAGCAGTTGCACATGCTCTCCAGGCTATTTAAATATTCTATAAATAATTGCTCAGAAAGATACAACTGACAGTGTGCACAGACTGCATGATGAATCATCAGGTAGTTTAAGTAAAATTTTGCTTGATTAACTGTTTTGTTTTTAAACCACCTGCACCGTATAGTCTTATGTACCAGGACAGATCAAATTGTTCTCATTCTTTGTTTGAAAACCAGACAAGCTTACAAATGATAAGTTTTATTGTATTGTGAAATCGATGCCAAACTGAAGAGCTGTGTATTATGTGATTCCGATTATCTATTTTTTTGGCCAAGGATTTAGTATCAGCCATTGTTATAGATGAAAATAATCCAGATTTATCAGACCTCTAACAGCTTTGTGTCATATGGAAGCAATTTTACTTTTATGTCACCCCATCTTTAAAATACATTTACTAGTGCTCTTGAAATGTATTTTTTCAGTTGATTTTTTTTTTGGTCAGCTGACAACCAAACTGATTACACCTAGGGTAATTTCAGATGAAGGCATATATTATGAACAGAGCACACTGATTTGACTCAAAGCGTCAGCGTAAATGTTGCCAGTGCTTGCACAACTTCATTTAGATCAGTGGATGATGTATATAGATGTCTAAAGATGCACAAAAGCACCTAATGGAGTTTATAAAACCATCTAAATAAGTAAGCATCTTATTTCCACAGACTTTCATGGAGTCAGGCACCTCTTACACTTAGTCACTTCAGTAAAACCTACTATATGTTTCCCTTCAGCTTTGCTCACCTCCAGATATTTAACATTATCCTTAACAATGTCAATCAGAAATCTCATTTTCCAAAAGATAACTGTTAAACTTTAATATTCAAAGCAATACAGCAAACCTTAAAATCAGGGTACAAAAATCTATTTGTTACATCTTTTGACAAAAATAACACCTTAGGTAACAGAATTAGCTTCATCTCCAAGTTCTGTAATTGCAAGGTTGTTCTTCCTGGCATACATACAATTTCAGAGTACTACCTTTATATAATATATTACTACACAGTGTTTACATTATACCAAGGTTTTCTCTTCACATGTTTTCAGGTTTTGGCTCACTCTTAAGAATCTTGAGTTACAAATGAACCGTATAGAAGATAATTTTTTGCTGTCAGTATTGTAGATTTATCTCACTGCTGACATAAAATGACACTAACAAACTTGCTGACCACTTGGTTTCACTTGTTCATTTAAGGAATTAAGGATGCAATGAATGTTTTTTAACTGTTCTGCTTGCTGGTGGGTTGATTTTTGGGAAGAGGAAGACAGTGAGGAGGGAACTGGTTACTTCATCTTTTGTGTATTTATGAGGTCCTAGATCATTCTCTGCCACATTTTCCCCAAGTAAGTAATACTCATTCTTCAGCAGAATCACAAGGTTAAGATCACAGTCTTGGTCTGCTGGGAACTCTGCAAATCATAGAATCACAGAATCATCAAATGGTTTGGGTTGGAAGGGACCTTAAGGATCAGGACACCCTCCACTAGACCAGGTTGCTCAAAGCCCCATCCAACCTGGCCTTGACCATTGCTAGAGATGGGGCAGCCATCACTTCTCTGAGCAACCTCTTGCAGTACCTCACCACCTTCACAGTGAATATGCAGTCAAAAGAAAGAAAAAAGTTATAGCAATAAACCAATATGTTTAAAAATGCCATTGACATCGAAGAGTCAGGACATAATAGTACCTGGTTACTTTCAGAATTGCCACATATATGACCCATGTCTTTCGGAAAATCTACTGTAATTCCTATCACACAGACAGTTCAGTAAGAATGTTAGAACAGAAAATATAAGCTATAAACTTACGTCTGAATGAAGGTGCAAAGACAAAACATAAAGAAGAGCTGAGAAGGAAAACGCACTTACCCATAACTTTGGGAGAAGCTTAAGACTGTATTTTATACAAAGAGAGGAACCCAAACATGAGTCTTTTAACAAGCACAGACAGCCTTTTCTTAACTCCTCAAAATGGTATTTCAATAAATTATATTCATTGACACATTAAATGCTGTTTTTGGAAGATTAGCAGGAAAGAAAGAACAATATTTCATTTTTTGCTGTATGCTACTTAGTATTGCTTTTGGTATTTATTTTTTTTAATATACTACAGGAACATGCAAAACTATATTCAGTTCAAATTACACATCTGAACAAGTCACCTCGGAGGCTGTTTTAAGGCAAGCATCCTAGCACATCAAATGGGATGAGCCTAGAACAAAGAGATGCAAGGCCAAGCTCTGCTACTGTTTTAGGCTGTCTCTTGTGGAGAATTTAGATGTCAGTTATGAAGATCATATAAATGCTTTATGTTTTGCACAATCACTATTGATTAATTACAATTCACATTAGCATTCAAACAACCTCAGCAGTAAGACCCCACAAGACAGTCATTTCAGGTGAATTAATGGTGTGATTCAACAGAATGCCAGTAAATAAAGAGATTATCTCACCACAGTAACTATCAAGGCAGTAGAAAAACAAACAAACAAAACAGTGTAGCAGTGACATATTATCTAGTCACAACGTCATGTTTGTGTAGAGCTCATGTTTAAATGTATCTATTTGAAAATATTGAGCACATGCTATATATGCTACTCAACTCCTGAAAATGATAATTTATAACTTAAGACCCATCCATGATCTTGGATCTACTTATATCCATCACTGTTTCTCCATAGGTTTATGTATTCTTTGAAAGCCATACTCAGAACAAAACTAATACTATGAGAACTGAGTATCTCTGGTCAGGATGTTCCACCTTCAGTTAGGTGGCAGAGGACATGGGCATCCAGTGAACTGTGCTGCAGAAGAGAGAAGTGTGTGCTGCCACAGAAGCTTATTGCAGCAGGTAATACTGGAAGCTTTCATAGAGCTGTGACTAAAACTAGAGTAACCTTTACTTCCAACTTACAAATTGCTGGCAGTAATTAAAAATTACCCAGTTACCTCTGGAAAAAAAAAACAAACACAACCAAACCTCAAAACAAAATAAAAAACAACGAAACAAAAAACCTCTTAATTTAAAAGTGAAATATGTAGATGGGAGGAGAAAATGACCAAAATGACCTGGTACAAAAACTCAGTAGCATTTTCGTTGAAAACAGGAAAATTGAATACCAGTCCTTATGGTCTTTCAATGAAAGAACATAATAAAACAAGCTATAGTAATTGGGTTTTAACAACAGGTTTTTCCATAAATACCTTTTATGTTTTAATTACATTGTTCAAGCTGTGAGAAGAGAAATCATTTTGTTAGGCACTGCTTCTTTACAACCATTTCAATATTACTCATTAAGCTGGTGTGCCTTTGTGATAAAAGAACATTTTTATCCTATTCCTTTAAATCACTTAAAGATCTATGTAATTCCTTAGCACTGACTTAACTGATATAGCTGAAAATCTAGTCAGCTGAGTATCTTCATCCTTTCCCTGGTATCTTCATTGATTTATGAGAGAACAGATTTGCATAAGAGTCCCATATAGATCCATATAGCTATAAAGCTTTTATTACCGTAACAGGGTTTCTTACCTCCTGTTATTGTTCCTCTGGGAACCTATTTGTTGTGCAATTTCTCCTCTTCCCTCCCCCCACCATGCAGCTTAACTAACCCTTAGAAGGATCCTTTAAACACTTAAAATCACGAAAGCAACAAATTGCTTACAGAGAATACGCTCTCCTAATAAAAATAATACTAAGAGTTTGCTAATAACAGAGGCTGTGACACATATTTCACAGCCTTCCTTAACTATTTTGGGGTACAAATGATAGTGCTGCAGAAGAAATAGCTGAGAATAAAACCAATGTTTACAAGGAATGAAGCCACATTTCCTGATTCCTCTCAATGGCAGAGAGGCCACTAAAATTTTAAAAATCCAAACAGTGGCTCCTGACTTTAATTTTAGAGCCTTGACTCATAGTGCCTGCAAAGAACAGTACTTATTAAAGCAGCGAGTAGTACTAACCTGGCTAAAACCTATCAACCACACAGGCTGCAGAAATAAGCTGTTTGGCTATGATCAAAACCAACCTACAAAACTGATATCCTGTGAGTTATACTCCTTTCAGTTTATATCCATCTGCTGTCTCCCATCTTAAAACTGGACTTTTATGCCAGTGCCATCTTTTCATTGCATACACTGAACACCCCACATGATGGACCTACATTTCTTGACTAGGTGTTAGAGTAGTCCCGTAGTAGAAGTTGGTGGGAGCTTCATCACTTACTCCAACAAGCACAAAAATTAAGCTTCTGTTTTAAAGTTTTTATCCACTCATTTCCCAAAATATAGACTGCTTGGCATTGTCTGTAAGATTAGACTCTCAGTTTCATTAAAACCCTTAACTGTTTTCTACCACTCAAGAAGACACAGTCAGTAACTGCCTAGTAGCTATACGTCTATCATAGCTCCTTCACTTTTGCTTGGAGAATAGTTAGGGTTGGAAAGCACCTTAAGTTCATCAAGTTCCAACCCCCCTGCCATGGGCAGGGACACCTCACACTAAACCATATCACCCAAGGCTTTGTCCAACATGGCTTTGAACACTGCCAGGGATGGAGCATTCACAACCTCCCTGGGCAACCCATTCCAGTGCCTCACTACCCTAACAGGAAAGAGTTTCTTCCTTATACCCAATCTAAACTTCCCCTGTTTAAGTTTTAACCCATTACCCCTTGTCCAAACACTACAGTCCCTAATGAAGAGTCCATGCCCAGCATCCCTATAGCCTCCCTTCAGATACTGGAAGGCTGCTATGAGGGATGAATAGGCACTATGGTGGATTGCTTACTGTATGCAGTCCTGAGCAAGTTAAGGGCTGTTCTAAGTTACACCAGATTTCCAGACACAACAAGGAGGCAGCAGAGCTTTGTGAAAGCTTGACCACCTCTCTTCTAAAACATACGCCTATATTCTAGCCTCTTGTAGATGTTATCCAACAGAAATTTGACACAGACATGCACACACACACTCATGCACAGAAGCCCAAATGACCCATGACACTTTCACAATCCCTTTCTTGGACATGCAGATGTAATTAAATGGCATTGCTCCCCAAAATTAATGGAAAGTAAGTCATTAAAAAAAGAAAAGAAGCTTCAAAAGAAACCCTATGATCTCTCGAGACAATCAGTTGTCGGCTTTGCTCTGTATTACTAAATTAATATACTGAAGAGTTCTAACACTATGATTACAGAATCTATAATCAAAATCCATGCAAGAGCTGGACTATTTCTTAGTACTGAATTATCAGAATTAAACTAGTTTCTCTTGAGACAGCAAGCTGAATTACATTAGTGACCCATCATCTGGCAAATAATGCAACACATCATGGAGTATCTGAATTATTCATAAGCTTAAAAAATACTGTACTCATTCCAAAAGGAAAAAAAAAAAAATCATATCATACAAACAATGGAGGTCAAAAAAGTTAGCGCAAGTTACTCTAGTATTTTTGGTGGGTGAACAAATAAAAAACTAAATAAAAATTAAACTTTGACCTCTCATTTTCATTTTTTCCTTTCAATCTCCTTCACCCAAACAGAGCCAGAATCATACACTGCCCTCTTCTATTCACAGCTGAAGAAATTACTAGTATATCAGTACACTGTATTATTTCTGTTGCGTCACTGAAGTTGTGGCTGCCTTCAGTGAATAGATCTTTCCCTCAGGCTCAGAATCTTTTTCCTCTTCCTTTTTTTCCATTATACAACCGTAGAATCAACTCTTTTCATATTGCTTGAAGTGGGAAATTTCATTCACCCCTCTCCTCGTAGCAGAGCCACAAAGATAATCAGAGGCCTGGAGTACCTCTCCTTTGAGGACAGGCTGAGAGAGCTGGGCTTGTTCAGCCTGGAGAAGAGAAGGTTCCAGGGAGACCTTAGAGCAGCCATCCAGTACCCAAAGGGGCCTGCAACAAATCTGGAGAGGGACTTTTTACAAGGGCATGTACTGACAAGAGGGAATGGCTTTAAACTGACAGAAAGTAGCTTTAGGTATTAGGAAGAAGTTCTTCACAGTAAGGTGGTGAGTCACTAGAACGGGTTGACCAGAGAAGTTGTGGTTGCCCCATCCCTGGCAGTGCTCGAGGCCAGGTGGGACAGGGCTTTGCGCAACCTGGTCTACTAGAAGGTATCCCTGCCCATGGCAGGGGGCTGGAACTAGATGAGCTCTAAGGTGCCTTCCAACCCAAACCATTCTGTGACTCTGATATTATGAACTTAGTTCTACCCACTGAAATATCTAACAGCCTGAACTGCCTGACTCTCACTTCTGACCATACCCGGTTAGCAGTGACCTTCCTCACTACTTTCTCCTCTTGCATTAATTTCTGCTCTCTGTGCTCAGCTTCTAAGTTTTCATTCCAGAGTGCTTCGTTTCTTCCTTATTGATTTCACACATTAAACTTCTCTTCGGGGGACAGTCCACCAACTAGTATCTGACTGGCATTTTTCATTTCCTCCTTTCAGTCTTCCTAAACCCCATTTAATTTGAACACTAACTTGCTAACTTGACTTAAACACAAAAGAGAAACCAATGCATTCTTTTAATATAGATTGTAATATGAAGTTTTAAACCTGTTCTTTCCTTTTATTTGCACAGGTTAGGCTATGTTAAAACTTCAGTAAATAATTTCTGCTGCTCCTTTGAATATCTGCCTAACCCTATGTATATGGAGTGTTTTATAAGTAAAAGGTTGCTTCAAAGTTTTGTGTATCAAAAACCTATAGACTCCTCCTGTTTGATTTAAATATATTTTATTACTCCACAATATTTGTTCTTCATATACACATACATGCATATACACAGGGGGGGAATTAGCAATAAATACATTAAACTTATTCACATGGTGGTTGAAGTAGATGATGACAACAAGTTAAGATAAACCCCATACTTAAGGGTAGTGACAACTAGTAACAATTTTTCACCTGTAATAAAACTGAAACACTAAAATTAGAAAAGGATCACAGTAGTAAAGTTAGTACAGAATTTAGGATTATGCTGAAAATATTGCATGAAGGGATGAAGAGGGATAACAGGAGTAAAAATTAGACATTAGCAGTTATGTTAACAATTAAACTCTGAAGAAAAGTTAAGAACATGAAGCTGAGGATGACAGGACAGCCTCCAGCCCAAATTCTGAAGTAAGAAGAACAGGATATCGCAGGTAGCAAGATTGCTATCTTGTCCTACAGGCACGGAAGAGACTAGACTAGCATAGGGCAGCGAAGTAGGACAGGAAATAGCAATCTGAGCAACAGATGGTCAGTAAGCCCAATTTCAATATACTTTTCAATAATGTGTAATGTTCCTAAAGGAAGTTCTCAGAGAAAGCATATTTAAAGACATGCAGGTCAAGGGATGAGCGGCCAATAACATCAATTCAGCATCAACTCAATAACTTTCTTTAAGGTTCCGGGGTTTATAGGACATTGGGAATGTGAGAGACCTTGTATATCTGAAGTTCAGAAAAACATTTTTCATACGGTGCCACATGGGAAATCATTACTCAGTCTACAGAAAATTAGGATTAATACCAGAAGTATTAGGTCAATAAGAAATTAGCTAAAGGGAAAATGAAAGTGCTTAGTATTGAGAAGTTTCAGGCTAGAGGGAAGCTATTAAGAGAGTTCCTCAGTGATCAGCCTTAAGAGAAATCTTGTTATTTTCATAATGACCTTGGCCAAAGTACCAGTACCACACTGGTGAAACCTTATGCTAATTCTTTTTTGGGGAGATAACAAATATTGAGGAGCATTAGGATATCCATATGCAATGAAATTTAAGACCTTGAAAATTCAAATGATATAAATGCAATAAAAATCCATCACACATATGGCAAGGCCATCCCCCTAAGGACTTAATAAAACATTTCTTCCATATGCCAGAAGTTGACCATGAAGTTGAAAATGACTGAGGTGGAAAAGGATCAGGACAGGATTTGAGTTGTTAGTACTATATGCACAATGCAACTCTAAGCTGCATCAAACAAGATTTTTCAGGAAAGAAGGAAATACTGATACTATTGAACAAGATGTATGGGAAATCTAATCACTGGCATCTTTAAAATGCCATAGAATCCTGTTTAGTCATTTTAAAGAATGGTAAAAATTGAAGAGGCACAGAAAAAAGGTGTCAACATGATCAGAGAAATGGAAAATCTACTGACAAAAACAGACATAAAGTGCTTAAGCATATCTGGTCTGGTGAAATGAAAGCCAAGAAGAAATATGCCAAGTAACTGAACAGTGAAGGAGAAAAGAAAAAATTATTCAGTCCAGGGGCCACAGCTGGCACAAGAAGGAATAAATATAAGATGGCCATGAATAAAGTAGGCTGTAAATTAAAGAATAAAAAAAGTCTAAACATCAGAACAATCAGAACCTGGATCAGCCTTGGAACAGGATCCAGCTCTCCTCCCCAGACTAACAGCTAGCCACACTGTGCTTTACAAGCTCATAAGGTGGACCAGTATAAAATGCTACTTGAAACAGTAAGGAGCTGGAGTTGGCAACTGGTATTTTTCAGGAGCAGCTATAGCTGCTTACACAATAATACAACATTTTTCCATAGACTAAATGTGCTAATTAAAACAATCTCAGTAACTTTTTGAGGAATTCACCACTGCATGCCCCTGGGACATTTGTGATCTTTCCACTTCAATTACATTTTATTACTGAACTCTTAAGTGACATTTTCATATACTTAAATATAAACTCTGCCTTAAGTGAAGCAAAATACATAGGAAAAAACATCCAGAAGCAGCCATTGTCGTGGTTTAAGCCCAGGCGGTAAATCAGAACCACGCAGTCTACTTCTCACCCCCAGCCCTTTCTTCCCCCCACTCCTGGAGGAATGGGAAGGAGCAGTGAAAAGAAAATAACTCCCACGGGTTGAGATAAAAACAGTTTAGTAACTAAGGTGTAACACAAAACCACTACTGCTACTATTAATAACAACAGAGGAAATAACAACGGAAGAGAATACAACTGCTCACCACCCGCAGACAAATACCTCGCCCCACCCAACAGTGATCTAGCCCTTCTGGGTCACTGCCCCCAGTTTTACACCCTGGGCATGACGTGCTGTGGTATGGAATACCTCTTTGGTCAGTTTGGGTCAGATGTCCTGTCTCTGCTTCCTCCCGGCTTCCCCTCCTCCCTGGCAGAGCATGAGGCTCAGAAAGTCCTTGGCCAGAGTAAACATTACTGAGCAACAACTAAAAACATCGGTGTTATCAGCGCTGTTCCCGGGCCGAAAGTCAAAACCGTAGCGCTGCACCAGCTACTAAGAAGGAGACAAAAATGACTGCTACTGCTGAACCTAGGAGAGCCATGAAGAATTCCGTTTCCCAGATCACAAATTCATAATTTATCCTCTTCTCAATATATATATATACATTCCTATTTAAGACATAATAATTCTGCAGGCATAATAATTTTGCTCTGTTTTTTACATAGCTATTCAGACATAATATAAAAGATGCACTTAGTTGATGCAGTCTAGATGATCAGAGGGAAGAAAGGGCTTTTTAAATGCCATGCATATGTGTGCCACTCTTTCATTAACAGTCACTTTCCAGGACAGGTTCACACACGAGATTTATTCCTAAGGAGGTAAGAACTGACAAAAGTCAAGTATTCATTTTTTTGTAAAGAAAGAGTGTAATCGAACTAGATACATGAATTTAGACAGTTCAATTATCATAGACCCTTGTGAAGGGATATTTGAAGGAACAGCAACCTTTTCATTTGTCTGAACAGAAATGACTGAGGAGCAAGACGGAATAACTGTCAGTGAGACCTTGGCAGTCCTTTCTTTTATGATAAGGTCAGGACTCTTTATTTGACCAAATGAAAACCCAAGAAGTGGCTGGGAAAGCCATCACAGGAGATACTTGATAAGGAATTTTCAAAGCTGAGTTTGCACTACAGCTGTTGACTCAACAGCATCCTCACTAATTGTCCCCAGCTCAGCATCTAGGTCATTAACAGCGGCACACTTTCCCATCCTGTATGTTTTGCATTGCCATACTGTTGGAGCTCCAGGCAGCTGACTGAAGGGCTGTAAACTGCTCCCAAAATTAGTTTGCAAACTGACTTACTATCATTAGAAATCATTCTTCTAAATCAACTGTACACTTCCCAGAACAAGCCCATGACTTACATTCAGTTGCCTACTGCAATAGTTACTTCTTTTATAAGTTATTTAAATTTTATTTAAAATAAATGCATAATAATCTACTTATATCAAAACCCAAGTAGATGGTGAGAAAATATGTCATTACTAGTAGTGATAGTTAGAACTTGTTTTGACCCTAGCACACTGTACATGAGGAATGGCAAAATTAATAGCAACATCAGAGACCCCACTATTTGTACAGAAATACAAAAGAAAGAATAAACAAGTAGATACAAGCACCTTCATTCAGAAAACAATTATCTGGTTGCCAACAGACAGGTATACTGTCTCCAATACTGCCCTGCAACATACAGGTATTCAAACTTGTGCCTCTGTTATTAGTATGACAGTTATTTTCTAATAATTCCTGACTGCAGTGAAGTTATGTAGGATTTATATGTGTTAAGAGATAAAAGAATATAGCTCAGTGCCTTCATCTCAACCTGCTCTTAATAAAATGTTGTTCACCCCCTTTTATCACGGAACTTGCAAAAACTACATGGACTTGGCTTACAGAGGCATCCATCCTTCAGAGCTTCATGTAGATCCAGGATGTGTGTGCTGAGTTTAATGAAAGACATTCTGCTCTAGCAGGGTTCAAGGATATGTATTAACAGCTACGCTGTGGTCACTGTGCTGCCTGCAAAGAGAGAGCTATAAATGCTTCTGTTTACATTCAGCTGGCTTCATTTCTCCTATCCAAGACATGGTCTGCTCCATGCTCACTGACATAAGTGGTGTCATGGGATGTGCTCTTGTGCTTTTGTACCATTTAAGTGCAAAACAGACTATCATTTCCAATTTCTCTCCTGCCCTTGGGCTTTCCTTCATCGGTTGAGACAGAATCTGATAAATTATCGTTTTCATGAGCCCATTTTAGACCTGAAAAGTACAGACTGTATTTTTAAAACATGGAGTTCTCCAGAATCCATATTCTGTTTATTAATTATTTTAGTGTTTGCTGAGTGCTACCTTCAAGTTAATTCATATCTCATCACCACCCATCCTGAATAGCTGGCTTGCAAGTGCAATATATGACTTTGATCCTAGATCCCCAGAAATGTAGAATGATTAAAAAAATCACTTTGATAACTGACCCCCAAATTTACATTTAAATGAGATTATTACTTGAAAAAATAACTCTCCTGTTACTCTAAACCTATTAAAATGTTCAGTTTTAGAGCTTGCCTTCTTTTATGTAGCTCTTGAGTACTGACTTTGATCAATGCTCAGCTGTTCCATTTATTAAAATCTGTCATTTTATCTGCAGAATTTGTACTTGTTTAGTATTGCAGCTTCATCAAGATCTCTTAAATAAACTTAAAAAAATGTGTTGGATAAATATAATCCTACGCACAATATACTTACGGCTCAGTGATTTCTCTAGATATCCTCAGATTGGTGTTGCTGAGCAAAATGACTGATGAACTTACGTTGCCACTTCAGTGTTCTCTCTTATTTCTGGCGCTTTCTAATCAGTTAATTGGTTTCATCTTTGTTGGTCTCTGCTAAAGCAGTCTACACAAAAAACTACACAAACAAAGCAGATGGTCCCATAATGTTACCGTACATTGCTTCACCTCCTGAATGAAATTTACTTCCCTGATCCAATCTGTCATATGATTTTGGAAAATGAAATAGTATTTTTTGTTGTTGTTTACTAAGAAAAAATGTGTAAATCATAAATGTAGAACAATTTCCAGAGAATGTGGAAATACTGTGAATGTGTTGAATACTCACATTTTTCTTAGGACACTAGGAAACTAATTTGTTTCTTTCCTGGGCCCATTAAATAGATGATGTTGTTATCTCAGGTGACATGTCAGCAGGAAGCTAGCATGCAGTAGAGGCAGTACACAATACTAATGAAACACTCCAGAGGCAAATCTGGTATACACTGTCACTAATTCAAAGTTCATGGTAGGTTTTCTTATCAGTAAAGCCACCTTTTCCAATTTCTTTTTCTCTATTGGCTTTATCCATATTAAGCTCGAAGGAACAAGAAAGCTCTCGGACATGGCTTGCTGAATATTGGCATGATTAATACCTGCTACCTGACAGCTGTGTGTTCTCTTACTGTAAACAGCCTGAACTGTGTCCATACTGAGGTTTGGCTTTTGAAGGACTCCTCATATGCAGAAGGGGTGGCAGGAAAGAGCGGCTTCAGAACCATTCTCCACACTTGCTCTACTTTCTACAGTAGTTTTTGTACCAAAAAAAAGTAGTCTGAGCAGCCACAGGCAGGATTACAGCACTGGGGATTTTTAAATAGTGCTAATTCTGAATTAGCAATGGGTGCCAACAATTTATTCCGAAGTATGAAAGGTGCTGTTTACTTGCCCAACAAGAGGCTGCTCCACCTGAAACACAAATGGGGGCCCACTGATTATGCATGACAGACACAAGTGCCAATAATTAGAACAGTTTTCAGAAAAAAAAAATCTCTTTGAATAACTGCAAGGCTGTGGCCTGAGGGTCACCAAAGATTTCTAAACAAATCTAAATTCTCTTTTAGCGTAGTCATCACAGCATCTTCGTGGTAAAGGCAAATTTGGCTGCCATTTCATGGGAGACTAACAGGAGAAGGTGATGGAATGAGGTAACCAGATAATGGACAATAGCAATCCTTAGTACCTATAAGCAAGAGTGCTTTAGGTTGAACCAGCACGTATCTTCTACTATTTCTCTTGCTAAAGGCATGTCAGTTGGATATCCGGCTTAATGGCCAGAAGCCCTGTGCCAAAAGCAGCTGTTTCACTGACCTTCTCCTCTCCTGTTCCCTGGTAAAGGCAAAGTGGTTGCTGCTCACCACCAGCTGGAGGTTTCTGACAGCATGGCTTCCCTGAATTTAGCTGGAACCCATGAGTACCTAAGACAATGCTTGGAAGCAACCCACAAGATCAAGGTTAGCTCTAGAAATTAATCTGATGCATGCTATTCATGCCAGAACTCACACAAAACCTCCAAACTGAACTACTGATGCTTACCTCATAGAATGTCTTCACATAATAGAAGGAATTAAACATTTTAAAGGACTGCTGATATTAATTATAGCAATTCACAGCAGTGAGCCCTAAAACATTGTCTCAGCCCTGCAATTACAGATCTTGATTTGATTTTCTTTCCTTTTCTTTTTATTTTCTCCAACTGCTGATGGGTTGCAGTGCCTGACTTTCCATGACATAAGCAAAACTGATTTTCTCTGGCTCTGAAAAGCCAAATCTCTTTAGGGAGACAATGTTTCTTCCTATTGCATCTCCTGTTCCTCTCACCGTGTCACGTGCACACTTCAGAAGCACAAGACACCTTCCTGTTTTGTGCTGAATACCATTTTTTGCTCAATCTCTAATCAGCCAGTTGTTAAGGGAGCTGCAAAAGCACACAAAGAGAGCAGCTGTTCCTTGCTGCTGCAAACGTGCAGCTCCCTAGGCAAATGCTGTCTGAGGCGCTATCCAGAAGCAGCTGCTAAGGCACGTGAAGGCCTCCCCACACCACAAACTAAACGTTCTCCCCTGGGAAAACCCTCACCCTATGGCATGAGCAGCTCAATTCAGCATTTTGTTTAATGTAGTGTCATGAAAAGACAAACTATATTGCTGTATTACTATGTTACTACAATAATCTAACGACACAGAGGTTGATTGAAAAATAATATAATAGGGGTCTTTTTTTAACATAGTCTGCATAATTTGAAGCAGAAATTAATATTTGGTGATTTTCTGGCCATTATAAGCACCACAGCATTTGGTAATAGAATGTAATCAACCAAACTACATGCAATACCTAAGGTAAGATAGTCACCAAGGTAAGCAAAATAGCATTTTTTAAACCACCAGTCAAAGGTACAGGGCATATTAAAGAATGGACACAACCCCAGGATAATTCAAAATTAAAATGGAACACCTAGGCTGATATTCCATCTCATTACACCTTGTAACACTTCATTTTTAAATAAGCAATATATATTAAATCTGATTTCCTCAGGATTCTAAATTTTGGGGGTTTTTTTTTGGAAAAAAAAAGAGGGAGTGGGAGAGATCAGGTTTAAATTGCTCAAACATAATGGATATAAATATAGGTTCTAAATGAAAGTTGTTGGTGTGCTGCTTCTTTAAAGTACCACCAGTTGAGTACGTTAAAATACATGATCCTACAAGACTTCAAAGGAAGTTTCAATACTTTAAGAAGTATTCCCAGGGTTTAAAATAGTTTATCCCTTCCCAAGAAGGGAAAAAAAGTTTATCCCTTTCCCAAGAAAGAAAGAAACCTGCCTTTTTGTACTTTGCTCCAGTGAAAATTCCTTGTGTAAGCAGAGCTCTGTGACAGACCAGAAGACATGGCCATATGGATCAACCTGAGGTATCTATCTTGGCTATTCAATTCCCAAGGAAGACATATGGATGCTCCCTTTCAAAAAACTAATGTGGAGGATGTGAAAAGCATTTTTTACTGGAGACATACTATTTGCCTGGATACCTTTTGCTTTTGTTTTTGCTTAGCACTTCAACTGTGCTTAAAATTTAATACCACTGGTTTTGTTTATAAAGCATCTTTTTATGGAGTATGTTTTCCAGTGAAGTATCTCTACAATAAAGGATAGATAACCATGTTGCCACTGTGAAAACTGCCCAAGAAATTATCTGGTAACGGCTTTAGTTTGTGTGAATGTGCGAAACAATGAGTAAACCAGAAAGTAGACAGATTTTAATGAGAATTTAAGCATTTCCACTGTATTTTCTGCAGGTTTTAACCTAGTCATCGAGCAAAATTATTTGAACAGTTACATAGCTTTTTCCTAATTCAGTTTATTTGACAGTAGTAGACCAAGTTATACATATTAAATATACATAAGTAGAAAGCAAGATATTGAATCATGAAATGTTTGAAATGTCATAGAATTATAGAATGGTTTGGGCTGGACAAGACCTTAAGATCATCTAGTTCCAAGCTTACTGCCATGGGCAGGGGACACCTCCCACTAGACCAGGCTGCTCAAGGCTTGTCCAACCTGGCCCTGTCAAATTAAATCACAGTAGGACTTGAATCCCCATGCACTTTGAACTTAATGAAGTGAACTGTCATGGTTACCTACATAATTGCTGCTATTGACAACTGCAGGGAATTATAAATTAAAATAACCTGTTTCACTAAGACTTGATAATGAAGAATATTAAAGGAATATTTTGAAATGAAAGGAATATTTTGTACCTAGGAAAAAAAATGTATCAGTCACCTCTACAATTCCGTATCCCCAGATACCTCACAGAAAGCAGTTATGCTGATTGCTAGTATTTAGTGTTCTGTTATGTAGAGCAAACCTGTACTTAAATATCTGTTTCTAGACTAATTACATGTGAGAAGGCTGTAATTGCACATGTCTAGCACAGCGTCGTCAATGTCCCAGGTGACAGTTTCCCCTCAGCACCTTTAAGCAGCGCTGGGATGGTGTGCCTTGAGAGGTGTGCAGCCCAGCTCCTTGTACTGGTAGGGCCCCGCTTATGGCAACTCACCATGCCAGCGCTCTGAGTGGCCCTGAGGGACACAACCAGAGATGACCCCAGTCAAAAAATGCCTCCTCTGCCTGGAAAGCTGTCCTGCTTCCTGGGAGGCCTCAGGTGACACACTGGGAAGGAGCGTGGGAAAGCTGAAGCAGCTGTTGGGTGCCCTCTCCTCCCATCTCCCTGGCAGTGGGAAAGGACTCCAACAGGTGTCACCATATGCTCCTTCTTCCCCACCCTCCTTTCCCTTATGAGCACAAGGGCACAGGCCCTTCAGCTTTAGGCAGGAAGCATCATTTTTGTCTATTTACCAGAAAGCCTTGAGTGGCTCTGTATGAGACTTAGAATCGTAATTTTTCCATTTACACTAGCTGATATAATGAAGGAGAGAATCAGCCCCCTAAAGCAAATGATACTATGCCACATTCAGTGCAAGGGCTATACATAAAATCTAAAATAAATTCTACTTGAGTGAGAATATAAGTAAAATTACGCAAAGGATATATTCATGGCACAAAATAATTTCTTGTGGTTATTTCTGAGTGGGAATGTTGCCTAGGCAATAGCCTGTAGGGTAAGGATACAGTTAGAACTAAAAAGCTTCCCTGGAAAACACAAAAAAGAATGATAAATTACAGAGTTGCATGAAGTTTACTGAGTTTTTGGCACTGTTCCTGTTGAGCTCTTATCTGGCCTGGCTGTCACATTTGCTCTGATACCCATTTGGTACAGAGACTGAAAAAACAGCAGCATGCTCTCTATGTCATGTACTATGTGTATGCATAAATCCCACCCACATTTCTCTGAAAGCCACAGTTCTTTGCCATGCAAGACTTATGTCTGCTTTCTGGAGTATATTAATGAAGTTGCAGCAAAATACAAACATTAGCTGAAATATTCTCCTCAACCCTCATATATAACTGCCATTCCCAAATCTGATTAGTGTGAATCTGTCTCTGAGAGGAGACTCACACCCATATGCTATACAACCCAGCAGGCAAACAACTCCTCTGACACAGCATGAGCCAGGAGCATCAACATACACTAACAAGATGAAATGTTTTAGACAAACATTACTGACTTCTTAGAGAAACTGCGTCAAGTGATCGGTTTTTTGAGGAAGCTGCAAAAGTTATTTTACTTCCACATCTACCTCTGTAACCCCTCTGCAATAATCACTCAAGTTTCATGAAATATTTACACTGTTTAAAACACTTAGGCCATTTCATTATTATTTTAGATGGGAAAGTATGGTTAAGAGCAGTAGTTTTGAATCTGAGGAAGACTGTATGCTAGGTCAAACTCAGTAATAGGAAATATTGTATACACTGACCATTACCTAATTTTAGTTATAAGTGGTCTGAACAAACACACATATGTATGAAGAGCTTAAATACCAATTGTATCTGCAGTGCACTTCAACAAAGTGTATTATATATTAATACTAAATTCCTGACAGTCCAGTCACTCATGTTGAAACGGCTGGTTTTTGACGCTTTTGCTATTTATGTGAGATGTATTACATAAATTGCAAAATCAATATATAATATTACTTATTTAATGAATGCTATTAAAAAAAAGGCTAAAATACTTCTCAGAGTTTTGTAAATAGGAATAGAGGGTGGTAAAGAGCAGGAATCAATGAATAAATAATGTTGACATATGCACTTCAGACTCCCTTTAGAGTAGGAAAGGAATAAACAAATCCAGATGATGGTTCCTTCATCTTAGTTAAGATATCTATGTTAGGTTAAGAGCAACTCACTTTAGCAGTGAATGTTTCTCTCCTCTGACTATGAAAAAAAGATGCTAGGTCACAGTCTTATTGTTGTAATTGTAGAAATCCAAAAGCTAAGTTGAATTCCACTCACTGTTTCCAAATGACAGCAAAAACCCCACCCCAAGACTCAACACCCCCTCTCCCCAAGAAATTTCAAGAAGTATTATTGATAAGAAGCACTTATTTAGTTTAAAGAGCAAGACATAGGTGCAGTAAGATTACACAATTTCCTACAAAAAGCAGGAAGGAGACAAAATGTCTTCCTCCTCCACTGAAGACAGAACATCCAGCTGTGGGCTTGAACTGCAGACATGCAGGTTTAGAGTTCCTGTTAGGCCAAGATTTCTAATGGTCAGCTAATTGCTGTCTAAGCCTAAACAGACTCTGTAAGAAGGCTGAAATGTCCACCCCTCTGAATTTTGCCAGAAGAGTAGATAACTCTTGGAAATTATTCTGTTTAAAAGGAAGGGGACAGACAAGAAAATGTCATTATAATCCCTCCACCATAAGAACAGTCCTTGGCTGATGGGTTCACTGTCCATCTTACACATCTGTCTATCGCCAGTTACTTTCCTAAGCCCATCAGAAATCACTGTTACTCATGCTTGGCAGCACCATTCCAGCTTTCAAATCCAACAGAGAAGTTGAGAGCCCACAACTGCACAACACATACAACTTTTTTTTAACAGTTTTCAGTGTCAGAAACGAAGGCAGCATGCCTAATTTCAGTATGGTGTTGCAAATTAGCCTCCTTTAACCCAGCAACAGTCATTTGGCACAGCGGCTTAGTTTTCCATTAACTTTCCCTAATCATATTCCAAGTCCCAGTAATGATTTAATACCTTGTGTTCATTGCCAGTTTTGCTGCTGCCAGCATTTTACCTGCCTTTTTCCTCCCCTCTACCAACCCAATCATCGACTCAACCTAGGCAAGGCACAGCTAAAAGAGATCTTATCCACCATTAATATTCACTCTATGTCTCACACTCTCAAGGAAGCCATCAAGTCTCCTTAAGTCAGTGAGCTTACATTGTTAGCACTGAAAGACCTTACTTATGGCCACAAGAGGCACTGTTTTGCCTTTGTTTCCTCCACGCCAATAAATTCTCATAAACCAAATACATTCACTATTCTTACACTCGACCAAAACAAAATGTCATGTCTAACTAGAAAAATCTAAGTAGAAAAGCTCTGAATGTTCCAAAACCTTTCTATCCTTTCCAACCCCAACTATTCTATGATTCTATGATTTTACCTGGGAAATTTGTAAAAAGCAGTGTTCTCCCACCAAAAAAAACAACCAAACAGAAAAAAAAAACAAAAAAAAAACCAAAATAAACAAACAAAAAAACCCTTTGGCATCTGTTTATTATTGTTTTTCAGGCCAGTTTTGCTTTCCTTTTTTGACCAAGCTAGAAGAAATTAACTGGCTGCTCTCTTCTGCTTTAAGAGTGTGTTGAATCTCAACAGGATCCCACCCATACACCTTATCTCTTTCCATCCTTTCACCGCACAGGGATATTTCTTGCTGGTTTACTTTTACTCCCTTCTTTTTCCAGCACTTATGTTTGAAGCCATCTCTACACGTATTTCTTATGCTGCTACACCTGGTACAGCTGACCGACGTTCTTGGTAAAAAATGACAATTAAAAAAACATTGGAAGCATTCCAGAACTAACTTTCTTGGGGAATTTGATTAAGCACAACAATATGATGATACCCTACAGATTATACACTAATCACATATCCTTTTTATGACTGAGACTGGACACTTAAACTAAGGAACTATCATTTTTTATCGAATTACTAAGATACACTGGTGTTAAGCCTTGCAAGGGAGAGAGATATTGCCACGATAATTTTTTTTTTTTTGGTACTTCATACTGCTATACTTCAGTCTGGCTCCTTAAACTAATCAGTTTCTAAAATAGCTTGAAACAGACATAGAAAGTGTTCAAGGCCAGGCTGAACAGAGCCTTGGGTGACATGGTTTAGTGCAAGGTGTCCCTGCTCATGGCAGGGGGGTTGGAATCTGATGATCTTATGGTCCTTTCCAACCCTAACTATTCTATGATTCTATTAGCTATGTCAAAATTGTTTTAACACTTGTATCAAATTTTGTAGCTGTTGTGTGTCTTGTCTATATCTTGCTATTCAGAATTTTTATACCTTGCACACTGCTATAGGAATGAAGTGTTCGTTTCCCCCTGACCCCTTAATATTAGATATGGTTGGTTTTCTGTATACCCTGATGGTGGTGGAAGGAACACTTAATGGTCCTTCTCCTGGCATTCGCTCTGTTAAATCCAAAACAGGACCAGTGTGCAACCAACTGATAGCAGAAAATTTCCTGTATCATGGTCAGAATTAGTCCCAGATGAAACTGAATGACTTAAAATGGA
Organism: Pezoporus flaviventris; assembly: GCF_033815535.1. Classification (NCBI taxonomy): domain Eukaryota; kingdom Metazoa; phylum Chordata; class Aves; order Psittaciformes; family Psittacidae; genus Pezoporus; species Pezoporus flaviventris. The sequence goes on from NW_026892564.1 coordinate 8,660,452, forward strand.
TTCTAACAAGTAATCTGGACCCATTTTAAGCAAACATCAGTAGTTATAGCCCTCTTTTAAAGAAATTAAGTACTACTTGCCACTCCATCAGTAGACTAAAACAAGCACGAAGAGGAATTCCAGTAGCAACTTTCTGCATCTACAGAGAGTAATGAAAAATACAAATGTGTTAGAGTAACTTTGAACACTGCAAATTTCATTAAATCTTGACAGGTCAAATCTGAAACGGGAGCAAGGTGAAATCTGAAGGACTCTGCACTAATATTTGAGATCTTGTAAATAGTTATTTCCATCTTTCATTTCTTAGTCAAGTATCTACGTGAAAAAACAAAACCACATTTCATTGCTTAAAAAAAATAAAAATAAAAATTCAGAGTAAGACATGCTCTTCTTAAGTATAATTTTCATACAGGTGCACTGCAGGGAAACTACAGAGAATGGGAATACTTCCCTGCTGTTCTTGGAAGAACAGAATACAGCTGTATCTTATTGTCTATGCTCAAATACACAGCATGGATGTAGCAGATCTCGGATTTCTCAGAAAGGTGAACATCAACAATGCACCCAGGATGGACCTAGACATCAGCCCAGCTCACGCCCAGCTATTTAAGATGCATGGGAATGAGGAAGCAGATGAGTTTGCTGATATGTATAGTGTAGCTGCGTTAAAAAATGGAGTCTATTCCAAGTAGATTAGACTGTTGTGTAAAAAAACTAATGCAGTCTCGGAAAAAAAAAAAAAAAACAACATATTTTTGGTACATTTCTCCTAAAAAACAGAGAAGCCTTTATATTTAATACTTCCTTTAATATTTAATACTTTTTACTATGCAAAACTGGCTGAGCATACAAGATACAGCTACCCCTGACACAAAGTGATTCAAATTTTCATTTCTGAGGTATCTAACTCCAAGATTTTGCATGATTTTGTATCATTACACACTTGTCTCACTGAAAGACTACTCAAAAGACTGGAGAAGTTAAATCCGCTTTGCACAATTCTTGGTTGGGTGAATTTGTTTTCTCAGCCCCTTCAAAATGGTGACACAATAAGTGATCTTTACCAAGCACTGTGAAAAACCAGTGGGAATCGGCCAGTCAGGTTCTTATTTCCTGGTGGCCCCGTTGTGTTGACTCCAAGGCTGCAGTAATAGGTCACAGTCTCACACCATCTGATAAATTGCAAGGTTTTTTGGTAGATATTGCTGTTGCAGTTTTTCTTCCTAGCAATACTCATAAGGACTGTAATGTTTACAAGCAAGTCACTGGCTTCTGAAGTAGAAAGGAGGGTTACTCCATAGGGGAGTTTTCCCTGGAGGAGAGAAAGAAAAACATGAGATACAGCTTTGGCGGCAGCATATGCTGGACAAGGGATCTTCAATGGACAGCTGATACAAAGAAGTTAGCTGCAGTCTCACAGATGGTTTTTACAGTGCATACTTCTATAATCACTGTTAAGGAAAAATAATAGACAGGAGAAGCTGGTGCTATTAAAAAAATTACTGATTCAGGTGCACATAAAAGTCATAGTGAAGTCATATTTTAGAAATTCATACACAAGTCCAAGGAAATTGGGAAGTGGAGATTCATACAACTGACATTTCTAGAGAAATTAACCACTAAAGTAGCAATTAGAAGCCTCAGTTTGAAAGAATATTATCAAACAAACATAGTCATGAAAGCAGCTAAAAGCATTTGATTGCTTCGTAATGGACAGAGCTAATCAAGCTTGCTCCTAATCAAAGTGTGGTCTGCTCGTTTTAAACATAATTATAAAAAATACTGAAATTAATAAAGAGCAGACTACACTGCAGGGTAGTAGCTATACCTAGGTAAAATCTACCCAGGTACATCATATGCCATGCAAGGAACCAGTGTGGATATCTGCTTCATTAGAAGGATGAAAAGGCATATGCTCATCAACAGCCCAGCTGCTTACGTTTCAAGGAGGTTTCTTAAGCAGGCCAGAGATGTGGAGGAATGTATCAATCTGTATTTCTGTACTACTTATAAACCCATCTATGGCAGCGGGAATTTCTGCTCATAGGTAATCACAGAACAATCGACTGTGCCCTTCAATGTAGGGTGGGGTAACTTCTGTGTTTCTTACCTAACTGGCTAGGGATCCTTTCAGTCCTCTTCAAATGAACATTGGTTACTAATGTGCAGGAAAGCAAATCTGGGCCTTTTTGCTCCCTCCCTCTTACTAATGCTACAAGCAAAATAAATGCTTATTTAAGGATGGCAGGCAAGAAAAGAGAAGGAATAATCACATAGATGATGCATAACACAGAGCAATGCAACACTTTCATCATAATTTAGATGAGCATAGGCTTAACCTACCAATTTTTGTTTGTCCATCTTAGTGTCATGCCACTGACACTTTAATGTTTTACTCCGATAAAATTGGAGTCAAAATAGAAGTAAAAATCACCAAACAGGTACACTGTTGAGTTAGTTCTTTTGATACACTAACTACTAATCCTAAAAGTCAGGAACATGTGTGTGTTGACTCATAAGTAGCAGCAACTCACCCTCCAGTGGCACCTATCAATTAATCTCAGAACATTTTACCAGGGAAAACAGCACCATGCTGTCAACAGCCCAGATGGAGATGGTGAATAAATTGGTCAGGGTCAGCAGAGGCCACCGGTAGTGCTGGGACTGTAACTCAAGTCTTCTCAGTACCAGCCTGGTACACTAACAGATCATAAAACTAGAGCAAAACAGAACACCAAGTTTTTAACTTCTAAAAGCTATAAAATGGCATATACATGATGAATCATATTAAAAGACCTAAAGATGTAACAGAACAACAACATTTTTTACTTACTCAGTACTGTTATAATCTGGATTTTAAACACCTAAATACGCATTCTTACTTAAAATACAATTTGCAGAAGAGTCTCTAGGAAGAATTCTAGTTTTTCGCACTTTCAGGGTATAGAACTTCTCAGATCAGCTAAGATGCCTCGCTTCCATTTAAATTAAAAATACTTGACTGCCATCATCATTAAAAAAAAAAAGAAACAAAACCATAATGACACCCTAAAATCCAAGTCAAATAATAATAACCACTAAAAAAAAAACTACCCAAAAACCCTCAAACCAGCTAAAACATCCTTGGGGGTTACTTGATTCAAGTTCATTTTTTTTCAGTTTGGAATCCTGCCCTAAGTCTCAAGGAGAAGGTATGGAGAGACTATTATCTCTCATTGAGTTGATGAATTGTTAACTGTTTAATCAATACATAAAGCAACACTCTGTCTAACAAACAGACATTTATGGCTCAGAAGGAATAGAAGAATCTTTACCGCAGTTAAGAAGTATGCTGATTAAAGAAAAAGTCAAGTTTTAGGAGAAAATGCAATCTGCATTGATCTCCTGAAGGATTTCAAGAAGGAAATTCACCAGGAAGACACATGCAATTAGAGGTTAGAAATACAGAACTCCTGGTCAGCTGAGAACCTGAAAAGTACACAGTAAGTCTGTTGGATGAAGAGGAAGAGGGAAGGAGGGAAGAGGAGACAGAGCTTTCCAATATAATTTTAGTAACAAAGAGACCTAGCATCACCTACCTTTCATTACTTCTTTAATATCCTTTATAAATATCTCATAGACATCTTATAAGCATTTCACACCCAGATGTCCAGCTACACTAGCACAAGGATAAAGCAGCATGCCCATGTATATACCGCAAAGGATATGTGGAATATTGGTATCCAGTTGGTCCAGAAGAACTACTGGTGCAATAATGGTGATAAACTGCAAGGCTCCCTGGCATGCAGTATGCCAAACCTGTGAAGGTCCCAAGGGAATTTTCCACACTCTAACTTCTGTATGTCCTACAGGGTCCCACCAAAAACCTTTTAAGGTTTTGCAATAAAGGGATGCAGCTTGAACAGTCTCACAGCCTACACACGATCGGCAGCAGGAACACAGACGAAGACTGTTGAACCGCAAGCCCAGCAACCATGTCAGTTTAAAGTCTTCTGCATCATTATTCTGATTGCATAAGAAGTTACTCAGCAGCTGCATTGTTAGGAGATGAAACAGCAAACTGAATAATAGCATACTATGTGCAAAAAATAAATAATACAACATTAGAATATAAAATACAACTGTTCTATGGACTTGCTTCCTATTTGTAATTTTTTTATGGTATTGATGCATACAATAAAAAGGCAACTGGATGATATTAATGCATCCTGCTCAACAAGAACAAACTGTCCTGGGGACCCTAAATATAGTAAATTGCCATTTTTAAAAGAATAAAGGTGGTTGCATCAACTAAACATCAAGGAATCCACCTCTACTACAATGTGGTTTTGCACAGTAGAAACTGTATGCAGCAGTACAGCAGGAATTAGGAACTGCTTCCTACTGCAATTTCACAAGTGTGAAAAAAGAGATGACTAACTAAGGATCTGTCAAGAGTGCCAAAATAATTACTTTACATCAATAACCTCCTCAGAAGTTCAGGCACTGAAAATTTTAGTTTCACCTGGGCTTTGAAAAATCTAAATAATTGGACTTCTTAAACCATTAGTCTCTGGAATGACACGCTGTTTATGTTATACTGTGTTCCATTTCAATTCAAGATAGACTCAACAAACTCCTACATAATGTAACTGTCCTGGAATAAAAGGACTTTTTTTCCTTCCTTTCAGGCATAAAACGAAGGAATGCTAGAAGCAGGCAACTTATCTCTAGGGTGGCATTTGGGGTCTATTAGTCAAAGTGTTGTATTCCTTAAGTATACATTAGAGGATAGATGTGCACATAAAATACCATATGTCAGTTTCAAAGCTATAATTTACACAGTTATTTAAACTTATGCAAATGAGGACATTAAAGTTGAGACATACACCAATAAAAGGAAATTATAAGTTAAAACTGCCACATCGTCCTTAACTTCCTGCAAGTGACTAGGTATAACAGAACATATGGCACCTACACTCTCCCACTGTTCCCACAGCTCCGGAGAGGAGGCCATATGTGCTGCACAACCTAGACACAACAGGGCACCTTAGGAACACATGGTAGCCTTACCTCCCTGTTTAACTCTTACAAATCTCATGCCAACTACCTGGAAGCAATCCTTAAGCCATGGCCCTTTTTATCTTATTACTCCTGGTTCTTATCACGGTGCATGGCTTGGAGAACTCAAGATTTCCAAGTATGATTCACAGGATTTTCTACCCCACAACACACGAAGTAGCTTGTTATCAGTCACTTAGACCTCTCACCTATGCATCGTGAGGCCTCTGCCTGTTCCAGCTGGAACAAGGGGCACAGAAAGTTTAACTCCTAAAGCCTGGACTCAATCTCCTACAGTTTCCTATGAACAAAATAGTGTATGTAAAATTTGAACAAGAACCACATAGACAACGTTGGCAACATTTTAAAATCATGATACAGATGATGCTGACAACCAGAGATGAGCACTATAGAGAAAAGAAAGAAAAGGTAACAGGGTTTGCTTTGCAAAAGCAGCAAAGGCTCAGTTTTGCCCAATTTTACACAAAATGTATTTTAATTGGGAAATTATGTTTACCTTTCCAGCTCCTGGTAAAAAACAGGATTTTTTTTCTTTTTCCAAAACTCTTATGATTTCGGGTTTTATTTTGCTAACTGAAAAAAAGGACAGTTGTGTATTTAGCATTTATAGAATCACTTCCTCATACATTGGCAATGTATACATCATTTAAGAACTTTAAAATAATTAATTTTATTTCAAGATACACTATTCATCTAGGTCTCCAAAGGGAACAGACAATTAATTATAAAATCAGGAGATTAGTGAAAAACCCATATGGATGCAATAAAGACAAATACCATACTGTTAGGCATCACCTGTTTTATTCCACACTTCCAAACAGTAAAAGAAAGGAGAAAGTTCATGGCTCCTTCTAAATGCAAGAACATGGCAGAGGATCAGAAATACAGATCTCACCTGTGTTGTTCCTCAAAATTTAGCATCATTTTACGAAACAGCTGCGGTGAATCCATCTGCAGAGCTACTATCTTCCTAAAACCACTCCCCTCAACATTAAACTATCAAAACCTCAAAGCTTTACAAGACATCTTAATTCAGCCCTGTAAATTTTCCTTGAACATATTTGAGAGTGAATAGGCTGACAACTGCTATTCACAGGAAGTTAAGAGCTATTCGATAATGAAAATACTTCACATAGAAGTGGGATATTTCAATTAAAAACTCAATATAGCTTTTATTGCACTAACTAGCCATCCTTTCCACAAATAACTAATGGGAAAGCGTGTGCATCCTGCCATGAACCTTCCCCCTTCCTAGGCGGTGATGTGGGTCCCCACTATAAGGCTCACCTATCCCAGGGGAGGAAGGGGGGCAAGCAGTCTGGGCATACGTAGGATGCCTGCATCGCATTACGTATCTGCAATGACACATGCCAGAAGCCGTGGCCTACAGCTGCTCACAGTGCACAATACTCTTCAGGGTTTAGAAAACCTCTACCATTCAGCTGGGAAAGCACAAAGCTGTGGCTCTGCTGCTGAGAGGTGGGGGCAGGAATGGATTAACTGAATCTCTCTGTGCCAGACTGAGATTTGTGTCCCAGTATTTTTTATTACACAGTGTAAGGGTCCCCAGGACACATGCACAACAAATGAATGCAGCATTAAAAAAACGAAACCAACAACCAAAACAACCAAAACCAAATCCCTAGTTATTTACCCTGCATGTTTGACAACACAGATGCTAATGTCTCTCCAGAAAGTGTAGCCTTGATGTGAATTATGTCAGGTCACTGAGGTCTGATTAACTTGCACAGGGCTTCTCAGACTACCGCTATTTCAGCTAAATGATGTCTCAGTGATATCAGATTCTTTTATCAGGTCTGAGAAGCTTTTGTCACAAGGAGACAAAACCTTTCTGGCCATACAGGGAAGAGGGACAAGTAATACTTATCCCTCCAGCTTGCTATAGGCTCAAAACCACCCCCTCTGTTTAGAAGAAAAGGATGTAATTTTACTTACAACTCCAACAGACGCTGCCTTGGGGACATTCCCACAATAGTGTAACTGCTAACTTGGAAAAAACAGCAGGTCAAGTTCAACGTATGTAACAGAATGGTGCTACAGGTTAATCTCCAAAGATTTCATACCATCACACTGAGGAAACCAAGAGGAGTTGCACATGCCACTGCGAACCATTACCTCAACTTTAAAAAGGGTTTATAAACGCAGTAACTCACAGTAATGATCAGTCTATGTAACTCACTCTGAGCTGTAAGAAAAAGTACCTGAAGTTATTTTGCTACTGTTGCTTCCTTGAGTAGTAGTTCAGAGACGGCACCCTTTCAAGGTGTACAGCCTATTGATCATACCTGATATCAGCCAAAAGTGTACCAGCTAATAAGAAAAATTGTTTTAATGTTGCATTCTCGGAGTGAAGTATATTATGCCCATGCTAAGAATCTCTTTATCAAAGGATATAAAAGCACTATCTTCCATTGGACATAGTGAGGAAATCAGATAATGGCAAGCACTATTAATTATGCAGTCGAAGTTCTGTGGCAAACAAAAGAGAATGGGGGAAAAGCCTAACAGATTTTCGTGGTGAGTATTTCTGAATGAAGTATTTCTGTGGAGTCACAGGAACGCAGAAAGGTCACAAAGCAGAAAGGTCTTTGGGCCTTCCAAAACACCTTCTGGAGCCTGGAGGTATGATGGAGCACTACGCCAGATGGAGGCTGCCAGCGGTGCTGTGGTAAGCAGATTTACTGAGGTCTTACACCATTTTCTCTCCTTGCCTGGAGTCACCAGCCTCTCTCATCAATGGCATCCAGTATTTGGATACAGTGATCTGATGGCCGGCACGAGCCTTTCAAACAACAGCATAGGACAGTGAGAAGAGTTATCACAGAGAGGGATCCTGATGGCACACTGGGACCAATTAGTAAGAAGGAAAGAATGGAGCAGACACAGAACTCAAACGGAAAATGGCATACCAGGGAAGGCTATACTGGAACGGTCATCCTTCAGTGACCTTTCTGCTGCTCCTGCTCAGTCCTTTCCCTTTCCCTACTGTTGAAGTTATTCACTCAGAAAAAAACAATCATGATGTGTTGAGGAAGAGAAAATTTTCCTCTCCCTCAAGCTGTGAAACATCTTAGCTGAGCAATACTTAAATGTCAACACAAATGTGTTATGGTGTACAGAAAAAAAGTATTATTATTAGAAATCACAGCTGCTATTGCATTTCATAGTCAGGTGGATTAAGATGTCTGGAAATAGCTTTTGAGAACAGCTCTTTGAAGCACCAGCTACATACCCATAAGAAACTTCATGTACTCTATATGTAACTAAAACATACTAACATCTGAATTTCTTACTTGGAAACCAGCTTTTACAGCATTTAGACACCTTTTGATTAGATGTTATGGTCTGAATTAAATTAAATTAGCTTCATTTTGCCTAACTAGCCATAATAATTTAAAGACTGGTCTCAACTCATTGGACTGTAGGGGCTTATCTCAATGGTAGGACTACCTGCACTGCTCTCCCACCAGTGTTTTTTGAATGGTTTAGGTTTGTTGGTCTAGGTAGGGAGGTGCAGGGGGGACTCCAGACAAATTTAAGTTTTGGACTTGTGCTTAAGTAGGAAATTTCACAGCTTTCCAAATTCAGAAATAATCTAGGGAAAGTGACCTATGTATTCTGCACTATGACCAGTCTTAAGAGGGAGCCCAAGGTTCAGCCAGTCACTTTCTGAGAGCCTGGCTCTCAAATTGTCACCAACAGCATTCTTCCAGAGAAACTGTTTTACTTACAAACAAAAGCAAATCTATGGAGAAGATTTTTATTTTTTTCAGTGTATTCTGTATTTTAATTCAACTGTGTGTTCTCCATCCCATTAGGAAGCCAGAGTACGGCCTGGCTTCTTCAACACTTGCCAGTGTTCCCTGCTCCTCTCTTTTTGGTCTCTTTTTTCACCTCACATGTACTTCTAAAAACTGGCAGGACATCTGAGTTTTGTGCTTTATGCCTTTCTCCATCAGATTAGATTTGCAGATTGGCCAGAAACAAGAAGATACGACTTGTCAGTGCTAATGCCAGTGTTCTGGCACTGTCTTTTCATAGGTCTTTTAGGTCTTTGCATTTGCTGTCTTGCTAATCCAGTGTAATAACGTTCATCTGCATTTTGCATCTAAGAATCAACTACCTAAAACCATGCTCTGCTTTGCATCTGAACAAGATACATAATGGAGTTAAACTAATCAGTTCCTCAAAGAAATAACACTGCAATGGCTACACCAAAATTAAGTATTCCTCAACCATTACATATGGTTCCATAATGCTATTGAAAAGCTTCCACTTTAGTACACAATGAATCAGACCCTAAACACGGTGTGTTGAAACTAAATTACTGATGTTTGATCAATAAACACATTTACTGTTCTCTAGTCTCACTGATTATTAAACGGCTTGTAAGGTCACATAAACAATTTTCCATGGCTTCCAAAATAATCATACCTGGCATACAATTTCCTTTTTCTCTTTAAGCAACAGTATTTCAGGATTGGCTTTAATGGACCTACAGTGTTCTCCTCCTTTTGATATTCATTCTTAGAACAAACAGATTCTTCAACTGGTATCCAGCTTTATGGTATGTAGTCGATTAATCATAGTAGAATACAGTTAATCTTATTTTATCATTGATAATACAGAGTTCATAACACCTGCATTATCCTTGGCTCGTGTTTTTTTTTTTTTTTAATTAGTCACTGTTTGTGCCTATAGCTTTGGCAGTCTGAACAACAGGGCTAAAATAATCTATGCTTCATCTCCTACCACCAGTCTTCAGGGAAGCGGATGGGGGAGACACAACAAGCTTTTAGACTGAAATAGCAGCTTCCAAAAACTAAGCTGAGGAATAAATATGCAATCTTCTAAATGCTAATAATCTCTCACCTCCCTCCTCCAACTTCCCTGCACTCTTTCCAGTCCACCTGTTTTGTTTAAAATATGTGGGGATATAGGAAAGGAGTCAAAAGCACTGACCCATAAAAATATATACAAATTTGGTCAGGCTGAAGCTATTAAAAATTGCTACCTGTGACTGACCCTAAATCTGACCTGCTATTCTTGCCAGAGAAAGCTGGCATAAACCTGATGACAACATAAATTCCACATTCATATTCTCCAATACGCATCTCAATAATGTTGTCCATTTTACTGGTACCATATAGAGCAAGATACAACCTCACTTTAGCCTTCTTGTGTCTTTAGTTACATATTAAGCTTTCAGCCCTCTATCTCAGCTGGACAATAAGATAGGCAGTAAACAATGCTGAAGACTGAAGCTTATATCCCTGTTCTGTAAAATGGTACCTAGCTTACCTAACCCAGTAAGAGGTGACCTGTACTTTATGTCTGGAGCCCAGCTGTTTGAAGACACAAAAATAAAGTGGTACGATGCTCCATGATTTTCCTTCCGGCTAAAAATCCCTCTAATTTTACTTGCAAAGGAAAAAAAAAACCATCCAAACTTCCTCATTTAGTACCAGATACTGAGTTTAGCTTACACAGCTTTATCATAGAACCAGGTTTTCAAAATTGCTTCTTGTCACCATTTAGCTACATAAATTAAACCTAATTAAAGTTGTGTATTTCATGTTTAAAGAAAATCAGGCATGTAAAAATTAAGATTGTTATGTTGAAGCAAAAGGCTATAAAACAAGGCATTGCAAAAGCTGTCTCTCCCTTTCCCTTTGCATATAAAACCCTAATTTAGCACCCATTATGACATGTAGCTTTACCAGGCAGGCCTATATGAAATGGTAAATTCTTTAAAGTCATGAGTATTGTAATTATCATTCAATACCACCATAGGATATAATTCCTGCAGCAGGTAAGAATTCATCCATAATGTACACCAAATTAAGTTTTGATATGAGAAAACTGAAGAGTATTACTTAAAAGATTACTTATGCTCCAAATTGAAACCTCACTTCCCCATCCCATTACAGAAAGGAGGGAGAAAGATTTATGCTTATTGTAATAGAGCTGTTCAAGTAATTGGACTCTTCCTGGCAACAGCAATTTCCTTGACAAAGGTAGTAATCATAGCTCCCACTTTTGCTGCTACATGATTCATTTTTGTAAGTTTAGTATATACTGCATAATATCTAACTGGTTTTCAGTTGTTTTGGTTTTCTGTAAGAAATTAGTCATTTGAAGTTTGGTCCATCTCTCACTAAAATCAAGAGAAATATTCAAATAATCAATACAACTATTTGGATTGGCCCTTAAGATCTAGAAATGAACATCTGGTCCATCATTCCTGTATATGCAAATAAATTAATTTTCGGATAATTTTACCTCTGAAGAAAGGCGGTAGGAGTATGACTTCCTGCACCTATCTGAGATAAGCAGTAACAGTTGCACTAAAACTAAGTGACCTTAACAAAAGGGAAGATGATTCCAGTAACTACAGAGTCAGGTTAGCTTGATGTACCTTTTATTCAACTACTACCATTCAAGCCAATGTCACTTGGAAGGATGCAATTGTATTAATACGCCAAGAACATCTAGACTCTAAGAACTGATGAAAACTATTCTTCGTGTAACTTGCAATCTGTTAAACTGCAAAACCAGATTTTGGCTATTACTCAAGCTAGCATAACAAAAGCAGCATCTCAGAGATAAATTAAAGACAGGACTTTCTGAGAAGTCTTTAGTTAAACTTCAGTGTGAACATGACAGGAACGTAATGCTTCACTGGGAAGTGAATATAATCTTGAAAATGGCAACGCTATTATTCACCACTTTGTCCTATTACTCTTCCTGGTTATTCACCCTAAGATACTATTTGCTTTAGAAAGAACAACACTTAAAATGTTTTTATTGTTTCTAAGCATGTGTTTAGGATTTTGTGCATTAGCCCAGAAATGGGTTTTGAACGGAAGTTGTTCTCTTCCATAATCCTGAAATAATTTCTTCTGATATTGTGACTTCTGAAGACTTATCACACATGGACAATAATGAACCGTTGTCTGTTTGGGGCAAATCAGGTATCACAGTTGTGACTTCTAATGCAAGAAGTGAACCTACCCCAAGGAGTCAGTGGGCAGCCACATGGAAGACCTCTGAGCACAGGATGGGTTCACCATCTTCTTCCTTCCTTTCATTCCAGTGTTTGCTCCTGCTGCAGGTATCTGACTTCCAGTCTTAGCCTTTCTCTTGTTCTGACTTAACCTCAGATACATTATCAAAGACTCCTGATCTTCATATAGTCAGTACTGGATTTTTTTGCTCTAGCTCCCTGGCTTCTCTTCTTGAAATTGGCAGAGGGATGCTGGCCTTCCTAACCAACAGACCTTCCTACCTGCCTGCAAGAAGTGCAAAGCAGGGGTACAACCAGAATACACAGCTTCTTGTCCAAGTTCCTGTTTCTGTTTAGAAGAGAACAGAAGGCTATACTTGATTTATTGAAATATTCAGTAAATATATTCCGAAATATTCCTTACAACATATTTCTAAACCTTTGCCTTTATCACCTACATATTTTACCTTCTCCTTTGTCTTTTCAGCAGCCCTAGAAATGTATCTGTCCTTCTGCTGCATACTGTTAGAGACATGTTGTAATAACACAGATGACCAGATATCAAGTTTCAAAAATCAAACACAGTCAACTTCACAGATTTTGAGTGGTTAAAGTATAATGACTGCAGGATGCAAGAGGCTGACATTGCTGGTTCTGCTGCCAGTGATGACATGGAGCCAGAAGAGAGAGAGGGTCAGAAGTCAGAGAAATTAAATCACTCTAACCTCTTCACCACTAACACACAAATCTTCAGCTTTTTGCAAATTGAGGCATATTCACCATCTAAATATCGCCAAATAAAGAGTTTGCAAATGAAAAAAAAAAAGGTAAACTGAAGCCTTGAACTGCTTACAGTGATCTCATATAGAACGCTATAATAAGCGACTACAGCAACAGAAAGATACCCCCAGTTCATACTTACGGGAATTAATTATGTATCATTAAAGTTCTACTAACAAAGTATCTACTAACATGCTTTAGAAGCAACCAAACCTGGGGGACTTCAGCGTTCTGAGATGCGGACATTTCAACAATTGATTTGTATAGTTAATTGCTGTAATTGGTAAAATCCAATGTCAGAGAGATAATTTACTTCTGGGTCCCACAAACAGTTAAACATAATCCTTGCTCATTAATCCTATCCATACTGTAAAAAAATAAAAAGGATTGAACTTTTCAGTGTAGCTGATGGAATAAGACCCTTGCAAATCAAATTTAAATACATGCATATGTTTTAATACCAAGGACTGAGACGCTTTCAGGAAAAGATGCTTTTGATAACACATATTATGAATAGCTATATGTGATTTGATTTTTCTTCTGGACAGATTTTATTTGAATTTACAGACAAAATAATCTGTAGCTCAATATAAAAGAGAGTATTTGTTTGGAAGGAACAGGGAATAGCATGCTAGACAATGACGATTTAACTTTTCAAGCTTTACATACCAACTACTCGTAAAGACTCTGGTGAGTTAAATCATTACCATGAAAAATTACTTAACACTTCCACCAATGGGTAATTGTGCCACCCTGTTGGTAAGTTGATCAATCTCTCTTGCTGCACATATGCTGAGCGCATGGCTTCCAGAATGTCTGGCAAAACACACAGGCTTTTTTCCTTTACTTGGATTCATAAAGCATGTCATGTCACTGTCTTGCTTGGCCTCCTTCCATTTTTAAATCTTTCCATTCTGGTATAAATGCCTGTGCAAGGCAACTGAGAAAGAGGTTTGCAATCTCCTAAAGAATTTTACTGGACCTGGAAAACACGATCAGAGTGGCCCCCGTGAGGCATACGGTGCTATCTGAGATACCTTCAGGTACACCAAGCATCTCCCAGAAGCCCACTCAGCACTGCAGTGGGGTGTGGAATTCTGACAGCTCTTGTGTAGCACCCAGCAGCCTCACAGACAGGCTCACACCATTTCAGGCATCTCAGAAAGCAGCAAGTGCCTCTGTGTGACACTTCACACATCATTCAAAACCAACATCTCCACTTCTGAAACAAGGAAAAGATGACAGAAAATCTCACAATAATTCAAGCACAAGTTAGAAAAGAAAAGGTCTCTCTTTGCTTGGACAAGAGAGGGCATGAGCTCTCTCTTAAGTCTGAGCTCTCATCCTAATCATTACAACTACTGCTCAGAGAAGCTTCCTTAAAATATTTTCTGGTTCCCATTTGTCATCCCATCACTTCCTGGGAGTTGGAGAGGGTCCAGAAGAGGGCCATAAAAATTATCAGAAGGTAGGAGCACCTTTCCTATGAGGAAAGGCTGAGAGAGGTGGAGCTGCTCAGCCTAGAGAAGATTCTGGGGAGATCTATGGCAGCCTTTCAGTTCTTAAAAAGGGCCTATAAGAAAGATGGGTAAAAACCTTTTAGCAGGGCCTGTTGTGATAGGACAGAGGGTGATGGTTTTAGACTAAAAGAGGGGGGATTCAGGCTGGATGTGAGGAAGAAGTTCTTTACAGTGAACGTGGTAAAATACGGGCACAGACTGCCCTGAGAAGTGGTAGTTGCACCATCCCTGGAGACATTTAAGGCCAGGCTGGATGTGGTTCTGGACAACCTGATCTAGTTGAAGATGTCCCTGCTCATTGCAGGGGGGTGGAACCAGATGACCTTTGAAGGTCCCTTCCAACCCAAGCCATTCTATAATTTTTTGTCTGACTGGACACTTTCAAGTGTTCACCCATTTCCCCATTTACTGGTAACCTCACAGCACCCTGCACTGTAACATTGTGCTAATGCTAGCACAGTCTCGCAGCAAATGGCTCTCTGTGGAGAATAAGGATTACTAGTTTAGTAAGTAACATTATATACATAATATATACCTTGGCTACATTTTCATCTTTTATGGCACAGCTGTTACAGACATGTAATACATTTTCAAAGAATCGATGTTCCTTCCTATTCTTTTCCATCCATTACCCTTTTAAAAATAGAGTAATGACTAGTATTCTGAGTCCCTCAAATTCTTTACATTGAGACTAACCTATTACAGTTCAAGAAACAGAAAATTCAGACAGCAAACTTAGTTCCTTAAACATGGTCTAGCGGAGGATGAGACCAAGAAACAGAACTCTTTTTGCAGACATGCAACACAATAGCCTCCAAGCCACAATAACGAAAAGGAGTTTGGCATTTTGCATTATTTAAATACAAACTCACCAATATCTGCTTCTGTATCTTCTTTATATAACACAGCAGTTCCCTGCAGAAGCAAAGTCTGTATTTGTATTTTTCTGAGATCCAACATGCACACAGCTTGGAAAAATCTCATAGGTTGGATTTTCTGCATTTCACACAAACTAGAGCGGCAGGTGTAACATGACCTGAACTGACAAAATGGCTGTGGACTGGGCAGTATCCCATGGAAAAAACCGTAATATCCTCTACCTTTTCTACTGAATTACAGACATAGCAAGTAACTTGAAATTTCTGTTGAAGAAGGCCGAGTTACTGTACTCTAATCTGACTACAGAAAATCTGATTTCTTTCTCACTTAAAGTATTGCTAAGAACAAAGAGGTAAAATCACAGAACACATTTCTGTAATGCAGGAGCAAGCATTAACAACTCAAGTTGCCATCTAGGAACCAAAGTAAAGGACTGAGGATGTAACAGCTCTTGAGTTTCTGGGTATAGCTCAGACAATATTCCCCCTTGTGACCTCAGCCAAGTTACTTAACCTCTCCAGATGAGAGCCCCTGTCTATAAAAATGAGGATAATGATATTTACTCACCTCTCTCAGAGGAGATGAGAAACTAATTAAAATAATTTGTGTAAAGGGCTCTGAACCTGAAACGCACTACATTAAGTGCTAAGGAAATAGTGTTTATATAAAAGACTGAGGGTGAAAAGAATATTCAAGTTACACAGTAACATATCAGTTTAAGAAAGAAATATAGCTTTGTTTTCATTCCCTCCATTTTTACACCCAATCAAAATGATGCCTCTGAGATAATTTTCCTACTGTGAAATTAGTTTATTTATGTTGGACATAGGTATTGAGGCATTTTCATACTACTGACTATTTATATTCCTCTTTTGCCCAAACTTAAAGTGATGCTCTGATGAAGTAATGCCAAAATTGTCCTTCAATATTCCAAAACTTGCCATAGATTTGATCAATTTTTTATTTTATTTTTTTTTTAATGAATATTCTTGCCCATAAGAATTGTGACACTTTTTTTGGTCAAGACCTGGATACTGTTAACCTACTCATGCTGAAATTACTGAATGTCATTGTCTTTATAAAGGATTGGATAAGGCCTTCACTGTGTTATTTTACAACTGTGGAAAAGCAGTGCAAATGAACATGGGGGAGTTGTCAGGAGAAGAGATACATTCTTCTTTACCCACACAATTGTGTGGCTGGATCTCAAGAGCAGCTGAGCATTTTATTTAGACTGTTTGCAAATACTGAAGTGCTGTTTAAGAACAGCAGTTTACCTAGTGAGAGCTATGTGAAAGTAGGTTTAAGCATACCACTACCACAACAGAGCACCTGATAATCCGTGGGAGAGAGGTTTTTATCAAACACAGCCATGCTGTTAGGATAAAATGATTTTTTTAGGACAAAAAGAAAGCATCTCTTTAATGTCACCCAAACCCCAAGTTGAATTAATTGGTAATATTCCAGACTGTGGCAAAGGAAATCTCTAGAATTGTAAACTGAAGAATGATATCCCAAAGGTAGTAAAGACTTATTCTGGGCAAAATACTTATTCATAATCAATGTCATGACTACATCTTAACATCACTTAACTTCTGGAAACGTATTTAGTAATAGCCAAATAAACAGATATTTACTGTCAGTTCAGTTTTGCAGCACAAAATTCATTAAAATAATCAGAGAAATAAAACAAATACATCTTCATTAGACATGTGAATTCTAATGGATGTTTTTGATCACTGTTTATTAATGTGATGACATTACCAACTCATTCTCTGTCAGAAAAATTACATCCATTCCATTAGGGTAAATTCTGTTTCAAAGGCTTCCTAGATAGGAATATAAGATGTAATACAAAGCTAAATACCAGTACCGTAGCAAAGCATTAAAACAAATAGCCAACAGTTCATATTTTACTTATGGCGTCCTCCCAGCATACAGCTGATGACTAAGAGAATGTGTGAGGAAATGGGAAAAAGAAGAGCAGTTATTTTCAACAAACATCTCCACCAACACATGAAAAAACTCATTTCGCCCTGCCCCCTTACCACAAAGGGGGAGCAACCAGCTACTGCAGAGACCAAGATTACCCAAACTGGGTGTGTGAACCAGACAAAACTTGTTCTTTGGTTTTGGTTTTTGGTTTGAGCTTTGTTTTTTGTGGTGGTGGCATTGTTTTTTGGATTTTGTTTTGGTTGTAAGGTGTTTCTAGCTTTTATTAAAAAAACAATGAACCCAGCCATGTAAGGACGTGCTTATACCCATTCAGGCACCATCACAGGAGATTACTTCAGTGGGGACTGTACAAGATAAAAGACTGGACACTAACGAAGCACCACGGAGAGGTGTTCGATTGAGAACCATCCTTACATGCCTACCTCATTTAAAACCTGGGCAAACCAGCATGCTCTTACATTTTTGATCAAGTCTAGGACATACTGTCTCTCTCCTTGCATATATCTGAACACAACCCAGAGTTTGGAGTTCAATTACTTTTATTTACAATACATCCGTGTTTTCTTCTTTGCTTATGATTAAAAATTACTAATCAGACAGATGAGAACTGTTGATTAATGCACTTCCTAATTACTGTAGATGGCATAATTGCTTTAAAATGCACTTCTTGATTAGTATAAATACATGAATAAAAGTTTTTGTCTAACAAGGGAAAAAAAAAAGTGACAGCTTAACAGCCCCCTCAGTATCACTATACCTGTTCTGGCATCCTATTACAAACCAAAGCATTAGCATTCTGAACCCTAGCGAAACACAGCAACCAGAATTTGCTCTAGTTTAATGTCTTTCTGGCTGGATAATTCTGTTATGATTTTCAGGAGGTATACTTCATCTTTAGTACAGTTAGATACTATTCTGGATTATTGATGTAGAAATTGGAACAACTGGAACTAATCTAGAATCCTGCACTGCATCATCTTTTATACTGTAAGTTTTAATTATTCTGCTGTTTTATTACAATTTCCAAACAAAAATCAGCCTTGGGAAGAAAAACTGGTGAAGATGTTTATATCTCATAACACATTTTGGATAGCAATATGAGGTGTGCATATCAAGTGTTTTGTTGTAGGGCTTCCTTACCCACCATAAATGAGCTCTGTGATGCATTTGTTACTTCTCCAAGCTGATTGCTAATCATCCACAGATATTAATATCCTGCTGGTCCCTGTGTTTTTGAAGAGGGTTTTTGGGTTTGGGAGGGGTTTGTGGGGATTTTTTTATTTAAAGAAGTTGATTGCCATTTTCAAACACCTACCCAGAAGTAAACCCAAGATGAGTCAATATTGTCAAAGAGTTATTTTGATCAGTAACTTTCTTAAAAATTACAACATTTCAAATATAAAATTAAAATTCTAAAAGAAGATGAATTCTAAAACATGTCAGCTATCCCCGGTAAAGAGAAAAAGCTCTGTGAAGATGCTCACAAGTAAAGTAACACCACGTGTTACTTTTTCTAAAGAAACAAGCATATACTTATGAACATTTTACACATGACCTAAATTAATTCCTACTCTGATCATTTTAATTACTTCAGTAAAACCTAGAAGTAGCAGTGTTTAAGATTTGTGTCAAAGTTCACATTTGTGTTTCTTAATGTAGATCTACTACTTAACCTCAAAGTTACACAGTTACTTTAATTGACTCTGTAAATCATGTCAAAGAACTCAAACTTAAGTAAGAAAAGCTAATTTCAGTTGCCAAAAACCCATTCCTTTTCCTCAGATAAATCAGTCTTCCATAAAAATGCAATTACAAAGGATTTTATTTGGAATTTGCTCTTAGTTAAATCTAAGTGTGAGATCATCATTAAGACCTTCCCAATAAACATGAACTTTCTAATTAAAATTGTGTTTAAAGTTTCACAGTTCTATCCCTTCTTATCACTCACATTACCATTTCTGAGATTACCTCAGAGGAGACCGTAACATGACAGGTCTTTTAAAGGGTGATCAGATATCAGAACAGGCTTCTTGTGGAAGTGTTCAAAAATGTGTGGATGAGGCCCTCAGTGCATGGTTTAGTCCTGGGATAATGGCTGTACTTGATGATCTTCAAGCTCTTTTCCAATCTAGTTGATTATATGATTCTCTTTCATTTCATGGACAGAACATGCAATGTGTTTCACGCACTCCCCAGACCTGCTATGCCTCATGTGACTTCAAGATGGAGTTAAACTCCTTCTCAAGTGCTACAACACAAACTATTTCCTCTAAGCATGTAAGAGCTTTTGTTGCTCTTTTATTCATATTCTATGTCTGTGCACACAAGATTTCTGTATAGATACATTTATTCTTCTTCCCTACAAAGAAAGCTAAGATTTCTGCAGGATAGGTCAGACTCAACACAAGCGACAAGTTTACTGACTGAAAATAATATGTTTTTTTTTGCTGAGACATAAGCTTTAAATGGGCTGGAATAAGATACAGAAAAAAGTATTATTTTATAAATCCAAACATTCATCAGCACGTCAGCAACCCAAATTACAATATGCAGTGTTAACAGAAATATAGTTGTCAGAGGATACTTGGATGAAAGGTGGACGTGATGGAAATAAATGAACTTCAAATAAATACAACAGTCTCAATTGCAGTTCAAAAGCCCTTGCTGCCTCAAATGAGGATTTATGAGCTAATAAACTGAAACCATTCTTTTGTTCTTCAAGGCTGCATTGTAAACCTGAGAGACTGAAACTACAGTCTTGTAAGTAGATAGAGGATTGATAATCTCTTTGCAAGCTATCTTGTATTTCAAAAGTCAGCATTTCATAACAAGTTTCATGTTGAAGTGGGTAGCAATGTCACAAAGAATAGCAGCCACGTTGAGCCTGGTAACTGCTATCTGAAGAGCAGGGGCTGTCTACCATTTTCCTCCTGTTAGAGCTTTGAGTTCATGGTGTCTGGTACCTCCTCCAGGGCTCAGCCATTCACTATTTGTATGGTAACAGCAATATGAAACTCTATTTTCTTCACTCAAGGAGAATATGCTTTTTGAGGAAAGGTGTTTTTCTTTTAACCTTTAACAATAAAGGCCTGCCTTCTCTTTGATGCAAAGGTGAGTCATTTCTCCTGTTTATAAAAAGCCCCAGAAGTTTCCAGTGGCGCTACAGCCCTCAGAAGCTACAGTGCTGATTCTCTGTAATTCAAATCACAAATATACACACACACACTTAAGCACTATTTAACATAGAATGTTGTAGTCCTGTGAGTAAATGCCACCCTCAGGCCAACTCAGTTAAAAAACAATCACTGGCCTATTAGGATTTTAACCATTATTCCTTGAGTAAAAATCCACTATCTGAAACCAACTATCAGTACCTATAAATTACCTTTCAGTCAAGTTTTACATGTTATTAGAACAAATAACTGACACTTGGTGTAATTCTACTCATCTCTTCAGTGGTAGAGAAGACGCTATGTTTTGGCTTGATCTCCATCTTCCTTGTGGCAAAAAATGTAAGTATCTGTGGTAATTAGATGTTTCTAGTCACTATCTCATCCTACAACCTGTTTTGGCTTGGTATGAGTGGAAGAAACTGTTTCAACAATCAGTATTAAAAACATCATTACTAACAATGCTTTGACAGCCTAATTTTACCGATGAAAAGACAGAAACGACAAAATGAAAAGAAGGAATAAAGAAGAAGATGTAAAAGAATTAAGCTGTTTCCAAATCCTATGTAAACTTCCAAATTTTAAAGTGTAGTCTGTCAGCCTGATACTGCTGTAAAAGTAAATAAAAGGAGTAACAGGCTATAGACAGGGAGGGAGGTTTTAGTTTTAATAATTTCTGCATACTAAAGTATTCTTAAAAGCAATCAACAATTTTAAATTTCATTTATTAATGAAATTATTAAAATTATTTTAAATAAATCACTAAGCTCAAGGCACAAGTCCTTGGAACAGCATTTATGCAGTGCTTGGATGACAACTCTTCAGCTGGCTCTGCACATTTCACCCTCAAGATGAAGATGAATTAGCTTCATGTGGAGGCACTCACCAACACGTCACTTGGTCTGATGAGGAGGTGTCTGTCCTGACCCACACCTTATGGTCATTTCACCCCTGCATGAAACACTGAGCTCTTGTACAAGCACAACCCAAGATTCAGCTTGGATTTACAGTGCCTGCTTCCTCCCTTGTCTACAGAAGGAAAACTTCAATAATGTCAACAATTTTGTTTACCAAAAATAAAAGATAAAGAAGGATTCTAAGTCTTAAATCGATCACTGCCACAACTGTATTGTTCTCATCCATTTGCTGAGACTCACTGTCCAAACACAGCAAGATAAACATTCACCGTCTTCCATTAAGCATCACTCTCAATGTGAGCAGTCAAATGCCCTGCGAGATAAAAGGCACTATAATAACAGCAAAACACCACAAGCTATACAGACAAAGCAAAACCAGCTTTCAACCATCTCATGCCCTGGCCTACATGACATCACACAGCTGCTTTTTAGCTTTGCAAAACCCAATCACCTTTTTTTTACCCCTCCAAGTTTATACATTTCCTCCATAAATACAGAAGAAACATTCAGCAGCAAAATACTCTGCAATGGGGGTTTAACACACCGAAGAAAAACACACCCCACCCCACCCCCCAAAAAAAAACAAACAACCTACACCACACAATGCTCAAGGTTTCCTGTCTTTCATACTCTTTAAGCCTAAATCATTACCTAGAGCTTTAGTAAAACAAGAAAAAACAACCAGGTGTCAAAATGAAGCAAGACTGCAGCATACCTCATATGGCTCTTCCTAGATGAGGTGCTCCTTTTTCTGTTTTCCTGTTATTTTTGTTAGAAACATTTTATTAGACCTAATTCTTTCTCTCCCAGGCAGCTAGTAGCTCTGTCAGGGTTTTTGATAGGTAACATTATCAAAGTTTATTTCAGGAAGGACAAGGTGCTTGCCTAGATGAAATAGCTACAGCTTAGCTTAATAAATTACTGGGAGACAGTATTTTAAGCCACAGATATCTTCCTCAGGTCTGTTAGGTTTTAAAAGTTTAAAAATATTGAAAAAAAAACCCTCAAAGTAATATATAAATCACTGCAGAAAAGCTTCAGTAGTGTTTATTCAGTACTTTGGGGGTTTCTTTTTTAGTTTTGTTGAACAGGGGAACATCTCACTTTAATTTCAGTACGGATTTCAGACAACTGAACACAAGGGAGAAGTTACTCAACAACAAACACTGGCTTCAGAAGAACAGCATCAGAAGACGTGAATCGCATCCCCACTTTCACCAGACAGGAGTTACTCAACACTGGCAAAGCTGTCCATACTAATAAAGAGGACTCAAGCACATATTCTAAGATTAGCCATCTGTTAAACAAGGCCTAACAGTACTTGCTTGCTCCGACACATGTTTACGATGAATATGTCACCATTGCTTGTTACATGGTTCAACGGTGAGAAAAGTCTAAGCAGAAAATTGTTTGAAATTGGTTTGAAATGCTGAATCCATTCCCAATCCTGCACAGAATTCAAAAGATGGCTTTCAAAAAGTCATTTAAACTAGGATTAAATAAATAACAATTGATTTTGAGCGCTTTATTTGAGTGCAGAACCCAACAGACCAGTGGATCTGATTCTCACAGGAGCTGACATCCATGACATAGATGGAGCAGAGATCACACCCTGAAGTTTAAGCAATAGACTTCATTGTTTGTCAGGCTCTCAGATGTCATATAAAACTTACAAATAAAACCGGAAGTGCAGAACATTATTATAAAGAATGCCCAGTCATCTTGAGATATCTGTGACGAGATCTCTATAAGTCTTCCCCCAGTGAAGTTAACAGCAGGTATGACAATCCAGTTCAGCACTTTCAAAGTGATCATCAAAGATGACGTTTTAACATCATCACATTAAACAAAGAAAATTTCTAGATTTCCCCTGTTCAAAGAAAAATGCAGCCTTACAGAGTAATTTAGGGTTACTCATTCCCACATATCCCTGCTCAGGTTCACCTTTTGTACCCTCTGCTTTTCAGTTATCTTGTTCCTCCTTTATGATGGCAAATATCAGAAAGATGAGGTCATTCATTTAGATCATGGGAAAGGCAACTTTTCCAACACTCCAAATAATAAAAACACCAAAACATAGAGGTCCAACTGCAAAGGAAACCCTGATCATGCTGGTAAGGGGCATGTACAACATGAATACAGTAACACAAAAGTGTTAACTGTTAAACTCCAAGTCTCCAGTGAAAAATGAATGTCTTTTAGAAACAAAACTCCCATTGATTTTAAGCCTGTCCATTAACCATTATTCATGAGCCAGATTTAAAGCCCAACTAAAACACAGACAAAGTAGAGCTTCTGCTTAAAAGGTCACTAGACACTGTTGATATTCCTAGCACAGTAAACATTCAACATTTGCACAAGGAGGTAAATTAAAGGTATGGCACATGCAAGTTTTTTTCTGAGAACAAAGACCAGAAACTGAAATTTTGTTGATAAAAAGCTATTTATTTATTTATTCATCCTTTTTCTTCTGCTGTGCACTGGTCCAAAGCAAAGAACCCCAGTTCTTAGCTTCTATGTACTGAAGCAAATGCAAGACCAACAGACAGATGTGACTTTGGCCATTTATACCCTGTGAGCACACTCAATATCGGTCACCTGAAATCAGAAATTTTACAGAGTGACATTTGACAGTGCACAGGCAATAGCTTTGTATTTTCCTCCATCTGTCTGAATACATATTTGGGTTTACAATGAACTGTATCAAGGCACAAAATGTGGTGCTCCCTTTGAAATTAGCATTTTGCACCATGAAGTGCTGAGATGCCTAGTGTTGTACACTAATGCCTGGATCGATAGCATGGTCAGAATGCATTACAGCAGGGAATACTAGATTCACTTTACTTCTATTCATGAATGTACGGATGTAATCATTTGTAAGTTATTAGTCTATGCATTGCACTGGGAAGAATGACTATCAAAAAAAAAAAGTCAAAAATGTCAAGATTCTTCACAGATGCAGTAATGCAGAGGAAGACATTTGGGAATATCCCAAATGTAATGCAAAGTACTTCTTTCAAGATAAGTGCCAAATCAACCCTTTTAAGAGACAGGATTCAACAGGATAATAAGCATACTCTGCTCTATTACAAACAGTTACATGTAGATTTGCAACGAGGAGAAACAATCATGTCCCTTCCCTCCCCAGCCACATAAGAACGGAAAATCAATCCTGACTGCTATTAACCCCTTGTCTAGAAAGTTACTACTTATAATACAGCTACATAGCAGCATCTGAAAGAAGTCTTCCAGCTTCCTGCTGTTCTCCCTACCCCTGGCCATGCAGTCATGCCTCTTCCTTCGCACTGGCACTCACGCTTAAACGAGTAGGGTATGAGCAATTCGTGATCTGAGCCAGCCAAAATAATTACTATTTTTCCTCTCCTGGATCCACTTTCTCTTGGCTCAGTTCCTTGAACTGACTTACCATCTGGTCATACAAGAACAAGAAATGGCATGAGATGGGGCAGGACCACAAAGTCAGGCAAGAAAGGGAAGAGGGAAGGTTTGACAGCAGTCCAAGCTGAGCTACTGTAGGTTGGCACTTTCCCTACTCCGGTGGAGGATGTCTCCTTCTAGATACCACATCACAAGAAAACTGTAGCATACATACAGTTTATTACATACAAAGAGACAAAGTCTGCCACTGGACAAATACATACCAATCCTGGTATAACTGGAAGAAGTCACTTCTAAAACAAATATTTAATAAATTTGATGTGATGTTTGTTAATGACCAAACCATATGACCTCTGCCTGCTATAATTATTTATAGTCAACTAAATTTACACCAGAACAAGACCATTCACTATCAGTATCGGATTCCCAGTGGATAAGACAATTAATTCCCATAGATTTGTACCATTTGGCAAAGTTTTACCAGTGACACAATGTCAGAACGAAGCTATGAAAAACTTGTTTTAAATGTATGTCTTGTTTGTCAGGAAGTTATCCTAGTCATCCATAAAACAATAAAGTACATTCTTCTTCTGAATATTTCAAAAAGAACCCGTAATAAAGGAACCAGGAATTTACTAGTACTAATATTTTAAATCCTTCTCACATTATAAGTCTGATCTACAAAAGCAATCCATGTTGCTCAGCTTTTAGCAGACTGATAAGTGTAGATTTCCTTCTCTCTACTGCTGTTATCTTGTGTTTATTGCTGCCTTGTTTGCTGTTGCTTTTCTTGAGAAAAGAGTTAACCCTGCCTCTAATTGTGAGCTTTCTCTAGCTAAAGAAAGATAAAGTGGGATTTAAAGACCATTTTCAACTAGCTTCATAATACACTAAAAGGTCACTTGCTTGGTCAACTAATTCTGACTTTAAGTTCTACAACTATTTTAAAGACACCAATCTTCAAACTACTTTTATTTACAGAACAAAGAAAATAAGCCCAGATTTTAAAACAAATCCAAGTAAATGTCCTATAAGCTTCAAATTTGCCATGTTCTTCAGTTTATGGTAGTAGTTTCGTTACCTAATTTAAAAGATATTTTTAGATTGCAAAAATTAGACTTTTCTTAGCAACATACAGAGATGGACCACACTCATGATGAGAAAATATGGGAATCCAAAATAAATAGCTACATCTGAATGTAATTTCCCCTTTTCAGTCCACGTCAGGTATTTCCTTTATTATCATTAGATAAAGAGAGGAGCCAATTGTAATATACCTTAATATTGCCAGGAGAACTGGATAACAACTTCACACTGCAAGCTGTGCATGTTGTCTCTTTAAATTACCAGATTAATTTAATATGACGCCAGTCTTAAAAAAAAAAATCACAACACAGTTTGAGAGTTAAGAGTTACATTCAACTACTGTTCAAGTAGTTATGCCTACCTTTGAGATAATCTGGAGGCATTATTAAAGCTTGTTTCTGGGGAAATTCATTACTGGAAGAATTAACCTCTTTTTTCTTTCGGTTTCACCGCAGGTCTTTTAAGATCAACAAATATATTTTCTCAATTTATATAAATTACCTACTGAAATTTTATTGCCACCATTGTGAAAGAGAAATAATACAAAACCTGCACCAATGCAGGAACCTGACATCCTGGTTTGTGTAATTTTATGTAAAAGAGTCAGACTGTACTGTCTTGTTTTCATTACATACATTTATGTATGTTCATTAGAGATAAATATACACAGATACCAAAATCTTATATAACACTATTACAGCTACACAGGGATTCCACATTCAAAACAGTATGTAAATGCATCTAGTCAAGTACTTCTGACCTATTTTGTTGAGTATATTTTTACATATATAATTGGGTCATGTTCCACTAATATAATGCTTTCCTCTTCAACTCATTTTTATTCATGTATTTTATCACATTTCAACAGCTTCTGCTAATCCTATTCTCTGTCATATTTGGATTAGAGCACTGTAGAACTTTAACATCATTTCAGCTGACAGATAGGACTTCTGCCAACCCTAAAGATGTGGGCGGTAAAGGCTGCAGAGTGAAATGTTTTTCTTCATGCGTACCTATTAGTTACAGTCCCAGGCTGCATTAAGAGACCTGCAAACAAAGATCTAGATTCAAGAAGTGTTCGAAGAAAATGCTTCAGTCCTTTTTATGATTAATATTTGTAATCCAACTATTAAATAATTCACAAAGAGAGCTCACTTTCAGGCTGCTAGGTGGGTCAACACACCTGGAAGCAATAGCTATTTACATAATACAGATGAAACCCTTGAAGAGAGGTGCTAGGATTTATAAATCATTTTTATGATAACTGTAACAGCTATTTTGCAAATACCTCCCTTCCACAGTTCCCTCTTTAAGAAGCCCCCTTCCTAGATTTCTGGCTGTGAGTCTTCCCTTTTCATAGCATTTTGAAAGTAAAAGCGATTAAGTGGTAGGCAAATTGTCTCCTCAAATCAATGACACAATGAGGTCAGAGAGAACTGTATTTCCATGGGAATATAGCAGGTTGAATGCTTCCTGCATACTCTACAGTTGTGCATATAATTTGTCTATATTTATCACAACCCTCTTCTCCCCCAAACTTAGATTAAAATAATGCTATGGTTGCTAAGGTAAGTGCTCTAACATTAAGACAAGACAGAAGTGAAATGGCCAGTGCAAAGTTAATTCAGCCCCCTTGTGCAACACAGATTTTAATTCTTTTATTTTTTTTAAGGCTTTACACTTTTTCTCCACAGGATCCTGCTTCATTTTGTGCACAGGATGCTCTGGGGATTAATTTGGGTTATGTAGTGAAGGAGACTGTCAGTAGAATTCCAGCTTCATTTGCTGCAGTAATAGGAAACTGTAGTAAATGAAGCAGAGGACTGCCTCTATCTCTTCCGTTCCCTTACGCACTCCCAGATCCCTTCTCTGCCTCCAAGAGGTAACGCCTCTGACCAGGCATTTCACCTCTTCCCTACAACTTCTCATCACCAAGAATGGCATCTGCCTCCAGCTTGGTGCTATCACCTGAACATGAACAACAGGTATAGGTGCCCTCTTAACACACTGTCTGGGCAGCTGCAGAGAGAGCACAAGATTAGGAGAAATGGGATATGCAGGCTCACTAGTCAAGACGAACTGTTGTGACAAGGTACCATCAGATCCTGAGATAGCTAACATACAAGCAGTAAAACAGAGTGGCTATTGCCTATTTTGGTGGGGGACAGCTCTGGGTATCTTCTCATAGTTTCCCTTCAGATGCTTTGCCATTTGAGTCTATGCAGTCCATTAATTCAGACTTGCTGGACATGTTTATTAGAAATACTTCAGCATTCTTACCAACTCTATACTGTTTTAATAAACTTATTCATATCAGAATAACTATTTCAACTTTCATTCATTGACAGTCACAGCAAAGGCCTCTAAATCAATAAATGCTAGGAAGTAGATATAGCCCAATGACAATTTTATACATGACCCCGCCAGAACAACTGATATCAGCTTTTACTTAAATAACTAATTACCACTAGTAATACATTAAGCTTTTGAGTTCTTATTCAATTCAAACCTATCAGATCAAGAAAAAGAAATCAGGCAGCAGCCTTTTTTATGTGACCAGATGCAAAACCAAGTTTATCAGGGTGTAGGTGGCAACGACAGAAGCATGAAGTCATTACCAAGCATCAGAATCACAAACAGATCAATATGCAATTGTGGGAGTGAACAGCACACACAGTGACTCCTACTAATTGAAGTCAGTTTAGCTGAAACTTTCATGTGATGCATCTCTGTCATATACCTCAGAGCTGTATGCCGTGAGAGCAGTGAACAGGAAGAGCAGCTGCCTAGTCTGAAAAATCAATTTGTTTTTATTCCTTGCACTCAGATTCCGGATTATCAAAAGCATATACTGTAGCTCTATTCCTACATTTCTAATCCTATTCTACATACATTTCACATTCAAACTACAGTATGGTAATTGTAATACAGTTGGGGTCTTTTTCTCTGAAACACAACTCGACAAACCATAACTATGTGACATTTCACCATGTAATAGCTTTTCTAGTCCCCAAATCAAAAAGGAGATAAACATT
This sequence comes from Pezoporus flaviventris, assembly GCF_033815535.1. Classification (NCBI taxonomy): domain Eukaryota; kingdom Metazoa; phylum Chordata; class Aves; order Psittaciformes; family Psittacidae; genus Pezoporus; species Pezoporus flaviventris. The sequence goes on from NW_026892564.1 coordinate 8,689,282, forward strand.
TAAAGTAACTTGCAAAACATTTTTTTTTATATATGTTTTAGGTCTAATTCCTGATTTCCTAATACTTATGATAAATATTCTTAAAGCACCTCATGAAAAAACAGCTGGGCTTTCTCCATTACACTCAACATGTACTCCTACACGCAGCTAACTTCTGGAAACAATGAGGAATACTTCACTAATGATCAAGGACTAAGAAGTGCCATGCACACAGCTATATCTTTATGCTTGTTATAAGAGATGTTATAAATTTTGTAAAAGTTTTTAAACTATCCACCAAAGACCAGTAAAACTACAAAGCTGTTTGGATTAGAAACAGTTCTTTCCAAAGGTCAAAAGATAATTTTTAAGTTTCAGATCTCTTCACTATCATACCCACATAACAAAACTAACCCGTAATTTTTAAGGCTGCATTAGGATATCTCCTAATGAACATAGGCTTTCATGCAGGAAAAAGAAAACAAAAGCAAAGTGTTTTCAGTATCAACTTTATCACTTCACCTACATTTCTGCATAATAAATTTTACAGCACTGCAGCTTTTACATCCCTGCTGACTGGTACCCCCAGGGAATGCCACACTCTTTGCCGTCATATCACGTGCTGATTTCCTTACTCGTCACGTATGCAGTACAGCCATTGTATTCCATTTTCAAGGCCCACAGGTTTCCACAATGTTGAGCAGCCTCAGTGCTGGTTAAGATGCTACTCTGGCATACCTATCATACTTTAAACTCGTGCTCCTTAGGTTGTGGGTCCTTTATTTACCTACTTACATGTAATACTGTTTTTTACTGAACTTGAAAACTACAACATCCTTTCAAGCAATGCTATCAATGAATAAGATACTTAATTTCTTTTACATGTCTACATTCCTCCCTCTTACAGAGTTGCATGTTCTAAAACTAAAAAACACCATTTTCAGTTTCCCTTTCTAATATAGCATTTAGCCAGTGTTAACTCCCTGAAATACTCACACTAACTTTATTCCTTATATTCATCTTATTTGTGAAATTTTCCTGGAAAGAAACTGCACAGAGCAAATTCATAATAGCAAGGAACTGAGGTAGGAAGTTGAAAGTATGTATTCATACTTTTAGAAAGCGATTTTCATACACCAATAATATTTTCTGCTTTTATAAAGTTAAATTTGCATATTTACATTCTAATCTGACCAACCAAAAGAATTTTCAACTTATTTCATATTACATAAGTCTCAAGCACATTAAAGAGGCTTCTTTCTAGTGCATAGTCTAGAGATATTTATTAAATCTGTACGGTTTAAGTAGCTTATAAAAACAAGACAGCAAAGCTAGATATCGAACACCTCAAATTATAAGCAACACAATAATGCCACCAGCACTGCTGTCTGCTAAATTATGATATTCCACAGTTTTAACCACCTTTTGTTTGCATACTATTTGATAGACTTACATTGGCTAAAGCTTTTAAGCTCTACTAAAATAAATGTATACCCTTCTGAAGAGAAGACAGGGAATATATTTAACTGAACCCTTTCTTATTCACACTGCAGTTCCAAAGTTCATCTTAAATCCCAGTTCAATTTACTTCAGCCTTCTTCAGTAGGTTTCTCACAGCTCTCTTTGGCCTACATGCTCAAACAGCCAAGTCTGAGAGATACTTAACTTCTAGTGAGAATTACTCTTTACAGAAACAAACATGCACAACAGCTCCTTTTTGCTTGCTCCCTCTTCTAATATCTTTCAGTTTCTTTATTAAAATATCCTTAAGGCCACAGACAGGTTTCTAAAGCTGCATATAACCACTTAGAAACTGATGGCAGGTCAGGAATTCTGTTCCCCATCTCTTTACCAAAGTGGTATCTACATCTCTCAGTTAAGCTCTGTATCGATCAAAATTTCTGAATACATCAAAACTGCTTCTGTTTGCGAAAGGTTGTCTTCTGGCATTTCTGCTCTCTTGGGATACCTATGCTAAGCATTCGTTTACCTATCTCTCTCCTGAAGGTATGCCAAGTGTAGGCTTTGAGCATCTGCAGCGCTCACCTATAGGCAATATCAGGAAAAGAAAAGGAATCTATCTTCCATTTTAATTAATAACCAAAGGAATAGTTACCACTTACGTATTCTATGCAGTGTCTTAAAAACATAAAAAAATATTAAAGAAATAATCCTAAGATCAAGACTGGAATGCCATGTATCTTCATTCTGAACTACTTCTGGGAAAGAACTTGAAAGAACAGATCATCACATGAGCAATATTCAACACTACCTCTTCCTCCCTTAAGGGAACAAAAGCAGACAAAGGTACCTTTATGGAAATGATACATGCATGCTTATTTTTAGAAGAGGGTTCAAGGCGACCGAAATCTAAGTCATCAAGGACAGTTTCAGGCAGCTCAAAGACAAAAGCCAAGTGGTAGCACCAAGACAGAAGCATCTTTACAGCATTTTGCAGCATTGAGAATTCCCATTCCAGCTTTTAGAAAACCTGCTCTGAGATGCCCAACTTGTCATATATGGAGTTAATTTCCTGTGCCAAGGTTCTAAATTCCATACTAGATAACAGGAAGTGGCAAGATAATTATGATTTTTCAGCATCACAGAGGACATCGGACTAATTAACCTGAGCACAAGGTTAAACAAACAACCACCACCCCAGCTATCAACTGTCCACACATCTTACTATTTGATTGCTTACTGTGCTGTTAGGGTGCAGGGTCCTGCGAGGGGCTGCCTGGTTCTTTTGATGTTTTCCTCAACTATTATAAGGCATTAACCTAAAGTCTTTCACTATCATGGGAAGTTATCACTTAAAGCTCTGGAACTATTTTCTGAAGTGTGCTTCCTATGACTAGGAACAAAAACCTAAAGATTTATGTTTGTTTGGGCATCACGTAGGGAACAAAAGTTTGTTGCATAGTTATTCCTCCAAATTATATAGTATTCTTACACCTGAAATCTGACTCTCTTCCCCTAAAGCTCCACCAACAGAACTGTCAAAAAAAGGGTTTTATCAGCATGTGTTATGTAGAGAAAAGCTTGGAAATCTGTGTTTGGGAAGGAAACAGCAAGTAATGGGGGGCAACTCAGGCTTCTTCAGGTTTTTTGGTACTTGACACTGGCATTGTAATAATCAATTTGTAGGCTTTGTAGCAGCTTCTTTACATGTCACTTTATTGTGTTTCATTAAAAGAACGTCTTCTTTTCATGAAAGATTAATTTTGCAGCTCTAAAGCATTAGTTATTCTAGCCATTCTGTTCAAACTTAACTGATGGACACCTAATATGGGTAATTTAAACGGAATAGTTACATATATTCCTGCTATCCTTAAGGATACAAAATATCTAGTATTTGCACACATACTTACATATACATATTTCCATATTCACCCTCAGGTCTGGACATCCATAAAAACTTTATAATCAAGGGCTCATCTCTGAAGAACGGGAGAGACTATTTACATGCACAATACTTAAATGCTCAAAGTGTGGCTACCCAAGACAACACTTCAAGGACACTCCTGAAACATCCTGGCTAAATGACGCTTATTTAGCATCTCTGAGTTCTCTCCCACAAACACAGAATGACAGAGAGTATTTTAGGGCTCCTAAAAATAGGAAAGACATGCCCAGGGTCAGAAAAAGCAAAACCATGCCAGGCTAAAAGCATTATTACTGCCAAACATGTGCAAGCTCTGCAATACGAATGTATACTGTACATAGAACTATATAGTTATGTGCACACATCTAACTCAGGTAAAATAGGAACACTATTACTTAAATATGTGGGATTCACAGTAGCATATATGCAGTCAGAGAAAGAGAAGAAGCATGAGCAACAGATTTCTGCTGAGATTTTATACAAGTTTCAGAAATCTGTTTTGGTGCACCAGGAGGCATCCTGCCTCTGAGACCTTGAGAAAAAAAATGCTTAATGGCTGGTCTCTCTGGATCTCATTAAGTGGTCATGTAAACAGCAGGGCACTGAAAGGTACTCAACAGAAACCTCTTAGTAACATTTTATGTCACCATGTAGTTTGTATTCTATTTGTTCCTTAGGAAGATTTAGATATTAATTCAGGTTTGCAGAACCAAAATATCATATATGAGAATCTGTGCCTGAATACTACGTAGAGTACGTATCAGCTACAAGTACGAATAAAGACAAAATCACACAAACACAAAACACACATGCTGACAACAAAGTAAGTATTATGGACATGCTGTTCATCTTCATTCAACGGTGTTCTGTGACAGTGAGTAAGTAGAAACCTACTTAGTTCATTTTTTTAGACCACTGTGCATAGACGTTTCCAAGCTATGATTAGACAAAGTAAAACACACACTAAACTTTGGAAGATTGATCAGATTGGGCAATATTTACATCACAAAGCCCAGAATCAAAGCATACATGTAAATTAAGAATAAGAAAGTACCTTATTGCCTTTCTCTACCCATTTATACAGTATAGTCCTCCACACTTTTATCACGAAAACCACCTCTTCTTGCTGAACACAAGTCAGTAACATCACAGTATCACAGTATCACAGTATGCTAGAGATTGGAAGGGACCTTGAAAGATCATCTAGTCCAATCCCCCTGCCGGAGCAGGAACACCTAGATAAGGTTACACAGGAATGTGTCCAGGCGGGTTTTGAATGTCTCCAGGGAAGGAGACTCCACAACCTCCCTGGGCAGCCTGTTCCAGTGTTCCGTCACCCTCACTGAGAAGAAGTTTCTTCTCAAGTAGAGAAGACATCTACTTGTTTTCACAGACAGAAGACTACAAAAATCCTTGAAAAATGTTTACCTAAACAAACTAAAAATTCCATTTAAGTTTTTACCCCTAAACTAGTGGGAATTAATGAACCTTTTTGATGCAGTCATCACGTGTGCCTAGGCCAAACAGTCACTACTTAGGCTCCCACTGTAAGCAACAGTGAAAGAGCTTCAGCATTAAAGGATGATTCTTCATCCTAAAATGGCTATGTAAAATAGGGATAATGAAATAGCCCTTTTTCTCTGTCTCTTAATGACAGAAAGTCACACCCTTAACAGCTTGGATTACTACAGGTACCTCTAGGGTGGTTAAGTCAGATGACACGGAGTATATTCCAAAATTTATAGTAGTATTTTATTACACATCTACTCAACGCGTACTGGAAGACAAAGGGCTTGGTGCCAACTTCAAAGAACTAACAGCCACTGTACTGGTCTAGCAAAGTGTGGTGTACCTATTAATCATGTCACACAGTACAGCTGTGCTTATCTTAAAGACCCAGCACAGGATGCATCTTGCCATTATCTAGGATATCCTGGATGGGGAAGATAGGCAGCCTATAACACAGGATCAGGCTTATCGACCTAGCAACTTTCTCTATAGTCATATCAGTCATGTGGTCAAAGTTCCCCTACCTCATTTAGTTTCCTCTACCATAGGAATAAACCTTGCCTTTGGGTCAAGCATGGATAAAGCCTGATTTTAGCAGGATGCATGCCCAGGTCCTGCTGAAAACAAGGCACTTACAAATGTGCTTCAAGCTGGGCACTGCTGATAGAAAATTTACATTTACAAATCTTGACCTGCTTAAACAGCAATAAGAATTTAGCAATGCAGTTTTGTCCTTCAGCCCAAAAACTTGGGGATATTTTCTGTCTAGCACTGCCTCTCATATATGCTTGAGAAGGACAAGATTGTGTCCTGGTTTTAGCTTGCATTGAGGTAATTTTCTTCCTAGTACCTGGCGCAGTGCTGTGTTTTGGATTTAGTCTGAGAATAATGCTGGTAACACACCAATGTTTTTTAGTTGTTGCTAACCAGTGTTTACACTAAGTGAAGGACTTTTCAGCTCCTCAAACCACCCCACCAGCGAGTAGGGTGGAGGGGCACAAGAAGCTGGGAGGGGACACAGCCAGGACAGTTGACCCCAACTCATCAAAGAGATAAAACATACCATATGATGCCATGCTAACAACATAAAGTGGGGGAAAAGCTGGCCAGGGCCACTGCTCAGGAAACAGTTGGCACTGGACAGTGGGTGATGACCAGTTCCATTATGCATAACTTGTTCTGTATGTTCTAATTCTCTTATCATTATTTTCTGTTCTATTAAAACTGTCTTTATCTTAACCCATGAGTTTTACTTTTATTTTTCTCCCTAGTTCTCTCCCCCGTCCCACTGCAGGGGCAGGGGTGTGAGCAAGCGGCTGTGTCTTGACACTGTCACATCCTTAGGACATTAAGCTTTTCTTCATCTATTGCAGTAAGTATCAAGCTGTTTGTCACAGTAGCATGTCTTAGATATTTTTTCCTCTGGGAAGAAAAAAGCTCTTCAACACACTGACCACATCTTCAGTTTGGGCATATGTCCCAAGTAGATCTATTTTGAAAGCAATGAAGCACAGCCTAAAATTGAATGGGATAATACGTTGCTATCTTCTACCATGGAAGGTAACTCCTGTGCAATTTTTTCTTATACTATTTGTAGGAAAGTAACCTTTGAACTCCTTACATGCAATGCTAATATCGTTATTGTCAGCATAATTGATATTTTTCTTCCAAAAATATAAAATACTGAAAAATGAAACAGTACTGAAAAGTATGCATGAAAAAATTGGAGATACTATTTTATGTCAGGTTTAGATATTGCTCCAAGTTCGTCTCGCAGCTTGAACATGTCCCCTCCCCAGCCCCACCGATTTCCTATTCCTGTGAATGTTGCAATGAAATCATCTCAGAAAGTCAAAATATGGAAAAGGCAGGGAAAAAAATCCTTTACGTATCTTGTCATTCTTAACATATGAACTACTTACACTTTCAGTATACCTAGGTTTTGTTCAGTTGTCAAAGGAAAGTACTAAGTCATTCTGCTCCTCAATAAGGATAGCAATCTTAAGGCGCAATTACTTGCATAATTGGAATTTGGAAGTTTTAATGAACTCTAGTTTGTACAATGCTGTCCATCACAAGTATGGACAAGAACAATTGAGCGAGTTATATTTGCCTTTATAATATGCAGAATTAAAAATGATTACTCATTTTGACAAAGATCGATATGTCTGAAGTGTTCACTGTCACCAAGTGATTTGAGTAACGACTGATTTTCTGCTGCTGAACAGAAACTAAAGCTACTTAAGCAACACAAATGTGTCTCTAAATGTTTCTGGGGTTTTTTACTAGTATTCAGTATTAAAGGGACCGAAAAAAAACTCTGGCATTCTCTGATGTGCTTAGAACATGTCATCAATGGTAATGTTTTCCACATGGGACTTCTACTTCCTTTTGCAGCTATTTGATCTGACAGCCGTCTGAACTTACACACGGTTATTTTTAAACACTGCTATAATACAGCAGAGGTAAAAACAACTTCGATTTCCAAATGGAAGTTTTTAAATGAATTTCAGAAAATTTAAGCCACACAAAAGACTCAAGATAAAATCTTGCCACAATAATGACTGGGTGACTAAGGTTTCAGAAGACAACATATTTGCTGATAAAGCATAATGACAAGTGCCAGGGCTCAACCGCATTACTAAGACTAAAGCACTGTCTGCAACTGTAATTGCTTAGAAATTTGAGTTATTTGGAAAAAAAAAAAACAAAAACAAAACAACAAAAAATTATGCCCCTTTCATAAGCTATCTGAAATATTGCATAGAATCCTCTTAATTTCTCAGCTATGCCTTCACAAGTAAACATATCAATAACGTGTGGTCTGAAGAGATTCTCGGCTTAGATAGGCAGTGTTTCTCTTACAAAAATTTTCTTGTATGATGGAAGGTTTCCCCAAGATCTCCTCCCAGCAAAATTAAATCTACACACAGTAGTCGTTTGATAGCAGTATCTCTTGCTTTCATTTCAAAAGTTTGTGGGGGGTTTTAAATAGAAGTATACTTTCACTTGTATAGATCACTTTAACATCAGAGGGATTTCCAGATGCTCAGAGACCCACAGGCACAGATCACTGTGTAGGATGACTGCCTTACCACAAGGACTTTAGGGCTTACCCAAACACCACCATGCTTTCTAGCAGAATGCAACAAGAGCACTAAAAAAGCCAGACTTTAGTCACTGAAGAACAGGTGATTAACCCACTGAATTGATGAAAAACATAGGGCCAATAGGGTAATACCTAATCACCTTGTCTATGTATTAATAACAGGGTTTTTTATTATATACAGGACACCTCTTTAGCCTTTCCAGTATAGAAAGTGCTATTTGCATTTTAAACGGAGCGTAGTGCAAACACCTGTGTTTAATTATATTTCCATCCTACTCCCCTCAGAATTTTTAAAAAGTATAGGATGAGACGTGTAAGCGAAGAAAAGCATAGGGGAAATGCCTGGTCAACTCAAATCCTAACATACCCATCGGCAAAATCAATCCAAGAATTGTGTTTGGGTGTTCCAACAAAGGAGCTCGTGAGTGTTTAAGGTCTCTTCAAGAGTGACATCATACCTTTAAACACATGGTGCTGACTTTGTGTTTTCTCACACCATGTCTCTTCTCTGGTGAGGACTTTTTCAAAAGTGAAAATAATATAATTATTTACATATTTCACCTAATGTACCTGATGTTACACCAAGAACTCTGCTACAGCAGGATGAGAAAAAGAAATAGTTTACCAAAACCAGCACCTGAATAGAAGTTTAAAATGCTTTGGTACTATGGACACATTTAGAAACGCTGACAAATTCAGTTTCATTAAAAAGGCGATAGGTGGCTGCAGTTTTGCATTTCAGTTTCTGAACCTTGAAATCTCTTCCTCCCACAAAAGGAATCTGCTTCAAAGCTTCCGTATCTGGAAATGAAAGTACCAGAGTAATTACTACAGCATGGGCTGCCAAACTGCTCTGAACTGGCTGGCATGACCAGCACGTTGGGCTGCTTAATGAGAAACTCCTGCAGCTGAAGAGACTGGGCTGTGTGTGTCCCCACCCTCATGTGCATTGCAGCCATTTGGAAACAAACAGCTCAATCATGAAAGAGTAAATTTGAGGAAAAATTCAGATCCCTGATTTCAAGGAAAAAAAAAAAAAAGAAAAAAAGAGGAGATATTTATCTCCTTACTGCTCATGTTCTTCCTCTTTTAAGGATCACCAAAGATGCAAGCCTTTCTTTATCTCCTTCAGTAAGTACCCTTTTTAACAACTACATTAAGAGCATCACCCATGGAAAACAAAGAGTCAGTTATAAGAGGCAAGGGCTAGTGCATTGTTCACCTGCGGATGATGCCCTAGTCAGAGGCTTTGCAGACCCAGCAAACATGCAGCCTAGCAAGTTTCACTGAAGATTTCTGTCAGGTCAGCATGACCCTCTGAGTGATTGCTTGTACACAACTGAATTTAAAGCCACAGCATCACCTCTCTCTCTCTCAGTAATACTCAAAGAGAACCAGCAGTTGGAGGAAGGCAACAAGAAGTTAAAACAAACGCTGTGCATCATCTGGAATCACATTTTGAACAAGAACTGGTCATCAAAAAGCCACACTAACAAGGTGCTATTTAGCTTGGCCAACTTCACAGCAGCTCCAGCCTGTGCCCCAGCAAGCGCCCAGGCCCTGGCTCTACCTACAACAGCTACTGAGAGCCAACCCCAGCTGCTCTGAAGTTTGGGACTCCACCTTTAATGAGCCTAATTAATTTACTTTCAAGGTAGCCTGACTCCAGATTGCACTGTATTTTCCAAGTGTTTTCCATAAAGCTGGGGGAAGAGATGCACGCTCCTTTTGAGCCTTGCCATGATCCAGGGCACCCCTCCAGTTTAGGAGCTGTCCAGCGCCTCTCCTGAACCAAGGGGAAAGACCCAGTGCTGGTTCTCAGGAGGGCCGAGGGGGAAAAAATAGCAAAAGGGAAAACACCACAGAACACAGTTCTCTGAAGGAAGATTAAATTGGGATTTGATTATTACAGCCAGTCCTCAGATAAAGAATTACAACTGCTAAAAGCCTTTTTTTTAAATACCCTTTTTAACATGATGTGATACAGAAACAGAGATCACTGCCCTCATCAAGGTGCTTTTATTTCCTTATTCACTCACTCAGTTTTCTAACATAAATTTTCCTCTGCTACTGACAACTTCTGCATTATTTATACAACAGTCAAAGTATAATTGGCCTCTTTCACATGAGTGAATATCGACGTATATGAGGAAAAGTAGGGCAAGGAGAGAATGCAGAAGTGACAATTTCCATATTCGTACAGAAAACAGTTGTACTCTGACAGCGTGACAGAGTTTAGATGTACTGTAGTTCTGCATTTATATATAGTTGATGTCTAGCTTATAAAGGTTCATTTAGCTATAAAAAACATGTTTAGCTGCTAACTCAAAGGAGGGTAGAAATGAATGAGAAATTCTCGTGACCAAAGATGTCAACAAGACAACCATTCTGATGTGATGTAATTTTTCAGAGTACCGGATTTTTCTCTCTAGACCATTCTAGTTTTGATTTACTTTTTACCTAACATGAAAATACAATTCCTACTATACACAGTACTGTGACAGCAATTGCCAAATCCCAGTTTTTAGAGGAAGAAAGCTTAAAACACACATCCTATTTTATTCTCCACATTACCACCTTCTGTTTTATTTTAATATAGCAGATTTTTTCCCAGATTTTTTTTCCCTACAGCACTTTAATGAATATATATATATATTACATCCTGAAGCTTTAACATAACAGTGTATTCCCATGCAAAGAGATGCGATGCCATGAATTTAAGGGAGTCACATATCACCAAGATCACCAGAGCAGATTTCTACAAGCAAATTACACAAAGCTATTTAAACAGATCCTGCACTACAGCTCAGGAAACCTGATTTCATCTGTCATACAACACAGCAAAACTACAGCCCTGAAGTATATTAGGGTTGTACATAAAGGAGGGGTGGCTGTGCGCAGGGAGGCAAGAGGGAAGAACCAAGTTAACTCCCAAAGCAGTGTGCCTGTTCAGGTGCAAAACTTACTGCACTTAGAATGGGGAAAGCACACCATCTAGCAACATAGGAGCTGCTGCTTTTTTTCTCTCCTCGAAGAGCTTTGCTGACCAGAGGAGAGGCAATACGACAGGCCTTCCTGTACTTTGTCAAGCACAATTATTTCCATCACTACCATTTCTGCAGACCTGCTTGGTTCCCTGCATACTTCGAGCAAGATCAAAAGCCTAGCAAAGCTGACAGAACTCTCTGTATCAGCTTTAGTATTTAGGTTTCAGAAAACATCTGAATTGATGTGACTCAATGTCACCTACAGTAACATAGGGTGTCTCCTTTCAGGCAAACCCACTTTCACTAGCACAGACTGGACAAGACCAACTTCAACAAACTGCCCATAACTATGAAGTAAACCGTCACCCCCAACACAACGGATCTTTACTTATAGTTTTACAGACAAGATGTCCATCTTTCCATGGAGCTGAGGGTAAAGTTTTCACTACTATTAAGAACTCTACTTCAAAATACAAAGTTTATTCTTTCCTGGCAGCACTGCACAGATTCTGCAGAGAGACAGATTTGCTATTCTATACAGCTAAACATTTCTCTCCAAATACTCTTTTTAAAGCCAGGCTCTTGAACAAAGTTAACGCACTCCTGAAGTTGAAGTATTCAAAATATCAAATACAAATTGCTGTATCAAATACAGCAATAACTGCAGTAAAACAATTTGAGCTGGATTTTAATTGGATACTTCCAAATACACCATCATACCCCTTCGGAGCAATAACTTTTCTTTATTCACAACTGTTAAAAGCAATTTTAAGCAGTCACCACACAGTAGTTTCACACAGAGAGCTAATTCTCCTCTTCATAGAAAAGATGGTATTGTGATTAGCACTATTAATTTGGATTCAGGAACCTGGGTTCAGTTTTCAGCTTTGCCAAGGGCTCCCCAGTAAGGCCTCAGGCATATCACTTAGGATTCAAGTGTCCCATGTCAGGTGTCTAAAAATCAGCTGATTAAGTCTCATCTAGTGATCCCAGACTTTTTATAGTCACTGGGAAGGAACAGATACCTCCAGAGAGCAGCCTGCCTCACACCAAGATAGCTGCCTAAGATAGGTCAAATGAATCACCTTCTGAGGATACTTAAAGTTAAATGAGATGAATCCCATCCTTAATCTCCTTCTGCCATTGATCCCCATCTGTCATAAGAGATTTATGTTTCAGCACAGCAACAGAACACTACTTTGATTGGCTACCACGTAATAAAAATGACTACCTGATGTGGACAGGGTTGTAGACCTCACAAAAAGGCTAATCCTAAAATCTTTACCTGAAGTCTTCAAGACAGGCTTCCTGAGTAGTTACGGGTTTGCCTTTCAGTTTGTTTCACCCAGTTACCCTATCATGCACCAGAGTGATAGTGTATAAGGACTAGATGTTCTCCTGCTTTTAACTTCTCACTGAAAGGGGAAGCAGAAATCTTGAATAATTACATCAACCTCCAGACAGATAAACTGGCTCCTATAGTAGGGAAGCTGATGTACCAGAACTTTGCTAATTCCTCTATCAAAGAAACCTTCAGAAATTGCTTTCTGGCATGAAGAAGCTAGGCTCTTAAGTATTCCTGGGGCTGGAACTAGTTTATCTACTTCATGCCAGATAAATTCCCTCCTGGCCACATAATGCTAAAATCCAGACCCTCTGTACCATCCCACCTGCAAATAATTCATGTCCCAGTTGCAAGGACGGCATTAAGCATAAAACAGCTTTCTTCAGTAACAAGCCAAACAGTTTGCACAGTTTTCAACTAGAAAGTGGCAAATAAGATTGCTGGGAAACAAGAAACTTGTTTTGTTTAAAACTGATGAATTCTTAAGCTATATCAGGATGAAGGGAAAGAGATTGTAAAGAGTCACCCAGCATAGCTTGAACTTAGAGCTCTAAACTGAGCGTCCAAATCCCCTAGTATGAACAGTAAAGCCTTAACGACCGGCAAAACATACATACATCTAGCAGAGTGCCTAACAGATAACCATTCGCATATTCAGGTATGAAGCTTCCATGACACAGTTAAAATCCCTTTGAAGGAGAAGGTTGATATGATTATGGCAACAAAGTGTTTACATGAATTTATCACTGGGGGCGTTAAATAATGGCACTTTTGCAACATTTGGGCTAATTTTTTTTTCTTTTTTTGCACAACAGTCCATGTCCCCAGTCAAAGATCTGGATCCTATTATGCTAGGCACAGTATAAACACGTTACAAGGTATGTCAGACCCTGTTCTAAAGAGACTGCAGAGCAAACACTGCTTCTCACAAACACGAAGCAGCTCTTGATGAAACAGCTGTCACCGGCTACAACCCACATTTGGAATTCACCATGTTAACAGAAGATGTGGAGAAGTAAGCCATCAGCCCTGGATCTTTTCCTTTATTCCATAACAAAAATCAACTAAACAAAAATCAAACAAACGAAAATACCAAAAAAAAACCTTGTCGACCATACATTAGGATGTGTGCCAAAAAAGTAAAATACTGCTTTTGATTTTTCCAATGTGTTTAGGCAAGCAAGCAGCCTACAAAATCAAAATAAGCTTAAAAGCCTAACTAGCTATTCTAAGTGATGGTGACAGTAAATTACTTTTTATGCAGCTTTCCAATTCATCTATAAGTGCTTTGAAGAAGGGGGAGAAATAAATCTAGATTTCTGGGATCTAATTCAGCTCATCTAATAAAAGGAAATATGATTCACTAAGAAATACATTAACAAGAATTCTGCTCTAAATGAGCCAGAATTGCATGTACAATATTAGGACAAGTCCAATGGAAAAAGCAACGTGGCCTGAAGCAGTTGCTTTGTAACAGCAAACAAAATTTCAGCATGTGTCTGTTTCAGGCTCACTCTGTGTGCCTTATCTAGGAAAAAAAAACCCACATATTTACTACTGTTGAAACTGATAGCTATTGCACACACTGTGACTGTATCCACCATTTGCAAGGATACTGGCCCATATGTTGAATACACTTACTGCATGTTAAAGACTAACAGACTTTTTGTGACTAACCAGCTAACATTGGTTCCATCTCTGCTATGCAGTGTTTATGTAGGTTGTAATCTTTATATTTGCACCAGCATGCACAGAATTTTTGACCATCACTGAACAACACACAGCCCCTCCACTCTCACGCCTGACTGATAAGCCCATTAACTTTAGTTCCTCTTGGTCCTACCAAAATTTCACATACATACAGAAAACTCATACACCCTGTAATAATAGGGCAATAGCTTTAAACTACAACAAACTTGACTAATCACAATCAATAAACTTGGTGGTGGTCTTTAAGAGAGGGAAAGTTCCAGTACATTCCCTTATTTTTTTGAAGTACCACAGCACAAGATAAACACTAATTACAGTTCTACATTAGCATCCTTCCGGTATCTGAAGGGTGCCTACAAGGATGCTGGAGAGGAACTCTTCACTAGGAACTGCAGTGATAGGACAAGGGGTAATGGGTTAAAACTTAAACAGGGGAAGTTTAGATTGGATATAAGGAAGAAGTTCTTTACTGTGAGGGTGGTGAGGCACTGGAATGGGTTGCCCAGGGAGGTTGTGAATGCTCCGTCCCTGGTGGTGTTCAAGGCCAGGTTGGATGAAGCCTTGGGTAACATGGTTTAGTGTGAGGTGTCCCTGCCCACAGCAGGGGGGTTGGAACTAGATGATCTTAAGGTCCTTTCCAACCCTAACTATTGTATGATTCTATGATTCCTTACAATACACCTCTCCAACTTTGCATTTAGAACTTACTCAACACGATTTTCTCTAAGATTGATTGAAGCAACTACCTTTAAGTATCTTACCAGCACTATAGCTGTAAGTAGAACAGGCTGAACTAGTATTTTTCACAATTTAAGGATAAGTTCTTATATTACCTTATCTGCATAACTCCTAAGCTATTCAGAATCATCAACACATTTATCCCCAAAGGACCAATGAAATAGCCAATATTTGGCCTAATGGAACAAAAACCTTGAATAATTTGTTAACTATAACAATCTGAATATGCCTTCAGCTAGGCTCAGTACTCACTACATCCTCTTGTGGTCTTCTGTCAACCCTTTCAAATTCATACATTTACCAAAACATCCAAAGCAAACACTGCAAACTATACAAAGAGGTTGGAGTTTTACCTCCCTAGAAGGCATTACTTTTTTTCATCACAAAAAAAGGTCACAGAACTGAGTGGGAGAAGGCAATAACACCACAAACTAAGGCAACCAGGTGATAACCCCCTCCAGCAAATAAATTAGCTTTATTCTGTGGAATCAGATAACACCATTGAACTCTTAAACAGTTTTAAATGCAGCTGAAGAGCAGAGCCACTCTAAGAGCCAAATTTCAACCCAAAGCAAATTAAATGCTCCCAGTTTATGTTAATACTAAAAGGATTTTACTTTTTTTAAGCTATAGCCAGAAGAATATTTACAAGTTCCATTAAAATTATGCCAATTATTTTTCCTTCCACAAATAATCAGTGTATACACTTTGGAATCCCGTTGATGGGTACAGATACCTATGAGTATCTGGAAAGGCAGAAAAAGGTTCTGGCTTTAGGGATACACCTGAATCCTTCAATAATGGTGTAGAAAGTCTCTACTATGCCTGCAAAAGTCTGGTTAGTCACCTTCAATGAACATTTGGCTGGCTGTTGCTTCAGAAACCAGTTGATGCTACATGGATAAACAGTGCTCAGTTCAAAAGTCTGAACTTTAGCTGCCTGATATAGGGACAAAATATTTATGATTCTTCTTCTAAAATGCTGACTTTAATAGTGAGTTTTATGTCTTGTTCACCTATAACAGAACTGCCATCAATATTCATAAAGAATAATTTATTCTAGAGTACACAGCTCACAATTATTAGCCAGTGTACTATTTGTAAAGCCAATATTTGCATATCAAATATTAAAGTAGGTCCAAGTCATTATTAAAAGTGGACATATATTCTGAAAATGACAAATGCAAGAAAGAACACCTGCATATGACTTCAGGTGGTTTGGTCCTAGATGATTTTCACTTTTAGCATGTTCTCAGCCAGCTAAAAGAGCACTAAATACACATTAATACAGAAAATAGACCTTAAAATCCTATTATGTAGGCTTTACAAAAACAAAACAAATATACAAGATAAGAGCAGCAGAGGTCTTACGTAGCTACAGCATGCCAAGAAGAAGCAACCAAACTGTTTCAAGGTTACAGGGATATTTCCTGATGTTTCTCTGCTCTAACTAGCATCTGAGTAAGCTAACAAAGCTAGAAGCAAGCTGAATCTGAAGAGCAAGTGCAAGATAACTTCTTGTTACATGATTAAGAACAGCCCTGATGAGAAGGACTTGGGGGTGCTGGTTGACAAGAAGCTCAAGAGAAGCCAGCAGTGTGCACTCAGTCCAGAAACCATGCGCTGGGCTGCATAAAAACAACTGTGACCAGCAGGTCAAAGGAGGTGATCCTGACCCTTTACTCTGCTCTTGTGATACCCCACCTGCAGTACTGCGTTCAGCTCTGGGGTCCGCAACATAAGAAGGACATAGGGCTGTTGAAGTGAGGCCTGAGGAGAGCCACAAAGATGAGGGCACAAACCAGAGGGCTGGAACACCTCTCCTGTGAGGACAGGCTGAGAGAGTTTGGCTTGTTCAGCCTGGAGAAGGCTCTGGGAGACCTTGTAACAGCCTTCCAGTACCTAAAGGGGACCTATAACAAAGCTGGAGAGGGACTTTTTACAAGGGCAGGTAGTGACAGAACAAGGGGTAATGGCTTGTTCTGTCACTGTCTGAAACCAACAGACAGCAGACTTAGATTGGGTATTAGGAAGAAATTACCTACTGTGATGGTGGTCAAGACACTGGAACAGGCTGCCCAGAGAAGCTGTGGCTGCCCCATCCCTGGCACCATTCAAGGCCAGGTTGAATGGTGCCTTGAGCATCCTGCTCTACTGGAAAGAGCTCATGCCCATGGCAGGGGGGTGGAACTGGATGATCTTTAAGGTCCCTTCCAACAGAAACCATTCTATGATTCTAAAACTCACATGAAAAACAACTATCATGAAGTGATAATTATGGAAAAGAAAAAAAGGCATCTACTGTCAGACTTTTCCTGAGGAAATATTAGCAGGTCCCAGATATAGTTATTAAATGCAGCAGTTTAACAAATACATCTTTAATAAACATTCTGGCTGTTAGAAAAGAGGTAAACTTTAGTTTCAGGATCCAGCAATCCTTAAATTCAACCATCACTCTGCTCAGAGTCAAAAATGTGTTTGTATTTCACCCTCTCCTGGACTAACCAGGTACATATCCTTGGACACTCAATGGGAGGACACTTTCAAAGATAGTCTTGCCACTTCAGTGGAGTGCGGTATCACTCCCACAAGAGACACCCATTGTGTAAGCAATGCCACTAATTAACCATCCACAGCGTGACATGTGGAAAAAGAACATGGAAGATTCTCACCAAGATGAGTTTATCCTAATGAAAAGCCAGGTCGCTGGCTCAGATGCCAGGCACAATGATTGCCACCTGCAAGGCCAGCTCCAGAACAGGTATGGAAGAACACAGTTCTTCAAGTAGCACCTGACTGATGGGAATCTGCGAACTAATTAAGGCATGGTCACACAAGCCCAAGCCAGACTGATGGGACACATCCCACATTTGAAGGAGGGATTTGTTAATTAACAGGCATTAATAGGAATAGGATTCCTGTTAATTAGCACCGTTTATAGCTTTAGGACACATCTGAGGAACAAAATAAATGGAAGAAACAGTTGTCAATTTCAGGTCTCAAAAGATTAACACCAGATAGATAAATAAGCAGAAATTTCTTGTCAGTAAGGTGAAACAAAAGAGGATTATGGCATACAATGTCAGTTTAAGAGAAGTTCAGACAGAACCTCTTCACACTACATGAGTAACACATGATTTAATCTAGGAGGTGCGACAGAAGTTAATGGCAGCAAGTTCAACGGGTTGGGGATTTTAAGGCCAGAAGGACAGCTTATCCACTGGTACTCAAGGACTGGCACAAATCCGAAATCCAGCAGTTCCTACACCAAATCGACAACTTGTGCCTGGTCTCGCTAAAGAGATGAGAGATCTAGATCTAGAGACTTCACATGGAAAGGTGTCATCTCCTCAGTAACCTGGCCCAAACACTTGCCACTGATAGACAAAAAAATGGATACTTTATTTCTAGTCTGAGCTCTTGCAGCCTGCCTGCCTGACCAGACTGCTGCATGAGCCTTTACTGACTAAAGCACAATTTAACAGCCTGGGGTACATCAAAAGAAGCGTGACCAGCAGGTCGAAGGAGGTGATCCTGCCCCTCTACTCTGCTCTCCTGAGACCTCACTTGGAGTATTGTGTGCAGTTCTGGTGTCCTCAACATAAAAAGGACATGAAACTGTTGGAACAAGTCCAGAGAAGGGCCACGAGGATGATCAGGGGACTGGAGCACCTCCTGTATGAAGACAGGCTGAGGAAGTTGGGGCTGTTCAGGCTGGAGAAGAGAAGGCTGCGTGGAGACCTCATAGCAGCCTTCCAGTATCTGAAGGGGCCTACATGGATGCCAGAGACAGACTCTTCATCAGGGACTGTAGCAACAGGACAAGAAGAAGCAGGTTTAGGCTTAAACAGTGGAAGTTCATGTTAGATATAAAATTCTTCACTGTGAGGGTGGTGAGGCACTGGAACAGGCTGCCCAAAGAGGTAGTAAATGCTCCATCCTTGGCAGTGCCAGGCTGGACAGGGCCTTGGGCAACATGATCTAGGGTAAGGCATCACTGCCCATGGCAAGGGTGTTGAATCCAGATGACCTTAAGGTTCTTTCCAACCCTAACTAGTCTATGATTTTCACTGATGTGGGAATCAAGACAGCTTTCAGCATATGCAGCTTTCTAAAGAGAATGTTAAGCTTTTAGGAGTTTCACCAGGAAGCAGATTTGACACATCTCAAATGACACAAGTCCTGGATCCCTTCTCCAAATAAATTCTAGGCACCCAATATCCTTTCTGAAGTTGAGCACTTTTCTGACTCTCAACACTTCCATGTTCACAGCTGCATACGGCTTCTCTGCTCTTTAAAGTAATGACAGACGATGTTCCCTGGATCCAATCCCCATGTATTTTCTCAGAGCAACTCTGCAGGGGTAAATCATAAACACTGGAAGTAGGCAGAAGTGTTTCAGTTCACTTTATTAAAACACCCATTCAGACATAGTATGATGAGAAACCAAATTAAATCAGACTGTAACAGCACTTTTTTCAACTTTATTTATTAAAATTGGCACAAAAAACCCAGAAGTATTCTCATGAATGTGGATCTTTTATTTTATTTCAGGTCATTGTTAAAGGTAATCAATAGAGTTGGAATAATGGAAACTGCAATTCCCCATACACTATCTCTTCTCCAATCAAATAAATT
Organism: Pezoporus flaviventris; assembly: GCF_033815535.1. Taxonomy (NCBI): domain Eukaryota; kingdom Metazoa; phylum Chordata; class Aves; order Psittaciformes; family Psittacidae; genus Pezoporus; species Pezoporus flaviventris. The sequence continues at coordinate 8,708,682 of NW_026892564.1, forward strand.
TAAATCTATTCACACAGACAGTGATGCCTTTCTACAGCACTAACAATCAGAACATCACTCTAAGCTCATTTAAATGCTTTACTAAAGTCTAAAAACAAAGTTCATAATTTCAACAGGAAATAGAAACATTATTAATAAAAACCCCTTTCAAATATGGGGATTTTCACTGGGATGTACTGCACTATTAGTCTTTAGCCCTCAACTATTTGCCAATTGATTGTCTTCTATCAGAACAACCCCATGCTGTTAAGCTTTCCCTAAATTACCACCTTTAGCCTTAAAACACAAACAAAAAACCCCACTCTAATGTACTTGTCACATATTCTCCCAAGAATTCCTTCCACCTCTAAGATACGATGACAATAAAGAACGACTCCATTGCTTTGGACAAAAAAATAAAGAAAAATATTAAAACTGCATGACTACATGTCACAAGCGGTCATTAAGTGCTCCAAATCAGAAGAGTTCAGTCTAATATTTACCTGCCAATGATCAATGTGTACACATTTCCTAGAAAATTTCTGGAAAAAGTATGACTCCCAGAGACAGGGTCCTAAATGAGGTAAGCCATTTCTGTCAAGGAAGCTGCGAATGCTCGCAGCTTTCAAAGCTAGGTTGGATGTGGCCATGAGCAACCTGGCCTAGTGGAAGGGGTTGGAACTGGATGATCTTAAGGTTCTTTCCCACTCTAAGTCTATGATTCTATGATTTCCATAGGGCATTCCAGAAAAGCAGTCCAATTATTTCCAACTGCCATACCTATATGGTTATTCAATCACATGCAGATGAGGGAGTTTGCAGGCAAGCATTTCTCTGATCCCAGCTAGGCAAGGGCTGCCAACTTTCCCATACTCCCAACTGCTACAGTGATTTTCAACCACACACAAAAAAACAATACCCTTAAGAAAAAAGTACAAAACAGAACTTGATGGGCTTTTACACAACCTGATTTAATCATTACAGAGAAGCTTTGAAGCACGTATCCTCATGTATTTGAGGCACTGCACCACTTAGTCAACCATGGCTACACCATTAAAACTACTACAGTACATTTGGCTACTACCGCAAATGCTGAATAATGCACAGGAAACTTACAGCCAGCATCAAAGCATCCAAATTGGTTTTAGCTATTTCTAAATAAAATATTTTCCTGAAATATATTAATATAATTATTCAGAGTTAACAAATAATAAATAGTTTGCTTGGATAATTTCTGGTGACACTTTTTAAAATCTGCATGGTCTTCCATTTAGAAGAACCATATAAATATTAATAGCTTGTCAGATAACTATGCTGCACAGGAGACATTCTAGAGTTACTTAGTGTTCCGTTACATTCCTCCCAGCATCTTTAGGGATGGCTAAAAAAGCAGTGACATCCCGACTTGGCAAACCTCTGAGAATTCAAAAGACGGCAACAACACTCCCCCTAGGATGGAGCAGGGGAAGTGTTCAGTGCCTGCTGTTTGGGGAAATACCTCCAAACTAGCAGTGATAAGAAAACTGGTTAAGGAAAATAATCAACTCTCTCATAAGCATTTATAGTAAATGGAAGACCTATAACGTGCTACTCCTTACATCACTGGGGAAAAAAAAACATTAAAAAAGCCAGCCTTTAAAGCTTTCTGATTATAGACGTTTGTCAAAAATATCTCCTGAAGTATTACTTTCATTACAGCTCCTATCCAGCTTTTGGTCACTACATACCTCAGGAAAGTTTTTGGTTTATTTTATTTAAACCAAACAACTTCTTCTACAGACTGCTTGTACAAATCACTCAGCTGGTCCACGTAGCCCCAGAAAGAGGTTGCCTGTAGTCTGCTCTTATGCTCTCACCAGAAGAAATCATGAAGAACCCATGCCAGTTGTCCTCCTCCTAATGCATTCTGCTTTGGTATTTTATATTTCTGTAAAAGATGCAACACTATAACCAGCATTTCTAATCCCCCCTTAGTGGGGTATATTAGGAAGGAGTAAAGCCTACTCTAGCAAAGACAACATTTGTACGTAACCATCCAGAAAATATTTGTTAACCTAATGCTTTGTTTATTCAGTCTGGCAAATGCTTTTATTTTATCTTCAAGTATATTTAGTAAATGTCAGAGATGCACATAAATTCATAGTTGGCTAACAAGCCTCCCTTATGTGTATTTCAAATTAAGCTTCTTCCTAGATACGAAGTAATGTTTAAAACAAACATTTTATAGAGAATCAAAGTAAATCAAATTATGAAGTATTTTTCTTTGTGAAACTGCATATTTATATGGGCATCACCAGCAGAGGGAAGGCGATCACGATATCCACACGCAATAATTCCTCCATGCTTTTCTTCTGGATAGGCAGAAATATTTTCTTGTCCTTTCCAATTGCATTGCAAACTTTTGATGTCTCTTCCACAGCAGGTAATACGAAGTAGCGTGCACTCTTTATTCAGAACGCAGTTCCCAGTAAGACTTGATCTGTGTGTTTAAATGTGTGTATAAATATAAAACCACAGACATTCACACATAAGTATTTTTAAAACTGCAATCAGACTGCTGAATGGGCAAGAAAAGACTACAATATACTAAATAAGAGCTTAATTTTCATGTGAGGAAACATCAATTAACTGAGTTCTGTACAGCCGAGTGGCTTAAAAACTTCTGCCAAGACCCTAAGCTGCTCCTTTTTCTTACTTATTACAGCCAAACCTGCCAAAAGACCATAAAAATTGATTTTATGTTTCCGGTCTCTCTCTGCTAGCTGGAAAAGTATAGATTTTTTTCATACCTTTCTGACAAACAGAACCTTCCTTTATCTCGCACCTTCTCAACTACGACACCAACCAACGCTAAACACCTCCTCTCTTACATCCGATTTAAGTTACAATTAAGGCAAGAGAATGTTTCAGGTTGTTAAATCAAACACTGCTTTGTATCTATGGGTTTAAAGTGCTTCTTGCCTGTCAGTGTTACAGAGAAGGCTACATCCCACTTGTGCTGCAATGGCATACTCGGTAAATTATTATTTTCCACATTTGTTCTGGGGAAGTGTTATAGCACTGTTCTGCTAGTCTGTGAGCTACCTCTTTAAATTCCAGCATCAACCCTTAAAATGGATTTCGCATCTTTTGCATCAAACATTAATAAGGCTCACTTAGACACTCTTAATGTGAAGGAAAATTGGGCTTGTATGAAATGGCTACACTAGAACATTTCATGCTTTTGCAAGTGCAGGAGTATGATTATTTTCTACAGTATGTCATTATCTTCTGCCCCGTGGTTCCTTTTTAAATTATCTCTTCTCACTCAAGCTGCCTACACTACATTTTTAAGCTATATAGTTTCAATTTATGAATTGCATGCATGTAAATTCTGAGCAACTATACCACAAGCCAAGTGATGGACCACATTAAAGACACTACTAATAGAGCTACGATTTCAAAAAGCTTCAAGGAAAAAAGATATGTATTTGACTCCTAAGACGTAAAATCAGGTCATTTGTTTCCAAAACATACAACCAAATACTATTCTAGACACACGTGGAATCTCCTTACACTTTTCTGAGCGGGTTTATTTAAGCATGGCAGATGTCATTTCATATCCTCACAAAGAAAATTAGTTTGCTGCCTACTTGTCCTTGTACCAAAAAGCTCCCCCTCCGCTTTTCAGGGTCACTCCTGAAACAATTGCTCATCTGTAACTCTAGACGTCAATCCACACAGGGGAAGGAGTCCCCTCCTGGGTCTGCAACTATCATCTTCTGTTTCTGAGGATGAAGTAACTCTCTCGGACAATAAAGCAGTTTAGACAGCACGTAACAGATTAACACACAACCCGGATGGCACGCTGCATAGCCGCTCAGAGGATCAATATCACCATTGCTGATTAGTAGTCTAGTTGTGGTCTACAACACGTATGTGTATCTAAAATTACTCCACTGACCTTTGTACAGAATGTATTATTTCAGAGACAGTGAAATATGATTGCACTACAGCCTTCTGCATTGAATTTATGAGGTAATAAACATAGAGATCTTTCTTCTTCACCCACAAATGGCTATTAAATAAGGAAAATCAGACTTGACATCCCCCAGATAGTCAAAAGGAATGATTTATTCAGATGCTAACATCTGTCTCGAGGTTGTGGCCAAACGCTATTCTGTGCTCATTTAGGACTCCACTTGGAAAGCTTTTCAGTTACATTTACCTAGAGATTTCTCTCTACCACTTCCGATCTGACAGAAATCACTCAGCCGGGTCTGATGAATAATAGCAAAAGGCAGCTTGTATCAGAGATGACTGAATTACAGATTGTTGAAAGTGCCATAAAGGCTCATTCCAATGACTACATTTAATTTACTTCCTATACTCACTACCAGAAGCTGCTAGTCGTTTGATATCTCTATTTCAGAAGACTGGGAACAAAAGAAATATTAACATTCTTCTCCACTTTCTTACTATGCCACCTAGTAGAGTTTGATAGGCAAAATTAACTTTTAAACAGAGCACTGATCCCCTACCCATACCCTGTGGGGGCATAGAACAAGACCATAACGTATCCAAAAATCAAAGCAAGGCAAGTGGAACTAAATAAGGCAAAGCAAATAACGCCGGAGGACACGTTAAACTGCACGGAAAGAATATGCTTTAGCTCGGCAGCCTTCCTCAGTAATGCAGGAAAGGCTTTCAGTAAACTGAAGAACAGATGAGAAGATGCTGCCCTGCGGGCAGGAGGGGGGGTCAGCGCCCGGGAGTCGACACACCGCCGTGCCCTGCCGGGACCCTGCCCAGGCGGTGGCGGCCAGGTGAAACCCGGAGAAACAAGTTGGCCCGGCAGCCGCCCCGGCGAAGGCTTCGGGCAGCGGCGGGGAAGAAGGGAGGGATGGAGGCAAAGCAGGAGAGCAGGCGGGCGGGCGGGCGGGCGGACGGCGCCCCGCTCCCGCAGAGGGGGGTGACCGCGGCAAAAGGTGGGGGGCTGTCAGAAGGGCGGGCACCCTCTTTGTCTGAACCACACACCCCCCCCCCGTTATCCCCCCGCCCGCCGGGAGCGCCCTGGGGGCGGGCTCCCGTCCCCCGCACCCGCGGGCAGAGCCCCGGGCAGGCGGTGCCGCCGGCCGCCCCCGGAGCATGTGCTCTGCCCCCGCCCGCGCAACGGCCGCCCCCCTTCCTCCCTGCCCGGAGAACCCCCAATCTCCGCCCGAGGCGACGCCGCCCGGGCGCGGCTCCGGAGCGCTGCCTTACCTGGCAACCCGAGCGGGCGCAGCCGGCTTGTCCTTCAGCCTCCCCCCGCGGCGGCACCGAGAGCGCACGGGCCCCTCCCGGGGAGAGGCTGCGGTGCCCGGCGGGGTGCGTGGCAGGAGGGCTGCCCCGGGTCCCTGCGCTCGGCGGGCGGCGCGCACGACGGTAAGTTGCAGCGGCCGCCGGCGGGCTGGGCTGGGCTGGGCTGGGCTGGGCTGGGCTGGGCTGGGCAAGGAGCGGCGGAGACGGTACGGGGGCTGCGCGGCGCCCGGAGCGCCGCCACACTGCAGCGTCTCCAGGAATCCCTCCCGCGAGAGGCAGCCCATCACCCCCGGCCCGCCGCCCTCATTGGTTGGGGGGCGGGGAGACGGGCTCCGGCAGCCAATCGGCCGGCGCACAGCATGGGTGGAGCCGCCGCGCCGGCCTCGCCCATCCCATCCCGCGGCCGTGCGGTCCCTGTCCGCCCCGTCGGGCGGGGCCGGGCAGCGGCGGGCGGGGAGGAGGAGGAGGAGGAGAAGGGGGATGATGATAATGATGATGGGGATGGTGATGATGATAAGGATGAGGGCATCCCCGCGCATGGCGGCCAGGGCTGCCTCCCGCCGCGGGGCCGCCGAGCCACAGACCCAGAGGCCGTCGGGCGAGCTCGGTGCCCCGCACCGCCAGTGCGGAGGGGAGCGGAGGGGGTACCGATCTTGGCCAGGCTCTGCCGCTGCCCCCCGCCGCTCGGTAGTGAGCGAGCGAGAGGGCGATTCGGGCCCTCCCGCTGCGGCGGGCCCATGGGCAACCGGCGCCGGGCAGTCGCGACTGAGCGGTGAGTCGTGATTGGCGTCTGTGGCTTAGGCGAGAGCAGACCTTATCGCGTGTTCAGGTAAGGACATGCAAAGGTTAACTTAATTCCCTTGATCCATCCACTCTGAACTGCCGCTTTGATTAACATTGGTCTGCAAAATGTAACTGTAACAAATTCAATTAAGGGAAGCACATTTCTTCAACTTTTAATTAGATCTACCCTATTTGTCTAATGTTTAATATGACATAAAAAGCTGTTCCAGTTCCAGAGGGAAATGGAAGTAGATTTAGATGTAAGCTTAGCTTTTAAAAACACAACGGACTGAAGTTCTTTGTTCCTCAGCATATATTATTGTTCCATCTATATGCTCAGAGGCACAGGAGGAAAACATCATTTTATCTGCAAAATTGTATAACTAATAGTGTGGTATTTATGTAAGAGTTTCCTATAGCCTTTAATTGGTCACAGGCAGGGGACTGAACATAAAGGCTCTACCCCTTGATGTGCAGTAGTAGATCCTGTGGAAATAGTCATTCTGAGAAAACTTGAGAAAGTAGTAATGTATTCCACAGCCATTTAGTTGGTTTCATTTAGTACACGAGAGTGAAAGTTATCTAAATTACATCCTAATACGATAAATAGCAAATGCTGGCAGTGAAGAGCCGTACCTCATCATTAGCAGGTAACTGGGAAAGTTAAGAAGCCCTCAGGCACATCCTGTAAGTGCCTTTCTATGCCTGGCACACAACATCCTCCTGCCGTTCCCCACCTGTACTTTTGTGGTGGGATTTGCCTCAAAAAATCCCAGCCCTTTTCCAGTTCAGTTCAAATACACATTTGTCTGATCATGTCAGTGCTGGACATGCATTCCTAGGTCTGTTAATCATAGTATGAGTTTTTTTCTCGTATGGGCACATTAGATCATGAAAGGGAAAAGTGAAAAGAAGAGCAAGTATTAGCTCCTGCTAACCTACAAAAAGGAGGAGCCACCATAATGTAAACTGCATATGCAGAGGTAGTCACCTGCACCCAGATTACTCTGTATACAGATTTAAAAATGTGGCTGTTTTCTCTCTTCCAGTACAATAGATATCAAGAACTGTTTTATCTAGGATCATTTATCTGGTCAGTTAAAAACCCCACACACATTTCAGTACTAATAGTTACGAGGACTTGATGCTGTGTTCTTAACAGCCACACAGCCAGAAGTCTGTGGGAGTCTGGCATTCGCAAGGCATGACACATCATATCCTGTCTCAGTATTTGAGCAAAGACAAGAAACATCATTTAAGCCCCATAGCCCTCTTTTAGTATATAGACAATATAGCAAGGAAAATAAATGCCATCCAGCACTAGCCTTGAAGAGTATATCATTACTTTCTCACTCTCTGACTGTGGTAGTCCCTACATGATTATTCTGCTAGATTAAAAAAGTAAACAAAAACAAAGGTGTGATAGGGGCTGGGATGTTGGTGGGAGAGATTTCACCAAATCTTTTTTGAGTTTGGTAGTTTGCAATGGTGAAATTGCTGCAAAAGAGTCATTACTTCTATCACATATACTTCCTTCAGTTCCTTTTGGGTCCAAAAGCTTATTCATACAGAAAGAGGTCTCCAGTCCTGTAAGCAAGTTTTATTTCAATAATGTATCCTCAAGTAAGTGGGTAGTTACTGTCCAGTAATGATGTTAATTAAACCAAAGCAAGCTGTGAAACTTGAGGGATGACAACATGTTCTGAACGGACAAGAAAAGCTCAGGAGCTATTTGGTGAATGCTTGGAGTGCTAGCCAAAATGCTAGCCACTAAACACACATCATTGTATATATTATTATTATTGTTATGTCTTCCACAGTTTTGTTCAGAGGTATCCTATCGTAAGAAAAAGAAGAAGAAACATGCAAATCCAGAAGAAATTATATTATAAACCCAAGACCAGTTTTGTTTTGGTTTTGTAATGAGTATTTCTGCATCAGAAGGGAGTTTTAAATAATGTCTGCCATTCAGAAGTTCCATCAGGAATCCCATTAAGTACAAATGAAGAACTAGAGTCTGTTATATCCTTCATATCCCTTTTTTTTAATTTAGACTTTGACTGAGTTGGAGTTACAGGAGCATCTGGGAAGAAACTGACTAAAAAAGCAAGACCAGAAATGATGCAGTGTTTGTCTTTGCTGTATTTATTTTTACTCTCCGTATACTGTGGCTTCAAGGTAAAACCTCAAGATGAGAAAGCAATATGAGCCATAAAAACTAGGTTTTGAAAGTAAAAGACTCCTGCTTGCTCCATAAAAATGGAGAAAGCCTGAGCCAAAGCCAATGAACCAAAATATTCTCGGGCCTGTCCCAGCAAGCTTTACGGAATATGAAGAGCAGATAGTAGAATGACAGTCACTGAGGCAAATTCAGGAGCAACAGCAGTTGTAGCACATCAAAATCAGCCATCAGGGCTCTGGCTTTGGACCCAAGCTGCCATCAGTTTTTGTTTTCTTTTGTACCTCAGCCTTTGTGTGACCAAGTATCACAACTGCCACAATTAGAAGTACAAGACAGGAAATCAGGTAAATCATGAGTGTAAATCAGGGGTAGGTGAATGAGTAAATTGTACTGGCAGCATGCTAATTTACTTATCAGGCAGAGCCCAGAACAGTAAACTAACAGCGATTGAACTGTGACTGTCATGCTGAAATTATTCACTGGCCTTGTAATGCACAAGGTACCTATTTTAACAGAAAGATGCTTTTACTTTGTTCTTCACTGTCATGTTATTTTACTCCTATTTTTCCTTTGTTTTGGTCTTTTCTATCTTCAAGTTTTTCTTTTTGAGAGTAGTCTGTATGCCTGCAGACAAAGAAACTGGCTTTTGCTTAGAGAAATGGGACAGCTTATCAAATGAAGCTCTGATTGTATGAGTTCAAGAACACATTTCTGAAACTTCTTTTAGTAAATGAAATGCCTGCTCTAGAGTATTCTGGTATTTTTTCCCATTTGGTTGGGAATCCAAGGGCTGGTATATACAGCTGAAAATTAAAAACTAGGAACCACCCATTTTAGTTCCCTGTTTTCCCACTCTTGCTTTCCATGAAATTTTCATAATATATACTGGATGATGATGATGATACTCGGTATATATGTGCACTTCTATGATGATAGAAGGCACATCCCCAGTCAAGAAGCCAAATCTGCATCAGGAGAACATGAAAGACGTGAAAGCAAAGTGAGGCATCTAAGACCCAGAAGTGAGAATTAACCTTCAGTAAAATGAATAAGTACTGGAGTAACTATTCAGCTGCACACAACGAAAGCATCATATGAAATAAGTCTTTGAAGATAATTTTTGGAGCAATGTGTGAGATTGTGAGTTAGATTGAGGGAGTAGAGAACAAATGTTGGTGTTTTGTTCTAGTTTTAATTCTAGCTAAAAATCAAAGGGTAAAATCAAAGAACTTGTTAGTCTCCTGACTGATGTGTGTCTCAATGTGTCATTTGATTTGTTTTCCTCTGTTTGATCTGTACATATCTGCTGCTTCTTCTAAGTTGTTTAGGCAGAGATGGTCTCTTTTAATCTGCATTTGCATAGCAGCTGACACAGAATGTTCCTGCTCTGTGCCCAGGGCTCTTGGACAATGTGGCAGCATAAATGAAAATGAAAACAGAAATACTCTTTTATGAGAGGCTGTTCAAATGTAATCAAACCAACCCACATGTGCCTTGCACAGAAGTCAGCTGTGTAACGCAAGGACAGACCTGAGTCAGTGTCAGTCTGTTCCCCTGTAGATGGTGCCCCTACTTAAGGGATTCTCTTTTGGGTTGACAGCTCTGCATCGTTAATCCTCCTCCCTGCTTTGAAAATCATTTTTCACTAAAATGGTGCACAGGATGATACTATAGAAAAGATGCCTTTTCAGTGCAGTTAGGAGGAACTGGACTAAAGTCCTCAGCTTCTTTTTAGTCAGAATCTACTACATAAAATGACAAACTACTGAACTGTTAGCTTCCAGTGTGCCCAGATATTACCAGTCTCCAATCTTACTTTACAGTGGTAGACATTATGGCTTCCCTGTGTAAAATTTGTTATCCCTGGTGAGCATATGAATCGTATGGATGACTGCATAATAAAAAGAATGGGAAGTGGGATTTCTAATTTAATTTTGTGGAGCTGACCTTCACAAAGCACAAGAAGAGCTGTGTAATGGCACTATTCCTCCTGAGGAGAGGGTAGAGACCTAAAAAGGTCTTTTCAAATGGGTATGCATGATTGTCACAATGGGCATAAGAGGACATTCCATTGTCTCCAGTACAAAACAAACGACTCTATTTGGAGAGACGTGAATGAATTGCCTGTTAAGTGTAAAATATGCTTATATTTACACCAACCTGAAAGTGGAGTGAAGGTGAATAGTAAACCTATTGGAGCATAGCACTGAAATGTAGATAAAACATTATGGTTTTAGGCTTCCTGAATTTCATGCCTCTGATTTGAGATCTTCATGAAGCCTTCACCATGCAGCAGATATGCAATGAAGATCCTCCAGAAAGCCAGTCCAGCCATGAAGGATGGCATGTTCTACCGTCTGATTATGCATTGTAGGCCAAGAATATCCATGTGAGGAAAAAATGGGGTAGAGTTACTGGGGTAAAAAACTAGTTAATGTACTTTAAATTTCAGAAAAGGCTTTTCGAATATCAGTAGCCTGATAAATAATTCTCAAGGCAGTGTGTTTTCCTTTAGCTCACACCGTCATTTCATTCGAATGCACAGTGAAATTACCCTAGTATTTATATTTAAAACACCAAACGATAAAAATGTCAGAGTTTTTCTTTCTCTCTATAGTAGACACCATTTTGTGATATTTTCTGTGCTTTTTTAAATACGTATTTACTTCTCTTACAGAAATGCAGTCACTGTACAATTCTGATGTTTAGACTACCATTGGGCTTAAAAGCTTGCAAAACACATGGCTAAATGAACTGGAAATTATATATCATTAATATAATTAGGATTAAAAAAAATTTATTTTGATTTCTTCCTAGCTACGTTTTAGTCAGTATGCAATACAGTAAACTAGTTACCTCTGGCAATTCTGTCTGTCAGCATCACCATTTTGCTTGCAAACTAAAAGGCTTGTTTTGTTTCCTGTGTTGCTTTTTCTATAGCATATGACATAGCCTTCAAATTACATGAGTATAAAAAGGGAATAAAACTCTCCAACTGTAGCAGTGTTGTTAAGATGATAAGGTCAATGGTAACGTCTCTTCTGCAAACCTTGATAGATATTTGTCCAAGTCAAAGCTGAATTTTTAGCATTACACTATGCTAATGTAAAGAAGACCTTCCTTGGTTTTTAAAAACTTAGGTAAAGAAAAATAAACCCTACTCAGTGAACTTAATTCTGCTCACAGTTACCCAGGTATAAATCTGTAGTAAGACTTGCTGTCTTAAAAGTACAGTTTCCATGACTGCTGTCTTCTATCAATCAAGCTATCTGAGAGACATAAAGAAGTTAATGTAGCGACGCATAATTTTAATTCAAGTCGTGAGTTTAAGTAGGAAGTTTAAGGGTCCCGGTTGCACACCTGGGACAGAGTTTCCTGCTTATGCAATAGTTCTTACTTAGTCTGTGTCAAGATCACTTTCCCCCCCTGCTCATAAATCTGTGAATGAGAATCCCTTATCACCTTCCTAGTTTTTTGCATTTGACCTCTTTAGTTGCCAGTCCTTTTGCCTTCCTCCTTTTCTGTCCTTCCTACTCATTTGGGAATATATTTTGTGATAACATTGCCAATCCTAAGTGAGAAATGATCTGGACAGTCACAGTCTTCCTCTTCAGCCTTGCTGTTGGACCTGTTTCTGCAAAAATCAGGATTGGTCCTTTTCTCTTAGGAAAGGAGTTAAATTCTGAAGTCAGAATTGTGACTGATGGTAAGAGTACGGTAATAGATTGTTCCCTGCTGAGGAATGTAAAACTCGCTAAGTCATTGGTTTGTTTTTAAATCTAGTTTGTATGTGAACAGAAGTAGCTAGTCAGGAATGTTGTTTAATGGATTGAAGAAAAAGAAAAGAATAAAAGCCAACTAAAACGTCATTTAGGATGGAGATAATAAAGTATAGAGATTCTCATCACTAGAAGCTTGTCCTCTGCCCACACTGAAATCAGACTAAGAATTTGCTAGTTTAAGCTCAGTAATTTGATACTAAGGAAAAGTTCAGCCGAGAGGAGTGTTTGGTACTAAATAGTTAAAGGATTTTGGCCAGTATCTTCTTGTCCTTAAGTGTGGATTTTCAAAGAAATGGTGATTTCATATGGTCTTTGATGTTGGAACTCTAAATTAAATGTTCTTTCTGAAGATGAGTGCCTAGATTAAGTTATTCTGTGACTTACAGCAGACTCCTTCATGCCTTAACTTTCTTCCTTCTGATGGAATCTATGACCCACACGTTCCCCACCATAATCACAGCAAAGCATTACTATCATTATTCCTTCATAAATACAAAGGTATCTGCAGAATAACCTCAGAGATTTATTACAGGAACAGTCATTTCTCCTAAGTTTAAAAGGCCTGTACAATGCTAAGGTTTTTATTAACTAACTCTCCAGTTTGGCTTTCCCTCTGAAAGTTATCAAGCTTTATCTCTGACCAAATTGATTATTTATTTTTTTTTTTTTTAAGGAAAGTGGTTGTGCCAGTTTTGTCTTACAGGGGTTCATAAAAATGTCGACATTTGACTTTTTCCAAAAGATTTATATTAGTTTGCCTTCCGTTGTACTCTAATTTAAATAGAACTTGTTTAATTTTTCCCACATTCACTTCTAAAAAAACAACAGTTTTCCTTGAGGAAAAAAGGTTACTTGCTGAAGTTATTTACAGTTCAATTGCTAGTTTAATTCAAATCTAATGTCTCGTTTACAGTGACACAGTCTACTCTGCAGGCTGAGCTGTGATAGATTACAGGAGTCACAATGACAATAGAGTCACCTGTGTCTGGAGCTGGGCAGCCTTGTGCTGTTGGCAGCAGACCTGCCCTAAAAAAAACACACTGATACCCTACTGATGATCAGAACATGAAAAATGTGCAGACCAAACATACCTTGGGTATTTCATTATTGTTGTGGTTTTGGACTCACAGTTTTTGCCACTGGCTCATAGTATACTGACTTTCTGTGCTGTCTGTATGTTGGTAAAAGCTTTCAGGGACACTCCTAGAAAAGGCATCTTACAGCGTGAGTACAGAGACCAGCTGATGCTTCTGACATAGAATCATAGAATAGAATCATAGAATAGTTAGGGCTGGAAAGGACCTTAAGATCATCTAGTTTCAACCCCCTGCCATGGGCAGGGACACCTCACACTAAACCATCTCACCCAAGGCTTCGTCCAACCTGGCCTTGAACGCTGCCAGGGATGGAGCATTCACAACTTCATTGGGCAACCCATTCCAGTGCCTCACCACCCTAACAGGAAAGAATTTCCTCCTTATATCCAATCTAAACTTCCCCTGTTGAAGTTTTAACCCGTTACCCCTTGTCCTATCACTTCAGTCCCTAATGAAGAGTCCCTCCCCAGCATCCCTATAGGCCCCCTTCAGATACTGGAAGGCTGCTATGAGGTCTCCACGCAGCCTTCTCTTCTCCAGGCTTCTTCTTCTCCAGGCCCAACTTCCTCTGCCTGTCTTCATACGGGAGGTGCTCCAGTCCCCTGATCATCCTCGTGGCCCTTCTCTGGGCTTGTTCCAACAGTTCCATGTCCTTTTTATGTTAAGGACACCAGAACTGCACACAATACTCCAGGTGAGGTCTCACAAGAGCAGAGTAGAGGGGCAGGATCACCTCCTTCGACCTCCTGGTCACACTCCTTCTGATGCAGCCCAGGATACGGTTGGCTTTCTGGGCTGCAAGCGCACACTGAAGCCAGCTCATGTTCATTTTCTCATCGACCAACACCCCCAAGTCCTTCTCCACAGGGCTGCTCTGAATCTCTTCTCTGCCCAACCTGTAGCTGTGCCTGGGATTGCTCCGACCCAGGTGTAGGACCTTGCACTTGGCATGGTTAAACTTCATGAGGTTGGCATCAGCCCACCTCACAAGCGTGTCAAGGTCCCTCTGGATGGCATTCCTTCCCTCCAGCCTATCAACTGAACCACACAGCTTGGTGTCATCGGCAAACTTGCTGAGGGTGCACTCAATGCCACTGTCCATGTCAGTGACAAAGATGTTGAACAAGACTGGTCCCAACACCAATCCCTGGGGGACACCACTCATTTCTGGTCTCCAGCTGGACATTGAGCCATTGACCACAACTGTTTATGTGCGGCCATCCAGCCAGTTCTTTATCCACTGAGTGGTCCATCCATCAAATTGATGTCTCTCCAATTTAGAGACAAGGATGTCGTGTGGGACAGTGTCAAACGCTTTACACAAGTCCAGGTAGATGACATCAACTGCTCTACCCCTGTCCATCAGTTCTGTAGCCCCATCATAGAAGGCCACCAAATTGGTGAGGCAGGATTTCCCCTTAGTGAAGCCATGCTGGCTGTCACCAAGCACCTTGTTGTTTTTCGTGTGCCTTAGCATGCCTTCCAGGAGAATCTGCTCCAAGTTTTTGCCAGGCACAGAGGTAAGACTGACTGGTCTATAATTCCCTGGGTCATCCATATTTAACATATTATGCCTTGATTCACCATGGATGCATCATACCATGTCTGGCCATCTTATAGTCCTCCAAAAGGAGCCCATCAACCTATGTATCCCTGTGGAAGGACCTCTAACTGTCAGTTCTGTACTACAAAGAGCTGTATCTGTAGTATACAAAGGATCCATTTGAGGTTCTGTTCCTACTTCTGGTGCTGGTTAGAGAGCTACATGAGAAAAAGTATTTGATGCATCCAGGTGCTAAATTTCATAGTCAGGAAGGTTTGGTGCTAATAACATGTAGTCATGGATTTATAAACCAACTTTGGTTGGGAGAAACCACATGCTCAAAGCACATCCAGATAGAACAGGTTCCTCAGGGCTTTGTACAGTCAAGTTGTTAGTATCTTGAAGGATGAAGGTACCATAACCATCCAGGTGGTCCTCCACTGCCATCGCTCCAGGGTATCAGTGTCTTCCTTGTAATTCAGTGCCCAAAACTGACATGATACTCCAGATGTGGTCTTAAAAGCACCGAATAAAATGGAAGGGTATCTTCCCTTGACCTCCTGCTTCTTCTGTTGCTGGTACAGCCAAGGACATAGTTGGGCTTCTTTGCTGCAATGACACACTGCTGATTCATGTTGTTGGGTCAGAGTCGCAGCTATAAATTGAAAGACTGAAAGGCTGTGCATATGCATGCCCATCCTTGGTCAGAACCAGCCAAAAAATGCATCAGCTTCCCACACCTGCTTCATGAAATCTGTTTTCAGGAGGCCATGAACCAACCTCTGAGGGGCCACAATCATGCCTCCTGTTATAGAGCTCTATCTCCTAGGGCAGTGATCATCTGGAGATATGAACACCATTTATACCCCTGAAAAGCTGAGGAAGCTGTTTAATGTTTTAATTTCAGAGGAACATAGGGATTCCTCTGAAACCAACCAGTCATGGATGATACACAGGAGCTCTGTGTGCATCTCTATGATCCTGACAGAAGATTTCTCTAGCTTGAAGTAATGATGAAGAATGACTAAGCTTGAAGGGGTAATGACTTCTTTCTTGGATCAGGAGCTTCAGAGGAGTATGCCAGACACTGGACAAATGTGATTATTCTCGTCCTGAAATTCACCGTCATCCTGAAAACCTGCTTCCAGCTGTTCCAGGCCTGGATGTTGTTCTGCTAGCTGGAATTAATTTAATTTGTTCCAAGTGGCCAGACAGCAAAGGGTAGACTGCATTCAGGTGTAGCCCTATCACCCGATATACCCTGGTGAGAGGTTAGGACTTGCCTAACAGATTCTGTCCTGGTTCTCCTGGTGGAGGAGTGGAAATGAATGACCACTCACAGGCAAGATGTCTGCAGAGCAGGGTCAGAGTGTCTGTGATGTGCTGTGGGCTTTGGGAAGCAGTAAGCACCCCTGTATTGGGCCCAATTACAGCATGCATTTGAAACAAATATTTTCAGTAAATGCAAAATAATGGTCCATAATGATCTATAGATACTAAGATTTTGTACTGAAGGGAAACCATCGTGGGACACAACGTGCCTCCCTGGTGCGTTCTACAGATTACAGCAATGTGATGCAGCTGGTGCACACACCTTGGATGAAAACTTCAGTGTGCGTCAAGGCACTGCTTCCAAAGACAGTTCAAACATAGATCATGAATCACCTTTGCAAAAATATATAACTCGATGTATATCTATGTACATTTATACTTAGGCTTTTCATGTTCATTCATATAATCCAGGCTTGGAACAGATATCTCAGCACGTTTTCCTTGCATACTATCTTCTCATTATATATTGGAAACTTCCTTTCCAAGCTGTCATTCGCATACAGAGATGGGAGGATAGTAAAACAGGATTAGAGTAAAATAAAATAATCTATTTTGTAAAATAAAACAAAAATAGTATATAAAGTAAAATAAAATAGTAAAGTAGCAAAACTAATATAGCAGTAATAGCAAAAAATATATATACTATCACAGTATAGTATAGAGTAAAACAAATTGTAGGCTATTATAGCAGTAATAAATCCAGTAGTAAAGCTAATATAGCAATTAAGAGACTCTCCTCTTGGCAAGGAGAACATAATGTGAGTGTAAAGTTTGTTTTGGAATTGGGGTTTGTGCTGTCTGGAAAAAGATGAAAAAGGCTCTTTCCGATATTATTCTTTTTAACTTCAAGGGGTTGCTGGGATACCCTGAAGCAACCTTAACATATGCAAGAGTCTTTCACGTTCCAGAACTACGATTTTAATACAATTTCAGTAAGAGTTCTTTCTGTAGTACTTTTCCTGCAGAAAATTGTGTGTTTATTCTTCTAGTTAAAAAATATATCAAATGTATTCTTCCATAATAGAAAACATAGCAGAGTAATCTTTGCCTTCAGATCATACCACCTGAGCCAGAGTTGGAGAGTTGTCTGAATTATAATTCTCCTAATAAGCCACAGAGATGTGACTAATACCTTGATAAACGTAATCCCTGAAGCTCTTGCTGGAACCATCAGTGCTATCTGAGATCGAATATTATTACTATTCGCCATCAATATCTTCTGCCTCAGGATGTCATTTCTGAGGTGATTTTCTCATCAGTATTTTTTCTTCTTTCATTATTGTTTTCTTATCTTGATTTATAAAATCCTTGTCATAATATTTATATTGTTCCACACAGGAACGGTAATTAAACCTTTTCTTTGCTTTGTGCCTTCAGCCTCTAGTGCATTGTATAATGTTATAGTACTAAAGTAGAAGAGTGAGAATCCACTAATGCAAACTTCTGGGAAGGTTTCCAGAAGTACATTCTGATCTGAATCATGTAATCAGTTGCGCTGACATACAGCTATGCTGATAATGGTGTACCAAGATCTCTCTGTAGATATCATGGGAATCTTGGAGTTTTGTGACTCAGAATTTGTAAAACTGAGTTCTTAGTGAAAGAACCAGGTCATCCAAGATCTGAGGTGTTTATGACCTGTTCTTTTTCCACTTCTTCATAAGTGAACCCATATCTGGTTTTAATTGGTGTGTAAATGTGGGTATTGTTATTTAAGTGAAGGTAATTCAGGTGATTTCTGGCCTTTGTTCTTCATAATATGAAAGATATGTTTGGCTGTGAGAGTACAAGGTTTTTTTTTTGTTTGCTTGTTTTTTATTTGACTTCCATGACTTGTTTGTATTTAACTATATCACTTTGCTCTCAGTTCTCTAATGTTCTTCCATCATTTTTGCTTCCCTAACACTGCATGTAATATTTAAATTGCATTTGAACTAGACTTCCTGTATGTGACTCACTCGATACAGACTGCATTATTTAGCTTAAATTTTCTGTTACTAAACTCCTCAAAAATCCATTGCTTACAAGATGACTGACAGCTTTGGGATATGTCTTTACTGCTTTCCGTTTGCGCATTTTAATGGTCTCAAGGCGGGTTTAATAGAACCTACGCTTCTCCAGTTAGAACTAATTTAGGAGCATGAAGCTAGTTTGATCTTTGACTATCTTAACTTCTCAGATTCAAACCTTTTAGTTAAATGCTTTAACTGGCTTTTGGTTCTTCAGATATTCACTTGATGGCATTGACCCCAAGAATACTGGCCCTTCACTTGAACATCCTATTCTAGCAGCCTAATTTAATATCAGTCTATATGGATAGTTAGAAACTGCTTAATCTCAGCTTCCTTTCTAGAAATTGCCTTTATAAGTTTTTATATACTCTTGACAGGTAGCTGTTAACACATCATTCAGCTTTACACCAGTGCTTATATTAAAACTAAGAAATTTTACATCCGTATTATTATAATTTGTTTTAAAGCAAATTTATTGCTCTTTCTTAAAATCAATAGAAGCTCAAATGTAGGTAGGCACAAAACCACGGCTTGCAGCAGCAAAGGGCTCTATGTTTCTAAAAAAAAGGGTTTCACTTGTTTTCACATATCAAGGATTCAGATTGGCTGTTATCTTGACAGAACCAGTTTGCTGTTAAAACTAATTTAACCAGCAAACTGGTTAAATTGCTGTTACTGAAGAGTTGGAACCTGTGTTCCAATCACAGACATGTTCTTACAGAGAGGTCATTGTCCATGGAAAACTGAGCCACAGTTTTACACATGGTCAAATTTAACTAGCAATAGAGTTCCACAGTCATCTTACTGATTGTCAGTCTCTAAATAGTTGAAGAAAGATATAGCTGATCTGAAAATGGCATATTCTCACTGGAACTGTACTGGAAATACAAGATGGTAGGGAGATGGAAGAGGGCATTGAAGACACTGTAAGACCAGGTTTCCATACTACATCTATGTCTGTGACAGGATGCCCTGACTAGCACAGTTTTGTCAAAGCTGGGTTTGTAGGCTGTAGGCAGGGCTCCAGGTGATGCACCATCCTGCTGCCTCTGGTCTTGGGAGAATAAGACTAACCCCACTCCCATCACCCAAAGTCATGGGTAAGAAGCTTAAAGATCACATTCACATCAGGGCCGCGCCCTCCTCAGACATCATCTGCCAGAACAGCTATAACATGAATAGCAATCAGAAAAGATTCATTTTAAAAAACTTATTTGCATGAAGCTTCTCCCAGCAGCTGTCAGTAGCTCCTAGGTTGGGCTAGGACTGCATGACATCCTGCTCATATACTAACTCTCAGATGTTTTCTATTATTAAACTGCCAGTCATACTATATCACTAGAACATGTTTAGCATAACTGTTTTGCATTGACATCTGTATGCTTCTGATATTTGTTCTGCATATCCCCCCCTCTCTGATTCCACCATGATTTCAGTCTTCCACCATTTTTGGTTTGCTGTAATTTATAGCCTGTAATTTGGAAGTCAGTCAGCTTATCTTTTGAAGCCGATCTTCCTCTTTCAAAGGAGAAGAAACAGCAGAATCAATGTAATGTAGCTGGGATATAAGTAATTGGATATACAGTTATGGAATTCAGATACTCTCTTTTTGCAGTCAAAATTTATAATCCAGTTTAATAATGATTGTCATCCAAATTGTGCATACTATCATTGCAGAAAACAAGTTGTTTTGTAAACAAGTTGTGTGAAATGATGCAACATGACATGAGTCATGCGGTTTACACTACATTCCAAATTAAAATTAAGACACCACATTTCATTTATTTGTCGCATTTCAATTGCACAGTTTTAAAAAAAGGTATGCATTGGTATTGTATCTTACCCATAGTAAAATGCCAAATGAAAATAAAAGTTCTGCTTCAGTCAGCTCAATTTCTCTTGACATTGAGTACTCTTCCCAGCTCCACTCTGAGCCTCAGGATTTCATGAACATTTCAGATTTATTATTTACTTGTTTTACGTTTTTGGCTAGCTTAAAAACTTTATGTGGTAAGTCTTGCAAAAAAACCAAATGTCAAATAACGCAGGAGTAAGTATGATCCAGAAAGTCATGTATTTTTTTTAAATTTCATTTTCAAGCCAGTCTTTTGGGATGTAGGGTTTGATATCTTTTGTTTGAACAGTTGCAGTTGCCAATACTAAAGATCTTCAAATCTTCTGCAGTCCAGTCACAATGCCAATACACAGGGATTTACATTTACTGAACTATTAACAAGTCATTATAAGAAAGAAAGATGAACAAAAAGTCATTTGACATATGACCTCTCCAAAGACACAGAATGCCGTTCACTAATTTCAGATAAACACTGAACAGCCAGTATTCCAAATTGCTTAGGAAAGGCTATAGCAGCTTCTAAACAAAACAGAAGACCAGTCAAAAACAGCAGCAATAGTAGCATCTTCCTTGAACAGTCAGGAAACTGGTTTAATCTTCCCAGAATGCTTTCATGTACAGGCAAAACTAATAGTATGGAACAGGTACCTCAGATTTAATCTGTGTCTAAAACCAAATAAGAGGATTTCATCTGATAATCATCACGATGACTATGTATATTTTGGAAATTTCCCAGGAGGCCTTCCCAGGGGACACCTTATTCTCTATGCCAGCATCATCATCTCAGTAATGTGCACTGTATTTGCCTAGGTGCAGCAGCTTCTTTGTGTAATTTAGTAGTTTGGCATGAATGTGCCACACATCCTGGCATATGTGGAACTGGTGGGATTTAACCTTTTCAGCTGATTTCTTCTCTCAAAACGAGATTTGCTCAAAAGATTAAATTTGAGGTATTCTGAGGAAAACAAATGCATCAGCACATCTGTTCAAAGGAGCAAAGCAGGATGTTTGTGTCCTTGATGAACAATTTTGAAACTTCTGGACAAAACAATGCCAGTGCAATAAAAAAGAATCCTGAGGGCAGTATAGAAAACAAAAGGGCATTTTTATAAATAAACTTTACTTCAGAAAGCGTAAAAAGAAAAGGTGAGGAAAAAGACAGAAGAGAAAGCTTTGCTACAATAGGCATCAAAGGTCTTGATCCTCAACTAGCCTCTTATGGTTTTCTGGCTATAAATGCAGCTTTCTGGATCCAAAACTGACTTTGATAACTCATGGAATTAATAAGCAGCTCTGTCCCTGTACTGATGCTCGCTGGTGAGCAGAAGGTCTGTTCGCCTTGCAACTGCAAGCGGGACAGACATTCAAACTGAAATGCTGTGGAGATATTTTTAAAAGGAAAGACAAGTTTTTGTTTCCCTTCCAAATAGGACTTTATTTTGGCTTATCTACTTCTTTCTCTTACCCCCTACCATTATTTTCTTTTACCCTACCCGTTTGTCTTTTTTAAAATAATCTTTCTCTACTGTAGCTCCCAAAATATTCCTGATTCATTGATGTTGGCAGAAAATGCTGACCTGTTTTAAATCAAATTCTATAGGAATATATTTGTTTCAATGAAACTACAGCTGAAAGTAATTACGGGCTCCAATTTGGAATCCCTATAACAAAACTACAATTAAAAAAATCCTGAGAGCTCTTCTAGCTACTAGGTTTTAAGTTAGTGGCACTCAGGAATTGAGGCTGCAAGTTCAAGTCCCAGTTCCATCCAATTTGGAACTGAATTGGAATTGAAAACTGGATGTGGGTCATCTGCATTTCAGGCAAGTGTCCTGCTCAGCAAAGCGAAGAGGTCATCATCCCTTATTCATCAAATATTTTTCAATTGAACAAATCTTGAATGGGAGGGATTCAGCTTCTTCCGTGCTACACAGGGGAGGCATTTGTACCTAGCTCCCCATGCTCTCTGCCTGTCTCAAGCTATGTGGCAGTTCCAGGAACAGACTCTCAGTTTCAATAGACCCATTCCTTTCTAATAAGTGAGTAACATCAAAAGCCTTGCTAAACAGGATTTTTATACTCCAGCTGGCACTTCTGTGAAGCTCTGGGCCATCACTCACCCTGGCACTGTATATATGATCTGTCTGGTATCAGAGACAGATCCAGGAAACATGGAGAGGCAACTGGGGAGATGCAGGCTCCCCACTCCCCCTTGATGCCTATCTACCCTAGGTGCAGCGCTATTCTTCATCTGCAGGTCCAGGGCTGGAAAACAGAGGAGGACTTGTCATCACATAACCTGGGCAGCTGATATTGACTGAAGTAGTTTTCCTTTTCTTAAGTGGAAAAGCTGGTAAATGGAAATTTAGAAGTTTGTCATCTATTTGAAATGCTGAACTCTTGTGTTGACTTCATTCTCTCTCTGGATTCACAAATGTGAGCTATTTTAATCCAAACTAAAATAAAAGCACAGGCAAACTGGCACGTGTGGTAACCAGCTTCTTCCTATCTTCTATAGGCCTATTATGAAGGCCTATTTTAACTTCCCTTTTTCTCCCAAAAGACATGTTAAACTCAGCTTTTAAGGGCTTTACGGTATAATCAAACCAGTTCAGCACAGCAGTCATTCACATCTTTTTCCCATACTATCATGAAGTCTCCTTTCAAGTATGTTTGTACCCCATTGCATTAGGAGAATTTTGGAGGCTATAAATAAAAGCATCTCTTCTTGAAAGAAACTCCTGGCAGGGTCTTTCAACAAAATCTTCTCTGCACAGCATTAGAGAGCGCAGTGTAAAGTTCACTGTTACAGGAAAAACGTTCCTCCTGTTTATCAAAGAATTATTTTCGTCACCTCAGTTTAAGACATGCCTGTAAAAGGCTGACTGTGTAAAAAGCATAACAAACCCCTCTGTCTTCTCGATGTATATGTTTGCTTTGGTAATTGCAGCTTATAGCTTCGTAATTTTGATGTTTTTTTACTTATTGCACATGCTTTTCTAGAAGTACACAGATCAACCTGCAAACACCATTTATTCACATATGGGCATGACCTTATCACGAAGTGCCAGATGGATATAGGCAGGTAGCAAGAAAGCTATGTGAAAAGTAGAGATTTTCATTTGCACTTTCTGACAAGTCTTTCTGTGAGATGGGAAGGGATTTGCTTAGTCCTTCTTCAGCAAAGGTGGGATTCATGCTTTCAGACAATCCAATGGGAAATTCATATTAGGTCTCCCTAATATATTGTCTGTTGTGTGAAATGACAGATGTGTATGCAAATAAGACCATTAGGATTTCAGAGAAAATACTGGTGATTCAAGTAATTTAGTTAAAAGAGAAGTTTTCAGCTAACCCTGAGATGTTATACAATGGTTCATGGAAGATTGATTATATGGCACCCAGAATCTCAGGGAGTTCCAGAAAAAGGTCCACCCAAATAAAAGATAATTATAAGAGATAATGATATATTCAAAATATCAGCTAACCAGTTATACAAGCCACTTTTATCCAAGGTTTTTAAATCTATGACAGGTATCTTCTCTCCCACATTCCCACATCAGATTGAAGAAGATCAGAGGAGAAAATGGAAGTTAATCATAATTGCTGCCAAAATGAGAAAATGATGACCAACAGCCTTCTTCATTGACAAGAACAATAATTGTTTTCCATGGATAAAATATGGACATTCAGGAATGTGGCTCAAAAATAGAAAATCAATAAGGAGAAAGTTCAGATCCTTCTGCCTGCATACCAAATGTTTGCTGACCAAAATAAAAGTTTAATAGGCAGATCTGGATCTATTGAGTTTTACAATACTTTGCAGTTTGAATCTTGTCTAGAAGTAGCCCAGCTGGAATTGAGACTTACTATTCACACCCACTGTGTAGTTTCACAAACTAACAACAGAAAATTAGTTTTTTTGAAAAATACGGGAAATGGTAGTTTACAAAAAGGTTTCTTTCTCTGAAGAAATGGGCTCTCAATTATTTTCACAGGTGATTTCAGCAGGAAATTCAACACATCACACATATCAGCAGGCAAGAAAAAACATGACCACGGCTATTGGTACACAAATGTTTATAAAGAACCTCTTAAAGAATTTGACCCACAGATCTAAATGTAAGATTGTTTCTAGATTAGTCACATCTTAACCCGGTAAGTATTTGTCTTTACTCCTGCCATATAAATGTGTGTTCATGTTTTAACTCTTGCCAAATACCATTGAATTAAATTAAAAATACGTAGGCTGTTATTTTTCAGAATCAGTGACTTCACAGAACATTACAACAGGAGCTAAAAGAACCCATTGAGTTCTGTTTTAATTTTATAATATTCTGGATAATAATGTCTATTAAAACATCCATTAAAAGACCATCATGCTAATTTAACTGGGAACATATAATAGATGCCACTGGAATGCTTCCATTAAATTAATGCTAGAGACTTAGTGTCTTAAAGAGATAGATACTGTTATTAACAATATTCTAAATAGATGCTCTTATTAAAAAGAGTAATGCAACATTAATTAAAAGCAAGCTAGGACTGCACTCACAAAAGAAAAACTCCTCACCTAATAGGCAACAAAATATTAGCTGTAACAAAACATTTTCTTCTTTGCTTCACTGACTTCTACATTCCACCACTATTTCCCTTTAGAGTGATAACGTCAACTGTTCTGTGTAATCACATGAAATGCCAAACGGATATAAAATATATGCTACCATAGTGATAGAATGCTTCTTAGGCTTTTTATCCTAATTATTTTTATCTTTAAGTTTGTGAACACAAAGTTTAAAAGAACAAAAGAAGTCTTTATATCCAAGTTTTATTTGATGCTAATTTTTCTGTATTTGTTGACATAAATGTATAATTTTCCAGACTTTTTCATTCAGTCTAATTCACAAAGCCTATAAGGCCATAAAGCTACAAATGAAATGAAAAGGCAACAAATGACCATATTTGACTGATAATGTTTGACTGCTATGAGACAGAAACATGCAAGTAAGTCATATCACATTTGCTGATGATGGAGCTGAAGGAAGTGCAGAACAATATGAAAGACAAAAGACATGGCTTATGATGAATACCACACTATAATATATCTTACAGATGACATCCAGGCTAATATGGCTTTTCCTCACCTTGAAATGCAAGCTGAAGTAATCTTAACCAGTGTTGGAATACTAGATAATGTTGGTTTTTAGCTTGAAAGACATTGCTTTTCTCTGTCATCACAGACTGAGGAAAAAAAAACAAAGCAAAACAAAAAAACAGAGAAGAAATAAATACATAAGAAAGAAAATATCATGAAGATAATGCTCATAGTCACATCTCCGATAGAGAACAAGATTTACATCACTTTGTAGACTCATATTTCCTGACATTTGTCCTAGTGTATTATGATCAAAGAGCTAAAGCAGTGGCTGGGAAACACCACAGGAAGCATTAAATTAAACGATTATGTAAACTTCCAAAGGAAGACGGCTTCCACTTGCATGCTGGCTGCTAGGAGCCTTTTAGAGTTTATTTCAAGACCGTCTCTTTTTCTATATAGCAGGCTTCTGTTTAGAGATCCCCCAATGATTTTAGCTTATTTTAGTGGGCATGCATTGCCCTACAGTTTCCATCTCTTTCAACAGAACTGCCTGGCAAACCAGCAACTGCTGCCTGTAACTCATTCACCTGTGCCTGCCAGCAAGACTCCATGACTGAACTGCAAAGAAGGATAATATCCTACACAATCCACTGAAGTAACATTAGGTTGGTGCACGATTAAAAGTCTCAGGGACAACACTGAGGGGAAACTCTGCACCAAATCCTCATGTTTCTAATGAAGAATTACTTCAAGAAAGTAAGAGATCTTTGCATTTAAAAGTGAAGAAATAAAAATTACTCTCTTGTTCTAACCCCAGTTACTTTATATATTTCAGGCAGGTAACTCAATTCAGCGAAAGCTAAGCAAATTGAGTACTAAAAGGGTTTTTAAAACAGAATGGACAGGTTTATAGCCTGTGTAAAAAAATATAATCAAATCTTATTCATGTGCTAAACTGATGACCTTCAGCTCTAGCAGTGCACAACAGGCCTGGTTGTAAGGGAACAGGAGGAGAACTACTAAGGTAGATAAATCACAGCCTGACGCTGTCTGGGATTCTTCTGGATGCAAAGAACAGGGAGAAATCAGGGCTGATGCTCATATTAATAGACCTTTCCTACAAGACAAGGGTTATCTGATGCTTGATACATATTTTTTATATGACTTTCCATTTTCATTTTGTTTTATAGAATTAGTTACAACCTAGGTGCCAGAAATGCATGTAGAAAATGTATGATATTATTTGGCAACTATCAACCACCAATCTCTCTAAAATGTTTTTTGTTTTTTAACTTAAGGGTTCTCTTTATGTTCACTTTCCTCAGAAAAAAAAAAGATACCTTTTTAACTCGTGCCTATCTCTTACAACCTAAATTATCTAAATCCTTGAGTCTTGCAGGATCAACTGTGCAGAGAGTGCAAAGGGAATGCTAAATGTTATCATGCTGGTTTCATACTTTACATGTGTTTTGAACAGCTATACCAAAGAAAGCAGTGAAGAATCAGGCTTCAGTAGCCTTTTACATGCAGTTTATAGAGGTCTTTTCCAGTAAGCAAAAATAAATTGTTTGAATTTCCATAAAATTAACTCATACTATTAATGATTAATTCATAACTCAGGTATGCATCCTGGATGATAGAAAAAGAGTAGTTAGATAATGTTTTAATGAGTACCAGCTAGTAAAGTTAAACAACACTGAAAAGTTAAACATAATTGAAGAGTTAAAAGATACTCTGAATCACCAGTTTGAACCATTTATAACAGGGTGCTTTTATCAAATTAAGAATTTCAATAGTATTTTCAAAATATTTTATCCAGCCAAGTCACAAATAATGATATAAGTAAATTAATGAATTTTAATTGAATGTGTGATTTTCACAAAGAAGGAAAAGATTCCATTTAGGGTGTTGAAAAGCTGAAATAGATGAAATAGCCCTCAAAACACTTGTTTTCAGCTTTGAAATCAGTGCAAATAGGAAAAAAAACACAAAAACAAAAAAGCAACAAAAAACAACCCACACTTTATGTATTCTTTCTGACAACAAAATTCCTAATTTGTGGAACACTATTAAAAACAAAAAGCTCCAGCAAATAGCCTAAAAAATAGAGGAGTTCCTGACAGCTGAGTCATTCCTCTTATTTCATGGTTCCCCTCAACATTAAAGCACACTGCCAAACCTGAAAGCCAATGATTTGCAATGCCAAACCTTTCAGAACAAAGATGATCACTTACTAAAGATTCCTTAATTTTGTTGGTCAGATGGTCTATGAATTAAGAGAAGGTGTTCTGAGCTGGCACCAGTAAGCAGCAAGGTTGTCACAGAAAAACTAGCTGTGTAAAATAATCTCGGGTTGTATGATAAAGGCATGAATCATTTTGTACTCATAGATGAAAACAAAAAGCACGGAAAGATGAAGAAAATTTTATTTAAAAATGTATTCTTTTTCAACAGGTCAAACTTGGATAAACTTCGATATACTGAAGAAGTTGCTCAGTATTAACAACCAGGCTGAAGACACCAGGACTTGCATGTGAAAGATTTAAATTCTTTCCAGGCAATGGATGTAAAACTGTTAAAAATTTATATTCCAAACAACACAGGGGCTAAAAACCTGCAAGCTACAGACCCGCTGACTGGCTGACTACTTCATGAAAGGCACTTCAGAACAAACAGAAAGCATATTCAGAATGGAGGAAGGACTGATTGGCAAAGAAATACTTGTTTAAGAGTTCAAAAAGTGCAAGGACGAGAATGGATTTGAGAAATATATTAAAATAATAAAACGTTCTTCAGCAATACAAGTAAAAAGAGAACAGACATACCTGGGGTTTTGTACAGTAGGAAGAAAATGAGAGCTTTGGCATGATGCCTTTGGTAGCATAAAGAATTTTTTTTACTTTCCAAAACAGGACTGTGCTATAAACAGGGCAAATCTAGAAGGGAATGCAGGGAAAATGGTTATAGGTACATTCCACCAGTTTTGCTAGAAATACCATATGAGCTTGCAAATTCGATAGCATGTATTTTTAACAAATCTTTCCAGTAGGAAGAGTTACTATATGGCTGTAGAATAGAAAAAGCAGTAGTGATATTTTCAATAATGAATAAATATAATTCAGGCAAGTGCAAAGTTGCTGTTCCGTCTGCATGTAAGATACTGGAACAAATGGTGAAGGAAAGCTCATTAGAGACATTAGGAGTAAGAGAAAATTGGTGAAATATGACAAGAAATGACCAAAAGTAGATTTTGCAAGCATAGAACTGATAACGTGTTTTCCAGGCAAATTTAACACGAGAGATCTTAACTGTATTAATATGTGAAGCACTGGGTAATTGAGTCATATGTAAAATTGTCAGTAAAGTTGGAGGGGCCAGCCATCAAAAGGTAAACTGAAAGCAAATTAAAAGACCTATCCAAGCCAGATAGACATGAGTAGTGATGACGAACAGCAATAGGCTGGAGGAAGTTTTTTAGCAGTATTTCCAAGGGTCTGATTTTTCTCTGATAACTTCATTAATGAATGGAACCAACAATAGGTTAAAATCTTCCGATGAAAAAAAAAAAGCCAAACAGACAAGGAATAGACTAGCAAGGACCTAGAACAGCCTTTCCAGGAAGATGGAGTTCTATGATATATCTGGGACAAGGTAAAATGTTTGCTGTAATGGCAGTGTTTGGAGCTGGTGACAAAGAGGTTCTTTCAGATATCTTTATATTCACCGGGATGCTTCAGATCCAGAAGCCCATCTTCAACCTTTTATTTTAATCTGCGTTTCACAAACCACATGCTAAATTGGCATGGATCTTACTTCCCATTTGGATACGTAAGTAGTTTACATGTTCTTTGAACAGTCTGCCCACAGTATACAGCTGC
Source organism: Pezoporus flaviventris (assembly GCF_033815535.1). Taxonomy (NCBI): domain Eukaryota; kingdom Metazoa; phylum Chordata; class Aves; order Psittaciformes; family Psittacidae; genus Pezoporus; species Pezoporus flaviventris. The sequence goes on from NW_026892564.1 coordinate 8,737,503, forward strand.
TCTGGAGTCAGAAAGATAGTGCTTGTGAATCTGACTGGATTCACTTGCCAGCTTTACAGTGCCAATAAAGCCCGTAACATATGCACTAGGACCTGACGCTCATACCAGATCAGACTGAACAAGAAAAAGATTGGTTAGATATTTTGGGCAAGGCAAAAATCGGAGCATATAGCAATAGTACTTAATCGTTAACATTTCTGTGAAATACTGAGGCTAGATATAAATGTATTTCCCGTTTTTACTTCCCCATTACCAAACTTCATATGCTATGACTATTTTAGTAATAGAACCCACCTCTTTAGCTCTCCCAAATGCTAAACTGTTCAGGTAGAAAAGGCCATTTTAATTAGCACACTTACGAGATCTCATTTTGATGACTTCAGACTATTGGCACATAGGGTTTCAACTGATTGTTTCAGCTGAAGTAAGAGCTCAGCTGCTCATCAAGAAAGTAAGAAGGGATCTTGCATATGTCATCAGGGTCTTTTAGCTGGTGCCTCCTGTCTTGGGAGCACCAACAAAGAGCTGGTGCTGTCCGTATTCATTTCACAATACAGCAGCTAGCAGAAACATGAAATCTGATGTTCTGCAAACAAAAAGGTGAATGTAGGTTGGTTCTTGATTCTTTTTTACTTCAGGATGAGTGTTAAGTTATAACTGAATTCAGGTCTGGCTAGAATTATGCATAAAAACATTTTCTTTAAGCATGATGTTTTTAACTTGAGCTGGTTGCACTTCAGGAAGTCGTTGCACAATCGTTCTGTTCTGCTGGAGGCGCAGTCAGTGGTATGACCTCTTTCTTGTGTCAGCTCTTCACTGAAAACATACCCTAAAAGTCTCTTTGCTGCAGAGTTAATTTCAGTGATAGGAATTCACTTGTTCAGAGTTAAGTGAATTCTGCCCTACCAGTGAGGAGTGCATTTAACAGAAATGCTCCATCTCTCTCCTAGGTTATAAGTTTACAATGCAGCCTTCAGAAACCTAGATAGAAAGGCTGCCCTGCTGCTGCCTGTGGCACAGATTCTCTTGCTGTAGCTTTTAAACTGCATCACCGGTCTTTTTGTCCTTGATTATATATTCATACATAAAAGTAAGCGTGGAGTAAGTGACTGCTTTATAAATGCAGTGTCCCAGAATATAGAGCTCCTATCTGCAAAGAACATTTATTCACTGAGGACCTGCAAGGCCACTGTGTGAGCAGTAATGTAATCTGACCATGACTGCATGTAACTGAGGGCAGCCAGGCCACCAAGTCTTACAGCTGCTGACCTTGGGAATGCTGTGTTCACAGCAAGTCACAGAAAGGCACCAGAACCAAGAACAGGTGGCCTTGAGCTGTGTGAACAGCCTACAGGGTTTTAAACAGCTCTGATTTATTCAGCGTGACAGTCCCTGTATAATAAGGTTGGATTTGGAGATTGCAAAATAGGAAGTTTCCACATTTTTTTTATGAATATGATAAGGAAAATGGGTTATAGCTTTTCATGTAAGTGATTGACATTCACTCTGTCATCACTTTGAAGATTCTGAACAGCACCACTCATGCACACATCTTATTTCCCCTGCTAGTACGTGGTGTCTCAGCCAACAGTACTCAGGCAGAGCTTCCCACCTCCTGAACCCCAGTCAGTCCTTCTTTATCATTTGCCACCTTTTACCATAGTGGTCGTGTTCCTAATCTCAGACTAATAAATACCACTGAAATAATCTATTGAATTTTCTAATTTTCTTGTTATATCTCTTTCTTTTATTTTATATTTTTTTCTGTAATTGTCAGATTTAGATCCTGATCCTTCAGTCAGATGAGTTAATTCAGTGGAACTGTAAAACAGGCACACAAGTCCACACACAAAAATAGCAAGAATCTTTCAAGCTTGCAGCTGTCATCCTATTACAGAAGTAAATCACACATCTCACTACAATATCCTTTTCTCTGGTCTTAAACAAGTTTCTTCTTGTCTCAATAAAGCTGCCTGCTGTTGTAGTCAAATATTTAGAAACTACAGCTTGCACTTTGGGTTAGTTAGTATCTCAGGGATACTCAGTTGTATTCCTGTATGACATAATAAAAGAGCTGGCTGAATATGAATAACAGCCTAACTTATTCCATTTATTACAACTAAAATATTGGGAGGTAAAAATACACACTGTGTATATACAAAACTTTGACAACTCTGCAAAAGCATGTCCCTATGAAGCTATTTTCTGCTAGATGTTTCTTTCAGAGGAAGTGACTTGCACTGACTTCTTGATGAGGATGTGGCACAACCACTTTGGCACAGACACTTCCATCTTCTGCTCTAAAAGTGCTCTGTCAGTGTCTGTGAGTGCAGTTCTCAGTCCAGTCATGAAGATGTCTGACCTTTGCTTTCAGCAGTAAAGAAATTCTTGGTAGAACAAAAATTCTCTCTAGTTCTACAGTTTTTGCTCTACTTTAATTCCCATTTACCCCTACCTTCATATCAAAGTATTAAGTCAAAACTTCCTTTGAAGAGATCCTTCACATTTCCTGTCATGGGCCTTTTTAGATGGGCCTTCCTGAATTCTCTTCTCCCTATATCCCAGCAGGTTCATGGGTCTCTCTAACCCACAGCAGAAGATACTTATACTACCCACTTTCACTTAGAATAACACTGCTATTCCTCACAGTTATGGCTGCAAGCTGTGTTCTGTACTGACCTTTTATCAGCCTCCCAGTCAATGACCAGCTACAGGGCCTTGGAGACCTAAGAGCGACCCTTTCTTTATTTCTTGACGAGCAACTGAGTTTATACCTAACCTGAAACAGTTAGCTGAAACTCTTTCACTGTGCAGATAGCCTGAAACCATCAAAAAGAGGCTTCACTGATATGTAAAGTGACCCTTTTCCAGGCAAATTATCAGATACCCTTGGGAGTGCTTATAATTATAGTAGCTAATACACTTACATGTACTGATGATCTGTAAGGCAACCCAATGATTTTACAAAGTTGGGGAAGATCACATTGAATCATCTCTATCTTTTATTAAATCACAAGTATACAGTGAGCATTTGCTGACTTCTGTCATTTGTCAACATGACTTTATCTTAAAGAAGGCATAAAGTGAAAGAAACCCAATGATTTTTCCATAGTATTCATTTTTCATTTTATACAAAGTCCCTGTTACATGGCATCTTTTATCCTGCCTACTTTCTATTCACTAGCAACACTCTGTCACCACCTTTCAGAATCACATCAGTACTAGCAGCACCATTAGCATCTTATTCAGAAAAACACATATGTTTCAAAGTTTCACATGCCCCTGCAGCAAGAATAGTTAGGAAATGATCTGGGATAAAAACCATCAAATTTTTCTTGAAATTCCATCTAACAGTACTATACTGTACAATATTGCTGTTATTGAGGTTACAATAATAACATGGAAAATGTGTTTTGAACCTTCTAGGCTTTTTTTGTCTTGATAAATAGCACTAAGAGCTCTGTGCCTGATAAAGTGATGGAATCACATTTATGCTTGATATAAGAAAGGTAGATGAAAGCAGGAAGAAAAAAAATTATGCAGCTTAAGAGCAAAGCAATTAGGTTCTCTACAAAGATGACTTTTTTATTTAAAGAGCCATGCGTGTCTTCAAGCAAAATGCAGGTATAAGATATGGGGAGAATTTGAGCTGCACCGTTTGATCCAGCAGTATTTTGTCCACCTACCTTCTTCATCCATCTTCCTTTTCCATTTAACTTGACTGGCTGGGAGAATAGTAGTAACAGCCAGTGAAGAAAGGTGGGTGCAGCATTTTTGTTCCCTGGGAAATCAGTATCACTCTTCTACAAATCAGGATGCTGTAGCTGTCTGGGCTCATTCTGCACATCAAACTAAACTGCAGTGCAAATTTTCTTCCTCCATTTGCTTATTTTAAGCTCCAGCTAATTACAACTGTTTAATAGTCTTACTAAGATCACCCTGCGGAAACGTTACAATAATAGTCTTTCTGAGGATCATGACTACAAGATATTTTTAAGGTGAATGTGGAATCTCAAATGCTGTGCAAGTGCCCATAATGCATATGGTTGTGTGTGTGTGCATTTCTGTGAGTGCATACCTAACTACACAAGCTGACGGACATCTCACAAAGAGATCAATAAAGGGCATTTTTCCTGGCCCTGGCGTCAGGAACTTAAGGATGACAAAACCAAACATCTTTGGCATGAATATAAAGGCTCCTGGAGAATGAGGTAGCTTTATTCCAGTGCATTGATCCTTATCCCTTTTTTGGAAGAAAGTTTCTGGCTTGTTTACAATCCTTCCAAAATTCCAATTAGCTCCCTTCACAACTCCTTTGTGCAGTTAATTTCTCTAAGCTACTGGTTATCTCTCCTTCTGCTATGGATTTATATCGTGCTTAGCATAATGCATCACTTGTGCCCAACTATTTCTGTAAGTGAACACTGAATAAGCTAAGGAACTGAGGAGCTGTTAAGTGCTTTAAAGTAAATTAGGTAGCATCCGTCATGGACAAGAGTGTTCACTAAGTCCTATGGGGAAGGGGTTTCCTTCTCCATTTTCTTTCCTTCAGATTTTCTCAACTTGGACATTCATGAACTGCTTATTGAATTTCAACCTGCAGTTCATGAATCACTTTCTTAGATGCTGGCCTGATTAAATAATAACAAGACCATTTCCATAAAATGGACTCATGTTACTTTCTTTTTTTTTTTTTTTAGATGGCAGTTACAGAAAAAGCCCTTTTTGGGTAGAGGTTTGGGGTTTGGCAGGAAGCAGTCATCCTGCACTGTACTTACATTATTTCGTGTAGGAAATCCCCTGTTCTAAATTGGGATGCTAATTTGTGATTTTCTTGTCCAGGGTAAATGTTATTTGTTTGACTGAGTGCTGACCACCAGAATAAGCTGCTTCTGTTACAACCTAAAATCCTAAATTTTACTGTGTATATTTTTGGGGTGTATGTTACACCAAGACTGAATGCCCAATACTGAAAAAGACTAAAAAAAATTTACAATTTAAATAAAATATTTGGGTGTTCCTAAATTAAAATGCCTCATTTTCAATCCTTATGTTGTCACAAGGAATTTATCTTGAGCTACTGCAGCTCTGAGCTGCATTACAAAAGAGAGCACACTAGACCTATTCATTGGAATTCAGTAGTCCTAGTCTGCCTTTAGACTACATTTCCTGACAGGTATGTATAGTCATCATTTCCTTAGCATTAAGAGGTACCATAATGTATTAAACAGATTCAATAAAAAAGTGACCACAGTGATGTCAAACTTGAATGACTGTTTTTTAGTAGTCATAAAGAAGTTGCATGAGGAGAAGAGGTATTTTAGTTTAAGAAAAATTTTAGGAAAAATAACATTTCAATTAGCATATTATGCAGCTTTCAGCTGTGTATTTCTACCATAATTCAATTGTCAACAGCTTCAATTTTTTTTGTTGGAAACTGTAATCACAAATTTCAGTGCGATTCAATACGTCTTTGTTTTTATGCCTCTGTTCATAACATTCTTGTGCATGTACAACTGAAGTTGATCGCAGTTTGTTACTTGGCTATAAACGACTCAATATTTAACAACTTTTTGCTGTGTGTTCAAGTCTGTTTCCACAAAGAAAGTGCTTTATCGAGCACATTTGAAATAGAAATTAATGTGACAAAGTCAACAAGCTTTAGAATTGAAAGATAAAGTTTGAAGATGGAACATTATTCAGTTATGAATCATGTAGAATCATAGAATGGTTTGGGTTGGAAAGTACCTTTAGATCATCTAGTTCTAACCCCCCTGCCATGGGCAGGGACATCTCTCACTAGAACGGGTTGCTCAAGGCTCTGTCCAGCCTGGCCATGAACGCTGCCAGGGCTGGAGCATTCACTGCTCCGTGTATATCTATACTGTTGAATCTCTTAGCATGCAATATTCTTCAGACAAAAATATGTGCCTCTCACATCTTCTCAGGTTTCAACCCTTGAGTAATGGGTTCATACAACTATAAAACAGTTTAGAGTGGAAGGGACTTCTGGTGGATGTCATGTACAAAGTCCCACTCAAAGAAGTAGGACTTAAAATTGAATTAGGTTATCCTGGGCCTTGTCTGAGCTGGGTTTGAACATCTCCAAGGATACAGATTCTATAGTCTTTCTGGACAATATCTCTCAGTGTTTGACTGCTCTTACTATGAAAAGTTTTTTCCTTACATGTAACCATAATTTCACTTTCTGCAATTTGTATCTATTCCTTCTTTCCCTTTCATCATGTAGCTCCAAAAAAACCTTCCTAGGTCTACTCTATGCCCTCCCATTTGGTAGTTGTGTGCAGTCTTAATTCCTTACCATAGCTGCCTTGTCCAGGCTGAACAGACCCAGCTGTCTCGGAATCTTGCTCGTACATCATGTGCTCCAGCCCGCTGTCCATCTTAATGCCCCTCTACTGACTGGAGTGCTTTATCCTAGTGCTTTCTAACTAGAAGATCTCATTACTTTGTCATTAGTTTGTTATTTCACTGATTACATGATGTCATAAATACCAATGACCATAGAAGACCATGTCATAAGAAGCAGATTGTGAAAATGTGTAATTAAAACTAGTTCACCGAAAGTGGTCTTCTATTTTCTGGTTTATGTCACTCTTGGTGAATACATAACACATGAACACATACATGCTAGTTCAAAAAATGGCAGAAGACCTTTCCAGGTGCCTGGTGGAGAGAGAAATCTGTTTTGGGGACTCACCTCAAGATTTCCATGTATTTAAAGAGTATCTGCCCCTGAGATACATCAACATATAAAGAAAAAATTATGAGAAGCCTTGTAATTTTGAATATAATGTAACAAAGATATTATATACCATGTTCTTTAAAGCGTATTTTGCTGTGTATTTGGAATACGAGATGGGCATCATCTGTATTTTTCATTAATTTATAAACATAGCTTTCCTTAATGTTAAGAATTAATGTTAAATGCATTAACGTTAAATGCATTAACATTAACAGCATCAGCAACTGTGCTGTCAGTGTCAAACTTCCTTACAATTTTAATATTAGCTATACAACTTTCTGCTGTCTTAAAAATATCTGGCAGACAACGCTTTTAACCGAATAGGTCTTTTCAGTGGCAGGCAAAGTGATTTCTCTTCACAGTTTTTAAGAGAAACTCACTCTTTTAAGAGTAAATACCACAATAATGTAAAAATAATATGTAAAGATACTGCTGGGTTTTTGCAGCTCCTTTGGGGAGTGAATATTCATAATTGTCTTAGTCACTCTCAGTTTTTTGCCTTTTCTGGCTATATTCTTCTGTCTTCAAGTTGTTCATGTTCTCAGTTCAGAGAAAATACATTTCTCTTTCGAGTTTCACTAAATGGTTCTCCTTAAACACTCTCCTCAACAGCTCAGTCTATATCAGCAACATAATACGGTGAAGCCTCGTAAGGGATGAAGTACTGCTATTTTTATAGGATGCAAACTGGATTAAAATTCACAGAGTCCTCATATGATGCCTACTTATAAACTTCCAGGGTCTGCCAGAAGAAAATAGCTTATTACTCTTTTTCATAGCTCTTACTTGCAGATAGTACACAGACAATAAGAAATACCAATTCCCCTGTGAATCATGAATTAGAAGCAAACCCTTCCAAATGAAGCCACAGGAATGCTTTGTGTTCCAGGTTTTAAATTTAGTTTAATCTTTAAATAATTGCTTCTGTGCTTTTGTGGCTGACTTTTGCAAAATGCATAGGTTTCCTCAGAATGAATTCTATACCAGGAAGAAAGTTTCATCATCAGTAACATTCCTTAATGTTACTTTGCAAGCGTTTGTTTGATTATCTGGCAGATTCCAGTTTGCTTTTACTTCAGTGACAAATGAACCAAAACAAGAGGTAGCCATCTCCAAACTGACAGTGCATCCAGCACCCTGGCTACTAGGTGGAGCTTGTTAGTATTAGGGATTTTGCTCTTGTCAATGTGGTCCAGTTTGAGAGAAGTGGAGTGTTTGGGGGAAGAAGGTGGAGCTGTCAGTTGGTTGCTATAGAAGAGACAGTCACAGCTGTAGTTTCATCTCATTTATAATCTGTCTAGCAAATGCAAGCTCATTTATTTATAGCTCCTAATGCAATAAAGTAAGTGATTTGAAAACAACAAATTAGTGGTCTCAAAATGGCTGCTGATCATAAGCTTATCTCTTGGTGATTTCTAAGCATAGCCTTCACACATTTTTCAGTGGGAGAACTATTAGCAATCAACGATATCTCAGGATGTGAGGCAAGCTCAGCTTAAACGAAGAAGCTTGCATTCAAACTACTTTATTGTTCCAGCAAGACTACTGAAGTGGGAACTCTTTAATTGAAATTTGAGGACTGCCACCTCTGTTCTCAATTTGATATAGTTCATAGCATTTTCAAATTGGGATATTAGGAGGGAGGGGACTTTGTGTGCCTTCTAAGGGACTGATTATGGCTGGGACAGAGTTCTTTATTTGCAGTTATAATTTCTGTTGCACCTGAATTCATGGGTGGATTCATACAGAAAGACTGGATGTTTACACCATAATCTAAATTATATAGTGTTTTTCTATCAAAACACTGCTTTAGTGTGAATCATACTTGTTGGAGTCTACCTGGTGTCTAATCACTATGTTAGCAAATTGTAAATTTAAGCCGCAGCATGGCGGGGAGGGGGGGGGGGGGGGGGGGGAGACGGACAAAAATCAATCTTTCATCACTGCCCTGAGTCTCTATCTTGCTATTGACTGGTTTTGTGCTTAACAATTTCCAGTTTCATTTCTGTTTCTTTTCAGAGTTCATCTAAGTAAACACGGTGTAGAACAATTTTTTGCCTTATTGCATTGAAGGCTAGAGGTGTCTCCCTGTTCTTCTTGCCAAATGTGACCCTTATGACCTCGTGTGCTTTTTCGTTAAAAGCAACTGTGACCATATGTATTTCTCTACCAATTCTTCTAAATTAGATGAGGACTTTGAAGAGAAACTCTTTGGTGGTGTGCAAGATATGCTGTCAATACACAGAAGTCCCAGCCATATTTCCAGGAGAACCTTTATGCTCTTGGAAGTGCCTGTAGGGCTGTAAATTGACATAATTATGAGTTGTCAAAGTTAGCTACTGTTCTTGTAGCAGCAGCAGCATGAAATTAAGTCTAGAATGGAAGTCCAGGGAGAAAATCTATCTGCAGTGAACTTGAATCACGTGGGTTCCAGCAAACACAGGGAAAAAGGTTTACTTGTTTCAGGTTCCATTATAATTTCATGAAGCAAAGAAAAAAGCTTTCATTTTTTCAAAGGGCATAATTATATAACTATCAATATAGCTATTTTTAAAATTAGTAAACCTCTTGGGGAAGTTATTTTCCATTCTTATTGGGTATTTAAAGTATTTTTATATGTTTTTTAACTGAACGGATTGCTTTTCTGGTTAGAGAATCATTTGTTATTCACCCTTCCAAATTGTAAGTCTGTTTTGTTATTGTAGGTGCCTGAAAACAAGACAACCTATGACTAAGCAAGAATAAATCAGCCCAATTTCCTTCTATCAATCCATTTTCTTTAGGCTGAAGGCTCCTATCCTTTCACTTGAAGGAAACAATAGTGTTTACCTGCTTCTCTTGACAACAAAGGAATATTATCTCTACAAAGGTCATTAATTTACTCTAGTGTATTTTTACTGGCCGCTGCAGTGCCCCACTTTTACATCATGAAGATATGATGCTGTATAGCAGCATGTTAGGAGTGACAAGTCTGGTTAAATGACATCAAGTAGTTTGATAAAAATAAGGAAAGATGAAGATGCTAAGAAAAAGGAAGACAAGAAGAGACAGAGGCACCAGTGAGAAGATAAAAGAGAATGATGAAAAAACACCACAGCAACAAACCAAAAAACCAAAACCAAAAACCTGTCTAATCCAACTTAGTGTGCAAAACAGCAGAGAACTCCTCTGCGAGCCCTGCTAAAATTTGGACCTGTTGCCTCCTGATTTGGCTCCTGGAACCAGGAGAAATAATAGCATTATGAGCCTTCTGAAAACCAGTAGTGATTGTAGTTTGCTGGCCAAAAGCACCCCAGAATGCACAGAGGTAAACAGGTATTGGGGAGGGGTACAAACATGGTGAGGGGGTCAAAGCATCCAGAGACTTGAAGGAAGAAAAAAGCTTGGGTTTATTTTTAAAGGTAAAGTGTGGCTTCATGAAGCAGGGAAGAAAGGACTAAGGTTCCACGTAGGTTCCAGGCTAAACACTGGAGATCCTTTCCTGGCATCTCTTGGTCTTCAGGAAAGCTCCCATGCTTAGCCAGAATACCTTCTCCCAGCTCCTTGTCTCCACATCTTGCTTCTCTGCTCCGTGTCCATGGCAGACCATCCTTGGCCATTGCTGCTGCTAAAACAGCTGCCTGCCTGAAGATGCTCATTCTTCACTTCTTTCAGCTTTGTAACTGAAATAGCCTGTCCTGAAACCACAGCTATCCCTGAGAAGTAGGTCATATTCTACCAGTATAATAGAAACAGTCATATGTGAAGCAAAACTATATATTTTCTTATTAGCACTGTTAATTAGAAAAGAAGGCTTCATTTACTGAAAGGAATCCAAGTGTGTAATAATGTTTGAATTAAACGCTGAGTACATTTTCAATGGGAATATTCTTTTGATCACTGAAACTGAAGTGCTTCAGTGAATTATTCCCATAACTTGTTCTTGGGAAATATTTACGTTATGTATGAAACGCCTGTGAACTGTACTTCTCCAAACAATTAGGATGTTTAGTCATACAATAGTTACATGCAAGTAGCAAGATAGTGACAAGAGTAATGGATAAAGTTTTATCAAAATGACTACTTTATTGCTTGAAAGGAAGGAAATTAGAGCAAGGGCAGCAAAGAAAATGACATGTTGTCACCATTTATTTTAGACAAGAACAAAGTTGTGTTTTTCCATGCTCAGTGTAGCAGCAAATTCAAAGAAAAGAGCCATATATAAACACTGTATAATTCCAAACAAAATAAAATAAAGCTACATTCTAAGGTTCAAGAAAAAATCCAAAATGGTGAACCACCATCATAATCCTTTATTTCCCTGTGACCACCCAAGTTATCCTCCCTAGATCAGACACAGAACATGCCTGCTCTTCTAAAGGACCTGGAATACAGAAGAACAGTTCTCTATGGCATGAAGAAAGAGCCCACTCAAGCATCACAAACCTAACCAAAACCACTATGAAGGGTAAAGTGAACTTCAAGAATTATACAAGATCAAATGGTGCTACTGCAGATCTATCTCTGGAAAGTTGCTGTCAGAAAAGCAGAGTGTGTGTTCACACCTTCAGGTTAGATGTTTAAGGTGCCTGTCATATGTCTTAAGAAAAAGCTGTGTCAATGCAGTTACCATTTCTGCCGTTGCATGTAGAGCCAAGTAGGTCTTTTCTAAAGTCATAAATTACATGGTTTAATTGAAATCTGTTTTAAAATAAATTCTGTTAACTCGGTGCCTCTGAATTCACTGACGCAAATCTAACAGGAAAAAAAAGGGTTTAAGCTGATTGCAGACTGAACATAAAGACTGAATATAACCTTTTTCAGTGTAACCTGGGCAAATGCAGATAGTCTGGATTTATTCAAGAGAAACTTAAGGCTAACAGTATAGAAGTTTGTTTTTCAAGGAGGAGAAGGAAATCCAGAACTTACTGAGACAGTTTTCTCAGTCTTTCTCCTGTTTCCATCATACCTCACATGAGGTCATTTGCTCTCATGTGCATTAAATTCAGAAACATTTTCTTTACAATTTCAATTTCAATGCATCATGAATCACTTCCACTAATAAATGACAGCTTAGAATCACATGAAATTTCTTCTGCAAACAAGCGAGACACCCTGGCAGGTGTTAACTAATTTGGAATGATTTAAATCCTTCAGAAGAACTACTGAAATTTCAGATGCTACGCTCAGCATCAGGTCCAGAGATTGGTATGAATGTGAGAAGACCAAAGAGGGTCTTTGTCAGCTCTGATCCCATATAGCATGAAGGGGAAGACTTCTCGTATTCTTTGCTTCAGGGTAATTCCTCCAGCATTCATTGTGTATCAAAACCACATATAAACTCTCAAAAATAAGACTTTATCCATAATCTTGCACTCCACAGTATGCAGCCACAGCCTTAGGGAATTTTTGTAGAGGTTTCTGATGCAGTCAGCAGGCTTGCACCATGATTAGTTGGATTTTTAAATTATTTTTTAGCATTTCTACAAGTGTCCCTCATGCTTACTACTAATGATGCTGCTGATGATCAAGAACACTTCAGTAGTGAAGACAGCAGGTACCTACAGTCCTTCCAAGACCCCTGCTTTTCTTATCCTCTATTTCCTCTAAGAAAAAAGGATGTAGAAATAAGAAAAATATCTCCCCCTATAATATTTTGTTCTGTTAATGCATACACAAAAGAAAAGAATTGAAAGGACTGAGTTCATATGTGGCCTTTTACCTGTAGTCATTCAAGTCCAATTGCTATAAAGCTTTTACTATAGCAGCTTCTTGCTCTTATTGATAATAGCAATTTGCCTATTGACTTAAGCAGGAGGAAAGCAGGACTTCAATGAAGTAACTTATCTAGGTACACACTGAATTTTTTAAAGTTTGGCAGCAATGAAGTAAAAAGCATACTTCCCTTGATTGTTACCCGATCAGTAAATTGAGCTTTTTAACTCCAACCTCAGCAATGATGATCTAATAGATACCAAATTACTAGTAAGATATATTTCTTCTGATTCCTCCTTTCATACTTAACAGTGTTTCATTACCAATCTTAGAGCTTCATTAGCATAGAGGACAAAAGTTTTTGTCACATTCTGTTTTGCTCTTCATTATTAAAATAAATTAATGATGGTTCTTGAAATTTGTGAAGGATTGTCACTTCCAGTGGTCTAAACATATTAAGCTATCTTCTTGGAAGAAAACAATAAGGCTGTATCAGCAAGACTGATATTTATTTCAAACTCCTACTCTAAAATCTGCAGTTAACAAGGTCAAAAAGCTTTGGGTGAATTATGGAACAAGAATTCTTAAGATGATTTGCAGCAGGGATTTATTATGAAGCCAAAATTGTATTGTCAGGAGGAAGCAGATATGTAGTGAATATGAGCAAAAAACAGTCCATCTACTTTACATCCTGTCAAGTTTTAAAGGCAGGAATGATTCACAACTGTACAAATGTGGAATTCTGAAACTGTAGGAATTATTTCCTCTTGTGTCAACCTTTGAGAAGAAATAGCTTTGCATATAGTTAAATTGTAGAAATAACTAGAACAGGAAAGTACTACCCTACATTCAATCAAACTTCGCAATGAAGAACTGAGATACATAAGAATAAATTTGCTGGAAGTGAATTAGGCCATGCATTTTAAACTTGCCTACAAAGGGTCCTTCACTGAGATTTCCTCTGCTCTCTTCCAAGCAATGGAGATTCCACAGGCCTTTTTTTTCTTCTTGAACTTTACAGGTGTGCAGGGTTTTCTGGATAGCTAGACATTCTCCTTGCAAAGCTGTTGCAATATGCATTAGAAGGAGTCAAGAAAATGGTGCAAGAGGCTAAAGAATAGCACAGAAATGCAGGGTTGGATGAAAAGCACATCCCTGACTCCCAAATAAGAAACGCTGAGAAAGCTAGAAGGAGGCTCCTCTTACCTATGGACCTTTTCACATCTTTAGCCTCATGCAATGTGTGCTGTACAGACATCTATGATGCCAGCTCTAAGCATGTTTCTTGCTTTTCCCTGTTGTTACACTATTAATAAATAATTTAGTGTTTCACCTGAAATACTTTGCAGCATATGGCAAAGCAAATAATCTGAAAATCCTGCTTCACCATTTCATAAAAGCCCTGAAAAGCTTCCAGAGAAGGAGGATCCTTGTGTCCTGGAAGGCGTGGAGAGGCTGAGAAGTGGTTGAGTCACCCCTGTTTGAAAACCAATCTATATCTAATTAGTTAATCCTTGCTACTGCCCTGGAGGGTATATAAATTCTGCTGCTCTGATTTACAGGAATCTGGGATGGCAGGGGAAGAATTCTGCTGTGCAGAATGGATAAATTTGCTGTGCAACTGGATAAATACCTTTATCCAGTTGATTGAAAGCAAATTAGGCAGTAGTATGCTGTGAATGTGCCTTATAAAGTACGACTTATGCCCTTGCTGATTACAGTTCCTGTTTACTTTCTGCAGAACCTTTACTTTTACTGTTTGAGGCAACACTTTACAATTTTGTTAAATTTCCCATCTACAAATCGTTTTTTTCTCAGACCACATGATGAGATACACACTGGAGGACTGCTAACAGTTGGGTTGTTATCAATTCTCTTACCAAAGGGAGATTTCCTCTTATAAGAAAGTCTCTGACTTACTGGTAAATAGGTATCCAGTTTCTCCTAACCCCTGAGAAGCATAGGAGGCAAGATGAAAGAAAACATAGCATCTGAACACGATACAACACAGTGAGTGCAGTACAAATATAAGTGGATCAAACCATATGTTGAATTTTCTCCTCGCAAAGCTACAACCAGTAATGTTTACTGGGAAAATGGGGGAGAGGACGGGGCTTTTTACAGCTCCTGGTAGAGCAGAAAATAAAACTAAAATCAGTAAAATGAGCGATGTAGAGGAGAATTTTTGTACTCTGAATAAAACTGGGCTCACCATTTTCTGGATCATGTTTAGCTGATAAACTTACTGGGCATTCAAAAACATACACTTAGCATGCAGAATAATATTATATACAGGTGTGATTCTCTTGGGGTTATCTGTTGAAATTCGAAACCAGATTCAAGAAGAGTGAGAACGTTGTATTCTTAAGATGACAGTGCTGCATTATATATCATCTGATAATACCATGTGTTTCTTGCCAGTGCTCGGAGCAAGCAGTACAGAACACTTTGTTTCTTTGTACTCTCTGCTTTTATTATTTAGCAAAAAAGAAACTTTTTTTTTCTGTTTTTCTTTTTTTTTCCCTCTCGGAGTGGATGTCACTTGAATATAACCAGAAGAGCCAGAACTGATTTTGAACATCTTGAAGGAACCTATTACACAAATAAAGTGCACTTTGGAGCTTCCATATTGACGAGTTAAAAGAAAGACATTTTTCAAATTGATGCATGCTTGGGAATGCTAATGAGCAGTCTCGGGCATATGACTAAACAGCAGTGTTAGCATGCTAGTGAGTAGTCATCTTCCCCAGGCTGTGTTTGCCAAACAATAGCTAGCAATTTTATTTTCATCACAAAAGTGTCTTCCTCTTCACATGGCTTTCCTTCTTTATTCTTTTACTTTTTTCTTTCTTTTTCTTTTGTCTTTTGCTTTTGCTTTTCCTTTTTCTCTTTTTTCTTTTTTCTCTTCTTTTTTTTTTCTTATTTTTCTCTTTCCCTTTCTTTTTCTTTTTCTTTTTTTCTCTTCCTTTTTTTTTCCTTTCTTTTTTCTTTCAATACCTAAATTAAAAAAAAACAAACTAACAAACTCTTAGCACAAAAAATCCTGTTTGTAAGTTCAGAAATATTTTATAATGTCTTTTGTAGTTGTGATTGAGGCAAGGAACAGGGAAATAACTTCACTTTGATAGGAAGTGGTTCTTCCCTGGACAAATGATTTCTTCAGTTCTTCTTCCAAATCATATAAAGTATAAGTCAAGATTGCTTATGGATAGAAGTATTACATCTGTATTAGTTTCAGTAGGTTAGGGTGGAAAGCACGTAATATTCTGAATATTCATGCACATACACATATTTCTGAAACAAATGATGTTTCCTCCCTTCTTTAAGATCCAGTTTGGGGTTTTTATTTTGTTTCTACCTGATG
Organism: Pezoporus flaviventris; assembly: GCF_033815535.1. Taxonomy (NCBI): domain Eukaryota; kingdom Metazoa; phylum Chordata; class Aves; order Psittaciformes; family Psittacidae; genus Pezoporus; species Pezoporus flaviventris. The sequence continues at coordinate 8,753,327 of NW_026892564.1, forward strand.
AGAGCTCAGCACTGTTAGTTAAACCCTGAGCTTTACTAGGGTGAGACCGTAAGTTTTCCTTCCAGGACTGTGTTCATCATATATGTTTGCATCCCTCAATGTTACCAGTTTGTAGGAAAAAGAACACCCTAAGATGCCAATAACTGGAAATCCTAAAAGCTTACATATAAAAGCAGTGATATGCTGTGACAGATAGATAGAAGCTTTATGATGCATTTATACATTATGATCTCAATGGACGTGAAAAATAGGGGCCAAATATGGCCAGATATGATGTGCTAGTTAGCACTGACAAATGAAGGTGTCACCATGGAGAAAACTATAGGGAAATTTAAAGATATTTCAAAAATTAAAGACAGAAGGAATTAAAAGCATGGAGATTTTCTATTTCTTTTATTAAAGGAGCTTATATCGAACAAACATTAGGAAATATATAAATGAACCAAAAAGATGACAGACACTAAATACAAACCTGCTGACAGCACAACCAAGTTATAATTTCTTGGTCCAGGGACCATTAAAAGGAAAAATCAGTATCATCCAAGGTTAAAAGTGACTTAAAACTCCTAAGTGGCCATAACTGTCCAAACAGGAAGGAATGACAGAGTAGCTGAATTAAACTGAACATAAATTAAACACATTTGTCAATGAGTTCCAATGGCAATTTGCAGTGACTTTTATGCGGGTGAAGTTTCCCAAAGAAGCAACTTCTACTATACATTGACTGTGAGTTTGAATAATATCCTCTGAGATTCTTTCAAAAGACAATGTCACTTACATTTTTCCTACCATGGCCAATATAATGAGACTCATTAGTTCTTCTAAAAATGATATCCATGTTTTGCTATCAAAAACTGCTGTCAACAAAGTCTGATAGCATTTAAAGGTCGATAGCATTTAAAATATTTTATTTAAATATATAAAATAGAAAATGTTTAAATATATTTACTATTTTTAAATATATTACCTAAATGGTTTCCAAATTTAGTTCTCTGTATACAAACATACTTATTTTATGTGGCTCAGTATGATTTTACAGACCAGTAAAGTTTTGCACAGCCAGCACTGCGCTCCTGAAATCTACATTTTACTCAGATTAAAAATGGTCACGTTAAGCAGTTTGTTAAAAATGGTATGCTGATGTACCTAACTTCATTGAAGTTGTCTTATGATGTAGGAACTGTTTGTGCTAGTCTCTTTACAACCCAAAAGACAAGTTCCTTATGTCATCTCTTCTTAAAAGAGATCTGACAGGCTTAAACATTCTGCTTATCTAACTCCTGATAGAGAACTGAACTTCTGCACTACCAGATAACCACTTATCTTCAAGCAACATAGCATTCAAAAAATGCAGCAGGTTGGGGTTATTAATAATTACATCTGCTGAAGCTGCAGCCCACAGAATACACCGTATTTTATTAGAAGACTGTGTCTTCTAGAAAGATACTTCATTGTTTGGGAACTGCTGTGTCACTGTTGAGCTAGGAGAGAGTACAGGAACTGCATACACCTATATCCACATCCAAGGCTTCCTACCTAACCACATTGTTTTTCTTGTGGCTACTCAAGGAAAGAGAGGGTGAGAACAAGAAATGGCAAGGTAGGAAAGCTTTGCTCTTGAATTACTTTGCTCTTGAATTACAATCAGAGTTCACTGGAATTATTATTTTAAAATCCAGTTATCATAAGCTCTGTGGTCCAAAAATGTTAATGCTAAAGTATGGCTATTTCTTAGCCATTATTATTTCTAAAATGTCCAATTCTCAGTTTCAAAGCATCAGATGGGATGTATTTTTCGTGGCTATTAATGATGACTAATGCTAAAGGAAAGAGGCTAAAGGAAAGAGACTAAAGGTTTTAAATCATAAGACCTGAAATGATATTTAGGAACAGTAGAAAGTTCAAGTTTCACCCCTTTTAAAGGTCAAATGGGATTAAATAAAAAAAAAAAGACAAGGCCCTGAACTTTTATTAAAGCAATAAGATTTTGCCTTTCTACGGTGTCTTTTGTCTGAGCACTGTACAAACATTTATAACATTAAAAGTTCTGCAAGTCTTGGAGTCTCCATTTTTCAGATAGGAGAAAGTGAGGAACAGAAACAGTTATGGTCTAAACTCTCAGCAGTGCCACATATAATCAAACTTAGAAAGCATTGCTTAATTTATGGTGTTGTAGAATAGCCAAAATTCCCCCCAAAATAATGGAAGAGATGAATAATCCAGTACTAAGGGAGACCAATCCAGAGCTCCTGAAGATGCACCCTTAAGAATTAACTGTCTTGCTCACAGTCACACATAAGCAGCAGGAGTGCCATTAGAAGCTCTTATTTGAATTTTTACTTCAGGATTTGCACATAGCAATGATTCAGCAAACAGCAAACAGTGGAACTGGTAATATGTCCTTTTTATGTATATAGACAAGATCAATTTACAGCTTGGATTTAGATTCTTTAGGACAAAAATTAATCTTATGGTGGCTTATTATGAATGGTCAGCCTCTTTGAAGTCAAGTCAGTTGACTTCAGTCAGCTGAAGTGGGGGTAGTCTACCAAGCCATATTTTGACTTGCACTCTGTAAAATGTCGGTGCTTTAATTCTGCTATTTAACAGGTACACAGAACTCCCTTACAAATGTCCTTTAAATTAGTTTACAGTTGTATTTTCTGTTGCTAGGAAATGTCAGTACCATGTGACAGAACATTATGTAGGTACACTGCAGCTACACCAGAGCACATATATCCACCAGTATGTACATAAGAAACACTCGGTTCATCAGACCAGTGGTCTGTCTAGCCTTCTATTCTTTCCAGCAATGGGAAGAATTATTGAGAAGAGCATGCAACCTTGGCCATTACTCTTGGTTGCCTCTCAGCATCCAGAATTATTGGATGGGTGTTGCTACAGAATAGATCCATGACTATCTGCCTTTAGCATCTGTTCATGGACTTTTGACCATGAATTTATTGAATCCCTTCATGAACCTGATGATGCTATGTGTTTCTACTGATTTTCTATTAGTTTCGTTTAACAGCATCTATCTCTTGTACTGCAGGATTTGTTAAATGATAGTCTGTACCCATCTTACTCAGCTGAACCTTCATTTGTTCATCATAATCCACTTCAGTTTTTTCTCTCCAAAACTATAATTTGCAGCCTTTTTTTTTGTCTATTTGTTAGTACATGCTTGCTCCATCTCTTTAATTATTTTAGTTGCCCTTCTCTAGATATTCTGTAGCTTCTTACCAGCTCAAAAGAAATACTTTGCCAAGCTCAGTCTGTGAAGGTTTGGGCACCCCTGCCCTGCTTTTTTGGTGTGGTTTAGTCCTGTCACAGAAGCATGATTTTACATGCACTGACTGCAGCAGCAAGACTGCCCTACATTCCCATCCATTGCAATCAAAGTAGGTACAGTAGCTCCTATTGTATGCAAAACAGTTTTTTTCCTTTTAATTAAAAGAATAGGAATAGAACAGGAAGCTATTTCATTAAGGTCCTTTCCAATCCTAACTATTCTGTGATTCTATGATTCTATGATTATGCTTTTAAAATGGATTTGGAGATGCTGTGAAGCTTCTTTTTATGTCCTTTTACGCCAGACTTCACAAAATTACTGCTTGGCTTGTGTATTGTGATTGCCTGCATTAAGTAAAGTTTTAAAATATAACTTAAAAATGTAATCTAAATTCTCAAGCTGTCTTTCATACATAAAAGTAACAAGGTCCTTCTCATTTTTCAGTGTTCTTTAAAAACTGGTGCCTCTAAAAATGTAAGCAATTTCCATGTCCTATAAATGGTAAAAGACACATCAGTTTTATTAAAAATATTAAAAAATATTAAAAAAATTGTTAATCTCAAAGGTTTAGAAGGAAAGAAATGAGCTGCTTATTGGCTCAGTTGACTAAATATGTGCTGCAACTCCATTCTGGGGCAACTGTATTAGTGACCTGGTTCTGTTACTGTTTACAGCTGTCTTAGCAAAGTTGTGGGGCTATTTTCTAATCATTCAAAAGTCACAAAGTCTTCCCCTCCTCTGCCTCTGACCCCTGTGTGACTGTGAGCATGCTATTTGGGTCACAGATTTTTGTCTAGCACAATTCCATAGGAATAAAGCCCTTAAACAATTTTTTTAAAATTTATTCTTGTTTTCCTTAAGCCTATTTTCTGTGCCTATAATGGAAGCCTATAATGCCTTTAATATGCAGTGTCTATCATCGCAAAGCATGGGAAACCCAGAGGTGCTTTATGTCAATTTCAGAGGGAAAAGATTTAGACACCTGAGTGATCCAAATACCTTTCTGTTCAAACAGAATAGTAGGATGCCTTCAGCAAGTGAGTTGTCTGACCTATTTTGGAATATATTTACGCTGTCATGTAGCCTAAGTTCTGGTTTGTTGCTGGGCCTTGATCATCCACATTGAAGAAGAAGGGGTTCCTCAAAGGGAATGAGGTTGACATCCTGCCAGATGTGGCATGTTCACTCTCCAGACGCCTGCAAACCACCCCAAACCTTGCCCTCTCAAGTACTGTCCTTCGCTTAACCTCATGGCAAGGCTCAGAGCATGCAACATATACACCCACTGTCAGTCTATAAATACACTGGTCTGTGGACTATTTCTTTTCAGACACTTTGATGTGAAAGACACAAATATATATAGCTACAGATATATGCCTTCAGATTGCAATCAGGCTACCAGAAGTAGTCTGGCTCAAGTTGTTTGCAGTGTGGGAGCAACCAGCTGACTCTAGAGGAGGTTACTCAGAGGCACAGCAAAACAACTCATTCTTCACTTTTGTCAGCAGTTTATAGCAGATGATTCCCTCAATACCTCCACACCCTTCTTGGGCATATTCAGACGCTTTGTGTAGGAGATGTAGGAGCACTTTAAAATGCTCCAAAGTGCCAGGGGTATATGCCTTACTAAAGCACTGGCTTTAATATCATGCATGTATTTACCTAGGTCCTTTTCCCCAAAACTGGTGTTCACTGGAGTGTAATAATTTTGATCTCTTCATACTGTCACTGCTTCTTGTAGAAGCTTGAAAATATCATAAGGCTAAATGAGAACTTAGCTTAACTTAAAATAGACTCAAGCAGATCTAAGACAAATGTAGTTTAAATACGGAGCAGAAAAAGGTCTCTCTGGAAAAAATACTTGGATCTCTGCCAAGTCTACTGCAGTTTGCCATTTCTCCTTAGTTCAAGTGCTAGATTGAAAATTACTCTTCCTCATGAGCACTACTTAAAAATGGAAATCACTTTAAATTGCCAGAAATATTTCTCTCAGGGGGTCTGCTACTTTTTAATTCTACTTTCTTCTTTCTTTTCTCCTATTTACACCATCCTTCAAATGTTGTATTTGTTTAAGGCTGCTTATCCTCCATCATGACATTTCTGTGGTCTGTCTGCCAGACAAAAATGTTTGAAAGTAGGTGAACAGACAAACCAAAAGTGATGCCTGTCTTAGCTGGTACACCTGATGGCTACAGCATTTATACCAGGTCAGGTAAATTGACCTTGTGCAAGTATAATGTAGATTTTTCATGATCAGGATAAATAGTTGAGTATTCCTCAACTCATAGGCAATATTTCACCCTTAAGACCTGTTCTGGAAGAAATAGGACCTTACTGAAGGAGTGAACTTCTAAGAACCACTTACTTCCTGGAGAAAATAGCCTCTCTGTCCAGCAGTAAAAGAAGCTAGAGCCCCAAATGCTAGTGGAGAGAGCCTGTAGAACACGGTATATTGATAAATTTCCTCTTAAAACCCTCAAGAACTGCCTTCTGTACAGGCAAGAGGGTAAAACCCTTCATCTATGTAATTTAAATAGCCTCACTTCCATTTTGGTCTGCTAATGAGTTATCTACCTATACAGATATTCACAACACAAGTGAGCCAAATTCTGTTGAAATTTGTATGTCTACAGGACTTGATACAACAGTGCAAAGCTTCAGTAGTCCCTTAAATCTTATTACAGGCATAAAAATATCTCTACCAGTTATATACTGAAGTACTAAAATTGTTGAAAGGAAAAAGAGCAATTTCATAGTTACTCAAAAACTTCAAGAGGAACAACGACATTTTCTATGAGGGAAGACGGTTCTGATCATCCTTTCCACTATCCCACAGGGAAAGTGCCAAGTTATAACATCAGTGAGCCATTCATCCTGTACTGAACCATGATTCATTTTGCCACATATTCCACAACACTTGAAACCCATAACCTGTAAAGGGTGGAGCCCAGCAGAAGGATGTCCATCATAGTACTGAATCCTTGTTTATCCTTTAAGGATTTTCTATTTCACCTTGATCCAGTTGAAGTCCAGAAAGTTTCTGTGAGTTGATGCTGAGGGGGATAAACCCAGAAGAGGAAAAGAGCACCAAATTTGTGTGGAACTATATGACATAAATCAATGCTTCACTGCTTTTTAGAGACACTAGTCTGTAAGAGGGGTGCTATAGTCAAGGATACTTTAGCTTTCAATAACCTATGAAAAAAGTGAAAACAGTAGGGGTTGATTTTGTTTCTTGTACTTTAGGTCAGTGTGATGCATTGTTTCTCATGAAGCAAAAAAAAGAATATATAAATTCATATGCAGACCCAAGCTGGGGAGATCTGTTGTGCATTCTTTGCAGGGACAGCACTTTGCTTCTTTCCTTTCAGTTTCATAAATATATGATGATTTAAAAACTGTAACACGGAACAATAAAGATTATGTGTAGGATCAAAAGAAGTAAAGCTGACTGTATAGAAAGTGCTGAGTCTTATGAATACCTAGGTCTATATTTCTTTTCTGCTGTCATAGGTAACGGCACTGGTCTTTCCTGAGGGTTTAACAGGACTGGCCTCATTCTTTACTTAGAAGCTATGGTTAGATAAGCAGCAGGAAAAGACTGTGTGTCAATTTGCAATTAATGACATTAGAACAAAACTGAGCCAGACATGAAAGTTGTGTTTAGCCTTGAATTTTTATAAAATTGGTTCAGGTAGTCTGATCAAGCATTGCTATTAACACTGCTGAATTCAAGAAGCATGTATTCAAAGCAGGCTTTGGTATTGTAACTAAATTAAAATTGATTTTGTAATGGGAAGATCTTGTACTCTTTCCTTAGTTAAAAATCTGACTTCAAGCTAAATGGCTTGGGTTTGACAGGTCAAGGAAATCAAAACATTTATGTGATGGCAAGAAAGATCATAATGAAGAACTGTATGGACATAGGGATATTAATAACAATTAAAAAATATATTACACACCACATACATACTGTTCTCTCTTTTGCAGTTGTGCCATTGCTAGGCAACTGAAAATGGATGAATAATATATTTCAGATGTATATCTATACATTTGCATTAGGCTTCATTTGGGGTATCATGAAAGGGACTTGTGAAAAACAGTCGTGTTTCTGATCAGTCTGATAAGGTTTTACTGCCAATAAGAACAAGAAAATAGATTATTTCCAACATGAACAACTTTTGCTGACAAACACTACAGGGTACGTGGACTTTTAAAAACTACGGCCTTCTGTTTAGAAGCAGAGCATTTTCATGCAGTGACTACTAGTCGCCATATTCTGACATTGTACAATCTATGCATCCGTAGTCAGTGAAATCAGTACTGGTGAGTAACTAGCATTTACATTTTAAAATACTTGTAAAATTTCCTTCAATAATGATTGTATGTTGCTCTAACACATAGCAACACTTTTTACTTGAGTAAGTAACCTAATGACTTCTTTGTCATTTAAAATCCAGTTATTCAACTCCTACTACATTTTGCACATGCTTCAGCAAACATTGAAATTCTTATTTCTAGCTATGTTACAACAGTGAGGGAAGTGAAGCTGCTACAGGAGCATTAGAAGTAGCTGATAATTCACACTTCCTGATGCTCTGTTAAAAAGGGGAAAAAAGGAAAAGAAATCCAGTCCCTTGATAATTAGTACCCTTTGTCAAAGCTTCAGTTACAGTTTGATGAAAAAATATTCCTAAATGTCAAGAACCATGCAGTCTGATAAATATGGATGACATTTAAAAAGCAGAGGAGGCAGTTTCTACAAAAGCAGAAGAGGCAAAAAGAAATGTAATATGTATTTGAGAGAAATAGTTCTTCCACCATGTATTCGCCTCATATATTGACTATTTTGCACTCTTGGTTCTGTTTTTCACAAGGACTGTGACCCCTCTGTCTTATATCAAATGCCTCATCTGCATTTTGTAGTGCTTCTTCAGTGGAAAACAGTACATTTGAACGGGCCAGGCCTTTCCACTTATAATCACTCAGTATAATTGATTGAGAAGACAGAGTCAGAGAACCCTCCAAATATTTTAATTCTTCAGAGTCATTTAAATTTAGCAAAAAAAATGACACCCTGAGAAAATGAAATGGCATGTACTCAGAAATTGCTAACTGTGTGATGCAGATCAATCACAGCCCTCGGTGATTACTCTTTAAACAAGTCTGTTTCACGAGCAGATTCAAAGGAATTGACTTGCTGAATGTTAACAAACAGAAGGGGAAGATCTTTCACTTCTAACAACTTTGAAAACTCTCTTGCTGGAAAGATTGAAAGACAAGTCTTTTTTAGCAGGTTGAAGCAGAAAGCTGGGTTCTCCATATTGCCCATGCTGGGTGTGACAGTACTACAGGCTTTGTCAGGACAGCACTGACTAAGAAAGCTGTAACAGAATGGAAGAATATCATATCATAAACAGCTAATTAAATAGTAAGATGCAATGAGAAAAAAATAAGTGAATGAGCTTTTTAGTGTTAGGATTAGAAACATGTGTCTGTATGCCTGCAAGGGCAGTATGAGAAACAGGGTGTAATGGATTCACAATCCTCCTTTCCTGATTTATCATCGTGCCAGAGGTGAAAGCATCAAGAGTGAAAATTCAGTCAAATATTAAGTCCCCATTTAACCCAACCAGTACTGACAGGTACTGGTACACCATTGAGTTACTATACCTGTTCTGACTTATTTTTCAAGAGTTGGTGGTAAAAACATCCAGGTCCCACCCATACTTTTAACAGTAGTGTAACTGGACTACACTGCCTAGTGAGTGCCTGTCATGGTAGTCCTTACTCCCTGAAGTCCCCTCTGAAGTGCTCTCTGTCAGCTGCTCAAACAAGGTTACATTTATCAAACACCAAAATAACTATGAACAAAACCTAGCCTACAATATATAAAATAAATAAATAAATAAATATTTCTGGAACAATTTTATGTCCAAAACTATGTTTGATCTATTTATGAGTGTGAAATACATGTCTTTCCAATTTAATTGTAGTATAAAAGAATGTAAAAATAAAACTCTCTCAAATTATTGCTAGCAGATCTTGACCCTTATTATAAAGAGATGTTAAGATAAAAGCAGTAATATACAGCAAATTTATCTCAGCTATCAAAACACACTTCTGTTTTCATATATGATGCAGCTGCCATGAGTTTACTTTATAATCTGAAAACTATTGGACAACTCACTAAAATTGGTGTTTTTTAACTATCTCTAACACCTCCATCATTATCTCAGGCATGTCTACAACACTGACTGGTTGGGCTCCTCATTAATTTGCACTGCTGAGCTACTAGGGTATCAAGTCTACAGTTACAAGTGCTAAGAAACCTGCAAGTGAGCAGTGTATCCCATCCCTAAACCCTCAAACAGCTCAATCTACTTGGTGCCAATATAAGTTCACAGAGATTTCCCCTTTCCTGAGCTTTTTGAGGCAAACATGCTTTTCAGATTATTGCAAGACTCTATTTGTCCCCAGACTTTCTCATGAATGCATGCTGAAAGAGCAGCTGTCATAGCACTGTAGTACTTCTCTCTGGACCAAGAGGGACACAGTCTGGCCTCAGATAGAAAGGTACCTTATCAGCAAACATCTGTTATAAGAGGCATTAATATACCAGCATTGAAAAAGTGCACAAACCCCTGTGAAATGCATCTGTATGTGTATTTCTCTTACTGATAAATGATGAGAAAGGTGCAGGAAGAGAAAAAACATTGGGAGTATTGAGTCTGTGGAAAGACACAAATCTCCAAACCCTCTCACAAGGCATGTATCCAACCAATCTCAGCCCTGTGTTTGAGAAAGCATGGCAGTTCTGCAGCAGTCATCTAGCAAGCAGAGGTGTGACATTGTGTCACAGCATATGCCAGTTCATCCCCTGTGCCCTGAGAAGGTCCTGAAATAAGGACACAAGCCATCAGGTTCAGCTGTGCTTCTCTTTACTATTCCATCCTGTTTCTGGCGAATTCAGGGAGAGCTTTGCCACTGGTTTTGGTGGGATGAGAATTAGACTTTTTGTGACAAGAAGTCCTGCAAGTAAACAATGCATCCATATATTCAGGTCATTTTGTTTTCAGGCTCATCCACAGTATGGCTAATTTAATGTCCTGCAGCACAGACAAAATACTTTTAGGTTATCTATAAAAACAATCAGTGACATATCTGCACTCATACACAGTTGCAGCAACTGTCCAGCAGCTATAGATATGATTTGCTATATATTGTATTTTAAGTCATAATGTTGCTTATAAAAATTTGCTCTGCCCTTGTGTAATCTGTTGTGTTGGTTGTGTTTTGTTTTTTTTTTATTGTTTTTCTCAAGCGAGATTCCCTTCTTGCACTGCACTGTTTGATATGCATGGCACAGCAGTACCTTTAGCTGGAATGGTAGTTATACAGAGGGAAACGTGATGTTGTCATCTCCCATCCTTCTGGGAGTGCTTTGCAAAAATTGTTTTGCATGAAAAAAAAATTGTCTCTTCTTAAAGGTGTTGGAATTCAAGTAGCAAAAGACTAGACAGAAGGTTATTTAAAATGTAATCCCTTTGTTTAAATATTCACATTCCTTGAAAAGAAAATGTTATAAAAGTAATGCATGGTTAAAAATTAATAAAATGTAACTTTTTCAGATGCCGTAGGTACTTTTTCATAAAGCCATGTATTTGAGAATGAAAGCCATCTGATATTTTTTTGTAGCCTTGTCATCTTTTTCTAAGGCAAATGTAAGAATATCTTTGTCTTGAGGAACAGCACTTCAGCATGAACTTTGAATCCCAGCCCCCAGCCATCAGCTTCTTCCTAGATTAGCTGAGTGCATTGGGTCTATTTAACCATTAGCTTTTATTGAAGGATAGATGAATATCAGTCCCTGAAGAACAGTGAATTAGCTACTGCCTTGTAGCAAAGAATTTTCTCTTTTCACTCTACAATAGGTCTGCTATAAGCACAGCTTTTCATAATACAACTAGAGAAGAAAATGGCAATCTTCTGGAAAAAAAGAGTCTAATGTGCAAGGGCTCTTGCTTTCATTTTAGTAACCTTAGAATAAGGTGATCTTTCCAGAACAGACTTTTATGATAAAAGGATTTGACTGATGCTTAGCTGGTTCAAAGATATTCTAGTGAGTATTAAACAACATAGGTTTAATAGCATATAAAAAAGTGATAGCATCTCTTAGGAAATTAAAAAAAGACACCAAAATCCTTGAAATAAGGGATGTGCAATATGAAATAGGGCCACATGAACCCTGAAACAATGAGCATGAGAAACTTGATAAAGAATATTTATGGTAAGTGAAATTATGAATATCTGTGGCTGGATCTATGTTTATCCCACTTATTTTTCCTTATCTTTCCCCTCCATATGAAATTAACTGAAATTACATCAGTTTTAGAAAAAAAATGAGTCAGAATTACTGCCTTTTCTCCTTTATTTGAAAATATTTGTGTTTACTTTGAAAGAAAAGTATTAAGGCTATATTCTATTCTGTGTTAACTCTCAACTAAAGCTCACACAGATCTGGGATTTCTGTATTTTAAATTTGAAAGGATATTCTTGCTAAGACAGCATAAATCAATCTCCATGATTTCTTCACAGAAAACTAACAGAAAGATGGAGGAAAGGAGCTACAGATGCTGATGCCTCAGCCTCTGGCAACCACCATACTAAAAACCTTAAAGGCAGACAACAAATGCTGTAGGGGTGGAAAAAAACAGCTCTCTGGGCACTACAGATTCTTTCCTCACCTTTTAAGCACCATGGCCCTTCAAATTTAGGCATTTTGTATTTTAGTGGAGGTGGGCAACAGAAAGGGAATGAAGGATTGGTAGCTCGCATTCAAAGCAGAGAAACATGAGTCTCAGGAATATAGTAGACTGCATTTTCTCAGACCTCAGCAATAATCAAGACACAGCCCAGGGGTGGAAAAAAAGGTGTTTACAGGAAAGGTGCAAGAAGGGAAAAAGACTGATGTCTTCGGGGTTTGTTTCTCCAGCAACTCATCTTCAGGTGGCAACCTACAGTTTTCACAGCAAAAGTTACCAGCGTACAAACTTTATAAAATCACCATACAGATTTAAGAGACAGATGGTTCACATTATCTGTAATGTGCCCAGGGATGCTAGGTGGGCTCTCATATAATATGAGAACTCCTGTGGTGTTATATGAAATTGTGATTTCTGTCTCATTTCCTTTGCGCATTCACACCACTGGCCAGTGCGTTTGCTAGTCAACCTATCCTTTCGTTCTTCATGGAAATACTGAAAGTACAAATCCTTCAAAGAATCAAAGATGACAAATTTACATATCCATGCTGAGAAGGATGCATTCTCTCTCTGGAGTTGAAGGGAAGGCTCCTGTGGTATCCCAAGGGCTTGGTCATTTTCTGTAATCAATCTAAGGACCTCGAAGGACCAGGTTTAGTCCACTTGGCTTGCATGGCCTGGGAATCTAAAAGCCCAACCTAAGAACCCAATTGCCCTTTGGAAATACCTCGATTTCTGCTTCTAGAAAGAGACATGGGAAACCAGAGGCTTCTGATCTGGCATCTTATGTCGATTCCTTGTAACAAGCCATCTTCCACTGGGTGGCTTATAAAATAATTAGTTCAAATGTCAGTAAAATATCAGTAAAAACTCAGGCTCACATATATTATTTTTTTCCCCAACTTCTCTGTAATCTTACCCTTTCCTGTAGATATGCTGTTTGGATGAAATCAAAACAAAATGGCAAAACCTACTTCTTGTTTAGTGCACAAAAGTGAAAGTAACAATAACAGAAAGGCTGTTTCTATTCTTTTTGGCAGTTTAAGGAAATATGTTTAACTTAGTGTTTGCATTTCCTTGCTTAGCTTAGCTAAATCCACAGCTGAGAAGTACAAAGTGCATCTTGCATGGTAAATATTGGATTATGCTTAGGCAAAGCCTGCATGTGGCAGAGGAGGAAAAAACATGCCATAATAATTTTTCAAGTAGCAGAACAGAGAAATTTGAGGGTCCACTTTTGAAGACATCTATTTGCATATGTCACAGAGCATTAAAATACATATTTTACAACAACAGAAAAAACATATTAATGAGAGATGGAGAGAAAAAGGAGTAGCTATGTCCTAAGATCCTCTTTTCATTTAGCAAGCAATTGAGTTGTCCTCGGAAGCTGCTCCAGCTCTCCTAGCACACCTGGCTTTTCACCTTACAGAGCATGGCAGCACTCAGTCCAATCCTGAACAGGATCTCTGAAAGAAACCATGTGGGGAAGTAGAAGAATATCTCAAAATCAGAATGGGCCCATACCTGTGTCTAACTGACAGCGTAGAGATCTCTGTTGCATCATCCACTAACTCTGATGCATGCATCAGAAACACAAAAAGTCTCTAAGGTCTGAAGACAAGCCTGAGATATTAAGCAGTATGTCAGAATATCAGTCTAGGCCTTTCTCTGAACTAACATTCAGGACTGGCCTGCTTTCCAGGTGAATGAATTTTGGGTTACATGTAATTACAGTACCAGAGTGAAGCATAACCATAAAAAATGAAAGGATAAACAGGACATTACTGCCCAGAGAAAGAATATTACTGCATGATAATGATGCGTCATTGACCTAAAAGAGATCAATACCTTCGAGAATTTACTTGTTTTACCTTTAACTGACTAAAACCCAGACAATGAACGAAGCAGACCTTCTCTCGACACCAAAACTGTGGTTTTGGATGTTTCTGAATGCTGAAATTTTTTAGTAGAGCCCTAACTGTACAAAGGCTCCAAGGTCTACTTATTTCATCCTCATGGACAACCAAAGAGTTACTAGGCCATGAGGTCTGAACATATGCAAAACAGAAAGTTTAATTTCATAGAATCATAGAATAGTTTGGGTTGGAAGAGACCTTAAAGATCACATAGTTGCAAACCCCTGCTATAGAGGGGAACACCTTCCACTATACCAGGTTGATCAAAGCCCCATACAGCCTGGCCTTGAACACTTCCACTTTCAAACTGTAACTGAGAATGAGTAAGCTGAGAATATACTATTAATAATAATAAACAACAACTTTATTTTTTAAACCGTGGAAGCTATACTACCTTACCCATATACACATGTTTTAGCTTGGAAAAAAAATGCAAAGACATAGAAATATTTACTTGAAATAGCAACAGAATTGCAGTAGATTGATGTAGAAGCTGCACCTCAGAAAAGTAAGATGATACATTATCCCACTCCTTCTCTTGCTTGGTGGCAGCCACAGGACCTGACAGCTAAGCAGTGACAGAAATGCTTCCAGTGACAACTGGCTCCTTGGCAGGTTCCTCTGGCAGCTCTGGAGTCACCTCTAGGCTTGTCATAATGTTAGTTTGTAGATGGGCTGTCTACAGCTCCAGATTACCTGATAAAAAATCATTATAAAACATCAGGGGCATGTGGAATTCTTTGGAGTTGTATCATTATCGGTTTGTCCAATATAGTAAACTTTTCTAGGATTGACTACATGTAAGAAAACTTCAGGCATAATATGTCCCAGATTTGTAGTGAAACATGGACAGTTTTTATAAGTACACTTCAGCTGTGTGTACCACTTTCCTCATCCATGATTTGCTCTGAAGGCAGCATTTTTTGTCTGAGAGCTCTGCTGCATGAAATAGTCTGCACAACATAATGGAAAAGCTTAAAGGGACTAGATTGCAGAGCAGCTAGAACAATCAAGTGGCTGTGAAAGAACTAGCTACTATATTCATCTTCAGACTTCAAAAAGCACTGGGTTAATCAAAAAGGTAGGCACTATGGTTACTACCATAAGTGACATTTATTGTTATCTCTATGCTGTTCTTTGGTGGGCACAGTTTGTGACTTTCCCATCTGTTTAGATAAAAACACATATTATTTGCTTGGGAAGGAGCCACAGGCCAGTTTTATCATCTTTTGCCTGAAAATTTTCATCCTTCTTTGATGAGTTTCATTCATCCCAGGGACTCAGGGGGTAAGAGAGCAGCCTTCTTGCAGCACTTTCTGGCTGTCTGTATACATGAGATTCTTTTCAAGCAATTGCAAACAACTGCTTCAGCTTCCTTGGTGTTTTCTAGGTCAATGGTTCAGAATCCTTGATCCTAGCCTTAGGACTGCAAGGATTAAACCTCTCTAGTTTAGAAGGAGCCAGGTAGGGATATTAGCCAGTTAACAGTGCCTCCATTGCTAAGAAGCTTAATGCTCTTTGGGTTTTTGTTTTGGGTTTTTTTTTCATTTTCTCCTTACTCTTCTCCCTAAAACTCCTTGTTAAATTAATCCTGTGCCTTCAGGCAAAATATCGTCACACTGATAAACTCAATGTTTGGCACCATATGATGAAGTTCCTGAAGCCAGTGATTTGGAACAGGAACACCAGTGTGATCCATGCTGTACTCCTTGCTGCATGTTGGGCAGCAAGCTTTAATATCTATGTTTAAAGACAATATTTTTTAAATGTACGTTGTTTTTCCTAAACCTGATATAGCCTCCATTTTGTGATGTGCATACTGTAAAGCCTATATGATTGTGAAATAAAGAAGGAATTTATAATCTTCTACTCAATATACTTAGTTTAATCCTGCAGAACAACATGTAAGAAGTGAAAACTTGAAAGCAAACAGTCAGAGCAAGTCAGCTAAACATAACATTGTGCCTGTTAAGGTAAAAATACTGACCTGCTAACAAATTGCTTCCAAGCAGCAACATCCTGAGTCATTATGGTACTCCTCCAACAGTAATATGTGTCCCTAAACCTGTACCCCTGTCTAGGGAATGGATTACAGCATTGTACTTCACACTTGCATGGATAGTGAAGGCTGAAGCCACTGTGGTCACACACAGTAAAATAAAGACTGGGAAACCTTAGCTAGGCAAGTTTGTTACTATTCAGCCCTCTGACTTAAAGGCTGTAAGAAATGCTACTCACCACTTGATTCGCCACATGTATGTCCAAAAGCAACATCTAACAGAGAGCTGTAATTGGGATTGTGCTCCAAAAATTAACTGACACAAGGTAAATCCATGCATATTCATTAGCTCTGATTAAACTCACACGTCCACCGCCTTTTTAGGAGTAATAGTTCAAAACAGAGACTTTACAATAGTTTAATTATGTTATGTCCATTTCCTACTCATCCCCCAAATCTCTGCAAAGCAGCATCATTACTTAGTCAGCCTACTGAGATTGCTAACAAGGTCACTGATTGATAACAGAGTCTTCTCAGTGTAAGCTGTGAAGTCTGAAACATAATTTCAAATAAAATCAGACAGACTTTGTCCCTCCATGCTCTCAGGTCACTGTCAGTCACTGTTCTTTGCTGCTATATTTATTCTTCCCACCACAAAAAATGCAGCAATCTAAGAGATTCACAAATGTTTCAGTAACATACGAGACCCAGATCACCTAGAATTGCAAAATACTTTCATGAGCTCTCTTTATAAATGTAGATACTTTTTCACTTTACACAGATCAGACTGATATGTTCTGGTCTTTGAATTTGAATCAGATTTTACTTGTGAAAACATACATTAAATTTTCATTCAATAGTATACTTAATAGACACTAAAAAGTAATGTAAATTTAAATTTTTAATTCTAACATATGGGAGTATACTTCACTCCCCCAAAACTTTGCAGTTACTTCAAAGTTTGTAAAAATCGACAATGTGCTTGAATTAGGGACCTCATCAGAATAAAGGAGTAAAAGAAAGAAAATACCATCCATGGAACAAAAGTCAGTCTATCTTTTTATGAGGAAATGGGTGATGACAATTAAAAAAACCCTTATCTTGTTTTGTACCCCTGTTTCCCTGATCCAAAGAAAATTGGCCGTGACCCTATTTTATATTCAAGTAGTAATATGTAGTAAGAAAAGCTGTAATTTTAATTCAAATGTAATTCTCATCAACAATCAGTGTTTGGTATGTACAGGCCACATCAATCAATCACTTGTAATTGGTCTTTTTCTCAGCTAATTGCCATAAAAAATAAGCAGGTTCACAAGTGCATGGATGTGGCAGGATGTCAACTAATAAACATCCAGGAAAATGGTAAGAAAATTCAGTGGAGCAGTTCTGCAAATGGTTATGGGCACAACAATTTGTGGAAAAAAATCAGTTAAAATTAGTATAGAAACCTAAGCATGTATTCACTGTACCACCTTTGTTGATGCTCAGAAGTGATGTCTGACACCAAGGTGGCTCATAGTGCTACACTTCTGGTAGGTCTTTGACAGTTTTGAAAGGTATCACTCTACCTTGCAAAAGATATCAATTTTACATTAGTTCTGTTTAATTCCTTTCTCCACTGATTGCAGTCTCACTGTCTCATGCTAAAGAAGTGCAGTGCTTTGCAATCAAAATATAGAACCTTAAAAAGGTCAAAATTAGTTTAGCACATTACAGTAATTTCCAAGATTGCATTAAAACTCCAAATCCTGATGCTCTGTTCAGTAAAAAAAAATAAAATAAATTATAATGCTAAATGTAAAATGCACAACAGGATTCCACTCTTTTTATAAGAGGCCACAAAAGACTGGCAAATGATCCCATAATTACAGAGTAAAATGTAGTACAGAGTTTAATGCAAGAGAACATTAAATTGGGAAAGTCAGTAATTTAAAACTAAAGAAATAGAGTTATGTTCCAGCATGGCCCTGGAGAACATTCTCTAACTGACCCTCCTCTGAGCAGGGGGCCGGACTCACTGATTTCCAGAGGTCTCTTCCAAATTCAGCCATTCTGAGATTTTGTGATTCCTTCAAATATCCCCCTGTGCACAGGCATTATATATTCAGACATAATTAAAAGGTCTCATGCTATTATTTTCCACAAGCACCCTGACCTGTTCAGAGACTGATCCAAAGCTCACTGAAGACCACAGAAGTTTTTCCAGTGGAGGTCAGTATGTTTTAGTCTGGTGGGTGGTATCTCTTGAATGGGGGAAAAAGACTGACTTCTGCTTTGAAATAGTAACTGCCATAGTAGCACACAGTAAGACAACAAGGAGTACAGTTATTGTAAACACAAATATTATTTAATTTATAAACTAATCTAATTAATGCTTGGTTAACCAATATATTAAATACTTATCCTTATTCATTGTTCAGTGAGTAAGCCCTTCATTTATGTCTATATTCAATGCCTGACATTATCTGATCTGCCCATTTCGAATCAGGGCTTGCTCTGAATTAGTTTGGTATGAATTTAAAATTACTTCTTTACCTTCAACTGAACTATTCTGAATTTATGTTGATCTGAATGTTCAGAACTGGGCCTATGGTCAGGGCTCTTGTCTCTATCATTATAGTTGAGTGCATGGTGAACATGGAAGTTAGTCCTGCACAGGGATTTCTTCAAGGTTTGCAGTGCTTTAAACTGCCAACATAACATTCAGTACTAAAAAAGCTTTATGATAATTGACTGGAATGACCTCTGTGAAAATAATGATAAAGAAAGTATTTCTTCTTTAAGCTACTTAATTTTTACTTTGCCTTTTGATTATTTTGCTTGCATGACAGTTCTTCCTCTCCCTTCTCATTGAATGCAACATCTGTTTAGTCTTTTGAGATCCAGTTGCCTATCCAGTGAGTCATGGCTTGTGAAATTATGTTTTTCCATCAGTTTGTGTTTCTATAAAACACCTAGTTTAAACAACAATAATCAGTAAAATAAAAAGGTGAAATTTTTTTCTCCAGGAAGCTGGAGAGCTGTTACTGAGTTTTGCAAAAACATTCCTCATTTCAGAAAGCACATGGTTTATGGATTTGAGTCCTTTTAATTTGCTTTTATCTTTTGGCTTTGTAGACATTTTGTGGAAAGTCTGAGAGAAGTTGCAGAGCTGATAAAAGACAGCACCTTAGCTCATCTGCTTCTGTTTCCTATGATTTCTTGCACTTACTAATTTAGCTTAGCTCAGCTCAGGTATTAAGTTCTTGGCAGAAAGACTGATAATCTGTCCTGTAACTTTACATATGAAAGCAACAGACCCTCAAACCCTGATTTTGGTCTCTGGCAGGTATGCAGAATAGATCTACAAGGGTGCTGGAGAGGGACTCTTCACTAGAGACTGTAGTGATAGGACAAGGGTAATGGGTTAAAACTTAAACAGGGGAAGTTTAGATTGGATATAAGGAAGAAGTTCTTTACTGTGAGGGTGGTGAGGCACTGGAATGGGTTGCCCAGGGAAGTTGTGAATGCTCCATCCCTGGTGGTGTTCAAGGCCAGGTTGGACAGAGCCTTGGGTGTCATGGTTTAGTGTGAGGCGTCCCTGCCCATGGCAGAGGGTTTGGAACTAGATGATCTTAAGGTCCTTTCCAACCCTAACTATTCTATGATTCTATCTGTAGTAATAGGAGTAGCTACTTCCATGAAAAAGCTAGTGTTTTCTAAGTTCATCAACCAAATTAATTGACCATCACAAAGCTTTCAGAAATATAGTAAGTGCTACATAGCAACACCAAAAGCATATTAAAACCTTGAATAATTTTAGAAATTTCAATACTGTGAGAAAGCTGTGCATCTTTTGTTAGAAACTCAAGGCTTTTTTTCTTTGAAAAGAATACAGGTTTTTATCTTCAGGATATCATGTATCTAGAAGTAGTGAAGTTTTAAGGCTAACAGTCTTTTGTCTATAAGGAGTAAATTTTGCTTTTGTCTTCTATAAACAACACATATATGCCAGTATGTTACATAACTGAAAATTTCTGACCAGAAGTATCAATGCTCACTAGTTTATCTCACTTTGGGGCACAGAGAGAAAGATACCAAAATGGAATTCCCTGAGTAACAATAAAGTAAAATTGTACCACATTTTATTTTGATGGCACATTGTATTATTTCAGTTGGCTTTTCACCTTATCTTCCTAGTGGAACAATTGCCTTTGGAAGGCTGAGTCATACAATGAAAAGCAAGAAACACAGGAACTCAGACAGAAGACAGTTCAGAGTCAGAAAAAAAGAAAGAAGGAATTGCATTTTTAATAAATTATAAACAATAAACCATTGCTAGTATTAAACTGTAAAGTAAACTTAACTTTGAACATGTACAATTTATTTTTTTTTTTAAATAAGAGGTAACAAAACTGTAAAATGCATTCATTTTCACTTTTGAATAACAAGGTTCACAGTGAGTATTTCAGTTTGCTATCAAAACTGCATACAGAACCAGAACTCTTAGCCCAGAAGCTGCAGGAGCCTCCTAGCTCGTTTCTTCATTTGTCCCTAAAAGAAATAACTTATACTACCAGGGTAATTTAAGTCAAATATCTTAAATTAGGAACTGTGTGAAGCCTGCAATAGGAAAAAATTATGATTTGCTTTCAAAGTAGACTAGCAATGAGTTATATACTGGCACTACTGTGATATGTAGGTTACTTGCTCTTGCCTCACTTAACATCATCATGTTACAGTAGTAATTTTACATACTCTTTCGACTGCAAAGAAGAAATATGAGCAGAAATGGTTAGATACTGATCTTCAGGATCTTCTAATCTTTCCAGCACCTTCCAGATGGATTCAAAAAGACCAAAAGATGATGAGAGAAGACTTAGAAGTTTTCAGATATGGAAGGAAATCATCTTTATATTGCAACAGCTTTACATGCTTGCAGTGGGGTTGCAGCACATTCATCTGGTGAAGACCTCAACTATAGTTATCCAAGACAAATTGTAATACATATATCCTTATTTTTTCATTTTTTTCAGTAGTTTGGCCCTTCCCAGCCACTATGACAGATCTCACTGATAAGGCACAAGCCAGATGAAAAAAGGTGCAAGTCTGAGCTAACAAGTAGATCCTGATCAGTGTTTGTACCATGGAATAGAGCTGATAAGTAGCAGTCTTGGGTTAGAACAAAAAGCAGGAAGGAAAGAAGTTGGAGGCAAGAAGGCATAGTACAATACTACTATTCTGCAATCAACCAATCGTTGTGATGGACAATGTAGGACATTGTTTTAGAGAAGCACTGGGCAGAATTTTATTTACATGATTAGTAGTGTAGAAAATGTTATCCTGCCACATCTTTTCATTCTCACTAACAGTCAAATTTGGATGCAGGGATAACTTGCAGATTATTAGTTTACCTCCAGGAAAGTCATGGGTTTCTGATATTCCAGGCTGCTTGAAATTCTATTTTTCTTTTATGTTATGCTATACAGATAAGGCCAGGACAAGTGTTTTTCCTATAGTAAGCTCCTGCATTTCATCCCTGAGTGGGAACCATCTCAGCAAGCGTAAATGGGAGATGGTATCATAGCCTGTCACTGCACAGGACCACAATGTCTCATCCTTTCCACTCTACCACTTTTGCCTGTTGGAAATATGACAAGTGCTAACAATCTCTCCTTTCTGTGAAGAATTTCCATACATTAGGTCTAGTTCGCTTTTATATGTCTTTGATAGTGCTGACTCATAAAAAAATTGTACCAGTCATTAGTTAGCACATGTATTTGACCTGAAACTGGTTAAACTAGTTGCAATATGTATGTGTGGTGTTGCTACCCAGAAACTGATATTCTTCTATTTTCTTCTCTTATCAGAAGCTCCAGCAACTCTTCTTTTAAAAAAATGTGTGGGGAGTTGGAAAGTCCATACCACTATACCATGGATCAGAAGGCCTCCAGCTACTGTGTTACCTATAGCTTTTTGCTCAGCAGAATGTATTGTCAGAAATGAAGGAAGAATATAGAAAAAAAAAAACAACTATTTGCCAATACAGTCAGTCAGAATTCATGCTTTTTCTTCATTCTGCCTGTTCTAAAGGGAACTTTCTTAACCAAGTAAAACTGGGAGACCAGCTACATGTTTCTCATTCCTCCTTCCCGTACTGTCCTTAATGATTTCCTTATCCAAGGAAGGTAAAACCAAATCGTTTCCAACATGCTAAGCTGAACATATTTAAAGGACAGCAGAGAAGGAAAGAAATAAAAGAAAAAGAATGAATGTTTCCAAAGAGATATTTATCTGTGTTTGCTCGTTCAATTACTATTGCCTGCAGCAGACAACACCCACCAGTTGCATAATATGTTAGTATTATAATATGTTAGTATTAGCTTACTAAGCACGTCTGAAATCCCCCAAACAAGACTCTTTTTCTGCATGCCACAGGAAGGCATGAACAGTTGTTCTGTTACCTTTTCTTTGATTTCCAAAGTCCCTCTAATTAGCTAAGAGTAACTAACAGTAATTGAATTTCATACATATATATATACATTATATATTGAATATACTTCTGATTAAGCATTCAGAAGAAACCTGAGGAAAAGCATTTCACTTCTGTCTTCTGTTTGCAGGCACAATCTAATCCTAATATTCCACCAAGATAAAACACACGGACTCAGTCAGGATTGATCCTACTAGAAGCAGAACCTGATAGATGAAGAAAAGATTTCCAAGGAACAAATGGTTGTAGGCCTGTAACGCAGAAGTCATGGCATGAAAATTCAGAATGTTTGCTGTGGAATTCAAGGCAATCTATACACCAGCAAAGATAACCATAACTTGAATCTAAAATCTGAGAACAATGATGATAGAAAATACTTACCTGTCATCCTTCATATGGCGAGCTCTGGATTGTAGAAGGATTTGACCTGGAATGGACTTCCAGAGGTCACCAAGTTCAGTTTCTGTTGCTGCTCTAAAAGTACGGACAACTTACATCAACTTTTCAGGGCCATGCCCTGTTGAGTTTTGAGTATCTGCAAGGATGGAGATCATGCAACATCTTGGGACAAGCTGTTCCAGTGTTTGATCACTCTCACTATGATTTTTTTCTTCCTGGCATCTAATCATAATTTCCCATGTTTCAACTAGTGTTTCTTTTCTCTCTTTGTTTCAGCAACAAAGACACTGTCTCAAATGAAAGCCAGACTTTTTTAATGTCAGTCCCTTCAAACATTAGCCTGCTACTACTCATTTTAGAGGAAATGTTTAACACTGGAGACATTTAGAATTCCCAAAGCGACCAAGGAAAAGTTTATAGAAAAACATGAAAAAAGCTACTAAATCAGATCTATAAATTCAGAAATGAAATATACATTTCTTGTGAAGAATCAGGCTTGAACAATTTTTCAATATCTAAACACACACAAAAAAAAAAAACCCTGCTCAAAACGATGAAGCTTTCATAACAAATCTGCATGTATGAGAAGTGATATTCAGAACCAGAGTGCATCAGTTATATGGCTTTTTTTTTTTACAACAGGTGGCTGGTTACTTGGCTTCATCTGTCACAAACGAACTGTAAGCTAAGAGAAAGGTCACTGAAGAGGGTTAACAACCACTTGGGGTTGGCCAAGCAAGTAAAGGGTCAGCTTTTTTTTTCCTTGTTTTTTTTTTTTTTCAAAGAAGTAAAATCAATTACAATTATTTTTGGAGTTCCAGCAGAGAAAGTTGATAACAAATATACTTTGTTTCTTCTATGTCTTATTAAAAAGTGGCTTTGATCCAGGTGACTCAACTGTTAAATGAGTTTACAAGCACACAAGGGCAAATGGACAATCTAAGCTTACAGATGCTGCAGAAAAGTTATATATTCATGTCTGGGTCAAAAATAATTATAGCCTTTAAAGATTAGCAATTTATTCAAGTTCATTCAAATGCTTTAATAATACAAATGTTTTAGTGTCATGAATATATTTACCCATGCTTTAACAAAAGAGAAGAAAACGAGTTATCTTTTTCCAAACTCAGTGGTCTTAGCTGTAAAATTAAAAAATGGCAGTACCTGACCTTCAGTTGCATATGCCTGGCAAAAATCAAGATTTAAGCTGTCTTTTCTAATCACTCCAGAGGGCCTTAACTTTCCATTAGGTTTCTGTGTTGTAATCCTGAGATGGCTGAGGACAGTAAAACTAAGAATCTATGTAAATAGATCCACTGTGTTATTAATTTATTTCAAGAAATTAATGCCTTTGGCAGACTGCTTTGCAGGTTGAGAAGGCCTGCAGATTACCAGATCTGTCCACCTACAGGTGAAAGAATGACCATCTGCACATCATCTACATAACAGAAGGCTGCTTGCTGAGAATAAAAGGGGAGTTCCTGACAAATGAGGAAAACTAAGAACAGTTTTTCTTTGAGAGGGACACAGGATCAATCTCTTACTGATGCATACTGGAAAGCCTTCTTTTGCAAATCTGAGCTGGAAATATGTAAATCATAAACCAAAGGGTCCCATTCTGCCTGCTGATTATTTTAGGGTTGCCACCTGCTTTGAGAGACATGCTGGGCGTAGGTAGGTATAAGTGCCATGCACTGTAACAGAAGCCAGAAATGCTAAACTGGCCAATGAGATTTAATAGTCCACAAAATGATCTGGGATGAACACCCAAAGCTTCTCTGTCTTCTAAACATGTTTGAAAACGCCTGCCCCGTATAACACCCTCTTAGTGTCCATTAACATGTTGTCTAATCCAGTTGCAAATATCCTAAACATAACATCATATCATTTACTAGGATATTTCCTATGGATCTGCATGCTGCAGATTTGTGTGTTTCTCCAGCTAAGATATTTGCTTTGGTCTGTATGGTTCTCCTAGGTTAAAAAAGAAAAACTAAAGGGGAAGAGTGCCAAAGCACCACTCAGAGATACAGTCAGTGGTGCAAGATACAGCTGAGCTCATCTAGGCTTTTTTTTGTATGTTGCCCTCCTGGCAAACTTTGTCTATGAAAGTGGGGTAGGAATTAGAAATTTATAAAGCCAGGTTCTCTTTATTTCTTGTCTCCTTTCCTTTCTTGTGTGGAAGCAACTTTTTTAGGACTATGGTTTCAAGCAAAAGCCACTTGATTTAAATAGTTGCCTGAACTCTCTAATGCACCTTCCAGGAAAGGCAAGGAGCAAAATGCAGTTTTTTCTCTGTTTAACCCGCAGTGCAACTACCTAACAAAATAGGAAAAAAATAAAGATTTGCACAGTGAAACTTTCCCTCCTACAGATCGAAGGACAGTCTTGGGATTACAGCTGGGAAATAGCATTTTGACCTGAGCTGTTAGTCTGAAGTTTGAAGTTCAAAATTAAAAATTCTCAGAAAAGCACTAGAGAATAGGGAATTGGTGAGTCTAGACCTTCCTGCCTGCTAGTAAGAAAGAAGCTTGCAGCATCCTTACAATGTACAGGATTTCCCTCCTGCGAGTGATGAATATGTTTCATACTGCTTTCAGTCTACTAATGGGCTAAAATACTACTATAATAAACCCATAGGGCTTAACACAAGAAAAAAATAGATGGATTCCAGCTGAGAGGCTTGAATGTAAGAACAACCTAGCACTTGCTAGCCAAGTGCAAACAACTAGTCCTGTGATGATTTGAGAAATCTGTTTCAACTCCTCTGAGTTCTCTTTAATATTTCAGACTCTTATTGCATATATCAGACTCCAAAGAGTAAATTGATTGAAGGCTTTTTCTATCCAGGTGTCTTCATCTGTGTAGAATTAGAGTGATACAGGACTAATAGGAGAAAGATGTGAGTCCCTGGTGATCACTCATTCGTGTGGAAGCACCACTGGATGAACTAACTGGCAGCTCTACAGAAAAGACAGCCTGGCCAAGAGTACCAGTAACTAATCAATCAGTCACCTGGCAAAGCAGAACAGGGGGTGGTTTGTGAAGAGAAGCTGGAATTCATTTTTTCAAGGTCTTAAGTCTGGTTGTTTCAGGCAAGAAAAAATGACAAAAAAAGAACAAGATGTGGAAGCAAATAACTGCAAAAATAAAACTTTGAGGATTTTGAGTAGTCCTTTAAAACACACAAGAAAATAAATAAACTGCACCCCAAAAAGCTGACGAGGGTGGGAAGCTGAAGCAGGGAAAGGCATATAGGCATTCTGCTTTTCTATCTAATCTACTGAGTTCTTTTCCAGGTTCATAGCTCGGATTCAATAGGATAAGGTCTCTTGCTCCACATGGCTGTCTAGTCAATACATATGATGCCACTGGCAGCAATTGCCAGCTGTTGCCAAGGCTTTAGCTGTATAGCGTGAGCATCCCGTGCTCCTGAGAGCATTTACTCTGGTTGCCTTCCCTAGCCTTTTCCAAAGCCCATGCTAGCTGCACTCATACTTTCCCTACCAGAAAAAAATATTTATAGTGGCTTTTCAGGACACTCAAAGTAGTGAAAAACACTAGAGAAATCAATACTCTAATTCAGAAACATGCCTCTGTAACAAGAACAGTGAGGCTCAGCCCCCTCTGTGGGTCATATACCAAGGAACAAGAGTGCTACATACAGCATTCTGCAATCCTAGCCAAGCTCCTTCCCATCCCAAAACAGTGGCAACAGCACAGATGTGAGGCTCAACACAGCCTCTGGGGAATGGACCACATCCATATCTACCTTCTCTGTGAAACGGTAGGCTTTTCATTCAGCTGCTACAGAGTGGTGTCAGAAGCACGCGTGGTACCAAACATATCAATCTGCAACAAGCAGATAGGAATGACCGCCTCCTTGTTTCACCTTTGGCATATCCATGCCTATATATTGAAGTGTCAGAACTGGGTGTCTTGTGGGAAAATGAGAAAATGGAGGTTTTGGACTTTTCCCATAATTCTTCCAACTGGAACATGCTCATCATTATTGTCTCCACTCCTTCTGTTACTTTTAGAATCAACCTATGCTCATTTATGTCCTTTTTAGAAATATGAAATGGGGAAAAAAGTAAGCGTATCAGTGACATACTCCTTCTTAACTGCCAATACCATGAAAAAGGATTTAGCTGAGCAAACCTCAACTTCATTCTGGATTACAGCACAGATGAAGAGTTATTGTAAGCCGTTTCAAAACCTGACACTGTTTCCATAATGTGCATGAGGTATAATATACATATATTGCATTTATACTACAAGATACTTTCCGTACCTATTAAGTATAAACTACATCTCAGTGCATTTAATAAAGCCTAAAATGTGGATATTTCATTTAATTGTTAACAGATATATTTTAAAAATAGATCCACTTCCATTAAGATACTTCTTAGAGCCCCAGAGAAACTCCAAAGTGTATCGAGACTAGTAATGGGAGAGAACAATTTCCTTCCAGAGTACCAGTTCAAACCCAGTCCAGAGTGATAGTAACTTGAATTTATTATCTTCTAGAAATTATCTGATTTTTTATTCCCTATAGACAATTGTGCCCATTAGAAATATGCAACACCTGGCACAAATTGGCTTCTTACTGCCATTCGCAAGAGTGAGGCAGAGAAAGTGTGTGGTTGGAATCTAAATGATTCCTCCCTCCAGGTGGTCTGGCCAGCATGGGTAAAGGCACTTTAATTGGAAAAGGAAACTTGAACTTTGTACTTAACAAGTGAATAAACGGAACGCTTTGGTCTGCGGGACTGTCAGATTGGTAGCTTTCACAAACACTCAAATCAAATACCACATCTGAGTGGAAGAAATTAAGATGTAAATATCCAGGAGCCAGTGCCAAACCCAGTGAAATGAGAAAACAGATTTGCACTGTTTTGGTTCTGTGCCTCAAAATGTAACAATACGTCAAGGTCTTGTTGCGTGTAAAGATGGTTTGCCATATTTTAAAAAAGGTGCTTTGTGGACCTCAAATCTTTATCCTGTGATTTATCAACGAAACAGAAAAAAAAAAAAAAAACAACAAAAAAACACTTAAAAATGCCCTCTGAAAAATTCAGGCATTTATTTAGAGACGGATTAATGGAACACTACCATTGCTATCCATAGAAATTTCTCTCTGTTGAACATGTGCACTTTTATTATGAGCAGCCTACTCCTGTCTACTTACTGCTGAATCATGTCCGTAAAGGCAATTTATATGGCTCTCAGAGTGACCACTGAACAAATATTGGACATTCCATAAGTTTATCCTGAACTATTTTTAAATACAATACTCCAGACACATTTCAACCAGCATAATCTAAACATGCGCTGAAGCTCCTGAGCTTCTAAGAAAATGAGGCTATTGCTTCCTGGGCTGGCCGTCCACTACAGAAGCTCTTGATTCCAGCAGGGCTGGCTGCTAGCACTTGACTTCTCTGTCATTCTGGATGCCCCATGGCTCAGGAAGGCGAGCTGCTAGTCACAGACAGCTGGTGTAGACTAATGCATGTAGTCTATACTCCTAACTGTCAATATGCGAAGCACCAGCTGTAAATGTACATAAATTGTACAGTTGATTTGGTTTTGCATATCAAATATGTGCAGCATATTATTCACATATTCCATTAATTAATCCTGATGAAATCATAATGAAAAGAACATTAACACTAATAGATTTGGATGAGATGAAATTTCAGACCTTCCTGACATTCTCATCTGTGGCATATACCATAGTGAAAGACAACCAATCAGCTTCCCCCTTGCAATACATGCAATACCTTCCCCAAATATAAAACAGAAAGTCATCTTAAAAGTCCCATTTTCTACAATGAAGAACAACTTTTTAAATGACACAGAACAGCATGCAAGCATTAGAGGTATTGTTTTCATGCTATTCTGCTAGTGACTATTCATAGCTACCCTTTGGCACGTGATTCCGTTCCCAAGCAGCCTTCCAATTTAGGTTTCCATAGACTACGGTTTGACTGAGTAGCTAGAAGAATTCATGCATGTATGCCATGAAGTTTCATTATCCATTTTTCTTATTAATAACATTCCTTACAGGATACATTCTGTGGCTGCACGATGTCCACACGACACTATTTGCACTTCTTGACTAATGAGGATTCGCGACAGAGAGATCACAGGGTTGCACAAAATAACATCTTTTTCGAAGTCTCAGGAGATAGCAACTTCTGATGACAAACAGTTGCATCTCTATGAAAGGCAGTCGTGTGAACTTCTTCTGGGCTGCTCCTAGGCTCGTCAGTGACTGCCCTGGGAGCTCACCAGAAGCCCCTACTTGCAAAGCTTTTGAGTAACTGCTGGTGCCAAATGCCAGGATTATATGAACAGAAATTATAATCTAGGGCAGAGTGAAGCCAGTAAAACATATCTTCTGGCCAAATTGGAAACCATTGTTTAATTTCTAACTCAGAGTCTTAATAGCATTTGTTTAATCAATCCTTTCCTTCAGAGTGGTAAATACTTCTAAAGTCACCCTTTTGTCTTGTCTCTCTCTAACAAGACCACATATTTCTATTTAAAATGTAACTGACAAAATAAAAATGTACCTCAAGCTTTTCATATCTGCAGTTCTGATGCTGTAACACCTCCAGCTGAAGAGGTAAACTGATGATCACATCAGAACAAATTTTCAGCAGAAAATGTAAAATACTCAGTTTCATTATGCAGAGGTAACACACTGCTTATTCCAGGAAGTTCTGCAGTCATCTGGAAAAAATGAAAAGGAGTGAAGAAACCTGGGAATAAAATGTCCTCCTTTGACTACTCCAGAAGACAGTCCCCTGTGGTCATTTTAAATGGCTATCTCTGCTTTGCACTTCCCCAAAGTATGCACAAACAGTAGACTTGCATCACAGTTTATCTTTCATTTCCTTATATATTTGTACTCAGGGCTTGTGAAGGCCTAAAATGAGTATGTGTGATGCCCAAGTTATACCCATCTGTCACCAGCACTAGAGGCTGCTGCATTTTAAATCACTTCAGCATACTGCTTTCACAGTGACTCAGCCCTGACAGGGGCGTCCACCCTGAGGATGAGAAAATGATTCAGTATTCATTAGTCTACCCTAATGCAGTCTCTCCTCAGCAGGAGAACAGCCAATCATGTGCCTTATCTGTGGCTGTTTCAGTGATTTATCCTCTGAGGACTGACCTACAATCAAGAACTTTACTTAAAACCTTTTGACAGGGAGTTTGCTGCCAGTCCGGAGATAAAGCTGAGCTAAATACACCCATGCTGATTTCAGACTCTGCCCTTCTTTCATTCTGAAAGCTTTTCATAAAGTACTTGAACAAAAGAAGTTAAACATACTGCTTAGACATGTATAATTTTTCACAAATCTGAGGTGTTTTGTTTTCTAAAGTGACCTTGTACGGGTTTTTTTGAAAAAAAAAAAAAAATACTGAAAGTGTGACACTGGTCTAATAGAGCTATGGCACTGCTCTGAGAGATGTGTACCCCAGCCCTGTGCAGGATTTCAGAATGGTGGTCTAACATAAAATTAAAGCATTAAAAAGCATTTTGAGCCTTCTAGGTCAAAACTGAACATTCTTGTTTGTGGTGGTGGGAAAACAGACGCTGCTTAAGTAAAGAGCAGAAAGAGAGATGGGTCTGATTCCAGCACACTCTTCTCAAATAAACCTGGAGACGAAACATTTTGAACCTCCCTGCATCAAGTGACAATCTAAAATGCTTTCCAAGGGTCACTATTTGATAACAAAACATGGAGGGGAAATAGAGTGACAGACCTGTCAGTCTACCTACATAAAGAAGTCTTTTTTTCTGTTCTCTTTGCTGGTATTTCCTTATCAAACTTCTCTTGTGCTTGTGGGGGGAAGAGAAGAGAGAAGGCAATAAACTGGGTTTTGTTTTGCTTTAAGGACACCCCCAAATATGACCTTCCAGCCTGGGATATGCTGTAATTTCTGAAACAATGTTCACAACAAATTTTCTAAATCTCAGTAGGTTTTCCCCTGTACCTTTACAGAGCCTTTAATTCAGTCAATATGAGACACTTTGTTTCAGTTTAGAGAAGGCAGGACTGAATGCCTCAGCTCACAGCAAGCAGAAAATGAGAAAGATGAAGCCAGAAGAAGGATCATTGTGTTCTTTGGTCTTATGTAAATTTGAATTCAGAGAGAGGAAAAAATATTAACTTTTTTTCTTGCCTAAGGGTGAAATTACTGGACTCCCAAGGAAGCTAGGTAGATGTAGAAGATTCAGGTGCTTTCAAACAGCTAGTCAATTTATAGATAGCAGTTTTCCATATAATCCCATGATTGAAGAATGGATGAATCTGACAGCCAGCATCTTGGTGAGGTAAGGACTCAGACTGATATTTAATTTTTTTTTTCCCAATGTCAATTCAGTGTCATTTTTTTTTTTTTGAAAAATAACCCTATTTGAACTCAACTGTGTTACTCCTGACTCCAAGAGAAAAAAGGAGATTAAGCAGCCCATAATTAATATAAGCATAAACTTGTTTTGATTTGTTTTAATATCTCTCCCTTCTGTCAACTCCAAGCACTATCAGATAAAGTTAATATTAGACATCAGTTAATTCTCAAAAAATTATGGATGTCTACAGCCCATGTAAATGGTGAGATATTTTTCAATAACCTTCTTTGGTGCCTAAGAGGAAACCATGAAATAAAGACCACAGCACTGAAAGCTAATAGGAGAATTCAGCCTGTATCTATGCAATCCAGCACTCATATCAGAAAGCTTAGTGAAACTTCTTGGAGCCTCGTTTCTGAGAACAGCTTTAAAAACCTTGTTTAGCGAGAGTTTACTTGTCTGTACAAACAATAGACAATTTGCATGCACCTGAATGTTACCATTTTTAAGACCGCCAGACAAAGCTAGTAATAATGATTTGTATGTCTGGTATGTATGGGTATTTTTGATCCTTCTGCTTTTCAGATAAGCAGATGGGAAACGGATGAATACTGTGAAGCTGTATGGAAGCATATGAAGCATATGGAAACATAAATAAAGCTGTGTAAAACAATGTGTTTAGCTAGCCTCCAAATTTAACTCATGCAAGCACTACAGCAGAAAGGTTGGTAACATTTACTGGTTAAGACTGCAAAGGCAACAGACCATCCATAAACAAAGAAGAACTGTGTATGACTGGGCTTTTAATTTTGCATTAAAAACTGTCTAATCGTCAATAAGTAAAGATGTAGTAAATTTTAGTCAAAATACAAAGCTGAGAAACACCAAAGTGGTTTTACTCATTGCTGCGTGGCTTGCCTTTGTTTACATTTAAGCGCAAACATTGCCTTTGATTTTTAAAATTATTCAAGAACTGAGACTATTAGAATGTTTCTTCTGTTTATTTCACCTTAGGATGACAGAAAGTTATGCATATTTGATTTTGTAACCCATACAGTAGCAGAAATTCAGTTATGCAGTACTTTTCACAAATGCTTTTTACCCCTAATTTCATAGGAAAAATGCTCACAAGACATTACAGAAATATTTTGAAGCTCCTGGCACTGCGAAGTCAATCTGGAGCAAGAAGCAGCAACTGATTTTTTCCTAGTTGACTTCTACTGGTTTGGAACTTTTTCTTCTCTACTTGGGATTTTGGTGTTTTGTTTTGCTTTGTTTTGTTTATTTTTGTTTTAATTGACAGAAGCAAATCAGATTCTGCTCATTCTACTAGCATATGAGCACTGGATGCCAGGAATTGTTTTAAAGTGCCCTAAACCTGACCTTTGCTTTAGTGTGGAAGTTATTGAGACCATTATTTGAGCTTTTATGAACAGTGTCTATTTTCTGGACCTCTAATGCCCAGTCAAGTTAGCAGAATACTATGGATACTTACCCATACCAATTAACTCAGTGTCACACATTTTATCCCTCAGACAAGTGGAGTTATGTGCAATAATTCTCCTCATAAATTACTGCTAAAATCTGTTTATTTTGGTGGGGTTAGTGCTTCTGCAGGAAAGAAGACATCACTCCAAAGTCAATCAAGAAATAAAGAACTGTTAATGTGACACATTTCCTGTCTTCTTGTGAACAAACTTATTTAAATCTAAACAATTTCATTTTCATATTTTACTGAATCCTTCCATTC